>NC_059089.1:15617590-16982794 GCF_020497125.1 Mauremys mutica
CAGATGGTGACTCATTTTGGTGAAGATTGGACTCTAGAATAAAAAGCAAAAGTGGGACAGGAAGTTGTTGCTGGCAGCCAACATAGCTATTTCCTGACTTTGTCAAATGTGCAACAGTAAAGCCTGTTTGGGAACATACTTCTCTATCTAGTCAGACCTTATTAATTTAGACTGCTAGGGTATGAAGCAAGGATCTGGGTCAGGTGTGTACATGAGTGGTGCTGGCAATAGCCGGAAATACAAATAGTCTCTCTGGCTTTGTCTTGACTGCCCAAAAAGGTATGCACTCACCATGGGATAACAAACGTTAACTAGCCTGCTGGAAATCCCTAGTAGAGACAAAGAGCTGTAGCTTTTACTGCTCAATAAACCAGGCAGGCTCAACCATGGGTGGAGACATACTGTTGACCTTACATAGCTACCTCATGGTAAAAACTACAGTGCCTTTCTCCACTAAGATTTGACAGTGAGATAACTATGGTGTGTTAGTTATTTTGCAATTACAAAAAAAACCACACACGCGCGCACACACCTTTTTTTGCAGTGAAGATGTAGTCTATGAGCAGGATGATATCTACCCTTGGGTCAAAGAGGCAGACCAGCTTTGCTGCTCTGTGGGACTGATTCTGATCTCACTTACCCTACTGTAACTCCATAGATTTTGCTGAAGTTATTCCTGATTAACACCACTGTAAATGAGTTCACAAGTAGGCTCCTTATCTGTAAAGTTAATGTATGTTGACAGTTTAGATAAATAATAGCTTAGGAGTGCGTCCTATGAACTCTGTGTAGCCCCACTGTGTTCTGTCACACAGGTCATGTTCTTTTCTCATGATATCTCTGATCTATGTGTTCTAACCCATTTTCTCAGGATGTGGGTGTGTGCTGGGGCTGTTACTAGAATACAATGGCTTTGCTGGCATAGCGCGCTCAATCTCACCTTCTTCTGCCACCACAAATTCTCGCTACAAGCAGAGCACGGCTAGCTGCTCCTTTACTTCTGTTACATATAGTGAAATCCTGGCTCCACTGAAGTCAATGACAAAACTCCCATTGACTCCAGCGGGGCAAGTTTTCTCTGTTTCCGGTGCTGAGGGATACAAGTTCCATTCCCATCACCCATTCCTTAATGTTAATGACTGCATCACCTCTGACCTATCAATGGGTACACAGATACAATAGTGATGAGTTTGGTATAAATAACTACTAAAGTGCTAGGAATGTCAGGCATGCTCAAACAACTTATAAGCCCTAAAACTGATAGAACTTCTTTTTGCTGAATCTCTTCTTATGATCATTAGGGTTATGGTTAGCATTGACTCCATTAGGTTTTGTGGATACAAATAATTTTAGGGACACATTTGTGTATAGAACTACCTTGAGTCATAGCCTAACCCAACTTAACAAGGGATGTTTGAGTCATAATCCTCTCCGGCCATGGCTTCATCTTCACTAGATCTCTGTTCTTCAGCTTGGTGAAAGACCAAAATATCACTATGTGCAGAATTTAAAAATGAAGGGCAGGGGGAGAGGGAAATATTCCCTCAGCACTTGGGCTTCAGATAGACCAAGAGGATTCCCAAGAAACACAGGCTAGAAATAGATAATAAAATCAGTAAGGAGGCTGTGTTCCAGAGTAAGCCATAAAGAGAGAAGTCAAGAGTTATTCAGAGTATCTTATTCTGTAGACTAAGGAAATCCGTATGAAAATGGCCTTTCTGTCTAAACGTTGGGGTTTTTGTGTGTGTGTGACTCCAGTTGCTGAAACACCCAAGACAGGGTGCATATTTTGGCCCATTGGATAAACAGAGCCTACCTAACATGAGTAGCAACATCTGATTCCCTCCCTTGCTATATAAACTAATGGTGATTCATCCAGTTTTCAATAGAAAGGCCACCAAGCTGGCTGAAATATATTTGGGGCTAGTTTTGTGGAATAAAAAGATCAACTCAGGACAGCAAAGCAATGACCAGATGCCAACACTTCGTGGTGGGCACAGAGACTGGTAACTTGTCTTGTAAGCGGTCAGATTGCCCGGCAGAAAGGAAAGGCGCTTGAAACTGCTGATGATTTGGCAAAAGAGAACTTTGGCCCATTGTGGTGGTGCAATGTTTTCCTATCTGTTCTATTAAAAGTTTCCATAGGTGGCTTTTTTTAAAAGACCCTAATTTATAAGTTAGATAAATAGCACAGAAGCTGTTTGGACAGGAGAGTGTCATTTAAAAAGTAAGCTAGCAAAAATGATGGCTCTTAGCCAAATTAATAACATAATGTGACTAAAAAAAGTCTCTCCTCATATAATGCTTGCAGTGCTATCAAAATAACAAATAGCAGCAGTGACTCATTCTGTGGAGTCCATTAGTGCCTATGCAGAGTGTATTATGCACTCTGTATCCTGCTGCCTTACTTCTTAGCTAGGATGAATCAGACAATATTGTCTGTGACTTCAGGGGAGTTATCATTTATGGGCTTTAATTCTATGCTGTGGAAAGATATATGGACACTTTAAGATGTATAGTGGAATTCAGGGGGCTCTGGAGCACTACTAGAGAGAGCATTTCTGTTCTTCCCCTGTAAAACTGATCATGATTGTGACAGCTTTCAGAAACAATCTGAAGTGCTCATTTATTATAACAGGAACATCTCTGGTTCCAGCTTTTTTTTTTTTTATTGAGCAATGTCCAGAGACTTTTGTAGGTGGAAAAGGTAGTTGCATTAAAGAGTATATGACAGGCATACAGATGAGTTCAAGCTGCTAAATTCAAATCCAGACACACAGTTAAACCAAGCTTTGAGGGTGTTTTGGATTCCTGGTTGCAGTTCTGTAGAAAGCAGTGAGTACATGTGAGCTGGGATCTGGACTGAATATGAATTTTATGTTTAAAAACTAGAGACTAACCCCAAATCTTTCCTGACAGCTCCATTTGTTTTCCTACATTTCTATTTATCTAAATTCATTTTGAAAGCAGGAAATACGAGATTAAAAACCAAGCAAACCTTATTGCTGAAGGAAATGGGGTGGGGGAACACCCAAATCTCTAGGTATTTGTCCAGTCTCCTGAAGAGTAAACAACTGCAAGAATGTGAAAACTTTGTTTTCTGGACTAATTGTTCAAAGCTGGTGGTTTACAGCTTGCTGAGAATTATTTGATAGAAAATTTAAATCTCCCTATCTCTGCCATCTCATGTTTCCCCCGTGCCCTCTCTCTATCCCAACTCCTTCCTTCCTTTCAGAGTACTATCGACACCCACAAAGGTCCCAGACGTGACCACTGGGGTGGAGTTAGAACCTGACTTGACACCCTTCAATGGGTGCCTTCTGTGGGGCCTGATCCAAAACACGTTGAAGTCTATAGGATTCTTTCCATTAACTTCAACAGGTTTGGGATCAAACCCTATGTTTGCACACTATTTTGAAGCTTAATTCACTTTGTAGAGTGCTTTGAGATTCTCCAGTGGCATGTGCTCAGGAAGGACTGATTCGTAAGCAGTGACTTTTCTTACTCATTTTGTACCTGTATTTTTTTATCTCTGTAAGTTTCTATACCATGCTCTCCATGTAGTATCTAAAAGGTGTGATTAATTTCCCCCTAGAAATGCAATAAAATATGCCTATTATCCACATTCTGGTGATTATAACCAAAGAAGAATGTACTTAGCTTGGTTTGCTTTGGGGAAATCTGCTTTTGTACCTCTTCTTTGCTTTTAAGTCCAGAAGGGACCATTGCAATGATCTACTCTGACCTCTTGCATAGTACAGGCTGTAGAATTTTATCCTGTGATTACTTTCCTCAGCTGGGTTAGACGTAGGAAACGTATTCAATACTCAATTCTCTGTTCAAATGTGTCCATTATAACTAAAGAGCACTGTGTTTCTGTGAACGTGTACTTGTGGGAACGTGTACTTGTGGGAACGTGTACTTGTGTCATTGCTCTAGGGCCAGTTGGGGTCTCCACATCCAAACATCCGCACATTTTTGGAGTGCTGGGAAGTGAATTGTTATCCAGATCTGAATTTCACAACTGGCCTGTGTAAACAGAGATCCAATTACTAGCACAAGCAAACAGGAAGATACAATCTTGGTATAGGAAGTGTCCTATGGGCCAGATTTTCAAAGGTTTTTAGGTGCCTAAAGCTACAGATGGACACCTAGTGGGATTTTCAAAATTTTGGCACCTAAATCCCATTGATTTCAATGGGAGCTGGGCATCTAACCTGCTTAGGCACATTTGAAAGTCCCACTAGACATTTATCTGCATCTTTAGGTGCCCAAATACCTTTGAAAATCTGGCCTGATGCCTCTGAGCATGCCCAGTGTGAACTAGACATTTCCAGAAGCTGGAACAGGCTATACCTGAGCTGGGTTCTTGTGCAGACAAAGGTAAGATGGAGAGAAATCACAGTACTTACCTCCTTAGTTCTTTACTAAACGTTGCCTCTACCATGAGCTAAACAAAATGCACAGAGCCCTGTTCTCCCACAGTGTGACCAGAGTAGAGGAACCACCCACATTCTATTGCAAGAAAACAGGGTCACTGCATTCAAATTGAAAAGGCATGCATGTGTTTGAAGCCTGTTTCTAGTGAAATTATACTTCTAATATAGCAAAGCTCCCATTGATTTCAATGCCTAAGAGTCAGGCCCCTATAGACTTTTTTGTAATGACCAATCAATTCCCACTGCTCAGAATCCTTTTTAACTGGTCCTCTGAGACTTTTTTTTGTGCTCTACTAATTTAATGCACTAATTTGGCACATAAAAGGTGGAGCCCGTGATATCCTGTTCCTGAGGAAGGAACATCAGGGAACACTGCAGCCCACTGTTCCAACCTTAGCCATATTTACTTCACTTAGAAAGTGCACTTCTTGAGTCCTCCTTTAATTAGGTAAAGCTGCATCTACTGAAAACAAATGAAAGAGCTACTGTGTGGGAGGAGGAAGAAAAAACCTAAAGGATGAAAGGGGAAGGATAATGAGTGCTGAAAAACAAATGGTGGTAATGAAGCCAGAGAGTGATCACAGGTATGATCTGTTTAAAGCTTAAATTGTAGCTGCTGTTTTTTAAATTGGCTGTAAGTGAAGTTGCCACTGCTGTTCTGTAGGCTATTTGGTGTGATTTTTTTTTTCGGGGGTTGGGGGGGATGTTTTAAAACAGATCATGGAAATACCTATATGTTAATCTTCAGACTTATTCCAATAGTGCTTAAGGACCAACCATGAATAGGTCCCCATTGTGCTAGGTGCTGTACAATCACAGATAACCATCCCTGCCCTGTGGAGTTTTCTATCTAAATAGCCAAGAGAGGTACAAGTTATGGGAATGGTAGAACACACAGGCAGAGCTAGGTGATTGCAGCAAATGACATATTAGTTCTGTGGATTATTTTTTGTGTGTGGCTTTAGTTAGGAGGGAATAAGCTAACTAGAAACTGAAGGGATAGAGGACCTGGAATGGGCAGGGGTAGGTGTGGAGTGAAGCCGAGGTGAAGAGACTGTGGGGTGGGAAAGGAGAAGGTTGGACCAATCAGCACAGGGCAGGGAAAGTCCCCTCAGAACTGTAGAAAGTTCTCTGAATGTCCAGAGGTCCCTGCTTTGGCAGCTTCTGCAGCTGCTCCTACCAGCTGGAATCTCTGACTGGTTCCTCTCTACAGTTTTTCCCCAAGGCTGCACAGGGATGGGCCCATTCAAAATACAGCTCCTCATCCTTCATTATTTCTCCATATTTTGGGGTAGTTAGATGAAACCGAGATCTGTATATCATGTCTAATTCCCTACATTTATTCTTGGACAAACAAAAATCATGGATCCAAACATTTCCTTGGGGTTTTATTTTGGGGGGTTTTGGGGAGTGGGATGGTTTCAAAATCTGGATATGGATCAAAATTTAGTAACACTGGTCTGTTTCTGAAAGGAAGTCATCAGTCCTTCTGGTTTGCAAGAGATTTTGAAAAGCCCCCCACCCCCACTTCATTTTACCACTTTTTTCCGTTTTTTCTTCAGATCCAAAATCTCAAAGCGAAAGAGTCAAAATCCAGGTTCTAAGACAGAACAGTCAAGTTTCACTGGGTTACAATGCAAAAATATACACACAGTATTGCTAACCCCACATGTTTAAAAAAATCCCCAAATCATGAGATTGTTTGTTTAAAAAAAATGATACATTTTGGGTTAATTTTATTTGCATTCTGGTTTCCAAGTCTTTGGGTACGTGTTTTCAAACTCTTCTCCACACCCATGAGAGAGAGAGAGAAACTTTTTTTCTTTTTAAATGTAATCACCTGATTCCAGGAGCAGTGGCTTTAAGAAATATCAAATATCATGAGAGTTGGCAACACCAACTGCATCTCCAAAACGAGAGGTTGACTGAAACCTTAGCCCAGGTCTGCTGGAAAGATTTTGTGAACCTTGGCAAAGTTTTGGCATTGACAGGCAAAGTGGTTGCAGGGTTTATTACAAAAGTTTATCGTTGTTCTAAACAACACTACTCAATCAAAAACCCATTTGGTGCATGGTTGTATTAAAGTAAAAAAGCTCCTTGTTGACTAAGCCATACTTCATCACTGTAGATAGATAAATAGACTTTCAACTGTCTGGGGCTTTTTAAACTCTTCTCTTCTGGAATGTAAATGCAAGAATCTTTCAGATGCTTCTGATGAAAGTTTATATTCAGCTGATGACTACATACCAATTTCCAGGGAATCGTAATAACAAAACAAGCCATTCTGTTCAGAGGCTGAAAGAGCCCTTCTTTGACAGTTCTGCCATTCAGTGCAATTTTCAGACTTTTTCCGTGCAGGAATACAAATTTAGTTTCATGAAGGATAAAGACTTTTTTTTTCCCATGGAACCGAATGAGTTGTGTTATTTATAACACAACTCAAAATATATATATTTATGTTCAAAGCTGTGGAATATTCCTAACAAATACATTTGTTTAATGACACAGGATTAAGTACTGGCAATCTTTGGAATCTGACTTTTTTCTTAACGCTAACCTGGCTTGCACTCCACTGCACAGTAGTCGCTCTCTGTAACTGGAGCCTTTGGACTGAGGAGAAGTTTGATGATTATGCCAGCAAGTGGATTACCCTGAAAACAGAAAAATACAAAACACTTGGCATTGAGGGTGCCTGGGTTTGTATCAGCTAACAGATTATCACAAATGCTATCTTTTCAAAGAGGCTTTCTGATCCCAAGCATAAGAGAGGCTAGATCCTTGGCGGCTGCTGCTACCCTTTCATTTTATCTCTTGGCTTCACAAATGTTAAAGCAAAATATAAACATTCAGAGCTGAGGAAGCTGCTGCCTCTGTCCACTGACACTTTCATTCCAGCTGCATTAGCTCTTCTTTGTGCTCTTATTCCTGCTTACCGACTGGTCCTTCAGCCTCTAAATGCATTGCTTAATTTTATTATTTGACTTATTTGCATAATATTTTCCCAAATGAGCAATTTAACTTTATACTAAAAACAAATTGCATTCAACTCTAAAATATCTTGGGAAGCTTTGCATGACAGATACAACTTCTGAACTGCATTGGTCGAACTTTTCGAAGCCGTTTCAGGGATCTAGATCCAAATTTTCCATTAATTTTAATGACTAACAGAAGATGTGGGTCTAAATTCCCTATACTGTTTTGAAACCCTCAACCATTGAGTATGAACAGTCTGGCCCTTCTTCTCACACCACTGGTGCTCTCTTGACACCGGTGCTGTTGCCCCTTTCCAAAGCAGTAGCAGCTGTCGGAGCCTGGAAAGCTAGTTTCCCGGTATAGGAGAAATCAGTGATACAGAATCTGAGTATATTCTAAGTATGTAAATCAAGCAAGTTACAAACACCCCTGCCCTAGAACAGAGATGCAGGGTCATCCCTTCTTTAAGGCATCTCAGCACATCACCAAGGCTTAATTCCCAGAATCAAAGTCATATGACTTATGTAACCAGTTAACGCCAAGTATTTTAAATCTTGAGCATGGAATTCTGATGATGACTTGTTCACAATTGATTCATGGAGTCAAAAGACCTGTTTGAATCATCAAAGAAAAGAAAAAATCACCATCTACAGGCAAACTTTCTGAGAGCAGAAAAAGGTTGAATTTGTTAGGAAACTATTTTCTATGCATTGTTTGCTCAGCTCTGGTCTATTTATAGATGGGTCAAGGAGGTGATATTAAAGTCAGGTTTAGATTAGATACTGGTTCAAGTCTGAATCGGAGCCTGGTTTGGGTGTAAAATGCATGGACCAAAATATCACAAAGGTTATTTTATTTGTTTTCTTTACCACCCCACCCCCAAAAAAGCTGAGCTCTCACGAGATGTCAACAAAAGCTAGAAAATTAGTCCCATTCAAGTGGTGCATCTGACCCAGAGTCAAAGCAAGAATGGGTTGCTTTAGATCCAAAATTTGAATCTGAATACCCTTTCTCCCCCATCCCCCATGAAATTCAAAGGTGTCCAGATCAAAGATTCTGAGATTGGCCCCTTTCTATACAAATTTCATCAGATGTTCAACTAGCCCCAAGCTAAAGCCTGTCAAGTGGTGAAAGACAAAATATATGTTTTAGTGGTGCCAAAAATTGAGACCTTGAATGTCTGTATGTTGTGAAAAAGATGAGCATTCTGCATTATTTTTGCACAGTCCCATGGAGACTAACAATGGATATGGCTCATTTTAATCCTGACATGCAGCATAAATCATATATAAAAGCGGCATGCTTTACATGTATAACTCTCCGCCCTAAAAGAGAATTGATATGGGGGAAATGAAGTGATATAAGAAGAAAGGGGTGTGTGTCAAGATTTAGAAGAAAACATACCATAAGGGGTCAATCAATGTGCTTTTGCCCTAGACTGAGAATTGACAGCTTTAGCTGGCCATCTCATTGCCTTATAGGAATAAGAGTTTGTTTCTAGGAATATAGGAGCTGCGTTTCTTCTAGCAGATGTAATTGTCTCTGGGAAGATTAATTAGAGGAGGATCAACTAACTACTTAATAATCATGGGAACTGTGGTGGATTCCCAACAGTGTGTGTTGCTTTCTTGACCAAAGTTAACAAAGTGTGTGTGCTATGGAGAAATGGCATAGTGAAACCCTAGGAACTGACAAACTCCAGGATGCAAAATCTCACTGTGGGGGGGGGGCGGGCGGCTGCTGCAGTATTCACTTAGCTCTCCACTAGTAGCAGGGCAGAAAAAGGCCTGTTCTTTGCAGTCCCATGTGACATGAGCAAACAGTCCAACATTTATTGGAACTGCAAGTTGTGCTTTAAAGGCCACTGCCCCAGGGCTGGTGCATGGATATTTTGCGCCCTAGGCGAAACTTCCACCTTGCGCCCCCTCCTTTCCTCTTCCCTCCCCCCAGAGCATCACTTATTATAAACTTTAAAAAATGAATACTGCATAATGTGGCATGGTTCATTAGAATTAATACACATTCAGCTTGAAAATTTATTAATTTAATTAGTCTACATATTTAATTAAAATAAATGGCCTTGGGTCTCCTGCACCTAGGGTGACCAGACGTCCCGATAAAATCAGGACTGTCCCGATCGATGTTTGGTCAGGATGCAATTTGTCCTGATTTTTCGCACTCCTGTTTTTTTGTTTTGTTTTGTTCTACCGGCGGGACTCTGCTTTTTTTTTTTTCTCCCCTTCCTCCCCCCCGCCCCCCACCATGTGTCCCGATATTTTCTTTATCCCATCTGGTCACCCTACCTGCACCTGGCTAGAGTCCCTCCTGCCCCACCCTCCCCAATGGATCTGGAAAGGGCTGTTTTGGGGATCAAAACTGGGAGTCAGGATCTGGCTTCTATTCTCCACCCTGGCACCAACTCACTGGATGACTTCAGGCAAGTCACTTCCCCGTTCTGGGCTTCAGCTCCCCCTAGCGCTAAGGTGTGAAATGGTTCCTTGCTCCTGGGCTGGAAAGTGCAATGCAGGTGGGAGGGGGTGTCTGAAGGCCTGGCTTCCCCACAGCTGTGAGGCGAGGACAGTGTTCCAGCCTCCGCCATGACCGTCCTGGTTGCTTTACTCTGCCCCATGCCAATCACTGAAGCCCCTTACTCAGAGAGCTGTGGCTCAGAGTGTCATTCTGGGCCTGATTTTCAGAGATGCTGAGCACCTGCGGTTCCCCCTATGTCTGTGGGAATTCCAGGGTTCTCAGTACTTCTGAAACTCAGGGCCCATTTATTTCATCTAAATTAATACAACAGAACCCAGCCAGCATAGCTCTCTGATCTAACCACTGGACTGTGCTGCCTCTCATTAAATTGAATGGGGTGGTCTCTGTTGCATAAGTTTGGCAGGATGTTTCCAATTCTATTGTGCATCTAGCATGCCTCTCTATGTGCACTTGCACGAACAGCTTTAAAAACACCACACACACAGGATCAATGGCGTTGACAAACCATGTCATCATCACTAATAACTCTTTTCCCCACCTCAGAAAAAGAAGAGAGTCCTCTTCGCTTCATTAGTCCCCTCAGGAAAAGTCTGAGTAAACAGATAGGCTTTGCACCATGCCCTGCAGGTCACTGAGCATAGAGCACCAGAACAAGGGTGAGGGAAGCAAGTCCCAGAACGGAGGGCCCTCTGCTGAGAAGGCTTTCCCCCCAGATGTACAAATATAGGGAATGTCTGCTCATGCACTTCTGGTGATTTGTAACTGTCAAGCAAAGTGAATTGATAAGTAAATGAATCTGGAGAAACTATGATGTTGGAAAGAACTCCTGTCCTGTGATCCAGTTGTTATAACAGGAATTTGTTTGCTATTAGTTAGATGAAATAATTTATTGAGATTTCAGAAACTTTTCAGTGGTACTTTGTTTTTGTAGTGTATTATTAGCCTATGATTATTCCAGACTGACACCTGGAAAGTCCAGTGAAAGCAGCACCAGACATTCTTGGTAGCTTCTAAGGACAGGCCAGGAGGCATTTAGATTCATTCTGAGCAACCCAAGAGAGTTTTTGTTACTGGGATGGGAGAGGAGGGAAAGAGTGTAATGGGCATAAAGAATGGATAAGCTCCTTCTCAAAAAATCTGTTTGTAGTTAAGGTGTCTTCAGAAAAATTATGCAGGGAAACCCAAGTAATAATGGGAGGTCCATGTCCCACCTGCATCTTCTGGGCCACTGTAGCTCATCATGGTCTCTTCACTTCCTTGCTACTCATCTTAACTTTAATTCAGTGATGGTTGGAGGAACATGAAAGGCATGTCCTGAGCTAAACCAATCAGTGAGAAGCCAGAGAGAGACTGCTGTATCTAAGTTTAGTGAAGAAACACCTGGATTTTGTCAGACTACAGTGCAAAATCTGAGAGAAATGTAGATCCTCCAGTATTCAAAGGCAAAACAACTGGATCCAAGTACTGTTACACATCAGAATTTTAGATCTTGTTGGATCCCATAGATGCTTAATTCAGAACATTCCAGGATTGTGCCAGAATTACACTGAATGCAGTGTTAGCTTTTTACCTTCATGCTCTGCTTGGTAAATGGTATGAACCGGCACAGCACATGAGGAATACTAGTTACAGTATGTGAAGTCCTGTGGTAACACCATTGGTTAACATAGAGGCACAGTATGTGGAGAACTATTTCGTGAAAGTATCTTTCATTCCAGAGTCCATGTGGTCTAGTGGTTAGAACCAAAGGCAGGAAGCCAGAGGAGAATTGGGGTTCTTCTAATCCAGCCTGAGTCACTTACACAAGACACTTGTCCTCTTTGTGCCACCTAAGTCAACCCAGAGGCTGCTGCATCTGGATTTTTCTTACAGGAGGAGGGGAAAAAGTGTTCATCCTGAGAGCTGTCAGTTGAGATGCTAGTCTCTTTAACTTGTCATTTCTTCTGGTTCTGGAAAATTACAGGAACAGATGAGTTCTCCATGTGTTACTTAGATGGCAGGCTATGAGATAACAGTATAAAGGATCATCATGAAACTGTCACTCTTCACATGTGGAAAAACTTCATTTCCATTTTGGGAAAGGAAGGATATAAGATAATTGACAAATCCTCCAGCTATGCCAAAGCTTTCTGAGTGTTTCACAACAAATGGAAATAGAGTTATGGACAGTAACAGCAAAAGATAGGGAAAGCACCAGTCTATAGAATGGATAAAAGTAAGTGTGTGTATCTGTAAATATATAATATGGAACTTAGAAACTCTGTCTGAAGTGACTTGCTATACAAGGGGCCTAGCCCAAGATTTTCAAACAGTGGTTTGGGGTGCCTCCATTTTTCGGATGTCCAACTTGAGATACTTTTAAAGGGACTTTGTTTTCAGAAGGCCAGGTGCTCAGCACTTGCTAAAAATTAGGCCCTTTTACGGTGTCTCAAGAGGGGCACCCAAACATGGAAGAACCCAAAATCATAGTTGCTTTTGAAAAATCTTGATTCAAAGGTGCAATTTCCATCTATGTTTAGGCTCTAGTTTCCATTATTTTGACATACTAATGTTGTTTTAAAGAGGCCTTTATAGATGAGCTCTCAAGGTTCCACCAAGCCCTTTGTCAGAATGTGGGGTTGTATCCAAGTCTACGGCATGATTTAAAATGGCAGGTTTGCATCTTTCTCCATCCCAGGCTGCTCTTTCACCATCTTGCAAAGTGACATTTCGGGCATGAAATTCCACTCTTTTTTTTCCTTTCTCAGTCTCACAGGTGGGGTAAAAGTGTTGTGGTAGGGCATAAATCACACTCTCTTCTCTTGGTTGATCTAAAACAGTCGACTGGTCTTGCCTCCAGCTTAAATCAAAATACAGCAGAAAATCTCACACTTGGAATGAGACTGTGAAACACTAACCCATGGTTTTGAGCTGAGCTGTTGTTTGAATGTTCCTTGGATTCCCTGACTTGATTCCTTCCTTGCCCCTACGTTTGTGTATGCACTTTCCCCCCACCCAGTCTCATATCTGCTTAGCATGAAGGAGATGGGGGAGAAGGGACCTCCTAAATCAGAATATTTGAAACCTGCCCCATCTTCAGTAAGCAGTGGCCCTTCTACTGAATAATCTCACTAACACTGTTTGCTCAGTGTGGCTCAAATTTGAAATGTGAGTTTGTAAAACTGTCCCTTCTCATTACTACAGCTGAGCAGGTGGGTGGTAAATTTGTCTACACTGCAACAGTTGTGATCATTGATCAACAAGCCAGTGTCCAGAACATCTCCCATTTCCTCCTTGTGTGTGTAGTGGGGCAAATGAACATCACCCAGCCCATTGTATTCCCATAAACCAGTGATCATTGGGCCAATCACTTAATATATAAAAGCGGCAAAGAGTTCTGTGCCACCTTATGGACTAACAAATGTATTGTAGCATGAGCTTTCGTGGGTGAATACCCACTTCGTCGGATGCATGAAGTGGGTATTCACCCACAAAAGCTCATGCTCCAATATGTTTGTTAGTCTACAAGGTGGCACAGAACTCTTAGTCTGGATCTGTAAAAGCGGCAAACACGGCTACCCCTCTGTTAATTAATATGGGCTCTTCTTTCCCCCTGTGATGGGCCAATAACTCTGAGAGGATTTTGTTGAACTAGGTAAATACCAGCACTGTTAACCCTCTCACCTGGGATGTGTAGGTTAAACACTTACTATCATATTGTAGGCTCACTCCTTCTGTGATGGCCAATATGAAGTGAGCCAATAACCATTTTGAAGCCTTCCAAGTTACACCTCACTCTGGGTTTCCCAGTGCATTGCCTTCTCTCTCTTTGTCTTTTAGATTGCGAGCTCTTCATGACAGGGACTGTCTTTGTTTTGCACCTTGTAGAGGGCTAAGTGGTTGGCTGCAGGGGAGGAACTGTGGGCCAGGCTGGGAGTAGCAGAAAGTTACTACCTTAAAATACTAAGAATTGAGCTGAAACATAAAGAAGCTTCCACAGAAACATAAAGCAGGATTTTAATCTCATATCCAAGTTGTCCACACACCCATAAACATAAATACTGCATATATACACAGGATTCTACAGTAATCACCCTCAGCATTTAAGCTGCTGTGTGTTAGACCACCAACACTGCAAGCCTCAAGCATTCAAAAATTTGAATCAGCAGGAAGAACAAAAGGCATCTGGGTTTTAATGGCAGAGAAAGTCACCATTTTAATAACCAAGGTGCGTGTTCTCAGCTTTGACTTCTATCCTGGAAACAACATCCAGTGATTAATCTATTCCTGACTTTGTTCTTTTTGTGACCAGGGAATTTGTCTATGGAGCACTTTATTTCCTGCTTTTGGAGAGGTTAAGCAAGGCTAATTATTCTGTAGCAAGCAAACTAGAAGTAGCCTGAATTCCTATAGTAGGGAGATGGAATAGATAACAAATTAGATGCAAATGTTTGTTGCCTAAAAGGCTACGTGCCAATATTGTAGCCTGTTTTAAAACAATTCATCTGAGTAAAAGCTTTGTGTATGATCTTCTGTCAGTCAGGAGCTGCAGTTCTGCTTTGTTTAGCTAGACAAAGCATTGGAGAGGCAGGACCTGATTGTTTCTCTTCACCAGTTAAAATCAGGAATAGCTCCAGGACGGAGTTACAGGCGGGTAAACTTGGTGTAAGTGAGATGAGAAACAGAGCAGTATGGGCTGCTGTTTCCAATAACCAGCCCATTAAGGTTTAGCTTGTGTTCTGTTTTACTTTGCCATTCCACAGCTAGGGATATTTCATCGCATTTCCTCGGCCCCTGCTGTTCATAAGAGCACAGAATAGTGAGCCTCTGCTTATAAATACTGCATCGCAGTCACAGATCCACATCTGTTTAAGCATTCCGCCCCAGGCCCACATTGCATTGGTCGTATCATGGTGGAGGACGTTTGTCTGCTGACTTCCTTGGAGCTTTTACTGCCACTGGCTTCTGAGCATGTCTCACGTGGTGGTTTTTGATGGACTATCTGTAAAGCAAATGGAGTATCAGCTAGGATGTACCTTGGACACTGGGCCTTGTTTTTAAGAGATGTTTCCTGGGTGTATTTGCCATGAAGTTCAGTGTGAAAAGAGTTAATTCACTCTACTGTATTTTGTCTTTACAAAAGCCTTTGGTCCATCCAGTGTGTCAGCTGGGGAATAGCTCACACCAAAGCATGTCCCATGAACAATACAAGTAATGATTTCAAAAACTACTGTACACTGGAAAGAGACCCAAGATGTTCACCTACTGAGATCACTCCATTAAACTGGATGAACCCTCAGTGAGCAATAACTGCTGCATTGTAAAGTCAACATCCAGCACAGGATCCACTGACGGCACGCAAAGCAAGGGAAACACTTTCATTCAATTGAAAATGAAAGCGTGGGGACTTTAATGGTGCAATATCTGCTCCTGACCCTGTATCTTGTATCAGAATGTCTTTAGGGGCAAAGATTATCTGAATCAGGTCTATTGTAATTAATGTCATAATCCCTCCACACGCACCCCTTTTGGGAATGATTAAATATCAAGACAGGCTATTGGTTACAGTAGGAAACAGGAAGTCAGGACTCCTGAGTCCTATTCCCAGATCTGTCGCTGACTTGCTGAGTGACTTTAGATGATTCACTTAAAGCCAGGTTCTGACACGTATGCACCTTACTCTGTGAGCAGCCCCATTGGAATCTGTGGGATTACTTGAGAAGCAATACACTACATGAGTAAATTGGGCAGAATCCAGCCTTTAATCTCTGTACCTTAGCTTCTTTACCTGTAAGAGGTACAATACCCACCTGAAAAGGGTGTTGGAACATAAGAATGGCCGTATTGGGTCACACCAAAGGTCCATCTAGCCCACTGAATTACACAGTGAAGAAAGTGGCTCTTTTCTCCATACAAATCATTGTAGTCAGCAGTCCTGGTGGTAGGTGCTTGGAAGGGTTAACTGTGCACAAACCCACCTTGTAAAAAGAAGATTTAAACTAGTTCTGTAAGGAGAGCCCCTCTCCCCAGCTTTGTCTCCCTTATGCAGTGTGATCTGTGCAGGCAGTCAAGGCATGCCTTCCTGCTCTGGTGCTTTTAATAAGCAACTCCCAGTTGTGGGTGTTTGATGTCAGTTTGCTACCTTTACTTTGTGCAGTTATTTCTGGCAAAGGGAAGATTAATCCTTCAGTGGGTGTTTGGTGTGTTAATAACTATGATTGAGTTTTTGTGGTTCCCTTTCAAACTCTGGAATCTATAATTTTCAGTAGGCTGTCATCCCAGTATTCCTAGAGGGAGAGGGTGGTCTTTGGTGGTTTGCAGAAAAAATAAAAATAAAATAATAAAAATAAAATCAAAGCCATCGGTGCCACTTACAAATATTTTAATTCAATGTTTTCCTTTTTATAAGCTTGCATATCTTGCTCTTTTACCAACTAACTTGGGGTGGGGGGAGTCCTGTACAGAAACTTGCTTATATCCCTTGGTTTTTCCTGACCTTCCATTATTAAACAAGTTAGGGTGAAGGGAAAAACAGCACAGACAAGCTGTTTATTATTTTCTTCACAAGCTGTCTCAATGACACTGTACCTGGGACAGGCATTTTTTTGTTGTTTTTTGCCTCCCATCATTTGAAATGCAAACTCTTGGAAACTTACATAATGGAATGGGTGTTTAAAGGGAAGAAATGTGGGCTGAGGGACTGGGAAGCAGGATTCCTGGTTTCTTTTCCCTGCTCTGCCGCTTATTTGCTGCATGACTTTGGACAAGTCATTTATGGCCTGATTGTTAGAGTCATGCTGAGCATGCACAGTTCCCGTTGACCTCCTTTGGATCTATGAGTGCACAATGCCTTTGAAAATCAGGCCATTTAAACTTCTTGGGTTTTCAGTATATCCATCTGTTAAACGGGGGAACATAACTTACCTGGCTCTCACAGGTGTTAAATTTGAGATTGCATTCATAATTGTAAAGTACTTTGAGATCCTGTGAGGAAAGGTGCATTAGAAATACCTGCCAAGTGGTGTTTGTAATAACATGTGGTTGGTGGTGACTGGCGAGTTGTTGCGGCGAAAGGAGGGAGTAGTGGGAGGGTGAGCCGGGAACCACTTTCCCCCACATTATTAGTTAGCTCCTTGACATAGTCTGACCATGGGGTGCACTGTAGATAATATAGCGGCGAGAGCAGTGTGTCCCCTCATCTGCCTTACTGCACAGGACAGGTACACTGGTATGAATATTAAGAAAATATTAATGTTTATGCAAGGTTTTGGAGATGGAAAGTGTTAAGTATTATCACTCATTTATTCATTCAAGTTAGTTAATGCAAGACTTCTACAAAGAATGCAGATCTGAGCTACACACTAATTTAAAAAGTGCAGTTGAAATAGTTCAAAGAAGGGTAACTATAGTGATGCAATGAGAAGAGACTAGTGGAACTATTCCTTTCATCTTAAAAAAACAAAAAACACCACCACCTTAAGGAGTTAACATAACAGATCCCTATAAGTAACTCCCGTGAAACAATATAAGAGAAAAAAATTAACTATTTAGGCTGGGTATAAAATGGGAGCTGAAGCTGACAAAGGATAAATTTAGCTTAGACATAAAGAAAATCTTGAGGATGATGAAGTCAGTTTGCCAGTGGAAAAGTTTGATGAGAGATGATCTCATAGTTAAATCAGTTTGGCTATTTTGTTTTCAGAGTAGCGGAAGAAGATTTGGTATCACTGTCTCTGGTTATTTTGGGGTACAAATCTCAAGCCTCATCCACAATATATTTAAATCAATTACAAGACTCCCATTGACTCCAATGGGTGTTGGAAGAACAGTGGTGGAGAAAATAGACTTAAAAGCTGTTGATTTGGTCCCTATAATTGCCATCCTGTAATGATGCCACTCAAAATGACATCTGCCCAGCTAAATATTAAAAATGTCTAAGGGCCAAATTCTGAACCCAGTTACACCAGTGTAAATCTGAAGCAAACTCCACTGAAGGTAATTTCATGTACACCCTTGTAACTGTGAGTGGAGTTGGGAGTACTTACTCTTCATATGGAGTATTGGATTTTTTTTCATCCTATTATGAAACTGTGCATGGGTACGTCTGCTCACACGTAACGAGAAGTGTGAGGATGCTTCCTCAGTGGGGCTGGGATCATTTTAAAGCTCGACTTAACAAATAACAGGAAAACAAACACATTCAGTTTCCTAACATTTTATTTTTGTAATGTGAGCTGAAGTGGCCGTGCTATACAAGCACTTAAGCTCCTTTTTAAAAAAATGAAGACATTATGGAACAATCACTCTTTGATATTTACAAATATTCAAAACTAGGCACCTTTCTGAAAATGCTGGGCTGAATTTTCTGCCAGTTTAAATGGGTGAAACTCTTGAAATGGGTGGAGTTACGTCAATTTATACCAAGAGGGAGGTGGACCCTCTCAATCCCCCCGACATACGTTAGCAAACAATATCAACTAAACCCTGCAGCTAGTTCAGCAGCCCCTTTCCAACAGCCACCAGTAAAACACCCACAGCCCCCTTCTGGCTCAAGACTATAGATATCTTGAAGAAAGGGGATTGAAAGTCCCTTTTAGAAGGGATTTAAGACGAGTAATAGTGACACTATTATCTAAGGTTAAACATTGAGATACTTTTGAAAGAAAATTCATAAATAAAAAAATGGCTTCTTGTTCCATCCTTAATCAAATCACAGAGCTCCTAATCATGACACCAGACATCAAATTACTCCAGTTGGCTACCACGTTTGACTTGTCAGTGTTCGCTACTTCCAAGCATTAGTGAGTTGCATGGGATTTGGCTGAGCTAAACTACCTCTGTGGACATAGGAGACAAGATCAGAGAAGCTAATGCTATGATTAGTTGCTTAAATTAGAGGGTTTATGATTCATACAGAACAGACATGCCCTGGAGACTAGATATGGGGAAATAAAGACCTACAACGCAATTTGTCATAAGCAGGTAAAAAGCAAATCCCTTACTGAAAGATCTTCTCTTTAATGGAACTGCCTTCTAGGAGAAGTTGCATTTTGCAGTGAGCATATACTGGTTTAAAAAAAAAAAATTCAATTCAGAGCCTGATCCAAAGCCCATTTAAGTTAATGGTAGCCTTTCTATGACTCTGGTGGGCTTTGGATTAGATATCTACATTGAGAGAGCAACAGCAACACTGATAAATTGGTTTAGACTACTGCTAGAATGCGAGCCACTTCTAATTCCTAAGTGTTCTGTCCAAATCTGAGAGGTGCCGAGTACACCTTGAGCTTTTAGTGGGAGTGGAGGGTATTCAGCACCTTACATTACTGGGCCTTTCTAAACAAATACAGTAAAGGGTCGATCACTGTACAATGTCCAGTGAACTTTTGTTCACTCTTGGAATCTCCTGCTGTGTGGTCACTGCCTGACGAATAGCATGCTATCCAATTATGTTTAAATTAAAAAAAAAATCTTCCATAACATCAGTTTCAATCACTTCATTTTATTTCACTCTCCTCTGGGGAAGAAGGGATTCAGTTCACTGTTGGGTATATAAATATTTACTTGATTTTTTGGAATTGGAGGAAGAGGGACACAACCAGGTCTCTCATTAGTCCTAATCCACACATCAGTAAATATTCACCTTCTGCAATGGACCCAGTTTGTAGAGCTTTACAAAATACTATTGCCATTGTGGAGAGAGAGTGAGAGCACAGAAGTGAAGAGTTTGCTTGCTTCAAGAGAGAAGACCTATTAGTCATAATGTAGATGCATAAATTCCCATATAACATAGTGGGCATTTCAGCACAGAATCCCAATAAGCCGTAATATACACCTCTACTTCTATATAACGCTATCCTCAGGAGCCAAAAAATCTCACCACGTTATAGGTGAAACCGCATTGTATTGAACTTGCTTTGATCCACCGGAGTGTGCAGCCCCGCCTCTCTGGAGCACCGCTTTACCGTGTTATATCCGAATTCGTGTTATATCGGGTCACGTTATATCGAGGTAGAGGTGTACTGTATTAATGTAAAGTACCATACCAAAAAATTTAATATTAACCCTCAAATTCAACCATGTGCATATGTAACTGGCTACCGTATTCCAGGAAATATGGTTGAATCTGAGGATTAATATTAAATATTTTGGTATGGCATTTTATAGCCAGATATAACTGAAAGATTCCTAATGAACTTCACATATGAAGTTGGGACTCATTGGGAAATAAAGTCACACTTCTTCCAGTAAGTAGGGTGTAGGATTTAGGCTCTATTAGCAACTGCATAGGAAAATAAGACTCCTACAGTGCTCTTTATTTGTAGAACACCAAGATCTTGACACACAGAAGCGTTGTTATCGTTATCCCCATTTCATAGAAGGGGAAACTGAGCCACAAAGGGGTGCTATAACTTGCCCAAGGTCACATAGTAGGTCAGTGCCAGAGCTAAGATCTCCTGGCACCAGGGATAATGTCCTAGCCATTGGACCACACTACTTCAAGACTGAGACACCCTGTAGTTTGTCTGATGACACAACCGTTTAGAAGCCAGTTTGATACCTAACTATTGACAGATATCTAATAACCATATCACTTTCTTTGAGTTGCATCAGGATCAGTAAAACACTTTGAGCAATCAGCTGTAAATATTCTTACATACAATTACTCAAGGAAACAATGCCATATCTGCAAATTTTAGTTTAGATTAAGTTAAGAAATTGCCTTTTATGGCTGTTTAGGATCATAATGCTACTCTCGCAGGCAACATGAATCAAATTGCAACAGTTTCACTGTTAATACCTTAGGGCTTAGCTGAGTTAAAGCCTCAGATAAGAGTGTGTGTGTGTGTGTGTGTGTGTGTGTGTGTGCGCACACGCGCAAAAAGAAAATTCTTCTCCTAGTCTCTGTTTAAGATTTGTTGTTTTGTTACCACACCAAATATCACGTGGATCCCACCAGGTGCTCAGCTCTTCTCCATCTGCTCTTAGCCTTGCTTCATTTCTTCTCAGGCACATTTTTTACCTTAATTCCTTTTTAACTCTGGTCTGCTGTGTCATCTCAGAAATCATGGAACGACCTCCGTTTTTACTCTTGTTATTGTCTTCTTGAAATTCAGACATGGCTACCTTTTGATGCTTTTGAGCAGTTCAGTAAGGCTCCAATCCAACACCCATTGAAGGTGGCAGGAGTCCTTCCATTGAATTCAGTGGACATTAGATCAAGCCATAGAATCTCACTATGACCAAGATCTTGCACTGATCTCTGTGCTGGTGCAACCCCACTGACTCCATTGCATGTGCACTGGTTGGCTGGCAGTGAGCATAATTACCTAGTTCTCGGACTTTGCAGCCTGATTCTTCAGAGAGAATCTTGCAGTTTCCAATTCAGTATCTCTGAAAGGACATAGCTGGGTTGGTCTCAACACCATACTTTTTTACAGCGAGAGTGATGGCCACTCTTTTGGCCAACATGCCAGGGACTGAACTAGGGATCTCCAGAACTAAAAGCATGAGCTGCTAGAGCTTGAACTAAAGCTCTCTAGTTTGTGCTGTAACAATTCATATCCTCTGTGGATTAGGAACAAACACTCACCAGTGACTTACACTAGCAGCAAACTGTCTTTTCATAATCTTCTGATTTCATTTTGATTAGGTGGTAAATTCTTCAAGGCAGGGACTCTTGTGTATTATGTGATTGTACAGTACCGAGCACAATGGTCCCAACCTGATTATGGCATTTAGGCACTAACTCAGTATAAATGTTTAACCATTATTATTATTCTCGTACACTTAAAAAACCATCATCCAACAAAATGTAAGATGCTCAAAACTTAAATTACAGACTAGAGCACAGGGCTAATGTTAATAAAGACAAAGCTAGCAACTACTCTATTTCATAGCTACTCAGTAAGTTTTTGTTCTTCCATTTCTGCTGTAGTATTCCAAAGAGGGGGTTCACAAATTCATTAATTCTTGCATTGCTGTTGTAAAACAAAACAGACAATGCTGCAAACAGGGTGTCTGAAAGTGAGGCATGTAATTGCAAAGATTAGACTTGCTGTTCCTTTGGAACTGGAACAATCTGTTACAAAAAGCACCAGAAACTACTGCTGCAAAGAGAAACGCAGAACATTCTGGCTCCTTTTATGAATAAAGGATGAAACAAAGGTTGGTGCTTACATATCACTCCCTGGGGTGATTATCTCACCTTTATAGACTATGCTAAGCCATGGATACAGGATGCCCTGGGCCAAGCCCTGCCCTGTGCAAATCCAGTTGACTTCAATGGCCTGTGGCACATATCAGACCAACAAAAGGAGGTGAAATGGGATAAAGAGCCTTTCACCTCTAGGTCAGTGATTCACATCCAGCCCAGGATGGCAGAGATCTAAATTAGTTTCCCTGCTGATAAATTTGGTGGTTTATGTGAAATAGAGCCCCATGGGTCTCGAAGCCCACTGAGCAGATGCAGGATCAGGGTCTAAATGAGCCACCTTGGAGACTAAGGTTTTTATAATTTCCAAACAGGTACTGCGTGGACATGGCAAGCTTCATCCCATGATCTAGAGGGACGATCTATAGCACAGAGAGGAGAGTTCAGTTTCCATGGCACATTTCAGTCTTCGTCTCCTTTGGTCTTGCAGAGACTGCTTAACCTCCATTGTGGTAGCTTTTTATGATGTAGACTAGAATAATTTCAATGTTATATAAGCCACCAAACAACTTAAAGTCAATAGAGAAACAAATTTAGATGTCTACCAACCTGGGCTGGATTTGAATCATCAACCAAGAGGAGGTGAAAGGCTCTGTATTCCAGCTCACCTTCTTTTGTGGTCTGATACATGCCACAGGCCTTTCCTGTGCCTCAGATTTCAGGCTGCCTATGCCCTTTGCCTGGTCTTGTTGCAACTTTAAATCTGAATAGGGCACTTAGATAAATTAGATCTAAACATATCTGTGAATTTCGGGGTCAGTAAGTGATTCAAGATGCCTTTCAGAACTTGTACTAAGATGACTGGCTCAGGTAAAAATGCACTGTGATTCAATGAGAACGTCGCTAGGACCAAGCCAAACTGGAGGAGGGCAAGTCCAGGTTAGCTTCTGGAATTCAACTTTTGCTTCAAGTCAGATACTGTCAGTTGTATAGCACAGCTGTAATGCACACTTTCCTGTCACTCCTGGGCCTTTTCTTACTTGGTCTACATGAAAAGCAAGGCTGTGAAATGATTTTAATAAAAGTCTTGATGCTTAACCAGATTCCAAGTTATGAATCCAAAGGACAGATGGGTTCTGATTCTCCTGGAAGCCAACTAAATATGGACAAATATTTTAAATACTATATGTATTCAACCAGTAATGATTACATACTGGTTTTTTGTAAGGCACATTTTCTGCAAGGTTAAAATCTCTTGTATAAAAAAAAATCCTTATGGATAGGTCCTTAGATTATTTAGATTTTCAAAAGTTTAAAAATCCATTGCACTTTTCACTATTTTGGTGTGTGTATGTGGTTTGTGGTGGTGGTGGTGGTTTCTTCATTTCTCAGTTTGGCTAAGTAATGAACCTAGAATGGTAAACTTCAGTTTTGTTTTTGTTGAGTTTCAGTTTCTCATGCAATGCCACTATGCTGATGGATCTGAAATAGCAATACCTGCATTATTTTAACTTTTTTGTAATTACTTCCATTGAAATTTGGTTTAAAAAAATCTGAAGTTATTTCTATTCGTACTGTTTTGCAGCTTCTCCCTTTATGAAGAAAGTCTAAATTCTGAATCTCTGTTTCGTTGGCAGTAGGTATTGCTGACATGGTACTGGGGCTTATTTTATCTAAGGCCTTGTCTACACTACAAGACTATTTCGAATCAACTTAGTTCGAATTTGTGGATTCGACCTTATGAAGTCGAATTTGTGTATCCATACTAAATACACTAATTCGAATTTCTGAGTCCACATTCACGGGGCCAGCGTCGACTTTGGAAGCGGTGCACTGTGGGAAGCTATCCCACAGTTCCCGCACTCCCCGCTGCCCATTGGAATGCTGGGTAGAGCCCCCAATGCCTGCTGGGGGGAGAAATGTGTCGAGGGTGGTTTTGGGTAAGTGTCGTCATTGAACCGTCAATCACAACCTCCCTCCCTCCCTCCGTGAAAGCGCCTGCAGGCAATCTGTTCGTGCACTTTTCTGGTCAGTGACAGCGCGGACGCCACAGCACTGCAAGCACGGAGCCCGCTGCGATCATCGCCGTTTTCTCCTCCTTGCACTTTATCGTCCACGTCTTCCACAGTCAGCTGCTGAGAAATTGGGCTACTTTTCAATGGTGCTGCAAGCACTGGGGGACCATAGGGGACGTTTTACAAACATCAACGTCGGGTGGCCGGGCAAGGTTCATGATGCGTGTGTTTTCAGGAACTGTGGGCTGCTCAGACGCCTGCAGGAAGGTAGTTTCTTCCCGGACCACGAAATAACTGTTGTGGATGTGCAGATGCCTATAGTCATCCTCGGGGACCCAGCCTGCCCGCTAATGCACTTGCTCATGAAGCCCTATACAGGCGCCTGGGACAGCGACAAGGAACTCTTCAAATACCAGCGAGCAGCATGACCTGTGACTGTTCAGTTTCTTTACAGAGAAGCTGAACCTGCCCGTTTCTTTACCCACTGACTGTTGACTCTCCTCTTCGGTTACATACCCCGTTCACCCCGTTACCCCCACTTCCAGCACACGTGTAAAAATAAAATACATGTCCCATTATTACTTAACAAAGGTTTCTTTATTCATGACTTTTCGTGAAAGGGTTGAAACTGGGACGCAGGCTGTGCTGGCTAGGGTGTGCGGTGATGTAAAGACCGCCTCTAAACTCGAGGAATGACAGGCTCCTGCTCCTAGAGCGGTCCGCAGTGCCGGAAGGCTTCTTTCAACGGAGCCTACCATCCCTCTTTATGGAATTCTGTGTGCGGGCGGATATGTGACCTTGTGGTGGAGGAGGACGGATACAGATTCCTCAGCTGCGTGACTCGGCGGTCCAGGACAAGGACCGCTGTATAAGATCTGTAACCGCCCTCCCCCGCTGCAAAGTCACATCTCCCCCGCCCACACAGATCCTGGAAACCACCTCCTAAAACCGACCAGGTTGCCTACTGACTGCACCGTGTGTGTGACCCGCTGCTGATCCTGCCCCCGTGTCTGTACCCTGGGAAAGGTGACTGTCCTATGCAATTAACCACCCCCTTCCCCACGCCCCCCATTCAAACACAGTCTTCTTTGAAAAAACATAACGGAAACAGTAATTAACAGCAAAGCATTTTTATTAATTAAGTAGACAGTTAGGGGATGGGACTGGGATTGGGACTACTGTGAGTCTGGAAGTGAAGGACTTCGGCAAAAGTAGGGTCTGAGAGCTTTTGGGTACTTGAGCACTGTGCTGTGGTGCAGTGACAGTATTCACGTCCCCGGCCGCCCCTCCTCCTGATTATTTTCGGTGAGGGGGGTATGGGACTTTGTGGCGGGGGAGGGTGGTTGCAGATACACTGCAGGGGGGCTCTGTCCTCCTGCGGTCCTGCAGAACATCCACAAGGCGCCTGAGCGTGTCCGTTTGCTCCCTCACTAGTCCAAGCATTGTTTCAGTCGCCTGCTTGTCTTCCTCACGCCACCTCTCCTCCCGTTCGCTGTGTGAGCGCTGGCACAGAGAGACGGTCTCCCTCCACTGGCTCTGCTGGTCCGCCTCTGCTAGGTAGCAGCCCATACGTTCCTCGAACATCTTGTCCCTTGTCTTTTTCTTTCGCCGCCTAATCTTCGCCAGCCTCTGCGAGGAGGATGCTGTGGCAGGTCTGGAGACAGTGGAAGCTGTGAGATGGGAAACACGGAGTGAATTCCTTGCAAATATACATTTTTGCGAACAATTAACTGACTCTAGGCTGTCTCTGTGAATTCTGGGTTGAGACCCCTGTGCCTGCTGGGGCAGAAATCATTTTCGCGGTGGATTCTGGGTAAATGTCGCCAGTCATTCCTTCCTCCGGGAAAGCAACGGCAGACAATCATTTCAAGCCCGTTTTCCCAGAATTGCCCTGGCATACGCCATAGCGTGGCAACCATGGACACTGTTTTGCCTTTTGTGTATGTCACCGTATGTGTACTAGAAGCCGCTGACAGAGGCGGGCCAGCAGCGCTACACAGCAGCATGCTTTTGCTTTTGCATGACAGCAGAGATGGTTACCAGCCATATTGTACCATCTACCATACCATAAATTGGTAATAAGATGGGCATGGTTACCTGTCCTTTTGCACTGCCCCATTTGGTGCTGTCATAAGTGCCCCTGGCCGAGCAGCCAGGGGCGCAAAAGCAAAAATTGGGAATGACTCCCTGAGTCAATCCCTCCTTTTTGGTATCTAAAAATAGAATCAGTCCTGCCTAGATTATGGGAAAGTGTACTACAGAACCACTGTATCATAGAACCAGAGAGCACAGCTGCTCTGTGTCCGATCCTGCATAAATTATGAGCTGTATGGAGTACAGGGTGTAGCTGTATGGAGTACAGGGATGAGCTGTATGGAGTACCAAATTCGAACTAAAGAGCCCTCTAGTTCGAATTAAATGGCTTCCTGGTGTGGACGGTTGAGCGGTTAGTTCGAATTAACGCTGCTAAATTCGAATTAAAGTCCTACTGTAGACCAGGCCTAAGCTAATTTACCTCTCTATTTTTAAGATGATAATACTGTGATTGCATCCATGTCCATATCCTACAAATGCTTATCTATGTGCTTAGCTTGCTTTTATGTGACTACTCATGTGATTAAGAGAAGTATGTGAGGAAGCATTTGCAAGATTGTGTCCCAAGTCTATTTCATTATAGGTCCTAGAGAAACTGCTGTGTATCCCAAGAGCTGGGAACTGCTGTGGTGTTAATGTGCCAGTGAGATCTATGCATAAGTTTCTACCTCCACCTTTCTTTAACCTTTGCTCTGTTGTTTTGTCTTTTTGTATATTATAGCACTATACTGAAAAGCATCACCATCACTCTTCACACTGATGGATTTTTGGGGAAGGAAAGTTTGGTAGAGTTAATGTTGATTAGTCTTGAAGGGTATGTGCAGTTATAGGGGCAGGAGGAAGAAAAGTGTGTGTTACATTTGGTCAGTCTTAAAATGCATCATTTTCCCTTAGCGATTAAGGTCCAATCCTGCAAGCTGATCTTCAGTTAGACCCTTGCTCCCATGACTTCAGTGGGTTGCTGCATGAGTTTTGGGGCTTTCTGGGAAAAGCAGATTGCAAAGGGTCAGGTCCTGAATTGCTCATGTGGTATCAATTATCTAGATATGTGTGTACACATTTAGAAGTCTGTACATTGCTCTTACTCATATGCCTTTCATATACTCTCCTCTGCCTTCTGTGTGAGACAACAATGAAATGTGAGATCATCTGAATCTGTCACTGAAATAACTGAATATAATGAGCTTGTTTCCACTTTTGGTTGCTTCGAGCCTTCTGTTAAAACAAACAAAGAAATTAAATGCAAATACTTCAGAGCAAAGTTATGGATGAGACTTTACACGCCATAGAAGTCAGGTGATACAAAGCCATAGTTCCTAGAAGCAACTGTAACTCAGCCAGATTGCATACATATATTACAGAAGAAAAGAGCTCAGCATATACAATAATAGAACATATATTTTATGTACAAGGGGGGTTGAGTTATGGTGGAAACCATAATTTTGGACCAGATTTTGAGATCTTTATTCAAACAAGACTCCCATTGCTCAAGAAAGGTTCACAGAACTTGGTCCTTTGAATTTTCTGACTTATATGCATCTATCTTATTGTTTATGGCTTTGCATCCAAGTACTTAAGGTGGTTTAATGTCAATCTCACTTGCAGCCAGATTTTCAAGAGCGGCCTCTAATCTGTGTGCCCATGCCCAACTTGAATTGTCTTGGGTGTGACATTCAGAGGGATCGAGCATCCACAGCTGCCACTGACTTCCATTGCAGTGTGGGATGCTCTTATAAATCAGGCTCAGGTGTGTCACATTGGAAACCCAAAAGCATTTAGTATCTGACCTGGTGAGGTGCAGAGTGCCCTTGACTCCCATTCAGTGAAGAGCATCTCACAGGACCTGGCTCTTGCATTGTAAACCTTGTGGTGCAGGGGGTCATGTCATCCTGTCTGCCTTGTGCAGTTCGAAACACTGTCAGCCCTTGATAATAAATAGATGTTTTATATTTAGTATTATTTTGTGTCCAGTTCTCTCTAGCTTCCCTGCTGAATGCCCTTATCCTTCCCTTCCCAGTCCTCCTCTCTCTCCCTCCTCGGTGTGAGTGTCCCCCAACCCCATTCCCTTTTGGGATGTCACCGTGTCCCTGAGTGATACTCTCTGTCCAGCCTTCCTCAGTAGGTTCCTTTGTATGTTTCAGTGCAGTGTGGACCCTGCCCCCTGGAGGCTGGATCCTGGCTCATTAGCTGAATGTTTGCTGAAATCGGACACCTGGTGCACTTGAGCCAAGGCAGAGTCCCTGGCTGCAGCTATTTAAGAAGGACAAGGGCAGTCTTTTATAATTTCCACCTCACTTCACATCAGAAGGCTTCTAAGCTCCATGTCCCTTCAAGGCCAGCGCTTGCTCCCAAACCATCCTCCTCACTGACCCACAGCAGCATCCATGAGCCACCAACAGAGAAGCAGCCCTGGGAAAATCTGTCTGCAACAATCCTGGGACAGGATTATCTGTTGAATTTAGGGGAACAGAAACTTGCCAGGAAGGTTTGGACCTATCAGGGACCAATGACCCAAGGAGGCGCTTGGTGCTATCTGGCCCTCAGCTCAGGAGTCATGGTGTGATTTTAAAGAAAAAAATCAGAATCAGAATTTTTTTTTTTAAGTTGCTGGGACAAATGAATACAAATGAATGTAGGGGCTGGAAAGAGAGATTGCACAGCCTCTCACCTTACCACAAAGTAAGTGTCAAAGACAGAAAAGCAAAGGGTGGAGGGGGCGGGGAGGGGAGTGGATCAGGGAAAGGGGACAATGATCCAATGAGCTGGTAAACTGAGGCTTAGGGAATCAGAGCAGAAAACAGCTTCTTAAAGTGTCTGATTCTGACACGTAGTTTTAACTAGTAAGGGATCTAATTTCTATGCAAACCACCTGTGTTGCAGTGAATCTAACAGCCAATCTCCCACTTCCATCCTCCCCTTTCTCCCACCCCCCCAAGAGATTATTTGCCTGCCCTGTTGAACTGACTGGGGTTGTTGGTTTTTTTTTTCTTTTTCTGTTACACATGCTTGACAAAATGCATGTCTGGAACACTAACCTAGGTCTATACATGGGAATTTGGGAGAGTGATTCATACTTCACTAGCAGTAATTAGAAGGTTGATCTCATACAGCTGGAGAAGGTAGTGCCTTTGAGATCACTCAGTTGTCTGCTTTATATGCACAGAATCACTCAAAGTTTCTTTTCTAATTATACAAAGCTTTGGAATAATGACTTGTGACTCTCTAATTTCTAAAGAGATCCTAGGTAAGAATGACATCAATTCCTATGCTCTGTATTTTGTGCTTTAGTATGGGTAAAGAAGGGTGTGCGAGACAGAGTGTGGAGAGGGGAAAGCTCCTTGTATTCCAATCACCTGTTATATCAGCTTGCCTGTTCAAAAAGCAGAAAACACAGAAAGAGGAGAGGGGATAGTGGCCCCTTTCTTGCTTAGGGCCCTCAGTCATCTGCACAATCTAAAGTGCCTCTTCAAAGCACTCAGCAAAAGAAAAATCTTTAAAGTACCTTTGACTTTGCCATCAGATGGTGAGAACAGTTGAGGCAACTTGTGGGTCAGTCCTGCCAGAGGTTTTCTTTTCAGGTTTTCCATTCCTGCTGAAAGATGAAGTGATCGGTTTGAATGTAACCTTTGTTAATTTCCCTCTGCAGGCCAGAGAGGGGTTTGAATGGAGTTTCTCCTGGGATAGACTGGTAGGGGTCAGCTGATTTTTTTGTCTTGAGCTCTTCTGGCTGATATATATATTTTTAAGTGCTTCACTTCAGTGTTACAGAGGAGGGCAGCAGAGAGAGGCAGCAGAAACATCCTTAAATAATTTTCATTTCTCAAAATCTGCCTTTTTCCCTCTTTTCTCTAAGTCCAGAGAAGAGTTCGTGGGGGCTGGGAAGCACATCTGCATTGCAAATAAAAATAATTATGATAACCACCACGCAAACAAACAAGTTACAGCTCCGAGAAAAAAAAAACACTTTCAACCAAGGACTTTGGAAATAAGAGATCATAGAAGTTATATTAATAGTGAGGAGGAGGAGGAAAAAAAGAGGCAAGAAATACGGCGACCATGGGCCACATTCTTTTCCTAGTTTGTACTTTGTTCCTCTCTCTCCTTTTTCCCAAGGTAACTGCAGTCTGCCGAGAGGGAGTTAAATGGGATTAAAAGCTCTGTGTAAGCAAAAGGACCCAGAAGAGAAGGAGGGAAGGAGTTGGCCGTGCGGGCCAGGGGGTGTCTTTGGCACAGCTGAGCCCCTTAGAGAGACAGAGAGCTGAGCTCCTGGGAAGGATGCACCCACAAACCAGCCTTTCCCCCTTTTTCTGATGGATCGCTGCAAAACTTGCCCGAAAGAAACAATGCACTAAACGTGATGGAGCCGGAATCAGAGCCGGTCTCCAGACTCAGAGCAGCAGCAGCAGCAGCAGCCAGGGGGTGAGTAAAAACTCCGAACTCTCCCTGAGATGGGGGAAGGACAACTTGGGGAGGGGGGCCCGCGTATACTGGGGGGGCCTGGGGGAGCCAGCCGAGAAAGAGAGACGTTTGCACGGGAAAGAGCAGCGCTCGGCTGGCGGGTGGCTCGGGGTGGGGTGGGGTGGGGGAGACATTCCCGCTCTGGCCAGGGGACGATGTGAGGGCTGCCGGGGAGAAGGGGCTGGGAGAGCGGAGGCCCCGCTACCCCAGAGGGGGAGGAAAGCGGCCAGGAGGGACCGGAGCTGGGGAGCAGAGGAGGAGGAGGCGGGGTGGCTTCCTCAGACCCCCTTCTTTTCATGGGGGGGGTAGGTGGGCGAAGGGAGGGGATGTGGGGGGGGGGTAGGTGGATGTATCCGCAACAAATGCAGAAATGTATTAATCCCTGCTCCCCCCCCCCCGCAGACACTAGTGGGACCCGCTTCCAGCTCTTGCTGGGAACGGGACCCTCGGGCCCTTCCCCCATTTAAGTGAGCAGAGCCTTATACCTAGGGCTTCCTCCCTCTTCTCTGACCCCCCCCCCCCAAAAACCTCACTAAGGGGCTGCAGAAAATGGATCGGCGCTTGGCTTAGAAACGTAGGGGGGGTGGTGGTGGCGGGGAGGGGGCTGAGGCTCAGTAACAAACCCCCCGTGTCTCCTTTCTACACCTTCTGGCCCAGCGAAGGGTTAAGCCGAGGCTTGCGCGCTGTCGGATGTGATGATGATTTACAGATACTCCCTTGAAGTGCTGGGGTGCTTTCCCCCTGGCAGCCTTGTGCACAGCTCCTTGTGTTTCCAGCCAGACTTAGAGGGGGGTGTCTGAGATGGGGGGGTATGTCTGAGATGGGGGGGATGGGGAGGCATTTTGTGCACCCCCACACCCCCTTGGTGCCATGCCCGGCTCGCTTGGCTACATGCAGCTTGCAGCTTGGATGTGACTTCTAAAGAGTGGGCTGCCTCCTTGGAGGCTGTGTGTGTGTAACGGTGTGGAGAGATGGGTGCTTTCTCCACAGGGAAGGCTGGGGCTAACTCTCCCTTGTGTGCATGTGTGATGATATACACAAAGACTGAATTGGACTGTTCCCTTTTTGCCCAGGCTTTTCAGTCTTCCTCCCAGTCACACCTTGTGAATGCCGGGTGTCCTCTTTAGAGAAACACCTGCCTGGGTCTAACAGCCTGTGGATGGGAGAGTCTGACTCTGATCCATCTGTCAAAGGTGGAAACGCAGGAGGGGAGAGGGGGGCAGGGAAGACTGACTGGAGGCACTAGAGCAAAGGGAGAAGGCCCAGAGATATGAGAGATGTTTGGCAGGGCATGGTCACCTTACTGAGCACCCGCTTTTAGGCATGACAGGGTAGCACACCATTACTGTACCTATCATGAGGAGAGACAGGCTACAAATCCCAAGGAGCATCCAAATCCCGCTGAGGAAGCAGTTAGTACAGCAAGAAGCTGCAACTGAGGGAGGAGAGTACAGCATGGTAGCTTGCTGAGTATACTTCTTACGCTACTTCTTCAGATGTCTGATTCTCCCAGAATAATGGTTTCCTTTAGTTAAATACCTTGCAAGGGTATGTTGCTCATTCTTTCCCTCCTTAGCAGAGGTTGCTTGCCACCCTTCATGTTATCCCCTGACCTTTTTGTTTTGTTCTGTTTATGTTGATATTTGCTCCCAGAAGGCTGTGACTGTAAAATATGCCATTTCAGCAGCTGGATGTACGTCTTAAGGCCTCTAGTCTTAGTAAGCATCCCATTCCTCTTGAGCGTGCCTATTTCCACACCAGGGCAGGACATTTTGCATTCAATAGTTGCTCATTCCCGAAATGGTTTAATGCAGGGATTCTCAAACAGTGGTGCCTGAACCACGGGCAGTATGTGAGTTTGATGTTCCCTCCATCCACTTCACAACAATTTTTTTAAAGAAGATGGTACATGAGCCATTGGTCTAGTGCATTCACCCAGCAATGCTGTTTATAACGGAACCATTCTGGCGCATTCACACATGGTGTGATTGTATCGGTGCATTGTCATACTCCTGATGCACCCATCCCAGTGTGGCCAGAACCATTGCTGGCAGCAGGGGGTAATTTCCAAAAGTGAAGCGTACAACGCAGGATGGATTTAGACTGGATTGACTGAGCCAGCAGTTACTGCCTGTGGTAGGGTGAAATAAGTGTTGAACGCACTGAGAGAGCTAACAGCCTCATCCCAACCTATACAACCATGTGGACGCAAGGAAATTTGAGAGCTTAGTGACCTCTCATCAGTGGTTTGTTGCGGTGCCTTTTCAATGTATGAAGGCCCTTGCAGGCTGGAGAGCAGGTTTCTGCTCTCTGCTGCTGATTGATTGAATACATCAGGGCCACAGAAACTTCATGGTCTTCTTCAGCCACAGCTACATCTGTTTGATTAGACCCATGCGGCACAGGTGCCAGCTAATGACAATGTAGGAGGCTAGCCTAATATTTCTGGAGGCCTCTTCAGTGTGCCTGTTCTGTGTCCCAGCACTTCTGCATTGGCATCCTGGAAACATGCTTCGTTGGCCCTTCATGTGCCTACCTACCTCAAGATTGATGCACACAGCATTCATCTGCAATGCTGGCTACCAACAAGGCAGACTGTAATGCATCTTCTTCTTTTTTTTTTAAGGAAAGCTAGAAAGATCGTTTTGGGTGCCAGCTTGTCTGTAACAGGAAATTACTACCCCCGTCGCTCTCTGTAGGCAATTTCATGATAGATCATGGCACCACCGGACAAACCAAAAAACACGGAGACAACCAGCTGACCCTGTGTCCCCAACTGTCCAGTGCATATGTACAACAATCAGGAAAGCATAAGATCTAGCTCTGTAGATTCTTATACCATACCAAGTAGTGTGGTATCCTGGGGGTAGGAAGCATTGCCTAATGGATAGGGTACAGGACTAGGGTTACAAAGATCTGGGTTCAGTTTCCAGCTCTGCCAATCATTTGCTGTCACCTTGGGCAAATCCCTTAATCTACCCTCTGCCTTTGTTCCCGACGTGTAAAAAGTGATTGGAAGGGAGACTTCCCTACCTCCTCCTGAGGTTATCCATAATGGTTGTGCTCAAACACTATGATGACAAGGGCTGTAGAAGTACAGTATCTAAAGGGAGATGCCCTGTCCAAAGGCAAAGAAAGACACTGTACACCCTTGCCCCCCAACAGGCTAAATGTATTGGGGTCACAAAAAGAAATGACAGACTTTTATTTAGATGACAATGAAAACAAATGGGAATTCTATGAGCCTTTGCCAAACCCCATTCACAAAATCAAAGACTGCAAAGAGGCTTGTAGGAAGAACAAAATAGATGTTTGGTGACAGAACATGCTTAGCACTTTGGTTTTTTTTTTAAAGGGCTCCAGTTACATAACTGAGAACACAAAAGCAATGAGCTTATTGAGCGTTGTCACTGCACACAAAAGCAAGGTCAACAACCAGGCTGATAATGATACTGATCAAAGAGGAGCCCAAGGGTAAAATGCTGTTGCTGGTCCTCTAAACAGCATTTGAGTCATAACAAACTAATGTCTTGTCCTCCATTTAGTGAGTGAGGAGCCAGATCTTCAGCAACAGGAACTCAAAGGAAGAGAACTGGATTAAGTATTAGTGGATTAAGTATACTGACATGTTTGTCTAACCTGTTCTTAAAAAGCAGCAATGACAGGGATTCCTCAACCTCCCTAGGTAACCTGTTCCAGTGTTTAACTATCCTTAAATTAGAAAGTTTTCCCTGATATTTAACCGAAATCTCCATTGCTTCAATCTTAGCTGATTACTTCTTGTCCTGCCCTCAGCGGACATGAAGAACAATTGATCACCACCCTCTTTATAACAGCCTTTTACATATTTGAAAACTCTTATGTCTCCCTCTTAATCGTTTCTGCACTGTACAGACCCAGTTATTTCAACCTTTCTTTATACATCATGTTTTCTAAACCATTTATCATTTTTGTTGCTTTCTACTGGACTCTCCAATTTGTCCACATTTTCTTAAAGTGTGGTGCCCAAAACCAGGTGCAGTGCTCCAGCAGAGGCCTCACCAATGTCAGGTAGAGTGGAACAATTGCTTCTTGCAGGTTACAAACAATACTCTTGTTCATACACACCAGAATGACATTTGCCTTTTTCTCAATAGCATCATCAGTTCATGATCCACTATAACCCAAAGATCTGTTTTTGAAGTACTACTCTCTAGCCAGTCATTTCCCATTTTGTATTTGTGCATTTCAGTTTTTCCTTAAGCGTAGTACTTTGCACTTGTCTTTATTTAATTTAATTTTATTGCATTCAGACCAATTCTCTAACTGGTCAAGGTCATTGCGAATTCTAATCCAGTTCTCCAAAGTGCTTGCAAGCCCACCAGCTTGGTGTCATCTGCACATTTTATAAGATTACTCTCTCCACCATCATCCACAGGTTAACCTTTAGGCCTGCTTCACAGAAAGAATTGAATTGTATCTATATCTGCCCTACTTCCTGCTTCAAAATAAATTGTAGCAGCAAAAAGAGACAATCCCCCTAACTCAGCAGGTCCAGATAACTTGCATCCAAGAGTTTTAAGAGTTGGCTGAGGAGCTCGCTGTACCATTAATGTTGGTTTTCAGTAATGAGACACAGGGAGTTCCAGAGGACTGAAAGAGAACTTAATATTGTGCCAGTTTTTTTAAAAAGTGTAAGTGGGATGACCTGGGTAATTACAGGCCTGTCAGCCTGACATTGATGCTGGGCAGGATAATGGAGTGGCTGATATGGGGCTTGATTAATAAAGAATTAAAAAAGGGCAGTGTAATTAATGCAAATCAACATGGAAATAGATCTTGTCAAATTAATTCAATACTTTTAATGAGATTAAAAGTTTGATAAAAGTAATAGTGCTGACATAACGTATTTAGACTTCTGTAAGGTGGTTGACTTGGTACTGCATGACACTGATTAAAAAAATGAGAATTGTGTGTGCCATTTTAATCCATTTGATATAAAATTAACTGACTAACCGATGTCTCCAAATGTAATTGTAAAATGGGGAATCGCTATCAAGTGGGTGTGTTTCCAGTGAGGTCCCACTGGACCTACACTATGTAAGATTCTTATCAATGACCTGCAAGAAAACATAAAATCATCACCTTATAGAACTTGCAGATGACACAAAAATTGGAGAAGTAAATAATGAAGAGACCAGGGTGCTTATTCAGAGCAATCTGGATCACTTGGTAAATGAGATGCAGACAAATCATATGTGGTTTTAATACAGCTAAATGTAAATGTATGCATCCAGGAACAAAGAACAGTGGCCATACTTACAGCATGGGGGACTCTATCCCGGGAAGCAGTGACTGTGAAAAAGATTTGGGGGCTATGGTGGATAATCAGCTGAGCATGAGCTCCCAGTGTGACGCTGTGGCCAAAAGAGCTAATGTGAAGCTGGGATGCATAAACAGGGGAATCTCAAGTAGGAGTAGAGAGGTTATTTTATATCCATATTTGGCACTGGGGCGACTGCTGCTGGAATTCTGTGTCCAGTTCTGGTGCCCACAATTCAAGAAACATGTTGAAAAATTGGAGCGAATTCAGAGAAGAGTCTCACGAATGATTGAAGGATTAGAAAATGTGCCTTATAGTGAGAGACTCACAGAGCTTAATGTATTTAGCTTAACAAAGGGAAGGTGAACGGGTGACTCAATTACAGTCTATAAGTACTTATAATTGACATGGGGAACAAATGTTTAATAGGCTCTTCACTATAGCAGTGAAAGGTTTAGCATGAGCCAATGGCTGGAAGCTGAAGCTAGACGAATTGAGACTGAAAATAAGGTGTGTACGTTTTTGACCAAGAGGGTTATTAACAATTAGAGCAATTTACCAAGGGTTGTGGTGGATTCTCCCTCGCTGGCAATACTTAACTCAAGATTGGATGTTTTTCTAAAACTGGCTCTCAACCTTTCCAGATTACTGTACCTGTTTCAGGAGTCCGATTTGTCCTGCATACCCCCCAAGTTTCACCTCACTTAAAAACTACTTGCTTACAAAATCAGACCTAAAAGTGTCACAGCATGCTAATACTGAAAAATTGCTTATTTTCTCATTTTCAGGGCTGCCCAGAGGATTCAGGGGGCCTGGGGCAGGGCCGGGTCTTCGGCGGCGGTCCCTCTCGGAGGGAAGGACCCGCCGCCGAAGAATAAAGCGGTGGCAGTGGAGCAGCCTAAGTGCCGCCGATTCGCAGCTTTTTTTGTTGTTTTTTTTCCCCTGCCACTTGCAGTGCTTGTACTCACTAGGCAGCGCATGCCGCCAAAACCCGGAGTGGCTCACGAGGCCCCTGTGGGGCCCGGGGCCTGGGGCAAATTGCCCCATTTGCGACGCCCCCCCCCCCGGGCGGCCCTGCTCATTTTTACCATATAATAATAAAATAAATAAATTGTAATATAAATATTGTACTTACATTACAATGCATAGTATATAGAGCAGTATAAACAAGTCATTATCTGTACAAAAGTTTAGTTTGTACTGACTTTGCTAGTGCTTTTTATGTAGCCTGTTGTAAAACTAGGCAAATATCTAGATCAGTTGATGTACCCGCGGAAGATCCCTGCGTACGCCTGGTTGAGAACCACCGTTTTAAAAGATCTGCTCTAGGAATTATTTTGGGAAAGTTCTATGGCCTATGTTATACTGAAGGTCAGACTAGATGTTCTCAATGGTCCCTTTCAGGTCTTGGAATCTATGAACTGCTGTTTACTAAAGAAAATCAACTGTTTATTCCACTTTGATTCATAGAATGCATCCATGGCTCAAAACTGTCAGAGAAGCAGGTGTTTGTCCTATTTTTAAGGATGTGCAAATCCCAGCTACTTGTCAGGAAGGATGGCTCAGTGGTTTAAAGTATTAGATTTGAAATATAGTATATTAGAAAAAGTGGTTCAAATCCCATCAGAGTCAACTTAATTCTTCAGCTTTAGTCTTTTGGATATGACCTCAGAAAATTAGGTTCTGTGTGTGCTCTACATGTAGAGCCCTGCTAATCTGCGGATATCGTGAATTGGATGTGGATACTAATTTTGTATCCACACATGGGCACTAGAGATCCTATACTGTAAGAAAGGGGGAGTCTTGGTTGAAATTTCCTCTCCGTTGTCTGTCTACTATGTATCTGCCACTTTCCACCCCAGTGAAAGCTACTGTATAAGTGTAAGATATTTAAATTGGGCTTTAAATTAGAGTTGTCTAAAGAACCCGTGCCATACCGTCTTTCTGCATGGCTTATGCTAGGCTTTTATGAAAGCAAAGCATCTTTGTAATGCTATGTGCTACTGAATTGCTGTTGCCAGTGTCAGAGGTCCCACCCCATGTGAATGACTCTTCTCTTTCATCCTGCTCTGTTGAGTCACTCTGGTGTTGCTAGGAGCCACCTCCTCAAGGAAGCAGCAGTTTTTTGGTCCATCGTAGTTAGACAGATGTTTCCAAAGCTGTGTGTGAGTGCTCCATCAACACAGTGCTAATTGCATTTTCATCCTGAATTAAGATTAGAATTGGCAGAAGTTGAGATAGAGATACCCTGGGAAACTTGATGACAATAGTGGGTGTGTGTACACATTCTAAATTGTCACACTCCCGACACCCAATCATGGGAAAACAATGTCTCATAATCATCCCCCAGGATGAAGTTGAGTCTGGCTATATTTCAACCTCACACTATTCTTACCCAGAAATGTTGTAAAGACAGTGTTCCAAACCATTTAGCTTGGTATTCCCTGCAAAGTGCTGCCAAAATTCACGTACATCTTAGCTGATGTCTTAGGGCATGTGGTTTTTTCCCTTTCTTTCAGGCTACACTTGCAATGAGTTTTCAGTTCTCATCTTAAAATCTGGTGTGATAAGTACTTAGCATTCCAGAAGCGCACATTCTTATCTGTTCTTTGCTTAAAAGCAACTAAGGGCTGTTACCAGAGACAGCTTTCCTTTTTCCTCACTTGCAGCTGAGTGATTGCTTCTAGGTCAACTCCCCGGTTTCCAGTCTTTTGAAGTTATCGTGAAAACAATCTGGGCACAAAATCTGCCTTTCTGCCTCTTATGATGACAGTTGTTGATGACTGGGGTCAAAAATTGATGTTATTTGACTCCCCTCTCAGAAAAGTTACTTGCCTTGGGCAAGTGGAATTTTGCTATAGCATCTGGATGCTCTGATAGGCATTGTGTAAATAAATAAGAGGTCAGTGCTGCAGGACAGGATTCTGTCAAAGAACAATGTGAGGCGTCATTCATAAAGCAACATATGTATCCTTTAGGATCCCAAGAAGGGCACACAGTTTCTTTCTGATAGATGTATGATAAAGGTGAGGAGAGGCTTTTGATTTGTCAGGGACCAGAGTTTGATATTCTAGGCGTTATTGCGTTACTCACACCTCTAGACATTGAACTATTGCTTCAGTTGTGGATGATGAAACCTGACCAGGCAGCCGGAGCTTGGGTCTGAGTAGGTAAGTATTAGCAGCAGCAGTGTTGAGATAGCACCTTTGAACCCCAGGTGTGGACGGGGGCCCTGCTGTTCTAGGTGCTATACAGACACGAAATAAAAAGACTTTCACTGAGTATAGTGGGGAAACTGATTTTTGTTCACATTTTGTTTCGTGGGACAGTTTAAAGTCTGTACTCGTAGGCTGAGATTTTTCAGTTTCTATTGGGAACTAAGTATCCAAATGGGTTAGGCGTCTCTGAAAATCTCAGCCATGATGCTGTGTTTAGGATTTAGGCTCTTGGGCAGGACCTGTATGTGTTCACCTCTCAGAAACACTCTCCGACCTCATAGCAGGAAACATTCATTTAGTCTTTTCGAAGAGCAGTTCTCAGCAGCCGGATTCCATTTTTGTCCTTAGTGCAGAAGAAGGTACTCCTGAGTGATTAGTCCAAGATAAGATGATACTTTTTAGCAGTGGCTTTGTCGTCACTGAATCAGTGCATTCCTGTATGTTACAAAATATAGTGAATGCAAGGTAAGACGTGATAGGCTGAAGTCTGTGGGTTTGGTCCTACAGTCCATTCTGCAAATCAGTAGCTCCACTGAATTCATTGTGGCTAGCGTTGAATGGAAGTTACCCCTATGGAGAGACTGGAAGGGCACCTTCTCGGTCTTGAATGCAGGGCTTATGTGGTGGATAGGTCTTATGGTGGGTTTCACCTGGTGTCTCTGAGGGTTTGCAGGAACTAATTGAGCTTGCTGGAGATATTTGTTCTTGCTGTGATGCATGCATGTACACACCCATAGAGGGGTACTGTTATGGGTGACTCTGAAAATCACTAGCGATGGAATGGAGCAGAGATAAAGGAATAGATAGATCTGCTAGCTCTATATAAGGAGAAAACTCTCCCTTGCTTACTGCTACTCAAATCGCTTATGCAACCCTGTCACTGTATAGAGTTGTAACGGAAAAAGAGCTCACGTTATAAAAAACCTGCAATAATTAACAGCCCCATCAGACACAGGTCTGCCATTTGGAAGCAGCATTCACTTTTTCCATTAAGCTGGTATATTTTGCCAAAGTGTTTTTCTTCAGCATTCTGGCACTTGTCCTCATTCCAATCTTGTACTGTATTGGCTGTCTGAGGAGAGCAGCAGTGTGTCCAGTGCCAGCTGGAGCCTGTGCTGTGAATCCATCTCTTTTACTGCCCAGTCAGTGTCTGTGCAACAGAATCGTGTGCTAGATTTTCCCTGAAGCTTGTTCCCCTTGCTTGTTGGTCAACAGGAAATCTAGAAGCAAATTATGGGGATTTTCCCTTCCTCGCTGCCTTTTTTTATTAAAAATAATGGGCTTTAACTTGGTACATTTTGAGGGGTGACTCAATTGGTGACAGATTCATAGGGTTGTTTGGTACTATAAAAACATCCAGGCTGTATATAGACACAGAGGCCTTGTTCTCACTAGGAAAAAGGTGCTCTTCATTCATGTGAACTACCACATGGAATCAAAGAAAAGGTAAAATCTGAGTGACGACCAAGGCATTTTGCAGTCTTAACACTAGTTAGCAGGTTGTAGTAAACCCTGGGCTCTCTCTAACTCAACCTGCTAGTGTGTGAAAGCTACAAACTGCCTTGTCTTCACTAGGATTTTACCTCATTTTAATTACCATGAGTTAGTGAACACAAGTTAAGAACAATGTGCTTTTTTTCCTATTGAGGAAACACCCCCCGCCCCCACCCCTGACTAAGGCCCTTTTTTAAGCTCTGTGCAATAGCTGTGACTCTGCAGCCCATGCTCAACACAGAAGAACTAAGCCACATCTGAGTTCTAATAGATGGTGGTTTTTGTCAGTTTGACGGGTCACAGAAATGAGGGTCGGGGGTCCGAGCTGGCTTCTGGTCTTTTTTACATCACGCCTGTGGCATAAAGAGACCAGGAAGCAGCCAGGAATTCCACTGGGGCAGGGAGGGTTCCCTGGGTTGTATGTGGCTAGTGTAATGGTGCAGCAAGAAGAGTGGCTGGGATGCATTATTTAGCTATTCTGAGTTGTTGGGTGGTCCCTGGGGACCTTTATAACATGGGAATAAGTTAGAGCAGCCCTGGGGTCCCTCCTATGCCTGAAAGGTGAAGCCTGGAATCAGGAGCAAGGAGACTGCAAAATAACGATTTGGTCCATCAAATTAATTTCCCTGATGGTGTGGGATTGTTCCAGTGCTTTTTTTAGTCAGGTTTTAAAACCTAGCAAGCAGTGGGGTTCATGCATGGATTTCTCTACTAAAGTTAATAGGCCAGATGCTCGGCTGGTATAAATAGGTATAGCTTCACTGAAGTCAATGGAGCTGCATTGTTCTACAACAGCTGGTGGAAAGACCCAACCTAATAAAATACCTCTACAAAGCTTTTCGTGTGCAAGAGCTGAAACCAGAACGGCTGGGAAACACTACTCTAAAATATTCAAATAAATATACAATTATTTTCATTCACCAGCTATGAATAGGATCTATTTCATGTCTTTATCCCACTCCCACCCCGGATATAATATTGGTCTGACTGAAATGAAGTAGTACTAGCAACTTATGAATGATCCATGTTTTTTCTTTCTCTGGCGGAGGATTTTATATAGTTTACATTTTTGTCTCTTCCTCCAGCTGTCTAATGGCCTTGATACTTCAACCTAGCTATTAAATCTCCTCTAGAAGACGAGAGAATTTAATCTCGTAACTTTCCACAGATAGTTCTGAGTGAATTTAACCAAGGGGTTTCTTATGCTTTTGCATTATTTTGATACAGATCAAACAATTTGTGGGCTCAGGGGTGATTTCTGCTACCTTTCTGGTATAGCTTTTCCTCCCTGCTACCGCTTTCACTGGTACCTAGAAGCTTATAGTGTAGCTAACAGACAGCTTTGCCAAATGCAGCTTCACAGGTGTGAAACACAACCTTCCAGAGTATCAGAGGGGTAGCCGTGTTAGTCTGGTTCTGTAGAAGCAGAGGAGTGCCTCACATAACTTGGAATGCTGCAACTCCTATGGGCATTTATCTTAACCCCTACCACTGGCAAGCAAGATTTCTCTACACATTGAGCTAATGAGAAATGCATTAATGGTAGTGCTCTAACTGTGCTGGGTACCAAAGGGTAAACAGACTATCCCTTCTCTTTGTATCCTTTCTTTAGAAGAAAATAAATTAAACCACATAGGGCTTGTCGCAAAATTTGTTCTAGATGAATGTCAGAGCAGCAGGATTCAAACTTTGTTTACTCAGATGCAAAGGGAACTTAATGACACTTACTGTGTATCCTCTCATCCCCTTATACATACACTTTGGTCAAGTCCATCTTTCTCCTTATTTTGAATTGCTTCTGTGTGACTTTGCATCCTGGCATTCTACCCTGGACAGTGCTGCAGCAAACACGCAGCTTTGGTCTTTCTGTAGGACTGATGATCTGACACCCTTGACATCCCTGCATATAGCTCTGGTCCCGATTCAAGCGCTGATCCAAAGCCTGTTGCAGTCAATGGACAAGTTCCTATGGACATCAGTGGGCTTTTGATTGGGCCCTCAAGTAGGATTCTGGTTATGGAGTCCCAATAAGAAGCAAGCAGTCAGTTCTGTGCTGTGAGGGTCTGATCCTCCAGCTATTGTTGTTAATGACAACACCCTCCATTGACTTCAATAAATGCATGATTGAGCCCTTGTTCAGTATGAAGCTTATTTTTTTGGCCTTTAACAGCCAGACTTAAGTAATGTTTTATATTATAAATATTTTTAAATTGTAACAAAAACCTGATTTTTTTCCCCTTCTCTGATTTTTAGGGGATCCCTCTTTCTCTGGACTGTTTTATATTTTACCTGTTTCCTTGGATTCGCACAGGGGAGTTCTGAAGGTAAATTACACTTGTGTGTTTGTTTGTTTTTTGTCTGACAAAGAAAAACGTATAAGCAAATTTTAGCCAAGGGGCTTGGCTTCAGTTTAAATAACTTTATCTAATCAAGAGCCTAATGCGCAGACTTAATGTACTAACTTCTGCTGCTTTGCTGCTGCTAGTTCAAGTGCTGACCTGCGTAGGCTATCCAGACTGGGAGACCAGCAGTTAGGGCCAGACGTTTGAAGGTATCGGGGTGCCTAAAGATGCAGATGGACTCCTCATGGGATTTTCAGATCTATGTACATATCTTCATCTTTCGGCACCTAAATTATTTTTAAAAAAAAATGAGGTGGGTCACTAATGAGTTAAGCATCCCTGGGAGGCTGATAAGTATTATAATTAGGGCCCTACCATATTCACAGTTCATTTTGGTCAATTTCACGGTCATAGGATTTTTTAAAAATTGTAAATGTCATGATTCCAGCTATTTTAATCTGAAATTTCACAGTGTTGTAATTGTAGGGGTCCTGACCCAAAAAGGAGTTGTGTGGGAGTCACAAGATTATTGTAAGGGGCGTTGCGATACTGCTACCGTTACCTGTGCACTGCACTGCTCCTGGCGGCAGCGCTGCCTTCAAAGCTGGGCAGCTGGAGAGCGGCAGCTGCTGGCCAGGAGCACAGCTCTGAAGGCAGAGCCGCCGCCAGCACCAGCGCAGAAGGAAGGATGGCATGGTCTGGTATTGCCATCCTTCCTTCTGTGCTGCTGCTCACAGATCTGGACCCTCAGTCAGCAGCTGCCACTCTCTGGCTTCCCAGCTCTGAAGGCAGCAGTGCAGAAGTAAGGGTGGCATGGTATAGTATTGCCATCCTTACTTCTGTGCTGCTGGTGGGGGTTGCGGGGGGGTGCTGCCTTCAGAGCTGGGCACCCAGCCAATAGACACCGCTCTCCTACCTCCCAGCTCTGAAGGCAGTGCAGAAGTAAGGGTGATAATACCATGACCCCTCTAAAATAATTTTGCAACCCCCCTGTAACTCCCTTTTGGGTCAGGACCCCCAATTTGAGAAATGCTGTAAAACGTGAATAGTAAAGGTTAAAACATACAGAAGACCAGATTTCACGCTCTGTGGCGCATTTTTCATGGCCGTGAGTTTGGTAGGGCCCTAATTATAATCCCCATTTTACAGAAGCAGAATCTGAGGCACAAAGAGGATGTTGCCTGTTTCAAAAAAGGCTATGAAACCACCTGCTGCCCAGGTATGGGAAAACACCTGCTGCTGTTTTCCTTGAGTTTCATCACTTGGCACAATGCAATGCTGCGGATGCAATATAACTCCAATGTTATCCAGAGCAATAATAGAAGAATCCTAGTACATCCAGACATGGTCTCTTCCCTATCCAAGATGCATGCCAAATGTACCCTAATCTCGCACAGTATGAGTCAGCTCATGCTGAGCAAGGGAGCGTCATGTGGCTTTCATCTACTCATTCATGCTGGGTTATGCCCCCTTCTTCCCCCCCCACCCCCCGGTTCTAGCCAATTTCTCCTCCCTCATAGCTGCACTCGCTCTTCACCTGGGAAAGGTGGTATTGTCCTTCAGTGAGCCAGTATGCTATATACTGTGCTTTTCCTACCTCCTATGCAAGCCAGTGTGGGGATGCAATTGGCTCAGCTACCCTTAATGTGGGTTCCTTGTGCTTTCCACCCACCAAAAGCCCAGCAATAAGATATTGGACCAGATTCCTCCCCGGTGACTTTAATAGCTTTCAACTAGAGATAAGGCACGTTAGACGCAGATACACGTGCCCAGTATAAAAATGCCCAACGATCTATTCCCCAGTCATTGCCTCCTAAGCCATAATGCAATCTAATTTCTGTTGATCTTTTTACACTCCCACTCCCGCTACTCCTGCCTCTCATACAGACAAAATTTCTTTGGGGGTGATGGGGAGGAAGAATCAAATGGCTTATGACCTGATCGTCTCCCACTGATTTTAATAGGAGCTTGTTCATTTGATTTCAATGAGCTGGATCATATCCTTAGAGAAACGTTCACATTTCACAAGCTAAATTTTCACACTTGCTGTTCTTGAGAGATTTCTAAGTTTCTTTACCACTTTTCTAGTGACCTGCATGGGGATCCAGGAAGTTCCCCAGTTGATGATGATAAAAAGAATTCTTTCTCTCCACAGCTGGATGGTGGAAACTGAGCATCTGTTTGTCAGAGAGCCACCTCCTCTGTCTTAAAATAGCAACACCTCCTCCACATGATTTACTCAGGGTGCAGGCTGGAACTGAACAACTTCCTATATAATCAGCAGGCAATAATAAGTGGACTAGCAGGCTCCAGGCCTCTTAGGCTCCAAAACATGAAGGAAAAATAGAAAGTTGGTTGAAGCTCAGCTGAAACGCAGCCCACGGAGCAGTCCCTGCCACCAGCAATTTTAAAAAATGTAATATTTTCCAAATTCTACTTTCCTGTAAAGGAAGTGAACATCTGGTTGAATCACTTAGTCAAGCAGTTTTCAGAGCAAGTTTTATGTTAACATAAGAGGGCTAACAAATACCGTGTTTGAGCTATTTTTTTTTAAATAGATTTTTAATGCTCCATTTTTTGGAGTTATGTTTATTGCTCTTTTTACTCCCAGGATAATTATGGGATGTTTAAATGTTTTTGGTTGTTGCCGTCCATATAAAACGAATTTTCATTGTGTGTACACGCAGACAAAAAGCCTTCCATTTGATTGCATAGTGCAATGAAAACCCTGCCTCTGATGGAATGAATTCCCTTCCCTAAAACATCCTACGTTTTTGGAAGAGAGAAGGATGATTTCCTTACACGTAAAGGGATAGCTCTTTCCTTTAAAATGTTTGATGTGGGCCTCCAAATAAAATTCAGGCAAATGGTGCAAGCGAACATGAGAAGTTTGAGTCTGTATTATCCAAAGCTGGTGCTAGCCCACTAGGGACCATAAGCAGAAATATTGTTGCCCTCCTCGCCCCAATACTGAAACAGGCAAGTTCGTATACTAAAAAGTGAATAGGGGCTCCCTGGAGCTGGTTAGTCTGCTTATGCCTAGCGCTGGTTTATCACTCAAGAATGTAAGGTTGGGATAATCTAACTCTGGTTCCCCGCAACTGAGCAGCGGGAGTTTTACCATTGACTCGAATGGAAGTGGAGTTAGGTCGATGCTGTATGGTTTTGAAACTGTAGAACTAAAAGGGGAAGGGGAGAACTGCGTACACTGGAAATGCAGCATCCATACAAATGCTACAAATTCAAAAGCTAATAGTCCAGGTCCTCATCTGGTGTAATCTGTGTCCTTCCATTGATGTCAGTGGAGCTGCACCGATTGGGCACTAGCTGAGGTTCCAGGCCAATAGCTTTGAAATTTTGACTTCATTCAACCAAACTTTGGATGGAGGTACTAGATCTAAGCCAGCAGAAGCTAGTAAACTAAGAGTTATTCCTCTCCGACTTTCTGGTTTTGTGGGGGTGGGAGGGAAATAAGTTTGATATTTCAGCTTTTGGTGAGCACCTCTTTCAAGGATATGATAGTTCAGGAATTCCTTCTCCATATAGCTTCCCATACTGGAGAGAAATTTGCCCTCAGCCCCAAAATACTGCTACTTGGGTACCACAATTAGGCCATGTCTACACTAGAGACCTTACCGTGGCACAGCTGTACCAATGCAGCTGCATTGCTGTAAGTCTCTCGGGTAGCCGCTCTGTGCCGGTGGGAGAGGAGAGCTCTCCCGTTGACATAATTAAACCACCTCCAATAAGCGGTGGTAGCTATGTTGGCAGGAGAATGTCTCCCACCAACATAGCACTGTCCACACTGGCATTTCTGTCACTGTAACTTATGTCACTCAAGGGGGTGGTTTTTTCCACATCCCTGAGTGACTTAAGTTATACCAACAAAAGTTCCAGTGTAGATATAGTCTTAGTTACACGGGGGTAAGAGACAGAAAGCTTTAGTCCATCCATTTTTAAAAAACATGTCTTGATGGTAATTCTAGGAGGTGAAAGTTGGCGGGAAAAGGTAAGGCTTCAATAAATTCAAAGCAGTTTAAAGAAGCCAAAAGTGGCACTTGTTCGCCTTTAGTTGTACACTAGTTGACGACATCCCTTCATGGAACTCATTTGGGGACATGCCCACCAGTTCAGTGTGGGATGTAGTAGCAGAGGTGGGCTGAGCATACAGGTGTGCTGGGCTGGGTGGCTGAGCACAGAGCCAGAGAATCCACACATCCCCTGCACAAGGTCTGCTGTAATCAGACATTGGGCTTCTGGCCCAATCATATATTTTTTCCAACACAATTTGATACAGTAGCTAATGAGGCAGTTGGATTTATATTTCAAACAGCAGCATCCTCCGAACAGGGGAAACATAGTTATGTCTTCGCGGAGCAGCTCCCTAGAGTACAAAATATTTCTGCCTTGTCACTACAATACATCTCTTGAAGAGAACCTAAAAATACATCTAGCAATTGGAAGCCAGCATTTAGCTCCTAGATTTAAGCAGCAAATTTATTTCCTTAGGGCCAGATCCTGGGCCCTTTGAAGTCCATGGCAAGGCTCCCACTTGACTTCACTAGAGCCAGGATTTGGCCCTTAGCATTGGAAAGGAGTTGGGAAATGATCCAGAAGACAGAAGTGAATTTGAGGATAGCTCTGTACCTCCCCCATTCAGCAGCGGGTGGGGGGATTCTATCCATGCTGTGAGGACGGAAATCTCTATTGGGTAATAAGGGAGGAGAATGCCTGGGAACCAGGGGCTCATTTAGCCAGAGATAAACACTGATATTAATAAATCCATACGTGCTCATACAATAAATAATCCCCTCAGCATAGAGGTAATTGAGAGAGAATTTCCATCCCCTTCACAGTTGACCCCTAAACTTCTCTGTGGTTCTGTCTGCTATAAAGGGAATTTAAATGCCTTAAAAATAAAAAAGCCGGGTGGGAAATAAAGCAAGTCCCAGACAAACTAAATATTGATTTACTTGTTCTAATGTACAAAAATGGTTATGGTTTGCCAAAGTCTAAGAACAGAACTCTTCTCTTTCTAGTGTTCTCTCTTCCTGGCCAGAGCCCATGCTAGGCCTCAGACGGGCTTAAGTTTGCAGCCTTTCTAACGAACACTCACAAACTTTCTGTTCCACATCCACAAATACTGAGAACTGCGTTGAATATGTCACAGTTAAGGGTGAAGGAGGCCAAATTATGAGGGCCATTTTGGGGGAATTTTTTTTTTCTTGGATTATTTTTCTTCTGCTCATTTTTTCATCTGTGAGGCCTGTGATGTTAATTGAAGTGCAGCTGTGGCTGGCACGGTTATGCTCCTGATTGTTTAAACTCTTCCCTTTTGGATGTAGGCATTCGGAATGAGTAAATCAGGCGTGCAACCCTCTCCAGGCTAGATTCTACCATTGATAATTCCCATAGGAAGATTAGGTGGCAATCTAGGAATAGGGATTGCAATTTATCAGTTGTGTTTATGCCAGGAAAAATATAACCCTCTTTATCTCCTTTCTGAATAGCTACTTTTCCCGGCAAGCTAATGGAACAAAGATAGCAACCCTGTTTGTGAAATGAAGAGTAGAATAGGGATAAAGGTCTGATCCTACTCTAATCCCTTAAGGAAAAGTCCTATAGCATTTAATAGAGAGGAAGCAATAGGGTTCTCTATAGACATTAGACCCTATCAAATTTAATAGAGAACTCTGTCCTTGGCTTAAACATCCTGTGGAAAGATTTATTATGTTCTATAGGCCTTCCTTCAACTCCTAATAGAAGTCAATGGGAGCTTTGCTGTTGATTCAAATGGGAACAGAATTGGATTCTAAATACCCCCATTTCTTAATTAATTCTAAATACCCCCTCCCCCAGTTTTGCCATATCCCTGCCCAACCCCAGAAAATACTTGCCTTAACAGCTCCTCCTGCCCCACCCCCATCCCCACCCTCATGGACCTTTGTCTTCCTCCTTCTCTTGAGCTCTCAGCATTCTCCCAAGTCAAGCATTGTGGCCCAGCTGGCAGCCAATTGGATGTAATTTGTGCTGATGTTGCCTGCTAATCAGTTTTAGACTCTCTGCTCTTTATAAGCAGCCCCTCTGACCATGGGGCCAGGAGCCAAAGGATTCTGCCTCAATCTGCCCATTGCATGCCTCTCACCCAGGATAGTGGACATCAGCCTATTCAGCTACCATCCAGGTTAATGTTCATAACACTTCATATATGTGTATGGTCCTTCCAACTTTTGTACAAAATTTTAAAGCTCTGTGATCATCCATTTTAACTAATGCTACAAGGTGAGACCTTCACTGGCTCGGTTAAGCCTAGATGCAGCCTTCTTATGCCTGGGATTACTTTCTCTTTTTAAAAAAAAAACAAAAATAAAACTATTAACATGTAGTATCATCAAAGGCCATGGGTCTGTCATAAGTGATGGAGCTGGTGTGTCTGGAAAGATGGAGATATGGGTCTCCACTCCATAAAATTCTGCTCCCTACCCTCTGTGAGGAAAAAATTTTTTAGTCTCAAATCAATTTTTTTATTACGTGTCTGACTACGTCAAGTCATAACTCAACTTCCGCCAAATGGTCATATCCAACATTAAATCCCAAATGTGTGATATTGGGGCTTAGGAGGAAACATTCCATGGGAGTAGGTTATATCCCAAACTGTCTACTGTGACTGGGTTTTCTTCCACCTTCCTTCAAAACATTTGCCACTGGACCACTGTTGGAGACAGGATACTGGGCTAGATTGGACCATGATTTTGGTTCATTATGGCAATTCCTATGAGATACTGAACTGACACTGTATGGGCTCTTAGCCTGGAAATCACGACAAAATAGATGCATCCATGACCTGACTGTCTGTTTTAAACCAGTCTGGGTGGAGCGGAAGGTAGGCACAATCTATAATCCACCACATTTGGGGTCCAATCAGCTGCCCATGGTGCCCTTGGAAAAATTCTTATTGACTCAGATGGTGTTGGATCAGGCCCTGGTTTGCCTGGGTACTCATGCTCTTTGCCCCTCTCTTTCAGATGTGGACATTCTTCAAAGATTGGGCCTGGCAGGGAAGAAGCCATTGAGTGCGTGGTCTTCCTCACGCTCGGTTCCTCAGGGGGTTATCCCTTTCAAATCGGGGGTCATCTTCACTCAGCGAGCACGCGTCGAGGCACCCATTCGTACCATCATCCCCACTGCCTTCGGCACAGACTTGGCCCTAGTGCTGAGCTTGTGCTCCCACCGCATCAACAATGCTTTTCTATTCTCTGTCAAGAGCAAGAAGAAAAAACTGCAGCTGGGGGTCCAGTTCATCCCCGGGAAGGTCATCGTGTACGTAGGCCACAAGCGCTCTGTATATTTTGATTACAATGTTCACGATGGCCACTGGCATAACATGGCCATTGACATCCGAGGCCAGATGGTAACTTTATTTACTTCTTGTGGGAAGCAAAGACTACAGGCAGATTTGCATTTTAAAAAAGATGAGGCATTGGATCCACAAGGGTCTTTTCTCTTAGGGAAAATGAACCAGCACTCGATACAGTTTGAAGGCGCCATTTGCCAGTTCGATATTTATCCTTCCGCCAAGGCAGCTCATAATTACTGTAAATACCTGAAAAAACATTGCAGGCAAGCGGACACCTTCCGGCCGAATCTGCCCCCGCTTGTCCCGCTCTTGCCCAGGGATCCCAGTGCCTCCCCAATGGCCCCTCTGCAGCCTAAGTTCTTGCTACAGGGTTTGAAGAACCTGACCACTGTGATCCCAACATTAGAGCTCATCAAGATCACAACACCCCTCAAGACTCCAGTTACAGTGTCCACCACCTTGGTCCCATATAAGCTGCTTTCTCCAGGGTCAACAACCAAAGCAGCCAAGGTTACAATCGTGCGGTCTACCATTCCATCGAGTACTGATATGCAGCTGCCGGTCCATTCGCACCCTCAGACTACTACAGCAGCCCTCAGGATATCCCAGCCCTCTTCCAATGCAAGTTCACAGAAACACTCCCTTCCCACAGTCAGAAACTTCCTGCCTGCTGGCCAAAACTCCACTGCCATCAGCAGGAAAGAGTTGGAGCAAGAGACCAAAAAGATGATCAACCAAAAAACATCCACCAAGCCCTCTGAAACCCCCAGCACTGTAAAGCCAGTGAGGAAGAAGATTGAAAACACATCTAGAGACGTCCACCCCATGACCATGAAACAAAACCCGGAGAACCTGACCAGTGGACCCATTTCAAAAATGCTATTGCCACTACCAACCAGGAAATCCGTTCCTAGCCTAGTTCCTCTACTGTACACCAAATCAACCCCTGGATCTGTTCATCATACCTCCAGAACCAGTGTGCAAGCCTTCAACCTCACAACCCCTGCTGCTGTTGATGGGTTTCAGGTCTTTGACCCTGTTGGACCTACCCTATTTCCATTTTTACTGGGACTTCCTGGATCTAAAGGAAACCAAGGTCCCCCGGTAAGTTTAAGTTTTTAAATATATTCATGGTGTGGTCCAGTGAATAGGACTCCCAGACCAAGGTTCATATCTGCTATCAACTTGCTAGACCTGCCTTGGGCAAGTCACTTCACCTCTCTGGTCTTCCATTTCTCCACTTATCAAAAGGGGATAATATTTACCTAGCTCTGTAAAGTACTATGAGGTCTACATAAGTCCTAAATATTGTTGCTAAACTAGAGAGATGCCTGAGCTACCAGGTTCGTATCTGAACTTCTCCAGACTGGTTTGGACTGATCTCTGCTCTAAACAGAAGCTGATAAGGGTGTCAGCCTTGACTTAGAATCTCCAGAGTGTTTCCTTTGTGCCACTCTACAGAAATACATTTTCAAGATCTTCTGTTCTGGGCTTAACCAATGCATTGTGCATCCCTTTCAGTGTATGACAATTTAAGAAGTCTATTTGTAATATTACAAAACCAGCCAGTTAAAGTGTGGGGTGCAGTATATTTCAAGTGTAGTTTAAAAATACTCCTTGGTTTGAATATCACAAAAAATGGCCCAAAATAACTACTGGTAGTCCTTTTTTGAAAATCTTGGCCATTGTATACACAATGCATATTTTCAAACAAGGGACCGGTAGGACAAATGGAATAATGGAGAAAGCACTTTAGAGAAAATCAATATTTTTATGGGGTAACTTTGCAGAATTCAATTTTTAAAATAATTTTGATGAATAATATTGATGTTTGTGTTTAAGCATTTTTCTATTTTTACCTATTTAAATTTTCAGTTGTGGGAAATTTATGGTGAAGTCTGACGATAATCATTTAATGACAGTAGATGTTGAGATTCAGAAAGTTAAAGTTTTATAACCATTAAAACACAAATTGTCAATATCATATGTCAAAATATATAAAGTAAATATCTTTAAATCAAACTCTAATAAGGTCTCAAGCAGCTTTTTTCTTTCTCTGCCTGTGTACATTTCAATCTTTATCAATGGAAATATTTTTTGCCTGTGTGTGTATACAGTGAAATTGACATTTACTGACAAAAATCTAATCCTTCCAAGCTACTTATAAATGTAACTACTGCATTCACACACAATAACCATTCTTAAAAGAGTATATATGTAGGCCATGAAAAGTATACATATATTTTGTAATGCCGAAAGCAATTAGGCCACCTTAAGGACTATCTGCTAACTTTTTGGATTTTTTTTAAAAATACAAGAATGCAAATAAAATCTTTCAGCTGACTAGCTTCTGAGAAAATCTTTATATTTAATCCTCAGACTTTTGTTATATTGCAAATGTGGGATATGTGTGTGTTTGTATATATCCATATAAAGTAAAATGCTCCCAGAGAGATTCCTTGATTGCCAAGTTCCAGCCCAGAGCTAATTTTTACAGCTGACTTCTTAAAATACTGAAAGAAGGGTTTACGATAGAAAAATGGAGACAAACTTAAGGAACACCATTAGCAATACTTCTGTCTGCAAATGTACTGCCTATTGTTACAAGTAACACCTCCACTGACAATGGCCCTGACCCTGCAAACACCACATCCTTAACTTTAAGGTTGGGGGACAATCTAAAGTTATAATTTCAGATTTGGATCTAAGGTGTTGATTGTTACCTGATATTTTGGATGTGGCATCACAGACAGATCTCAGTTTGTTCCAGTGTTCCTCTGTGTGACTGAGATCTCAAGGTTGCTACTTCATCACGGTTGCATGCTGCCAGGAAACTGTAGACTCCTCTTTGATTTTTATATATAGATATATTGTTATATATGAAATAACACACCCTCCAATTGTTGACGGCGAGTCAGGAAGTCTCCACAACTTCCCTGTGTATACAAAACTGTCTCCTACAATTTCTTTTTTCTCCATGAGTGAAGAGCCTATGTATTTGTGGAGATTTCCCCTTAAGCTTATTCGTTTTTCAGTAGCAGGAATTCAGTCAATGATTGTGCACCCCTTCTCCAAAAATATGACGTACCTGTAACTGATGGATCTATAGCTGGTCGCTCAGGGCTCTAGTGAACTCTTGGCCTCCCCTCTTCAACTCCTTGCTCCAAAAATAGTCTGAGGGTGAACATACTAGTCTTGTTCTTCCTACTCTCCCCTCCTTCCCCCACCCAACATGAAGAGCTTGTTGTTCAAGTAGAGTGGAAAATCCCACTCAGCCTGTGAATCACAGCAAACAGACTGATGCAGGCCACGGTGGGCTTAGGCAATTGATGGCAGAAGTTTCCATCTGCTCAGAGAACTTTTAGGGTCCTGGATCTGGGGAAAGGAGAACAACTAAGCCGCTGGCTGGCTTCATCCTCTTTGACTTCTGGAAACAAAGTGAGCGCATTGAGAGGGAAAGGTTATAGCTGCATTGGAGCAGGCTGCTGTGTACTGTTTGATATCGTCTGTGACTCATTTGGGGATCTCTGTGTGACACTTTGTTGAAAGCTTCACCTCGACATTGGGCCGGGGGAAGAAAGCACTGAATCAAGATGACATTTTGAGAAATTAATTTAGCATTTATTATGTAGCCAGGCAAGTGCATTTCAGAATACGAGCGCTGATAAATGCTTCATGGTTGAGTAATTACTCTGGCACCGTCTCCATGTTATTGGGCAGACATTTTTGATGAGGTCAGACTCTCAACACAGTACTTCCTGGTCTGGTATGTGATAGCTCAGCCAGTCAATCTTGCCTTGATTAAGCAGATTACAGGCTGAGAACCAGCAATCACTGTGCACTGCATCTGGCGCAAGGGTGGAAGGAAGGAGAGGGTGTTAACTAGTGCAATTGTTGTCTGATAGAAGGTTCCTACATTACAACTATTGGGGATATTCTCCCCTTCTCTAAGGGAAGCCCCTGGGAAGGTGCTCTGAAAACAGTCCATTGCCAATCTCTAGGGCAGGATTTGTGGGCAGGCATGGAAGAGTCATGGTGTACAGACCTCAAGAGATAAGAAATGGGGCCCATCCTGGTCCACTCCTGGAAAGGGAGCCCCTGCATGCTGTTCAGCTGCCATTGTATAAGCTCGCTCAAGAGCTGTGCTGGCAGAGGCTCCCTCCCCTGCACTTACAAGCTCCCCCTCCAAGCCACGGAGGATGAGTTAATGTTTCAGAGAGCCACACTGACTCCCATGCAAACTTCTGCTGGAAACTTACCCTGTTGGAAGGGAGCATGCTGAGTACAGCAGCTCCCCCCCGGGTCTGGCTCCGTTCCAGAAGACTGATAGTTCCCAGCTGCCCACCTCCTGCTTTAAAACCTAGGAACTGTAATGATGTGGTGCTCCCAAGGGTGGCCTGTTGCTGAAAAGGGGTGAGGATGCTGTATTGTCTCTACTCTCTCCTTTCATGAGCACAGGGCCCTTCATGCCCTCTCTCTAGCTCTTCTGCTGCTAGGCCGGGGGAATAACTTTCATTCTGCTTTGGTACCATTTTACACCCATTTTATCCAGGTGTAAAGGATGACACAGATGCAAGGCAGTGGTGAATCAGGCCCTGCAGTCTTTGCATATAGCACAAAATAATATCAACATAATCCTAGATTTACATAGGTCCTCTCCTCCCAATTGGCCTCAAAGCTATTTACAAACTTAACTGCTATATACAAACTGTATGCTGAAAAGATCCCTTTGCTAATCAATAAGCTTCAGTTACCTCTGGGGTAGAGCGTAACAGCTGTTAAGCAGACCACAGCGGGGCTAATGCAACAGGATATGAAGACACATCCCATATGCAATTAGAACTGCAGCATTAACGCCTTAGGAATTTAGGGTAACGACTGTTTTTTACACAATGGAATTTGGCCAGAACGCCAAGATTAACAGCCTTGTTTTGTTTTTCAAAAGTGCCATGGGATCATTAATGACCACAAAGAGACAGAATTTGTGTCTTAAATGTTTTCTGGGCAGGAAAAAAAGGAGCAAAAAGGCTCCCCAACACCATGCTGTGTCACTAGCTCAATAATGACTCAGTGGCTGGCAGTCTTTCCTCTGACTCATCAGCACTACTTCCCACAGCACCTATAAAGTCCAATGCTGACCCAGGCTGACTTTGTTTGGCTTTCAAGAATTGATGAGAGTGCAGCCCGGGGCTACAGGTGATATGCAAAACCACAAAAGAAAATGACATTCTGTTAATGCATCAGATCTTTGAAGCGGGCTCAGTGTGAATAAATTGAGTTCTCCTGCTGATTACTTACTGGGCTTTTGTATATAAAATATATGGCAAGATATAAGGGGACTTTTCCCCATATGCAATAAAGCAGGAATTCCATAGGTTCTTGCCAACCTCAAGAGCAAAGCCCAAAAGATCTGAACCGTGTCCTGAATTTATATGCATCATTGGGGATTTTAATACTTTACTCATGCTGAAATGTATGGAGGAGCTGCCTGCAACTGTCTGAAGCCACTAAGAGGCTGTGGTGCCACTGAATAACACTAGCGGTACAATTGAAGTGTGTTTAATACTCAAGTCACAAATTTTACCGGGGGGAGGGGCAGGGGGAGAGAGAGGAGGAGCTGGGGTGTTTTCACTGAGTTTTAAAATGTCCTCATCAGAAAAATCCCAACCTAAGAGTGCACAGTCATTGCTTGCAAGATACTGTTTGTAAAGATATCGTACACAGGTTGCTTTTCACCAGAGGCGGCTCTATGTTTTTGCCACCCCAAGCACATCAGTCTGGCAGCCTTCGGCGGCATTTCTGTGGGAGGTCTGCCGGTTCTGCACCTTTGGCATACCCGCCGCCGAATTTCCGCCGAAGCGCGGGACCGGCGAACCTCCCATAGAAACGCCACCGAAGGCAGTTTGACTGCCGCCCTCACAACGACCAGCATCCCACCCCCCCGGCTTGCCGCCCCAGGAACGCACTTGCTGCGCTGGTGCCTGGAGCCGCCCCTGCTTTTCACCAGTTTGGTGAATCCTGGATGTAAAGTAAACTTGGTTCTGAAGTGTTTTGCTTTTGCTGAGACTTTCTCAAGCAGCTCAGGGATCCTTGAGCTTCCTCAACAGGATGGTGGGGAAATGGAAAGTTCCTTCTGGATCAGGCCCTTAATACCGAGAATAGGGACTCTGATTAAATTCATCCTTGTGCAGAGGGCCAGCACAAACTCTCTGCTACTACTGAAGTCCCACTTAAGCTTTGCTTTTTGAGGGCTTAAATGGGACATAAGTAATGCGTAGACTTAGTGCAGGCCCCCTGCACAGACATGAATTTTATCCTCTGTGCACACCAGAAAAAAATGATACTTAATAAACAAATATCAGGCATATTTATGGTGTAAAAATGTGATCTCCTTTGCAGCCTGGGTGTCAGAGATGTGGGCCCAAACAGCTAGTTTATGGGGTTACTGAGTGCTACCCCAAAGGCTGTTTTCTCCACTCTGACTCCATTGGGACTTCAGCATTCAGGGGTGATCTCTCTGGCAGCTTTCTTGTCCGCCATTCATGAGCGAATACACAGGACTAGGCTTGGCAGGATCCCACTGAACTCCAGAAACAGTGGCAAGAGAGAGGTTATTTCTTTCACCCTTAACTGATGATGGAGAAGCTTCCAAAGGTGGAGAATGAGACTTATAGAAAGGGTGAGTTTTATTTTGCATTATAGACTGCTATTCCCCTCAAGTGTTGTCATTTCCGTGATGGTGGGCTACAGACAGGGGGGTTGAATCTGTTACAGCCTTGGCTAACATAGCTGCATTTTTTTAGCTCAAGCAGTAGAGGCTCATGGTTTTAGATTTGATCCCTTTTGCCACTCACCAGCCCAAAGGTATGATGTTATGCTAGCAGTCAATATTGTTGCAAAATCAAATATGTTTCTGAATCTGTGTGACGAGTCCAGTTTTCTGCAACTACCATCTTCGGAATATCTCTGACCTTACTCCTTTTTGTTGCAAAATCTTGCCAATTGAATCAGAAAAAAAAAATCTTGGTAATATGGATAATCCTCAAAACCAATTGAATATTAAATGTCTTTTTCCAGTCCGACTTGTGACAGACGGCTACCCATGTTGACAACCTATGATATATTATAGAACATGCAGTATGTTTCAATGGCCTTAATTTATGAGTCATGTACAGAAAAGCCACATAGTCAGTATAATACACAGAATAAAGACTAAGATGGTTTTAGAATCATTCACATAATTGGCCCATAAATCAATATGAATTTAACCAGAAATGCACCCAAAGGGAGTCTGGTTGTAGGGCAGTAACTGTGAGCATGAAACAACAGCCCCGCTTGCTTAAAATGAAGTTGGTGCCAAAGAACAAGTTAAAAGAGCAATTGGGATCAAAGTGCTGGAAAGGCGGTAATGGGAAATGTATAAGGACAAGAAAGGGACAATGATGGAACGGTTCCTCACAGTCCTTCAGCATCCTGCCATGGTCGCAAGCATGTAATAAGCAAGTTTGCAAAATGATCCTCCAGATTGCTTTAGTGCAGTAGTGCCTCGGAGTCCCAGTCGTGGATGCTATACAAACACAGAATGAATATCTATTTTCAAGATATAGATGTATTACTAGAACATTTTTGTGAGTGGAATTTTTGGGCTTTTACTCTCTAAACTAGTTGAAAGCAGGAGGTGCCAAACTGGGTAGGAGGGAGAGTTCACCAAACTTTTTCAAACCTTCAGAATTGTTTTAGGCAGAGATTCAAATGGGTTCTAGTATACCTAGTTTGTCTATCCCTATATGAAAAATGCCTAGCAGGGGGAGATGTTCTTCTAGATGCTGAAGATGGATCTTTGGGACAAACGAATATATAAACTTTCTCCTTTTCCATCCTGTTGTATGATGGGTCATTAGTTCCAATGTTGCCCCTTCGCCCATCTCAGCCACTTCAAAGTTAGTGCTCTCTAGTGATACAGACTACTTTATTGAGTTTGTATCAGCACCACTGTAATTCAGAGCAGCATGTGCTTGAAAAAGGCCTCAAATACATGAAAAATGGTGATGGAAAAGAGGAAAAAGACAAAACACAGACTTACCGTCTGAAAGGGTAAAGCCACTCCTCAGAAAGCAGCACAAATATAATGGGTGGGAAAGCTTTGAAATGTATATATTTGTAGTTTATGTTTTAGATAGTTTCTATTGCTTCTCTGAGAAACAGGAGAAGAGCAGTATTGTTAAATTACATTTTTTATCTTCCTTTTCATCCCCAAAGTCCTTGTAGGGCTGTGCAAACTGTACAGAGACGATTTTGCTCCCCATTGAGATGCAGCCGCCTCTTGGGGAGACTGTAGCACTCCAGCAACACTGTACAGGAGGTTAGGACAGGAAGTGAAGAAGAATACTATCTCCAGTTGCAAGAGCTGAAGAGATCTAGGGAGATAGAATACAGCCCTTGGTGTCCTGGCAAAACTGTCAACGATGCCTCTAGATCAGGGGTAGCCAACCTGAGCCTGAGAAGGAGCCAGAATTTACCAATGTACATTGCCAAAGAGTCACAGTAATACGTCAGTAGCCCCCCATCAGCTCCCCACCACTCCTAGCACCTCCCACCCACCAGCAGCCCTGCCAATCAGTACCTCCCCGCCCCATACCTCCCGATCAGCCGTTTCGTGGTGTGCAGGAGGCTCGGGGGTGGGAGGAGAAGGAGTGAGGGCACAGCAGGCTTGGGGGATGGGCTGGGAAGGGGTGGAATGGGGGCATAGCCTGTGGCAGAGCCAGGGGTTGAGCAGTGAGCACCCCCCCGGCACATTGCAAAGTTGGCACCTGTAGCTCCAGCCTCGTAGTCAATGCCAATACAAAGAGCCGCATAGTAATTCTGAAGAGCTGCATGTGGCTCCAGAGCCACAGGTTGGCCATCCCTGCTCTAGATCTGTGGACACCTGATGACCCTAAAAAGTCAGGCTTATATATAGATCTCATTCAATGGGTAGCTCCTGCAGCAGCACAACACCCCCAGCCTGTATCACCATGCTGAGAAGTTGGTTCAATAGTGATTCAGAGGGAAGAGAGCCAGCTCCTGAATCCCCAACCCCAATTCCTGCAGCAGTTAGGTATTCTTTGAAGGCTTCCCATCCCAGGATAAGCTCAGCCTTGCTCAGCTATGAGATCTGAAGGGCTCCTAGAAGATGGTTGTATGACTGCAGACAAAAGAGGCAGAGTGTGTGTGTGAGGGGGGGTAATGAGATGGGAGAGGCAGATGGACAAGTCAGCTGGGAAAAGCGGCAGGATGGAATGTTGAGGTTTCAGATGTTCTCAAGGTCTGGGTATCTGCAACTTCAATCAACCTGGTCAAATTCTCTGCAACTTGAAATTCAGGAGGCTAGAAATAAAACTCTCTCTTCTCAATCTTGGAATCTCAATTTTGCTCCTGAATGTTTCCCAGAAGCAGCACAGAATACGTCCTATAATCACCTGGTGAAAACAGTTGTCGTTCATGCTACTGTAGGAAATTATGAGAAGGGTTAAATTTTCTTGAGGCCACCTTCAGTTGTTTCTCAAAACTATCTAGGCTTATTAGGTGAGCTCAGCTGTCTGGCAGGAGAAGAGAGCATCTGCGTCACCTACTCCAGGCTCCTTAGGGATTCAAATTGGATTGTATAGAAAGAGATAGATACTGGTATAACTTGGAACAGATTGGACATGGATCAGTGGAATGATGGGACATACCTGTTAGGTGGAGGAGGAAAAGAAGTAACACAAGGCCCTGTATCCTATGTAGCATATTGGACCTAAATTATGCAGTAGAGATCCCAGAATATGGAGCACTGTTTACCCTACTCTGACCACCATTCCCTAACACTGAAATTAGTACAGTATCTTGTGGATTTTTTATGTTCAGTTTATTTTAAATTCCCCCCAGATTTTGGAGAGTGTGGTATTGAAAAGGTGTAACTGGGTTGCAGTAATTATTAGAGGGAATCAGGGCTTTTGGTACCAAAGACTGTGTCTGGGGAAGATGGTTTTGGTTTTTGGTACTCAGGATGCAGTTAGAATTTTTGGAGAAGGCCTGCATTTCCTTCCTCCCTCCCTCCCTCTTTTGGGACAGAGGTGGAGATGACGTTAAATGATGGGAGGGGTGTTTGAATTCTTTGTTTCAACTGGATGTTGCTACGGGGGTTGGTGGGATAGGGGAAATGATCTCCCTCCATATGCATCACTATTATTCCAAGCAACAATGGATGAGATGTTTCTGCTGAAATGATCAGGAGTGGATACTGACATTTTAAATTGTCGACATTATACTTCAGAGTCGACATTCCGAGCTGGATGGGAGCAGTTCACAGAAATAATAGTTTCAGGATGTCTGCAGACTCAGTTAGATATCACTGCATCAATTATATTTCATTCATCTTTTGATAATTGTCTTCCCAGCTACAAGGGTTGGGGAACTTTTTAACAAAAGCTTGGATTCCGGAGCAGTTATTCAGCAGACTGATTCAAACAAAAAGCCTACAATTATGTGTTTGTGCAGCTGCATAATCACATTATATGTGGTGTTCGGAGTTAACACAATGGCAGGTTAAACTGATACGTGTGTATAGCTTAACATAAGGATCGGTTGTATCAGTGGGGGCTGCTTATATAAGGAACACCAATACTGTATTAGCGAGTGATGGGCATCTCTCAGATCAAATAATCATCCAATAATTCAGACTAGGAATCAGGCTGGAAATCTCAAGAACAAGGGAATAGCAAGCAATTGACATTTGAGGGTGCACTAGAACTTTCACTGTGATGAGACATTATCCCTATCAAGCTGCAGGATTTTACACCTTTAGACCATGCATTCTTTTGATATCTTCATCACTGTCTGGTTCCACCTGAGCCAGCCACACTGCAGAAAGAGAGATGCTAATGCATTCAGTGCCAGTTCACATTAGTAGCTTGGAGGGACTGGGGAGAGGAAGGGGATTACCTATATATATTTTAACCTCTGCAAATTTTTGCATTTGTTTGGACCAAGGTTCAGTTTTATCCTGAGATCTGTGTTAGGGATCTTGAACATTTAACTCTTCCTTTGGTGCTGCAGTCTGCACAGACTCTGAGTCACCTGTGTTGTTTCACAAGTGGCAGAGTCAGTTTTGTGATGTTCTTAACTTGTGAGAGCAGAGCACCACGTTAGTCTGCAAAAAAAATTGTTTGGGGAAGGAAGGATGTGTAGGGAGCAGGAACCGAATGGAGTACAGCGTGCACCTGCTCGGCAGCAGATCTGATCACTTCCCACTCGTAGTTCTACTTTTGGTAAAAGGTCTTTGGACTCCGGAGCAGTTGGAAAGTTCAGGCTGGGTTCCAAAGATTCTTTAGCCTTCTGCTCTTTCTCTCTCCCTGCCCCCCACTGAGGAACAAAACCCATCATTCGTAACAAGCTACTTTAATATAAATCCCCAGTGAGACACTTTTTAGCTAACAATTATTAATGTCAGTGCTGTAAAAAGGGTTGCAAGAGTGATTAGGAGTTGCAGCTCTCTCTGGAAATTTGGATTCTCCAGTCCATTGAGAATAAATTTAAAGAAGGATTTTACAGGTTTACTTCAGCATCTTAAACCTCATTATGTTCCCCTAAACTGTTACAGACCAGCATGCAGCAGGGAGCCTATAACTCTGTTCTATTGTAACCCAGCATCCAAAAATCCCCGCTGCTTTGACATGACTAAATTTACCTCTTCGATATTGCAGCACCATGTCCAGAAACTTCCACCATTGACACCAATTTTATTACTTTTGCCATATAATATAATATCTAGGAGAGTACAGAGCTGTGGTGTGATTCTCTCTTTAATATCACAGCTCCTCTAGGAGCATATACTACAGAGATGACTGTTTCCTTAGCTTTTGTATAATATAACACACTACGTGCCTGCTTCTTTCAACATTGAGATGCAATTTGTGTTACCTCTGTTGCAGTGCAGAATCCAGGAAACTGAAACACAGCTGTGATTAGAGAAATAAAGACTACAGCAGCAAGATGAAAATGCTTTGTCTCTGCTCTATGAAATACATAGTTCTGTGACTGGTGTGCATAGTTTTTATTCCTTTACAACAATAGCATAAGTTGCATGAAAACTCTGGGCTTTGTGCCATAACTGGTCTTTCTTCCTCACTCCTGCTCCAAACAGTTAGATTCTGGCTCTTCCAGAACTGTTGTCATGAGCACGGTCTTCTATATAACTGTAAATAATATTTCTTTACCTCTTTTCTAGGGCCCCCCAGGTCTACCAGGCTTACCAGGCCCACCTGGCAAGAGAGGCCCACGGGTAAGTGGTTTTTGTGTCTACCCCTGCACCTTATTGCTGGCATCTTGTCTTTCTGTGCTGCTATTCTCCATGCCAACACATGGTTCTACCGTAGTGATTGAGCTAGTGATCACTTTGAGCACAGCTGTTGAGGTCTGGCACAGTTTAGAGCAAAGATTGGCTTCCCTCCTTTCCCCCTCCCCTATCCAAGATTTTCAGCAGGCCAAACTTCTCCTGCCATGGTCTGGGGAAGGAGCAGCCTGACCTGAGGTTTGGCATTAGGCTATTGGTGGGACTGTTGCTCTCTGTCCTTATCTTCCCACGTTCTCTTTAGTGTCCAACCTTTTATTGTTACAAAACACACACAGACATTTGATTTGACCATGCTTCTTCTCCAGCCTTTATCTATCAGGTCTCCAGACCTACTTCCTCTCACCTCTGAATTTTGCCCTTGGACACAATGCTATCTGCATGGCTCCTATAATAAAATTCATTTTAATTGATTTCCACTCAGCTTAGCTGTGGCGGACCCAGAGAAAGGACCTCTCTGACCTGCTTCTTGTCTGTTTCAGAATCTAGGACAAAATCTCTAACCTAGTCTTCTGTGTATTTTCACTTCTACCCCATATCTGCTAAATTCAAATACAAACATGACTAAGAGTCACAAGAGCCATCCTGGGGAAATGCCTCATCCCCTGAAACACCTGGGTTTTTTTGAATCCTGTAGTCAGCTAAGTTACACAAAACTTTTAGCATTAACTCAGCTGCAGCAGCAGCTATTGCAGTACGAAGCAACTCTATACCTGTGTTTTTAACAATAGGCGGTGATTCTTGTGGTAACACAATCTTGTCTCAAAGCACAGATCTGAGTGTGGATCCTGAACTCACATTCTTGCATGCTGAGTTGGGGGGATTGGCGCCCTTGGCCTCTAGGGTGGGAGCGGGAGGAAGGATCATTTAATATCATGATCAAGTCACCTCTTTCAGTTGACCCTTGAGCTGCCAGAGTTCCCACTGGTGCCAGAGGGAACTTTAGCTGGAAAGATCAGTCAGCCCCACATGAGGCCTTTGAAAGATGGCTTTGAGGGCAGAAAACAGGGGAGTGCCAGGAGGCGCTTGCGTTGCAGTCCAGTGAGATGCATGGTAAATAGGCGTGGTTAAGTGTACCCCATTTCTGTACTAGTAAAAGGGAATGGCCTGTTTTTTTCCCCCAAAGAAGCTGAGTGCCCACAGCGCCCCAAAAACCACTTCTCCAAAGAAGTGAGCTATAGCCCACAAAAGCTCATGCTGAAATAAATGTGTTAGTCTCTAAGGTGCCACAAGTCCTCCTGCTCCTTTTGCGGATACAGACTAACACGGCTGCTACTTTGAAACCTGTCACTTTTCCTCTGTGGCACAGATAGCGTTAAACACACATGCGTGGAGCCCCAGGGCCCAAGTAGTTTGTTAGCTAGTTATGGGTGCAGGTAGTGCCTTATGAGCGTGTGAATGTCATTCAGTGATTCATACAAGAAGAAGAAGTATTCTGTGCTGGTACGTGCGAAGACATGCAGTTCAGAGGAAGGCAGCATATCTAGTGCTTAGAGCAGACTCCTGCATTCTAACTGGGATTCTGCCACTGACTCATATGACCTAAGGGAAGTCATTTAACCCCATTTGTAACAGAGGAGTCACACAGGGATGTAATACTGCATTCACTTAACTAACAGGAGGGGTGAGGATTAGCTAACTAATGTCTGCTCTTCCACTGCAAATTTTTCATTCCAGGAGCTCTTACGCACTTCTGTAATGGGCCCTGATTCTCATTTAGTCTGTCAGTGTAAAGAGACTTTAAAGTGTAATTTACACTCACTTTAACGCCCCCTTATGCAGCCAGGATGATGCAAAGGGGCCTTAGTGTCAGGGGCGGCTCTAGACATTTTGCCGCCCCAAGCACGGAGGGTCCGCTGGTCCCGCAGGACCAACAGACCCTCCGCAGGCAAGCCGCCGAAGGCACCCTGCCTGCCGCCCTCCCAGCGACCGGCAGAGCGCCCCCCGTGGCATGCCGCCCCAGGCACGCGCTTGGAGCGCTGGTGCCTGGAGCCGCCCCTGCTTAGTGTAAAGGAGGATCGGGCCTGATATTTTCAATACAGGTTATTTACTTACCTCACTGTTCTGCACTTTTGCAGCATGGGTACTGAGAGATCCAAGCATTTAGCTATTGTTTTGTACTGTTGTCTTCATGGTCCTGGGTAATGTTTTGCACAGATACAGCTGATGTTTTGTGCAGAGACCTGTGCGGTGCAACCCATGTCATATGCAGGCACAGCTACTATTTTTTTCACTCTTGCAAACAGAATGAACCAGCTCCATATTTTACATAATCCTTTATTGACAAACACATTAGCACAGACCATGCTTAAATACCGGCACGGGGTTCTCCTAGAAGTCTGCAGTTGCTGGAAAATTGCCAGTTAAGGCTGAAAGTCTCTGCTCTCCCCGGCTCATAATCCTTACCGCAGGTCTCCAGCTGAGCTTAGTGAGCACAATGGGATGTCTACGCTTGGAGCTGCGAGTGCGATTTCCAGCTCAAGGAGACATAATCGTGCTAGCTCTCGTGGGGCTAGCGTAATAAAAACAGAACACAGCTGCAGGGGCATGAGCGGCAGGGGAGGCTACCCACTTGGGTGGCTAGCCCCTCCCACCGCTCGCGCTGGCCATGGCCTGCGTTCTATTTTTAGCGTGCTAGCTTGATGAGAGCTAGTGCAAGTAAATTTCCTGGAGCTGGGAATCGCAATCCCAGCTTGAAGTGTAGACGTACCCTTTATGGTATGTAAGCTTAACCCAGGTTCCAGAGGCTCCAGCTTTCCTGTGCACATATATCCAAATTCCCCCAGCTTAACAAAACTGAGCTTTGACATTTCAGTAGCAGTAAAAGGGAAAAAAAGTGTTTCAGTGTCCTCCCATCCATGGCACAGCCTGCTTCAGCAGGGAAGCCCCTGACAGTCACATGGAACTTCTTCAGTTAAATCCCCGCCAGGGGGTTCTCATCAACTCAGGATGGAAATCCCAGCTAGGAAGTAATCAGGTGCAGCTGAGCCTAGTTTAGCTCAGCTCTTTGGAAACCGAGCCGAATTTCAGGGGAGAGAAAGGGGTTGCTGTATAAATGCCTGGCCTGGGAGCACTAGAGACAGAACTGCCCTGCGTGTATTGTTGTTTTGTCTTCATTAATGGTTCTGGGATTTAAGGATTTGCACTGGAGGAAGGGAATGTGGCCAGACAGTAGGATGGCCTTAGGGGGGTTCTTGTTTTTGGTTGCAAAAGAACCCTGAAAAAATAAACAATCAACCCCAGAGAGATTTTTTCCCCCTTTTTGCTTAACCTGGACCTCCTGTGAAATTCCTCTGCAGCTGCACAGACCTTGTCCCTGCTGCAATAAGATTCATACTGGATCAGCCCATTGGTCCATCAAGTGAGGTATCCTGCCTCTAGCAGAAAGGCTAGCCCCTAACATTTCAGCGGAAGGAAGAACAATGCATGTAACTAGCTTTGCAATGCTGTACGTTTTGAGAGTAGGAAGGATTTCGTCCTCTCCTCTGCAGTTTATGGCCTGATGAGGCATGGTGCTCTCATCTTAGCTTGGATAACTTCAGTGTTGTTAATGCTTATACAATTAGCCACCTCCTCAGAAACCTGCCACAGCCTTTGACTCTGACCACTTGCAGCAGTGAATTCCACAGGGTGACGATGTCCTATTGATACAGCACAGTATTTCCACTTCTTTATATAAGTCTGTGGGCCGACCCCCATGTTCTCTGATTATTGGACAGTGTAAAAATAACTCTGAGTGGCTTTCTCTTTTCTAGGGTTGGTGGCCCACTGTTGGTTTGTGGAGAGCTGGCTGGTCACATGATGCTGGCTCCTTATGTCCAGTGCTCCTGAGCAAAACAAACTATAACAGTTGAAGCATAGTATTGCCAGTGTATAACTGTATCCACACTGGGGCTCTTGCCAGCATAGCTGTCGGTCTCAAATTGCACCCCGACCAATGTAGCTATGCCAGTGAAAGTTTGTAGGGTAGACCTGGATACTGACTTAATTGTGATAGACATAGCTGAAGTTTGTGCTGGCACTACATACAGGGTTTTGTGCTGGTATTTCAGTTAGGGGCATGTGAGGTTTTTTTATTTTTTATTTTTTTTATATTGAAATACTTATATTGGTACAATCCCTAGCCTGGATGCAGTTATGTTGGTATAAGGATACCTTATATAGGAATAGCTGTACCAGCATAAAGCATCTTTGTACTGACATAACTGCATCCATGCTAGGGAAGTTCTGCCACTTTAACTATGCTGCTATAAAGTGGTACCACATTTGTGTGCAGACAGCTCGATTGCACTGAAGAATGTGAGGTCTGCAGGGAGTTAAAAGGTGCTGTAAACCACAGCAATAATGCTTACGTGGAAGTTTCCGAATGTTAACTAAACCTTACAGCCACACTCTGGAGTAGCACAGGAAGCCTGCACATGTGGAAAACAGTGGGAAGTTTGCTATTGGATTCACTTCCAAGGAAGCAGAAACAGGCTTAGGGTAAAATGTTCAGAAGTACTTAAGTGACTTAGGAGCTTAAATCCATTGAAAGTCAATTTTGTCATTTTACAGGTGGGCAAACTGATTTGCCCAGGGTCTCATAGCCAGCCAGTGGCAGAGCTGGGAATAAGACCCAAAGGTCTTTAATGCCAACTCTCTGCACTAATTTTAAGCTCTCAATAGATAGGAGAAATTCCATTGTGCAAGGAGGTAAAATGTAGCTATTGCACTCACTGATTCTTACCTCCATCATGCCATGAGCCTCAGAGCTTTGGAAGATTCCAAGCTCCTGCTGTAGCATTTCCTTGCTATGTTTTGTCTTTGGTTGCAAAAAAAAAAAAATCCTCTTCTTTTTCAAAAAACGGGGGCTTTTTTCCCAAGATGATAAAATTTCAGTCTGCTGTAAAGATTGTCCCAATCTCCTCATTCCACTAGGAAGGTTTTCCAGCTTCTAAGTAGAAGTGTTTAAAGAAACAGTTTGTTTGGCCTCATTTCAAATATTTAGCTCGTTTTTCAGCAAGCCAAAGGTCAGAGTGGAATCTGGAGGTCAGGAGCAGAAAAGCTGCTTTACATTGTGAAGCCCCCAAGTCTAATGAGTTTTCAATGAGTAGCCGTCCCTTTTGGCTGAAGCTCTTTAGCATTTTGCGTGAGTTTTTTAATGTGTGTGTGGGGGGGGGGAATTGCACACAGTTACACTTTTGTTAATTTGTGCAGACTGTGACCCAATACAAATAAAAGAGTTTCTGTGAGAGGGTTCCCATCTCTGCCCATGTTGCAGAGATGACCTGGCTGGCACTGGAGTTCACAAGTAGATGGCTTTCACATGAGTGGCATTCCATCCAGATTACAAGCCCAGCCACGTTTGGGAACCCCCCTACCCCACCCCACCCCATTTTCAGAACACATTGAGGGATTGTGTTCAATGCCTGGTTTCCATGCTGCTGGTCCTCTGGTGACTGCTGATGATTAAACCAGTGTCCCATGATAAAACTTTCCATGGAATTTCTGGTGCCGAGACTGGAAGACTTCAGATGTAAGTCGACTTGTTGCTGGGTTTTATTGTTTAAGCAGTGCCGAGAGTGAGCCAAGAGTGTGTGTGTGAATAATATGGGGCTGGTAGAATTTCAGCTCCTAACTTGCTGGACTCAGCGTTGTCCCGTCCAATGCAAAGAAAAGACAGAAGATGATGATGATTACATATAGTCATAATACGTATGAGTATATACCGACCCTTTTAGCTGAAGGGGAAAGAAGCAGAGTTTAATCTAGAAGAGCATGAATAGAGGGTAGCAGCTAGCTCCAGCCCTGCTCATCTATGGCAAGGTGGCTACATCTGGGAGTTACTGATTAGGGTTGATGGTCCAGAAGGGGAGGGTAATGAAAGCTGGATTAGGCTGAGTAAGACAGGAGTAGTTAGCTGAAAGGCAGATTGGACTGACACTGTCTTTGTGCGGTGCGTGTTGGTAGAGGGATGGATGTCTCTGAGACTTGGTTTGATGAGAAGAAGCTGCCTTTCAACATGTCATATAACAGGCGGTTAACTCGGATGGGAGCATCAAATGTTGCCGTTGCTTAGTGCCAATAGTCTGATGTGGTCCCTTTGCTGAGGAGCTATCCTAAATATACCTTTGGTGAAGTTCCTTCTGTGCGTGGTGAGTTCAGGTGGGAGTAGTTAAAACTGATCTTACCGGAGTGGCTAAGGGTCGGTGAGGATGAGATTGTGCAGCTGAGAAGGGGCTTTGATTTGCTTTGGCATTTTATACGTTCTTTGTGCCTTCAGTGTGAGAAATAGGGACAAGACTGAGAGCACTATAGGCTGGGGAGGCTGCTGGTTTTCCTATGATCCATTATTATTTATTTGTATCATGGTAGCACCTAGGAGCCCCTGTCATAGACTAGCACCCCACTGTGCTAGGTGCTGTACAAACAAAGAACAAAAGGACAGCCCTTGCTCAGAAGAGATTACAACCTAAGTATCTATGTTCCTGAGTTCTGGTCGAGGGACAAGTTTTAGGGGTTAAAGGGTACTTCATTCCCCATATCCATTTAATCATAGGGCACTTTTTTGTGATTGCCTATAAGCATGTGGCTTGTGGTGGTGGAGAGATGGGCATCTGCACAGCAAAGACTCGACTGAGACAAGCAGATTGCATAGGCAGCCCCACAGCTATTAGATGACAATGACTTGTTCATTACTAGCCTTACATTCACCTCCATGTCCTAAAGGTGAAAGATGTCTTGGTTTATTACCAAACACCCTGTGATTTGGAATGTTTGCTAGGCAGGAGTTGTTTATACTTGGGCTGGCTGATTCTACAGCATTGGAGTGTCACCACCTTTTGTGATCACTTATTATAGCTGAAAGAGAAGCGTCGTGAGCTGAATTGTAGCTGTTGGGATCAGTGTAAATGAAGGGGTAGTTGCATCTGCCATTGGCTACAGGAGATAATAGAATGGCTTCATGAACATCTGAGACACACAATATTCTATTTAGGATTGATTGGGTTGCAGAGAGGTTGTTAGCGCCGTTAGTGGTTTGATTGGGGTACACGTCACTGGGACATGTGCTATGCATAAGGGCACTTGTTTCTGAGATGGATGAATTGAAATTGGATGTGGTGGTTTCTTTTTTCATTTTTGCTGTGTGCTGGGGTGGGTTGTTTATTAAATTTAGTTGCCTATGGGCAGATTTGATGAAAGGCGAGAGGTGGTTGATGGTGAGACAGTATGAAAGAGGAGTGAGAAGTTGCCTGTGGGATTGGAGAGGAACAATAAGCTAGGTGAGGAATAAATGTACCCGGGGGCTGGCAGAACACAGAGACCATATACATATAGCATCTTCGCACTGATCTGGGCATATGTATGTGAGCTTGGAGGGTGGAATTTAAAGTTCCACCAATTACTTCCATTGCCATTATAGACTGGTGCGTAGCTTAAATCTTAGGGCCTGCCTGTTCAGATTTTCACTGCTCAAAGCTCCTCAGGCAGATGCTGTCCTGTACGTTCTGTTACTCTGCCCATGGATAGCTGTACCACCCTGAATCTTCCTCCTCTGCCAAGAATGTGGGTGTAAACGTAGATTAAAGGGCTAGCCATGTTGGAACATATCAAAATCAGTTATTTTTTACCATTTTAGGACTATTGCCAGACTACGCCCTTGTCTCTCCATACCTGAGCTAGACATTTTAAATGGGACATTCATAACCTTTGGGCTTGATCACTGCCGTGCCCTGGTTACTGGGTTGGACTTCCCACTACACCAGCAGCACATTGCCTTCCACTTAGTCAGACTGGGATGCTTTGGAGATTTCGAGTGAGATGGATGTCTCCTGTTTTGCTCTTGCTAACCCCATGTTCTGTTCATCTCCCTATGTCTCTGATCCTGCTCCCACTGAAGTTAATGCTAAAACTCTTATTGAATTCAATAGTATAGGAACAACCCCTTAAATTAGGGATCTGGGTGTTTATCTTATTGCATAGCTTATCTCTGGGTGTTGAGAATTCTGATCTTGCAGGCCTTTGCTTGGACTGAAGGCTGGTCCCCTTTTCAGGCTGGCTTTTGGTTAATGTTTCCTACAGTTGTGCTGGAAAAGTCGTCGTGTGAACTGTGTTAGGTACATTTTTTGTTAGCCATAAGTTTCTGATTGAAGTTTAACCATAGATAGGGCTATAGATTTGTTATAGCATTTTTTAAATAAAAAATCACACAGCAGTCATGGTGAATTCTGTAACAGTCACGGATTTAGTGACTGCTCCATGATTTTTGTTAAAAAAATACCCTGAAAGATATGGGGGCACTGACCATCTGTAGCAGCACCTTCCGCCCTGGCATCACACCTCTAATCTTGGTCTGAGTGGGGAGGGGAGCTGGGCCCAGATTAGGGTGACCAGATGTCCCTATTTTATAGGGACAGTCCCGATTTTTGGGTCTTTTTCTTATATAGGCTTCTATTACCCCTCACCCGCGTCCTGATTTTTCACCCTTGCTGTCTCGTCACCCTAGCCCAGACCCATGAGACAGCAGCCGCTGCTTCCGGGTGAGTCACAGACACCAAAAATGTCACAGACGAGCAGGAAAATCACGCTATCTGTAATTCTTTTCCCACCGTGACAAACCTGCCGCTGTAGCGATAGATTCCGCGTTTCCAGTTGGAAGCTGTGTCAGTGTCAATCAGCATTGGCTGGTCCCAGCTGGAGGTTGTGCTGCTGCCTATGGCTTTCTTGTTGAGAATTCTGTCTTGTATTATGATGGATAACAAGTCGCATGAATATGCCCCAAAAGGAGACCAAGCTGTAAAATGGGATTTGAGCTGGGATGTTTGACTCTGAACTTGCGTAACAGCTGAACTACCCTCGCTTTATAAATCTGGCTTGCTGCTTTAGAGCTTGCTCTGGACTGCTTGCATTAACTGCTGATGTCTGAGACATTTTAGGATCTTGACTTTATAGAGATGTTGCTGCTCTAAGCTCTGTCATTAAAACTAATCCCTCTATAATTAGGACAATTTTTTCTTTGCACAGTTATGTGGCTCTAAATATTTCCTTGATCCCAAAGACCCTAGGGAAATGCTTTAATCAGAGACAGCGAGGAAAAATGGTCCAATGATTACGGCACTAGCAGGGGACTTGGGAAAAAATGTGTTCAATCCCTGCTCTGCCAGACTTCTCATTCTATGAAACATGATGATGTACATAAGCACACCCATACTGGGTCAGACCAATGGTCCATCTAGCCCAGTATCCTGTCTTCCGTCAGTTCCCTCTGCCAGATGCTTCAGAGGAAACTAACAGAACAGGGCAGTTATTAAGTGATCCATCCCCTGTCATCCAGTCCCAGCTTCTGGCTGTCAGAGGCTTAGGGACACCCAGAGCGTGAGGTTGCAACCCTGACCATCTTGGCTAATAGCCATTAATGGCCCTATCCTCCATGAACTTATCTAATTCTTTTTTTGAACTCAGTTATACTTTTGGCTTTCATAACATCCCCTGGTAATGAGTTCTGCAGATTGACTGTGCATCATGTGAAGAAGTACTTCCTTATGCTTGTTTTAAACCTGCTGCCTAGTAATTTCATCAGATGACCTCTGGTTCTTGTGTTGTATGAAGAGGTAACTAACACTTCTCCATTAACTCTCTCCACACCATTCATGATTTTACAGATTTCTGTCATATCCCCCTTAGTTGTCTCTTTTTCCAAGCTGAACAGTTCCAGTCTTTTTAATCTTTCTCCATATGAAAACTGTTCCATACCCCTGAGCAACAAAAATGCTTTTCTCTATACTTTTTCCAATTCTAATATAGCTTTTTTGAGATGGGGACCAGAACTGCACGTGGTATTCCAGGAGCCAGCATACCATGGATTTATATAGCAGCACTATGATATTTTATGTCTTACTATCTAACCCTTTCCTAATGGTTCCTAATATTCTATTAACTTTTTTTAACTGCCGCAGCATATTGAGGGGATGTTTTCAGAGAACTATCCACAGTGACTCCAAGATCTCTGCCTTCAGTGGTACAGCTAATTTAAACCCCATCAGTTTTATGTATAGTTGGGATTATGTTTTTCAATGTGCATTACTTTGCATTTATCACCATTGAATTTCACCTGCCATTTTGTTGCCCAGTCACCCAGTTTTGTGAGATCTCTTGGCAGTCTCCTTGGTACTTAACTATCTTGAGTCATTTTGTATCATCTGCAAACTTTGCCACCTCACTGTTTACCCCTTTTTCCAGATCATTTATGAAATTATTGATCAGCACTGGTCCCAGTACAGATCCTTTGGGGACCCTGCTTCTTACCTCTCTCCATTCTGAAAACTGACCATTTATTCCTATCTATTGTTTCCTGTCTTTTAACCAGTTACTGATCCAGGAGGGGACCTTCCCCTTTATCCCATCACTCCTTACTTTGCTGAAGAGCCTTTGGTGAGGGACCTTGTCAAAGACTTTCTGAAAGTCCAAGTACCCTATATCCACTGGATTACTCCTTTCCAAGTCTTTGTTGACCCCCTCAAAAAGTTCTAATAGATTGGTGAGGCATGACTTCCCTTTACAAAAGCTGTTTTGACTCTTCTCCAACAAATCTGTTGGCTCAACAAATGCTCGTGCTACAAGATGTAATAAAAAAAACCACTATTTTTATTACACTAAATAAACATTAAGGCTGTGTCTTTCAAAGGCGATTAAAGGCACTGAATTCCTTTGTTAGTTGGACACTAATTCCATTTGTCTCCTTTGGAAATCACAGCCTGGGAGATTTGGACCCAAACGTGCAGAAGTGATGACACCAAATATTACAGTCTCTCTCAGAGCTGAGAAAGCAGCCAAATAACTTTCTCTTTATCCACCAATCTATGCTCCTCCTTTAAATCAAGAGTAAATGAAAGTACTCCTACTGGTGGCATAAAGGTTGTGCATGTTGGCAAAATATGAATCTTCAGAATTAACTTTTCAAATTCCTACACCTCCCAGGAACATGTTCTGGGATTTAGCAGCATTATTACCTCTGCCTGAAAAGTTAGCAGATTTCATCTGCTCTGTACAAAGCCTGGGATAATTTATTCTTAGCTTCTTATTCCAGATAGTGCCTTAAATAATCTTTGGAAAACATGTTGAGTTCTTTTAATAAATGATTTAAAAGGAGATATTGCTGTATATCATCTATTGTAGGTATTTTACAGTGCCAGTTGCCCTTAGTATCTAGGCAGAGAAAATTGCTGTAGCTTTTTGAGTGAGGGACACAGACTATATTTTTAATCATTTATGTATCTATTTTTGAAACGAAAGAATCATTAAAATGCCACTGGGGAAAACTGAAGCTCATTTTAAACAAGGACTTTACTATATACCAGTCATAGTATGGATTTGCATTCCAGTCTCACCAAAGCCTCTAAAAAGGCAAATTTTCAAGCACTTTCCAGGGGACATGCCCTGAAGGTTAAACATGTTGTTAAACCATTAAAATTTCATTCTAGCAAGTACCTCGGTTTCCCCTTATTTCAGCTCTCAGAAATGTGCCTGCTGCTTATTCTAAAATGCCAAGTAAATCACTCTAAATGTATATAGTCTTCTTGATACCCCAAATCTCTGCTCCTTCTGGGGCTTTTGCTACTATTTTGATTCCTGTTGAGGATGCAGCTATGCCCACAAAGCACACTTTATACTGTTGTAGTAAAGCCACCTCCCATGAATGAAACAAGCTAATCTGGTAAAAGCACAGCTTTGCTGGAACAGCTGTGTCTATGCTAGGGACTTCTGCCAGCACAGCTCTGTTGGTCAGAATCACACCCCTGACTGACATGGGTTATGTCTCTATTACAGACTTCTGCCAGCATAGCTAAGTTTTATGCCAGGTTTCAGAGTAGCAGCCGTGTTAGTCTGTATCCGCAAAAAAAAAACAGGAGTACTTGTGGCACCTTAAAGACTAACAAATTTATTTTAGCATGAGCTTTCGTGAGCTAAAGCTCACTTCTTCGGATGCATAGAATGGAACACACAGACAGGAGATATTTATACATACAGAGAACATGAAAAGGTGGAAGTATGCATACCAACAGGCAGAGTCTAATCAATTGAGATGAGCTATCGTTAGCAGGAGGAAAAAAAACTTTTTGAAGTGATAATTAAGATGGCCCATAGAAGGTGTGAGGAGAACTTAACATAGGGAAATAGATTCAATTGGTGTAATGACCCAACCATTCCCAGTCTTTATTTAGACCACAGTTAATGGTATCTAGTTTGCATATTAATTCAAGTTCAGCAGTCTGCACATCTACCAACGTGATATATGCCATCATGTGCCAGCAATGCCCCTCTGCCATGTACATTGGCCAAACCGGACAGTCTCTACGCAAAAGAATAAATGGACACAAATCTGACATCAGGAATCATAACATTCAAAAACCAGTGGGAGAACACTTCAACCTTCCTAACCACTCAGTGACAGACTTGAAGGTGGCAATTTTGCAACAAAAAAACTTCAAAAACAGACTCCAAAGAGAGACTGCTGAACTTGAATTAATATGCAAACTAGACTGAGCATTCCTCAGTCTGGTTACAGTAGTATTTGCTATACAAGAACAATCTGCTAACACAGAGTCAACCCCATCCAGCCACAGTGCCATTATCTCCTTGTTATTGCTGGCTAATTAAGAGGGCCACCTAATTAGTGTTCTGCTTAAGCCACCTCCCTCCTGGAAGGAGCAAACTGCAGCTATAAGGAAGAGTGACTGAAATGCTCACACCAGCTCTGTCCCTCCTGCTGCCAGGAATGGCTTTTGTTAATTACAGATGTTTTGGGGATGGTGGCCTGGTCTACACTTAAAAGTATAGTTATGTTGGTTAGGAGTGTGCAAAACTCTGACCAACATTGCTTGCTGGCAAAAGCCCCCATGTAGATGTAGTGTTATTGCGCCCCCGCCCCCCAAGGTCCTTTTTTCAATGTAGCTTATTTTGTTTGGGGACCTGGATCACCTCTAGGAGGGTTTGCAGGTACAGCAAAACCTGTGTAGTATAAAGTAGGCCAGTGTCATTCCTGGGGATTGGACTGAGCCTGGATCTGAGCTTCCTCAAAGTTCAGGGGCACTTGGAGCTGGGGTTTTGGCTCCATCCATATTGAATAACATTGATTTGTATAGATTTATTATGCCTCTCTGTTTTGTTTTGTTTTGTTTTAGGGTCCTCCTGGTCCCCATGGAAACCCTGGCCGCCCTGGTCTACCTGGCCCTAAAGTAAGTATTTGCCAATGTGAGAAGCTTTTGCCTTCTAGCTCCAGAGGAGACCCCAGTAAGGAGAGAGAGAGCATATAAGGCTACTCGACCCCCCCCCCCATGGGAATAATTGTAAGGGCTCTTTCACCACCTCCCATACACACCACACTGCAAGGTCCTTTCCCTACACCCGGTGAAACTCCCTGCAGCATTGCAAGGCATGCTCTCCCCACCCTCATAATTCACATGGGGCTCCCAACAGCACCACAGATTTCTTCACCCTCCACAAGATCAGACTTCCATCCTGTAAGGACCCCGCTGTTGCTCAGCTTCTTTGGGCTTCTCCTCTGGACTCTTGAGCACTCTGAGGCAGCTGTGTGATTGTGCAACCTCAGTCCAGACCACCCAGACAGCAGAATTGGCGAAGTCTTTGTTTGTCTGTCTCCTCCCTCCCCTGAAATCCCTTCCATCTCTCCTCTTCCCCTCCAAAATTCCACCCAGACTCTTCTTCCTTTGCCTGATGCCCCCTTTAATACCATACAAAGATCCACTTCAGAGTCCTGGCCAAGATGCTGGGAACAGCCAACAAAGAGGTTGTCCCCAGAGAATCCATCCCAGGTTTGACCCTGAGCACAATACATGCTAGGACAGAACTCGGCGGGGGTGTGGGTCACTATCCTGTCAGTGACTGTGCATTTACGTCCAACACAGCTGAAAGTGTCAAATCTTAGTGCTTTGATTAAAGGAGGTCCTAGTAACCTGGGACATATCATCCTACCTGGCCCCTAAAGTCCCACAGTACATCACCTCTTCTGTGTATTCCAAGTTTCCCTAGTTGCTTCCTTTTGGAAGTCCTGTGCCTCCCTCCCCACCCCAGCCCCGCCAAGTTCTATGCTCCTTCCTCTACTGATTGCCCCCAAAAGCCTTTTACTTCTGCCCCTCTCCTTTTTCTTTCCTCGCCTCCCATACAAAAGTTCCACTGCTGACACTGCAGTTCAGTAATACCCCAAGTGCTGTACTGTCAGAGGTGCTATCAAAGAGTTGGGCAGTCAGAAGCCAGGCCTCGTCTGGCTGGCTAGAATACATTGTTAAAGATGCAGATGAAAAGAACAGGGACTAATTCCAGTGTGGTTGGCCAACATTCCCTCTTTCAGAAACTTCCATTCTAATATCCAGCTCGATCCATTATATAAACACGTTCTCTAGAAAATGTAAAGGTCCTAAATTTGGATTCTGTCTGAGGCCTGACCTAATCAGAACTAGCTTTAGAGCTACTGTTGGCCCAAGTGAGACCAGAAGTTAGTGTCCTATATAGGACTGGAGAAAGGAATGCAGGAGGAGGGAATCAGTGAAAATCTCTCTAAGTGCTAACAAAATGAAAACATTTAGGATTTCACATCAAATTGAAGAGAAGGTGCAAATAAGAGTAGATTCTTTTCATTAGCACATCAGTAGGAAGAGATGTTACAATTGCTATTGATGTTGTGGGGGAAAGAGTCTAGCAACCTGGCATTTCTGCCTCTGCATACTTAAAAAGCAGGCACCAGAGATGTGCTGGTGCACAGCAGCTGTTTTGTATTTAAAAGTGTAGTTATATGGTCTGAAAAGTGAGGTTATAAAATGTCTACATCTTGGTGTTCTGGATTTATTCCCTTGCCTTGTACATGGCACAAAATCATCACTGGGTACTAACAATTCTATAGTCCCAGCCTTCTTCTCTCCAGCTGTCTTGACCCTGCCATGTGATTTTATATCTATATATTTTTATACTTTTCTTCTCTTTTCCATACACCATTCTGAAGAGGTGGACTTGAGGCATTAAATATTTGATGGGAAGACAAATGGACCAATGCAGATCGTAGATGCAGTCTAGTTACAGTGCTTTTCCCTAGTAAGGTGCAGTCAAGTTACACAGAATAGTGGGACACAGTTGACAACTTGAAGAAAACAATGCTCCCTTCCCCACCCAACCCATAAGAAAAACTCCTCATTGCCAAGGCAAGCTACACTTCACAGTATGCTTTGATGATCAACACATCTTGGGGTTTATTGGGTGACTGTGGGGAAGCAGTCCTGGAACCGAGCCCCACGTGCACTGAAACACCCTACATTCAGCTCTGTCAGATTCAAATCTTTGGACCTGATAGCTCAAGAGTCCCTTGATGAGTTCTCTTGATCACCATTCTCTGATAGCTGAAGAGTCCCAACTGCCCTCCTTGCTTGTAGGTGCACTAGGAAAGAGGTGGTTTCAAAGCAAGCCAGGACCCAAACTGTAGTGCAAAGTTAACATCATGAATTGCATCCAGAAGGAAGTTGGGAGTCCAATACGGTCTATGCAGCAGGGGTGATAAATGTTTCATGTGTATGACTCTGGTAGGTACATGGGCCTCCAGCTAGTGCAGAATGTAGAGTTTCTGAGCAGCCTGGTTAATCATATCTGTCTAACTTCTTGTCAGTGGCTTGAAAAGGTCCCAGTCAGGGGCGGCTCTAGGCACCAGCAAAACAAGCTGGTGCCTAGGGCGGCAAAATCTAGGGGGCGTCCTCTGCTGCCGGGGGGGGGGCGGCAGGCTGGGCCGGCGGACCTGCCGCAGTCATGCCTGCGGGAGGTCCACCGGAGCCCCGGGATGAGCGGACCTGCCGCAGGCATGACTGCGGAGGGGGCGCTCGTCCTGCGGCTCGCTCAAGCGGAGCCGCCGGACCCGCGAGCTGTCCGCAGCCGCGGGAGGTCCAGCCGAGCCACGCGGGACCAGCGGTCCCTCTGCAGTCATGTCCGCGGGAGGTCCGCTGCTCCCGCGGCTCCGGGGCGCCTCCCGCGCATGACTGCTTGGGGCGGCCAAAAAGCTAGAGCCGCCCCTGGTCCCAGTAAAGGAAAAGAGAGGGCCTCTAGGCTAATAACCATCAGCTGTGGTTCATCACGATGGTTTCCAAGGCAGAGGGAGAGCTCAGTGTCCCTTAGAAATGTGAAAACCATAGCTAAGTCTTGGGCTGAGAATGAATCTACATCGGGCCAGAGAATCAGCTGAGCAGTGACATAGTTATGCTGGAACTGAGGGTGCTGCTGGTCCCTCGGGTTGAAGTGGTTTCCATCATATAAAGGGTTTACAGTTTGGTTCATGGCTCTCAGCACCCCCACTGTACAAATTGTTCCAGCACCCCTGAGCAGTGACCTTTGCAAGTTTTTGCAAAACACTATACAGACTGGGTAGCTCTATCTCTTCAGGTGCCACCTCTTGGCATGCATGTATGGAGTGCTGTGGTTTTCTCTTTCCTTCCTGCCTCACTTCATTTGGCTGGTATTTAAAGCCCAACTTCTCAGACTCGGGAAGAAGGAGAGCAGAATAGACTTTGCACCCATCTCTCACTTTCGTAATGAATCCACATTGCATTAATCTTGACAGGTGGGCTTCCACATCTGGGACCTGACTTTTTATCTAGAGGTGCTGAGTGTCTACAGCTACAGCTGAACTTAGTGGGCACTGCAGGTGCTCAGTATCTCTGAAAATCCATCCCCTGACAGGCAGGCTAAGTAGTGTTGGCCTCAGTTTTTCCTGTTGAGGCACTCAGGCAGCTAGTGGCGGTCTTCCCTAGATAGCACTTTATTATAATAATAATAGCTTGGAAAAAACAAGCAATCCAACAATGGAGACCAAACTTTCCCAGGCAGATACAGCTTGGAAAATATGACTAGAACAAATCACTGTCACTGAGGAAGAGAACCAGGAGCATACTTGTTATCAGCTGAATTAACAGGGCACTGATAAGGCCAGGCGCTCAATTGCACATTAGGGATTTCATGATCAATTTTATTTGACCAAGGGGTGGGTGTGTCTGTGTGTTTATACCATAGTATAAAATCTCTTGTAAGTTTATGCTGCATTTTAGAGCTGTCCTGTTACATTGTCAAACAAAAGTGATTTTTTTTTAAATGTACCCCATGTTAAGAATTCCACCTTGTTCCTGTCATTATGGCTAATCTTAGTAGGCATATGTACTTTAAAAGTTCTTTTAAATAGTACCATATATATTTTTGAGCCAAATTCCCTGCTATTGTAAATGGACACAGCTTCACTGGAGTTCACCCATTTGTACGCCCAGAGAATTTAAACTGTCAGTTTTTCTCAACTATCTGTAATACTATAACTGTTTAAATGAACCTCTTGCCACTTTGCATTTCTTTTGTTGTCTTTGGCAACAGCGGGTGACTTCATGTCTAGTTAGCGAAGATGATGATAATCTCTCAATTTGACATGGACTTCTGTTGAACTAAAGACCATGCATGTTGACTTGCTAATGACTTGATGTAGATCTGCTGATGTCCTAACAGCAATGGGGAAGGGTTGGGGGAAGGGTTTCTCCATCAGCCGAAGCATGTTTTGTAAAGCTGTGTAAAAGCTGTTCCTGGAATGGGGATTGTCTCTCTCATCTGGAGGCCTTTTGGGCTGAAATGTTAGTGGCTCTTCTGAATAAATCTTCCATTCTATAATGATACAGAGCGGACAAATTTCCTTTGGGAATGCGGTTTGGCTCTAGAAACACTGATGTTTAAAACACTGTAGTTGTCTGTTTTCCGGGCTGGAGAATTTTAATTTCACAGCTCCTAATTTTTTACAGATTGGGAAAAACCGTTTTTCACGTTAAAAGGGAAAACAATATGGCCTGTTAGTTAGAGCAGGGAACTGAGCATCAGGACTCCAGGGTTCTATTCCTGGCTCTACCACTGTCTTGCACTGTGATTTTGGGGTAAGTCAAACTCTCTGTGGCTCAGTTTACCCACCTATATAATGGATCCAATAGTGCTGACATCACAAGCATGGTGTGAGGCAGTGTCTTGGTACAGTGCTTTGAGATCCTCCAGTGAAAGGTGCTGTAGAAGTTCAATTATTACTGCAGACCCTCGCTAGAATGCATGTCTGTATAGTGTGATTTCGCTTATAGCGCAGGACTGCGCATAGACCCTGAATTTAATTAATTACATTGGGATCCATGGTAATGCGGTCCCTGCATTAACGCAGGACCGCACATGGATCCAAAACCCTGCGTTTACACTACTCTAAGTGATCAAGCTAAGTAGATGTGCTTGGGAAGGGAACATAAAGTACAGACATCTGCCTGCAGGAAAAAATGCTGCTTTTGCAGAATAAAAATTGCTCCACAGTCCATGAGGACACTTACAGCGACCATATTAATCTGCTCCCAACAATAGCAGGTCCCATAAGCAGCTTGGAGGCCTGCAAAGGAGGATGCCACAGAAGGGAACTGCAGGGATGATAACAGCTGCATGCAAAGTGAGATTATCTGCATGACTTAATTTACTGTTTGGCAAACCCAGAAGTCTTCATTCAGAATTTGTACAGATACATCTGCATCAAATCAGCAGTGCTCTTTACAGTCTACATCCAAGAAATCTCTCTGACCAAACCTGTCGGCTTGTGGGGGACAGAGGGAAAGTGAGATTTACGCTGTGTGGAAGTTTGGAAGTAAGTGTCAACATAAGTACATCACAGTGAGGCTGGAGGAATAGCTGCTCATCTAGCTATAACCGGACCGTTATGCTGTTGATGAGAAACACTGGTTAAAAATACTTCTTTACAACTTTCATAAAAGGACCTCAAAGCACTTGGCAAACATTAATTGACCCTCACAACTGTCCCATGCAAGTAGATAACTGATGCCCATTTTACAGATGTTCATACAGAGGTTGTGACTGACTTAAGATCACAAAAAGGAAGAAACTATAGAGGCATAGCACTGAGACTTCTGAGTGTTAGGTACCAGTAGAGATACTAGACAGATCTAAGGCTCTGCGTGTGCTGAAGCCTACCTGTGACATGCCAGAAGAATCTAGTATGTTCCAGCCTTCTGCCCTCACATGCTCCCAACTAATTCTCTGTGTCCTATGTCCCATTTGGCCAGGCCCCACCTGCTAAGAATTTGGGTTGGGTTTTCCAAAGGAACCTATTGGAATTAAGTGTCCAAATCCTTCTGAAATTCTAGTTGGGACCTCGGCACCCAACTCCCTTTGGCTCCTCTGAAAAGCCCGATCCTAAATCCTGATTTCTCTGCAGAAGCAAGAAACGTGCAACTTGAGTCTCAGCTGTAGGAATGGAAAATTAAGAAATACCACCACTTAAGATACAATGTGCCTCATTCATCTGCCAGCTTAGAAACCCTACTATTGCTCTTGAGTCTTGCCGCTGCTAGCTCCTAATTAGTATACTTTTCCCTCTGGTTTCATCTGTCCCCTGCAGTTAAATCTGGAAACAGCATCTACAGTAAGTTGCTGACCCATACTACTTAGCAGTAGCAATGGGCTTGGAGTGTTGTTTTGTGATGGTAATTTATAGGGGAAAACTGGGGGTGGGGAGAGTGGGAAATCACAGCTATGCAGTAAACATGAGAAGTCTTGGCATTGCTTTCTTCCAAATATTTCTCTAGTTATTTTAATGCCACCAAAAATAGTTAAAAACCTTTAGTGCTATAGCAGCAACGAACAATTTGAAAAACCAACCCTAGCCCATGCCCCAGTAAAGTGGAACCGGATAAGAAAACTTTCACAGGTGTGGGAGGAGGGGATGAGAGGAGGCACAGTAAAATAGTTTTAGAATTCAAAGGCTACGTTCAAACAAGACCTAATGTATAAAATTTAGGTTCTCTTCAAATATTGTCATGAGTTTAATTCTTTGTTTCAGGGCCAAAAAGGTGATTCTGGGCTCTCACCTGGAAAAGCTCGTAATGGAGAGAAGGTAAGCATCATTTTTATTATTTATTAGACAGAGATTGGGGCCTTGTTGTTCTAGTGGCTGGCTATATACCTAGCAAGAGACTCCCTGTTCCAAAGAGTTTACAATCTAAGCAGAAAAAGCCTCAGAGGTTCTCACTTTACAGATGGAAGGGACTAAAGAATTGAGAGATTGTGTCTGCACTTCAGCTAGAGGTGTGATTGCACTTGTGTAGGCATACCCATATTCGCTTTAATCTGGCTACCATGGCTAACAATAGTAGGGAAGACACAGCTGTGCTGGTTTCAGCACAGGCTGTAAAAGTGTACCTGGAACCCTGGGTGTGTATCCATATTCCCAGCCCATGCTGGGGTCTGTGATTTGCTCAAGATCACAGAGGGATTCTGCAGCAGAGCTGGGAACTCATCTTGGATCTTTTGATCCAGTGGCTTAATTGCAAGACCCGTCTAGCTGTCTGGGGTGAGGGGGAGAGATTTATCTTGATCATCATACTCAAAGTAGGTTGCATATACGCTGACCCTGGTGTGTGAGAATGGATTTCCCCACCCCCAATGAAGTCTAATCAAATCAGTGCAAACCATGCAAGACCAAAATGTACAGTCTAATTTTGGGGTTTAGCCTTTGTTAAGGATCAAGGAGTTCTATTGCTAGACCTTTTCAATAAATTAAGATCTGGGTTTTGCCGTTTTGTTTGTCTGGTAATAGGGGTTCACATAAATGTTGAAATTAACAGAGGAACAATCAGAGTTCCCTAATGTGTGTATTGATTTTGTTCTTTTATTAGTGCCAGCACACTTCCTCCTTCATAACTCACGTCCAATACAAATAAACTCCCCCTCCCACACACACATTATGAGACTTTTCCTATTCATATACAGTTAATGGAAAGCATCGGCCATGAAGGGACTATTAATCTGAAGCCAGGTGCCTTTGGGCCATAAATTAAGACACCCAAAACCGGTAAAGATGATGAAGTTAGAGAACACTGAAATTATTCTTTCAACTCACCAGCATGAGGTGCCCTTGACATTTTTTGAGCTGCTTCAGAATAGGTATGACATGGAAAGCATCTGCCAGAAAGACGTGTAACAGTTTTCTCACGAAGTATGGCTAGTGTAAGCATGAGTAAGGCCCAGAGTACACTTAGCCCATGTTAACAAGGCTTTGTTCCTGATAGTATTTATAGAAATTCAGAGCTTTCAGCAAGAGTTTGGAGTAATGCCTAATTCTTCAGCTATTTAGGCCAAACTCATGTTAAATAAAGACTGAAATAATCAGTCACAGTCGATGCTGAAGTCCTAAGAGTTCGTTGAGTCTAGTCAGAGAAAGCCAAACTGTACTGTAAGTAAGGAACCGGATGTGGTATGTAAATAACTTGCACCAAAGGGTCCATTCTTAAGATGTTTCTAATACACCAGTCGGGGTTGAATTCAATCCTTTCCCAGGAGTACAGGCAACCAGCAAATCTCTCCTTCTAAGCAGCCAGGAAAAGATCATTCAACATTGTGTATACAAGGAAAATAATTTTATTCTCAGAGCTATCTGAGACTGAGTTGGAGCAATAGGCTGAGCCACTTTAGTAGTAGTAGGGTAGTTCATGAACCTGGCTTCTGGATTTGACAAATGGAAGCAGCCGATGCCTGTTGTTCATGTTGCATTTAAAAGACCGGATTCTGCTGTTTAAAATCCTGCCAAAATGCAATTGCAGTGTGCAGCTGAAGGAGATAATTGAAAAGAGGGCTCACATTCTGTTGGTGAAAAACTGGAGTCCCCACAGTAGCTGCAGCTAATGCACCAGTTTACTGTTTAGGTGAGCCAATTAATAGAGTGTGAATTTACAATGATCTTTTAATGGCACTTTTCTTACTTCTAGAAATTCTTTTTTAGTGGATTTCTGAGGAATTAAGAGTACGAGTCACAGATTCCAGCAATTCAGCCCCCGTATCGTGGAATCTCTTCTATGACAAATAATTTCAGTAAGACCATACGGCAAGTGGGAATAAAAGCAGCTGAAAACTAATGAGGCATGCTTGTGTTTTGCAGGGAGACATGGGTTTACCTGGTTTGAGTGGGCTTCCTGGACCATCTGGTCGGAAGGTAAGCACACTTTCATTTCCAGTGAATTAAACCAATATTGTCAATAAATAACCATAAGTACCCTTCTCAAGCATCTTTCACTCTAAAATTTGAGTGCTTTCAGATATTTTAATTAAGCCTCAACACTCAGTGTGGGGGAAGCAAGTTGTTGTTCGTGTTTTACAAATGGGTAAATTGAGGCACTGAGCTTTATGTGACACCAGCAAGATCATGGCAGAAGCAGAGACTAGAACGCTGGCGTTCTGACTCCCATTCTGCTTTTCTAGGCCCAGGGCTAGACTGCCTTTCTACCTCTGACTCAGTGTATTGACCAGGAAGAGCGGCCGGACTTAGATCAGGTTTAGCGAACACATGCTAGCCAAGTCATTCTAAACTTGGTCTGTCTTAGGTCCTTATACAGCTCCCAACACTACAGAATCTGAGCACCTCACAAATGTTAATGTATTTATCCTCCCAGCATGCTGTGAGGCAGGGCAGTGCTATTATCCACATTGGGAAACTGAGGTACAGAAAGGGTAAGTGGCTCACCCCAGGTCACACCAGAAGTCTGTGTCAGAGCAGGGAACTGAACCTGGGTCTCCCAAGACTAGCACCCTACCAATTGGAACATGCTTCCTCTAAATGCATCCCTTTCCCTAGGGTATATGCAGGCTACTATCTTTATTTCAGTTAAAACTAGTAATATTCTAGAATGGGCAGGAGCTAAATTGAGGTACCTGTTTAGGTATGGCTTAGCTAACACATGTTATTTGAGCCGGACTAAAGCTTGACCACATTTTCTGGTCAAGACCAACCTGTACACATTTGGAGAAGGAGGCGTTTTTCTCCCTGTATTTTGAATGGGCCTGAAATTAACATGGATCTGCTTTGTTTGTTTCCATATTTGTGCCATCAGCAGCACAAATGTCACCAGGAATGTGCATGGGTCTGAGAATGCCATCAAGTGCTGGAGTGTGAGATTCCTCACTGCCATGTCCCACCATTGGGGTTTGTTTCCCCACATTAGTGCCCCAACCATGCTAGCTCTATTAATTGTGTCCCATGCTTCTAGTGGTGGCAAATTCCACTGCTTTGCTTGAGTGTGTGTGTGTAAGCTTCTCCCCTTCCCCTCCCCCTCCCCCTCCCCCCCCCCAATTCTGTTTTTTGTTTTACCCTGCTGCAAAGAAGCATCAATCTAGTGTGGTGGGTGGGAAGACTGAAATAAATGGCTTTCAGGAAGCATGAATGAGACCTCTCCCAGCCTGGAGATGCTTAAGAACTACCTCCCAACATGGGACTCCTGATTGCGTCTTCCTTACTATTTGATACACTAGTGACATTGGTGAAAGTTTCAAAGTAGTAGGGATTTCACCTCCAGGTTGCTGATATGGAGCAAGCTCTGCTGATAGTGTCTGGAAGCTGTTCAGTGGCTTATGTGAAAAGGGTCTCAGGGTCTTCATAGCCATTCCCAGTTGGCAAATATTGACATTGCAAAACTGACCATCCTAATTGCCACTCTTTTGATCATCTCAGCAGAGAGGTCAGGATGTGAATGGGTCATTGAGAATGAACTGCCCCTCTAAGCAATTCCCTGGCCCTATTTCCCACATGGGCATGGACAAGCACATGCACACAAATACACACCCACACACCCATACCTCAGTATAGGAGCTGTGGCCCTCGGAGTAGTGCGAGGTGACATTTTTTGACTGAAACTTTTTTCTGCAAAAATTGCAAATTCAGCAACACAGAAATATTTAGCAAAATAGTGTTAATTTCACCTAGTTGTTTCAGTTGGGCAGGGGGATGGGGGAAGGTGTTTTTGTTGTTGTTGTTGTTGTTGTTTAATTTAAAAAAATGGAAAGGTTTCCATTTTAACCTCTTTAAATTAAACATTTTGATGTTTTGATTTCAAATGACTTTTAATTTCTAAATTTCCTTTAACTTTTTCAGTCTAAACAAATGTTTGAAATTGAAATAAAACATTTTGTTCAATGCAAAATTCATTTTTACGGAGGTTTCTTGGGGCTTTTTTTTTTTTAATTGCCGGTGAACCAAAAAGTCCATTTTTTTTTGCCTTGCTCTAATTTGGAGAGCTTCCACTGTGGCTGCCCACCTGTTTCTGTTCTGTGGCTAGAGGGGTTCAGACTCCAGGACTGTCACTTGGTCCCCTTTCATCTGCACCAGATTCACAGAGCTGTGCTCATTTATCCCATCCCTAAATACTGGGGAAAGTAGGAGAGGGAATGAAAGTAGAAATTGCCAGCAGGGGGCAGTGGTGCTTGTTCCACCTGAGTTATTGAGTAGAGCCCAGCAGTGGGCCGACTGGGGCTTAGGTAACCCCCACACTCTGCTTTCACAAACGAGTTCTAATGAATTGGGTGCAAAGAACACAGTTTTCTTAGCATAGCAGCTCATAAAACAAAGCCTCGCGGTTTTGATCAGCAAAATGCAATGTCAGGACAGAATGGGCTTATGGTGGAAAGAATGGAGCAGGAGTAGGAGACTAAACAAATAGACCCAAAGCCAATGCACAGGCCCCACACCTGACTTTGGAAAACCTGAAGCACGTTCAGGGTTTGTTGTGGAGGGAGCTGTGGGGGAGTGTTTCTCCTTCTTTAAGGACACGAGTAAATTGGATTGTGAGATTTTTCCTTCAGTGCAGCAAAAAAGAGGAACTAGCTTGGCACATGCTTTGGTGCTGCCTGGATTTTATTAGCCTTCTAAATTAAGAAAACTTTTAAAAGCTGTTGGAGAAATATTTGGAAAAACAATTTATAATCTGTATTCCTTGCTGGCATCTCCCCAGTGAAAATACCATGGTGTTTGGCTGCAGGCAAGCAGCCCATTTAGCCTACAAGAAAATGGCAAAGTCTTGAAAATTGGCATAAGCAAGCGCAAAAAGGTACTGTTCTTCCATGGGACAAGTGAGAAAAGAACCTCATGCAGGAGGGTTGGATGGAACCCCATCCATATCTGTCTGCAAACTCTCTGTGTAAGAACTTCCAAAGAGACAGAAGTTTCCCTCATGGTTTCTCTCTACCACAAACATTTTTCCTTCTGAAAGAAGCAGTTGGCTCTGCACTCTTTGAGATGGAGCCGCTACCAAAGGCCTGTAGTTCCGTATGGCATGGTTTGTGCCATAAGCTAACATGTACCATGTAAACTAGGTTTGGATACTCTGGTCTCTGAGTGCCCACAAATATTTTTTGCCTTTGCCCAGCTACAGGGTATGTGAAACAGCTGTTCAAACAAGGGATACCAAAAACATTGTGGTGTGGTCTGAGAGAGAGACATTGCTCATCCACTTCACATGGAGTGAATTTTGCTTTTGCTGAACAGCAATTTTAGAGAATGGTGGCAGGACCTGAGGCACCAGAAGGGAAGTGCATTAAAGAAAACTAATAGCTCATAAATGTCTCTTGGCATTTGGCTGTTGGATGCAGAATATGACCATCTTGCAAATTGATTCTGCTGAAGTACTGTGCAACATGTCCTGAGACAGAATGTTGCTGAGGACAGAACAGCTGCTACTGTAGCTGAATGTAAGGCTGTGCATGATTGGGATGTATTGAAAGAGTGATTGACTCACCCAAGGACCTGCAGTGAATATGAGGCAGAGCTGGGAACTTACCGGGGGAGGGAGAGCTCAGTGGTTTGAGCATTGGCCTGTAAACCCAGGGTTGTGAGTTCCATCTTTGAGGGGGCCACTTAGGGGGTCTGGGGCAAAAATCTGACTGGGGATTGGTCCTGCTTTGAGCAGGGGGTTGGACTAGATAACCTCCTGAGGTCCCTCCCGACCCTGATATTCTATGAACCCAGTTTTCATGGGTTGCCAGTTCAGGGTCCCAGCATCAAGACCATCTTTCCAAATAGGCTGCATTCAGTGGCCTCTTCCAGCTCGGCCACAGCCCAAGGCCTGCTTGTTGAAGCCTGTCCATTTCCCACAGAAATGCCAACTGTCATCGTAGCTATGATAGTGTGGATTATAAACATTGTCACAGCTGAGCAAATCGTTCAGTGAAGTGTAATTTCCACTTGTAGTGACAGCCCCTTGTGTTTAATCGCTCTGTAATCATCAGGAAGTGTATGGATAGGAGAGCAAATGTAATTGTTTTCATATGCTCTTCTCTGTTATTTCAGTGCTATTTAAAGAGTATTGCAGCAGGTAAACACTTTCACATACCAGCTAGCCTTCGAATGCATGAGCTTTTTCAGTCCTAGCTAGGATTAACCTCAGACAGTGCTAAGCACAGGTTAATGTGAAGAAACACATTTTAACCACCCCCCGAGTTAGCCATAAATGGTGAAGAGTATATTTAATAGGATGCAACAATAATATACGGTCTGTATAGTTAACTTGGGAGCTATTCATTTGGCTTTATATATAAAAACATTGTGATGCATGGTGCAGGCTTTAGCTTGAGGCTTGTTCCTTATAGTCTCCAGATCATCTTCTACTCTTGCTGTAATTGTGGCTGGTAGGAAATCTTATGAAGGAATCAAATTCCTGAATTTTCTAGATTTGCCTTATCTAAAAGAAGCTTTCGTACCTGATATTTTTTTGAGGGGAAGAGGAGGAGCTAAAATGTTCCTTATTTTTCTAACGTAATCTCTATGGGGGGGATTCCTGGAAAGGGATCTTTCAAGGATCTTTATGAATGTAGCTCAAAAGATCTGTGACTTTTTGAGGGTATCTTTCTGTCTGTGGGGGATCTCTCCTCAGCATGAACAATGCTCTTTGATTTTTCTGACCCTAGTGATAGGCTCTGATTTGGATTTGAGATGCACAAGTCACTAACTCTCCTATGCCTGTGTAGATTCTGATTCTAAAATCTAAATCAGGTCCTTTGATGTGATCTTTAGGTGGGAGACCATTTCCTCCTTTGGGATGGAGTTTTTGTGCCTTAGGCATAGATTTATTTAGTACCAATTTTGTTGCTGTTTATTATCTGTAGAGCACAAATCTGGGCTTGGCAACACATGAGATATAAATAATGAGGCAGTCCCTCCCCTGCATAAGGTGAAGGTCTAAATAAGACAGAAAAAGGGAAACTCTTTTGTATTGCCATGAAGTGATTTGCTATCTCTCGGACAGATGGACTTCCAAGTCCTAGTTCAGCTTCTTGCGTTCCAGAGTTTTGTCCATCAAGAAACCTTTAAAAGAGGAGCAAGAGCCTGCACTCAGATTTGTTTGAACATCAGGAATCCGCAAACTTTAAATCTTGACCTTTTCCGCTATGTCTTCTGACAGAGCCTATCCTATGGAGAGGACTGAAAAGGGGCCCTTTTATTTCTCTGGGATAGGAAAGAGGAGACAGTCTCCTAGTACAATTTTTGGCTAGCTGTTCAACTCTCAGAAATGGTTCCAGGCTGATGGCAAGTTGAAAGCATGTTTCAGGTACCCAACCTGGGATTCCACGACACTAACTTCAGGGTATCTATATGAAGATGCTGGGCAAGGAGGTTGTTGTACAAGACTTAAACAGCCAGCTCCTTTCATTTGCCACTTATGGCACTGCCTTGCTCTTACCTGAGGATGAAGTTACTCATTCACTTTAAGGTGTGATGTCCCCATTCATGCCAGCCCTGTCAGGAGAAGTGGCTGGAGCGGCTGATTATGTATAGAAGCAAAGACATTACATTTTGATGTGGGGCTGCCTGGAGCCCTCTGGAATCAGTTTCGGCTCCTGCTGTTTTTCTGACACAGCCAGTCACAGGGACGGAGCACTGGTTCCTGCTGAGTGCCTTTTGAAAAGTGACTGATGTCAGATGTGAGCCCAGGAATTAACCACAGACCCACTGTGCCTGACTGAGGTGAAAGTCCCACATCCTCCAGGTCCCCATGGAGCAGGAAATAAAGATGGAGGGCAGAGCCAAAAGAGTGGAATAGCCTGGTGTGCTCAGTGGAAACCAATAAGCCCTAGAATCTTTTCATCATATTTGTCTGATCAGTAACGCCCCCCCCCCCGCTTACCTCTCAACTTGCCAAAACTTTGGTATGGGCACATGGCCTGAGACAAAGATCTAAAATTAGCACAGGTTATTAATGCTACCGTATGGGAAAGAGACCATCACTCATCATGTTAGCTTTGAGAACTGCAATCCCGTGTCTAACCTCCCGTTCCCAAATCAAGAAGCTACCAAAACAAATATCTCAAATTTATTGCTGGTACCCTGGACCCCTCTGGGTTGAGCTTTAGGGCATGATACAGAGACAGCAGGGTTAACTTCTCCCCAGGCTTGGCAAGTGCCATCCCTAGGGCATGAGACTCTTCCTGCTCGTTTAGTGCTTGAGCTCTTGCTGAGTTGAGGTTACCATTTGCAGTGTTGGCTTTTGTGATCTAGACTCCGCTTCACTAGGAAATGAATGGAGACAATGTCAGGTTGCCAACACCCTTTGGAATGCAACAACTTTGGTCAGTACCTGCTTGGAGATCCACGAGTGAAAAGCACTTTATCCCATTACCTGAGCCATCAGGCCTCTTTGTAACTCTTGGTAATATGATCCTGATCCAAAGCCCACTGAAGTCAGTAGAAAGACTCCCATTGTTGTGATTAGACATTGGATCAGGCCCAGACCCTATGTTATCTAATTATAGAAGGTTCAGCTGAGGCTTACTTCACCCCAGCCATTTGAGCTTTCAGTGAAGTCCCAGTGTGTGACTTTCAGTGGCTAGAGAGAGAGACATGAAACACAGGATCAAGCATGAGAAATTGAGTCACGAGAGAGAAAGTGTTTCTTGAAGCCCAAATCTCTGAAATAATGAGTGAAGAGGAACATGAAGGAGAATGGGAAGTAGCCATGGAGCTTTGTGAGGGTTGCATTCCATTGCCAGGGAGGAGTTAGGCTGCAGGTCCTAGAAGATCACATGGGAAAAATAAAAAGACAGTTGAGCAGAATCAAAGTCCAGTCACTTGTCTGGTGAGTGAACTGAAGGGCTGAGCATTTAGCTGAAAAAAGGTACCATTGTGGCTCCCAGAGAGGGAAAAATAGGTCACCTAACATGTTTGACTATACTACAGTGACATCTTTGGATCTCCAGTCCACGACTGGGTATAAAGTTATAGATCAGGAAATAATTAACAGTTATAGCTCAGCCTGAAGGTATTTTGTTGTTCCTATTTTTTTATTTAAATGTTGATACCCCCCACAAGCTTGTTTTAAGTTACGTTTTTCTATTTTTGTGTCCTCCGTAATAGCCCAATTATCATGTTAGTTCCTAACTAAATGTAATCTTCTGATCTGCTTTGCTTCTACTTTATGGAGACTAGTTTGTTTTAAATAGCTACAGTAACATAATAAAAGGAGGCAAAGAGTATAAAAGCCAAGTGTGTTACTTGATATACAAAGGGAGATCTAAGTAAATCTGGAGAATGTAAACTGCACCTTAAAATGAAGGGTCTGTTTGTTGGCAGTGAAAAACATAAACTCTTTTATCCTCTAATAAAAAGATGTATCATGTAATCTGGCCAGCTGATTACCGGAATACAATGTCCACTTCTGGTGTCCACACTTCAAAAAGAGGCTGAAAAATTGGAATGAGCTCAAACAAGAGCTACAAGAAAAATCTGAGGTCTGGAAAACCTGCCTTGCAATGTGAGATTTAAGAAACTCCTCCTGTTTAGCTTATCAAAGAAGTGTGAGATGACTTGATCATCTTTAAGTACCTACAGGGGAGAAGATGCTTGATAACAGCAGGTTCTTTAATCTAGCAGACAAAGGCATAACAAGATCGAAAAACTGAAAGTTGACACTAGATATATTTGAATTGGAAATAAGACAAAATAAATAAATGAGGGTAGTTGACCATTGGAACAACTTACCACAGGATGCAAAGAATCCTGTGGCACCTTATAGACTAACAGACGTTTTAGAGCATGAGCTTTTGTGGGACCAAAGGATGTGATGGATTCTCCATCCCTTGGATATCTTTCGGAACGATATCTGTGATAACTGAACCCTATGTTACTGGACTTGATTCAGGAATTGCTGGGTGAAATTCTGTGGCCTGTGTTGTGCAGGAGGCTAGACTAGATGACCTGAATGGTCTCTTCTGCTTTAAAATCTAAGGATGCAATCCTGGCTGTATTGAAGTCTGTTGCAAAATTCCCATTGATTTCAATACAGTCAAGATTTCATCCCATGAATCTGATTTAATAGGAAATGGGGGAGGTCATTGCAGGACATAGAGAATGTGACTAGTCAGGTAGATCATTTTGTAGATGTTTTTCCAGTTCCATTCTAAGATCGAGCCCTTTCTAATGGATAATGTTCAGGTGAAAACAAAGCAGCTTCATCTGCGATCCTGAAAATCCAGCTGCGAGTAGTGGTTATTTGCATTGCAGTAGCATCTAGAGGCCCCAGCCCAGAACAAAGGTCCACTGTGTTAGGCGCTGTACACACACATAGTAGCTGACAGCCCTAAAGAGCTTAGTCTAAATACACAAAAGGTGGGAGGTGAAAAGTTAGCATGGATCATAAAACAGATTCTAGATTTGGAGAAAACTTCTCTATAGAGCTTTCTTTTCAGCTGGGATGAGAAATTCAAACAAAGTTCTGATTATTTTGTTCTGTTACTCTCATATTTTTAAACAGGGATACAAAGGCTACCCTGGACCACCAGGTCATCCTGGAGACCAGGTGAGTGTCCTTTCCAGGTTCCAAGATTGAAACTACAAAGAGGGAGGATTTAATCTCTCATCTGCAAATACCCTGAAATCAGGCTGAGTCATTTACCAAGCTGTTCAGTGCAATCAAAGTGCTTTTTCAGAGCCAGCCTGATACAGAGATGATTTATGCAGCTAACTCCTGTGCTAATCGGGAGTTATGCACATACATTAACCAAACATCAGTGGGGGTAGAGGGAGAGGAAGGATTTAGTTAAGCTTCTAATTTATTTGCAACCTTTATTGCCCAAACTTGTGCAAGTTTATGCAATGGAAATAGGGGCAGATTTATACTCATTCTTTTTTCTTTACATTCAGTTTTCAGCTGGCGTTTACTAACTAACTGCATCATACTAAGTACTTGACTGTAATTCACCTTCCACCCCCTTTTTTTTATTTGGTTAAGTCTGATGTTTGCAGTAAAATAGCAATGAATAGCAAGGCCTGTTAGAGATGATGTTAAAGGATATTATACATGAATCCATTTAGTTTCAAAGACGTTTGGCAGAGCTTTTCCCCTAGTAAAACAGTTCCATATGCCAGAGATATGGATGCAGCCTTACACCTTCTCTTAGCCTCCTTGTTCCAAACTATCTGCAGGTTTCTGTGGAGGGGTGGGAAGACAGCAATGCTTGCTTTATGCCTAGATCCTGTTGAGTTGGCCTCTTTAGCTTTTTCTTCTTCTTTAATTTATTTCTCTGCCTTTTTTAATCTAATTTTTCTTTCTCTTTATAAATCTGAAACAAGTTCATTTGCAACCCCCCCACCCTCAAGGCGAAGCAGCTAAAATCTAGTAGGCTGTAGCACTAACCTCACCTTTGTGTGCTTTTCTTTTAAGGGTGAACGCGGACCAGATGGGAGCCCAGGTGCCAAAGGTTATCCTGGCAGGCAGGTGCAGTAAATCTTACCGTGCTGTGCACAGAGTAGGGATTTGGGTATGCAGGTAGATATAAGCATACCCCACTAAATACGGTGCTCACACCTTGGAATGTATTGGTTTATTTTTGTTTGTTTTTCCCCCTTAGAATAAATAATGTGGTCCTTTCTGATTTGTTAGTGAACATTCAGGTTCTTAGAAATCATTCTGTTCCTTGTGATCATTGTCTTTTAAAAACAAAAGCACATTCGTTTGACAAATTGATGTGATCCCTGCAGAATCTGTTCCATATCGGTTCACTTTCTCCTTATAGACCTTATCTCTGGAACTATGCTCGCTGTGGCCCAGGTTGTTCTCTGCGGCTCCCTGAGTGTGCCAGTTGGGAGACAGCAGGGAGCCACCATGCCCCTTCCTTCTGCCCCTGCACACGAGCCAGGTGCATTGGCAGGTGCAGGAACAAGTCTTCTCTGTGGTCCCTGGAGTGGAAGACATCTCCCTGCCCACTTTGCAATGCCTTTCACCCCAGGAATGGCCCAGGCGGGAGGAGGCTTTCACCCCTTAATTCAAAGGGAAGGAGTGTGGCATCTTTAACAATATTAATCCTTCCAAATGTCAATCGGGCACTGGAGTTACACAGGTGTTAGAAAAATGAACAAAGAATCTGGCTAGCTGAACATCCCTTCCCTCGGTTGCTCAACTTTCACTCTCTTAGCTCATGGGATGCCGTTATTTTAATCCATTCTCCAGTCATCACAGTGTCTTCTGTGGTGGGCAGGATCTGAACTTGCAAGAAAAATCTGACCATGTTTTTTCAGACCTACTTTATTAATCATAAAGAGATGAGAAGGGGGCATATGCCCAGTATCCTACCTACCTGCTGTTTGCAGATCACTTTTAATACCTAATATCACATAGGAGAAAAACCTAAGACAGAAGTCTAATGAAAATAGAAGATCGTGATTAAAGCCAGCAGCAAACTCTACCTCTGAAGCTTTGTCTGCTCAGACTTTTCCTAGAGGGACTATGGAAATAGGGTAAATCTGCTTTTGAAGATCCCTTGAGGAAGTGACCACTAGCTAGTCCCTCATATCTTACTGTACAGCACTAGAGGACAATGGTTAGTCATAGGAAACTCACCCATGCTACCTGATCCATAGCCCTCTACCTCCAGCATATTTACAGCCTGCCAAAGCAGAACAGCAATATAATCGCTAAACACAGTGGGTGCAGCTGGATAGAGTTTTCTAGCAACGTGTTCCCTGCAATTTCTGGTGAAAAACAAGTTCCCGCCACTAAGCTGTGATCACCAATGTCACCAATCATTTAAAAACTGTAAGATGGCATCCAGGACACACGTCTTACCCGTCCTTAAAATAGGAAATCTGCTCTTTGTGTCATCAAGATCCCGTCCCTACAGCATGTGAAATCTGAGAGTTGAGTCAGTAATATGTCCCCTGCGAACCTACTGACTCTCTTCCAAAGATTCCCAGTAGCTGGCTTTATCCAAGCACTGGTAAATCTTCCAGCTCCCCTACAGACATGCTCACTGGACATTGTATCATAGAGAGTGGCAGTGGATGTGAACAATGGAGGAAAATTCTTCCAGTCTCTCCTACATCTTGTATCCAAATGCATCTAATGGAGACCTCCATTTACCTAGCCTAATAAAAATTCCATAGAGAGAGACACTGTGAACCTGTTTGGCTTATCCTAGCAGTTCCTTTACAGACATGAACGCTATAGAGACTTGTACACCAGAACATCATGTGAGAGCATCTGTTCATCAGTCCAACCAACATCATAACCATTTGAGTTATGGTGAACTGACAAGGTTAAGGGATGCTGTTTAATGGGTTCACAGTGTCTTACTCCCAATCAGATATGCTGGATAAAGTATTGGTCCCCAGGTACATAGAAAACAAAAGTACTTTTAAAATGCAGTTATGGTCAAGAAAGTGGCTCTGAAAAATGGCGCCTTCTTATTCAAGGGATCTGAATCATGTGTGTTTTCAGTCAGTTCTCCCTACTGACTAAAATTTTACTATTTGTTACTTCTGTCAGCTGTGCTGGCTCTGCAGCGCTATGGGAGAAGGAGCTTGGCTCTATTTTGCTTCGCACATCATAGGCAGAATTGTTAACGATGTTCCGACGGCAGAAATCTTCTACTGGTGATGATGTGTGAGCCAGAAAGAGCACAGCTTGACTTTCAGATCCCAGGTTGAATATGCAGAGCTGCCAGTTGAAGAAGAAAAAAACCTGTCCTTGTTACTGGTAAACTAGATAAATTTGGTCTGGAAGCTGGTGAAAGGCAATAAACATGGAAGCTCATTATGCAATTTTTATAGGGCCTCTTTTCAGAGTAGAGCCCTGCTTAAGGGAAGGGCAATGGGTACAGAAATACAATGAGATGTATTTTGAATTCTTTCCCAGCTTCCAGTGCTCTGACTAGAACCTGCCCAGTGTAACTAATTTTACAGATGTCATAAGGCTGATCCTCCTTCACTTAAAGCCCAATGGGAATTTTAGTAGTGACTTCAAAAGGAGCATGAATGGGCCCCTCGTCATTGCTAGAAAAGTGTGTGAAGTGATTACAAGTCTTTCCACTATTGAAGGTAAAGAGGGTCATTCATGACTTGGAGTTCAAAAATTTAAAATACTTTTTTAACCATATACTGCAACTGTGGGCCTGATCCACAGGCTGCTGAAGTCAATGGGAGTCTTTCCATTGTTTTCAATGGGTTTTGGATCGGGCCCCATCTAGATTCCCCTCCCAGGAATTAAAGTGTTTTTGACATTGCAATCAGCGGCCTTCTTGTCTGTATGGTTCATTGATGGCACACTCAATCCCACCTTTTGATGAGTGCCACTGTCTACATGGTGTCGCTTTACATTGCAACTAGCATTTGATTGCAATTTACTTGCATCCCACTGTGTTAACCTCTCCAGTCTTATGACCAGAAATCTCCATTCTAGTTCCAGTGGGTCTCAGAGACTGAGCTCCTGTGTTTTATAAGATTCCCGTTTTGCAGAGTCATCAATTCACAACAATTAGGGATTTCTTCCTCCTCTCCCCCCACCGCCCATTCTCCCATATGGATACCCCTTGAGATAGTTGTGAAATCATCTGAACCATCCTGGAATAGTGCTATAAATATGGCACTGCTCATTAGGATTTCTATTAAAGCCTCTCCACATTTGTCTTTGTTTTTTCTTTTGTGTTTCAGGGTTTACCAGGACCAATAGGTGAAGCTGGTCCAAAAGGCAGTCGGGTAAGTGAGCCATTTTTTACCTTGTCTTTCTCTTTCCTCTCCCCCGTTCCATCCCCCAGTATCTGTTGCTCCTTGTGATCAACTTTGCAACCCTAATATAAGTGTCTTATTTTTATTACGTAGAGCTCATTAATTGATGCATCATTAAATCCCCAATTGGTTTAAAATGGTACCAAAGCCAATGGAGCAACTGTGCTGCAAAGTTAACCCTTTCAAAGCCCAAAGAATTGGAGAGGAAACACAGAAATCCAAATCCCAAAGGATTGGTTTCCCTACCACTTCGGTCTCAGTGAGGCCACTCTAGCTTCGTCAAACACAGTGGTTCAGCCACTCCAAATACTTTGAAGAGGGGTTCTTCCAGACATAGGCTGGTCCTGAGTTTTATAAGCAGAGAAATTTGGAATTGATTTTACATCTTTGTGCATAACAACAAGCCAACACCTTGAAGCCATGTGCAAATGAGAACGTTAATATCTCTGCATCAGTTTGCTCGTCAGCTGGAGTTCTGGGGATTCCCACTGACTGTTGAGGGCTGAGTTAAGAATTAAAACTGCATCTAATCACCTTCTGCTTTTCACCTACAATTAGAAATCCATAGTGATTCTCTGAGCCAATAAAAATGCTCCTCTCCTGACCCTGTGGTCCTTTCTCCATGAACAGTAAATGCTACCAGCTGTCTTCCATCACTCGAAACATTGCAAGCAATAAACAAAAGCTGACTCCATAGCTAACTTTATTCCTGTGGTAGGGAAAGGGGTGGGAGGAAGGATCAGCTGCTTAATGTACTATGGTAGACACAGATCTGTGATAGCACAGCTTACTTCTCTCTATTTCTGATTAACCCATTTCACTAGAGTAACCAGGATCTTTTGCTAGAGAATTGTGTGACTTATGTGACAGCAGGAATTCAGCATTCATATGGGTATTTACGGTCTTCAATCCAGGATAAGACCTTTGAAAATTATCATTCATTTGCTACTCCTAAATGTCTAGGACTGAGATTTTGAAAGCCACTTAGGAGAATTGGACCTCTAATTTCCATTACAATAATGGGAACTTAGTCTTGATATTTCTTAGCCCAGATATCAACTGTTTTATGGCTGAAAGAGCCTGAATTGTTCACCACTTCAGGCCCTCCTTCCCCCACTGCTTTTTCATGGGAAATGTGGGGAGATGCGAAGGTGGCTGCTTTGTGACTCAGGATGAGAGGACAAACAGTGAGTTGGATGGCTGGGCTCTCTCTGTGTGGTTGTATCATCTCACAGCAAGTACTAACTAGCTGAAATACTGAAGTGGTGTGGGATAGTGGTCTGATGGGCTCCCAGAGAGTCTCAGAGGCTTATGGAGATGGGCTAGTGGGGAGAGGGAAGGAGGAGGGATGGGAGAAGTTCAGTGTCAGTGTTTGAATTTTGTTCTATGGCGACACAAGTTTTAGTGGTGGCTACCTGCTAAAATTCACTTCTGCTTGATGCTATGCAATTGACAGAGTCCTGTGCAAAGGAGCAATGCACAAGATAACGTTTTGTTTTAAGCATGAGTCTCCAGGTACTGCAAGCAAAAGGACATGTAGCATTTATGAAGGAGCCCAGAGCACAGAAGAAATATTGCAGAACTGAATATCTGACTATCACTACTGAGCTGAGATGGAGCAGCCTTTACAGTACACTGGGTTTTAATGAGGAAGAGGAGACTCTTCTGATCAAAGTTGGATAGCAAAGGAAATGTAGGCATGTAGAAGGCCAAGCTATTGTGCATTAGCTATTAGGAAGCGTAATGCAGACACAGATCAGCATGCAAGGCCTGTGCAATTTCAGAGTGGGACCATGGTGCTTGACGGGAGGGCAAGGAGTCTGCTGTGAAAGGCTCATGGAGGTATTTGGCATGGTGGGCCTGGTATTTGTAAGTGGTCTGGCTAGAATCTGCACCACAAGCTGCCCTATGGAGAGTGGGAGACAGGATCCAGTAGGAAAAGGAGGGAGCAGATGTTGATAAATCAAAGAGGGTTCAGAGAAGAGCCATGGGAACGATTAAAGGATTAGAAAACTTTCCTTACAGTGATAGATGCAAGGAGCTCAGTCTGTTTACCTTAACAAGGAGAAGATTAAGGGTTGACTTAATTACAGTCTATAAAGCACCTACATGGAGGACAAACATTTAATAATGGGCTCTACAATCTAGCCGAGAAAGGTATAACGCGATCTCATGGCTGGAAGTGGAAGCTAGACAAATTCAGACAGGAAAGAAGGTGTAAATTTGAAATCATCAGAGTAATTAACCATTGGAACAATTTACCAAGGGTTGCCGTGGAGTCTCCATCACTGACAATTTTTAAATCAAGATTGGATGTTTTTCTAAAAGATCTGCTCTAGGCATGATTTAGGGGCAGTTCTGTGGCCTGTGTTACACAGGTGGCCAGACTAGATGATCACAATGGGCTTTTGATCTTGGAGTATATGAAGGGAAGGATGAGCTTCAGGGACTCTGCGGGGAGAGGAGGAAAGGAGGACCAGGTCTGAGGCTGACAGGAGGAGAAACAGAATGAGAAACTTTTGGGGGAACCAGGCCCTCCCATAGAGATCTCTGTTTGGCGTAGCATACAAATGACCGTGGTTGTAACTCTTGCTAACCTGAAACCCAGCTCCATTTCTCTCAGGTACAATCAGAGCCCAGCCCAGGTAAGGGTCCATCCAGCCGGCTTCTTCCTGCACGGAGTCCTCATGATCCCTGGTGTGAGGGTATGTGCCCTTGGACTACATCGTGGAAGCCAGCACCATGCAGTCCATGGGCATATACACTTGCCTCAAGGTTTATTTCATCACGGCTGCCATAGACCAGCGCTGGAGGACGTTCTTCTGTTCAGGCAGGATGGAATAACTGCTGAAGGGAAATGTATTTGACTTCTTGTTTCTTCTTTCTCTTAGGGGTATATTGGTCTCCCAGGATTATTTGGGCTGCCAGGGCCTGATGGAGAACGAGTGAGTATTTTGTGAGGAAAACCCTGGCTTTCTGTCTCTAGAATATCCATCACCCAATTTCTTTGATACCTATTGCAACCTCTTCTGGACATGACTCTGTCGACTCCCTCACTTTGTGTGCTCTTAAAAGAACAGGCAAGAATGCCTAATACTGAGACAGAGAGATGGTTATCCTCTTCAGCATGCGCCTTTCCTTGTGTGGGAGATGGACCTTTGTGCAGTACGTTAATGAGCAGCTCAGGAAACTGGGTTCCAGGAAGGTGACCCATTGCTATTCATAAAGTAGAGGGGAGTTTTCAAGTGGATTATATTTTCCATGGTTGACATGATTTTTTTTTCCTTTGATCCATCTCAATGGAAGAAAAGCAAATGCTTAAGCAAAAAATCCTTCCTTCAGCCTGGGACAAATGTTTTTCCAAATGAACTAGTGGATTTTGAGTGCCGAACTGGAAACGCCTTCAAGGAGCCTGATTCTCAGATGGCAGCTGCTTGTCCCTTTTTACAGTTGGGCTCCTTTCAGGTATCTCCAGATGGGCAAGCTAACGTTGAGGCATCCATTGTGACTGGTCACTTTGGAAAATCCCTGTCCCCTCACCCCATCTTTTCCCGTACAGCTTCCATACTTTCCAAACCGTTGATTCTGATCTGAAAGTGTGACCCAGGACCTTCCTTTCCTCTCTTCTCTTCTAATCCAAGCCCTTTTCAAACCAGTGCCCTTTCACCTCCTTGCTATCCACACAGTAAAGGGCCCACTCTTCCCCCCACCCCCAAACCAGATCTCCTAAGGATGAAAATTGATTCTTATTTTCACGCCACCTGATTGGCAGATACAGACTCCAGAAACAAGAGAAGCCCTTGAGCGTGTGTGTGCTTGCATGGGAGGGACTCTAATGCTCCGGAGTGGCTGATTTAATGCTCATAGAACTAAATAAGAAACACAAACAGAAGCTCTCTAGTGAGTGTCTTGGCTGAAGCCTTCATTTGATTCCAGGCCAGTAGCTTAATTACTGCTAAGCACAGCCTTAGCCTGCTGCCCCTGGGTGTGGACTGTGCTTGACTCTGCACTACAGGGAGGTTATAGTGAATGGGTTAAGGTTAATTCTCTTCCCACTCTCCCTTACTCTCACAGCTGACTGCAAATAGCCAACATCTTGATTTCTCCACAATGCCACAGTTATTAGCCTGTTGTTTTTTGTTTGTTTTCCCATTCAGACCTATTTTTTTTCTGTGTGTTTTTCCTTACAGGGTATCCCTGGAGTTCCTGGGAAGAGGGGCAAGATGGGTAGGCCGGTAAAGTTTTTCCTCGTCTATTATGCAGACTTAGTTGAATGAAACTGGAAACATAATACTTCTTGCTGCCTGGTTCTTTTCTGTAACTTCTGGTGGGAGCTAAATGGGGAGATCAAAGATCTCCTGATACCTTTCCAGCTCTCTTGCTTGTACCCCCCTGTTCAGGCAATGCCATATACACAAGTGCATTTTGTATAGCAACAAATTGTGTCCATGAAGTTCTTTATGGAGTTAATCAGCGCCATTGTTTTATTGTTATGAAGGTATAATAGCTGTGGGTGTAGGGGAAGTTTGAGATCTAGATGAGAGAGAGAAGAAATATTTTCAGGAGAGTAGATGAAGCCTAGAGTTGCAAGAAGGGTGTTCCAGATGGCAGGCACAGCCTAGGACAAGGCTCTTGCACTACCACTGGCCAAATTGTGTAGCAGGAACAGTGGAGAAGAGTGCGAGGGAAGCAGAGATGGAAGGAAAGGTAAGACTCATGGGACTGTATCCTGAAATGAATGTGGAGCCAGATGAAGTTGTTTGAAAGCACAGGGACTGGGTGAGTTGGTGTAATGACTCTTCCCTGTATGTGAGAGAAAGCCAGCAGCTGTGTTCTGCCCAGTCTGGAGAGCTGACGCTCGGCGAGTTCCATTAGCCCATTTGCTCCTGCTTACTTTTGGCTGTGATCTGTCGTGCATCCCTTTGTACTGGATATGTTCCCACTTTCCCATATCTGCTCTCCAGCACCGTTATGCCATCACTTGGCTTATTTCCTTTTCTGCTCTCTCCTCTGCTTGTATTTGCCTTGCCAGGTCTGTTACGCTGTTGGCAGCTGTACACGTGGTGTCATTCTAGCCCTCTGACAGACAATCCATGAGCAGGCTTGCTCTTACATTCTTGTATTCAGGTGTTTCACCTAGTGTACGTTTCTGCTCTGTGCCCCTGTCACAGTCAGGCTGTCATGCTTCTTTGTAAATTGTCCCTTTACCCACATGCAGAAAAATCCACTGTTCCCCCTCCCTTGTCCGTGCATGCGAACATGTGCTTTCTAGGAGTCCCACGCCTACCACTTGCTGCTGTTCTCGCAATAAAAGTTATGCAAACATCCTGACAATTCTACATTCATCCCTGTTGACTATTCATCTCTTGGAGGGGGCAAGGGGTAGAAAAAAATTGCCAAATTTTCCTATAGTTTCGTAGAACCTTAGTTACATCAAAAACCACTATGATGAATAATTGCAAAGAATCGGTTGAAACTCTGACTCACTGACCAGAATAAAATAAACAAGGCAACTGTTGTTAGGTACAGGGATCTGGTCAGGGTTTCTGGGCTCTGATGTGTTTCCACATACAGTGTGTGTACGCTCAACACATTCCAGCTGTTTGGGGTTGTGGGTTTTGGTTTTGTTTTTTTTGTTTGGTGATCTTCCACACGGAAGTCTTTGCCTAATGGTCACTGTTACAAACACAACGTTCCCTTGAGGGGAGCGGGATTCTCTCTCACAAATGCGTATGCACTTAAGCTGTGATTTTCAAAGGTCATAGGGGAGTTAGGTACTGAAGCCCCACTGAGCTGAGTACTCAATTCTTAGACTCCTGGTGAAACCTCCAGCCTCATTCCCATGATGGGATATCGGGGATTTATCAGAAGTCTTGAACATTCTGTTCTGTTTCAGTTCTAATGCTGCACCCTTTGCTGCAGGATCCCCAGGCCCAGATCCTCAAAAGCAGTTAGACCCCTGACTCCCATTGAAATCAGTGGGAGTTAGGTGCTTAAATTCATTGATTTCAATGGGAGTTAGGCACCTAAATAACCTCTCAGGCTCTACTTTCCAGGCTTGATAATGATTATCTACTTCATAGCATTGTGAGACACAGAGAGGTTAAATGACTTGCCCAAGGTTACTGGCAAATTGCTGGTAGAGCTGAGACTAGAACTCAGCCTATCTGACTGCCGCTCCAGTGCCTTATCTACTAGGCCATGCTGCTCTTCAGCATAGCTGCACTGTCAGTGGGCCCACTTCAATTTTGTCCATTGCTTCCCTGGTCTGGTAGGTTCTCTGTAGCTGTGCTTGTACTGCTGTCTCTGTCTGTTGGGGTCGCTTGTCATTGCAGTACTGGACCTCTATAGATTAAGTGCTGGAAGTTTTGTATGTTACACGGTGAGCCTCCCAGGATGATGTAAGTGTGTAAAGATTAAAATAGACAAACTGGACATGAGCCAGGTTTTGAAATCGTTCCAGGGGAGTTGAGCTGCACGGGGCTGTAAGGAACACAGTGACTCTGTCCTGAAAACAGCCATTCAGCTGACTCTTCCTCCTCCTCCTGCCCTCCTCCCACCGTGCATCAGAAACACACTAGATGAGTGTACTTCTAAAGTGTGCGGGCAGCAAGGAGTTCCCTAGCCCAGGAGAGGAGGGCTGGGGCATTGTGCGAGGAGCGTTACTATTAAAATACCATGGACTAGGAAGACTGGAATAACACAACTCTGTGATGTCTCGAGGACGGCTGCCTTTTGCAGGGGCAGGCTGGAGCCTGGGAACCCAAGTGGCTGTTAAACCTTCATCCTTGCCAATGCACTGACTAAGAGTGAGGGGGTTTTCTGGTGCTCAGATGGGCAGCTGGCCAAGAGGTGCTGGCAAGAGAGAGAAGGGGGTGAAATTGTAACGTTATTGGCCCGAGGGTGGAGTGCGCACGGTTCCAGATGCACAAAGGAAGTGGGGGCAGAGTAAGAGCTAAAAGGCTTTGGCTTTATCTTTGTATGAGCGAGGGGCAAGCTGGCCAGAATTTATCCTCACAAGGGAGATGTCGTTGGTCAGGGTGGAGCAGGCAGCCTGTGTAATGTCTTTGCGTAGAGGAGTCTATGGCTCTCCGCCTTTCCCAGGGAGCTGGTAGGAATCTCTCGCTGTGTGGGATAGAGATGTCTCATCTTTGGAAGGAAGTTTGTGGGCTTTCAAGGAGAGTGAGAACAGTCTGAGGTTCTCTGATACCAAGAAAACAAAAGAAACACATGAGGCTCCACCTTCTATCAGGGAGATGTAGCGGCTCATGAGAGAGTTGGCTTTTAGATTACTATACAGTAATCAGAGTGATTGTGACATGTGGACACTGTAGGAGTTCACTAAATATATCTCGAAACCCGTGCATGGCAGAGAACACTGAATTGCAGATCAAGCCCATTTAAGGGTACCAGTTTTGTATGAGTTTGGTATGATTTAGATCAGGATAATTTTAAATAATTGTAGCCTTGGTTCATATGGCATTGATGTCACTCAATGCTTGAAATTTTGCTGTTTAAATGCACGTGGCATTTGAAGTAAAAAATCACTTCAGGTGCAATTCCCAGCTCAAAACTCTGCAATAATTCACCCAGTTCACGATCTTTAACTCTTATTAAGAATGCCTTCCTGAGTTACTCATCGCTTCTCTCACAATGTTTGTCACTGATTTGTGGCATTCACATTCCTGTGGTGGGCTTGGACTTGGGTGTCCTTTATAAGCAAACAGTTTACATGAATGTGAGCTTTGCTTAACTGTGTATGTTCAGGTAGTCCAGTCCAGTAGGAGATAAGGAAACTAACAACCTTGAGATGGAAAAGACCTGTTGCCTTCTTCTGTCTACCTTATTCCCTAGCTGTATCGTGGCTGCATATTTCCTTTCAGCATATCTAGTGGCCTGTTAGTTACAAGGTGTCTATCGCAAATGATGGAGCCTTCATCACCTCTCTTGAGGGACCATCCCACAGTCTAACAGGATCACTCATGAAGGGCACAAGCTGGGTTGTTTAAAAAAAAACTTATTTATTTATTTTATTTTGACACAGATAACAGAGGGCAGGAAACAAATCCCCATGAAGGGATGGGTTAAACAAGTGTGCAAGTGAGTGTTATGGGAGAGATTTTTCTACTGACATCTCCGTTCCAAAAGGTTCCAAGTTCAGTTCAGAGAATTGCTGAACAGTTAATAGATTTGTCTGTAGCTTATTTTGATGTAGCCAAACGTTTGAGATGCTCTCTCACTCTGAGACCCTGTTGCCGTTGCTGTTCCTTGTTAGCATGGCAGATGTGCTAGGTGCTGTACAAATGTAATGAAAGAACAGTCCCTGCTCCAAGGAGCTCACGTATGAAAAGACTCAATCAGTGGATGAAATAAATTATTGTGATTGGGAGGCCAAGATATGAGTAAAGTGAGAACATTGTCAGTACGGTAAACAGAGGTCTCAGCTCCCCATCTGCCTACCCATGCTCATCTGGTAATGTTTTGTAGAAGCTTTCCCCATCCCTATTATTTTCTTTGCTCGTCTGTAGCTTGTGTGTTTGGCAAGTGATAAGCAGCTGTGTTCTGCCAGCTGTTAACAGATTGCATGTTGGGAGAGTACTTGTAATCCAGTGTGCCAGCTAACCTTCAAAGAGGGAGGCTTCTCAACAGTGCAGCCCCATCATCCCACTTACAAAACCTTTGGCAAGTTCCAGCGTGATGGCCGAAGTGCTGCTCCCAGCGGATAATTTGACAGGTGGCTTGGATTATACATGTAAAGAAAAAGGAATCAAATCAAATCTTCATGGTCTGTTAGACTGGTGCCATGTACCCTAAGGATGAGCATTGGTGGGAGCCTGTCAGCACAAGCTATGGGGAAACAGCACAGTCTAGTGGCTGGGATACTGGACTGGCAGTGAGGAGATGTGGGTTCTACTCCACGCTCTGACGTGTTGTGTGACCTTGGGTGGCTGAGTTTCCCTGTGTGTGAAATGGGGATAATTAGATCTCCTTTCCTTTGTAAAGTGCTTTAAGATCAATGGGTGGAAAATGCTACGTAGGTGCAAAGTATTATTATATTAAGATACAGTGCATACATACAAGCTGCCAGTTCTCTGGCAATCCCACGGAAGTGGCCTCAGGGTGCAACATTGTGGCAAGCTGCAGAATCCAGCATCCGTTTTGCATGAGCTGGCCGCGGTTCAGGCCTGCCTGCTGGCCAACTCTCTGCTTGTAACATGGTGCCCTTCTTGCCAGGGTGTTTTTCATGTCTGCTGTGTTTATAATTCAGTACAAAGAAAGTTCATATTTTAATTCTCTGCAGGAAGCATCATGGCACAGGGGATTTTTTTTCTCCCCGCCTCTTAGGTCAGGTGGAAGCAATGCGTCAACCGTGGGCCCAAGCATTCACCACTCCCTGCTGACCACCTAATAACCGGTGCCGTCTGCCTCTCTTCCTAAATGGAAAGATGGTGCTGTGTTTGACACACCAGATAATGAGAAGCAGGACATCTCAGGCTCTGTTTTGTTAGGAAGGGGGGTTAGTTTTACAGCACAAGGTGGAGGAAAGTTGGCAAGTCTGAGTACTGAGTGGTGAACATGCTTGGACACGGTCATGCCGAGTTACACCGTCTCTCCTGTTGCCCATACAAACAGCGGTGGGACACTTCTCACCGTGTGTCTGGAAGAGCAGGGAATGACTATGAAAATAAATATAATTCATCCCAGTGAAGACTAGGGCCTGAACCAACCTCTCTTCCCCACCTGGGTCCGTACTCATCTGCAGCCGGGTCCAAACACCACGGCTCTTCCCTGTCTTCAGAATGAGATCCATGCAAGCCCCAACTTTGGGAAGGTTTGGATCTAGACTCTGTAGCTCAGGCCATCTGTGTTTTAGCAGCCTAATAAATTGTGAGGCCATGAAGGGCCTGACACTGCACCGGGAGACTCCATTCAGTGGAGCTCCATTTGGGTGCAGGGAGTCTGCCCACATGACACTTCTTGCCAGGGCCGGCTCTACAGTTTTCGCCGTCCCAAGCAGCGCGCCGAATTGCCGCCCTGGGAGGGCAGTCAGTGTGCTCTTAGGGCGGCAGGCCCATTTCCGCGGCTGCGGCAATTCGGCGGCAGCTTCTATGTTTAGCTGAAGCCGCCCCGGACAGCTAAACATAGAAGCTGCTGCCGAATTGCCGCTGCTGCGGAAACGCGCCTGCCGCCCTAAGGGCACACGGACTGCCCCCCCACGCGTGCCCGCGGCGGCAATTTGGTGCGCTGCTTGGGGGCAAAACAAGGGGGACTGCCGCCCCTTGCAGAATGCCGCCCCAAGCACCAGCTTGGAATGCTGGTGCCTGGAGCCGGCCCTGCTTCTTGCAGGATCCTAAGAACCTGCTGCTGCCCACATTGAAATGAATGGGATTTTTGCCATTGACCTTACTGGCATCAGTATCAGGCCCAAAGCACTCACATATAAAGTGTGGGAACGTAATGGTTCCCATTGACCAACAAGGGTTTCAGCCCATGTATCTGTTCCATTATCCCATCACTGCAATCTAGTTAGCAACAGAGACCCAGGAAGGGAGCGGGGAGAAAAGACATCTTTAAAAAAACAACAAAAAAAACCCAGACTCGACTCTAAAAAAATATTTTAGTTAAAAAATAATAAAGAAATGTTTTAAATACTTATGGGCTTAAGCTGTGCAGATTTCCAGCTGGCTGTAGAGTGTTTTATTATGTTGATCCAGCAGCTATTGCTTTCAAAATAAAAAGTGAGGGAAATGGAAACGTACTTTTTTTTAAGAAATGCAAAAGCAGTTTGAGATCCCAAATGACAGAATAAGGTATATTCTAAACCCCCAAATCTTTGCTCATCAGCTCCTCCTCCTCCATTCACCTGCCAAGCCTCAAGTCTGGGGCTGGGTATTCACCCTAAAGAGTTGCTTAAATAGCTCAACCTTTGAACCACCATTTTTAGCCTCACTCCATAATCTAGGAAGTCATTTAAACACAGTCTGTCGTCCTCAGTCTTGGATCCTTTCTCGCAGACATTGACCAATTGAAGTCAATGGGACTCTGCACAGAGTGAGGGTCCATGGTCTGGTGTACACTTAAAACTTAGGTTGACCTAGATGTATCACTTAGGCTGTGAAAAATTTCATGCTATGTGTGATGTAGTTAGATCGACCGACCCCACTCTGCAGACGCAGCTAGGTCAACAGACGAGTTCGTTCATTGATTTAGCTACCACCTGTCGAGGGGGCAGATTTATTGCAGCCACAGGGGAAAAAAACTTCCATTGCTGTAGCAAGTGTCTACACTACAGTAGGGTAGCTGCAACTGTGCTTCTGTAGCCCTTGTAGTGTAGACCTACGTGATGCCTACAGGTAATTTTGCAGGATCGCAGCTATGGTTTGTCCAGATAATGTGGGCAGTGAGAGGAGAAAAAGTGTTCTACAACTGACCCTAAACGCGTGTGCCTTCACCCACTGAGAGCTCATCCACACTAGACTGTTTTTGGAGAAGTCTTGTACCATTCCAGCGGTACTAGCAGTGATGGTAACTGTAGTGTAGACCGGCTGTTGGTGTCTATCAGCAATTTTAACACCATGACATCTAGACCTTTTCTGAGCAGTGGTAAAACCAGTGGTGTCCTGTACTACTCTGAACTTGGGTGCGTTCAAGATCCAATGTCATGGCTCCACCCTGTCTTCAGAGTGGGCCAAGCTAAAACTGCCCAATCTGTGCAAGTCCAGACTTTGGGAAGGTTTGGATCTAGTCTCTGCAGCTCAGGCTGTCTCTGCTTTAAGCAGCCTAATAAATAGCAGTGTCACTAAGACCCTGATGCTGCAAGGCCTTTGGCTTTGGCAGACCCCCTGCTGACTTCAGTGGGGCTCCTTTTGGGTGATGGGGGGTCTGCCCATGTGGAACTTCTCGCAGGATTGGGGCTAGCTGCCATTGGTGCAATGCTGGAAGGCTTCCCCAAGAGGCTTAGTATGTAGACAGTTCCAGAAACGTATTCGCTAGGACATGGTTTCTAACCCCTATGTAATGTGTTTGATGTCAGTGGAAAGTTATGCTACAGCCTAGCTTGGCCTCCTTTTTTGTGCTTCAGCTGCCTCTGTGGTTTAATCAAGATTGCTTGCACTACTTCAGTGAGACCAAGAGCAGAGCATTTTCTTGACCGGGAGGACAGAGTCTCAGATCTGAGCCCCCAGTCCTAGCTAGCAAGCTATGAAGGATGACATGATTTTCAAATATTTTGTTTTGAATAAGTGTGATACAGCACCTAACACAGTGGGGCACCAGTCCCTCACCTTGGGTCTCCCAAGCCCAGCAGAGTCAGGCTGCTTCAGGAACTGGATACAGTAGGAGGCTCCCAGGGAACACAAAGGGGTTGCAGGAATTGGTGCCCATGATTTGTGCTGCTGGTCTTTCAGGAGCTGTTGTTGTCTGTTGGAGGTGTAAACTCTTTAATGTCATTTTGCTTGTTGGCCAAAGAAGTCTCTCTTTTAAAAGTAATTTCTTCTGTTACTGGTGGTAGGGCTTTAGATGGTTCAGACTGGACATATTTCAAAAACTGAATTTACTTTTCACCGCTTCTCTGGTTTCTTTACTTTCTGCTTCTGCCTCAACTTGGACAGTAAAATTGGTCTGGTAATTGTCACTTCTCTCTGGGCCTGTTTCACCATCGTGAAACACTGGCATCAGCCTGGAGTGATACACTGGTCTCTTTCTAGTTAGTTTCACTTTCCAGTTTTAAAGATAATGTGTTTGGGTTTCCCATATCCGTCTAGCTAGGTACTTACATGGCTTCTATCACTCTGATATCTGATGCCTCACAAGCATTTATTATGTATTCCCTGAACACCCCTGTGAGGGAGGAAAGAATTATTATGCCTATAATCTCTTTTAATTCATGGGGAACTGAGGCACTAAGAGATTAAGTGATTTACCCAAGGTCATCTGGGGAGTTCCTAGTAGAACTGGGAACTCTGAACCCAGATCTGTTGGGTACCAGTCTGGTGCCTTCCTTCCTGCAGGTAAATGTTTACTCATTGATCAAACGAAAACCTGAACTGATATAAATTTAATTTTTTTTTAAAAAAGTGAAAAAATTCTTGCAAATTTAAAAGATTTTTTCAAAAATGTAAAATTTGGGTCTACATTACTCGACAATGTTCCCTAAGGAGAAAACAGCATAATTTGGATACCTTGGTTAGTAACTGATTAGGATGCTTGGAAGAGAAGTTGCAGAGGAATATAAGGTAATTAAGGTCTCTCTGTAGTGCCCATTACCCTAGGGTCTAAGCTGTCGATTAGGGCACCAACAAAATGAAAAAAGTTCTATGCAGCAAAGCATGGATCAGAAGGAGTGAAGAATCAGAGGTCGGAACTGCAAAGAAGCCCAAGTGAATGTCAATGGGATTTCAGTCCTCAAGTCTAGGGGCTTGATCCAAACCCTATTTAAGTCGATGGGAGTCTTCCAATGGCTCCCATGTGTCTCAGAGGTGGAGGTCTGTCTAGGTACATAAGAGGATGATGTGAATTCTTTGTGAGAGAGAGCATGACACATGGAAGAGTAAGGTTATGCATCCATCTCGCAATTGCTGTCTCTGAGGAGCAAAGGGGCAGAATTGTAGCAGTACTGCCTGTCAGTTCTAGGGGTCCAGGAAGGAGATAATGGTTTGGGTGAGAGGAAGTTGTTATGGGTCTAGATCTGGAAGGAGTACAGGTGAAGGCTCTTGTCCTTCCTGAAGAGTCAAAATCATGGATGAACATAGCTGGGAAGCCAGGAGACTGTACAGTGTTAAGGGTCCATGTGAGGTGACTTCTCTTAGCTCTTATGCCTCTAAAAACTGCAGCTGATACCCGACTGCCCCATGCTCACCTGTAGAGAGGCCCATGTCTGTTCTGTTCACAAAGGATGTTGTCAGAGACCAACACTGCCAGCATAAGTTCCATTTGTTTATTTTATTATCCCACTTTTTCTATGCACGCCTTCCCCTTCTTTTTGTTTAAAATGTTTGACTTACAAACTCCATCCTTCAGGGAGACTTGCTGGGCAACAGCTCACCTGGCTGAAGCCAACTGGCAAACGTAGCTTTTTGCAGACAAGGCTGGAGGGCTGGGTGCTTTGGGCAGCTTTACCTTCAGCCAACAGGAAAATAAAATCCTATTTTTGGAGAAGGATTCTATCGGCCTGAAGACCTGCCAGGATTCTTTGAAGCAGCAGCTGCCAGATTGCCTCCCTTACTCCAGCAGAGAAGGAGTTTTAAACAAAATCAGATGTTCTCTCTCTCTGAAAAAGTCTAGGGGAGGTGTAAGATTCAAGGCATCTTACCATTCTCCTCTATTTCTTGAGGATCATTGATCTCAGTGATGAGGCTGGGTGCTCTATCTGTCTTCCTAGAGCCCCTCTGATAACCATAGCAAGAAGGCCTGGTTGCTCCTTGTGTCTCTTTAAGCAGTGAAAGGAGAGCACCTGGTCTTGAGCACCATTTTAACAGACACCGTGATATAAACAGGGAAAGGGGAAAATAGTGTTTGTGTCCGTCCATCTGTCTGATCCTGACCATCCTCACCAGAACTCTCATTAAGCCTGGCACACGAGGCTATGCCTTTTGCAGAGAGGAAGGCTGATCTGATCCAGTGGTTATCCTAGGATATTGAAGACCTGGGCTCCATTCCCAGTGGTGCCACAGCCTTCCTGGGTGGCCTGGTGCAAATCATTTACCCTCTTGGTGGCTCAGTTACTTCTCTGTAAAATGAAGAGAATAGCAGGACCCAGCCTCACCAGGGTGTTATGTGAGCTGCTCACACATGAGCACCATGTAATGGGGGCCATATACGTTCCGAAGATGTCTAGATAGCGACCATTTCCTTAGAGCAATACCCTCTCCTGCTTGTATACGCTGGTTTTAACCGCCACTTCGGCATGCTTCTTTCAGGGAGTTTCTTTCTGACCATGTGAAATCCATTCAGCTTTTTTTAATATTTCCCAGTGCTAACTAGAGCCAAAAGTTTGGTCATATCTGACTTTAGCAGTCCATAGAGGATCCCCACTGGCTTTTCTCCAGCAAAACTTGTTACTCAAATGTTTTCCTCTCAGCTCTGTTGCCTTTGTTGCCTCCATCCAGCTCCCCACTTTGGATCCTATAGCTGGCAGGATGAATATCTATATATATTTTTCAGTGTGGTGTTTCTTTGTTCAATCCCAGTCCTTGAGCATACTTTCCACAGGCTATGCTGCTCAGGAAGCAGACTGCAGCCTGCTTGAAACATGTTCACAATCCTAAATGGTAGGATTTTCATCAACAAAAGTTATACATTTCTTTACTATTCTGTGGGGCGGGGAGGAGGATTTTAATTATATTACACTGGTTAATCCTTTTCACAAATCCCTTGTCATTGGCCCCACCCTGTATTTGCTTATCACCAAGGCTATGAAAGAGGTGCTTTCTGCCTCTCCCACGTCTCTAATGTGGTACAGGAACTCCTCACTTAAAGTCGTCCCGGTTAACGTTGTTTCGATGTTAAGTTGCTGATCAATTAGGGAACATGCTCGTTTAAAGTTGTGCAATGCTCCCTTCTAACGTCGTTTGGCAGTTGCCTGTTTTGTCCGCTGCTTGCAGGAAGAGCAGCCCGTCGCAGCTAGCTGGTGGGTGGCTGGAACCAGGGTGGACCACCAGCCTCCCATCAGCTCCCCCTATCAGCTCCCCACTCCCCTAAATTCCCTGTGCAGCAGCTGTCCCTCCCCGCCACTGCCATGTGCTGCTCCTGCCCTCTGCCTTGGAGCTGCTCCCAGAGACTCCTACTTGCTGTACAGGGGGGAGGGGGGGAAAAGGGGGCTAATGTCAGGGTGTCTCCCCCTCCCCCCTGCTCCTGCACCCCGCTTACCCCATCTTCCATAGAGCAGGGGGGACACACTAAGGAGGGAGGGAGCTTCTAGGCAGAAGCTAGTGTCTCAGGTCTCAGCAAGCTGATTTTAATTAACAAAGCAGTGTACTTAAACCTGGGGTCAGCTACTTAAAGGGGAAATGCACATTTTTTCCCCTCACACACAGGGTGTGTGTCTCTGTCTGCCCTCCCTGCTTTCCTGCTGCCTTGTAGAGTGTTGTGACAGTTAACCCTTGACGGCTCAGTAAATTGCTAGTTCATTTAGCAGTAAGGCATTCCCTGGGAAATATCCCACCCTCTGACTCCTCCACCTCAACCAGGCTTCACAATCATCATCACTGTGTACCAGTATTAAATTGTTTGTTTAAAACGTGTATATATATAGAGAGAGAGAGAGAGAGTGTGTGTGTTGAAAAAAATTTCCCTGAAACCTATCCCCCTCATTTACATTAATTCTTATGGGGAAATTGGATTTGCTTAACATCGTTTCTCTTAACGTCGCATTTTTCAGGAACATAACTACAATGTTAAGTGAGGAGTTCCTGAATATCATACTAGTGGAATAGAGCAGAAGCGAGTCAACGCAGTACTCCTTGAGGACACTAGAGGGAGTTAGTAGGAAGAATCTGGGGAAGAACAAGAAGCAGATAGAGTAACAAAATCTTCCTCCAGTCCCACTGGCTGCTTGCTTGCAGCATTCTGGCCAATTTTTGGCATTACCAAGGTTGTGGAACATGACTGCCTTGCAGGATCAAACAAGAGGCGATTGGCTGTGCAGGTGGGGAGGACCAAGTTGGGAAATAGCCTTAGATGTATGCGGGAGCTAATGCACTTCCCTGAGTTAAAAAGCAGAGTCCTGCAGTAATCCACCACAGGGGTCCAAAGCAGTGCTGCTCACCCCCTTAAAAATACTGCAGTATTTGGGAAGTGTCTGAAACACTGTGGCATTACTACTGAAAGCTTCCATGCATTGGACCGTTGCTGTGAGAATACTGTAGAACAGGGTCCTCCAAACTTTTCCATGGTGTGGATCATACCTTTGTAGAAAGATGGGCCTTTGGACCATCTCCCCTGCCTTTCATGGTTGCATGCAATCCCTACATCTGTTGCATGTATGGAAAATTGGTACCTGTGACACTGTGCTTAAGTTCCTTCTGAGGCTGGGTTGCCCCAGTCCCCCAAGGTTCATTTTACATGTTTAGGTCCAAAGACATGCACCTGGGAACCACATACTGCCATTAATACCTGGGATCTGGGGGGGCTTAGGCCTGTTGTTCTCAACCAGGGGTACTTGTACCCCTGGAGTATGCAGAGGTCTTCCAGGGGGTACATCAGCTCATCTAGATATTCGTCTAATTTTACACCAGGCTACAGAAAAAGCATTAGCGAAGTCAGTACAAACTAAAATTTCCTACAGACAATGACTTGTTTATACTGCTCTATATACTATACGCTGACATGTAAGTACAATATTTATATTCCAGTTGATTTATAATTATATGGTAAAAATGAGGACGTCAGCAATTTTTCAGTAATAGTGTGACTGTGACACTTTTTTTGTATTTTTATGTCTGATTTTGTAAACAAGTAGCTCTTACGTGAGGTGAAACCTGGGGTACGCAAGACAAATCGGACTCCTGCAAGGGAATAGTCTGGAAAGGTTGAGAGCCATTGGCCTAGGCTGCATAATTTAGGCAAAGGGGAGAAGACCAGGCCAAGATAGTGAGTGTTGTCTTGACCTAGCTATTCTAGCTGTTAATGTTGACAACTGTGTTTTGAGTTTTGTTTCTTAGTTTATTGGCATTTTGGCCCTATTTTTCCCCAGGCTGGGGAAAGGCAGAATAACAAAGGGGCTTTAATCTTTACCTAACTCTCTGGAGCACCAGTGTGATACTTACTACCCAACACACCAGTTCTGTGTTTTTACCGTACCTGGTCCACATCACCACGGTATCTGAGCACCTCACACTCTTTAACGCATTGATCCTCACAGTAAGGGAGGGTCGTGCTGTTATCCCATTGTACAGATGGGGTACTGAGGCCCAGAGAGACTAAGTGCTTGTCAAAGTTACACTGCTATAAATTAAGGTGTGAATTAAAATCATTATAATTATATAGGTGTAACTCCCCATATGGACACTCTCTCTTGTGCCTTTTTCTGGTTTATTTTATGTTGTTCTGGAAGGGGCATAAGCTAAACCAAAAAAAAAAAAAAGCCACTGTTATTCCAGAATAAGATTGTCCACAAAATACTCAGACCACTAAAGCTGTATATATCAAATCAGTTTAATGATCCCGGTATAATTATTGTTAATTTTCTGTGTAGACAAGCCTTTAGTGGGTTGCCGAAGGTCACACAGACGAGCACCCTAACCATTGAACCATCCTTCCTCTCGTTGCCCAGGAGTCACTTTGAGAACTACGGCTGTAGTGCTTTTCTCTGAGGGCATGTCTACATTGCAACTGGGAGGTGTGATTGCAGCACATGCAGATCAAAGAGAGCTCGAGTAACTGTAGTGGCGAAGCCATGGGGCAGCATGGGCTAGCCCTGCCCATGCAGGATCCTGGGTACAGGTTTGAGCAGCTGACGCTAATGCTGCCGTGACTTCACTACTATTGTTACTCAAGCTATCTCTGATCTAGCTAGATCAGCGCTAACTTGGGTATGTCTACACATGCTGCAATCACACCTCCCGGTTGCAGTACAGACATACCATCAGAAGTCAGAGTGCTGTTACTAGAGTGTGGAGAGTTATCACTATGGAATATGCAGCAGTGTAGCTACAGTTTCATTTTTAGGAGCATTCATATTATCCTTCACCAGTTGTAAAATTGTAAACAAAAGACTATTCCAAGGCGATATTGTTTTATTGATCAAGAAATGAGTTTCCCTGTTTTAACCTTATTGGTTCAGCATATAGCAGAGTTTTGGTTTTTCCTGTTTTTTGCTTTTTTAAAGAATACCTTTTATTTATTTATTTATTGAGTCTGCAGACATCAGAAAGCTGCTTCCAGCAAGCACTCACCACAGCTTCTTGGCCTGGCCTGTGTGCGGGCTTAGGAGACACAGTGCCCAGTTGGAAAGGCACACAACTTTTCCTTTTGCAATGATTCCCATAAAATCTGAAACCTGACCCCAACCAAGAGAGGGCTCAGTTTTCACACTCTCACTAGCATGTACTGAACGCAGCAGATGATTGGTACAGCAGAGGGGGAAATCTTGGCTCCACTGAAGTCCATGGCAAAACTCCCATTGACTTAATTGGGGCCAGAATTTGACCCTGGGTGTTTAAGGTTATTCGCAATCACGTTAGCTAACTGCACTGATCTCTAGTGCAAACCCTTGGAAGATAAGTAACTCTCTGGTGATGTCTTATTTTCAGGCTTCTCTGTGTTTTTTGCTATTGGTGTGCTACTATCCGAGTCTCACTCGTGTCAGTTTCACTGATGGAGTTTCCAAATGGCATGTTGCTATTGGCCATCATATTTTGTTTTCTTCAGATTCAGCTTTCCAAAGAAGCCTCTGTCCATAGCATTCAATGGAGCTGGTCGGGTGCAGCTGTGCCGAGTGCCAGCAATTAAACTACCAAAAATCTTCGGGGCCAGAGAGAGTGTGTGGGAGTTAGAAAGCAAGACACTGCTTGGAAAGGACTGCTATGCCCTCACGTTCTGGCTCCCAAGGATCTTACCAAAGCCCATTTTTTATTCTCGTAGTGTCTGCCAGTCTCGTGTCAGATAAAATGAGCTGAACCAGCATTCTGAGCCTGACTTTCACTTTCTTCAAAGCTCTTCCCATCCCCGATCTGTTTCTCTCTGAGACAGGCCAGCACTGGAATGTGTACACAAAGAGGTTCCTCTCTGCTGAACCGGAGGGAATCTCTCTCTCTCTCTCTCTCCCTCTCCCGCCCCATGCTGTCATCTAGCAGTCCACAGAACACAATAGTATTGCCCACTGCATACCAGACTCCCAATCGGGCTTCATCTGTTGGAGCCAAATAGGTGGATTAAGAGAGCTGTATAGTGACTTCTTCTTTGAAAGCTTCCTCACAGCGTGTTTGTCTGTCTAGGTTCTCTATACTGGCGTCCATTACCATAGTATCTGTGCATGCGGCAGGGGACGGTTGTTTAAAATAACTTGATCCTTTCTGCTTAAGCCCTAGATTTAATCACAAAATCAAGGGGCCAGATGCTCCATTAGGCTCTTGCCTGAGTGTCACTAAGAGTCTCACTGTGGAGAACTCCCCTAGCAGAGGGGATCTCTCTGTTGGCATAAAGCTGGTGGACCTGGCTCCTGCACCAGATGCCTCTGCCCTGCCCCATTCCCCCCATTGCAAAAGGTGTATCAGAGAAGGGAAGGAGTGGGGCAGGTAAGAGGCATGGCAGAACTCTGCTGTATTAATCCTCCAATTATCTTTAAGGTCCCTGAGGAGTCTTACACCATTAGTGTAATTTAGAGCAGCCCATTGGCTACTCAAACTTGATCCAGCACAGAATCAGTGAGCTGCAATTGGCTCCCTGACATGCCTCACGTAAGCCTATGCTGAGTGGAGCTCAAAACTAGGGAAAAATCAGGCGAAAAATCATCTTAACACAACTTCTTTCTCCTTGAAGACACGTGTGCTAGACGTAGTGGCTACTGCATACCCCTATACTTGAGCCCTCATTGGCAGAGCGAGGCAGACCATGAAAGGAGAAGAAAAGTTAGATCTTTTTGCTCTGATGATGGACTTTGGCTCTTCTTCTGTGAAACTGATCTTATACCAAAAGCATTTGGTGTTTATGCAAGTAAAGAGTCCGTCTGGCCCATTCTCACCTCTCCTGTGCATAGGTCTGGTTTGTGCTTAAAATTTAAGTCAACATAGCTACAGCGCTTACAGGTGTGAACAATCCAGAGCGCTGCATGCTGTAGCTATGCTGACCTAACCCCCTGTGTATATGCACCTAGGTCGATGGAAGATTCTTTCCAGCTACCATCACTCAGACAGGAGGTGTTCCTACAGCAACAGGAAAACCCCTTCTGTCACAGTAGGCTACTTCTACACTATGGGGTAGTGTAGTGTATATTCCCCATCACATAGACACAGTCTGTGCTGTGTGACACGCACAACTCTGTGCAGCTCATTGGTTTGTAACTCCAGTGTAACTTAGAGCCATTTACTGCTCTTGCTGGAGGAAGGGTTATGAATAAATTCTAGCCTCTGAGGGAATGACATAGATGCATCAGTTTAGCGAATGCAGTGATTCTCAGACAGTGGCTTGCAAGCCACAAGTGGCTCTCTGTCTCCCCTGCGGCTCTTTGCAGCTCCTGAAATTAAAACACTGTGTGATTTAATTATTGACCAGTCTAAGTTATTAACCAATCCGGATGCTTTTACTATGTTGTTAACCAATTAAGTTATTAACTTGTACTAAGCTATTAACTTATTTGCTGTGAGAATTCTATAATATAAACTAAATCTTTCCCATCATACTGTTTAAATATGAATAGTACTGTAGTAAATGAAACTGAATTCACACCGCTTTGACTCCACTGAGGTCTGAGTATCATTGAGTTAGGTATTTGCAGAATGGGCACAGTGGACAAAAGATGTTAATGCTGCCTTAAGAAGGCAAAAGCAAGTAATACTGAAAATATTATTGTGTAAACTGATGGTGGGGGGGTCTTCACTGTGAAAGTTCGGTTCATCTCGGTCCCTGCATTTCAGAAAGAACCAGGCAGGGAAGAGGCTGGCAGACTGGCAGCTGACTGGAGTTGGGGTGTACCAGGGATGGGGACAGGAGGGGTTCTGTGCATGGAGAGATTTAAACGTTTGGAAAAGAGCGGCGAATGTTAGGAGATAGGCAGAGTATCAGAGTGAAGATGTCCATATTAAGGGTAAGGCACTGGACTAGGATTCGGAAGGGCTGGGTTCAATTCCTGGCTCTGCCACAGACTGTGAGACCACGGGCAAGTTACTTATCCCTCTGTGCCTGAGTTCCCCATCTGTAAAATTAAGCCAATAATCCTTTCTTTCTCCTAGCCTCTGTATTGTCCATTTAGATTATAAATTATTTGGGATGTGGGGCCCTGATCTCATTCAGGCCTTTAGGCACCATTGTAATACAAATAATAATAAAATACGGGTAAAGAGAGCCAAGTGAGAGCTCCAAGTTAGCCTCGCCATGTGACAAGAATGAGGAAGAGCTCAGTGAATCTTAAAAAGACAAATGTAAAAAACAATAAAAAACAAGTCCGTTTTTCTTTTAGGTATCTGTAACTAACCTTTGGAGCTCACTACCTCATGTTATTCCCGTAGAAGCAATTTATTTAGCTAGATTCATAGCCAGGATTTGTCCTTTTGATATGGATACAAATGACACATGCATTTGTGCTAGATAGGCTATGCATGGTAAGATCCATCATTCTTCATGCTTCCGAGCAAAATCTGCAGTGAGGAAGAAGTTTCCCTTCTGTAGGATAGTGTTGCAATAGATTCATTAAGGATAGGCTTGTGACTTCCTCAGGAACATATGATATTGGAGACAGGATGCTGGGGATGTCACATCTCTCTCCAGAAGATATTTCCTACTAAAGGAACTTGAGAATTGCTGTACTCTTAAATACAATGTTTGAGCCCCCAGGATACAGCAATTCTGATTTTTCCTCTAGCAGGCAGAATTACCCCATTGAAATGAATGTACCATATTGGCTTTTAAAGAAACTACAGGAAAAAGAATTTCAGGTCTGATCCTGTAGGAGCTGATCTCCTCAGCTGCCATTAAGGTTAGTGAGAGTCAAGGGCCCTCAGCACCTGACAGGATCAAACCCTAAGTAAATGATCTTCCATGCAACTTCTTACCTTAGAGGGAAGGAATTCAGCAAGTGAAATACAAAGGCCTATGCACCACTCAAATCTTCAGAATAGGCCACAAGTGTTTAGGCTTTGTGCTTATGCTCTGCTCAGGGGTGAACAACACCCTGAAAGCTGAGTCATGAAAGGGAGACGCACCTGTATTTTCCACTCTGGCTATTGTTCCTCTCCCACCACCTCTCTTCAGTTTCTGGCATAGGGAGAGAAGGGCCAGGTTCCAGCCTTTACAATGTCCAGCTTCCTTCTCCTCTGCATTATTGCCACTGAGCTACAGTAGGCAAGATTTGCACGGCTCCAGATTTGATCGCTGAATCTGAGTGATCGCTGTGCACAGTGAGCTTCCTGGGCCAGACCTGCAGAGAAGCTCAGTTGCCATCTCAAATATGACAGGGCTAAGTTCTAAGTAGTTCAAGCCAAGGAGGGTCAGTCAAGCTCCAGCTGGCACTGCCACAAGCTGTCACTTTCTTTTCCCGCAGTCAAACATCACTCGAAAGGTGCAGAATTCTTTCCTGCCTTCTGTAAATACCAATGAAAACTCTTTCCAGACTGACCCTTTCCGCTGAAAGCCATGCTGATTGGTATAAGGCAGGGATCCCCTACATCGGCCCTAAAGGGAAGCTGCTTTTGGGACGCTCAGCTGATCCAAAGAGCTTGTAGAAGCAATGATCAGAAAAATCCAAATCCCACTGTATTTTAAAGGAAAACCACCCCTGTCTTGGGGGGATAAAGTTGAGCTTTTTCTGCTCTGTCCAGCCTTCTGAAAGCTCAAGCCCTTCTGGCCATGCTATATTCAGTCAGTATTGCTGGGGGGAAGTGTCTTTGACCAAACTTTGTATTCCCTGAGCGACCAACTGGCCGGCGGGCGAGCTCTCTCAGGGTACATCTACGCTACAGCTGAGAGCACGCTTCCCAGCACAGACAGACCAGCTAGCTCTGATTGAGCAAGCAGTGTAGTTGCTCGAGCTAAACATACCATTGTAGTGGGGGTAGCATGAGCGGCAGCTTGGGGAAACTGCCCAAATACACACCCAGAGGGTCTGGGTGGGTGTGTACTCATGTAGCTAACGAAGCTGGCACTTGTGCTACCTCGCCATGGTTAGAGCACCAGCTTGAAGAGAGGTAGCCTGTCTACCCACGCGGGGAAGCATGCTCCCAGCTGCAGTGTGAACGTTCCCTCAGTATCACGGGCGGCATCGGATCCCCCAACTTCTGTTCGTTACCCTCATTATCACTTCACATCTACATGGAGTTACGGGATCTTCAGGGTGTTTCTTCTTTGACATACGCAGCCCACTTTGCGGAGCTCTAGAAATGTTAATGTGACTGGCAGCTTCTGGCTTTCTGGTTTAATACCCTCTTTTTCCTCTCTCTGCCTATATTCCAGTAAAGACTTCAGCTATAAGCAGCAAAGGTTCTCTGTTTAGATTGCTGTGACCTAATTTTAAAACAGAATGAAAGCTGGCATTCGGTGCCTGACTCTGACTTTCTGTAGCACTGCTGTTGCTTCTCCACAAGCTGTCAGCAACCTATACAAGAGGCAAAAGTGTTGATTTCTGCCCACACATACATATCTTCTATCCTCACTGGAGCCTCCAATGCTTTGTCTAAGCTGTGATTTTTGTCCGTTTCTGATAAAGGGTGTTAGCAATGGATGCAGCTGATTCAGTGTTAGATACAGTTTTAGCTGCAAGAATATACAAGGGCAAACCACGGTCAACCACTGTACAGGTTTCAACCATGACTTATGAATTGGTTTGTCCTTAGCTATCCCATTGTTGACCCCTGTTGCATTCCCATTGCTGACACCTGGGTGCTTTTCACAGTATGGTCAAAGCTAAAGACTTCTCTGTTTTCTCCTCTGATTTATACCTCTTGGGACTCTTACTGCTGAATGTATGGCTCATGGTTGAGTGGTGCAAAGCATGCTGCAGATGTGGTCTGTCTCTTTAACACCTCCTGCTGGCCTCTGGACAGACTCAAACCTTGTTCTCGGCCACATGGCCGTGTAGTGTTCCTCCAGTACGTTGGTGGTGTTGGGAGTCTTTTTAATCGTAATCTTTAACTCAAGCACCACAAGTGGCAGTCTGTTTGTGCTCAGACCTGCTTTGTAACCTGCTGGCTTTCAAAACACCGCGCTGAGCAAAACTGGAGTAGCATTAAGTTGTCTGTTTTCTTTTCTCAGTATGTGCCAATAACCAACATTTGTTTGTATTTGCCTCCCAATCTCAGGGTTTTCCCGGCGATTTTGGTGAACGAGGACCTCCAGGCGTAGATGGGAACCCAGTAAGTTACAAAGTCTTCAGTAGACTTTTTTTGCTTCTCTCTTGCTGCTCCATTTTACATCCTGTTGTAGTTTGCCGTGCTGGGTGCCTAGAATCTGAAGAAAGCTCTCTGCTGAAGCTGTCTTGAGAGTTCACAGGCAGCTGTCAGTCTGTTTGTTGTTTTAGATTCCTCTGAACACCTCTTACGTAAACTGCTAGTTCCAGTGTTTCAGTTAACAGGTCATTGTAGTGCCATCTGCATCCCATTTCCCTCTGTGGCCCCTCCATCGCTTGTCCTGCACCCCAGTCCTGTTGAGCACTTTCTTCCCATAGGGATATAATTGTAGGGAACCTAGCGTGTGAGGAATGATGTTGCTCTTAACTGTCAATATTATCCTCCGTAACAGTTTGTGCTCTCTGGGCCTAGGGTGACCAGACAGCAAGTATAAAAAATCGGGACGGGGTGGGGGGTAATAGGAGCCTATGTAAGAGAGAGACCCAAAAATCGAGACTGTCCCTATAAAATTGGGACATCTGGTCACCCTATCTGGGCCTGATCCAGAGCTCACTGAGTCAATAGAGAGACTCCCTTTGATCTTGGGATCAGGGCCTATGTAAGCATCATAGGGAAATTGGCCCCAAACTGGCAAGTGACATTTTGGCTTTTACAGCCCCTCCTTGTTTCTCTCATTTTAAAATTCCAGGTTCCTCGTTTTTTGTCTGGTTTCACTTAGCCATTGCAGCTTGTGGGAACAGCTCGGGGGTTCTGGAAGGCTGTATGTTTAACAGCAGAGATATGAAGCAGGCAATTGGTTTGCTAAACTGTTTCGGAGAACGGTACATGCCCATTGTTATCTGTTCTGTCCTTGGCGTATCAGGGCAGCATTCAGCAACACCGACTCTCCTAAGCTTGTACTACAAGTTCAAGGGGTTGTTCTCCTGGCATCCTCCTTTCTATTGCGTCTCATTTGCCTGATGCTGGTAAATGAGCTAACAGGCTGCCTCACGTCTCCGGCCATCAGATCATTAATAAATATGTGTCCAGAGTACTTGGAGGAAGCTCTAAGATCCTCTCTCATTTAAAGTGAATTTTAAATACCAGTTCAAAGGTGCCAAATTGCTAGCTCTGATGCTTCTAGCTAGGGACTAGATACTGCACAGGAAATGGCTTCACACCTCCCTACTCTTCTGCCCCAGCCATGACCTGGAGTAAGTGTCTCCAGACCATTCAGTTCTTGGTGTCTCCTATATTTTCAAATTACCCTTACTGGGTTTTTAAGACGTGGATTTGTTCCACAGGAATTGGGCTGAGATCACCAATTCATTTCACATAGGCCACTGAACAACTGGATGTTGGTACCATTTAATTACTGTTTGAGCAGAGCAAAATAATTCATAAGAAATAATGTGTTCATCGCTTTTTTTCCTGCTCACAAAATATTTCCTAGCAGACTGCAGACTTTCTCAAAAGTATTAGTTATTCATGGATGTCTTTGCCAATTCTCCTCCCGATTAGTTTATGAACAGTTCTTGGCTGATCTTTGAAATACACACTGCACTGGTTATTTACACAAGTCACTGGTATTGTTTCTGTTCCCTGATTGGATGATTTGTATAAGTAACCCTTAAAGCACACATTTTGAAATTTCCATTCAGCATAAAATTCAGTTTCTGCAAGCATTTTCTGCTAGTCAGTCTTGATTGCTCCAGCTTTAATGCAAAGTGAAAACATAAGAATCCCAAGCGCAGTTGATTCAATGTTTTTGATTCCTAAAAAATATTCTTGCAATTTTCTCCCCCCCCCCCCCCCACTGTTCAGTGAGCTCTAGCAACTCTGATATGGGTTAGGTTTGAATCAATGACCTAGCAATGAAAGGCTTTATAGATATTACCAATCCCTTAAGACAACCAGTCCTTTAGGAAGGTCTGAGCTCCTGATGTATGATCAGAGAGATGTTCTCTTTTCCAAGAACACACTTTTAAATTTCCAAGACATTGAAGGCCCATTCTGAAGATGTGTTTAAAGGCAGCTGAAAGCCAGCTCCCAAAGTATTAGAGAGATCCTAGGGAAGTAAATGTCCTCTCCATTTAATTCATCCAGAAGGATCGCTCTGCTTTCATCTTACCAACAGCTTTTAAATATTAATGTGCCTCAGAGATTGCAGAATGAAAACAGAATGTTTTGGCTCATTTGAAGGGAGGTTCACGAGGTCACGATCAGAGTCACAGACACAGAAAAATTCCAGAAAGTCTGCGTGTGGAACACACAAATACGTCACGTTCGCTAGGGTCCTGAGCTGCCCCTTCCTGTGTCTGATCCACTGAGCTGCATCAGCATCTGTACAGTACTGTACTGTTCCTTCCTCTGCTGCTGCATGGGGATGGCTGACGCTGTCTGCATCTCATCTTCTTTCCATTTGTCTCATAATGTGAAAGGAGTTAGGCTACTGCAAGTCTCCTCCTGCCAGCTTCCTGAGAACTGTTGAGCCATCACATTCCATATCCCACACTCCCCTGATCTCCGGCCATTTAAATTAGTTGTTAAATCATAGGAACTGGACATGGGAAACAATGATTAGCTCACCTCATCTATCTCCTGACCCAGGGCTAGAGTCAAGCACCACCGGGGAGCATGGAGTCTGATTTCCAGGCTATGCACCCCTCTCTCGTAAGCAGGAGATAATAAATCTGGGGAACTGATACTGGTCAAGCTATTGTTGTGGATAACGTAGCCAGAAAAGATAAAGGGTGATGCAGCCAGGGCACTGGTGAAACCTCTGCTTTCCTTTCCTAGGGCAGGGAAAGGCTGGAATGCGTGACTAACCCACCGCCCCTCACGGTGAAACTCACGCCTTCTCCTTCCCAAGCAGGAAAACCTTGTGGTGTGTTTTGACAATTGGCATCAGGCTTACTCAGTCCATGGACACTAAAGAGCCCCTTCTCCTGAGGCATGCTCATTGTGCTATAGCTCAGGTATCCAACCGGTCACACCAGTAACAAGGAGCATAGAATAAAAATTATACCCCCCATCCCTTACAGTAGGGGACATAGAACTCATCAGGAATCCAGAAAATGTGGGCGTACTTCTATTCCCTGGCTGGATAATATTAAGCATCTTTCCCCTTGTAGCTGAACCAGGCAAAAAGGGGCTATGACTACTGAACTTTTAAAGGAGACCTTATCCCAGAAGTGCCAACGATTCCGAAATCCCACCGAAGAGAACAAAGCTTTAGCAGATGTCCAAAGTATGCGGGAAAGGAATTTACCATGAAAACCAATTTTAGGGTGGTTGGGATTTGTGTGTGTGTGTGTGTGTGTGTGTGTGTGTGTGTGTGTGTAAAACAGTCCTTTTCTCTATTTTCCGGAAAATAAACATATTTCCTTCCTCAGAACAGATCAGTACACTTAAGCATGGTAGGTCCTTCTTTCAACAAAGTTCACTTTCTCCACCAAACAAGCTCACAGTAAGCAGAAAAGCAACCGGCACCTTGGATTGGAAACCATTCAAGATTTTCTCTTAATTTTACAGTAAAAGGGAGTTTTACTATATGGAACTAGGTAAAAATGGCTTCCACCGTGTGCACATCACATCCTGGGTAATTCTGGCTACTTTCTTTGATAGCCTATCTAGAGTTGGTATATCTGATCAAACACACTATATAAAAATTGCAGTGTGGAAGGAATATATTACTATTTTGGTATGAGAGTAGCTCCTAGAGGCTCCAGACGATATGGGGGATTATGCTAAAGTCTGTACATATGCATAGTAAGACCTAAAGATTTACAGTCTAAATATTCGCTGTGGAATTGAAATGTTATCCCCATTTTCAGATGGAGAACTGAGGCACAGGGGGTTTAAATATCTTGCCCAAAGTTACAGCGGGCCAGATTTTCAAAGGTATTTATGCACCTAAAGGTCCAGGCAGGGAAGGAAATATCTTTTATTGGACTGACTTCGGTTGGTGAAAGAGACCAGCTTTCGAGCGCTTCATGATCTCAATGGGCGTTATGCACCTAATCTGCTTTGGTGCTGAGTGGGATTTTTCAGAAGTGCCTGTCTGCTTCTTTAGGTGCCTAAATGCCTTTGAAAATCTGTCCCATTACAGCTGCATGATGGAACTGGGACTTGAGCCCGTATCTCCTGAGCACCAGCCCAGTGCCTAAACCACAAACCTAGTCAGCATCTCTGTTTTGCTAAATGGTTGGCTCTGTTACTGACAGTCCAGTAAGAGTAGGTGGCTCTTTCCAAGGTTACGCATCCATAGTGGATGATAAACAGTAGAGGGCACAGAGTGACTAGGGAATCCTGTTGTTTGGGCACAGTCGCACCACAATGCATAGTTTCAAATAGGCAATGGGCAGATAACTATCAACCATATCTTCTAACACGGTACCACCTCAAAAAGAACGAGGAGTACTTGTGGCACCCTGGAGACTAACATTTATTTGTTATGCTCAAATAAATGTGTTAGTCTCTAAGGTGTGTCTTTTTGCTGACACAGACTAACACGGCTACTACTCTGAAATCTGTACCACCTCCGTGTGTGCCTGCGTCTGCCTCTGAGGTGTGCTAGGGAGGGCAGCATCTCTTACAACAATGTTTGCATCTGGATTTACTGCTGATGACTTGCTCCCTCTGAATAGGCTGGATCTACTAGACTCCCATGTCCTAGCGCTCAGCCAGTGCTGCTTTCCACTGTGTTATTACAAACGTGTGTCCGGGAAGTGATAGCAGAATCCTGAAGGGATTCCTGCTAAAATGCTCGGGGTGCACGGCCGGCCTCCCCACGGAGAAGCTGCTGCAAGTGAAGCCCATATCCTTTCTGGAAATGAAGGGGTACAAAACACTGCGGACTAGCTTGGGGTCAGCAGCTGTACAAAGTGGGGGAAGAGGGGTTGAAAGGAGACCCCTTCCTTCCCTGGCACCTCTAGGCAGAGGCTGCCGGTACTGGACTGTCTCTAGAGGGGCCCCAGCCCTGCCCTTTACAGGAGTCAGCAGCATTGACCCCCGCGTGCAATGGGAGGTGCTACATGCTGTGCTCAGTCCCACTCCTCTTCTCTTCTGTGGGCCCCCATGCAGCAGCTACTTAGCCCTGCATGCACAAGAGATCATGCTTCTTAGTAGCAACCTCCTCGTTGGAGACAGCCCCAAAATGTCCCCAGATGTACTGATGACAGTTCTGTTCCATCTCTACTGGAAGTCCCCACATGCCACACAACCCTATTTTCTTCCAGGTGGTCTCTTGTGACAGGTTTTGTTGCACGATTGTCCCCATTTTACAGAGGGGCAAACTGAGTCACAGGAGTGCCGTGACTTGCTTGACATCACACAGGAAGCTGGTGGCAGTGCTGGGAAGGGAACCCAGATCTCCCGGCACGAGTCATGCCTTCGCACACTATTAGACGTCGCTGCCTGTAACCACTCACCTCCCTGCCTGCACTTTCCAGTGCTAAAGCAGCTGCTCCCATTTCCTTCCCACCAAGCTCTGCTCGTCCCTTTTAACTCCCCTTCCCTCCTTCCTTTTCCCTGGCTGCCCTCCTCTCTGGCCAGTTCCCTTTCTCCCTGGTTTTCCTTCCCCCTCTCACCTGCCACCCCTTCCCTGTCCTCCCCTCCCCTGCCAAACACCCAGTGAAACGCTCCCTTTATCCTGCCTGCTCCTAGGAGGGGAAGCCAGTCTCAGCACAGAACTGCGGGCACTGCAGGAGAACAACAAGTAGCCTTCTGTCTGAGGGGCTGCCCGCCTTCATTAACATGCTTTCTGAAGATGGAAGCTCTAGATTGCTCAGGCTGTTGGAATGGGCGGGAGGGAGGGTGCAAGGGGGAGGCTGGTCTTTTCCTTCAAGACCTTGAAACACTGAACCACTTTTCAGCCTCTGTTTGTCTAAAAAGAGTCTGTAACCCTGTTGGTCTCTTTCCTTTTAGGGAGAATTGGGAGCCCCGGGTCCTCCTGGAGTTCATGGACTCATTGTAAGTACGAAAACAAACGGAGCTTTGGCTTCTGAGGGTTTTAACCCTTTCCAGGGCACTGCAATCACACACCATTTTTCTTCCTCCTCCTCTCGTGAGGGAGACTTGGGGGGATGTGACTCTTCTTTTTATGGGTGAGAGGAAGATTAAAACTGGGGGAGAGGGAAGAGGAGGTGCCAAAGTGGGATGAAGAAGTGGAGGTGGTGATTTCAGGTATGTAACTTTTTTTTAGGCACAAGAAAGCCCTTGAGAATTTAGCCCTGTGTGTCTCTGTGACTTCCCCTTTTGGTGACATTTACCAGTGTATTTCTTTAAAGATAGGATCGTGCATTTATTCCCGGTAGGAGTCTGTTTGCTTTCTTAAAAACAGACCCTCTAACCAGCAACAGCAGGAAACTAAATTGTTTGACCACGGAAGGATGGACAGTGAAATTATTGCATGAAGGAGTACCCAGCCATCTTGATATGTGGGAATGTAACCCCCTTCCGTTCACAAACACAGCTCAAATCTGCCCTCTGTTACACCCTCATTGACTTCAGCAGGGCATGAACTGGTTTAACAGAGGGTGATATTTTACCCACAAGCCTTTGTGCGTTGAGGTGAGCATATGCCCTACGTGCTCTCTCCGCTCCTGGATTGGCACTTTTACTTTTACTTTTTTTAGGGCTCTGTGTTTGTTTGGAGCCATTTCCCTCAATACACAAGAAGTGACAAGCTTTATTATTATTGTTAAGATGACATTCATTCGAAACAGTCTCCTCTTCACTGATGGCTAGCTGTGAAATCTGCTGTGCAGATTAAGAACAGTTATGAAATATCTCCTTGTGCCTTGGGGTAATCATTCATTGTACGACAGTAGCACACAGATGCCTCAACTGAGATGGGCCTGCATTGTGCTGCACAACACACAGTAAGGGACAGTCCTTGTCCCAAAGAGCTTACAATCTAGATAGACCAGACAGACAAAGCATGGGAGAAAGACAGTGTAATTATCCCCATTTTACAGATAGGGAACTGAGGCACAAGGACTTGTCCAGGGTCACAAAGGAACTGAACCCAGGTCTCCTGAGGCCCAGCCAGTACCATTAACCACAAGAAAGGAAGTTTTTCAGAAGTTATGAGAAACCAAAGAACGTTACTGTCTGTGCCAACACAAATGATGGATTTCATCCTGGTCCTTTTGTGAGCCATCTTGACTGGCCTTGCTTCCAGTGCAGAAAGGCATTTCTTTCAAATGCTGGCTTTGGGTTGCTAAGGTTGCAGCCTTCAGTTTGCTTCTGTCGTCCCTACTCCTTCCTCTCCCTTCCCAATTGTTCTTTGAGAAGATAAAATTTCTGGTGTATGAAGGACTTTTAGAATCGCACACCTCCCCTGCATTCCCACAAACTGGCTCTTCAGTATTAAAGCAACTGAGGGGGAGAGTCTGTCTAGTTGTGGATCAGAGAGAGAGGCATCGCTTCTTAAGAGTTATTTGCTTCAAGACCAGTACCTTGAATGATGACATTTCTCCTTCCCAGAGAATCATTTTGTGCTCAGGTTTTTAAAGGGCACCAGTTTCTTCATACAAATTTTCTCCTCCCATGATAAATACCTGCAATGTCTGGACAGCAAAGATGACTTCACATACTGTTTTTCAAAATTTTCAGCACTCCTGCCTCTTCGAGTGTCTTTAGCAAGAGCTTTGGTTGATGGACTTCATCTCCATGCTCTCAGGCAATCACAAAAGCTATATCCTTGACTTTCACCCATAGACGCTCCAAGCGCCCTCTTCAGATTGCATGGAGCTCCTCCAGGTAAAAAAGGGGACCTGTCCCACAGCGTAGGCCCATGTGAAATGGTCTGAATCAGCCAATCCTGGAGTACCTTATGACTGTGTGGAAGTCCACCGGGAGATTGTTTGAAAAAGTTCCCAGCATGGCAATAGAACAGCATGTGAGATGATTTGAGATCAGCAATGTGACTGATAACGAGATCTCAAAAACTAGACAAACTAAAATCCCCCTAGGAGGCTTTCTTTCCAATCTGGAATTCGGACACAGCTGGTTCCTAGCACTCACTCTTCACCCTGTACATCTGCCAAATAGCCCTGCATTGTGCCCTGGAGAGTGCAGGAAACTTACGTGCTGATAACTTGGCGGTGGAGCAGGTCAAAGCTGCGATCCCTATGTAAGCAGGAGCTGTTTTTAGGCTTGGCCATGTCACTGCCCCTTCACTAGCACCCGATTCCCTTAAAGCGTGCGCTCCCTCTGGCGGGGGTTGTTGAAATAATTGGGCCTGCCAATTTGCCCTAATTGTGAACTCAGTTGGGAGGAGTAAGTGAAAGTTCATGGAATGTCACAATAAACTCGAACAACAAATGTTGGTGGGGAAAAGGTGCAAAAGCGAGATGGAAAGATTGAATTAGTCCAAACAAAATTACTGATATAATTCAAGGACTGTTAAGATCAATAAATAGGAACAGTGTCAGACCAAGAATCAATGAAGCAAAATTGGTGTGTCAGAAATTAGGCTTGTTGATAGACAAAATAATGAGGTGATGGGCTATTGCACCCATCACTCCCCTTTTGGGGTCCCCAGAAAGAGACTTTAGAGGGAAAAGTTGGCTATTGCTGTCTGACTGAAAGATGAGAGATCAGGAAGGAGCAAGTTTCACCATCATGGCTGCCATCTCCTGGGATCCCGGGCTTTCTTCATCCTAATGCCTTGACCAGACCAGGCCGTAGAGAGGGAGCCGGATGACACGGCCACCTCCTCCAGCTCCTGCTAAATCCCAGCCAACACCTTGGATGTGAGACTTTGTCCCTGTTCTTCTACCAACACCCCATGAGTCCTTTTCTTTCCTCACCTTATTTCTTCTCTTTCCTGGCTCCTTTTTTCTCCTGTCTAATGAGTCTGGCTCATCTGGCCAAGACTGCATATTTTGCAGCGCTGCTGTGACTCTGTGACCCAAAAGGCAGCTAAATGAAATGCCCTAAAAAGCCTGAAAAGTTTGCCCAGTCTCAAAGTGCGCTGGTCCTGTGCTTTTTCCAGCAGTGAGGTTGAGGTGAAAGTCAACACCAGACACAGAAGCTGAATTTTCTATCGTTGCTGTTCTCTTCTCTCCCCTTGTGTGTCTGTCTGGCTTGTTTTGTCTTCTGAGGAAGCGGGAATTGGACTTGAAATCTAGCCCATTTCAACAAATCTTTTCCCCCAAAAGGACAGTTATTACCATCTTTGATACCATCTAAAAGATTGTCAAACAAGGGGGCTTTTCTGTCTAAAAACTCTACAACTAAAAGGGAAGAGAACAAGGGATTTGTTACAAAGAAAACCTTATTTAATCATGTCCATTTCAAATGGTTTAACTCTTTTTCCTTCTCTTTCTGTATCTTTAATAAAAGGTTATAAGGATTTTTAATGGTGAGTTTGCCATGGTACACACAGGCTGAGTTCTCTGTATTCCGAACCCTGACCCTCGTTTAACACTATTTAATGTTGGACAGTGACTGGGTTATGTTAACACCTTTGATTTTTTGGGGGCCTCTTTGTTCCATCTAAATGAATACAACAGGGTCTGTGACCAACCTGAGTTTGAACCGTGAATGTCACTTCTTTGCTTTGAAAGCACATAGTTCCTACTTTAGGTTTCCAAAACCCCAGAATGAGCGACCTCCTCCACAAAGGCAAATCTAGGCAGTTTCCATTGGAAATATCAACACACTCACACTAGACAATGGTTAGGGATTGTTCTCCTAGCATCCAAGGAGGCTGCCACCATTCAAGCTTGGGGAGGTTCTGGGAAACGGGGGCTCCAAAGGGTGGGAGTTTGTCTGGGGGAGAAGTTCTCTCTTGTATGCACCTGTAGGCAGAGAAGAGCTCTCTTGATGTCACAGTCCTTGCAGAGGATGAGTTGCTTCACCTCTGTATATAAAATATGAGGAGAGAAGTGAGTTTTTTCTTCACCCACTTTGTGCAAGGGACCTTGAGCTAGACATGGTTCCAAGGGATTTGTAATAATCCTCCAGGAGGAGCTGGTTCAGAGAGCGAGTGGGTTTAGGAGACCCTTAGTAAGGCTGACCTAGGAAGGGACCCCCATCCTCCTTCCACTCCACCTCATCTCCTATCTCCTCCTTATCATCCCTCCATCCTCCCTGCCACACAGAATAAGAAAGAGGAGATGGTGGATCTTCTCTACCTCCATCTCCTCTCTCTTCTCAGCTGGTGGCAAGAGGCTCTTTTCCTAGAGCAGGGTCAGCAGTCTGACTAGGCATGGCTAGAACAGCTTCCTTAAGACGACATTAATTGTTGGGGTCATGCACTGCATGTATTGAAGCCCATATACCTGCACCCTGCCAAAGTTCATGCAATAGTTTCCTTCTGTCCCAGTTCTGAATGCTCAGAGAGCCATGGCCCCATTTTCCAGTGGCTTCCCAGCTCCCTGCAGGGGATTTTTGCTTTGCTGTTTGAAGGCTGAAGAGCAGAATTAGTTGTAACTGGAGCCTCCTGCTTTCGTAATTAACCATGTGGGTGAGTGCTAAGTAAATGCGTTCCTACAAGAAGCCTTTATGCTGGAAGGTATGAAAAGGGGATCTGTTTTAATACAGCCTCAGCTCAGCACTCGCGGCGAGTCTGCAGCCACATGACCCCCTGTTATAGAAATATTCCTCCAGCAAAGGCTTCCCTGTTTATTTACACATTACAGGAGAGCTTGGTCCACTGTATCACTGGCTCCCTTCATGGGGGACAGAGCAATCAGAAGCCTGTTTGAATACCGACCTGTGAAAGCCTTTTTTTAATAACATGAACTCTAGCGTCTTTCCTAGTCTGTGCTACAAAGGTAAAGAGTCCTCACCGCAGCAGAATTTCCAGGCTGTTGGGGTATGCCTATCCCTGACTACTTTTTATCCTTCCCCATCTCCCAATCCTTCTCTCGCCCATCCACAGACGATAGAAATCAGAGCCAATAGCGCTCCAGCATCCTTGCAAGTTGCTTTCCTTGCTGGATCCGTGATTGTTTCAATATCCTTTTTTAAAAGCCCCATAAAGCTCTGCTTGAGCCAGAGAAACAACATCAAGCTCTTGAGGACTAAAATACTGTTTTAAAGTCTCTGTGGAGATGAGCAGCTCCAGCAAAAATAAACCGGCTTTGACCAGTGCTGAGAAAGATGCCATAAGCATCTTCCAAGGAACCAGCAAAGTTGTGGCTGTTTCCTTCTGAGAAAGGGAAGAGTGCAGTAGAACCTCAGAGTTACGAACTGAGCAGTCAACCACACAGCTCATTTGGAACCGGAAGTACACAAGCAGGCAGCACCAGAGACGACCAATAAAAAAAGCAAATACAGTACAGTACTGTGTTAAAAATAAACTATAGGGAAAGCAGCATTTTTCTTCTGCATAGTAAAGTTTCAAAGGTTATTAAGTCATTGTTCAATTGTAAACTTTTGAAAGAACCACCATGATGTACTGTTCAGAGTTACGAATCTCGGGAATGGAGGTTGTTTGTAACTCTGAGGTTCCACAGGAAAAAAGAGAAATGTCATCTGAGTGAGCGTTCGCCTCATTCATGTGGCTCATGTAATGGTTTAGTGCAGTGGTTCTCAAACTTTAGTACTGGTGACCCCTTTCGCATAGCAAGCCTCTGAGTGCAACCGCCCCCACCCCTTATAAATTAAAAACACTATATATTTAACACCATTATAAATGCTGGAGGCAAAGCGGAGTATGAGGTAGAGGCTGACAGCTTGCGACCCACCCCCCATGTAATAACCTTGTGACCCACAGTTTGAGAATCACTGGTTTGGTGCCACAGATAATGGAAGAGGAAAATCCATCACTGTTCAAGAACTAAAGAGAATGGGAGAAATTCTGACCAAGAAATCGGACTAAACGTGAACCTGGTGCATCGTAGATGAGCTGTAAGATGTGCCTCTATGTCCCAACCATTCCTAGTGATTAAACTTTGGTTTCTTAGCAGACTTGTAAAGCTCTAGGCAGCAGCAGCAGCTAGGAGTGCATGGTGCTACAGCTCAACTTAAGTCCTGTCACTTGCCCAATTATGATACCAGTGAGTGCTAATAAATTCTTGTAATAATATGATAGAAAATAGCAGCCCTGGGAATGTGCCTTTATACTAGCACAAAAAAATGCCTCCTCAGCAGAATGTTAGTGTAAATTAAAGTTCTGAATTAACCCAGCCATTTCTCCTCCGGAGTTTAAATGGTTTGCAAAATGCTGAAAACTCCTTTTTAAAACAATGTCAAAGACAGACTTGTAAATAAGCCTCAATCCAGGATTCAAATACAAAGATGTTATTGAATTAAAAGATGAACAGATTGTTTCAACCTCTGAGGGAGCATTAGGGATTCAAATAGCCTGATATCCCCAAGGAGGGCTCAGGTTTGAAATGTTGGATGTGACAGGAATCAGAGGACCACTTTCTAATTTAACAGGAGCCAGCCATTGTTTTCTCCGCTCTGGGTAGCTCATAGCCTTGAATGTCAGCTCCATGTGTATCGCATATTGGGATATGATGCTTCATGCGCTGTGGGAGATGGCCCTGGATGTGGAAATCTTCTTCAATGAATTGCACCATTCTGTCCACTGCTGGATTTGAAGAACTTTTGGAGTAGGAGCTCACTTAGATCTGGGATTTCTTCTGTGTGGCAAATTGCCGGCACTATTATGATGGGCCCCGCGCTTTCTCCTCTTGTAGGGGTTCAGGGAGCCATTTCTCACCCCTGAACTGGGGTATCAACAGTCCCACTAATGTCCTAGAAAAGGGGAGTGGAGAAGGAGGGATCCGGGCCCGCCCTCTACTCTGGGTCCCAGCCCAGGGGCCCTAGGGATAGCGGTAAATCACTTGAACTAGCGATTCCTTCCCCTGGGCTACTTCCAACAAAGTGGGTATTCACCCACAAAAGCTCACGCTCCAATACGTTTGTTAGTCTATAAGGTGCCACAGGACTCTTTGCCGCTTTTACGGATCCAGACTAACACGGCTACCCCTCTGATAATGAAGTTAGGCACCCAACTCCCATTCAATTTCAAACTTCCTTAGGCTCCTCTTACAATCCCAGCATAGGAGTCTGCTAAGGGGCTAACAATTTAAGAATAAAGAAACAACGGAAATAAAAATGCAGCAGGGTATTGGTCTGTTACCTTTGACTGGTTCAGTGTAGCAGTGCTGCTATGGAAATACTTTTTAAACTGTTAAAAAAATTATGTAGCAAGCTTTACAGGAGATGGTACAAAAGTAATTGGGTCAAATTTCAGACCTGCTTCGTTGGAGCTGCACCTGCTTCAACGAGGTCTAGATTTGATTCTTAGACTTGAATGTAGATCCAAGAATCCGCTGAATTTAATCCATAGCTTTCCTAACTTCATATTGTTACCATTTCATTTTTAGTCTCCTACCCCCTCCCCACCCTCGGCAGCACATATTTTAGATTCTATATGTGTAGAACTTTCTTGGTGTGTATTCCTTCGATGTTAATCCCATATTGAGTTTTGGAAGTTAGGTGGTATTCCACCTACTTAATTTCACTGTGTAGATTTCAACTGGATATATTTCTACACGTAGTCTATATTTCTTATTTTAGGGTCTGTCCATATTCCCATTGAAGTGCATGAACTTCCATGGGAGCAGGACTGGAACGTTCCTTTTTTTCTTTTGGTGTTGTGCATTGTTGAACTTTAACAATTCTCCACCAAGTTGGCTGTATTTCAGTAGTGGATGAAGTGAACCCTGCAGAGAGCTTCTGTATCAGTTAGTTACATTTACAAAGTGCTTTCATGTCCTTCATTCTGAATTAAAAATATGATGTGAGTAGAAGTTGCTCTTCTTACTTCATTATTCTATAAGGCATATACTTGGTATTTCTATATTTAGAAGCTATCTATACACTGATTACAAATCTCTTGATTAACAGGATCCTGCTTCCATTGAAGTCAATGGCAAAACTTCCATTAACTTTAAGGAGAACAGAATGTTGCTCTTAAGTTTTCAAACAGCAAGAAAATTCTCGGTGTATGTTACTCATCCCAGTGAACTGGTGAATAGGGTTAGGGGCCCTGGCAGGAGGGTTTTCATGCCATATATCAGGATCCATCAGCTACACACCTAATACATTTGTTTCGTTATGTTTCTCTTACCAGGGAGATATGGGCGCGCTCGGACCAATAGGCTATCCAGGACCAAAGGGACTAAAGGTAAGAGAGTAACTGAGCCTTGTGCTCTCTTATCTGTCCAAACCAGGAATGACTCTGCCTGAAGATTGTTCAGTTCATTGTCTGGGTGAAAGTGGTCGTCTTTACGAGGAGAAGGTTGGGCAGTAATATTTGTCCACTGACCAGTAAAGGATGGTAGACAGAACATCACTCTGGCAGTCGGCAGCAGGTGTGGATTACTGGGGAATGCAAGGAGCATTTTCTCTGTGCAACTCCAGACCACAAGGGGTAATTGGCAGTAAATCTGATGATCCGCCTCAGAGGCTGTATGGGAAGAGACCTGGTGCAGAACCTGTGGCCCAGGCCAGATGACCCTGGATGATGCCATGCATTTTGGCCTATTAGCCCTGTCAGTGACTAAGATCTGATTCAAGTCTTCATGATACAATAGCAGTGCTCAAAGTCAACCTGGGCTTCCTCTTTTTTCAGGGGCTGATGGGAAACCCTGGAGAACATGGACTGAAAGGTGATAAGGTGATCTGAATACTCCCTTATTGCACTGTGTTTTATTCTGCATGTGAAATCCCACTTGTAGCTTCTGTTTCATATTCTGCACCACGTTATGTGCCCCATTCTCCTTCCTCTTCTGGCTGTCTACCAGAAATCCCATCCTCTTCTTCATTTAGCATCTGTTCTCCTTTCTTGACACTCCCATTTGTATTTTCCTTTCTTTTAAATAAGATGTCCCCCCAGCCCCCGGCCTATAGAACTCTTCCCAAGGCATCACATGGGGTGGGAACATTGCAACAGTGTGTATGATCTTACCCTTTTAGTTTTTCTGGTAACAAATATAGGCACAACTGTTAGGGTGGGGATTTGAGATCAGCATGAATCTTACTCTGATGACCAGAATCTCTGCTATGGAAAGCCCTGGGTGTGAAAATTTACTTCCCTAAGAACCTCCACCTCATCTCAACACCACTTCCTTTAAAAAAAATTGGGGGGCAGAAAACCCCATTGGGTAATATTTTCCTTTTAGATGAGTTTTCTAGGCTAATCACGGTTAGCTCCTCTGTCTTTACAATGATGCTGTTGTGTTTGGGTTATATACAATGCACTGTATGACAAGGTGGTTTTGTTATGTGTTTAGATCTTATCACTGGGTTGGGGTAGAGGTGGGGCTTTATCAGCATTGTCGCCGCTTTCGTTTATTAGGGCAGGTTTCAGGGTGTCTCGCAATGTGACACGAACATGCAGGCCGTGTTCTTTCTTCTCATGAGGAAGGTGATTGAGAGACCAGCACAGACGCTGGATGAGACGTACCTACTGGAACCTCGATTAAAAAACAACATTAAGAGATGCAAAACCTCATAGAGCTGCTCTTATTTCAGGATAAGATTGGTTTATATCAAGTTAGTTTGCTCATAAGGAAGAATCGACTTAAACTAAATTGATACAAGCCACTTTGAAGTATAAATAAGGGGTGGGAGTTGCATGGTTTAACTAAATTGGTTTAAAATGCACCGTGACTTAAGCCAGGGCAAGTGTGTGTGTAGACAAGTCTCACTCCCATAAATGACACCCTCCTGCAGATGCTTGGTTGTAGGGTTTGTTCCCTCCTTCAGAAGAGGGCAATGCAATAAGGTAATTAGCCTCATGACATTGACTGCTTGGGAGGATAGAGCATAGGGGTAGTAATTGTATTCTCCTCCTCCTATTTTTGGAATGTGTTTTAATGGCAGTGTTGAATTCATTCACTTGGTGCTGTTTTTAAGGTGTGGTCTATCGGCACTAAACCATGTATAGGGAAGCCATGTCAAGGAGCCAGATGCTCTCGTGCTCTGCATTGTGCTAGCAGCTGACTGTAGCACTCCCATGTACCCAGGCTCAGTTTCTGCTCTGTATCACCTCATCCCTCTGGGAGAGTGCGGGGGACAACTTGGGACCAGGCATGTTTGGGCCAGGGCCGGCTCCAGGCACAGCTAAAGAAGCAGGTGCTTGGGGCAGCCAATACCAGGGGGCGGCCCTCCGGGTCTTCAGCAGCAAGTCCCTCACTCCCTCTGGGAGCGAAGGACCAGGCGCTGAATTGCCGCTGAAGAGTGGAGCGGCGCAATCGTGCTGCTGCAGCTTTTTTTTTTTTTTTTTTTTGCGCGCCGCTTGGGGCAGCAGAAAACCTGGAGCCGGCCCTGGTTTGGGCAGAAGGGAGACCTCCCTATAAGGGTGAGTCGTGATCGCTGTAAGCAGGAATCCTGACCCAGCACTAACTCCAAGGGGCCCCCAAACTCTCCCGTCAATGCAGTCTGCTCTCCCTGAAGAATTGCCTTGTCCTTAAGATGCTGAATCCCTTAAGAATTGGCCAGTGTTTTAGGCCTCACGGGCAGTATCGTTATCCCCTTTCTACAAAGATTATCAGATCTGTCTATTTAATGCACTTATATGCTCCCAATTACCATAGTGTCTAAGTGCCTCACGATTCTTAATGTATTTATCTTTACAACACCCCTGTGAAGTCAGAAAGTTCTAGGGGATTGGATCAGGCTCCCCTGTGCCCCAGTCTAGTGCCCTGACCCCTACCCATTGTTCTTCCATTGCTACCTGCCATCCTGCTTTCGGCCTCTCTCTCTCTCTCTTTCTCAGCCAGGCTGGAAGGACCCAGAGTTTTCTCTCCCTTCTCTGACCACCTCTCCCACTACATCCTCCTCTGACTGGGCACGCGTCCTGCCTGGCTTTCATTAAGGCCCTTTCCCACTCCAAGAATGACAAATGATCTAGCTCAAGCTTCTATCCTCAATGAGTTGACTTTTCATTTCAATATCCTGGGGCACTGTCAGAAAAACAGATCAACCCAGCGATGATATCACAAATGGGAGAAAGCTTCCAGACGACTTGGGTGCATCCTTTCCAGCAGTCTCACAGCCAAAGCCCTGGGAAACACAAGGCCAAGTAAATAAAATCCATATAGACTTTGACCGCCTAGGTCTCTTTCACACAGGTGACTGCAGTCAGTTTTCATATTTTAGCTATAAAGCCTTTTACCCAAGAGGCCAAAATCTCAAACTAGGCTGCACTCACTTGCACAGGTACAAACGAGACACATCAGCTCAATAGTGAGATTGGGAAAGTTTGATTTTCTTTCGGCCTGTGTTCTTCAGCTTTTTGGTTTTGTGATTTTTTTGGCATCGGCATGCAGCCAGTTGGCCTGTTTCTAATACTTAAACTTAGCTTTTCTAAGTGATCAGTAACCTGCTGTAGTCATTTGGTCTCATGCTTCTTTATCTTAGTGGATCTTTTGGTCATATTGATCACTCTGTCTATTTTTATGTTGTTCACCATGAGCAAGAAACAGATGCCTTCTTTCCTATCTTGCTGTATTATGTTTTTTATTATTTGTATTCTAGTAGCACATACAGACCCTGTCTGATACTGGACCTGGTTGTGCTAGCGCTGTATATACACACACAGTAAGAGACGGTCCCTGCCCACAAAGAGCTTACAAAGAGTCTAAATAGACAAGACAGACGAAGGATTGTCATCTTCATTTTTCATGTGGGTGCCCAGGGTCACCCAGGAAGTCTCTGGCACAGGCAGGAATTGACCCCAACTCCCGAGTCCCAGTCTGTTACCTTAGCAGCAAGACATCCTTTCACTTTTGCTTCCTTCCTCTTTCATTTCTGTGAAACTACGTTCCATCCCAACCACTACTAGGTGCCTCAGCATCTTTCTTTGATGCTCGTATTTCCTCCATATATGTTATACAGTTGAATCTGTTAATAGAAGTCTCAAATATAATTAAACTCCTTTTGTAGTGAGGGGATAATGCCCAGATTGCCGTCCATTTTGGTCATGGTGCCCTTCTGCGTAGAGTGGAGTGGGAGAGGTGACTTGAAAGTAAGACGGTTCCGTTCTGCATTCACCTCCTGGATGTCTCATTACTAGTTTCCACCTCTGTTGTGCATTGTACATGGGTTTTATGTGGCCCATGGCCTTTCTCTGATCCCTTGATATCCCTCTTCTGCCTGTCAGATCTTAACTTCATCACTACCTTCCACTGTCCCTTTATCCAAACCTCTCCTTTGCGCTAAAGGCCAGAAACCTAAGACACTTCCTTGGCACCCATGTTTCCCTTTGATATCTATCTTGTCTGAGAGTTTGTCTCCCACCATCTCTGGGATGTTGCCAGCATTTGTCTTTTCCCGGGTGCTGTCTCTGCAAACAGATAATTATTTATACCTCTATCACTTCCTGACTAAAATAAATCTCTTTCTGTTGGGTGTGGTGGCTAAGGTTATGGGGAACTTCTTGGCTGAATGCACTGGTGGGTCCCCATCCACATCACAGATAAAACTTTCTGAAGCGTAACTGGGCTCTGACACACTCAGCTTGAGCTAGTTACAGCTTACACAGTTCAGCCTCCACACAGCAGCATTTCCACTATGCAACCACCTGTAAAGGGTGTTGGCTTGTGCACACCCTTCACACTGCACGTCTGTGTTTGTGTCAGCTGCTCAGGTTCCCTCAGGGGAATGCACTGTCTCAAGTAGGCCCTGCCGGAGGTACTTGGTGGGGTATGTTTTGCATGGTGCCATGCACTTTAGAATGACCTTCCACAGACACACCTGGGAAGTAGGACTGCCTGACTCATGTACACAGCAGATAAGGGTGGGGGGTCCCATCTGCACGTCACAGCTATGTCGGAGACTGACAGTCTAGTTAACAATCCTGCTCACAAACTGGGGTCAAAACAGTAAGGAACCACAGCCAAGATTTTCAAGTGTCTAGTGACTTTGGGTGCCCAATCCCGGACATCTTAATGGGGCCTCACATTCAGGAAGTGCTGAGTACCCATCCTTTGAATGCCAAGGCCCTTTTAGGTGTGTCAGGTTGGGCACCCAAAACGACTAGTCACCTTTGAAAGTCTTCATATGCTAACTAGGTTGAGTCTGCATGTCAACCATACCATCTTACAACCTGGTTATCAGCTAGCGTAGATGGCTCGAAGGCTCAGGAAAAAGAACCGGTCAGCTTTATTGAGCATGTCTACTCTGGCTGGGCAACCGTACTGACTCCTAACTCAGATTCCAGAGTCCTGTCCCAGCGTGTGTTGGGTCTTTTGTAAAAAACCTGGGGTAGATTCTTGAAGGCAGTTGCCAGTGTCCTGTTCAGGAATGCAGAGACGGCTTCCCTAGAAAATGACCAAAGAATTTATTGCGGGAGGTGTGTAGAAGGGGCAGCCCATTACAGAACCAGAAGAGAGGGGGAATGAAAGCACCAGCTCAGCTCTTCTCTGGTGAATGTGGAGTTATAGCTCCACACAGGGCTGGAGTTTAAGTTTTTGCTATGTATGTAATATATACATCTCCCAGACATTAGACAGCATCTGGAGACTAAAATGCTGGATCAGCAGGAGTGGTGCAGCACTCGCCCCTGGCAGGCTGACAATAATCAGTAACCTTTTGTAATTATTAACTCAGTTCAGATGAGAGCAGCCTTGATTGGCCTAATTCATTCCATCTGCCACTTCTTGCTGTCGAGCAAAGGTCTGAAAGGAAATGAGGGCTTTGAGGGTGTTCTGCATCCTGCTTGGCAAGGGTGGGGCTCTATCACCTGCCATCAGAGCTGGCAGAACTTGGCCCCATGTGTGCGTCTCTGTCTCAGTGGAGATTTCCCCACTTTGCTGCGCTGGAATCGCAGGGCAGGACTGGTGGGGGCACCCTTAGGCAGTGACAAGCCAGCAGGCTGGAATTCCCAATGTGAGAGCCATGCTGCTCCAGAGGGAAGATGGGAATTAATGGTAGGCCCAGCAGTTCTCTTCAGAGCTGCGGTTTACAGGCTCTTCCTAAGGATAGCTAGAGTTACTTTAGTTATACAGCTGCAGTGTCGTGTTAAACCCTGCTAATACAGTTTCCCAACAGTTACAGGAGAAGCATGTGGTCTTCCGGCCTACTCCAGCTCCTGGGTTGTTTTTTTCCCACCGTGAAGGAAAGCTCCCTTCACCCCTTTGCCAGGGAGGTCTGCTCCAACCTTTTTGAGGTAGTTATTCCCCTTCCCAGCACCGATTGTATGAGGCAACACAGCAGAGGAATTAAAAGTTTCTGCATGCTTTGCAACAAAATGTGCCTAATCCATGTCAAACACACACACATTCCAGCCACACGTGTGGCACCATGGATAGCAGCTGGACAGATATACACGGGGCATGCCACGCTTGGCTAGTGCTTCCTGAATCCATCCCATGAGTGGTTCTATACCCTCAGTGCCTTGAAGGTTAATGACAATGGGTTCAGCCTCTAGTCTCACATAAACCAGGCCACCCTAATCTCTTCCATTGGAGGATCCCTTGTCTTCATTATAACCTCTTATGGGGAAGCCTCTGTTCCAAAGAGAACAGTTAGTTCCAGAAAGATAATGTGGGACTGTTCATAACTAATCTGCTTGTGGTAAGGTAGAAGCTCCTCTGCACATCCAGACTTGGAACTCTGTTCCTTAACATCATCTTTACATATTTCCCATGAACTGCCACTTCTTTCCTCACCCCTACCTCATCAAAATGATTGAAGACTGATTTCTCTTTCAGATTATCTGTATCAATGGCTTTATGTAGGATAAAGTATCACTCCCATCCATGAGCACTTACTTCAGTCTTTAGCTGGAATCTTCTTAGCCTGCACAAGTCTGGGACCTCCATGTATTTTCCTTTTAAGCAGCCTTTTTAATGCATATCATATCAGCTTGGTTATGAAACAAATAAACCTTTTCTTATGGCTCTCAGTAACCAGGTTTGACAAAGGCAGGCTGGTTCTCAGAACAAACCCAGCTTCTTCACCCCAGGCTGCTCTCCCATCTCTCAGGGAAAGGGATGGCAGCCCAGTGAGTTGAGATTTTCAAGGCTAAGATGGACAAAAGACTAGAAAATGCAGGACATTAGAAAACTGGAACCATCCAGCATTAGCAAGGAGATGGGCTGGACCGTGCAATGGGTCTTTTCCATCTCTAATGACTCCCATACTCAGGGTTCATCTTAACGAAGTGGTGGCACTTCCACTGATGATCTCCTGCACATTTAGAGAAGCAGTTATGCTCAATACTCTCTATAATCATTGAGTGCTCAGTTGTTAACCTTTTAACCTTTATAATACTTTTATAAGGAAGGGGTTGATCAGTGCTCCCAGTCCCAGGCTGTGCCAAGCTCTGTAGAGGAGAACAACCTCAGAGGAAAGTTCGTTACCAATAAGCAAGCTGGCTGTTTTGCTCAGCTGTATTTTGACATTTCATCACCTATGTGTTTGCTACTAGCAAGGGAAAAGCAGGCTGTAGTCCTCTCTTCTAACATTTTTCACAACAGGCACAGGTATTTGTCTATTTTCTCTCCTGTGGTTTTGTTTCTCAGTTCAGATTTGTTGTTGGGAAAGGCATATTTTGCTCAAGATTGTTGTGATGGATTATATGACCTTTGGTTTGTCACCAGTTCTGTTTGAAAGGGGCCTGGAATGAATTTTCTGCCATGCAGTACATCGTATAATTTTCTATAGACCTGGACGGTTTTGCCATTGATGGTGTATATTGTAACTTTCTTTGGTGATGTGTATTCAGGGTGATCAGGGACTGCCAGGTGTTCCAGGAGATATTGGATTCCAAGGAGACAAGGTAATTGCTTTCAGTTTTTCTTCTTACATAGATAACATGCGTAGCTGCAAGCTTTCTCAGCTCATATTCAAACCATGTTCTTTTGAAAGCTCTGGTTCCTCCTGTCATAAAGACACTATAGTTTTTTGCATTACACCCTCAGATTCACCTCACCACCACCACTCTGCATAACTCTGAGAGCTTCTCAAACCAAAATCAACAGAATGCCATTTTTTTTTAAACATGCAGTTCTGTACGGGAAAATAAGGTGCTTCCTGTGGAAACGACCATAACCTCCTGCAGAAACTGAAAGTGATGGAACAAGTTCTTCTGATTAGGAGCAATGTGCATGGTCTTCTGGCTGCAGAGTCAGTGAATTTGTCTGCAACAGGGACTTCGGCCCCAAAGCAGCAAAGCACTTAAGCATATGCATAACTTTAAGCACGAGCAGTCGGAGTCCTGTTGACTTCAGGGGAACTACTGGTATGATTAATGCTACTCATGTGCTTTGCTGGACTGGGGCCTCTGTAGTGGTCAGCCACACGTCTCTACATAGCTTATATATTTAGAGGGTGCCGCTCATTGGCATCAGTGTGGGTGACCATGCTCATGCCAGGGTTGAATTTGGCCCCTAGAATCGATAGTTCTTTAGCATGTGTCCCTGCAAATAGAACCAGAGAGCAGGGAATTTCAGGCCAAGGAAGCATGCATGCCAGGTCCCTGCTCTACGAAAGCATGAGTGTCTTTGTGCTGCATACAGGACACAACAGTCTGTGTAGCTCTTAGGATCAGGGTGCAGCAGCTGTGTTTTCCACGTGCTGGGGAGCAATGTGCATACATCCCACTGAAAAGATGCTGTGAGAAGGTGCATGCTGGCTGTCCGGGTGCAGAGAAGGAGAGTGCCTGCATTAGCCAGGAAGACCATGTAGCAGAAAGGCGAAGTGTCCGTGTGCCAGATCTCAGGGAACAGATGTGTGGGTTACCCGTGTAATAGGTGTAAGGGGCGAAGCATGCATGTATGGCTGCCAGCCAGGGAGGAGAGTGTGTGAGCACCTGCCAGCCGGGGGTTGGTGTGTGTGAACAGCTGTGTAAGGACCTGCAGGAAGTGGAGTTGGACTATTAGTAGGGTGACCAGATGTCCCGTTTTTATAGGGACAGTCCCAGTTTTTTTGGGACTTTTCCTTATATAGGCACCTATTACTCCCCACCCCCGTCCCGTTTTTTCAGTTGGTATCTGGTCTCCCTACGTATTAGCATGTAAAACTCTATGGATCAGAGGTGGGAAATAAAGAGATCCCTACACCATGGGATATACTGTGCTGGGATTTTGGCTGGGGAAACCACCAATCAAAAGACTTTCAACAGCTGGCCTTCAGACCCTATGAGAGCGAGAAAGAAGAGGATGTTGGAGCAATGTAACTGTACAGCAATGTTAACTATAGGTGTCCTTCTAGAACTCGGTCTTCTTTAAATGAGTGACTCCTAAAGTCCTCTCCTCTCCTTCAGGACAGTCTTCCCCAGCCTTGTATTGGTGACAATACCAGGCAGCCTCATGAGGCAGCACAGCTGACTCCTTTCTCCTCCCCTTACACACGCTGAGGTCCTGCTGCATATCCTGGTGTATGAATGCACCAAGGGAAAAGAGAGAGGCTTATGCTTGGCAGGTTTAATCTGTTCTACTGTGTCCTTCCATGCTGTGGTCACCCACCCCCGAAAGCACTGGATATGACTGGAGTTGTGAGGACGAAAAGATTCTCTCGCTGTTGCAGAAGCATGGGGTGGGGGCTTTACAGTGGTTATTTTGCATCTGTTTAATTCTGTTTACTGAAAAATTGTTTCTCCGTTTCCCAGGGCAGTCAGGGCTTTCCTGGGATACCAGGAGCCCGAGGAAAGCCAGGTCCCCCTGTAAGTAATGCCTTTAACCATCTTCTATTTCCTAATCTTGCCTCTAAAGAGTTCAGTGCCCAGCTGGAAAGACGGCTCGGCAGGGTGGATGTTATTCTAAACAGGAACCTCAGCAGCTGTCTTACATTCACCCTTGTTTTCTGATTTGGCAGGGAAAGGTTGGTGACAAAGGTCCAGTCGGGTTTCCAGGACCACCCGGTCCGGAGGTATGTGCCTTCAGCTCTGATCATTCCTTTATTTCTTGATTTCTGCCGCCTCTCTTTGTTGGCAAACCTTCATAATTCCCCCACCTCCCAAGCAATCCTCACTGCAAAGGGAAAATGAGAAATGTCCGTTGGACAGCTGCAGGCTACTTCGCTGCTGAGATTCCACCTCCTTTGAACTCCAGCTTGGGTTTTTAATTTAGGAATCATTTAGATACTCACCTCCCTGCCAGTCTTGGAAACCACTCTTCAGGTGGATCCATCTATAGATTCGGTGGAATTATTTGCTTCTGACTCAACCAGTAATGCTCCATGTGGATGCAGGGTTGAAGCCTTTGCTAGCAAAGGACAGGCAAGTTCCTGTTGAACTCACTGCCATAGTGCTGCACTGACAGGTTGTCAGTTTGCATAAGGACCCCTCCTCTGTGTTTTATCTTCAGACGGTTCCCTCCCTCCCTCCCCACTCCATGCAATCTCTGGGGGTTTCCAAAGTCAAAACTCCATGCTATGCAGTAAGCTCCTCACACATTCCAACCCGGCTGCAGTGATGTATAGTGAGACCAAGAGGATGGAGTCCTTGGGCCACCAGTCCCAATCCTCTCTCTACCTCAGTGTGGTAACAAGGCCCCACTTGTTGTAGTCTGTTCTCTCCTTGTTTCCTACAATTACTTAAATCACTAATAATGCTTAGCGCCTTTTCCTCCATAGGGTTCAAAGCACACTAGGAAAGGAGGTATCATCCCCATTTTACAAACAGGGGATCTGAAGCCTAGAAAGCTGAAGCAAGTTGCCCAAGGACACATGACAAGTCAGTGGCAGAACCCAGCTTGCCCAGCCCTCTCTCCTTTCCTGTAGAGCAATAGATATAACCATCATGGCATCCCTCGCCTGGTCCCATAGCTGTCTTGGTCATTTGGCCCCCACTCATCATGCAGTTCTCCAGCCTGTCTTCTGCTGCTGCCCCCTTCCTGGGGAAAGAGCTCATTTCCTGTCCTTTTAGACAGTTACTTTATTGGTCAGGGGAGAGGACTAGGGGCCCGCTTTTCCACTCTGGAAGATCATACATCAGTCATGATGAGGAGAACAGCAGTGGGTTTTCAGCTCAGCAGGTTCATCACCATCCTACAGTGAATCTCAGTTCTTGCCTTTTTATCCTTCTAGCCTCTGTTGTGGGTAACCTGGGAATCTTTTTAACCAAATACTGGTTAGAAGACAGCCCCATTGTCCTCGCCCAAAACCATGTTGTGATGCTTCAAGTACAAGATCAATTTCTCTGCAGCACGTTGTGGTTCACGCCCTTATTAATAATTAGAAAATGTACGTTGTGAGCCTGAGAGACACTTGTAGTGCTGGCTGATAGACTGTTTTCCTTTCATCAGTGTTCTGGTATTTTGCTGGGCCTGGAATGGCTCTTTGTCAAGTGGTATCGCTTAGTAATTCTTGTTCTTTGTTTCTGCTGGAAATGACTATGGATTCCTTTGTTTCTTCGGTGAATGGGTTTGTGGGTGGAAAAGGGGTCACTGTTTGGTTAAAGACAGCAGCTAATGAGCATGTCAGCACCTTTCCTAATTCCTAGGCTGCTTCCCTTTGTCATTCAGGCAGGTGATTTATTTCTCAGAGAAATGAGAGTATATACTGTCTGATAAAGATTAATTAAAAACCAAAATGCCATTTTAAATATGTGATGACAGGGAGGCCCTTACAACAGTGAATTTTGCAAGGAGATGGACCAAAAAGGGGCTGTTAACAGAAGGGATGCCTTGTTCTTACTTAAACCAATAGCCTAGATCTCTTTTCTACTGTTACCCTCTGGATTTCATCTGGTTATTTCAAAGCTGCTTCAGTCCCTGCAGATGCCCCACAGTGGCCTGTGTGTGCACAGTGCCAGCAAATGATGCTAGTCACAACACGAAGCGTCAAGTTAAATCTTTAGAAGAGCTCTTAGAAGAGCACAGGAAGCCTTTCCAGAAAGCTCTCTAATGTAACGCCAACCATTTCTGATTCTCTCTAGGGCTTTCCAGGGGATATTGGCCCACCAGGACAAAATGGCCCCGAAGGCCCGAAGGTGAGCGGCTCTCAGATAGAAGCCTTGTGCTGAGTTGGAAACAGTCAATGAAAACACAGATGTGGGAAGCAGGGTGGGAGAAAAAGTCCTGGAGATTCCTGGAGATTGGTCTGGCTGAGACTCCGGTTTGGTCTGTTTTGGATTGAGTTCCCTCCAAGCGTGGGATTTTTCTTTTTTTCTGAAACAAAATTGACATTGGATCCTTCCCCATGGCAACGTGTGTTGGAAAGAGACCTGTCTCACTTTAATGGACCCTCAGAGCTTTGCTTCTATTTTCTGAGAACCTTTTCTTTTGGATCCATTGCAGGGGAAGCCCGGAGCACGAGGTTTACCTGGGCCAAGAGGACAGCCTGGCCAAGAGGTAAGTGTCCATGTGGCTTCCAAAGCCAAATGCAGTCCTTGTCCAAGAAAACTTTCCCTTTCCAGTCACGTTAATCTTTTGCATAAATGGGGCCCCAGGTTTGCTCCATCTGCACCTGGGAGCAGATACTTAGTCTCAGTCACCAATCAGAAACCTGCAAAATCACAGATCCACTGGGGTTAGCTCTAGAGGCTACATGCTCCCCTCAATCCGTGCATCCAACTCCTGCTGGCATCAGCAGGGGCCTAGCCATCCCACCAGCTTCTTTTTTCTACACCTCATCTTGGTGCCTTCTTCCACTCAGGCCCCTATGCCTGAAAATCCTCCTTTCCTGGCCCAAGGTCCAATGTGCCTCTATTCTGTGTTCCTTCACACTTTGCCTTAAAGCGCATTTTCTAATGTGAGGCCTACAAACCCTGGTCTTCCCCACGGAGTAACATCACCTTCTAAAATAAATAATGAACAGGATGTGCTCGTTATTCTCCATCATGTGCACATGACCTTATTGCTGCGTAAACCCAGGTCTGCAGCCTCCGCCCATCGTGTTGTGCCTTCATTCAGGGCTTAATTATGCCCCTCCCTCGGGGGGTTGCCATTGACTTTAGTGACCCTTGAATTGGAAACACTTTAGGGCAGAGACAGTGAGCCTCATTCTCCTCTTGCTCACAACAGCTTTACACCAGTGTCATTCCAGTGACTTCACTGTCGTTTCTCTAGATTTACATCAGCCTGAGCGGAAAATCAAGCTCATTGTCTTTTGTCTTTCAAGAGCCATCTACATTTGTAGCCCTATGCAAATAATCCAAATTCAGTGCATGAACGGAAAGCGTTGTATAAAGCAATCATAATTCTTAGCCTTATTTAACACTGATCATTTTAAAAGAGCTTTTACAAGCATTAACTGATGCATCTGCATGACCCCCTGCCTCCCCGTCCTCTGTGAGATAGGAGAGTATTCTATCCAATTTGCAGATGGGGAAACCAGGACATAGATTCAGTGGCTCACCCCAGGTCACACAGTGAATGTGTCAAAATCAGATATCATTGACTTCCAATCCCATGGTCAGTCCGCTTGACCGCGTGGTTTCTGTTAGTGGTCCTAATGGTCTAACTCAAAACCACTAGAGCAGTGGGTGGGCTAAGAGCACTTTCAATTTCTCTTTCTATTGTGGGTTTAGGCCAGACACTTGAGATCACCATCCTGTGGCTTAATTGAAGGTCTCCTAGAAACTTTAAATCTGATCCAGACTAAACAGAAACTGACGAGGAACCCAGATGCAGGACCTAGTCCAATTGCCATGTAAGCCTTTGGGAAATCTCAGTAATGGAGCCAATCTAGTGTCCTGTGTGGAAGTGAAGGAAAACCCTCAGTATATCTGATATGTGTGAAAGTCTGTGAGAAACCTTGCACCTGAGGCAAAAAGAGCAAGCTCTCCAGGGATTGCGTCCTTGGCCAAACCAAACTAATCAGATGCCCGTGATCAAGTACAGTATCTTGTGGGCCAAATTCTTCCCTTTGGTAAGCACACGCAATTGCCATTAACTTCTCTGGGAATTTCCGGTGGGCATCCATAGGCAGGATTTGTCTCTGGGTTTATTCCTCTGGCACTGGGATGGCTCCACAGACATATCTGGCTGCACTGAAATGGTGATGCAATCTCCTGGAAGGAAGTGCTCTGATAATCTTCTTCCTTTCCAGTCTGATGGGATGGAACTGTTAAAATGTTATGACAAGACAGCAGTTGCGTAAGCACGGGGATTGTGTATTTAAATGCTGATGGTATTACAAGCTATTTACTTTCATAACATTTCTGGAGCCCAAGAGGCGTATAAGATTTTCTTACTAGTTTCAATTTTTTCCCCTTCAGGGAGATGAAGGACCCATAGGGCCACCAGGGTCCCCTGGTCCAGAGGTAGGTTTCACTGCTCTCAAGTGGCCTGGTCAGTTACTACGTAGCTCCATACACCTCACCAGGCATTTGAGGTTGGAAATAAAAATGAAAGATTTGACCCCCCTATTTCAGTCAAAGAATGGTCCTGCTGGCAAGCATTGTATTGTCTATGTGCAACAAGGGCTTGATCCAACGTCCATGGAAATCAATGGAAAGACTCCCACTGGGCATTGGATGGGGGCTATATAATGTCTTAATATTCAACTAAAGCTGGGCTAGATTAAAGCCCCATATAAACACCCTCAAACTTTGGGATAATTCAGAGCCAAGTGCAAACTGTGTGACTTGGACCTAGCTCCATAATTCACCCCCATGTTGGCTTCCATGATTCAAAAATATGTCCCTGGTCTCATTTGAATGCTGCATTTGTTTTTAAAAGAGAAGAGCAAGAAAAAGGATGGATTGAGAAATACAAGGATATGGACAGTGGACTTAAAAAGTCCTTTTGTCTGCCCCATAATGTGAAAGTAGGGGACCCTCAATCAAAACAACAGAGCAGTACATTTGGGATAAACAAAAGGAATATAGTCGTATCTTTGGAACTCACCACTGCAGGATTTTATGACCTCTGAGAATATTTGCAGGATCCTGATATAATGGTAACCAGATCTCACCCTCTGGGTGTAATCTAATTGCTATACGGATCAGGAGAGGAATGTCTTACTCCACATACAACTTATTGCTGTTGAGCACGTGTGTTGATACAGCAATTTTCACTGCCCTCTATAAAACCAGGTATTGGCTGCTACCAAAGATCTGATGCTATAAATCCATTCCAGCCCCAGCTGCTAGGACAGAAACTGAAGCGGCTTTCCCGGGCAGGGAGTAAGTTTTCACCGGACCATTGGTTTGTGGGTGTATTCCTGCTTTGATGAGTGATAAGCATGGGGCATATATACTCACACACACAGTCAACAGTTTGCACTGATCTGTGGTAGACAGCAGTGATGCAACACGGCTGCAAGAAAGCTCATATTGGCTGAATTCTAGCTGGTACCAGTGGGGTATTGTTGCCAGGAGCTCAGGCTCCCAAATCCCAGCTAGTTGCTGTGGGGCGCTGCTGTGACGACGCTCATATTGGCACTAGGAAGACGCTGCCTTTAGGGGCTCAGGATGCTGGAGCCTGAGCTGGCACTAGGCACAGATGGCTTGCTGGGAGTGTTAGGATGCCAGATGAATGCAGTGTATAATTACCCATCAAAAGGGCAGCAATATAGCCCTTCCATTCATTACTTACAACGCCCATGCAGCACTTCTGGTGTGATGCTGAAGAGATGAAATTTGCCTAATGGTGGAGCAGAGACTTCCTTACACATGCAGTTTCTATCTCAAGCTGAGATCCAGGTCATCCAGAGATCAGACACAGAGCCAAGGCATTGTGCCCTGGTGCCTGGAAGGGCTGCTTTGGGATGTTGTAGCTGGAGTCTTTTGGAGACTCTACTTTGTAAGCAGAGCTGAGCAAATCATTGATTTTTCAGTTCGGCCTCTGAACTGAAAAATTCAGGTTCGTTTCTAACCAAAATTGATTTTTCGTATTTTTTCTCTGTGAAATGAAAAAGCAAAAAAAACCCAACCCCTTTGTCTGGGTCAAACATTTTGAATGACTATTCGAAATGCTGGTTTTGAAATTTTGGTTTTGGGGGCTTTTTTGTCAGTGGAAACTATTTACTGACTCTGACCCAAATTCATAAACAGTTTCAGTGCATTTATTATTTGCCAAAAAAAATGTCACCCAGCTCTATTTGTAAGTTGCATCAGGTCACGCAGGCTTTGGCTGCAGTGACCAAGGGCAGCTGCAGCAGCTGGGAGCAAAGACAATATTGAGCCTTTTATATTCATCATCCTTTGTATGTTTCAGGGTCGACCTGGCAGGAAGGGATTTCCTGGAAAACCTGGCCCTGATGGTTCAAAGGTAAGGCGGGAGGGGTGTTCATACCAGAGAGCTGATGGGTTGGCGTGGGAGAGAGGAATTCAAGACTGGAGTTAAACTTCAAGAACCTCTCATGTTTAACATGTGCTGAGCTTCCAGTTTCCATCCTAGAAATGAAATGGGGCAGTGAGGATTTGCTCTTCTCTCTGCATTTCTCTCTGTCGTCGGCTTCTGGAAGCTCAGCCTCAGCTTGGTTTCTGTGGAAGAATGACTGTGCATTTTTAAACTACACGCTTTATTATAAACAAGTGTGTTTCTCTTTTGATATTAAACTGTTTAATTGTTTTTCCATTGCCTCTCCGGTTTTTGTTCTGAAACAATGCTAACCATTCCTATCTCTGCTGTTTCATTGGCAGCAGGAGGAGCTATTCCAAGAGCAGCCTGCTCTTCACAATACCAACCCCCAGCCCAAAAAACCCCCAAAGGCAGCTCTTTAAACAAGTAAATAACAAAAATCTGTTCTGGCAGCACATCTGCAGTCACATTATCTGCTGACTGAGAAAATGCAGTGGCTGTGACCCAGAGACAACACCAGGTTAGCAAAAAGAACAGGAGGACTTGTGGCACCTTAGAGACGAACAAATTTATTTGAGCATAAGCTTTCGTGGGCTACAGCCCACTTCATCAGATGCACGTAGTGGAAAATACAGTAGGAAGATGTGTATATATACATAGAGAACATGAAACACTATAAGGAGAGTGATCCGTTAAGGTGAGCTATTATCAGCAGGAAAGAAAAAGAACTGGTGTGTGTGTGTGTGTGTGTGTGTGTGGATATATATCTTCCTACTGTATTTTCCACTACATGCATCTGATGAAGTAGGGCTGTAGCCCACGAAAGCTTATGCTGAAATAAATTTGTTAGTCTCAAGGTGCCACAAGTCCTCCTGTTCTTTTTTTGGATACAGACTAACACGCTGCTACTCTGAAACCAGGTTAGCAGTGACTGTCTTTTAGACAGCCTGTCCTGAGTTACTCAGACACTTCCCTAGACCAACCCTTCCACAACCCATCCTTCTCCCTGGTCAGTCTGGGCGTATGTACATCCCTGTGCTTTTCCCTCCAGCCTCGGGCCACGCTCTCTGAATTATTGTAAGCAGTTGACTTTTTAATGGTGATCACAGTAGGTAATCAAAGTCACCACCAGAGGCTGGATTTTCAGGTGCACCGCACCCGCATTTGATTCTGAAGTTTTCCAAAGAATTCTGCACCCAACATACTGAGCTTTTAGAAATTCGGTTCCTTATTTTGGTGCTCAAATGGGAGCTGAGCTCTCTTGAAAATCTGGCCACAGAAGTGCTTCTGTCATGTTAGCACAGACTGACTGTTCTTTCCTAATTAACAGGATCTTGGAAAATGTAGACAGCTTGGAAGTACCTATTTTGAAGGCTTGATCTCATTAAAAAGTGGGCTGATGCATAAGTTTGGTGCAGTGTCGTTGCACACGGCTTGTTAGTGCTGGAACTCTCAGTATTGAGATCCAGCACTACTCACCCAAAATGTTTAGTTACGCCTGTCATTAATCCTGCTGTGTTGCAGTTGAGACACCAGGAGTTTAACCCTTTCGGAGAAAGATTTTTGACAAAGCAGCACTGAGTTAGCCTTCTGTGATACCTCTCTCCATCTCAATGCAGGGTGAGCCAGGACATCCAGGGCGGACAGGAAAAGTTGGTGAGCAGGTAAACTCCTTATTTTCTTTGTCCATTTGAATGTCTCGCATGTACCCATTTCCCTGTGCATTCCTGGTATGGGGCAGAATCTTGACCTCTTTGCTGAAGATCAGGTGTTTTGTAAACACTGGGATTTTATAATATGTGAAATAGTATATTGTGTGTGTATGTGTGTAAAAATAACTTTTCCAGAGAGGCACAGAAAATTGTTGCCCTCCTTGCCCCTGTATTCTTTTCATCCTCAAGGGCCTCTCCTTATTCCTACTTTTCTTGCAAAATCATTGGTTCCCAACAAAATGGATTCTTTCATCACTAAGCCCAGATCCAATTAGCTCAGCCTCAGAGCATCGGTGACCTAGTGGGTGGCTCTCAAATGTCCATATGTTGTCAGTGGTATTTATAGGGGCACATGGTACCCTGCAGACAGTTTACAAAATAATGGGTCCCTGCCCTGAGGCACCTGAGACACAATAGGAGATACAAATCAGATGCTAAGGCTGTTCCCCCAGGCAAACTTGATAGAAATAATCATCAGTTTCTTGAGTTCTTTTCATGGTCAATATCCCCTCACTGGCTGCCTGGTCCAGCATTGTACTGACGCCACCCGCGAGGTGCTGCACTTCCTTGAAGCAGGGGGCACCCAGCATCTTGCAGGTTTATGTTTTTGGCAACAAGAGAACAGTGATGAGCACTGCTTCGTTGCACCACAGAAGAGAATGTGCTGACTAGGAAACATAGGAAGATGCATCATCTCCATAAGCTTCAGGGAAACCACAGGGTTCAGGGAAAAAGAAACAAATGTTCCCCATCTTTGTGTGATAAAAACCAACCTATCTACCCACTACCAGCCCTGAAATTGCAGCCACAGAGCCTCCAACACATTCTTCTTGTTCCCACATGACCACATCGAGCTGGATGCGGCTGGTTTGGCCAAAGCAACTGAGCGGCTGACCAGCCATTGGCAGAGGGATGTGCAACTTCTCCTGGCAGCCATCTTTCCCAAGGCTTTTCGTTGCTTGTCAGTCAAGGTCTTTGGTTTGTTTGGTTTTGTTTTTCAGCCTCCCTGGATCTTTGTTCTCCTGTATCCAACAGCTGGAGGTCATTTGTCTCATGGCTCTCTGACCAAGCATGTTCAAAAGCCAGTGTCACAAAGGGCAATTGTCAGTACTAGCAAGATTTTCTCAGGGGTTTGGCTAGATTGAAGAGGTTGGTTAGTTCTCCGTAAAGCACCATGCTTACCTCCAAGGCTATTGAACTAACACCGTATAACCACCAGGCCTTTGCGAAACTGGGGACATCAGTAAGCTTCCTGCTGTTCCTGTTCCTACTTCAGGGACATAATGTCTCAAACCTGTTTACCTTAAACTCTGAGTTGGCCTCTGGCCGCAAAGCTTGCAACTATACCCATGGTGTTCGGGGCATCTGGGACACGTTTAGGGCACACAGATACCAGCCCTATATCCAGAGGCTAAAGTTCCCTGTTAGTGTCTTAATTTTTTAGGGCAGATTAAGGGATTTCTATATCTCAGCAAACTTTGCACAGCACAAACTGAGTGTCCAAATACCAAATAAGTTTCAATGGCTTCTTTTCAAAGACATTTTCAAGCAGATTATACGAACAACAATGAAACAAGCAATGCCGGGAGACGTGGAGGTGTACTGGACAGAGCACTGGACTGAGAATCAGGAGACCTGGGTTTTAGTTCCAGTTCTGCCCCTGGCCTTGGGCAAGACACGTCCCCTCTCTGTGCCTCAGTTTCCCCATCTGTAAAAACAGGGATAGTGATACTGACTTCCTTTGTAAAGTGCTTTGAGCTCCATTGCTGTATCATTAATATTACCACCTCCTGCAGCTCACACCAAATGTACTTTACAGAACTTTCTTCAGACTCAGGGCTCAATACAGAGAAATTTGATCACTCACAACCTCTATTGGCTTCAATGAAAGTAGAGAATGCTCACCACTTCCTGATCTATTTATTCATTAATGTTTGAAATAATAAATATTGGGTCCACAAAGAAGAAGCAGAGGTGCTTAGAATAGTGTCATTTTCAGTTTCTTTCAACAAGATCACTCATTTGTTTTTAAACAGTTAAATGGGGCTTATGGGGAGGTAGAGATATAGAGAAAATAAACTGTAAAACAAAATCCTCTTCGTGCACAAACTTCTCCAATCTCTGTAAGTTTCACTTGACTAAAGGAAGAACCTACAGGAACCCAAAATGCTGAATTGTATTAGCAGACAATTTAAATGGGGAAGGTTGATCTTATCATCTAAAACACTGGGCTAGAAGTCAAGTGACCTGGGTTCGTTCTTGCTCTGCTGCCAACAGCTGTGTGAATTTGGGCAACTCCCTTAAACTCTCTGTGCCTCAGTTTCACCCCTGCAGGATGAGAAGGGTAATCCCCACTGCAGGTGGCAGTACGAGGCATAATCAATTTAAAGTGTAAGCTCTTTGGGGCAGGGACAATCTCTTGCTCTCAGTTCTTACTTTGTACAGCTTCTAGAACATAAGAGCAGTCATACGGGGTCAGGCCAATGGCCCATCCAGCCCAGTATCTTGTCTTCAGACAAGTGCCAGTGCCAGATGCTGCAGAAGAGATGAACCGAACAGGACAATTATTGAGTGTTCTGGCTCAGGGACACCCAAAGCATGGGATTGTGCCCCTGATCACCTTGGCTAATAGCCAGTGACTAACTTATCCTCCATGAACTTCTCATTCTTTTTTTGAACCCAGTTACCTAGAGCCCTGCGTGGACACACAGTTTGTATCCACATCCGATCCACAAAAATGATTGGCATTGGCAGATATCTGTGGATATAGACAGGAGATCTGTGGATTTGCAGAACTCTAGTTCTACGTATGCTGGGCTCTGATATCAATTGAGAACTCTAGGTGCTGTTGTATTGCAAATAATTATGAAAGTTTAGAAAGTGCTTTGAGATCCTCAGCTGGAAGGTAGTGCAGCAGGACAGAGTATCATGATTATTATTCCTTAAGTCCCTCAAGGATGACTCTGAATAAAAACTAAAGGCCCCATTCAGTGAAAAGAAAATACAGCTGGTCTCTGCTGATACTGAAGCCAGCACAGGGATCTGAAAGCTGGCTGGACTATTTTTACTCAATTAGTCTCTGTCTAGAAAAAAAAATCTGTTTCCTTACCAGTTACGTCATTAGAACAAAAACGTCACACCAGGTTCGTGATAAATTACCTCCTTTCCTAGCACACCTTTGCTAGACAATGCTTAGAGTATTTCCTCTCCTCCCCCTCCCACAGGGAGGTCAGGGCAAGCCAATACTGGGGCTTTTTCATAGAGCTGTGGTGGTGGGGGGGAAAACTATACCCCAGATTTCCAGCCCATGAAAGATCTGATCTTCCCCGATTTCCTGCCTCTCCCAGGCAAAGGTGCTGTCTGAGAGGCCCCCATAGCTTCGGTGTCAGCGATGAGGCTTTTCAGAGTTGCTGCTAGGCACTCAGTAGCAACTGCCTCTGGTTCGAAGCAGCCAGCGTGATGGTGTGAAATAAGATCACATATACATCTCCTCGCTAGGCTCAAGCACTCTCCTTTCGGGTCCGTCTGTTTAAGCAAACATGGAAGTTTTGGAAAGATTTCCAGTGTTACTTGAGCATTCGCCGGGAGTTTTTAAGCCCTGTATGGTGGCCCCTGATTCCTTACATCTCCATTGCAAAGAAACTGACTCAGGAAATTCACTAGAGGTTGCTCTCTGAATGCTGAAAGGTCTCCAGCTGCGCAGCTCCCCACCCCCTCCAGCCTGGATGTGCACGGTTTAACCCTTCCTTGCCAGCAGGTGGAGACAGAAACTGAGTGAGCAAAGACACCACAAGGGCCAAAACACCAGCCTTCCCCATTCCTTACTGAACTGTGTGAAAACAGGCCCCAGGGACGGGAACTGCCTGAGTGTCCGTGCCGGAGGCAGAAACCAAACCATGACGACACCAGAGGCGAGGAGACACCTGCCTTCCCCCTGCAGGAGACAGAATAACAAACCGGGGGGGAAGGTGCCTCGGGGGCAAAGACCCCCTGCCTGCCTTGTGCTGGGGACCATAAAGACTAATGATCAACCATGTCAGCAGGAGCAGCAGGGAGAGCATGAGCGTGACCTATGCTCTTAACAAGGAGCAGATTCTCTTCCAGCAGCAACGTCAGTGCCTCCCCTCATCGTTAACAAAAGGATAACTAATCACCATCTGGTTACGGTGCTTCCTGATGGACATTATGTTCAGCTACTTACCAGTCACATGGGGGAGTAGAGTGATGCTGTACACTTGACCTTTGAAGACCCAACAATGAAGATTTTGTGCCTGTTGCAGACCCCTCTCTAATTATCAGCTTTCTCTGAGTGTTGTTAAGATTTCTGAGTACTTTGAGGTCAGGACAGCTAACCTAGCTCTGTACTGTCTGGCTTACTCCCATTTCCATCAGTCCTGTGTCTCTGACTTGTATCTAATGCCCTCTGAGAGTCAGTGGCTATCTTCCGCAGGCATCCCACATCCAGGTACAAATTCCAGTGTAAGGTATTTACGTGGCTCCCACTACCAGAGTATCTGAGCACCTCCGGCTTTAATGTATTTACCTGCACAGCACTTCTTTGGAAGCAGGGCAGTGCTACTATCCCCATTTTACAGAGAGGGAACTGAGACACAAAGATTAAGTGATTTGTCTGAGGTCAAACAGTAAGTCAGTAGCAGAACAGGGAATTGATCCCAAGTCTCCCGAGACCCAGGGTAGCACCCTAACCACTGCACCATCATTCCTCTGGGGAACTAGTGCTTCTGAGCTGTGAGGTCCTTTGCTTCCAGGTCTACAGACACTGCAGTGCGTGAATCTTCCTTGCGAGACCAGGTGTTTGGCCAACATGTCAAAATATATCTTTGGTTCAGTGCCCAAAGAGAAGCATGAAAATTCTAAAGCCAGAGAGTGGGGTCTGAGCTTTGGTGTGCAGAGGGTTAAAACCACATAGAAAATTCAATGCAAGTCACACAGCGCGGGTCAGAGTGGCCTCCCAAATCAGTGATATTTACTGCTTTACTTTCCCTTTCTTTCATCTAAACAGGATTATTGTACATTACCCTCCATTCCTTTCTGCTTCCGTTTGTTTTGTTTTCAGTTCTAACGAACCAGTAAAACACCAGGGGCCAGTGATTGGTTCCTGCTGGCGGGCGCTCTATGCCTGGGAGCACGTGCTCACACTGAGTTCTACTGTTGGTTGGGTTTTTCAAATGGTGCATGATTCATTGCCGAGCTGCAGCAAAGGGGACAAGCTTAATTGTAACAGGGCTGCATGATAAGCCAGGACATACTGAACTCCTCATCCGATGTAAATGTTTTACATTCTTGATTGGTAACTGTGGGACTTTATCCATGCAGCCACTGCTGCTGGGATTTCATGTGCATTATTACACATGGTCCTTGAAGTTGTGTGTGTTGCTGTGTTCGATTTCATGGCAGTTGCTGGGAGGTTGGAAAAATATTTTTACACAGGGTCCATTTTGTAGCAGTGACAGCAATCTAGGTCTACATTTCTCCCATGGATATGCTGGTCAGTATCTGCCATCATTGGCTCTTTTGGTAATATTTTAAGGCATGTATTGTTGTTTCCTGTGTTCTGTTAAGTGTGTCTATCACATTTTGGCCAGCAAGGAGCATTGTGAGCCAAGCCCCCATAGTGATTTCAGATTACCCGATGAATTCAGTGGGACTTGTTCTGCCTAGACACAACTGTGGTGTTTGTATATGCTTTCAAAAGTCTCTCTCAGGCTAAAGTTAGCTCATCATAGAACAGATTTAAACATTTTATTAAAGTTAATGTTTAAAATTAAATATACACAAGTTAAGAGGGAAGGTACAGTACAGCTGGGGTCATGCTTGAGTTATGGGGGATCACAGGTATCGGCTGCAAGGATGAAGAGACACATACATATCACATAACCAGCATAGAACCAGATTGGGGTGCAAGAGTTTTTAAAGTGTCAGTGGATAAGTGGGCTCGGGTATGCCACCCATGGACTGTATAAGGAGTCCAAATCAGTATAGGTGTAGCGAATAAGTACATGGGTGGGGTGCGTCCCTTGGTTCATCAGGGAAGGAAGTGGGTTATTTCCCTGGTCGGCGGTCTCAATTACTCAATGTGGTATTGGCGGTGTCCTGTGATGTGTTCCATAGAAATGTCTCTTGACTACCTGATGGTGTCGGACACCATGAGCTGTCTCATGAGTCGGGCGTAGCGTCGACCAACTCCGCATGCTTTCAGAAGCGGCTCGTTGTGGGGGTCCCACGAGCCCAGGGCTCCCATGATCAGGGCATATATCTGAACCTCATAGCCCTGGGTTCTCAGGGTCTCGGCCAGCAGGGTGTACTTCAACACCTTCCGTGCTCGGGCCTCGTGGAAGGCCGGTGACCTGTTTTCAAATGGCACCGTGACATCTACCATGAGGATCTTCTTTTTTTCTGCATCCATTACGACGATGTCGGGTCGCAGTCTGCTGTCTGTCCCGGGGATGGCCGAATCGAGGGTGATCTTCCCCAGGAACAGCGTGATGGCTTTCACCAGCTGGTTCTGGATGGTGTTATGGTGGTGCCGCCAGGCTCCAGAGTGCTGTTTGCATCCACACAGGACATGGGGCAGGGTCTCATTTAATACACTGGCTGCAAAAGCCAGAGGGACACCTGTGCTGAAAGTGATCTTCACCACTGGTTCTTCTGCTTCTTCTGTCTAGCTATGTTGCTACACACAGTCCTCTTGTTACTACGTTCACATGAAGCAATGATGTCTTCCCTTGAGTTGTAAATGAGAACATATGCCCCCCAGTGTAGAGATCTCTCTACATGTCTTACTGGAGCTAGATGCTATACTAAGAGCCAACCCTCATTACTTCCCCCATTCTGCCACAAAAGGTGGAGGGTGAAGCGTTTGTCTCCTGCCTGCTTGTATTTGCAATGTATGTGATAATGCATCCGCCACTCCCGGTGGCTGAGATGATGAACTTGTGATGGAAATAGGATCCCATGGGGACATATTGTTCGTACTCTGCTTTGAACTCTTTATTCAAGGTTAATGCTCAGTTTCTGTTCCAATAACCCATCACTGTAGCACTAAAATTGCTCACATCAGGAGGCCTGGACACCGAACATGTATCACATTTCTTTCACACTTTCCAACCAACTGACCCAGCTAGTGGCTTCCTCAGTTTTCTCAGTCTTGCCATCCTATTAAGTTCTTTCCATAAAGACTTCCCATTATGTAAACTGGTGCTCCATGGTGGGCATCCATTTTGACATGGAAGGCTATATACCCAACCCTTAGGAAATATTCTAAAATGGCCTTGCTTTCAACAGTATCAATAGCTTTGTTCATTGCAGGTGCCTATAATGTTGTGTGGGACACACTTTAATTAGTCTCTGAATTTCATATGCCTTTTCACCTGTGGGAGAAGGCGAAGCTCTGAAATCACTGGGTTTTCAAGGAAACTGAGAAACATTTGACTTTTTACCTTTTACGGTGGCTTTCAGCCTATGTGCTTCTTCATTTAAGTTGTTTGATCATTCTACCCTGTGCTAGAAGACCAGCCTTTGTGTTTATGGCCTTATGTCCAAGCTCTGAAAATAACTAATAGTTATCAACTATGTATTTGTACCTGGGTCAGATTGAAAAGATAATTGATCCATTGACTGTGCCACCTAGTGGTCAGATATTGTCACATCTTTACCTTTGTCCCTGCGTTGAACAGTTCAGTCTTTTTCTTAATTGGCCATTAGGATAAACACAGTTTCACCTTTCTATGTCTCATAGTGTGGGTGTTGGGTATTTCTTTCTGATATTCATCCTGGCACAGTAGGATTCCTTCAGTTACTTGAACCGGGGTATCGCTGGGAGCATTTTAAAATTCTCGCAGAAGAGGATGCTGGCTCTTCTGCGAGGTGCTGATTCAACAGCCTGGAAACAACGTCAAGCTTGAGTTCCAGGCTTTCTTCTGAGTCCAGCTGTGAGTGGTGGTGGTTTGTTTGTTTGTATTGCAGTCGTGCATTAGAACCCTGGTCTCGAACCAGGGCCCCGCTGTGCAAAGCTCCCAGAACAAAGAGCTGAGCCAAAGAGCTTACAATACAAGCATTCAGTCCGTAGCCTGCTTTCTTGTGATCACTGAGAATGCAAGTTCCCAAAGTTGCACTGAGCTTGCCCCCCGTCCCTAGTAAAACAATACGTGTACAATCAGTTTGTGTTTCCTTCCATCCTCCAAGGAGCTGCAGGAACAGCTGGCAACATCCTGCTTCCAAGGGAGTAGCTGTGCATCCTGGAGGGTAGGCATCTTTTGGGATTGGCCTGGGTTTGCATCATGACGTGATCGCATCTCAGTCTCCTGGCAAGTCATTGTTGTGTACTGCTGGACAAATTGCTAAAGGTGGCATCTCACTCCAAGCTTAATCACTTCTGATATGCTCTTCACCTTTCCAGCTGGTTCCTTAACAACCCACTTTCAAGGAGACATCACTCCCAGTCCCAGACCATGATGAACAATTGCACCGACCAGCCAAGTGAATGAGAACGTCGGGAAGAGCGTGTGTGTTTGACCTCTGGCTCTGCCTAGAGATTGGCCTGAGTGAATGTAATCCAAGGTCAGATGTTCCCATACAGGCTCATCTCTGCACCTCAGGAAGGAGTTCCTGTGGCAGCTACGCTCGTTGCATTTAAAAGAATATAGCCCATGGAGGCATTCGGGGTAATCAGCAGCAGTCAGTGGAGAGACCCCTGTAGTGTTAGACGTCTCTGAATAGCCACAGTACTGAGTCTCCTACACAGGCACAACTAGGGCTCTTCTTCCTTAGTACACGGCCTGGCTCTTTTTGCCCCTCTCTCTCTCTCCTGGACGTGACTCTGTGGAGGATGATTACTTTTGGCTCCTGTGGAAGTTGCATAACCTGTAAGCTGACTGCACGGACTGTGATTTGTAACCAGGTGGTATCACTTGATGCTCTAGCAGTGTGCAAATGTAAACTGACCTGTGAAGAGTGAGAGATTGTAGATAGCTGCCGTTGCTTGCTGGAGACAGAAACCAAGCTGCACTGAGAAAAGATCTATTGCAGAAGCAGAGCCCACCTGCCTTTCCTCTGCTGGGAATGAAGGGTTTGAAACATTGACAGGAGATCTGAAAATGCCCCATTCCATCAAAGTGGAATTTACAGGGGTGGAAAAACAGTGATTTTTTTCCCCCTGACATTTCAGTAGAATGTTTTTAAACGTAAAGTAAAAGTGTGTGCCTTGAGGGGGGAGGGTATTATAAATAAGTCTTGTGAATAAAATAGATTGACTCTTCCCTCCCCCACACACTTTGAAATTTACCCTGGGTTGCTGTGAGTTAACCCTGACATGGATCCTGCCAGGACAGTGTTCCCAAATAACCCTCTTCAAACTCACCTGACGACACCAGCCTGAACATTTGGGGAGACTGCCTTTGATTTAATAATACTTCAAATGTACATAGCGTTTGGCACCTGCGCGTGTGACAGTGCTTCACGAAGGCGGGGAAGTATGGGGGCTAGCTGGGGAAACTGAAACAGTAGTTAAGTGACTACTGCCCAGGTTTGCATAACGAGGTGGCAGCAGCAGAGCTGGGAACAGAACTCAGGTCTCCTGGCTCTGTTCACTGGCGCATGCTGCCTCCTTAACATGTTCCTGAATACAGTCAGGATGGTTCTGGAACTTTTGAAGTTCATATCCAGATCTGATGTGCGTCTGGCCTCTGTTCTCATAATGGATCAAACCAAAACCCCAGATCAAAACAGCCTTGAACTTTAAATTTGGATGGGATGAGGACAAAGGACTAAAGAAAGCTCTTGTCGAGCTGCATTGGGACTGTCCACTGCTCTCTCTGTGAACCCCATCTCGAAGTGCAGAATTTCCGGAATGGACCAGTTTGGGGTTTTTTTGTTCCTCCTCTCTTTACTGGCTTAGAAAATCCCCATTTTTTTAAAAGTCTCTCCCAGCACCCTATGGCTTCCTTTTCCAAATGTCTCAACTCTGTGGACCAGGCATGAGTATGGGGCGAGAGATCGGAGAGTCTCAAATTCACAAAGCAGTTTTAAGCTCCACAGAGGCATCCCTAAACCGCCAAACTCCAAGAGTCCACCTAACAACACATTAGGGATCTGTCCAATGAGCTCAGTTAGAATGGTCTGACACTGATCTGCCAGACTTGCTCAGCAACCGCCTCTCAGTAGCAGCCAAGGCGCGCTCTATAGCCATACAAGCTGGACCATAGCTTTCATTCACACCACAGATGCCAGCTATTGGCAGGTTGTGAAGTGGTTCAACATGAGATTAATCCCTTCAGTTATGGGTTCTGAAAAAGGACACAGTAACGAAGCTTGTCAGGATGAGGAACAAGGTGGTTAGCTGCTCCAACAGCCCTGCAATAAGAGAGAAAATAGAGTGTTCCATTTAAAGCAAACCCACTAGAAAAATTTCCTTCAGTTTCTAAAGTTTTATTGAGTTGGGAGGGTCTATTTTACTCAGACAATGTGAACAGCTTCTCAAGAATTTTCAGTTTATACCTTCATACTGTAGCCATTTTTTTTCTTCATGATTAAAAGCCATTCTGTTTGTTTCTTTATCATCCCAAATGATGATCATTCCCAAAATCTTGTGTCTGGGTTTGTTTTTCAAGAAGGCTTCTGATTAGTGTGACAAATCTACTGTTCTGTTAACCCCTCCAATTGCATCTGCTCTAGCTTTTATTCTCTATAAATATCCCAACCATGCTGCTCCTAGAATGGCAACACTAGTCAGACAGGGCTCCAAGGAGCTGCTGACTTTTTAATCCTAACTAACCCAGAGACATGTCTGCGCAATATGATGGTTAAAATGCTGATGGTCACCAGAGTCTTTTCTATATTGGCTCTTCCCCCACTGATATCCCCAGCAGAATTGTGCTTACAGAAGCAAAAGTCGGGAAACGTTAGCAACATAAAACCCTCCATAAACTAGGCCTCTCTGTCGAACGCTGTTGGCTGAGTCAGTAATTTGTTCCTGGTATTGTGTTTTGTGGCTCTCGTAGATGCTAGCATTGAAGTTCCAACTGTCTCATAAAGCAGAAACATCTGGTTGAATTAGGGACTCCTATGTCTGGGAGCACCGCTATCCTCTCTAGTAGCCAATATGAACTACTGAATAGCGTACAAAGGACACTGGGCTAATTCCACTAGCAAGGAAAATCAAATACATTGTTTACTCTATGGAAATAAAGCAGAAAATTAATTGCACTCTTCTGTTCTCCTCAGGGTCTGATGGGTTTCATCGGTCCAGTCGGGGAACCTGGAATAGTGGGAGAGAAGGTAGGAATGGTTTGCAAACAAATTGGCTATTATTTTTTGGGAAGAGAGCAAAGGGAGTATGTGACATTATTTAATGTAACAGTTTAGATTTCTTAACTCAAAATGCGGTGAAGAATGTTGCAATTTCAAGATGTGATGAGTTAGCCTTGTGCCAGTCAGAAACTTACGTTCTACTTCACTTGAGGGATTGCCACTCATTCCTCCTTTAAAGGGACAGTCACGAATTTTTTTGAACATAGGAATTATTGCCAGGGCAGGAGGGGAGTTTCGCTCATTCATTCATAGCCTTGTGAGAAGCCCATAAATAACATTCCCAACTGTCTTTTTCCCCTTTTCTCTCTGGCAAATGTTGCCTCCCCTCCCAAGCCTGTGATTCAAAGAGAGGTTGAGCTTTACCAGGCTTTGAGAGCTCACCTCATTAATGCACCAGCATCACTGATCACGTCACTGCATCTCTGGGAATGTGAGGCCCAGTCCTTCACTCCGTACCTCGGACAAAGCAGAAGCAAATGGGAGTGCAGCTTGCAAACTGATCCCTGCATTGCATATCCCTGTGCCCATGCACAGTTCCCCATGAATGCCACAGGATCGGGGCCTGAGGAAGGCCTTCAGGATTTGTTAGTGAATCTCAGATGCAAAGGGATCATAGTACTGTAGATATGGAACTAAGCAGATGCCAATCTTAACACCATTTACATTAATTAGATATAGAACATGGACGGTGCATAAACAGTAGACAGAGTTGAAGTTCTCTTTGTTGTCAGCAAGACAGTGTTGTTGCACTGCACACGTTAGTAATGCTAACACCCTCTAGCATGCTAGCAGTCCAGCCCTAAGGTTAATACAAATATAAAATGGTACATTATACTGTACCCTCCCCCCTTTTCATGATTGTCCCAGAGGACAAAAGTCTGAGGAGCAAAGTCGTGGTGTCAGGACATCATTCTGTTTATGTTGTGTTGTCTTGGAACAAACTTTATTCCTTATATTACGCTAAAACCTAGAGACTCCACTGTGCTAGGTGTTGTGCATATAGTGTATGAGACAATCCTAGCCTAAAAAGAGTTTACAGTTGAAATGGACATGGCAGACAAAGGGTGGAAGAAATTACATGTTAACTTCATTTTATAGAAAGGGAACTGAGGCACAGATTAAGTGACTTGCCCAAGGTTACACAGAAAGTCTGTTGGAAGAGCCAGAAATTAAACCCAGGTATGCTGAGTTCCAGTCGAGTGTGTGAATTACAAAACCAACCTTCATGGTGGAATTCAGCATTTGTAATATGATGATGTTACATCAGTGTCAGGACAAACTCAGGCTGTCTTATGAAAATCTGCACTAGGAAATCCTCAGTGCAGCTGAAATTTGTACCAGATCTTTTCTTCTCCCCCAAGGCAAATTTACAGATAACAAAAGTGACTATCATCACATCAAAGCCTTAGCCATAATTCCAGCTGGCATTGCATCTTAGAGCTTACTGTGTTACTGTGCACTAAATGAAGTGGGAAATATGCTTTCATTTAACATAGCTGTGTCAGCAATCTCCATCCAGAAAGCTGCAAAATGTAATGCTGAAGCAAACAGAATCAAACTACTGTCAAAGAGAACAATGTAGCTAACAGGTCTTTAATAAAATCCATACATTGAGAAAGAAAGCTTGCCACTATCAATTGATTCACAAGGTCCAGCTAGTGACAACAGCCTCTTTGGATTTGTTTTTAATAGATATTTAGAATCCAGGAGTCATTTTCCCAGTATAGTCTAACTATTGGAAGGAAGGTCAGATTCTGGGTGTAATATACTTGGCAGTATGTTTGTAACTCCTCCTCCTCCCCCTGAACCCGCTAGTGTGCACACGTACACTGTGAATTCAGGTGTGTGTTACCAGTTGAGGACCATAGAGTCACTGAAGGTGTTGCCAATCCATCCAGGCAGGAATAATTGTAAACCTATTGTTAGAACTGTAGATCGAACATCACTTCACCGTAGATTCAGGCAGAAGTACAATGATGCAGTATTGATAAAGAGTTATAACTCACCTATAAGACACCTGGCTTTCTGTATCTCCAAAGATCATGACATGGAGGAGCCAAGGATATATTGAACAGAGGTGACACGTCTCTGTGTGATAACATAAACCTCTAAGGTTAAGATTTGCCTCAATTTTTGCTGCTGTCTTGAGACACCTTTAAAAAAAAAGCCTGGTTTTATAGGACAGATGTTCAGCCCCTTCTGACCATAAGACCCCTTTAAGGTGTCTCAAGTTGGACTCTTCAAAAACATAGGCACCCAAAATTATTATTTATTATTTGTACTGTGGTGGTTCATGGACCAGAAACCCCTGGTGCTAGGTGCTGTACAAACAATGAACAAAAAGATGGGCCCTGCCCCAAAATGCTTGCAATCTACTTTTGCAAATCTTGGACTTAATTTCCAAACATGTTCTCAACATTAATAGTGGCACCTATTCAGAATCGCCACCAAAGCTCCACAGCTTTCAGGACCATGCTGCTCCAAACACAGCAATATGCAGTGAGGGTGAGACTCCCGAAGGGATAGCAGATAAGAGGGGGAGGTATGGAGATACCTTCCTGGGTTCTGTTCCCAGCTCTGCTATGGACGATTATGGGACCTTGAGTGAGTCATTTTCATTTCCTGTGCCTCAACTTCCCCATCTTTTCAATGGAGATCATGAAAACCCACCTCTCGGGGTCGCTGAGAATTGATGAAACTGCTGTATGCTGCTTTGAGATGCTACAGACGTGGCCAATGGTGAATTTCTTACTGTGATTTTTTTGTGGGAAATCAGTAGCTGTAACCTGATGGCCTCTTGGCACTAAACAGTCATTTCAGATGACAAACCAGGGGCCACTGTTCAGTCCACTCGCTGCTACAGTATCAGAAGGGAGACGCTGTCAAGCTCAGCGCTATTAATGGGCTATTGCAACTTCACATGAGTTCACAGCAGCAGGAGCAGTTGAGACAATTTGTGGATGCTTCATGATTTTCAACTGCAGTATTGTCCCACCCATTAGCTCATAATGCTCATTAACAAAATTACTTGCTGTGCTTTGTGTGCCATTGTCTTTCTTAGGGTGACCGAGGCACAATCGGCGCACCGGGCCCACCAGGAGTCAAGGGGTCGATGGTAAGGAGTAAGTCTGCATTCTCTCGCTCACCCTCTGACTAATGGCCTCCTCATCTCTCACGGTTCCATGGTAAATTACAGCTCCGACCAGTCTGTTGGCTAAACCCTGATAGCTCCAATTTTTTCCTTCCTGTGTGGAGATGGGATGGGCATTTGACTGACTGATATCAAACTACAAACGCTCCCACCCATCCACCTTAGCAGGATTATCCACATTGGCCACTCTGTTTACACCTCAGTCCGTTCCCTCTTTGAAAGCGTGAGAGCAGTGGTGGTTTTCAGCATGTCCTGCAGGTCAGCAAACATGGGGTCTGTCTCATGAGGCAAAGATAACTTAACCACTAGTACGCTGCAATATCTGAAGTGCTGCCCGATGGAAAGGTGTAGTCTAGTTGTCTGAGGGCCAGGAACTCCTGGATTCCCGTCTTGCCTCTGACACTAGCTCCTTTTGTGCCCTGGGCCAAGACTTTAAAAGCCAGAAGTTCAGACCTGCTCAGTCCCCAATAGTTTGAGCTCTTTTGAAAATCTGGGTCCAACTGTGGGTGCTGAGCCTTGACAACCTGGCCCTCAGCTCTTTTACCCGAGCAGAAGTTGCTTGAGCTGGCAAGTGACTGATGCTGCCCTAGCTTCTATCACCCCCTGCTCTTCCCACAGAAAAAGGAAGTAGGGGAAGATTTCCAGAGAACGCCTGCCATGTGTCGTCATCTTCCTTTGTCTTTTAGGGGCATCCCGGGACGCCCGGAGGAATTGGTTTCTCAGGAGCTCCTGGACCACCAGTAAGTAAAGCCTAGTCATCTTGTAACTAGTGGGAAAGAGAGTCAGCGTCTCATATACCTGGTGTCATGGGTCAGACCCAAGGCAGTCCTCTTCCAGTTGGCACTGGGTTTGAATGGCAATTTGTGAATGAGAGACCCTGGTGAAGAGATGGTACATGGGAGATCAAGAGCGGGTGGCATGGAAAGCGATGCTAAAATGGGCCAGTGCTTATGAGGTGGCGAGGAGATGAGACAAAGGAGAGCTCTGAGCCGGTACAAGAGTCCCACACCCCCACAGAGCAGCTTTCAGGGCCAGGGCCCTTGTAAGTGTAAATACAGTCTAAGGGGCTGGTGTTGAGCACCTCCAGCCCTGGGCTGAGAACACACAGTGCATTGCAGCAGCCACCCCCCTTGCTCTGGGCCCCGATTCAGCAAACATGCGGAAGGAGGTTTGCTGAAGCTCCCAGAAGCATCCCCCGGTCTCGCTGAGAGAGATCGTGCCAAATGGCTTATTTGGACTCTTGCTGGCAAGCATCTGCTTCAGCTCTTAATGGGGAATGTGGTCAGAGAAATGCAAGGCTTGGCGAAGTGTCCGATATTTGCTTGTTTTCTTACCGTGGTGAACTCATCTGGCATTTGTTTAGCACACGGGTAAGCAGCCTTCGGCACGCGAGCTGATTTTCAGTGGCATTCACACTGCCCGGGTCCTGGCAACCGGTCCTGGAAGCTCTGCATTTTAATTGAATTTTAAATGAAGTTTCTTAAACATTTTAAGAACCTTATTTACTTTATATACAACAATAGTTTAGTTATATATTATAGACTTATAGAAAGAGACCTTCTAAAAACGTTAAAATGTATGACTGGCATGCAAAACCTTAAATTAGAGTGAATAAATGAAGATTCGGCACACCACTTCTGAAAGATTGCTGACCCCTGGTTTAGCATGTCTCCAAGGCTCATGGGTATCCGAAAACCAGCTCACCCAATAAGGCAGCAGAGCAGTGTGTGTTTAGCAGCTGTGATCATTGCATTAAGCTGGCTGTCAGTGATAACGTTGCAAGTGTTCATATAGTGACCATCAGAGTTTGCTGCAGAGTCTCCACCACCACAGTACCACTACCTAGTGGCTCTGGCTCATAAGTCCCCTGAGGTTTGGAGGAGGATTTAAGCATCCTTGGAAGGCAACAGAGGCTCTGGATCCCCGGGGGTCCTAACTTTTGCCGCTCGTTGCTGTCTAATGTACTGGGCCGAAACCCTGCATCCAACCCCTGAGCATTTAGATGGGCCCTGTGCTCATTAGTTAAAGGCATTACTCAAGGGATCCCTCTGTGCTCACTTGGTTCCCGGCAAGGCAGGGAGCTGTCCTGCTGCTGCTTTGGAGCCCTGTGCTGGAATAGGCACTTGTGCACCATACACAGCAGCTGGCCCCCGTCGGGCCCTTTATCTGGAAGAGTAACTCTACTAAGGCAGCAGCTGAGAGAGGAGCAAGGGATGGATTTTAGTCTGGGGTGAGTGGAGTGCGGTTGGCCGGTGCCCGTGCTGGGCCGAAGGCCGAACTGCCCTGCAGGAGGGAAGGCTGTAGCTGGTTGGAAGGAGCCGGGAGGCAGTTGTAGGGGGAGGAGGGGAGTGCAGGAACAGATTTCCCACTATGTATGTGAATTTTCACTAGCTGGTTAATTGTTTTGTGCTGGGAGTCGGATTTCTGTGGTGAAATGCCCAGTCGGTGCCAAGGGTTTATCTTCTGGAGGCTTACGACAGCCGTGCCCCCTCAGAGAGAGTTCACAGATCCTGCTGGTCGCTCTCCCTGCCAGCTGCAGACAGCTGATGCCTGGTCTCCAGCCATTTAAGACTCTCTGCGGTAGCATGACGTGGGAGTAGTCTGTCTAATACAGACTAACACGGCTACCACTCTGAAACCTGTCTCTAGATGTGTGTCCCTAGGACTGAAATTAAAGAGCTGCCCCCGGGTTATCAGAAGGGTCGACCTGCAGCATTGAGGGTAGGGCCCGGGAAATCACACAGGGTAAATGAGAGGGGCAGTGCAGGCCATGCAGCCAACTCAACAGCCCCCCTGCAGTTAGAGGATACGATGGCTCAAGGTAGCCCTCAGCAGCGTGCTGCTCACTGGTCCTCTGAGCAGCGCTGCACTTGCCATGACAGCAGTGTCTGCATTGTGGGTGGGACATTGGCTATCCCTTTAGCCAGCAGACCATGCACCTTTGAGCAACAGTGCCCAGGCCAGTGCATTAGCCAGGTGTACTTCCTTGTGTTCTCCTGAGCACTGGCAGGCAGTCCTGCCTGGCTGCATCTGTGTGAGGGATTGAAGGAGAAAGAAGTCCATACGTTCTGTCTCTTCTTCATCTGTCATAAGAGGGCAGGATCTACAATAGCCTCCTAGCAAAGAGCTGCCAATTGCGGAGGGGTCCGATTGTGCTGCCCTTAGTGACACAGGGTAGCACGTGACATCACAAGTAGCACCATGGAAACCAATGGGGCAGCTTGCAGAGTAAGGTGCTACTCAGCAGAAGGGCAGCACAGTTTTACCCGATGGAAGCAGCATGCGTCTCCGGAGTCCTTGGAGTGAGATTCGCTGCATTGGCGCATCCTGAGGCGGGTAGCTCTATAACCTCCTCCAATAACTTGTTTTCCTCCTGGAAAATAACCAGCAGATTCATCCAGATGAAATATTTTCTCCAAACAGGCGATTTTGTTTCTTAAATTGAAGTCCTATTTAGGTAAGCCAGTTTCCCAGCAAAGCCAGGAAATAAAATCAAATTATCTCCTCATATTAAATCCATACTTACTAATGCCACTGCTGCAGCTCATTTCACCTCCAAACAATCTTTTATTTACTTTTTAAGCAAAACCCATGGCATTTATTTATTTATTTCATTGTTTGTTCTCAGCAGCAAACATTTCTAAAGGCCAAAGCAGCTCACTGAGCCTCAGCAGAATTGGTGATGGGCTAACCCTACAAGGGGTCAGTAACAGAGGTATAGCTAACAGATAGGAAACCGTCCTCAACTGCGACCCATCCAGGCTTGTAAATTCCTCACCATCCCCCACTTCTGGTTCTTCTCATGCTTTAATACACAGGTTCAGTAATAAGTTACAAAGTTAGGTTAGTTCAACGTCCCCCATTTCCCTGAAAAGATTTAGCTCTTTGGAATTTTAAGTGGGGAACTCGTTATCCAATAGAATGTTACTCCCTGCAAAGGATTTGTTTTTCCTACATTGTTTGGGATGGGCAAGGACTTCTGGGGTAGGACTTTACAAATCCCAGCAGAGTACACCATTTTAATTTGTGGCAATGATCAGAAAAGGGACCCCTTTTCTGCAGATGTGCAGCTGACACATCTGTTCTTTGTGTGTCACAGTCATCTTCTCATCCAGCAGCTACTTTTTTTTGTTGTTGTTTGGTTCCTGTGTGTTCTTATTTTGTCTTCAATTTGTTTCCTTTTCTTGTTGTAGGGCCCTGCTGGAGTCCGGGGACCCCCAGGTATAAGAGGAGCAAAAGGCCGTCGGGTAAGCAGTTACTAACTTAGTAACGATTCTTACAACTCTCCGCTCTGACCTTTTGATGTAGAAATTTAGGTGGCTAGTTCCTTGGAATAAAGACAACTAAGGGCTGGAGATGGGCTCAGGATGGTGGGATGTTGCTCTTGATGGTGAGTTACTGAGTGTCGAGGAGGAAAGCGGCTGTTACGTCAGTGAGAGAGGTTTCTTAAAGAAGAGGTGAATGCAAGTAAAATATATAAAGGGCTTTGTTAGCCTAGAGGTCAGTGGCTTGGCATGGCATTTCCGAGAAAGCCAAGAACCTAAAATGTGCTCATCATGTTTTCCTGCTAGCTACAGTGCCACATAGGGATGATGGGCACAGCTGGTGAAGATGTGGGTCGAGTCCAGTGATGCAGGATTTCAGCAAGGGATAAAAGCTGTAGCTAAAAGACCAGAGACGCTGCCTTCATTTTCCTGGGGGGTTGGGGAGGAAGAGCTGAGAGGGGCAGAGTGTAGTGATTTAACTGAAGGATGATAAAGATGGTCTCAGTGTGCTGTCATGACTGCAGGCACTTAACTCCAGCTGTGAAATTAGTTGCCACAAAATATTACCAAAGTACAGAGCACCAGCAAGGCAGAAAAATAGAGACTCGGGCAGAGTAACAATAAGGCAAGTGCATCTCCTGCTTTCCAGATTCCTTCCATTTTAGTCTACTTGGTTTAGTCTCACTCGTTAGCTAGGTTCTGCAGTGGTAGTGAGGAAGATGCGTTTGGAGTCATGCTCTAATTGGAGTATAAGTTCTTTGGGGCTGGATCTATGACTTACCATGTTCTTGGACACAATGGGTCCCAATTCTGATCGCGGCCTTTACATGCTACCACAATACAAAGGGAGACGTGAATTCCTATTCTTGCTTTGGATAGCCGTCACCTGGGAGTTGAGACTGGCTAGTGATATAAAATAGCATCACTTGTTGTAGCAGAAATACATATTACGTAGCATAAATATTTCTGAAAGCTCCATATACCAGTTAGGAAATTAGAACTTGCTCTTCCTGCTCATGTTGAATGAAAGCCAGTTCGGGCTTAGATTGATTTTCCTTGTCCAGTTGATGTGTCCAAAGCATTAGCAGTGAGTGATTGGATGCGTTTTTTGTTGACGACCCCAAGAACATAATACATCACATCACTGTAAGGTCTTCCTTCCAAGGATCTTAAAAGGTTTGTTTTCATATATTTCAGTCTAGGTCTGGAGCAACCCTAAATTCTACTTCCTCCCCACAGCCCACACTCCTATGCCATTCTCTGTAGCAACGCCTGCTTGGAGAATGTAGGACAGCAAGCACTCGTGGGCATTTCCCTATGCCATAGCTAATCTGTTCCCCAGGCAGCTGGGATGGGATCACCTGATTAGAAAGTTTTATAACCACAGGGCTATGTCACCTTGAATTGTTTTAAGTTTTAAAAGCACTGCTAGAAGGACATCAAATAATGCCCCACCCGGCAGATATGTCATGATGTTTAATTTTTTGTCTTTGGCTGGGAAAACTTCCTTTTCTCCTACCCTTGCATTAAGGCGGGGCCGGCTTTAGCAAGTGCGGGGCCCGATTCCTGGGGGCGGCGCTCCCAGTCTTCGCCAGCACTTCGGATTGCCAGCCGGGAGAGCGGGGCCATGGGGCTGCCGTGCTCCGGCCAAAGCTCCGGCCGGGGCCGTGGGGCTTGCCGCACTCTGGCTAGGGGAGCGGGGCTGCCAAAGGCCCCAGCAGAGCTGACCGCTGCCAGGGTGAGTGTTTTTTTTTTTAAAAAAAAAAGGCCCCTAAGGCACGGGACCCTCTTAGACGATGGGGCCCAATTCCTGGGAATCGTGCGAATCGACCTAAAGCCGGCCCTGCATTAAGGGAAGCCCTAGTGTTGTAATTCCTGCGCTCCTCCTCTCTGAAGAGTTCTCTCGGGAGCTGGGGAGTCTCTGTGTTACATGGTGTGAATTAACGGGATTGGTCAGCAAATCTGTGAGCATGACTAATGAGGAACTGAAGACATGGATTCCAAGGAAGGTTGTGAATGAATCTGGGAATTACCTCGATGAAAGACTGCAGAGCAGATCTGAATGAACAATGACATGTGAATGAGCCCCACCCTGCCGCCCGCACAGGCTCCACAGATATTCCTTGGAGAACATCAAAGAGTCTCGTTGGGGTGTAAATCTTCAGTGCCCTGATCCATATAAGGGCAGAAAAGGGATCCAAGTGCCTGCCTCTCTCTCTCTCAGCTTCCAATTCTGGAACACCAACCCCATTCCATGGAGCCAAGTCAGTTCTTTCAGCAGCCAGCTGTGTGCAACTGTGCTACTTGGCTCTTTGTTTGTATAAGGCTCAGACTCACACAGGATTTTGTTATGGTTCTTACGTTCTAGCTGGACTAGAGGAATCAGGCCACTGGGAGAAAAAAACACCAGTTTTTACCTTCTCTGCTGCCCTGATGCTGTCAGAGCTGAATAAGGGGATATTTAGCGTCTTACAGGGTGAAACACCATTTTTTAAGCAAGTGGAACTAGAGTGGCTAATGGTTTATTTACTGTTTAAAATGTCCAGTGGGAGGTTTTTCCTGCTGTGGAGGAAGAGAAGGATTCTAGAATGGATTCAGCTTTTAAAAGGACTGGACTTGCTCGGGGGATAAGCTGTGGAGTGGATGAGACCTTGTCTTCAGGCCCAAGCCGCTGTGTTAATATATTAAATGATTGTCTTGGAAGAAAGACCAAGGGCAGGAAACCATTGCTCTATTAGAGTGGGAACGACCCCTTTCTAAAGGTGAAACTAACCCCAGTGGTGTTAGAGGCCACCTTGCTGGAGCTAGACAAGGAGGAAGCAAGGGAGTATCAGTCTCTCTGGTGCGATACAACAGGAAGACAGTTAACTTCTGCAAATGCACTACCACTAGCGCTCTCCCAGAATGACGTACCATATGTTATAGAAATTTCATTTGGCATCATTGGGCTGCATTTCCTCTCCAGATGTCAAACCCAGCAGCCCCCCAGACCAGTTGGTTTCTCCTTTATGTTCCTGCGTTCGGGAATTCCACTCGTGCCTGAGGAAACCCAGACTTCAGACCACATCAGAGTACCAAGAACTAACAATGACAACACAGCCCTGCCGAAAGTCACTCTAAACCAGGGAGTGCTGGTGGAGGGAGATGGGGAGCCAGTATCAAGTGAAGAAGCTGTGTTGATGTCTTGATCTCTAGTACAGGCCCTTGTAGCAGTACTTCTGTATCAGCTAGATGTCAGATTATTAGGGTGCTGCATTTGAAGCCAGTGTCTGCTGGTGCTCTGCAGCTAACTTAACTACTCACACCCTCCACTGATCTTTCCTTTCAAACCAGTTCTTTAGTAGCATATAGGTTGTTATATTTCTTTTATGGACAATACCTAAATAATCTGATAGAGATTAAATCAATGGGAGTTGTCATTCTATAGGACTTTACCACAAGGGCTGATTGTTCTCACAGCTCTCTTGCCTTTGAAATGTTCTCCTTTGCACATGCCTGTCTTTGTCTCTCGATTGCTTAATATTCATTATTTGCTTAGTTTCCTTGCCATTCATGCTCTTGGTTTCTTTTAGTTTTGGAGGACTGGGAAATGATCCCCCGGAATGCAATTTCAAACGCTGCCCTTCGCGGCATGCTCCATATTACAATTCACAGCAGAGATGTAATTCAATTCAGAATGGAAACATTAATGCAACTCTCTGCCAGATGTTTGTGGATTGCGCTGATCCGTGTTTGGATACCTCGTTAAAGTAATTGCACTTTTGAAGACAACATAAGTAGCAAATATGGTTTGGATTGTAAAGAACAATGGAGATTTTTGGGATCTGTATTTAAGTTGTTATAGCTATTGTGCTGTTGACATAAAAATACTGATTGTCAAAAAGAGAACCTTTAAAAATCATAACTTTCTTCTTCTTAGTATGAGAGAGGGCTATTGTTCCCTCCAATTTACTTTTAGCCATCAAATTGATGCTGTACAAGCATCCACAAATGCAATTTTTCTCTTCTCTTCCTTTTGGCCCCAATGCAGAAAAACACACAAACACATGCTGACCTTTAAAATGTACTTAAGACCATCCCTATAAAGTATAGCATTTACACACATGCTTAAAGTTAAGTCAATGGGGATTAAGCACATGCTTACAATTAAGTGTTTAGAGGAATTAGGATTTAAATTTTAGGAAGACTGGGATAGCTGGCTTCTCCTCCTTTCACCCCCCACTCCAGATTAGAAAGCAAGGCAAGACTGGTTTTCCCCTGAAATATTCAGGAGGGTTGCATAGCTGGATTTCTCTGATTGGAAGGCAGGCAGGCACTAAGTGGTGAATGGCAAGGTGGCTAGTGGATAACCTAGCTGAAGATCTGATGGTTGAGATTGAGATTGTTTCCAGTTGGCTAATGGGATTCGTTGCTTATGTAAACTAACTCTCTAGGCCAACATTTCCAAAGTCAGGCACCTAAATAAAAGTACTTGCTATGCCAAGGTGCTGAGCACCCATGACCCTGGCTAAAGTCAGTGGGGAGCTGCAGTGCTCAGAACCTCTGAACAACAGACAACTTTCACTTCAGTGCCTCACTTTGAAAACCTTAGCGATGAACTAAATCTGTCACCTTTTAATAGCTTCTTTTTCTCCAGATCCATATTGCTCAAAACTTCATCTTCTGAACTGAGGCCTTAAGTCTGTGACCTGCAAGGACTAGCGCTTACAGAATGACACTGGTCAAGCTTAAAAAGTGAAGTCAGCCATGCTGGAAATGTCAAAGCAAACATTAAATCAAGAGGGGCCTGCAATGGTTATTTACTTTTCATTGCTCTTCATGCCATCCGTGCCACATCCCAGGAACCCCACAGGCAATGCCCATGCTAACAAATCATCAGAGCAGACACCATGCAATAAATTCAAGAGCAAGCCCCTGCCAGTCAGCTCCTCACAGCAGGAGTGTGCCTGGCTTCATCGCCCTATCCATGAACTCAGCTCAGACCTTGATTGAGAATCTGCACAGGAGGGTTAATATCAACTGAAGCTGTGACTTTACAGCATGGTCTGTAAAGCTCCAGCTGAAATCCATCTGACAAACTCCTCATCCTGGTCTGTTCTCCCAGCCCAGTTGCCAGTCATCAATCCAGGAATGTTACTCCTTTAACTCAGAGCCACAGTGTGCTGCCTAGAAGTAACTCATAAGAGCTGCAGTCTTTAAATATCCAGAGGTAGAACTTACAGGATGTATCTGTATCTCCCAGCTATGCCAGCCAGTGTCAACAAGTCCCCTTCATTAAACAATACATAGCTAAAACCAGCGAAGATCTAGATATGCTGCATGCTTCAGAACTCCTTGCTGTATCTTGCTGATACTTGGATAACTAGACCAATCTCTGTCTAACCCTGCAGCTTGTAGCCTCAGTGACTGCAGGAATTTATCAAACCCTGGTAAATTGCAACATGAGGTATTTAAACTTGGGTCCTAAAATCATTCCTTTGCTCCTGGGCTTGCAGGGGTGAGTACCTGGCCAATAGAAGGCAGAACAGCATCTTACTTTGCTCTCCAGTGACCTTTCAGCCAATTGAAAGACCATCATTAAAAGATGCTGGAATATGGTATATTCAACCTCCCTTGGGAAAAGGACAGTCACGCCATTTTAAGGCCTTTGAAGTGGCAGCAGCAAAGATTGAAGGAGGACGGGGCAATCTCCTAAATTTCTCTGCAAAAATGAGAAATATCTGAACTCCCATGTCCCACCTGTTAGCTGCACTGGACTATTCCTTGTAAATGTCTGAAAGTTTGTGTAATTCTCTGTGGAAATGTTCTGTTTCCATGTTCCGTTGGAGAGCCCCTGCTTACATTGGGAGTCTCTAACACCAGTATTACACACTAGATTAATAGCTGAAGACTCAGAGTTTATAAATCATTTGACCATGGGGTGGGTGTGTCCATGTCCAGTTTCACTGACGGAGGTCATTAACTCATCCAGTGGCACAGACTGTTCTCAGGGTCTGTTCTGTTCAGGTTCTTATGCCACATCCATCACCTTGCTCCAGCTCTTTCTCATTTGGCTGAATTAGAAATATGTGGAACAAGGGAAAAGAGGCTTTGCATTTTGAGAAAGCGACTGCTGTTTCTGAGCTCTCCTGGCATACATAACTGTCCTTCAGAAACGTGATGGTGGAAGGTAGCTCTGCTTCCTCCTTCATCTCCCCGACACTTTTATTGACTGGTTTGTTTGGAAAGAAGGCCAAGGCCATCCTCTACTACTTGGAAAGTACAAGGGCTGGAGAGCAGATAAACTGAAATTCAAGATTTCTTAGATCTACTCAAACCCACCACACTGAGGCATAATTCATCACCCCCAGAACTCTACCAGATAAATCGTCCCTCAGGCAGCAATGTAGGAGATGTATGCATTGTGAAATATCTCCCTGTTCAAGACAAATTTAAGTACATGGAATAAGAGGCAGGAATCCCCCCAATGTTTGTGTGACTCTCTCTCCATTGGTATATCAAAGTTTGATGGCCTCTCCCTCTGTTTGTAAGTTGTCTGCACCTTGCCTCCATTGGAAAAGAAAAATGTAGCTCTCTTGTTGAAACACCTTGCTGGGCAGTAAGTTCTATTCAGATGGAATGTTGTCCGCTGGTGGGATTACTCTGTGGCTCTGACTGATATAAACTAGAGATACAAAGTTTAGATCCAAACTTCCTCGATATTCAGATGCTAGGGCGGTTTGCATCTGGGCTTTGAGTCCTTATTAACAGTATCATAATTTTGTTTAGTCTCGATCTGAAGCTCTCAGAGGTAGTATTGCCTGAGGCTATGTGCTTGCCAACATTAGCAGCAGCAACCCAACACAGAGGACAGTAAGCAATGAAGCCTATGTTTACAAATGGGCTAATGATTATATGTGCGGAATGGGATTCGAGAGAACATTTTCTAAAGGGCCTAAGTGATGTTTTTCAAAATGATTTCGGCGCTCTGGGCTGCGCAGTTGTATTTTGCAGGCTTTACCTAAACATTTAGTCAGTCTGGGATCCATGACCCCAAATCAAATGTCAGTTAAAATGGCTAAGTTTCACCTGCTTCTGCACGTAAATATGTGACCCTAAAATGTATTGTATTATTCCAGTTCATAGCAACACACCTTCCACCGCTGGGCCTATGTAACCAAAAGGGCCGGAAGTAAAATTTGTTGATTTAAATAGAGAGGAAGATTGGCCTTGTGGCTAATGCACCGGAGTGGGACTCAGGGAGATCTGGTTTGAATTCCTGGCTCTACCACATACTTCCAGTGTGACCTTGGTCACGTGCTTAAAGTTAAGTACATTCTTAAGTGCTTTATTGGATCAGAGTCTATAATTCTCTCTGCCTCCTGTTTCCCGTCTGCAAAACGTAGGTAATTCTGCTTTTACCTTCCTATTTTCCTCTCTTGTCTATTTAAATTATAAGCTCTTCAGAGGTTGTACTGTTTGTACAGCATCTAGCGTGATGGGGTTTATCAGCTGAAGAGTCTAGGTGCTGATTGGTACTGTGTCCTAAATGAAAACTTAGCTGCAGTAGGAAACTTGACCCCAAGAAGACAACTATGCAGCCTGCCTAGGCTGCCTGCTGGCATTCCAGTGTCCTGTAGATCCTCCAGGGTTTCCCTCACTTGTCTGTAACTGGCATTGTTGGTAAAAGGGAGTTTCAAAGATTTAACTAATTGGCTAAATGTAGCCTTTCCTGTCAGGGTGAATTAGTCTGGGCAAGATGGAGCTTTCCTGGTCTGTTCCTTAATGCAGGGGCAGTTTAACCTTCTTAGATCAGGTACTGATGAAATGTTTAGTGATGGATTAACCAGGTGCCTGCTGTGAGGGAGATTGCCCTGCTGGACTCATGGGGTGCTGGTGACAGAGCACTGCTGGGAAGAAACTAAGATACTCCAAATAGTGCTGCAGCCATGAGAGTACTGGCAGGCTGCATTGCTGGGGTCCAGGCTTCACTGCCAGAGCTGCAGTGCTGTGAGAAGGCATGCTGGAGCTAGCAGGGGGCTCCATCCATTTCAGTGACCGCTCCCACAAGTACAATGCCAGGTGACTGGAAAAGGATGCAGGGGGCGGGATGGATTACAACAAGAGATTTGAAAGACCTGTTTGTCTCGGAGGAGAGACTGGCCTTATAACTGTATAGAACAGCTGGATGAGCAAATGTGTCTGCCATTGACATGAACTCCTTGGGAGTGGCCTAAGTGCTCTGCCCAACTCAGCTCTGGTTCTAGTCTGTCTTTCTGCGCAGATTATAAGGGGAAAGGGACTTGAGGAGAGAGAAGATCATGGTCCTAGGAAGACAAGAAGCTCGTTCCGACTTTGTGAGCATAGTGCTGAGCCTGACTGTCACGGAAAGTCATTGGGGCCAAGAATTTAACGAGACTCAAAGAAGGATGGACATTTATATGGATAACAGGAATGGCCAGAGTTGTCATAACTACTGGACATCAGGATGAGACCTAATGTGGGGGGAGGGTCAGATTATCCCACATCTGCTACTGCACTATCTCTTCTTGCACCTTTCTCTGAAGCAGCTGGGACTGGCCATTGTGGGAGAGAGGAGACTGGATTAGATGGACCTCGGGTCTGATCCATTCTGGCAATTCCTAAGTTCCTATCAGGGTGAAGGCAATTCTAGTGTGTTGATCATGGTGATAAATTGCAAATAACTCCCCAAGGGAGACACGTCTTCATCTGCCCACCTGTCTCTTTCCATGATCATCATGTCCCCTCAGAGTTGAGAAGATGCCTGCCCCTCTGTAGGTCTGAGTGTCTAGGAGCTCCCTCCCCTCACACCCATCCAAGCTGAGTAATGTTCCTTTCCTTCACTGTGGCAACTTCTTCTCTTTCCAACATCCATCCCCCTCCATCCAGCAGAGCAATGTGGCTCTTGGTCTGGGATCCAAACACCTCCACAGTTCCAAGGGGTTAATTTCCCTCCGGATGTTGTTTTTTCTTTGTTTGTGCTTGTTTCTCTAGGGAATTCGGACAGGACAGTGATGGATGGATGTGTGAAGTCAGGAGTTTGGGGAGGGGGATTCTCAGCCTAACAGGGGGATTATTGTTTCCAGGCAGCCCAGAGAAGGCGAAAAACTCAGTTCACAGAGCTGGACAGTTTGACTTAAAGCACAAGCTGCCTGACTGCTTGTCTCTTTGCCACCCGTTCCCCATGTGAAGTATAAATACTGCACTGTTCCATGATCCAGAACAGCTCCAAGAGCAGAGGCGGGCTAAGCAAAAGGGAGGACAATGGGAATCCAGTGACAAAAGGTTTGCCATTACACCCAGGGAGGCTTTGGTGAATCTTTCTATGCATGGACTTGTATGCTGTCAGTCTAAGGGTATGTCTACACTTTGAGCTGGAGGTGTCATTTCCAGGTTAGGGAGATGTCTGACCCCTAGCTTAGATCAAGATAGTGCACTGAAAGTAGCAGTGTGGGCAGTGGTTGTGCTGTTCCCATTTGATGCACAGTGACTGTCTGTTCTAGAGAGCAGATTGAGCATGCTTTAAGCTGTGTTTTATGGGCATGCACTGTGGTTATTTGGTTATTTGGTCTCTGGTCTGTTCAGCATCACTGAGTTTGCCAAACACAGTAGAAGTTTTTGCATTATTTTATATTGACAGTGTTTGCTGTAATAATTTGGCTGTGTTTCCTATACATCTTCTGCTGTTACACTGCCTCTCTTTGTGAGTCTCTCTCTCCTGCTGTCACACTGTAGTTGCTTTGCTAACATATTGGCCCCTGTTATTACATTTGGCTCTGTTTGCATCTCGATTAAGCAAATTGGCTCCTATTTTCTCTATTTCCACTTTGGCCTGGTGTCTGAATTCCTTTCACCATAACATACACACCACAAAGCAGCGTTGGAATTATTTATACTGCAGTAGTGCCTAGAGGCCCAGTCACGATCAGGGCTCCATCATGGACATGATATGCATTCGTATAGTCTCTCAATCCGTCTTTTTATTCCTACCTGCCACCTATTGTGTGTCAGTGTCACAGAACTAACTTTTGGACTAGGATAGGGTGGGGGCAGAGTTCCACTGAAATCAGCTTTCTTGCTACTCCAGGAATTTTCTACTATTCACGAATGATGATCTTCTGCTATACCCCTGAAGAATAAGCACATCTCTTTAGTCTTGAGCATGACTTCCAGGAGGATACCTGTCACGTGGCTGCTTTTGTGTAGATTCTCAGCTAACCATGTCCAGCCTCCTCATATGTTTGAACATCTATAGATGCATGTAGCTGGATTCCTCCCCCTGCACCTGGCCTGTTTCTCATACATATGCACACCTTGAAAGGTTCCCATGTACAATTGGACCTGTCAGGTTTCATAAAAACACACTTAAGCACAAATGACTGGCCATCTGACCACACATGTACAACTGGTCGTGCTACACGCCCCTACCCGTTTCATATATACATGACTACCTGGTCATGTTCATAGCTGCATTCAGTTTCCTAAGCAACAGGGAACTGTAATAAAATGCCTAAAAGACCTATCGTCAATGAGAAGCTAACCCACTGCACTTTATTAAATACGTCCAATTCCAAGTTGCCTTTGTGCATCTGTTTGGGCTCACATGGTGCATCTTGTAGCTTTGATGTCTTGACTTCAACAGCAACATGGCCATGGATGTGAATAACAGGGAGTGGTGTGCAAAGAGTTCAAACTGTATCATGTAGGGCACGATGGGAGAGCTTGACTCTTCAGAAGGAAGAGCCATGATGTCAATAAATTCACATTTCAGGGTCTGCGCCAACAAGATCACCATCATCATTAAGGTCTGAAAATGAAGCAGTTCCTGACCTCTGGCCTCTCTTTCTCCTCTGGCTCTCATTTTGGGCTTAAGGTTGGCTAGACAGAAATAAAAATAACATAAATGCACTGCCCAGTACATGGTGAGAAAAGAGATAAATTGGCAGGAGGGAGGAGAACAAAACTAAAAAGTGGCACCATTGAGCCTGGGAATCAGCTGAAACCTGTCTAAGCAAGACCTGTGGCTAAAGAAAGAACTCTTCTAATGGGCTTCAGGAGTTCTGAAGCTAGGGTTGCTGTTACTTTGCTTTCAGGTGAGCCTTCTACCCTGCATGCAGTAGGATGAATCCTGCAGCGAGGAGCCCTATAACAGGAGATGAACCTTGACTCCAAGATGAATGTTAGAAACAGCATAACAAGCCCAAGCTTTAACCCCTTGGGAACCACAGCCATGCTGTACATACCCACCTTCCTAAGCATTCATCTGGTTGTCAAGTGCCACCATCCCAAGGGTTAAGAGCAAGAGGAGAATTAAATATAGCTATGGACAGAGAAACCCCCACCCCCACCAACAGGCAGGGCTCCCCCCCACCCATCTCCTCTTCTATGTTATTGAAACTACTCAAGTCAGAGAGGATGGATCCAGTGGATCAGACAGGTGAAGGGTACAGGAAGTGTAGCTGTTTGGGTTTTTTGGAGCAAGCCCAAGAGCTCAGGCCCCTGAGCATGCAAAACGTGCACTGGGGAGGTGGGAGAGGTCCGGCTGCACAGTGGAAGCTGGGATCACACCCAACCTCCAGGGGACAACTCGGTGTTTGCAGCACAAGGGGGACACCTGCTGTTCACATTTGCTATGTAACTCTCTTCTCTCTCTCTTTCTCTCTTGGTCCCGCAGGGTGCCAGAGGTCCTGATGGACCAGTGGGGGAGCCAGGGTCAAGAGGTGTTAAGGTAAGTTCTAACAGGAGTGCCAGTTCTGACAGGCATGCTCTTGGGCATGCTATGAGAATCCCCTCTAGGCCCTGGAAAAATCAGGATGTCTCCCATGACCATCGCCTCCTTGCTGCCTCTAGCCCTTCATGGTGCTGGGTGTATCTTCAGCTCAGTGTTAAATAGCTCAAACTCCTTCAGCACCAAGCACTGAGTCCAGCCGGTGCCAGTTAGCCCAGCCAGCATTCCTCTGTGCAGAGCAGAGCCCCACACCGATGGCAGAGCCCAGCTGCCAAGAGCCAACACTCACTCACATCAAGACTCCTTAAAAGCAACCAGCAGGATTTTGTATGGCACCAGCCGTCCACCAGCACACAATCACCTAGCTTCCCTGAGTCAGGCTCCTAGCACATGGCTCTGCTCAGTGGCAGTGAGACAAACTGGAAATGTTCTTAATGTTTTCTTTGAATACTGTGTGGGTGCCTGTGATGCAGCAGGGAGAGGGGAGTATTGTCCTGGAAAGGTTGCAGGGGAGTTTTGCCAGGACTGTCTGCATTGGTGATGGGAGACTTTCCTTAAAACCAGATACCTGAGCATGAAACATGAGAACCAAGACGGGGGTTGGAGCCAGGTGACACTTTTGCCCAGGAAATGGACAAAGGCTGTGGGAGGAGCCTGGGGGAGGCTGGGTGAGATGGCTGGAGGGAGTTTGTTTGGAGCTGGCTGGGAAAATGGAGGAGAGCCCAGTTGGGGCTCGGGCTTCCCAATGGGGCTCTGGTCTCCCTGGGGGCCCCCAAGATGGACCTAACTAAGGGGGTCCTGTTGTCTGTACCTGCAAGACCTGTCTTGGACTGTGTTCCTATCGCCTGAATAAACTTTCTGTCTTACCGGCTGACTGAGAGTCATGGTGAGTCGCAGGAAGTTGGAGGTGCAGGGCCTTGTCTCCCCCACACTCCATGACAGGGAGACCTGTGGAAATGTCTGTTCCCTGGTCTCCCAAAAGCCTTTCCATTTGGGGAGAAGGGTGGGGATCTGAGGGCAGAATGCTGTCTGAACTCAGCCAGGAGTCATTTGTTTGGTAGAAATACAGTTTCAAAGATATTAAAGGTTCCAGCTGTTTGGTTAAAGTGAAGGGGGGCTGTAAGGTAGCTCAGGGCTTGTTTACACACACAGTTGTGCCCCTTTACACCAGTTGCACCTTCCACCCCCAGCATGGACACAGCTGTTGCAGTATATAGGTGCTTATACCAGTATAGCTTATTCCCATATGGGAAAGGTAATAAGCTATACCAGCATAAGACACATTTAAACCAGTATAACTGAGCCTACGCTATAAGGGTTATGCTAATTTAACTATATTGGTAAAAAAAATAATCACACCTTCTAACTGAAATAGTTACACCAGTACAAAACTTGTGTGTAGATCTGGCTTTACCATCACCACTCCCTTAAGACTCTGACTGCACATTTCTGCTGCCCACACACATACACACACACAGAGTAAGTCAAAGATATATCGTGTTCGCCGCCTTTACAAAGTGTGTCTCCCTGCAGTGTGGTATGATCAGAGCAGAGACGTTCATAGGACAGAAATCCCCCCTGCATCCTGGCGCGAAGCGAGTCTGGCAAATGGCCTCCTGGAATAGACCTGCCCCTCATTAAGTCTGGTTAAGAGAGTATCCAAGCCAGATGCTGATAAAGGACCTTCTTTTGAGGCAAGGCTGCTGAGAAAGAGAGGGATGGATGGTAGAGCAGCTCCGCGTCTGGGTGTTTCCTTTTGGAATATGGATGGCAGCCTAGCAAGGAGGCTAATCCAGCAGAACAGGAGGCTAGTCCAACTGATGAGCATTGAAATAGTGGCTGACGTTTCAGTTCTCTGTCATGTCTCCTTTTCTCCCAATCTTCATAAGACTTCTCCTGCATCCATGTCCTCCCAGCCCCTAGCTCAGAGGCTCCCTTCTCAGGCAGAGCAGCAATTAGCAAAGGAAATAATGTTGTGCTGCTGGCTGTTACCTGAGCGGGTGTTTTTTTGTGCTATTGAGGCTCTTCCACCCCTGAATGCTTAGCACACAGCATGAAGCACCTGTGGAGTCCAAGTGCCACCTGGCCTACCTATCAACGTGTATCTAATGCCCTCCCCCTTCTCCACCCAAAATGACGTAGAGTTAGATGGAGAAATTCCCCCATTTTGAACCCAATAAGTGGGGAGTCCAGAGTCATTGGGATTTCTAAGAACAGGCAAGAAAAAAATTGGATTATGCTCCAAGCCCCTCCGTGGATGGGACTATTTCCCCCATGGGAAGGGGACTTTAGGACACTAGCTAGCCCCTTTAAATGCTGACGGAGAACCGGAAGCAAACGATTAACCCTTCCCTGTGGGATTCCAAGAGCAAGAAGGCTGGGGCATCAGGAGGAGTTAGCCAGTCAAGAGTCTCCACTGCACAGCTCATGCCGATGCCAACATGTCTTTGTCTTTTTCATTAACAGGGCCTTCAGGGGGAGCCAGGCAAACCGGGGCCCGATGGGCAGCAGGTACGTCCACTGTGAGAGCTGGTGCTGGATGCCAAGCTGGCACTGTGCCAAACACTACATGTGTGTATACTCATGCGTGCGTGGCTCCCAGTAAAATACAGCTTTGATCGACTTTCCTGGCCAAAGCAACAGGGAGTTTCAGCACGTTCCCAACCTCTAATTACTGTAACCTTCTGTTTACAGGGGAAGATGGGAGAGACTGGGGAGACAGGACCACGTGGCTTCCCAGTAAGTGCCAACCACCTTCTATTCCGTTTTATAGCCTACGTTTTAATGAAGGTTTTAAGTTTTTTGATTCCTGCTCAGAAGGAGAAACGTGGACAATGTCTCACAGTTCAGCCTCAGAGCCACCTCTGTGTTCCTTTTATAAAGTGTTTACGAGGTGAATGTGACATGCTGGGAGGTGTGAAAGGTGATGACGGGACAGAGCTGACCTTGGTGGTTTTTGTTATCCTAGGGTATCCAAGGACCTTCCGGACCCCAAGGAGGCAAAGGGGCTCCAGGCGACCCGGCAAGTGTCTTCTCATTCCCTCTTCATCCATCTGTCCCTTTCTCTTTCCCCTCATTTCCTCCTCTGTCTGGCTTCCCCCAACACACACTCCTCCATTCCCATCCCTGCCTCTCCTGCTGAGTCCAGCTTAATCAGAGGGCCTGGGAAGGTTGGAGGAAGGGCATGATCAGACCCTACAGAGGCAGAAGGGAGGCACTTGATGAGATTCAGCAGCAAGAAGGTAGAACAGAGACCGGAGTTGACTCTGGCAGGGAGAGTAGAAGAAGGGGCAAGTCTGGATTTGGGGGAAGAGAGAGGGTCTGGATCATATTAAAGAGGAGAAAGTTAGAAAAGAGACTGGACCTGACTCTGACAGAGAATTGAAGGAGAAACCAAGAGAGAGTCTGGCAGGGAAGGTGGAAGAAAGGTCAGAATGGAGGTTTGGAAGAAGCACTGGAAAGGAAAGATGGTTTTTGTGGTCAAGGCATTGCACTGGGACTCAGGAGACCTGCATTCAATTCTTCACTCCATCACAGACTCCCTGGGTGAACCAGGGCAGCACCTCAGTTCCCAACCTGTGTTACCCGTGATGGTAATACTTCCTTTTTGCCACCCTTTCTCTGTCTAGGCTATTTAGACCGTACGCTCTTTAGGGCCAGAATGTCTAGGTCTAGCACGTAGCACAATAGGGCCCTGACCTTGGAGGCGGTAGATGCTACTGTAATGATGATAGTAATTAGGCCAGATGCTTGCAAGGAGGGTGGAGGAGCTAACTGTCTTAAGACTGAAGGAGGTTCCATGTTAAGCTGCTCAGGAAGGCCACGGTTAGACACTCCTGAGCCTGCTAGAGGATGATCCCAGACTGGATCGTGTTACGTTACTGGCAGGGGTGGAGGGAGTCCATTGGGAACCATGAGAAAATGGCAGGAACAGATTCCAGTTCTGACTCCATCTAGGATGGAGGGGTTGAAGTAGGGTCAGGTCAGACAGATAGAATAGAAGGGGGCTGTGACTGACGCGGGTTAGACTGTGGTGACTGAAGGAGGGGGACATGCTGCAGGCTCTGAGAGTGTAGGAGTGGGGGTGGGCTCGGGCTGTGTCAAGGCGGACTAGAGAAGGGAATTATTCAGACACGCTAAGGTTGCCAACTAATTTCAGTTCAGCTTCAACACAGTAGCACCCCCACCCGCCACCCAGCCACAGGGAGGTTTCTGACCCTTTGCTTGCTGCTGTTCAAGCACTATGAGCTGCCCGTTTCTGGTTTTTTGACCTCCTCTCCTATGTGATGTGGGAGGGCACTAGGGAGTGGATTGTTCTTCAGAATTGACAATGTTGCACGAAAGAGCCCTGTGTGTCTGTCTTGCAGGGACCTCAGGGACCACAGGGGCCAGCTGGACCTTTAGGAGAAATGGGACATAAGGTAGAGTATGATCTTTGCTTTCGTCTCTACAGTACACCCCTCTTCTGCCCTATTCCCCCCCTCACTCACCTAGACCTGCACAGCTGAGCGAGGGGCAGTCTGGCTTGGTCTGTCTTCAGAAACTCTTGAGGGAAAAGGACAATGGAGGTTTCTGTGTCTTACGAGTTTTAATGTCAGCATTAAGAGTGCAAGAGAAAAGTTACAAATGTAGACCTCATCTACAATCCAGACAGAACCATACTGGGCTGAACCAGGCTCTGACCTGGTTACAGGTGATGCAGTTCAACACATCCACACACCACCATTTATCCCTGCATCAGGGTTTGTCAACCTGCCCATATCTTCCACCCTACAGATCCTAGAGCATTCTGGGAAAATCTAGGCAGCTAACCCACAGAGCACCAATAGTTAGGCATTTTTCCCCAGGATGCAATGCGTTTTGGCCTGGCCTCCCGCCCAGAGACCTGGGAGGCAGGAGGTTGGCTAACCCTGTTACACAGATGGGCAGTCCCACCTACACAGCAGAAGGAGCATTTTAAAGCTGGCTGGACTCTAAGAATTGTCACAACCCCATTCACAAGCAGGGTCAAACATGGTACCCACCCACGCGTTAGGAACCACGGTCCAGAGCCTCAAAGGCATTTATGCGTCTAACTCCCATTGAAATAAGTGGAAGTCGGGCACCTAACTCCCTTTGAGTATCTGGGCCCATATTTTAACTCTGTTGTGTTTAGAATAATCCATGTTACAAACTCAGTAAAAATCTGTCGCGAAGAAGGCCCCAAGTCTCTTTCCCTCCTACCCTCAGTTGCTACTGTCTCTGGCTGGCAATCATATTATTCAGCCCAGTCTTGATATATTCTGATTGTCAAACCCAGTCTCGCCACTGCCCAGGTGAGTGGGTGGAAGAAATGCCTTTGCTTTAGTACCCCATGCTTTTTGCATCATTGTTACCATTAGGCAAAAGTGACACTTTGCAACAAAATGAAAGGAATAGTTGCTGATTTTCTGTGCCCAGGTTTAGGAGCACAGGAGGGCAGGAGCTTACTCAATAGAGTTTCCTCTAACCCTTCGAGCACCTGGAGACTCTCCTTCAATTCTTACCATCACAGCCGATCACCACAGACTAGGTCACCCACTTTTAGCTCCTTTCAGTGTGTCTGAGATGGTAATATAGTCAAGATGTTCACTTGGTCTCAAAAGTAGCAGCTAAGGTACCTTTTAATACAACCCACTGCAAAATTTATGAGTTGTGAGATTTTCCAGTCTCCTGCCTGCTAGACTGGATGGAGCAAGCGCTCGGTGGTAAACCACACTAGAGATCTGGAAAGTTGGTAGGCTGCTACTGAGCTGCCCTGGGCCTTGCTTGTTCTGAAAGCACAGAGCTCCATGTGTTGGGCTCGTGGAGGAGATACAGCCTTTCTCTTGCACTGGAACCATTGGAAAAACCTAGGCAGTATTTCTGCTTTCACTGGAACTTGCTTTTTCCCATGCATGACTTGCCCAGTTGTTCCAAAACCTAACAGGCACCCACTCACCGCTCCCTCCAGTTCGGAAAGCTGGAAACCTCCGAGAGCTCCTGCAATTACGGGCTCTTGTTTCCTTTATTCCTAGCTGCAGAGAAGAGGGAGATTGTGGTATGTGGTCTGGAAAGCTAATACAATAAATAAATAAAAACCCCTTCAAACCAGCAAGACCAGCTTTGCTGTGTCACCTTTGGTCTTATTTAACGGAGTCCCACTGCCTGCGCTGGCAGGAAATCAATGCAAAAAATACAGTGATTAAAGTTACCCTTTCCCCTAATCTCAGGTACCAGTGGGTGCTTCGTGCAATTGACCAGCCTAATACCTAGAGCAAGGGGCTAGACACATCCTGAACGGGTCATGGGGAGAGAGCACAAGGACAAGTGGTCTCTCACATACCCCACTCCATCCCTACTCTTCATCGCTTTCCAGTGACAGTTTAATCTTTCAAGGCTCACTGGGAGAAGCTGGTTCAATTGTACCCTCACGCGCCAATAAGGGGCCTATTATCCTGGCCCCCGGCTCCTTTGTTTCATCTAATACAATTTTTTAAATGTACAGTTTAATAATCATGATCATTTAATGATCACAGAGCCAGAGAAAAAGGGGTGGATGCAAAGGTCAGATCTGAATTTATGCAAAATTATTCAAGAGACTTTGGACCTAGGATTCCAGCTCAGCCCACCTGTAGTACACAGCTGCTGTTTTTAATTCCCTTTCCTCCACGAGCTAGCTGCCCATGGGTGTCCTAATGATACAGATGGGAATGGCACTTTATGGACAAATAGGAGACCCGATCCCTGCCCCACAGACTTCTATAGTTAAAGTGGCACAACACCTCCCCTCACCAGTGTGGATGCAGTTGTCCCAGTATAAATGTGCTTATACTGGAATAGCTATTCCTGTAGGGGAATAAACTCCACCTGTATAAGGTTCCTTAATACTGATAGAATTGCATCCACATTGGGAGTTGACCATAACTGAAATAGTTACACCAGTACAAAACCTGGGCATATACCAGGCCTTGGAATCTGAATTAGAGGCAGAACCAAGTGCTAGATAAGGGGTCAGAGTAGGGAAAGTATTAAGTGGTTGAAGTTATTTGGGACTCATTGTGTTAATGTCTTTATTTAACCCTTTTATGCTGATTTTAAGTATTTTGTGCTCTTTCTTTCCTTCCTTTTTTTCTTTTAACTGGCGTGGGGTAGAGATCCGCACTGGGAACCCAAAGCCTGGAAGAGTTCGAGTGAGGGAGTTAGAGCGAGGCTGCCTGGCAAACAGGGACAGAGAGTTCGGTGCAGGCTTGGGGAAGGGAAAGAAAGGTGGGAGCGGGACACAGAGAGGTTCTTGGCCTTTTCTTTGGCTCTGTGTACCCTGAGCCAGCTCCAGGGAGGTAATTACGCTGCAACCAGGGCTCCTCTGTCCCCAAAGTGCTCTGGTAAAGGAATTTCCTCTTTGATCTTGCTCTGTACGGCGTAACAATGGCCTTTTTTCCCCCCAGGGACCTCCTGGCTCAATGGGACAACCTGGCCTTCCAGGTGAACCTGGCATGAAGGTAAGAAACACACTTAATGCAAGTTCTCTGTCAGAGCGGAGAGATAACAGAAACTGTTGTTCCTATCAAGAGTCTGCTGTTACAGCGGAGCCCCAAAGGAGCCTGGCAGTGCTCCTGAACAAGGTATCCTGTGACGAGGCCTAGTTACAACGGGCAAGGTCAGGCGGCTAAAGATAGATACTATAGATAGGTGTATTCAGGGAGGGGAGCAGCTGGGTAACCCCACATCAGCTGCTCTTTACATGTTTCTCAGCCACAGAGCTCTCTGGTGACACAGTTCAGGGGAGGAGAACACTTTAGCCCTTTGGTTATACAATTCCAGTGCCTCAAGTCCCCTGTGTGGGCCGCTAGAGATCTCAGGTAAAGAGGCTCAAATGCAGGAAGCTTCAGCCTCTGTTTTGGGCATGCAGGGAAACAAAGGAAGGGAAACCACGACGTGGGAGCCCAAGAAAGGGTCTCAGTAAAAACCCAGCTAGATCTACATAATCCAGTCGCCGATTCACAGGCAGGAGCTGGGCTGAGGCATTGATACAAAACCTGCAAGTGACGCAGAGTCGGGATGTAACCTAATCTGGAAACAAGAACTGTCTCTGTATGGGAGAGCCCAGGAATATAAATGCCTTAAAACAAGCCCTCCCCCCATGGGGTACCCAGTGCTGGGCTTAAGATGATGAGTGTCTGAAATGCAGGCTGGATTCTGCTAATGCTGATATGGAGTTCTCTCTCTTTAAAAAAAAAAATTACTGCTCTGCAAGAATTTAAATATAGCCCCTCCATGCCCACACATCAATTAACTAGCTGTCATTTTTAATCAATACAGCACAAGGCACAGTGCCAGGTGCAGTGTCACAGAGCTGTGAATGCACCTTCTCTCCTGGATGAGGAAGAGTGTAATTTTTCTCTCTTTATTTGAATAAGATCTCTCTACAAGTTTTCCATTCTCCATTTAAGTTTCGAAGGGTTGCCACTGTGCCAGGGAGCTTTGAACAGCCTGCATTTTGGGATTAAATGCTATTTCCTCTTTGCCAGTCTTCCCCCACCCCCATTCCTCGCCAGGTTTTCTTTGGCAAACCTTCTGACACATCACTCGAGCGACTGTGTCTTTGGAGTCCTGGTACTCCTCTAACATTTCAGCTATGCCGCCTCTGCCTGCCACTCAGCTCCCTAATTACCTTGCCCAGGAACAGAATACCATTGATCCGCTCGGGTTACCGGCACCCCCTACTGCAGGATTTACAGGAGCAGCTCTTCTCTGGCTCCCATCGCAAGCAGAAAGGCGGGCGGTGCATTTATTCTCTGGACAGGCTGCCTCAGCTGAGCCAGGCTGATGAGGAGCATTGGCTGAGCTTGAATGTATTGTCTGAAATGGTGGTTCCTGACAGCGGGCTTTTGAATGCCTGGATAATATCCTAGTACCTGACCCAGATTGAGAGATGGGAAGGAAGGAGAGTAGCATGCTGATAATGCAGAGATGCTGACAGCTCCCACTTAGCCACTTTCAGTGCAATGAGTCCTTGCATTGGTTCAGAGCATGAGAGATTCTGGTTGCTCCCTCTCCAACCTTGGAGGTATTTAGATGTTCTAGGAATCTCCAAGCAGTAGTTGCTCCCTCAGTAAACATTCAAGGACTCTCTGAGCAGTCGTTGCATACAGTTGTATAATCTAAAGCTGTAGAGTGGCGAAGGAGGAGCACACCACTAGGATACAGTTGCATCCTTGGCCAAAATTTCTTACACCTTCCACATCCCTTACTGTTGTGGTTGAATGCTGGCCTCCCCAGAAGCAGCTGTATCTCAGTGGGGTCATGTGCTTTTATAGCTCAAAAATGACTCTGTAGTGAAAGGCATTCTGTAAACATAATACTGGCACTGGCAGCAGTATCGATTTTTAACTTTTAGAACAATGCTTGGAGTTTGAGTGAGGTGAATGGGCCGGGGAAGGAAATGAACATTTCCTGCACATTGCTCATTGCAGAACAGACAAATTGATATGGAACTAATGTCCCACAGCTGCTAACTGCATCCTCCTTATACTTAGCACTTCACCAACATATATCAACATAACTGCCAGCTCCAATACTATGTCCAGTTCGCTCCTTTCTATGCTGTCCATAATCTAGATATTGCTCAGCACCCCTCACTCATGCCAAAGATCATACTGCTGTTTGCTGGGACGTGTCCGCTCTCCTCCTCATCCCTCCAGCTACACATTTGTTATGAGCACTACTATGTCCTGGGTCCTGGTGGTGTTGCTTTCCCGATGAGATAGCATGAAATCATTTCCTGCTGTAAGGTTCACGGCTAATTCCCTTTGGCTCAGTCTTTGCAAGCATCCACCACTGATTTTTGACACCTGCAAGTTACTGCTGATTCTTTGGCCTATTGCATATCAGTCAGATTCGCCCCGTAAGGTGCATGCCCTCTTAGAGCTTGCTGTTGGGGTGATGCTGGGTACCTGATTAATCTCTGGGTGCGAGGATGGTTCTGAGACAGACATCCATGTTTGAACAGGGCCAGATAAAGGAAGAATCAAAATGCAGGAAGAAATGAGGGGGAGAGGGAGGGAGAAATCATTTTCATCCTATGCATTGAACACTGTCACCAGCTTGAGTCTGTGCCTCTGTGTTTTTAGGGTGATCTTGGACAGCTGGGAGTCCCAGGAGAACAAGGCCTCATTGGTCAAAGAGTAAGTAGAGTTAATTTCATATTGGAGTCCTCTTCGTTACATGTATATGGATGGCTAAGCAGATAAATTGTGGCTTCTCGACCTAACTGGGTGTATAAATGGACAATGCACTGCTCCCTCAGCATGGAGAGGGTAAACTTTCAGCCTTCGGAAGGGCCATTGTGTATCTGCAGTGACTGAGCGGATAGCAGCCTGGGGCAGCCGATCATGGATTCGGGTCTTACCCTGGGACTTGTGAGCCCGTGGACGTGTGGTCGTGGCATGGCAGGAGGGTGAATGTGGTACTGTAAAAGGAAGGATAGCACTGGGGTTAAGGCACTATCCTGGGACTCAGGAGCTCTGGGTTCAATTCCCAGCTTGGCTATGGACTTAGTTGGGTATTTAATCCTTCTGTGTCTCAGATCCTGGTCTGCAAAATGGGGGAATTACTAACCTCCCTTCCAGGGGTGTTGTGAGCATAAGTTCATCAGTGTGCATGAGTTACTCTGATACCACAGTGACAGGGGCTGGATAAGGACTGAGATCAGTTGCCTGTTTGAGAGATGTCCAGATGAAACTGAAAGATCACAAAGGACTTTTTTTTTTATTAGGTAGAGGATTAGCCCAATATCCTGGCCATTTAGTCTCACAATAAAACCAGATAGCTGCATGTGAGCTACCAATGAGCCCCACTTGCCCACAGGGTGACGACACAACTGGATATGCTACTTTGCGAAGTGCTTTAAAGTTCCTTTCAGTATGAATATGAAAGTGGCTGTGTAAAAACAAGCCTATTCTGTTCACAAGTTCTTCACGACTTGGGTATGTGTAACCTAGAAGTGGCAGGAAAGGACTCTCGCTGAAGGCCAGCATTAACAAGGAAAACACTGGGTACAGTATGCGTAAGTGGGGAGGGAGCCAGAGCTGGGATGAATGCAGAGATTGAACCAGAAGCGTGTTTCTTGTCCCTTGATCTCCAGACTGAGGTCAGTTGTTAGAGCAATATGGAGACGCCCAAGGTTGCATGAACACAGAGACTGAATTCCCTGCTCCGCCCAGGGGAGAGAGGATTTCCCGTGGGTCAGAGTTGGGGACTGTTGAAGGAAAGCCTGGAACAGAATGAAGAAAGGAGCTGTTCTCTCACTCCAGTGGGGGCTTGTTCCTCTTGATCAATTTTGAGATACCAAGCAGGATGGGGCAACTTCATAGCCTAGTCCTAAAAGACGGTGATATAAACAAAGCATCTTGGCCCACGTGTGGCAGTATAGATCTCCACCCTACACCAAGAATATCAGGACTGGAAACCCTCAACATTCAGCTCACATTGTTGCAAGGGGAAATCACTCCTCCTCTGAAGGGTGTTGGCTGCAAAAAGCATGAGAAAAGGGGAAGAGACTGTCCTAAGTCTGTGTGTCTCTCTCTCTCTTGCAGGGAGAGCCAGGCCTGGTAGGGGACAGCGGCCCATTTGGGCCAGACGGAGCTAAGGTAAAGGTTCTGTGTGGGGTTTTGTTGGGTAGGTTTTCTTCTCACAAATTTAGCCACTTTCAGACCATGCTCCTCTGCAGACAGGCAAGAGAAGCAAGTGTTGTCACACAAGCTACCCTGGTCATCTGACCCCAGACCCCTTTCCTGTCCCCTATGTTCAACAATCCTCTGCCCTACCCCACACAGTGGCTACAGTAGGAGGAACAATCCCAGCATTACCCTGGGGGTTCCCAGGCAGTATCTCTCATCTCGGAGCTTGTCACTGTATCTCCGCAATCAGCTGCCTTTCTCCCAGACTGCGTATCTGTTCAGCTGGTAGTGGGAACTAGTTCCCAATGCCACGTGCACTCCAGGCTCTGTTTATCCTGGAAGCTGTAAGGATCACCTCTGTAGATGCTTTTAGCCAAGCTTGAGACTAACCAGGGCTTCTTGCAGCACATTAACTACATGATAGCATAATGCTCCGCTGTCTAACTAGGCTTTTCTATATTGTGGCCTCTTTTCATCCACCCCATGTGGGGTGGTAAACAGACTCCACAACATTTCTGGCTCCCACCAGCTCCTTCCATCCCGCCCTCTCCCTTTCTGCACAGACTTACCTGCAATCCAGACTGTGGGGCGTAAACCACACCTTCTTCCCTTGCCATCCAACCTGAGGTGGGAAGAAATGTAGAGATTTTTTATTTCTTCCGTTAGAGATGCCGTCTTGAGCCAGAAGTCAACTGGGTCTTGAAAAAACCTTTTATGCTTCTTGTTTGGTCAAAGATTCCAATAGCTCCACAGCAGTCTTAGGAGTCTTCCAGGGCATCTCCTTTGCCTCCTTTAAATCCCCACGTGCTCTTGCGTAAGCAATCCTTAAACCTGCATCCTTCACTGCCCCTTTCAAGTGGATGCTTCATAGAATCATAGACTTTAAGGTCAGAAGGGATCATTATGATCAACCATCAGACCATCATAGTGTTTCTCTGGCATCTAGTTTTTCTTCCCCATTGATATAGTTTTCATTTAACCCTTCCTGAACTATGGTAGCATTTGTGTCGTACACACTAATACAATGGCTCTTTGTCCCCTTCCAGTGGCTAGGACACATAAAGAGGTTTATGAGTCTGCTGAATTACTGATCCTTTAGCTTAAGCAGTAGAGGCTCTGCTCTTAGCTCAAGAGATCCCAGGTTCAATCCCCAGAAATGTACTAACCTGGAGCATCATTACAATAGGATTGGGGTCCCATTGGGGACTGGGTGCTCTCACAAACACGCATTTAAAGAACTGCCCTGCAAAACTATTTACGACGTTTATCCTAACTGCAGGCAAGAACCTGAGAATCCCCCACAGAGTAATTTAGATCTGTGCAATGTTCAGTGCTTTTAATCTTAAACACCTCCGTGCTAACACTGTTGTCTCTACAGCCTGAACAAAGCACTTACAGCTGGACAGTGGGTGTGGGTGACATTTTTCCCTGTACTCTTTCTTGCTGTATTATACATTGTATCTGACCACACATCTGCCTCACACCAAATCGTTCCCTTCTTGACTCCTTTTCTATAATTTTTCCTTTCAATCCTGCAAGGTTCTTTGCTTCCTCTTGTTCACACAATGTCCCCTTTACTCTCAACAATAGCATCTCCATGGGGAACAGGTTCAACACTTGCTTTTTTCTGCTAGTGGGTTTCTTCACATCTCTTGTTGCTGGGGCAAAGCCCATAATCAGTCAGTCTGCCAGTGCTCTCTTCTGTCCAAAAATATGTCTTCCACATCTATGAATCCTAAGTGACAATGAAAGCTCCTTCCCTAGTTCCAGCTCTTTCCCCCTCTCTAGAAATGGAGCTACTGGCAGCCAACAGCATTTTAAGCACCATTATATGGCCAGATTTTATCAGATCTACCTGGCATGGCATTTAAAACACTACCTGCTACAGGTGCCTTACGTGAACTAGGGCTCTAAGTACTGCAACCATTGGTAGAGCTGAACTTGCAGTAGCAAAACTTGGAATGGTATCCCTAGCCTCTGTTTGCCAGAAGCTGGGATTGGGTGACAGGGCATGGGATGATAACCTGTCTGTTCATTCCCTTTGGAGCACCTGCCATTGGCCACTGTTAGAGGCCAGGATACTGGGCTTGATGGACCTTTGGTCTGACCCAGTATGGCCATTCTTATGTTCTTATGATTGGGATAAAGTCTACTATAGGAAAAGCCTAATAGCATAAAGTTATCTCTCTTTTTTGGCATCCCCTTTTGGTTCTTCAGTTACACAGCAATCAATTGTACAGTTTACCTAATGAAAACAGCAAGCCAGAAGGACTGATTTTTCAAGACCAAACCTGTATAAAGCCTTGTTTACAAGAAATCCTTCAGGTTTCAAATCTCTAGCTGCATTCTTGATGAACCTCAGGAACTTCTTACAGATTTCTATGAAGGTTCCGTTCTTCTTCAAAAACTGGTGGTCAACAGCTTATTTTGTTTGTTTCAGTTTCTACAGATTCAATTTTTCCTTCCTTACAGATTTTCACCAGTCTGAAATTCCACAGGCAGATCTACAATTGTCCCAAAGCCCTCAACAGCCTCACAGCCCATATCACTATTTGCGAGTCCAGTAACAAGTCCCCCCGCCCCTTCATTTCCTGGCGGGACCCCCAAATCCTTATTCTTTGTTGCATTGCGTCGTTTCTCTTGCTGTTCCAAATCTGCAACCTTACCTTTGGATTGCAATCCCGATTTCTATCCTTGTATAGCTTGTCCGTCTGCACAGGCCAACAGTTTCATGCCACAGAAAGTAAAACTGGCCAATCCCACAACAGAGTCTTGCGGTTTATTGCTTCATTCTAGTTAAAATATTTGCTGTGCTTCATTATTTTTGTTTATCATTGGATGTCAGATCAAACAGTCCTTCCTTATATGATTTTCTCGTGCCATCACTTGCTGCTTCATCTCCAAGTGGTCTTGAACACTTCCAGTTCCTCCCAACCCAAATGTTTCTCTGGATAATGGAACTGTTGCTATTCATTGCACAAATATTTGTTTAACCACAAAATGTAATAGGCATGATTCTGCTTTTACTAATGCAAGTGTAAATCAGGAGCAACTCTACCAAGGTTAGTTGGGTTACATGAGTGTAAAACTGCTGTGAGAGCGGAATTGGGCCCTTTTTATTGTGCGTATAAAATACTATGCACCAATTGTGAGAATGGCAACTCGATGCAAGTTTTTGCATCTAGCGCTATAACTGCTGATCTTTCATGGGGGTACGATGCTGCTGCTCTGCAGTGTGTTAATTCGGGGTCTGGGGTGCTTCCCACAGCGTCTTTTGACAAAATATCCCTTCTGGGGCTTATAGATGAGTCAAAAGACTCTCTCGTTCAGATCTCAGCTGCCTGCCTCGTATCCTTATCCCAGACCCAGGAGTTTCCATGTGGGAGATTCCTGCTCAGTTCATTGTGGGAGAAGCAAAAAGTTCAAACCTTGTGGCTGAGGTCCTATCTCTCTGGCTAAGGGAGTTTTTTTAAAATAACCTATTGCATTAAATGTCAAGTACTTTATGACTCAGCTTCCTTCTGTCTTTTTGCTTTCAGCCTCTGATCCTCTCTCTTTCTTTCTTCAAGAGTCATACACAATGATCTATGCTTTGTTGGTACTGAAAAGCAAACATGCTCCACTCTTCTGCAGGGAGACAAAGGAGAGCAAGGCCCAGAAGGAGAGAGAGGAGAAAAAGGCACCGAAGGATTGAAGGGAAAAGAAGGGCCTCCTGGATATCCCGGAATCACAGGTGTCCGAGTGAGTTTGAGAAACCAGTTTGCCTGTCTTTGTCTGCCTGCCTGTCCTTGTGTTTCTTTCTGACAAGGTGATTAATGTTCCTCCCCAACAAATTGTGCTTGGTTCAATTGGTACATCTCAAGTAGTGAATTGTCCTTGGAATAAGTATTAGGCCAGCAGTCATTTCCGCACACTGGTGATATGTTTTCTCTTGTGATGGGTTTTGAATCTGCAATAATGTCCCTTTCCAAACTGAGTGGTGAAAGGCATTTGTGCAGGCAATCACTCTAAACATTTGCGCATGAAATGGTCATCAGTGGGGACTGAACCCAGGACCTGCCAGCACTACGAATATGATCCTCTATAACTTGAGCTAAAGACCTGAAATCGGTGGGAGGCTATTCAATGGGATTTGGGATGAGGCTGTATCTGACAACATGTCCTTTGTGGATCAGATTGTGTGTGGGATCAGATATATAGTGTGCACTAAGCAGTAGGTTACAAATGTACACGTTTAAGGGACAATCCTCTCTTCTGATAACCAGGAGCAGATCACTGCTGATTTCTTAGAATCAGCTACCGCGCTTGCATTGTAGGTAATCTGAAAAGACAGGCTTCGGGGGGGCTCGTAATCAAGAGGGCAAGAGAAAACCCACATTGTGTGTTTTCAGGCCTCTGCTTTTTTAAGCCCAGCAGGAAATAACCACTGGCTTTCTTTTAGAAAGACAACTATGAGGAGTGTCCTATCTTCATAGCCTGAAGGTGATAGTCAATTGCTGTAGATGCAGTACAATTGCAACAGGACACAGCTCACACATTGCACCAAAGTCTATCAACAGCAAAGGAGCTATGACTGGAATTTCATCATAATATGCTAAATTAGTATCTAGAAAGGATCAAGCACCATTTGAGAAGAAAGTTGCCATGGAGTGTAATGGAATTTTCTATGGAACGTCCCATTGTCACTGTTTAGGGAAGGAAGTTTCCTTAAATATAAGGTGACCCAAAACTCTTAAAGTGTGTTAATAATGCAACTCCGGCACACGGGAGGAGTTAGGTCAATGGCTAGGGTGCTAGCCTGGGATTTGCAACCCAGGGTCTGGGTTCTCTGCTCTGTCATAGACTTTCTGTTTGACTGTGAGCAAGTTAATCAGCATATGTCTACACTCCAAAAAAAGAAAAAAAATCCTGCAGCAGCGAGTCGGGTCAACTGACCCAGGCTTGTGGGGCTTGCACTATGGGGCTAATAGCAGTAGCTTTGATATTCCTTTTCGGGTTGGAGCCTGGGCTCTGAGATGCCTCCCTTGCCAGATTTCAGAAACCCAGCATTAAACAGCTCAGAGGCTGCATGTTGGTCTCAGCTGATTTGTAACTGAAATCAGACCCTCTTGTTTAAAATGCAAAGGGGGGTTTGTCAACCAGACTAATAGTTAGAGTGAACTTTTCAGAGATCAAAGTCCTTTTGCGGAGCAGCAACTTCTGAATTATCTTTCCTTAAAAAGAGAGCCCAGCCCTTCTCAGTAATACTGTCGTTCCCAGTTGGTGTCTCTTGCTTAAACATAATGTAAATCTGGCTCTTTATGCGGCCAGAAAGTATATTTCATGGTGTTGGATCCATCACTCACCACGCCTCTCTACTGAGCTGGGACTCCTGTAGGTATGTGATCATGTTCTTAGCTGTGGAAAGAATTGAGGGCTGAGTATCTGAAGACTGTTCCTGTAATCCCTCCATAAGAGGATAGGAGGAAACTGTGGAGTCAGGTATCTATGATCTTGGATGGCTGCTAACTTAACAGCTGTTGAAACGTGTTCTCCTTTCTCCTTCTATGTTTGAGGCGGGCTAAGAGAGCAGCAGGAAGCGGATTGTTGCAGGGGGGTTGGAGGGTGGGGAAGGAAAGCAGGAATAGCCTGGATTTATGTTAATAGTTTGTATTGAGGTTGGGGGTTGGGCATTGTGTTGACTGGAAACTAGAAATATTGGCTTAATACCATGTTGTTATACAGCACCATAAATATGCTGGATGCTTTACAGAAAAATAAGCCCACAGCCCTGCCCCAAAGAGCTTGCAGTCTAAACCCCTGATCTACAACAGATCCCTGCATCCACACTGAGCTCACTGCAGGAGTGGGTCCTGTGGGCTCCATCCTATGACCCCTGACTCATCTGAGTAGTCTCAGGGCCAGGGTACTGTAAATCCACTGGCTACTAAGTTAAGACACAACCTGACAAGGGATGGTAAAAAATATTGCAGCACCCTTTGCAGCTGTGTGCAGGCACTGCTTATTGTTTAACTTTGCTTATTGCCTGCTGTGCTCTGTATTTTTGGCAGGTTTACTTTGTTTATATTGTGCATGCTTAAGAACCAACAAAAAATCACACAGGCTGTGTTAAGTTCTGCAGTATAACATATAGAATATAGCAGATTCCAGAGCTTGTTTTTTGCCAAGTTGTGCCTGGGAACATGGTGCCTTTTTCTGTTTGTTTGGGGAGAGGGGTTTGGTTGGTTGTGGGTTTGGGGGTTTTGTTGTTGTTGTTTTAAGTCTGATACTGCCAAAATGCCTGCTCAGGATCACTTTCTTTTGATTTTTTTATTAAGAACATTATATTGCCTTCTAATATATTTAATACACATTTCTGATAGCCTGATCTTTTAAAACCACATGGCTTTGTAACCAGCCCAAAATATGAAATCTCTTTGCCAGAATCTTAGCCCTTTCTGATTGCATAGGCTGATATTCCTGCACCCAGTGGGGTAAGGTTAAAAATGGAGGTTCTCTGATGGACAGGAGAGCAGTTTTTCTTTTGCAACTTTATGTGCAAGCCTTTTGTATTAACTTCCCACACAGAAAATGTATAGATACTATTAAGAGCCTCCTCAGCTCTCTGCCAAAATACCGTTTACAGAGCCAGAAATGTAAGTCACCAGAGAGAACTGTGGTCCAACTTCAAATCCTCTGCTTGAAAGGGGGAAAAATAAACAAATCGCCTTCCACTGGGGGGAGATGTGACAAAAGCCACCTCAGCCACAGCCAGCTCAAAAATAGTGGAATCAAAAGGACATTTGAAGGTTCTTATATAAAACCAATGAAAATTCCATCAGGAAAAGGTAACATAGGGGCAAATCCCAAGTCCTGGCTCAGGCAAATGGTCCCTGACAATTCCTTGAGAATTTTGCCTGCCCAAGGACTGGATAAAAATTGAGTGAGATCCTCAAGATCTGGCCCATCTGCAGCATCATTTCATCCATATTCATCAAATAAGCTTCCCGGGTGAGGTGGGGGGAGACAATGTGTGTAATATACACACATCTATACATAATATGTGTGGTGTATTGTATAAACATATTGCAGGGGGCGGGTATGTTGCATGTATGAAGAGTGTGTATACATAACACACATGCACAAACACCCTTATGTGCATATAATATATGGTATGTATTGTATATGTACAGTGGGTATCCCAATTAATGTTCTAGATGTATGTTGTTATGTTAAACAGATCTTCATCCATAGCTGCTGCATCTTCAGCAGGATTCTACTGGGTTGTCAGGCAGTTGTCCCAACAATGTTTCAGCTCCATTGCAGTTCATACCTTTCATCCACAGTCTCCCATTTGGCCAGATTGAGAACGGTAGCTTCAGCACCAACGGTTACAAAAACTCTCAACAATCCTGGGTTTCATTTAGACAAATGAGGAGTTTTTCACTCCCCTTTCTCTTAACAAAAGAGATTCAGGAAACAATTAGGATCGGACCCTTACTCGTGTTACCTGTGCCAGAAACTTCAGACACAGCTGGGACTGGGCACTCTTTAAACTTTTTCTGATATTAGCGGTGGTTGGTTCAGCTGTAATGTAACTAAGTGACATAACCCATCAGTAGCTCCTGTTTCCAGATAACTTTCTTTCAGATGATCAGTACATATATTTTGATTTTTAGCTGGATTTGTAAAAGAACTCAACATTTCTATTTAACGAGCATTCTCAAGCAAATTTAGAAAATAAGGTTACTCACTGTTATCAGTGATCTGTTCTTGATTTGTTTATTTTTAACCCATATTAAAAAGTTTGTGCATGAATTCAGCCTTCCTCCCCACACATGCTGTTTTGCACGTGGCCTCAATCCTGATCCCAGAGGGACCACATACAGGGTTGAAAAAAGGATGTTGGTCTCTATGGGCCATGCAGTCCTCAGCCTCCCAGCTAAGATTGCAAACAAAGGGGATCCCTGAAGGTCAACCATGACGGTGAGTTCATAGATTTTAAGGCCAGAAGGAATCATTAGAGCACCTAGTGTGATCTGCTGCATAACACAGGTCATAGGCTTTCATCCAGTAATTCCTGCATCAAGCTCATGTCTTCTGATTGATCTAGGGGTTCTCAACCATTTTCTTTCGGAGCCTGCTATATGCTATATATGCTATAAAAACTCCACAACCGAGTGGGGGGTGGGACGGGGACTCTGGGCTTCAGCTGCAGGGGGGGCTTAGGAGCCCTGAGGGTTGGGGGCTCAAGACTTCTGCCCCATGGAACTGAGGGGGGATTGAGGCTTCTGCCCCATGAGGCGGCGTCTGCCGGGACTTGGGGGCTCTGGATTCGGGGCTTCAGCCCTGCAGGAGTGCCAGGGCTTGGGATTCCAAGCTTCAGCTGCCGGGCTCGGGGCTCCTAGTGGCTCTGCTTGGCAGAGCCACTGAAAAATGGCTCACAGACCCCCAGTTGAGAATCACTGATCTAGTGTATTTTTTTAGAAAGTATCAGAGGGGTAGTCGTGTTAGTCTGGATTTGTAAAGAGCGACAGAGTGTCCTGTGGCACCTTATAGACTAACAGACGTATTGGAGCATGAGCTTTCATGGGTGACTACCCACTTCATCTGACGAAGTGGGTAGTCACCCACAAAAGCTTATGCTCCATGCTCCAATACGTCTGTTAGTCTATAAGGTGCCACAGCACTCTCTGTCGCTCTTTATAGAAAAACATCCAATCTTGATTTAAAGTTATTGTGTGGTGGACATTTATCCATTGGGAGCTGGACTGAGATGTCCCAAATTCATCTCAGGGAAGTCAAGTAACACCTTCCAGATATTAATAGCTTTTGGTCAGTTCATACTTTTTCAACATTATCTGTGTCCCCTGCCCACCAAAGGGATTATAGATGAGATGTATTCCACCTTCCATGGCACTAACTTATCAGGTACCCTGCTTTATTGTAATGTCACCACCTACCCTTTCAGCCATTCCACCCAATTTTAGCCTTTCCTGGGACTGTATAAATAATGAACAAGTCAAGAAAAAATGAGAGATGGGTGATAACATGACCCTGGGGACGCCAGCCACCTTCCACATGAGTCCGTTTTCTTTCTTTAACTCTGCCTTGCTTTGTTTTTTCTGGATTTGTCAGGGGCTTGTTTTAGCAGTTTGCCTGTCTGAGCCTGTATTGCATTATGTCTGTTTTGGGTAGGAGGAGGAGGATTTTCACATAAATGAGGTCTGGATAATTAAGGATGGTCAGCACTTGTGTTCATGTCCTTGGTGTAACATCGTAGACACCTTTATACTAATTCTCAGGCTGCAGGCTGGGAAAGAAGGCCAATCAGCATCACTATAAAGGTAACAGTACCACGGCTGTTGTGTTGCATGGCTGCAGTCTGGGCTCCAAGCGGCCCAACTGGGGCCATGTAGTGGCCTTTCATTGCTGAAATCGCAGGTGAAAGGAGTGGGTGGAGTCTCAGTCTGGTGACTTGGGGAAGTTTGTCCACATCTCCAAACCAGTGGATATCAGCAAGCAATCCTGGCTGCTGAGACAAGCCAAGCGTTGTGCTGAGCCCCAGACAGCTGTGGCTGGTAGAAGGGCTTCAGGCAGTTGGAGGGGTGATGTTCATGCATCACTTGTCAGTTGGCCATTTTGTCCAATGAACTTCGGCTGCTACCAAAATCCCCGTCAGCTCCCTCCCTGGTACAGTCAGCCAGTTTGCTCCACTCCTCCCATTGATAGGGCTAGGCCAGCCAGCTCCACCCCCACTTCTCTGGCAGTCTCCAAGTCTGATCCTTTCCTCCCTGGCAGCCCCAGCTGCTTCCCCACTCCAGACTTCCTCCCAGCAACCTTCCAGCTTCCCTCTTCCAAAGGCCCCAGCTCCCACCCCAGCAATTCTGCAGCTTTGTGTAGCACCAGGACTGTGAAGGATTGTACTACTGCACCCAGCAAGAAATCCCACCTGGCATCCCCCTGCAGATAGGGCACTTGTTTCTTTGCAATATTAGCTGGAGACGGTTAGTCCCTAGCACATTGAAACACAACCAAAAGCAGCATCCAATGTACTCCTCTTAACTTAGATTTAGAAATTCAGGCAGGCTTGCCCACTTCCCCTTGCCCTTGCTCTCTCACTCATGTCAGTTTCTCCATAGTGGGACCCCAGGCTGGTTTCTTATTTCCTCTATTGGGGTCCTACTGGTTTTTGCTGACCTCACTGTAATGAGACTGACTCCTTTCTGGACTCAGTGATTTAACTCATGGCTCATCAATCATTCGGCTTAGTGAGATCCCTGGCTTGTTTGAGCTGCAAGAAACTGACACTGTATCTCTGTTCTCACACAGTTCATTAGACTTTGAACCTCTGCAGTTCAAAGGGTGGCTAGAGATGAGGGTCCCTGGTGACTGGTCCAAGTACAGTGATCAGGCTCTCTGAGCAGAGCAGATGCTGCAGGAATAGGGTCCAGAGTCGTTGTGTTCGATGCGCGAGTGAGGTAGGGAGAGAGCATCTCGGCAGCTAACAGAGAGGTAGGAGGATGGCATCGCACTGGGTTGAGGCACTTTGGTTGTCACTGCAAGAGGAGGGATGTGGTTTGCTGGTGTTTAGGGCAAGTTCACCTGCCATCTGTACATCTCAATTCCTGGAGCAGGGAATGACACTGCCCAGAGGGTAATGTGCAGTTCATCAGAATCCCTGCGGCTTGTTCAGTCCTTTTCCTTGTAACTGAGGATGGTCTGAACCAAAGGTTGAAGTCACCATTATATAACCAGGAACAGCAGCAGCTTGCCAGGTGTCGGACATGAGCAGCCAGCAGCTGAGGGCAACCCATCTCCTCTAATATGTTCCTATTTAACCTCCTCTCTTTTCATTCTACGAAGAATCCAGCATTTCAGCCTCTTCCCTCTGAGAACAGCTAATCAGCTTGTGGCTGTGTGGAAGGGCCAAGCCAACTGGCAGGAGCCTGGTAGTGGATTTCCAGCTGCTCTCCAGCGCTGAGCACTGTGGTTTTCGTAATGTGCTGGTCTTTGTACAAGTTGGATATCTGATACCAGGGGTTTTACAGTTCCAGGAAAGTAATTATAGAGCCCATAGGTAATGAAATACAACATGATCTGAAACAAGAAAATCCCTCGTTTTATGGCAAGACTGGGAGCTAAATCCTCACTTTTATATATATATCTTCACATTGAACCTGAAATCACATCTGCGGTGTCATTTGCAGCCCACATCTGGGGTCAGAACGCACTTGAGCCAGACCCTCAGCTGGTGTAAATCAGCATAGCACCATTACACCAGCTGAAAATCTGGCTCTGTACATCTTTGCTGCTGCTTATCAGCATGGCACAGGGCATCTGCACAGCTGAGCAGACCAGAGCCACTCTAAGTACTGACAAATAGCTCTTTTTAGTTACTATAATAGCATGACAAGGCCCAAGAGCCATCCAGGCATTCCAGAAACCGGGCACCTACCTCTCCCTGGCTAGACTTGGCACAAGTGTGTAGGACAGAGTAACAAACCGGGGCTGGGGATTGAAGGTATGATCAGTTTCTTGGTGGGAATACAGCAAACTCAACCCATTGCGGAGGGACAATGGAAAACCTACGCCCCGCTTAAGTCTTCTTTTGTAGCTTTAAGTGGGATTTAAATGGTGCATTGGTTTTGTTCCCAGCCTTCTGCATGGGGCTGAATTTCACTCTATAAGGATAGCCATTTGATCATCAGAAAGAGACAGATCTTTGAGCAGCAAGAGCTCATGCTGAGGGGGTTTGTCCCAAGATGAGGCTATTTTTCTGCTTATTTACTGGGTGTGTTAAACCATCTTGGTATCTTGTATCCATCAACTTCACACCCTCCAGAATAAAACCCCATGGAATAGACCTTGCTGGCTGAGACAGATTTTCCACTTCTAAGCCACAGATTCACTCCAGCACGTTTACAGACTAGACAGGTGGCTGGTTTCTAATCTCTTTATGTTGATGTGAATCTGGGGTAACTCCTATCAAAGCCAATGCTCCACTGAAGCCAGCGGAGTTGTTCTGAGTCTCTGAGAGCTGAATTTACCCCGTAGCAGTTTCTTACATTGTTCTTTTCCATTTCCTGCCACTGGAAACATGACTGAAGAATTTTGTGCAACCATGTGCCTCCCTTTCTTGTCATCGAATATGTCTGTTCATTCTGGGCATAAGAAGTCAGTAAGAGCTGGCAGTGCCATATCGAGGAATGGCATTTGATTCACTGCAAATATCGAAGCTGCTTAAGAGCAATCCTACAGTCATTTCCACTTTAACTTGTGTCAATGCAAGGAGAACGTATGCATTTCTGGTAAGGCGTTAAGGACTGTCTCTCTTAAACCAGGTAGCTGTTAAACTGTCATCTATGGACCATCCACGGAGCCAGGGCCGGTGCAACCCATTAGGTGACCTAGGCGGTCGCCTAGGGCACTAACATTTGGGGGGCAGCATTTCGGGTCCTTCAGCAGCGACCACGGCAGCCGGATCTTCGGCCACCCCAGTCATCATCGGCATTTAGGTGGAGGGACCTGGGGCAGGGGGGTGCGGGGAGGACCGCCTGCAGCAAGTAAGGGGGCATGCAGCACGCAGGGGAACTGCTCCCCGCCCCAGCTCACCTCTGCTCCGCCTCCTCCCCTGAGCACACCACCCTGCTCTGCTTCTCTCCCTCCCAGGCTTGTGGCACCAAACAGCTGATTGGCACCAGAAGCCTGGGAGGCGGGAGAAGTGGAGCGGTGAGGGCATGCTCGGGGAGGAGGTGGAGCAGAGGTGAGCTGGGGCGGGGAGCTGCTGCACGGCTCCTTGGGGGGGGCTTCAGGGCGGAGCGGGGGGGCGGAGAGCTGCCACAGGGTTCGGGGGGGGGAGTGGTGCAAGGTGGAAGTTTCGCCTAGGGCACGAAACATCCTTGCACCCGCCCTGCACGGAGCCCTTACCGCAGGAAACATTTTGAGAACCATACAGTGAGGGATCGAAGCATTGGGAGGGAACTCTCTATTACCAACTGATCCACAAAATAGAAAACAGGGAGCACCATAGTGTAAAGGAGTACTGCTGAAACCACCACCTCCTTTAGACAGACTGCGGAGCAACTCACTCATGTCTAGCACTTTTCATCCATAGATTTCAAACCACTTTCCAAAGGCGGTCACTATCATATCCCCGTCTTAAAGATGGGGAAAGTGAGGCAAAGAGGGGAAGTGACTGCCACTAGTCTGCTCGGAGACCTTGGTCTCCTGAGTCCCAGTCAAGTACTCTATCCATTAGGTCAGACTGCCTCTTACGTGATATGCCTTGAAGCCTGTAAGTGTCATCACTGGATGGACACAAAGCACCAAATACTGCCCCAGTTCAGCAAAGACATTGGGAATTAAGTATATGCACTTAAATGCTTTGCTTTCAGTAGGGATGGTTTGCTGAACTGGGCCCATGCAGCTGCATCTTTAGGTGTGGTTGCAACTCACAGGCATCTCTCTCCCTCCCATTCTGCAAGCAGGGCTGCAACCCCCATGCAACTCCAAACTCTGCTGCAATGGCTCCTCTCTCAGTATTGCTGTAACAGCCAATGCATATCTTGACGCAACAGCTTGACCTCTGAACTGGAACTGTAAACAGTCATTTTTAATGAACGAGTGGGTGGGTTTTTTTGTGGAGGGGCTGTCTTGCTATTTTGGTATGTGTGACTCAGCCCATCAAATCTCCCTAGAGGAATCTAATGCCCTGCAAGCAGCAAGAGGCCTGTGATGATTCACAGAGTTTTCCTCCTCAGAAACCTGGAGCATTCCATCAGACACACATGGCTGCTGCTCACAAGGGGAGACTGCTCAGTGTTCTGCCGCAGAGAGGGGCTGATTGCCTCTTTCAATGAATTGGCCAGCTCTGCTTGGGCTTTTCCACTCTGAGAATCTTGCTCTGGGGGAGGAGGGCTGGTCCCAGCTGGTCTTCATTTACAGTTAATAGGAACTGAAAGGAGCCAGAATTTGAAATCAATCCTGTTTCCTTGGCACAGTCTCTTTCCTGACTCAGACTACGGAGACTCACTCTTTCTCTCTCTCCCTCTCATTACTCCAAGATTCCCACTCCTTATTGTGAGAGAGATTTCATTTCCCACCTCTACCACAACCTCAGGGCCTTCGTGTCCTTCCAAAGGAAGACTGTAACCCCTGCTGCTTGAAGGAATTTGACCTACACAGTTCTCACTGTAGAAAATGGGAGTCATGCTGCTAAAATGCTGTGTCTTGCCGTCCCCCACTTTTGAAATAAGAGCTAGTTTGTATGGTGGTTCTGGAGATCCCTTGTATGAAAGCTTCACAGTTGAGCACTTAGTGATGCTTTGCACTTCTCCAGCTCTTTCCATCCAGCTGTTGACAAATATTAATCATGTCTCACTAGCTACCACCCTGTGAAGTAGCCAAGCATCACTATCCCCATTTTACAGCTGGGGAAACAGAAGTACAGAGAAGAGAAGTGACTTGCCCAAGCTACGCAGCCAGTCAGTGACAGAACTCAGACTAGAACCCAGGAGTTCTGCTACAAGTCTCTAGCACTGACCAACAGGCCACGTTTTCTTTTTATGACCCACGCTGTTGACCATGTAGATGCTTCCACAATAAACTTCAGGAGTTACATGACAGCGCTCTCAGTATAGAAGACTATCTCCTGCATTATGTTCTCTGTGACCTGGACTCAGTATGTCAAGCTGTGGAAGTCAACTCAAGAGGATGCCAGAATGGCAGCTTTTAGCCACAGCCTCCAAGTTTGAGCTTTAGCTCTTTTTATAAGATTCCCCGATCGTATTTTTCATTTAATCTCATCTATCTGGCTCTACCAGTGCTCTTCACCATGGGCAACGAGTCTCTTGCTGCTTCTCAATAGTCACAAATTCAGCCCTCTGAACCTTAAAGAACAGTTGCTTCTTGTTTTCTTTCCCTATATCCAGCCATGAGCTGCTCCTCCTCCAAACCACTGCTAGACAGAGAGGGTTACAAAATGTGTTTCTTGTAAATCTGAAACATTTATGTCTTCAAGTGCCCAGCCCCAATAATCTCCTAATTTCCTGAATACTTGTGGACTGTCCTATATGGGGGGAAGGCTTCTCTCGATCAGTTTATTAAGTGAAGCTTCTCATATGGAGACCTTGCGGAGCAGTAGGAAATGATGGGGTGTTTTTTCATTTTCCTTTATGCAAACTGGCCGGCCAAGCCCTCTCACAACATTGGATGGGTCATATTATGCTACCCTTATTGCACCTTTGGTTTCTTTCCTACCCGTTACTTCCTCTGAATCCATCCCCAGTTCCACTGGCCCATACTCCCCGCTTCTCTCCTCACTCTTTCCATCTCCACCAATACACATTTTGAATACAGCAATCACATGCCTTCTCTTTAACTGACGCATTTCTAATCAGAGGGAGTGATTTAATGGCTTCCATTCAATGAAGCCCCAAAGGCACTGGAATTACATTGATACTCAGTCATATTCCTGAGCAGGTTAAAGAGCAGTATTGGATCAAAATTGTGTCCATGGGCTTTACTAGGGTACATCACCCTTATAAGACTGCTTTTCAGGACCAGAGATAATATCCTTACAGTGCTTTCTTCCATCGCTGTGTTACATCGCCAGATGCATATTTCCTAACTTTTCCGGAAGTGCTGAGTACATCCAGCTGCCATTTCAAATTGGGTCAATTGGGTCATATCTTCATCAACTTCAGTAGAGCCATGCTGATTAACATCACCTGAGAAGCTGACCCACCTATGATTATTCTAGAAGTGGAGGCAAATCTAACCCCAATATCTGAACTCCAGCACACCTTTGGGAAGTTAGGATCCAGACTGGAACTTCGCTGTCCAGGTCTATTTGGCCTTTAATCAGTTTTAGAGTCTCCCATTCTTGGTAGCAGATCTCCACTCACTTCTTTTAACATTTTAGTCTGCTGGGTTTTAGGGCTGTAATGTCGATCTCCATTGTGAATTATACAATGGGAGTGCATTTTCCTCTGCCCCCAAAAACTGACAGATAGTGGACTAAAAAGAGCTGTTGCATAGGCTGTGTTCTCTCTCCTTGTCTAAGGATTCTTGTACCTGAATGGACTTCAGTCATCCCCACACATTTCCAGATACAGCCTGAAAATTAAAAAGTTAAATTAAGTGAATCCCAATTTTTCCTTCAGCCACTCAATGTGTTAATTCATACATTAAGCCGTGTTATATACTTAAATGGGGGTAACAATGAAAGTTGCCATAGGCGCAAGAAGAGCTGAGTCGGGCTGAAAATTGTAGGAACAGCTGGTGCACGCAGTGTGGTGTTCTGTCTTTGTACAGTGTAGGGATTCATGGAACTGGGTGGGCGTTAGTTATCAACAAAAGTTTCCCGATACATAAGATAAGCAACTGCTTCAAGTATCCATATGGAGCATGGAAACTATGCAATAAAACAACTCATATGCTCTTGAAACAAAGAGGTGGGGAAACCTACTGAGAAAAGTGATGGAGTGAGACCAGATGAAGAAATGACTGGACTTGTATACATCTTGGGAAATTACATCCATGTTTAGAAAACTAACTTTAATGTAGCTAGTGAGAGCTCAGTCACTGTGAAGAGTGATGAGGGGAGAGGACTTTCTTAAGAGTGTAAGAAACCCTTGGGCTCTGAAGTACAAGGCAGTGGGATTGAATAGCTCAAGGCATTTTGGAAAAGAACAAAATGTTTCTGATGAGATGAAGGACTTTGGTATAAAGTCAGGAAGGAGGAGCCCTAGACAAGAATACCTGCTTCCGCCTGTTAAGCAAGGTGGAGTTATTGTGCTAGGGTGAAAGTCAGCCCTGTGCAGGGGGCCGGCACAAAACCGGTGTGCCACTTAAGCCCTCAGACTAGAAGCTGCAGTGGGACATAAGTGGTTTGTGGGCCTCTGCTGGGTGAATTCCAACCCTCGTCTATAGAATTGTGTGAGTGCCACCATCCTGGTGGTGTAGATATTTCACGTATTTTTTTTTTGCATCCCTTTCAAATTTTGCTCTATTTGCATTCCATGCAAGAAACATGACTCTTCATTGCCAAAGCCTTCAGCAGCTGAAAACACCCCCGTTTGCTGGAAAACTAGCCCCCCACCCCACCCTTTGAAAAATATCCCAGACCTTTAGGGGAAAGAATTGCAAAAATGGGCTCTTTCTCAAGTTTGTAATGACATTTTCAAATGAGCAAACCAACAGATTGTAATTTCTGCTTTTCTTAAGCAAATATTTTTGTGCACCTAACACTGAATGGCTTTAATTTAAAAATGCTCCTTTCACAATGTCTTATCACAAATACCATCATCTCCTAGAGGCACTGGCATGCTGCAATTTTTTTTACTGATCTGATAAAAGGTGCAGTGTATTAAAGGGATATTTCTATTTAGAAATAATCCCACTTGAAGAACAACAATTGGAAAGGGGATTTGTTTTTTCAACAAGATGATGACCAAAAGTACCCTTCAAAAAGCTTACAAACTTTCTCAAAAAATAAAACTCACCAAGTGTGTAGTGCCTTAGCCATCAGATTCAGCGGATTTGGATCCAGTAAAAAGACCTTGGAGTGAATTATTTTTATTTATGGGCTTCTCTATGGTGCCCATCACTGTAGTGTTTGCTCTAGAGATCAGTAGCTAAAAGCACAGGAACTGGCAAAAATCTACCATGCTGGAGACTCTGGGTGGGATTCTGGCACCTTTGAGTTCAGCAGAACCAGGATTTTACTCTCTGTTTTCTCACATGGACAGACAGACAAACTCTGATTGTTTCCCCCCAAAGGAAGCATATTGGAAACCTTCAGATAACTGAGAGCTCTGGTTTTGCTGAGCTCCACGGGGTTGCTTCAGGCAGGGCTGTGATTAAGCCTATACGTGGTAGTGGGGCTCACCACTTGCTCTTTCATGCTGTCACCTTGCACTCCAGAGTCTAAACTTACTTTTTGCTTTAAAATGAAAATTCCTGGCTCTTATGGTTAAGGAGAGAGCCTCTAAAAAGTGAACTAAGTGTAAAAACAACCAAGAGACATCTGCAGAACCAAAAACAATAACTGAGAGGTGTGAACTGCCCCTTTCATTTCAGCAGGGGCCAGCTCAGATACCCAATGATAATACTTTTACATGTCAGCCTTGTGGACAGTTTCACGGCTCATGGAAGAAAGAAAGAGAGAATAATGTATGAAGATCAGCACAGTCTCCTGTGGGTGACATCTGGCTCATTTTGGCACCATCAGTGAAGGGGCTTGGGTGATACTGCCACTTCTTTCCCTTTCCCAATTAAGAAAGAGTCCAGCCCGAGGAGTTTAGCAGATCCCATGGACATCTGAGCTCCACCTACCCATAGCTATCTCAGCATAGACTCTTAGGGTGGATGCAGCATACACCAACAGAAGGAGGAGTTTTGCTGATGTAAGAACACCGCCTCCTTGAACAACATTAGCTATGCCAACAGAAGTGTGGTTATATCAGCATAACTGCATCTACATTGGAGGTTTTGTCAGAGGAGAGGGGGTTCCCACTCCTGATCAACACAGTTATGCTGTATAAATTTGAAGTGGAGACCAGGCCTGAGGCACAAATAGATTGAGATGTGGCCTGATGTCACATATCAAGTTGGTAGCAGAACTGGGAATGGGTATTCAGGAGGCCCAACTCCCCATCTGTTGCTCTCACTACTAGAGTTTGTTGCCTCCACACTCAGGGGCACGGTGAAAGGATTCCTTTAGATTCCCATTAGAAATATGAATTGTGGGTGTACTGCAAGACTGGACTTGTGGTATTCAGCACTGATAAAGTGCAGCAGTAGTCCAACCTGCTGTCATACTTCTGGGACAACTGTCATTCTAGCTCATTGATCAGTGCATAGGCTTGGAGAGGTTCTGGCAAAAAAAAAAAAAACAACCCAACAACTGTGGAACAAAGAGGGGAGTTCCATGGGCTGGAGACAACAGGTAGAAGGAATCAAGTACTCTGGAGCAGAGACAATAACTTTATGGAGGATTAATAGCCCCTCTTTTCGGGATGCTCTTTTGAGATGTATGGCTCATGCAGAACAGAGTCGCTGTATTCAGGGAACAGAGTGCAATAGGTCTGAATTGCTCTTGGAGCAGAGACCTCTAAGGCACATGTGTCAGATCCAAGCTGAGAAACGCTGCATGTGACCAGGCCTGTTATGTGTTGTGAAATCCAATTGAACCAATCTGCTTCCACAGCGTCATTAGTGGTGAAACGCCGGAGAGCCCGCTAGTCTAATTCAGGAAGATGGACTGGTACATATATACTGATGAAAAGTTCAAGTTCCAATTGCCCAAATGTACAAACTTTTTTCTTTAGAGATTGTCCAGCTGCTGTTAATTCCTGTCAAATCCAGTCTATCACCTGGCCCGCAGCCACCGGCACTCCTACTAAAACCCTGAATCCCTGGGCTCCCGTTTTCCAGCTGATGAAAAGAAGCTGAGAGATGTCCCTGTAAAACTACTGCTGTCTCATTCCTTGTCTTTCACACATTCCATGCACTTCCAGAGCTATCCAGGGCACAGTATAGGGACCTAGAAGTCTGCTATATTTAACTACCTTTCACTTCCAGTGTCCGACTTCCCCCAGCCCAGTTTACCTGTGCTTTGTGTGCATGGATGGGTTGCAGGTCTTGTATGAGAGATTGAGAATAGGTGTAAACAGCAGTCCTATATCTGTGTGTCTTGCTGTCCATGGATTCCTCTGTATTTGTGCGTTTGAGTCTATTCCCATATACTGTACGTAGGTCTGTGTGTAATGGGGTCTGTTTTTATATATGTCTATGCATGTGAATTGTAGTAATAATAATACAAATAGATAAAATGTGTGTGTAATGAGCAGAAAGACACCTAACAAGTAAGTAGAAAATAAAACCAGTAATTGTCAATACACTTCCAGTCTAGTAGGGATGCTAGTTAGCTAAGCAGTGGCTTCAATACACAGCCACTTTCCAGAGCCATTATTCTAAACAGCACTTACAGAGTTATCCAAACCTATTTTAAATGTATTCACTGCTGGCGAAAGGTGCTTGATTGAGAGAGTGAATGTTCTCTCTATACATAGAACAAAGTACAGCAGGGCAACTTTCTCCACCAATGAACTGACAGGGGACACTACCAAGAGCGAGAGGACTGTACAGCCTCCATGTTTAGTCAGTCCTTGCTGTCTCTTCAAAGAGGCCCGTTAGGATGCCATATTTGGTGCCATGGGCACCTTTGCGCACAGAACTCCACTGTGCGCCAAATACTTCACATATGCTGACAAACAGTCATCAGATGATGGTTGTCAGTCTTCAGAGACCTAGTCTGTATATGACCTGTGACCTGACGGTTAAAAACTCTGCCTCTTCTTATACTTCCCCCCCTCCCCCCCCAGAGCTAGGCAGCCGCCTTGTCACAGAAATCCCTCCCTCACCAAGTGGTAGGTAAGCCTCAGTTTCATGTCAAAGGAGCCTCAGGAACAATCTTAACCTTGCTCCTGCTCTGCCATAGTGCTGATGAAGGGAGCTTATTTTGTCACACCTCATGGTCCGTTGGATTATTGCTTAAACATCCTTCCTGCGTCTCTGCTCCCATGGGACTAGGACTGGAGGGGTAAAAGGACGGTTACCTGGCACCATCGCCAGAGATGGGCTCCGGGGCACGCATGATGGTTGCTGGGTAGAACTTTTACTTGAGTCTCTCATGGTTCTTTGGGTTTCTCCACTCTCCTAGGGGCCAGAAGGGAAACCAGGCAAACAGGGAGAAAAGGGCAAAACCGGCCAGAAGGTAAGAGCCCATTGCCAGTGCTTCCTCCTTTTCATTCTCATCTCTTTGCTTCTTTAATGTTTGATTTCATTTTCTGTCAGTAATCTGTAAACGCCTCTTCCACAGGGCAGCAAGGGCTACCAGGGGCAGCTGGGCGAGACGGGCCCCCCGGGGAAGATGGGGACAAAAGGGACTCAAGGCCTGAAAGGATCCAGAGGTACCCTGGGACCTATGGTGAGAATAGACATGTGACATGCGGTAGGGTGTGCATGGAGGGGGCGGGGGCAGCTCTGGGCCTTGGGAGACAGAACAGAAGCACAGGGAGGAGGTGAGGCAGAGAGAGGGATTCAAATTTACATTATTTGACTTCTTTTTGATGGTTTAAATTAGAGCTGATCGAAAATTTTCTAGCAAAACTTTCCTTTGAAAACAGAAAATAGGTTTTGGTTTTTTTTCCCCCTAAATGAAATTTTTTACAAGGGAAGTTTTTGTTGGCTTGTTTATGCTAAAACAAAAATCAGATTTTTCTGTGAAAAACTAGAAAAAAATATATGGATAAGATGGGGGGAGGGCGTTGAGGGGGTTGCCTTTTCCTCCCATTTTTTCTCCTCCCCCCTTTCCAGTGGCAAATTATATTAGGGACAAAAAGGAGAGAGAAAAAGAGGAAGGTGGGGGTAAAAGGAAAAACTACAACATTTTCCATTATAAAATCTGGAAAAAATGGTTTTGGTTTTACATCAAAAAACTCAAAAATTTTCACAAGAATTTTTTTTTCAACATTTCCCATGGAAATATTTTTCTAACCAGCTCTAGTTTTAGCTGATCAATGATTTAAATAATTTTCTACTTTGCCACATGAGAAGGAATCTCTCAAGTTTTCATTGTGTCGATAGCAGATGCAGCCAGTTAAGGATGCATTGCAGTTTTATATTGGGAATATATTTCTGGAAAAGGGAATGAGTTGAGAAGCTATATTTGCTCAGAGCATTCCCTTTGAGACTGCATACTCATGGTGAGCCGCTTCCAAGTCAAACTGTTTTATTACATGGAACTGACTTGGACTTCTGCCCCAGCCATACACCCACTCTCGATCCACTATCTGGAACACTTGCAATTAGCACAGATAGAACATGATAAAGGTTTTGGGTGTGGTGCTGGGGTGAGGCTGGGAGAGAGAACAGCAGCCGTATGGTAGAAGGAGAAGAAAATTCAGTTGCCTTAAGATTGTCAGACCAAGGGATCCAAACAGTCGCAACAGGCAACAAATATTTCTTCATATATATCCAACCAGCAGGGTAACTATCGTGACTGAGTCATGGGCGGTCAGACCTAGTGGTCAGAGCAGGAGTCAGGCTGAGTCAGGTACCAGAGGGTCAGAGTCCGAGAGAGGCCCCAGGGCAAACCAGGAGTCAGGCGTCAGTAGGGAGCATTGTCCATTACTAGGAGATCAGAGCCTAAAGTAGGCTGGAGGGTAAACCAAGAGTCCTGCATCAGGAGGTAGGCACAGTCAGAAGCTGGAGTCTGGGATCTCTCACACACAGGGTCTAAAGCAGGACAGGCGGACAATCTGTATGGTGGTTTGGACAACTCCCTGTCATGGCTTCCTGTCTTAAGTACCAGTGCCAGCTAATCTGTGGGCTCTGAGGAGCAGCCACTCAGGTCCTGCTGGGTGGTACAGCCTCCTGGACCCAGCCTCACAGGGTCCTCCTGCAGGAACACCCCTAAGCCTCCTGTGGAGGTGTCAGTGGCCCAGAACCCCTATGGTTCCAGGCTGTAGTCCTGCAGGTTCTTATAGTAATTGCTTAAGTATCACTTGCCTCCTCTGATTTAATCTATAGACATACTGAAAAGACAGGAAGGAACCAGGAATTGCTGAGATGTTTCAGAACGGTAGCACTGAGTGACTGAGCAACAGAGATTCTGCTGTGGTTTTTAAGGCCTCCATTAAAAGTTATGGTCTTTCCAATAGATCCTCCCTGCAGACTGTTTTGGCAGAGTCTCCATGGATTATTTCTCAGGGAAGCAGATTAATGTCTGAGCAGCAGTCTATTGGACTGAGTGTATCTTTTCAATCTGTCCTTGAGGAAAGGGTTAAAAATATGATGAAAAAGTGGAAGATTTGGAAAGTCTAAAGAAACTTTTCAGTTTCTGACCAGCAAGGTGAGGTCCAGAACAGGTCGTGTGAGTGGATCCTGTGGGCAGAACTCTCCTCATGGCACACTCAAGCAGCTCCTTGGACTTGTATAGGACTCACATTGATGGACTCCAGGAGGAATTACTCAGACCTTTTGTGGGGAAACCCAACACCAGGTCTCTGAAGCAGGATACTGGAAGATCTCAAATGACTTCAAACAAGGAAAAGTCTTTTTTCCCTCAAAAACAAAGCACACTCCCATTCTGATAGATCACCAGAAAAATACTCAAATTCAGGAAGCCATCCTTTGCACTCTCTAGATTGATTATCTGCTTTCCCAGCCCATATCAGTGCATACCAGCACTTGAACTTCCAGCAGTAAAAGGGAAATGTTTAATGACCATATGATTTGTGCAATGGTTTCTAGTATCTGGAGTGACTACTACTTGCAACTCCTCCTGTGACCGAGAATTCTGTATTCTACCCACTGAGTAAATGAAGCATAGAAATTATTAGGGTATAAAATATAAAGCACCAGAAGGAGAAATGCTCCTGAGCTTCAGCAATTAAAATCCACTCCACTCACCACTGGCTAGAAAGGTAATAGGAGTTTGCCAGTATCTGCAGCTTAGTAGCGAAAGGCTTGCATCCAGCTTTAATCTGAAGATCAGGATTTGGAAACTCTCTTTAACCTTTTGTTCAGATTCCTAAAACATCAGCTCTTGCAACTCCCTAGTCAATTGCAGCTCAAAAGAGGACTCCTCAATGTCATCTTTGTTGCCAGGCCTGAGAACCACAAAAAACAAAAGAGGTCTTTGTATGTTTAAGGGTTCAGGCCTTCATCAGGACTGTCTCACTAAAAAAACTTCACTGAAGGAATATTCAGCAAAAAAAGACCCTGGATTAGAAGTTAGCAAGAGAGTCCAGAGGGGGCAGGTGAAGAGCAGAACATCAGCACAATGTTCACACATCACCCTTTGCTAGTTTTATTATGTATATATCCAAGGGTGCTGGAACAATTTGTATAGTGGGGGTGCTGAGAGCCAGACTGTAAACCCTGTGTATAATGGAGTCCACTTCAAGACAGCGGGTGTGGCAGCACCCCTAGTTCCAGTACCTATGTATATATCTAGCAATTAGCAAGGCATTATTCACATTGCGTTGTCTTGAGATTTTCCTCTATATGCCCAAATGATTTGGAGAGCACCTGATTCAGGCAAGAGTTTAATTTCCAGGATACGTTGGCATAAGAGGAAAGACCATGACTCTGCATTTTTAGCAGTTTATAGGAATCCAAAAATATGAGCCAGTTGCCAACTGGAAAAGAACTGATTCCTGGGATGTCAGTATTTCTGTAAATGAGCTGGGGACCTCATTGATAAACTCTTGGCAGAGACTTGGGCTGGAGGAGCTACCCTCCTATTGATTTGATAGGTGAGTGCAGAGAATACTTCAGGATGATGCTGCCATAAGGCTGCCTGGTTTGCCCAAAGAATAGATGGGAGCCTTTCAATTTAATCTCCCAAGCCTAAGGTTTGCCTGTCTTGAAAGTCCACTTTGCAGCATGTGGTTTCTGAAGACAATGACAGCAGGCTGTTCTAATGGCATTTTTCTGTGTGATTGCTTCCATAGGGTGCTCCAGGAAGGATGGGTGCTCAAGGGGAACCTGGCTTAATGGGTTATGAGGTAAGGCTGCTTTTTTTATGCTCATTCACCCATTTCCAAATCTAACAGAATAATTAGCCCAGGATGCAAAATTAACTATATTTATATTTCCATTTGGTTGGGATGATAGCTTAGGTTCTTTATTATTCTCAGTCTGAGCTGTGGAGAATTCTTCAGATCTGGTTTTCCTCCATCTTCCAGGCATGGATGATGTCACTGCTGATGCGTCTATATTTCTCTGAAGCCTGCACGTGCAATTCAGGTGTCTCTGTAGTCAGCAATACAGGATCCTATCACAGAAGTGACTCCATTTTTACAATCCTGTCATATGTTTTCTGTTCTCCCACAGGGGCATGCAGGACCGCCAGGTCCAATCGGACCACCAGGGCCAAAAGGTGAAAAGGTAAGGGCAGATTTCATGCAGTTTAGCTATCTCCTGATCTGCATATGCCAGTACTGCCCCTGCTCAGATAGCAGAACCCATTCCAACCGAAGCACCAGGGCACAGCTCCCATAGACCCATTCAAATAAACACTAGCACTTGTAATCCAACACAAAGATCATGTGAACAAGCACCATAGATATGCAGACGTGTGGCCTGGGAAACAGAAACTGTGACATCCTGTGCCAAAAACACAGGCTTCTACTGCTTGAGCTGAAAAAGACTCTTGATTTAACCATTGTCAATAATAGCAGTACTAGTTACATTGTATCCTCTCTCATTCTCCCCCTGATGTGCTAGATGCAGCAGTTCTCAAACTGTGGGTCGGGATCCCAAAGTGGGTCTCAGCCTCGTTTTAATGGGGTCATTAGGGCTGACTTAGACTTGCAGGGGCTCGAGGCCGAAGCCCGAGGGCTTCAGACCTGGGTGGCAGGGCTCAGGTTACAGGCTCCCTTCCTGGGGCTGGAGCTCTTGGTCTTCGACTTTTCCCCCTCCCTCCTGCCCCCTCCCCACAGCTAGACAGCCAGGCTCAGGCTTCAGTCCTCACTCCTGGTGTTGGGTGGTAAATTTTGTTGTCAGAAGAGGGTCGCGGTGCAATGACGTTTGAGAACCCCTGTGTTAGTGGATGAGCATTAGAAACTGATAAACACTTGGACAAGTCTGGCATCCCATCCAGCAGTGGTGCCAGTTAGGATACGTCTATACCGCAAAAAAACAAAACAAAACATAGAGAGTCTCTATGAGCAGAGAGTCTCAGAGCCCAGTCAACTGACTCAGGCTTGTGTAGACATTTAGGCTCAGGAACCTGGCAAGTGGGGAGTGTCTGAGTCGCTACTATCTTCAGCCCCGCAGTGCGAGCCCAAGTCAGTTGACCGGGCGTGGCTCTGAGGCTCTCTGCCACAGAGTTGGGGGGGGGGCGGAATTCTTTTTTTTGCTGTGTAGACGTACCCAAACACACAAGCCAGTGCATTATCAGTGCAAGTCAGGATCAGAGCACACAATCCACCAGGACACCATTTCCAGGCACCCATGCTCTCTTGTATCTCTGAAAGGGCCTATAGACATGAATATTGGGGGCGTTTCTTAGGGCTAGTCTACACTTACCTGCCGGGTCGACGCGGTGAGTTCGACTTCTCGGAGTTCGAACTATCGTGTCTAATCTGGACGCGATAGTTCGAACTCCCCGCGCGCTCCGGTCGACTCCGGTACTCCACCACTGCAAAAGGCGGTGGTGGAATCGACCTTGGAGCCGCGGACTTCGATCCCGCGGCGTCTGGACGGGTAAGTAATTCGAACTAGGGTACTTCGAGTTCAGCTACGCTATTCATGTAGCTGAACTTGCGTACCCTAGTTCGACCCCCGCCCTTAGTGTAGACCTGCCCTTAGTTCCACAGAAATTCTACTGAATCCCCAAGGTGAAATAAATTAGATCAGTAGGTTTTGTTGTCAAGTCAAACTAACACCCTGCACACATGCCCCTAAAACTGTCTGCTCTTGGAAGATCTTCCTGCTGTTTCGGGGTGTTCCAGCCTATTACATTTCGTAAGTGAAGCACAAATGGTTTCCCTTCCCTTCCCCCATCCCATTTTACTCGTAGCCTCTCACGCCCGTGACTTGTTTGTCCACCTACACCCCTTGACAAGCGCCCTGACTGCAGCTGGAATGAGTCAAAGCCCTTGTTCCACTGCTGCAATCTTTCAAGGCTTTTGCTGAGTCAGCTTGAACGTACCCAGTTCAGGCTGGAGAAGTGACTCATATTTTAGTGGCTTCCTCTCGGCACAGCTTGCTGCTCAGTGCTCTGAAGATGTTCCCAGCTGTCTTTGGCTGTACTTGCATTGTTGCCGGAGCCAATCACATGTCTGCCAGTAGCTACAACAGCAGCTTTCTTCTCCCCTGTGCAGGAAGGAAAAGAGTAGTAACTGGAAGTGGTTGCAAATGGGAACCTACCATGAGAAAAGTTGCTTGAATTTTTATTGATCCTGGTTTTCTACCCCACTGTACTTAGTGCTCCTATCGCAGGAAGCACTCAGTGCATGGTATGAATTATTGGCATCCATCAGCACTTGTGTTATTGCACATGGTCATGGTCGCAGACATGCATCTGCAGGCAAGAGTTTCCTTCCTTAGAGGGACTCCTGAGATTCTAAAAAGAGATCTCATGGGTACATCTTTGCCAGGACTTTGAACCCATCATACTAAGTCAGGATCCCAAGTGGAAAGGCACCCATAGCTAGGCCATTCTACCTTCGTCTGTCTAGAGATTCTTTACATTGACATGAGTCTCTGAGACATGTGAGTTGCTCTCCTTTTACACTGTGACTGACTCCACTGCAGAAGTAGTGAGGAAAATCTAAGGGATTAGGAGAGCATCCAGTTGTTGAATTTAGATACACTCACAACCCAGAGATGCCACCCCAGGCATGATTATTATTGGTGCCACTGAGAATTCCTGCACTTCTCTCTCTGCTCCCTTCCAACCTTGAGCTGCATCTCTGGCATTGGGGCATCTGACCATTTCTCTGGTACTTCCTTATCTCCACCACCAGCTTGCTGAGTAGCTTCTGCATCTTTGTTTTTATTGCCACCTCATCCTCTTTTTGTCCTACCTTTTAGCTTCCCAAACCTTCCCATAGTGTTCTCCAGTTGTACCAAGATGAATGGCCCCTAGCTTCTGTGTCCTCCATTAAGTGGCATCCATTCTCCAAGAGGTTTTCTGCCATCATCTAACTCAAAGTAGCAGGGCTAGAACTTTCCACCAAGCACAAGCCAAGATGCAGGATTTGTTGTGTCTAAACCACCCAAGACTGATGGCTATCCAGCCTCCTTTTGAAAACCTCCAATAAAGAAGGTTCACGACCTCCCTAGGCAGTCTGTTCCATTGTCCTACTGTTCTTACAGTTTGTTACACATTGTCCTTTGAGAGACTGGCCCAGGGTTCCAGACAGATTATATACAGGAGGCTTCAGTGTCCGATGCAAAACAGTGAGTAACACGCACCAAAAGTAAAAAGAGCCAGTGTCTCTGAGCAGTGAAATATAGAGGAGAATGAGATGTGTGCAGATATTCGACTTTGTAATGTATAGTCATTATTGCTGGTTTATCCCTACATACTGCAAATTTTAAGCTTATCCAAGGTGCCCACCTCGGTATTTAATGTTCCCCAAAATCCTTAACCTGAATAGATATGCTTGGCAATCCCTCCTGCTCTATAGCTGCCAATTTGCCAGAATCATCCTTGGCAATTGGCCCACCCAGCCTCAAGAGACTTGCCAACCTGCAATCACTATGCTTGGCAAACTGTCTGACACCAGACAACTGCTAGCTGTGCTTTAAACCCTCACAATTATCAGGCAATGCTTCTGCTGCCGGGATTAGGAACTGCTTTGGAGGCTAAGCACTGACAAAGATGCTCCTGCCATCCCAAGTGGACTGGGTTACCACGTGTTAATTAGATGGCACAGGTTGCAGTACCAGTAATCAATTTCCAGGGGGTCAGGAATAGCAGGGGTACACAAAAGGAGCAACTGCAGAAAGACTACAAGAATAAACAGCAGAGGCATTAAGAAGGAGAGAAAATGTATGCTAAAATGTTGCCATTCTTAAACTGAACGGATGCTATTGGAAGGCACCGTACGAGAGGCAATATACTTACATAGCATTTACTGGGCACTTTTCAAAATTAATTTATATACAGGGGTCATTTCATCCTCCAGTGAAATGCAGCCACCTCTGGGTTAAATGCAGGAAGTGAAAGTGAATCCCATAGTCAGCTGGGGAATGGAATTACCCAAATTGGAATTTGGCCAGGATGTCACATTAGGGAGGTGGCTGCCTGATTGGCCCCTGGCTCTTGTTCCCGAGTTGGTCAGCTGCTCTCTTTGATGCCAGTTTCTCTGAATGGGCTATGTCGTGATGCAGTAGTTAGGTGGGCCCTGCTGCCCCATGGGGGAGACAGACCACCCTGGGACAGAATGACACTTCTGACAGGCTCATGTGCCCCAGGGATCTATGTACCACACTTTGGGAATCTCTGCTCTTGTTCAAACAGGAATTAATTCAGGGCAGTCCTATGGGCTGTGTTATACAGGAGGTCAGACTAGAATCGGATGATCACAGCGGTCCCTTCCTGCTTTGGACTCTGAATCAGAGCATTACAATATCTCTGCTGTTAAGTACCCTGGGAACTTTTAATGACCCCAAGCAGTCAAGACCTCTGTTTTACATCTTACCTGAAAGATGGCACCTCCATCAGCACAGTGATGCCTTAATCCCATCCTGGGGCATTGGTTTCATAGTGATAAGGGAAAAGTAACATTACTTGCTGAATCACCAGCACCACTTCCTGAAGCACATAGGTGTCTCATGAGGGCCTCTCATCTAAGTCCTAGCCTCGCCCATCACTCCTTATCTTATAAGAACTGCCTGGATCACAACACATGAATACATATGTCAGGATCCTTTCCCAAGACCACGTGTAACCTTAACACCAAAAGAGGAAGAATTCAAACCTTGGAGATGAAAGAGTGAAGGGAAAGCTGCAGAGGAAAGAAATGGGGCTGTGATTGCTCAGTGACTGTTTAAACTCGGTAGGAAATTAGCAGAGCAGAAGAAGAAGGGTATTTAATGGTGGAGAAACTGCCCTTTTCCACAGCAGTAATTAGCCTGAAGATAGCCATTATTTCGGAATTGAGTTCCACAGCGCCATTCCAGCTAATTGTTCTGCTGGATTTTAGTACACTCACAGCTCCTCAAAGAGGCCTTGCTCAGAGCAGACGCCTGCATTTGGCAGCCACTTAGGACTGTCCAGATGAGATCCTTTTAAAAATTACAAACTGGTGTATCTCACTTTGGGAGGGGAGCCAACAACAACAAGCCTTCCCTTTCCCTCCATGCGTTTTCCATTTCTATCCCAACTTGTTTACTTTGCTGCCCTTTGCTGTAACCTTTTTTTTAAACTGCAACTTTCCGAAGAATTAGCAAAGACCTTTAATCTCCCTCTCTCTGAGAGTAATCCAAACGTCAAGAAGTCCTAGAGAAGATCAGCCCTGCGGTACTGGAATTTATCAATCAAGCTTAAGAACCCTGTAGCATCCAGGAGCTGTTGAAGACCTGGAGGGAGGTGTCCAGTATGTATGGGATCTAGAGCATCGTCACTGTTCTAGGGACCAGCTACAGAGACCTTGACACTCTATGAAGAAGTCCCAAGTTTAGAACTTTCGCTGAACTGAACCTTGATCATGTCAGAGTAGGATCTGAAATGGAAAGGCACCCACAACCTCTTTGGAGAGAAGTATCCAGTGTCAAGCCTTCTGCATCCTGATATGTACATTCAGATTCTTATCTGAGACTGAGGAGCTGTGGCTTTATATCCATATTTCCTGAGGGTCCCTAGTACTCCAGCAGTGGCTAGAAAGTAGATCAGTTGTAAGGCATTTAGCTGTTGACTTCACGTAAGACGCCCTTTCACAGTGGAGTCTCTGGGGCCAGTGTGGAAAGGACTTATTAGACATATTTTATTTCTTATTTTTAATCAGCCACCCAAGTCTCTCCATTTATTGCCCAACTCTATATCCATGAGCAGTCCTTGCACAGCTTCTCTCTATATTCCATTCCTCAAGAATCCTACTGAATCCCCAAACATGTTATCCCTTAAAAATGTAAATGTAAACCTAACCCCACCAGCACACTCCAAATCCTTGGTGTAAGATAGTGAATTTTGGAACGGCAGTACCCAGAGAAAGGGAAGAATGCCATTATCTCTAAGAATAAAATGGAGGGGATATGTATTGCTTAGTCAGCATTTTCTTAGCATATGCGCAACGTCCTTCAAGTGGCACGTGACCAGGATTCATCACCGAATTTGATCCACTGGTTGGATCATTAGCTTCCCCGGCTTGGGCTGGGTCCTGATGGGGTGTGCGATGTGAACACTGATCTGAATACCACCAAATGCAGTGTCACAAAACTTTTAGGAATCTAACTCTGCCAACCTGCAAAAGTTAATCTTGGTGCAAACCCTCTTTATCCTTGAACTGAAAGCCTGTGATAAAGCTTGGCACATCCTCCTTCACCTGTGCCACAGTCACACTTGATAAATGTTTCCCTACACCCGCCCTCAGAAAATGAGCTGTTGGCAACAGCTGCGCTCTGCTGCCAAACGCAGTTGGAACTGTCTGAAGCAGAGCATTGTCAATTGTGCCAAAAGTCAAGAACAGACACACAGTTCTGCATGTCTTCTCCCAGGTGGCAGCATCATTGAGCAATTGCCAAATGTTTGCAGCATCATGGGTACCCACAGCACCATAGAGGACTTATGGAAGAAAGATACAGGGGACCTTAATAACCACACTGGGATGGTTTGTAGAAACCAATAACCAGAGAATTACGAAGACTCAACTACTTGGCTCCACATGCTTTAACTTTGTGAGTTCCTGTACATGAGAGAACTTTTGGTGCAGCAGCCCCCAAGAATCAGAACCCAGCAGCCCCCACGTGCCAAGAGAAAGGATTACCTAAAAAACACAATACAACAATCCTAAGGACCTGGAACCCCAACGGAGCTGTGAAGTGCATTAATCCTGAGGAGCCAGTATGTCAAAGACCACAACATCAAGTCGCCAAAAACCAGAGGAGCTGGAATGTAGCTATCACGCAGGGAGCTAAGAAACAGACGTCTCTGAACTGGGCTCCGGAGGAAATAGGACACTGTAACCCCAAGTGATTTATGCAAGTGAATTTAAAACAGCAACAGCAAAACAGCATCTCTGTTTTAGCAGATGGAATGCACAGTAAGGGTAACTGAGTGCCTCATTGTGAGCCTGTTAGAGATGGGCAAATTGGTTCCAATCAATAAGAACCAACCCAAAATTTGGACCCAATTTTTTTGGAAGTTCAAAAGATTTGAAATAACTTTGTCCTGCTCCCCCCGCCCCCCTCTTATTTTCCAACTTTACCCATTTCTGTGGTTCTGCTTCCTGACCCAGATGGAACTGGGAAGGGCAGAAATGTTGCAAGAGGGGCTTGTTGATTCAGCATTCCCAGCAGGAAGTACAGGGAATAATATGAATGAGAGAGAGAGACAGACACTCTCAGACCTTCCCTCAAAATTCCATCCCTGTTTGCCAAACCAAAAGAAGGATCTGAACGTCAAAGGCTAATCTCTCATCATAAATCCAATCTATCATGTGCCCATCACTAAAGTAGCTTTCCTCATTTTAAAGAGAGCCCAGCAGAGTTTTACCCATCAGTGCTCACTTAATACTTAGCCTGAGGCAAATTTAGCAGCATTTCATGCTTCATAATCCTTATCTGAACAGGCGCATAGGTGTGATACGCCCTTCACTAAGCCTCACCCTCGGCGGTACCCATGTGTATTTCAAACAAATCATTTAGCTAGACTTCCTTTAGATGGGAAAAATATTGAATGGAAAGAGATCTAGAGTAACATTTTCAGAAGCAACTATGTGATTTAGGTGCCTATGTCCCCTTTTCAAAAGGGACATAGGCCATTAGGAGCTCAAGTCCCACTGACTTTCAAAGAGACCAAGGGTACATCTACACAATTAAAAAAAAAAAAAAAAACCACCCATAGCAGTGAGTCTCAGAGCCCTGATTTACAAGCTTGGGCTTGGGCTGCAGGGCTAAAAATAGCAGTGTAGATACTTGGGCTTGGGCTGCAGCCTAGGCTCTGAGAGCCCCGCCTGCCCCAGGTTTCAGAGCCCAGGCTCTTGACCAAGCCTGAACAGCTACAGTGCTATTTTTAGCCCCATGAGCCTGAGTCACTTGACCTGGGCTCTGAGGCTGCCGTGGGTCTTTCCTTGCAGAGTAGACATAGCCTTAGGCTCCTACAAGCCAGACTGTGAACTGCTAAGAATTTACACAGGTACCTAGTGATATTTTCAAAAGTACCTGAACATGTTAGGTGCCTAATTCCTTTTGAAAGTTGATGGGAGTTGGGCATCTAGTCTTAGTGCTTTTGCAAATCCCACTAGGTGCTTAGCTGCATCATCAGGCACCTAAATGTCTTTGTCAGTCTTGTTTTAAGTCACATGGAAATGGGACTTGATCTCTGAAGTCACTTAGGAACTTCTGAAAATGTTATCCTTAGACTAAAAGGGGCCTCCTCTCAATTTGAAATGTTGTCAATTGCTTTTTAAGGAGAGTTTAATAATTTCAGGATTAGTCCTGCCTGAGGCCCCCTATTCAGACCTGGTGGGTTTGCAGTCACATTTGATTACTGTTAAAGAATGTTTTTTCTCCCCTGTGTTGCTGTGCAAAAGAGATGCACACAAATGGGGGAAATGGTGTGAAACTGACTCAGCACAAAGTTAACCAGCTGAAAAGAGTCCAGAGGAATGTCTTATATTTCTCTCATGTCCTTCACCTTTGGGAATCACATTTGTAAGAATAACAAGTAAAAACAAAAACAAAAAACCTTTTGAACAGAAATGTGATTATTATTTTTATTTTAAGTAGTTGGTGCCCTTTTTAAAGCAATCTTTTTATCCAGTCCCTAAGGCCTCATTCAAACACCACTGAAATCATTGGGAAGGTTCCCACTGACTTTAAAGGGCTTTGGATCAGGCAGTTATAGGACCACCTGTCATGTGTGCTGCTGACTGTTTTAACATTAATATTTATGTCTACAGGGAGAACAAGGTGATGATGGGAAAATAGAAGGCCCCCCAGGACCACCTGGTGACAGAGTAAGATATTTTTCAGGTCCCTTCTCTAATCTTGTGGCCTGATTTTTGCATGTGATGCACATGCAGACTAGCCAACTGTCTGGATTCTTTCCCTGATCATAGAAGATGCTGTATTTAGAGATCATGACAGATGGAGTGGACCACTGGCATTTCACATCTACTTTGAACCTTTATTGTGTTGTTGTAGGGTCCAGTTGGCAACAGAGGAGATCGAGGGGAGCCTGGAGACCCTGGGTACCCTGTAAGTCCTATTCTAAATATTTGCCTAGGAACTAACTTTGGAGAAGTTCTTCATCTGTGTAACAGCCCACAAAGCTTAAAAGCTGTTATGTGACATCTCACCATGGTTGCTCTTTGTGAGCAGTACGTGGCTTGTTTGCTTTACTCAGGACCCAGAGGAATGATTCAGATCTCTTTCCTTAACGTGAAAGAGCAGTTCCTGAAGGCAAAGAAAAGACCAGATAGCATTAGGACCAGCATCCCACAATGGCACACATCTGAGCTGAGCTTGCAAGGCTGAGAGAATGAGCAGGACCTTCTTATCAGTGACTTAAATCCAGAGGAAATATCATGGGGTCTGGGGAACATGCTCAGAAGGCTTTGATGAAATAGCTCACAAGACAGCTAGGTCATGATGATGTTGTGTGAGAGCTGAGACTGTTGGTTTGTAGCTGCTGGCACAAGGCTAGATGCTTTCAAGGGGATCCCTATTAATTTAGTGGATTGAGAGTTTCCAAAATCTTTTCAGTTAGCTGTGGGCTCTCTCAGCCAAGACCAGATTTATGAATGAGTCCCTCTTACTCCTGTCTTATTTTTGTAGAGTTTTCCAGTCTCTCTGTCAGTAGCTTCTCAACATGATTGACTGGAGCTGGTCTGAAAAGAATCTCTTAGGATTAGATCTTGCCTCACTACAGAAGCAGTCAGTGAGAATGATTAATTACAAAAATGTACCAAACTCTCTTATATGTCATCTCCAAATGTCTGTCCATGAGTCCCCAGAGAAATGCTACTCACTGTAGTCTTTCTATGGGGCATCAGTAATCAATTGTTTAGTTAAACTAATGCATTGTGTATTTATGGATGCATTAGGTAAGCCCTGTTTCCTGCTTAAATTGTGACATAAGAGCTAGTTGTAACTCCTAGCTGCCTGTTTCCTACGAATATCCCTGAAAGAGTGTACATTGTACTTGGAACAGTTATCTAGCTCAGTTAATCCAAGATGGCTGTTTCCCTAAGAATGTACAAGAGGTTATGTCTAACTTGCCACTTACCCACTTTTTAAAAGATGGTATTTACAGGAAGTATAGAATGTATCAACTAGCCCTACAGGGTTCAGACCTTAGTTTGTACCATGTCTATCATACAGTATGAGTACAGAGCTACATAATACTACATAAAACTAAATACAGAATAGCAGAGCTATAGAATAATGCTGAGAGAAAGAAAGTGATCTAGACAAGGGAGAGGAGATGTTTTCAGATGAGAAAATCATTGAGGCAGAGAGATACAGGGAGGCTGTTTCCGATCAGAGGGGAGAGAGAGGAGAGGGAGTGTTCAGAGTCAGAAATGAGACCACAGTTATAGAGAGGGGAAATCTGAGTTGGGAAGGAATTGGAGGAGGTAGGAGTTTAGCTTGAGGAAGGCCCTCTTGCTCAAGAAAAGCATTTGCTTCCCTGTGATACATTCATCTGCATAGCACCACCCATATACTTTGGCTTCCCGGCATTGGCAGAATACATCTATGTGTGTATTCTCCCACCACCCATTATCCCCCAGTAGCACACAGTATGCTGTGACTGCAGCATCCACTGCTGCTTACCTATAGAAAGAGAATCCATAGAATAAACTAACATGCGCACACTCATTTATTTAAGGGTCAGGAAGGACTTGACGGGGACAGAGGAAAAGCTGGACAGCAAGGTCTACCTGTAAGACTCTATTTTATTTTATTTAATTAATTGATTGATTGATTTTTAATCTGATCTTACTCTACTGTGTCTGTGACAAATGGAGATAGAACAGGGGAGCAGCGTGGGAAAGGGGGTTAGAAGAAATGCACGGTGAGCTACAAACTACAATACGTGCATTTCCATATGCCAGGGTTCAGTGGGGTTTTTAGGACTAGCTAGATCTATACAATTTATGGTTCCTGACGGTGTAATCAAAGTATGTCACATGGTATATTTTATTTTTCCTATAAAACAAGTGGGGGAGGAGCCAGCAGCAGCTTCCCATATTCAAATCTTGTGACACTAGACCTGTTTTACCAGACGTTTTTAATTATTAAAAGAGGATGGAAAAGCTTGGGAGATTCGTAATGTAATATGATTCTATTAATATGGGGGCATTCACCTGGAAGACACAAGTCTGAATCCAGAACTTGTCAGTAGTGACCCAAAGTGATTCAGATTGGACGGCTGTTTGGTGACCTGTGCGAAATGCTTTACACGTACCTGGACTACATAAGAATGAGTTGGGTCTTTGTCCAGTTCCCACTAGACAAGTGTCCACATTGCATAAATCACAGTAGGCCCCCACCCCTCATTGGCAATCTCAGCAGAGGCCAGAGATTGGGTCCCCTCTCACTCCTACAGAGGCCCATCCAGGTAAGCTGAGGGGCAACGTGAGATACGTTTGTCCCCTGTTGCTGCCCGTTTTGTACCTGCTCTCAGTCCAGCATGTTTAATGAAGACTAAAATCGGTTAAAAAATGAAGGCCTGATTTTTAAAATCCGAACTTCTGGGGGCTGTGTGTAAATGCACCTGCTTTGTACATGTAGATGCTGTGATTATGTGCACATGCAAATGATCGGTCAAACCACTGACCAGGTATTTTCATGCTCAAGTACTAGAGTTTTTGCATACAATGGTGGTAATTGTGGCCTGTAAATTAGACATGCAAGCGCACAGGTGTTTTTGCACTCAGCCCTGATGTTCTCAAGTTTTGAAAAATAAGCCCTAACCATTGGCTTGCCTTCTCGCCGTTAATCATTCCATAAACAACAGTGGGGAATGTAGTAAGAAATTGTAAAAGCAGCAAAGAGTCCTGTGGCACCTTATAGACTAACAGACATACTGGAGCATGAGCTTTCGTGGGTGAATACCCACTTCGTCGGACTCTTTGCTGCTTTTACAGATCTAGACTAACATGGCTACCCCTCTGACAGTAAGAAACTGTGCATCAGAGCCCTCTGGCCAGATCCTTTAGCTGATTTAATGCAGCATCACTTCACTGAAGTCTGCGGAGCTTTTCAATTTACATCTGCCAAGGTTCTGCTCTGTTATGTTTACACAGCTCTTAGATGCATTCATTAGGGTGTTCTTCAAAGGGGGGTTATGAAATAAAACAATCACTTCACATTCTACCCAGTGTAGAACACTCTGCCCTACACACAGCATTGGGTGCTCCCATGTCTCCTCGTTTCTAAGTGCAATTTCAAACATGAATATATTACTCAGTTGTAAACAAATAACGCAAAAGTGTTTCAGCTCAAGAGAAGTGGCCAGAATGTCAGTGGGGTGAACATAGATGAGGTATTGTCAAGTTTCTTTCATGTCAATGCTGTTTTGATATCCCCACCATATTGCTCTTATTGTTACACAGACTCACACAGTAGTATAAGGCTGTTTAATAGAAATTGGAGATGCTGTGCATACCGTCAAAGTACACATATGTAACAGATCCCCAAAGACATTCATACTGTTTGTACTATCTAGGCTTATTCTAGTTCCTGAGCTGCATCTGCTCAAAGCTTCAATGAATACCATTCCTGAAAATCAGCTTATCTGGTTTCTCTCCTCTCTCCAATCAGAGCTGTAAACCCTGGAGTGCAAAAACACACTAAAACATATTAGACAGTGTCAGTCAACTTTGAAATGACTTCCACTCTTTGTGAGGCTACAGAAAGAGTGTTATAGGTTCTATTTCTTAAGTCCAAATCTCAGTGATCTGTGACATGATTAGAAGGGGTTAGGTGATCCATTTATCCTTCATAGCTCTTTGATTCTAGCCTCTGAATTGCCCCAAGATAATCAACAGAAGCAGGCAGCTCTGGAGAAGGAAGTATAGAAATAGGAGGATCAGAAACAGCAGACAATTAGAAACTACAATGAGAGAGATCTGCAGACAGGCAATAACCTGCTACATCTTCTTTGGAATAAGTCCAGGCTGTCTCATGGTTAGAGAATACACATCCTGCTGCTTTGCCATCAGCAAAATCCACTAAAAAAATCAGAATAGGAAGAGGGGAGGGTGCATGTATGTGACGGGGAGGGGAATGTTACAGATTTCTGAAAGGGTGATCGATTTCCTTCTCTCTCTTCCTCTCCCCTTCGTAGCTGGCTTTGAGACATCTGAAATCTAGATTCAAGAGAGGGATTGGGGCTCAGGAGAGAGGAGGAGGCAAATACCATAAGCATCATCATGGTGTTTGCTGCAAAAACTACTGGATCTGCTTTAAAAACCAGAGCTGTAACTCTCTTCATTGAGGGGCCTGATCCTTTACCTGCTCTTTATTGTGGATCTCAAAGTCAAACAGTTATCGCAACCCAGCCCAAGCAAGGGGGAGACAATGCTGCTTCTCCAAAATGACACCCTGTTAAACAGTCTCTGGAGACGGTCTCTTATTCCTCATTCCCCAGGAGGGCTGTGAGAGCAAAGGCTGCTCCCAGTAATTGATTCCGTATGGTCAGTGCTGTAAGGGACACAGCAAATGCTGCTCTTTATACTTCATGCAAATGCTGCCAGAAAAGTATTTCAAACAGATTTTCTTTGTCATCTTTTCTAGGGGGATCCTGGACCACCAGGCCAGCCAGGGCCAAAGGGATCCAAAGGTGAAGAGGTAGGTTTCAAGGGGGGTGGATTTATGGCACCCAAAGCTTAAAACTGAAGTGAAATCAGAACTGTCACGGTTTTTCCAAGAGTATGTGGCTTGTTCATTGGTCTGTGGCAGGAAATGACCATGGAGACCCCAGTAAGAGGGCTGTAAATATTGATTTGTGTGTCCAAACCCATTAGTTTGTTGGCTTCCTGGGGCTGGAGAAGATCAAGAGAATTACAGTACTAGCACTGGGGAGGAATCCCTGGCAGGTCCTTAGCTACATGCCTTGGGACCTTGGTGTGGTCCCTCTTTCTCACACCACGTCAGTTTCTACCTCTCTGGACCACATTCAGCATGTCTGCCCCTGGGGGAAATCTGAACCAGGCAAGGCTCTCTCTCTCTCTAGCTGGGTTTCAACCATAAAACTTTTCTGGCTTAAAACCTTCCAAATCCAGAGTCCATTATCCACGCAATTCTCCATTTTTCCTGCTTCTCAGAAGGGTCATTCCCTCTAACTGCTCCCCCAGCAATGAAGAGAAACCACCACATGTGGTTCTATCTGAACTGAATTTATACCAATATCTACTTCTACTTTCCTGTCTATCTCTACAGCTTCCCAGTCCGTTAACCACCAGAGACTTTTTGCCCAAATTTAAGTGCATGACCTCAATACTCAGCTAATTCACATTCCATCCTGCAAGATATGGGAATTGACATAATGCCAAATAGACTAATCTACAATAGGTGATTTTAACAAAGAGTTCACCAGCCACTGCATTCAAAGAAAGACACACCCTATCACCCATAGTAGATCTGGAACTGCCTGTGGGTCTAATGAGTAACAGTAGCTCTTGTTCCACACAGCTGCCAGTTTTCAGAGACTTGTCTGCAGATGGAGAAGTGATACGCGAAACACTTGGTTTATTTTTTAAAAATGTGTTAGCACATGACAGAGCTTCAAAGGTGATGAGGCCAAATCTTCTGTTCATATTGCAGGAGTTAATCCTTGTTCCTAGCTAATAATCAGGACCACATACTTGCTGCTTTGACACTTCCCCTCCCCTTATTGGCAAATCAGCATTACAGATTTTAGCCATAGGAAGCTTTTACCTCCCACTCTCCAGGACAGGGGGGAAACTATCTAATCTATCAGAGACCAGAATAAGACCTTCCCTCTCTGAGTCCCCTGAAGAAAGCTTGGTGGTTGGTTTTCCATGATGCTGCCAAGGAATGATGAATGGGATGATTTTTGAGCATCTCCTTGTAATGCATGCCAGTGCTGTGGCGTTCTCTCTCAAATTCATCCTCCTGCTTTATTTGTCCTCATCTGGTCTATATTAGGAAAATGTAGGGACTTTCCTTCTGGCTATTCATTCCTGCCCTCTAAAGCAGATAACCCAGAAACTCTTAGAGAACCACTTGTAATAAAACCAAATAATAATTAATCTCCTTCTGCTGTAGCAACTGACCTCATACGTCTCCTTTTTAAACTGCTTTCCATTGCATGGGCCAAAATGGGTTTCCCAGGTGGGACCATACTAGAATTATTTCTTTTTTTGCTTTAAGGGTCAAAAAGGAAAGCAAGGGGCACAGGGTGCCGCTGGCAGCAGAGGCTCGCCGGTAGGTGAAAATTCAGCCTTTCCTTTTGTGAGTCCCTGGCATCCCAACACTTCAGTCACAAATTCTTTTGTGTTATAGGGTCCTGTTGGGTTACCTGGTCCTAGGGGAGTAGTGGGACGGCAAGGTCAGGAGGGCTCTCCTGGAGTGGACGGAGTTCCTGGGAAGGATGGCACAGCTGGGCTGCAGGTACGTTTGCTTAAGGTGTCCCAATATAAGTGTTTCAAACACTACCCCAGAGGAGGAAAGAGCAAAGGATAAAGCAGTAGAAATTGACACACCCACTGCTATAGCCATGCTGTCTTATATACACAGAGTGGGCCATGTACACCACTGCACAGACTTCACACATACAAAGCCAGGCAGATGTCTCCATGTGGACATGTGTGTAAGTAAAGTGACTCTCACAGCCACACAAACAGGCTCTTGTATGCGCAGATCCATGTGCTGTAAAATCTTGTGCCTATGCACATGCTCACACAGCCATTCATAAATGCACGCCATGCCAGCCACGCCCACCCAGTGTAGCTGTAGTCACGCTGCTCTGGCTGCCTTTTCAAAGGGGTGAGCATGCCCAGAAGAATAGGGTGACTTTCTCTGTATTCTCTCCTGGACTTGTTTTATAGGGAGAACAGGGAGATGATGGGGAAGAAGGCACAACAGGGATTTCGGGAAAACGAGGGAACCCCGGCATACCTGGTCTCCCCGGAGCACAAGGGCCACCAGGATTTAAGGTCAGTTTCCACCTCACCGTTGGTAGTGGGTTGGTTTTTGTTCGTTTGTTTTTTAAAAACAAGTGTGAACTTGGGAAGGTGGCAAGGGAGCTCTCACAGCCTGTCCTGGCCCACATTGCTTTTAGGAAGCTCAGACTGCTAGACTCCTAGCAAGCATGACCAGGCACCTCCTTTGGGAAGGTCTTGGATCCTTGGAAGTCTGTACCGTTAGTGTCTTAGCAGGCACTACGGGGGAAGAAGCTCATACTGCTAGGTTTTCAGCTAGCACCAACAGGGCTTGAACTGCTGGAACTGGTATGGTTTGGAGCACCGTTCTGAGCCAGAGGAAGCAGTGAAAGGCTTGTTTAGTGACTCCTAGATTTCTCACTGGTTCTTGCCCCGTCCCACGTGGATCACAGGATACGAAGCAGACCCAGTAATGATTTAGCCATTTGTAAAAGGGGACTGTAAATAGAGAGATTCCAGCTGGGTTTGGAGAGGCGGGAAGAATTTGAATCAAATTCTACTCCATTTAACGCATTACCATTAAATTGTCACTTACTGCCCCCCAGCTGCCCTGGGTAGAAATAACAGGCTGTCACCACTGATTGATACTTGAGCCTTTACCACTGGAGCGTTGCGAGGTCAGGGGGAGGGGGGAAGGAGTTGAGATGCTGGGTCTTGGACGCCCCTTTGTTGTCTTTGACTTGGGAAGTCGGTTCCAGGACAAATGTTAGCTTTGTAACTTTTGGATTAAAGTTATTGAACTGAAACCTCGGAATTCCTTTAGCATTTCAGATGGATTAATCATCTGTCGCCAGCCTTGTTCAAAGACTGAGAAACTGTGTGGGGCAGGACAAGCAGGCATGCCAGGGTGTAAATGAGGGGGAGCATGAATCTTACTCCTCAAATGCTACATTGCGACACACCTTGTACAGCTGTGTTTGTAACTGCAGGTCTTGGTGAACTACTTCTAGGAACACGTTGGTGTCCATTACTGGCTTCATGCTATACACCTTGTAAGAACCCAGCCCTGTGTGATACATAGATGAAATCACATCCCCTACCCCAGTGGCCAGTATTTTTCCACCTTGTCATATGCAACAGAAATGGCCAATGTCACGGTATATGTTTTTATATTTAATCCCTGATCCACTGGAATGATTTTAATTCTGTGTTCTTTGTAGGGTGAACGAGGATTGCCTGGGCAGACTGGCCCAACAGGGAAACGGGGTACACAAGGAGGAATGGGGCTCCCAGGAAGCCCAGGAGAGCCAGGACCCAAAGGACAGCCGGTTAGTTGTGTTAATTTAAATGATTGTGTCTTACTGTAGTTCTTCTACCTGCAAGAGGTGGCTCAGAGTCCCAGCATTGCATAGGAGGGTGGAGTCCTGGGATGCTCTACTGCATGCATTTCTGTAGCACAGATACACAATCTCAGTGCACGCTTCCCAAGGCCAGGCGGTTGTGGAACTCTGTGCACGTCACTCCATGTTCCTCTTTTAAGTAGCGGAGTTTGTGCGACTTTGGAGTTCACAAACATGAGTGGAATGGCATCATGTACTGAGCAGCTGCACTGAACAGGTGCAATTACATGTCAGTACAGACCTGCTTCTTCAGTATTGGTGCTCTTTAAGGTTGGACAGGGGCCCACTAGCACAGAGATGAGACTACCAAGCTCATTCCACTCAATCACACTTTCATTTGCACCCACTCAAATGAATCCTTGTCAATCACAATTTGAATGTTACACACCCTGCAGCCATTACTTTATATTACACTCCTTGGTGTCTATCCTACTACACAGCATCCCTACTTCTAGGAATTAGCAATGAGTAAGCTGACCCAGGATAAGAAAGGTATAAAAGGAACCTTGCAGCCTGCATTTGGTAGAGCAAGAGATTTAGGAATAGTACTTAGCCTTATTGCTATCTCCTGGTGTGGTATCAATGGTAGCGTAGTGGTAAGTCCAGAGCCAAGAGCATTGTCAGAGGGTATTGTCTTCAAAGCAGCTGAGAGCTGTAATTCCCAATGCAGATAGACAAACATGCACTAGCTGTGTTTGAGATAGTGCCTAAAAGTAGCAGTGCCCCTGGTGGCAGTTCAGGCTGGCCACCCAAGTATGTACCTATGGGGCTGAGCGGGATTGTACCTGAGCAACTGAAGTCACTGCCCATCCCACTGCAGCTACACTGCTATTTTTAGGCACTAGTTTGACCACAGCTAGTGCATGTATAACACTGGTATTTATGGCTCCCAGCTGCTGTGCTGACATGCCCCATGAGAATCATGTGGTTGGTGTCCCTGAGAGCCATAAAACTGCCCAGCCTCAGCAAAGGAAATGAAATGTAATGGGGTGTGCGCACTAAACCAGGCTGCTGCTGCTTATTGTTTTTATGTATTGCACTTGTAAGATTGCCTTGCCTAACGCTGTGTATCAGGCTGATGCCATATTGGGAGTTTTACTAGCTTAGACTGTAAACGCCTTGGGGCAGAAATGATATCCCTTCTGTGCCTTGTACAGTGAAGCGCAAACGGTCAGCACTTAATACATGCGTTTGCATCCCTTACTATCCCTAATATTTAGAGATCCCCTAAAAAGAGACCAAATTAAATCTCTTACTGTACACTCTGTCTACTCAACATCAGTTTGCCTTTGCATCCAATGGGATCTTCAACTGATTGAAATGTGTGCATGCTGGCCGGTTTTTTCCCCTTCCAAGATAGACCAAGCATCACAAACAATGAGATCATCAGTGCAGTTAAGCCATGGATAAATACCTAGCAATGTGTTAAGATTATATCTGTCTATGCCAGTGTTGGACCCCATTCTTCTCTGGAATGGGTGAGCTGTCTTCCTTCACTCCAAGGGCAGTGACACTCTTTAAGAGAGTGTGAGCCCTGGTCTACACACAGCCCCGGGGTCGAACTAGGGTACGCGAATTCAGCTACGTGAATAACGTAGCTGAATTCGAACTACCCTAGTTCGAATGACTTACCCGTCCAGATGCCGCGGAAGCGAACTCCGCGGCTCCAAGGTCGACTCCGCCAACTCCTCCTGCCACGGTGGAGTACCGGAGTCGACTGCGGCGCTTCCGGAGTTCGAACTATCGCGTCTAGATCAGACGCGATAGTTCGAACTCCGAGAAGTCGAACTCGCCGCGTCGACCCGCGCGGTAAGTATAAACGTACCCTGAGAGACTAATATGCTGCATGCGCCACCATCCTAGAAGAGTCTAAGTGGCCAAGCAGGTCATAGGCTGCTGGCTGAAGAAGCAATGTCGAGTCCCATTTATGTTCTTTTCTGTATATATGAGTGGCAGATTCATGTACCCAATATTCATTCCTGGAGGTTGCTGCGTAAATATTGATCCAGGCCTCTTGGATAAGATTCCTGTAACTTAGTACACATCTCCTTTTCCTCTAGATCCCTACTTGCTTTGCATTTATTTGTGCTGCCAGCCACTCCATGGAGAGAGATTCTCCTACTGTGGGAGCAGCAGCAGTATGTTTCCTTTCCAGGATCCATAAATGGGTAGTTAAGATTTTTTGTATCCTTGGAAACCTTCTTGTACTCTACAGATTTCAAACAAGCCTTGGCTTGCCAAGCAATTTCTCACTACCATGGCAGGAAAAGCTTCCTACCAGCAAGGTCTATTAGAATCTGGAATCACCTTGTAAGAGAAGTGGTGGAATCCTCATCACCTAAATCATTTACAACTGGGCTGAACAAGACATGTTTCCATCTCTTTTGTTACTAGGATTCTAGAGTCAGTGTGCTTATATTTTTGTCCTAATCTTTTCCTAATCATCCTGAGTCACTTTGCATGTTGATATTCAGTTAGTCTATAGCTACCAAAGAGTGTGCATCTCAAAATATAGAAATGAGGGTGTTCACATGCTGATTTGTGTTTCTTCCATTTTTATTACTGGTTACATGTATTATGACAGTGTCCATTATGTGTTAATCCAAGTTTGGATATCACACCCTAACTGTTCAAAGGTGATTTTTTTTTCCCTTGAAAATGTGAGCGATAATCCTTGGAAGCATATTTGAAATGGAGAAGAGTTGAAAAAATATTTTTTCCTGGCTTTTAAAGTTCTAAGCACATACTTTTCAACAGACAAAATGACTGCAGCTTGAAATAGGCCTTCATGAGGAGTCAGCTTGGCTTAGTTTGTATTAAAAAGCAAATCAGCCTTTTCATTTGACAGTTATCACTGTCTGAAGCTGTGCAAAGGTATGGGCCGTAGAGACCATAGAGCAGACACTCCACTCCCCTGACCCTGGCCCAAACTCCCAATCTGTACCCTATTACACCTTCTACCACCTTGGCAGTGGGGAGGAGAGACTATGCTAATATCTTAATTCAACCAGATGGGAAGATCTCCAATTCTCTTTCCCAGAACAGCTGATTTCTTTTCCAAGTCTTCATAATTCCAGGCTTAGAGAGAGAGAGAAATAGGTTGAAAAATACTTATGGATGTTTCTAAGTGTTATGAACCTTTAGGTGATATGCCATTTAAGATAAAATGTATTAGTCTTGGTTGCTCTTTCATTTGTCTTTGCTTGGCTGTTATTTCCAGGGGGACTTTGGCGAGTCAGGATTTCCAGGGATTGCAGGCATGTTTGGGCCAAAGGTAAGACACTTATTTGTATCTCATGGGCTCTATAGTGTCTGTATAAGGCAGACATTCCATTCCTCACTTTACTGTGGCAGATGGATTACTGGGAACAGCCATGTGCTTCTTGAAGTTCCAAGCTCTTGGGAGATCCACTGCAGACTGGCAGCACATTTCTTTACAAGTGCCTCTCCAGAAAGTACTGTACTCAAATGATGATTCCTAATTACTTTAGTTTACTTCTTTTTAGCTGTTTGAGCCACACTCAACTTCTAAAATCATCCCTAAAACACTGAAGTTACAGTCATCTTGGTGGAGCTCAGATTCCCACCAGGATGGATGGTGGGTTGGAATATTTATCCCCTCTAATGTTCTTTAGACTCATGAATGTCTCTATTGCCCTTGCTCTGTCAGAAGAGACTCCCATCTTCATCAACTATAGTTATCCTATCAAAAGACCCTGCAGGGTGACACTGGTGTTATGTGCCCTTATGTGCCCTTAGATTTAACGGGTGTAAAACCTACATGAGATGTTCAGATAAGTTACTAAAGAAAAAGGACCATCCTCCTTTCTAGAGAATGGGGCGGGAGGCGGATTTGCAGAACATGGGAGTGGGCCCACAGTTTAAAAAAAAAATCAGGACTTACATACAACTGGTCACATGTCTGTCTTTATTCCAGAGCAGTAAGTAAAGAAACAAACCTTGTGTGCATCTGTTGAGGATCTTTAAAGATTTATATCTGATTTTTTTTATCCACAGGGACCACCAGGAAACCTCGGGTTCAAAGGAATTCAGGGCCCACGGGGACCGCCAGGTCTCATGGTGAGTTCTTTGAACTTTATTCTAGTTTTAGAACTTCCTTGTTCACCCTTGTCTCCCCCATCTGCTTCTTTTTCTCAGGACAGTCTGTGGGCCAAACCCTGAGCTGCACAAAAAGGGGGACTAAAGCCAGGGCCGGCTCCAGACCTCAGCGCGGCAAGCACGCGCGTGGGGCGGCCCTTTCCCGGGGGGGCGGCAGGCTGGGCCGGCGGACCTGCCGCAGTCATGCCTGCGGGAGGTCCACCGGAGCCCCGGGACGACCGGACCTGCCACAGGCATGACTGCGGACGGTTTGCTGGTCCTGCAGCTCGGCTGGACCTCCCGCAGGCATGACTGCGGCAGCTCAAGCGGAGCCGCTGGACCTGCGAACTGTCCGCAGCTGCGGGAGGTCCAGCCGAGCCGCGCGACCAGCGGACCCTCCGCAGTCATGCCCGCGGGAGGTCCGCTCCTCCCGCAGCTCCAGGGCGCCTCCCGCGCCTGACTGCTTGGGGCGGCCAAAAAGGTAGAGCCGCCCCTGACTAAAGCGGACTTTAACATAGCACATTTGACATACACGCTAATCAGAACCTGCAGTTCAGCTGGGTCATACAGTAACACAAGTACAAGATACTATGCCACCCTTACTTGGCAACCTTTGTTCTCAACACCACATTCTAACTATCCCAAACATACCGAGTACAATTCTATTCCCCCTTTACTAGAAAACTGCAGTTAAGGGGACAACAACAATTAGTTGCTTAAGTCACTAGGATGAATTTTGATGTAAATGGAAGTTTTAAATTAGCTGTGTACAGCATGCTGTGTTACCAGAAGGCAATTTTTTACAGTGCTGCTAGTCTCCAGTAGAGATTCCCCACCATGACGACTCTCAACTGTCCAATAAAACACTTCCCAAAGATACGGTCTCATTGTCCAGTCAGGTCTTATTTTACATACACCTTGTAGTGAATTCATTAACAGTGCACTGAAGTAATGGAAGTAGCAACCTGCAGTTCAAGAGCTTTATGGTGGAAGTAGGACAGGAGTTCTGGGCTATGAATGCCTATCCCATGGATACAATAAGTTAGTTCCCATCGCTGGGATTGATTTCTGAGGAAAAGGAAACTAGGAAGACACTTTTTTGAAAATGTATGAGATCCCAGAGATGCTCCTTAAACCCTTGGGCTCTCAACACAACAGAAGTTTTAGTGTAGCAATTTGTCCTTTAAAATGTCTCTGATTCAGCTGTTAGGAATGAAAAGGCAACTCCAGCATCCTTAAAGGGGGCAAGAATGGGGAATCACTATATCTTTGTACTGGGTATGGAGCCCTGTGATATTCAACAGGTTGAGTTTTGTAAGAAATGACCTCCCTCCATTCCCTAGACCCCAGTTCATGAATGTCTTTTTCTTGCTTTCTGTTTTAGGGAAAGGAAGGTATCATTGGGCCGCTTGGAATTCTGGGTCCCACAGGAAGCTCAGTAAGTGTGTCTGTTTTCTCTGACCTTACTTTTTACAGCTCATAATGATTGCGGGTATTTAGACCAGTACTTGCTGCTTCCTCAGAAGTCTCTGAATTTCACTTCCTAGCTATGTACAAGTACAGCCTAAACCTCATTTAAATTAACAGGGCAAAAAAAGTTTTTTTATAGAATAAGCCAACAAAAGTGCAGCTGCAGTCACAGGGGTAGTGGGAATTCTTAGTTTATAAATTAGCAACAGCCCTATTTAAGTATGGATTTGGGGTGGGAAGGATTAGACTGTTAAGGGTGATATAGTTTTATTTATAAACTGTGGAGCCCGATTTGGAAAAGAACTCCTCTCACATTTAGGTATCTCAGCAAGAAGTGAGATTTTCAAAAGAGTTTAGCACCAAATATGCTGAGCTCCTCTGAAAATTTGGCCAAGTATCACAATGGAAAATGTTAGTTTCTGAGCACTTCTGAAGACCTGGCCCAGGACTCCTATTCCCTCCCCAACTCCTAAATCCAAAAGGGGGCACTCAGTGAAAACTTGCTAAAAAGAAAGAATAAAATCTTTCAAAGTCAAATAAAATGGCATCATAAAATAAGGGGGAAGCAGTGAAACGCACACAGGAACTGATGTTGATAAGGATTAGTCCATTAGTTTTAAAAGTGAGGAGGGATGAGCTGAATTAGATGTCCTAGGGAAGGAAATATGTAAAACCCTAATCAGCAGGTGGGGTTCAGAACACGTACACATCTTGCAACTCTCTGACACCAAACAGCATGTATGCACCAGAGGTGCTGTATCGGTTACAAAGAGGCTGCTCCCTTGCCATGCATATGTTTAGCCATACTTCAGCCTGGAAGTTTATAAACATTCCTTTTTGTTCACTCCACTTGTAATCTGTGAAACTTTCAATAACACTAGCCACTTTTTCCCCAAAGAAGGGAGACAAGTAAGACAACCAGCCCTGTTTTGTTTAGAGATACAGTTGGGCCACATGCAGAGTTTTTTTTTACCAAAACATGTCAAACCCTCAACATGATGATTACTCTTATTAGAAGCCTGCTTGATTCTAATCACGTTCTATGTGGTTCTTTAAATAGGGTCCCAAAGGAGACAAAGGCAGCCATGGTGAAACGGTAAGTGCTCTTCCAGAATTCTTCAGGTACTGCAGCTGCATAGGAGGCTGTTCTCAAATTGGGTAGGCAGAGGATACCAGACAGGTGGAATAAGAAGGACCAAACTAAATCAGCCTTTCATCTTTCCAAGATAGATACAGTGAGTTTCATGCAGTTTTTACTGTGTGCGCATTTTTCAGAGGAGACTTTTTTATAAAAAGATGTCCCTTTCTGCTCTGCGTAGATATTAAAGATCCCAAGGCACTTTTCAAATAACTGGGGCTTCTGCCTCAATATCCTTTACCATAATTTCCCTTCCCACCATTGCTGTCCAATATGCTGGGCCCAGGGTTCCTGCTGCCCTCCAATGGGGCTGCATTTTGATATAGCTTCTAAACCATACTGGGAACCCTTGGGATGAAAGACACTAGGTTAGAGCATGCAATCTTTTGACAAACTCCTCCTGATTTTCTTCTGCAGGGTTTTCAAGGTCCAAGGGTGAGTATTTCAGACAACTGTTTTCTGGCTGTTATCCTTGCTTGAATAAACTGATGTGCAGTAAAATCAGATGCTGCAAAGTTAGGAGGGAGTGAGAGGAACTATGGACAGTAGGGAAAGTTTTAAAAATGGGGGGATGGCATGGGACCAGAGAGGTGCAGCCATGTGCCACTACGGATGGCTGAGACTAAGGATGAAAAAAGCATGAGAGCTACATTAGGAGACAATATAGCATAGTGAAAAGTTGCACTGTGGGTAGATATGGCCACCGCCTGTCCCCACAAAGGGTTGAGCTGGAGGACGACAATATGTTGAAGAGCTGGAAGATTTTTGGGAGAGGACAGATATGGGAGGGGGCTCATCTTTTTCTGGGATACAAGGATGAATAATTTCACTGCTGGCATTTTACTCACTGATGCTTTTCTCTTTAGGGTCCCCCAGGCCCACGAGGACTCCCCGGGCTTCCGGTACGTACATCGGGAAAGGGTTCAGAGGATGATGAGCTCTATTATTGAAAGTGGCTAGGCCCTATCCAAAGAGACTGTTCACTCCTTTGGAAATTACACTTTGACTTCTCCTGTAAAATAAGGATAATAAACTACTTCAGGGAGTTTACATGTCTGAATGAACTAATGGCTGTAAAGCACTTGGAGATCTGTAGCTCTAAAGTGCAATATAGGAAATAATATTGCTGCTACTCTCCCTTCTGTAGTGAGGACACCACAGGAAAGAGGGATAATATCAAAAGGGGATCAGAAATTCTTTAACAATATTATGCATTGATCATAAAAATCAGTCACAGTTAAGTTTTTTCTTTTGGTTTCTAGGGGCCAACAAGAATTCCAGCTTCATTTGTAAGTTGCTGGGTTTTATTCTATACAATAGATTTGTTATTGTTGATAGTGAGTGAAGTTATGATATGCACATGTGAACATATGCAGAGCTCAGAAACTTGCAAGTGCCCTGCTTTCCCAAGCTGATGTCCACTAGAACATCCCCACTACATGGACTGCGCAGAAGATACCATTCTAGCAGGATATTGCTTGTATTTGGCACCTAGATATAGAGAAACATGTACTGCCTGTGCCAAGGGCACTGATCTCCTAAAATGCCATCATCATATTTTCCTCTACCAGCAACAGGATGGCTTTGGTGCAGCATTCCAGACAATGATGGACATGAACACTGCACTCAAGTCTACAGAGGTACCAGCATGCTTTTCAACCCACCAAGCTTTGATACAGATGCAGAGTGCTGCACTGTGTAATCCTAAGGAGGGGAAACAGCCTTTCATGGACTTGCTTTGCATAAGAGCAGGCAAGGTGGCATCTTCCCAATTGCCTTCCATGATCCTATCCCTCTACCAGTATATAACACACAGCCTGAATGCATGGTTCTTACTCAGCTGACTTCAGTAGGAATTTTGCCTGTATAAGGACTGCAGGATTAGGCTTTGCTTTGTTAATCTTGTGCAAACCTTAACCTTTCTTTTCTCACACCTCTTTTCAACGAGATGTCCAGTCTCTTCAGTCTCTCTTGATAATTTAAAGGACTCTCAATCTGAGCTGTGTTCAAAATGTTTCTATTCAGGAAGAGTTGTGCTCTAGATTACAAATGCATTGCTTCTTTTCTAAAGAACTCCACTATTCACACTGAGAACAGACAAATATGTTTAAGGCCCCCATCAGTTCCAAGACCTAGAATGCTTCTGTTCTGCTGTTGGAAAAAGGTGGGGAGGCATCATCCCCATCCTAAAGTAGTATTGCAAAAGTTTAGCTAATGCACGTTATTGCCAGGACTGGACTGGGCTGGGCTTCCATCAGAGAATGCTTGTGCTCTCTGAATAGAATCCTGGGGTGTTTGCTTCTCTTTTGGGGAACAGTGATGAATAGCTGGGACCATCTAGTGTCAGTCATGCTTCCTTCTTTATAGTGTGCATGTGGGAAAGTTCCCAATTCAAAACAGCTAGCTATGGCTGTTTGGACTGAGTTGCATTGGTCACTTCCATTACTGACTGTGCCTTTTGCCTGTGGTATTTTTCCCAAGAATACAAAGGGATCAGTTACCATTGTTACGGGTTCTGATGCCATGTCTAGCCAAGGCAGCATTTGTTTGTGGGGGATTCTCAAACTGCAGCAGTTCTGTCAAGCTCAACAGTCAGTGCCTCACTGCCATCTTCTCTCTTCCACAGCAGAGCTATCAACATTCTGACCTTCTGATGCTAGACCAGGAAGGAGAGATCTTTAAGACTCTACACTACCTCAGCAACCTCATCCAGAGCATCAAAAGACCCCTGGGAACCAAGGAGAACCCTGCACGCATCTGTCGAGACCTCATGAACTGTGAACAGAAGATGGGTGATGGTAAGCAGCACAAGCATGTCCCGGGAATTCTCCCAGCCGCAAGAGGGATACAGGTATAGGGCCAGTTAAAGCAGGGGACTAGCTTTACAGTATGTAGAGAAATTAAAAATCACTTCATCTCCTGACACCTTTCTGGATCTCATGCATGGGAAATGCTGACTGGTTCACTCACCCATTCTTCCTCATTCTCGATTGCTCCCTTTCTTCAGGTACTTACTGGATTGACCCAAATCTTGGCTGTTCTTCAGATACCATCCAAGTCATCTGTAACTTCACCAAAGGTGGACAGACATGTCTCAGCCCCATCACTGCCTCTAAGGTACACACAGCATTTGCTTTCTCGTGGGAGGGGAAGCCCGCTGAGAGACAGTGGTAGAACTATGTTGCTAAAGTGGGATTTGGGCAGTGCATAACACAGTATGTTGATTTGTGCCTAAGGGGGTAGAATTTACTACTGCTGTATCAATTTCCTCACATTATTGGGTATGTATTAGTTCCTATATTACTGTTTTAACAGTTTTGCAAAAAAAATTTGCTTATTATTCTTCCCCAATTACATTCTAACACTGTTCTTTGTCTGTATTATGGCTGAAACCATGACAACCCTGATTAGACTGGCCCACCTCCTCTCTAGCTAGTATACAGTCCATAATGATCAAGGAATGAATGCTAAGGTTCTACCAACACAGGGGTAATTTACCAGTATCATTAGTAGAAGTAGGTGAATATTCCAAACATGCTTCCAAAAATATTGTGTTGAACTTTTAAATTAAGTCCCTTCGTTCATGTCTCTTTGTATTCGCTTTCCATAAATGATTGTGAAAAACACTTCAGCTCACATGCACAAGCACTTTAGAGTGAAATCCTGTCTTCAATGGGAGCAGGATTTCACCACAGAATTTTAAATTCCCCCATGCATGTCTCTACAAAGGTGCTTGCAAATGCACTCTCATCCAACTTGGGACCAGAAACAGTATTGTATGACTGTAAGGTGGATAGAAAGCTGGCTAGATCATCGAGCTCAATAGCTCCATGTCTAGTTGGCAGTTGGTATCAAGCAAAGTGCCCTAAGGGTTGGTCCTGGGGCCGGTTTTGTTCAATATCTTCATTAATGATCTGGAGGATGGCATGGACAGCACCCTCAGCAAGTTTGCAGATGACACTAAACTGGGAGGAGTGGTAGATACACTGGAGGGTAGGGGTAGGATACAGAGGGACCTAGACAAATTAGAGGATTGAGCCAAAAGAAACCTGATGAGGTTCAACAAGGACAAGTGCAGAGTCCTGCACTTAGGACGGAAGAATCCCATGCACTGCTACAGACCGAATGGCTAGGCAGCAGTTCTGCAGAAAAGGACCTAGGGGTTACAGTGGACAAGAAGTTGGATATGAGTCAACAGTGTGCCCTTGTTGCCAAGAAGGCTAATAGCATTTTGGGCTGTATAAGTAGGGGCATTGCCAGCAGATCGTGGGACGTGATTATTCCCCTTTATTTGACATTGGTGAGGCCTCATCTGGAGTAGTGTGTCCAGTTTTGGGCCCCACACTACAAGAAGGATGTGGAAAAATTGGAGAGAGTCCAGCAGACGGTAACAAATTATTAGGGGGCTGGAGCACATGACTTATGAGGAGAGGCTGAGGGAACAGGGATTGTTTAGTCTGCAGAAGAGAAGAATGAGGGGGGATTTGATAGCTGCTTTCAACTACCTGAAAGGGGGGTGCCAAAGAGGATGGATCTAGACTGTTCTCAGTGGTACCAGATGACAGAACAAGGAGTAATGGTCTCAAATTGCAGTGGGGGAGGTTTAGGTTAGATATTAGGAAAAACGTTTTCACTAATGGTGAGGGTGGTGAAGCACTGGAATAGGTTACCTAAGGAGGTGGTGGACTCTCCTTCCCTAGAGGTTAAGGCCTGGTTTGACAAAGCCCTGGCTGGGATGATTTAGTGGGAATTGTTCAATATCTTTGAGCAGGGGGTTGGACTAGATGACCTCCTGAGGTCCCTTCCAATCCTGATATTCTATGATCCAAGAGACAATTCAGCCAAAACAAGCCACCTACATACTATGAAACATCAAACCAATCAGAAACAGAATAGTGATGCTTGCTGCATCAGCACCAATGGTGGATGGAGTCCATGCAAAGTCAGGAGCCTGCAAGGAGTTAATAAGCTGTTCAGAACTCACTGTTGGCTTCAAGAAATCCTGACATAAAATGGAGAGCCCACTTGCCACCTGAAAAAAACAAAAAAAAACCCCACAACTGCCATTAATTGGTCCCTTAACAGAGAAGCCATTGAGACCGAATTTTCCTCTAATCCTTAGATGGGCTGCTACTAGTTCAAAGATGTATTGGCTGGGTAGTGTGGTGAAAGTTTGTCCTGTCACTGCCCCTACTGCATGATTCACTAGAGGACTTGTCTGCAGGATTGTTTACAGAGGCCTGAACTCACACAATGTTGCAACTGAGCAGAAGATTCAATAGCAGGAGGATTGGAATTCTGCTTGGTCAAAGCACATCCTGCTTTTTGCCGCCTAGGCTGGTTTGAAAACATTTTTCAAACGCTTTGTTGTTTAAAGCTGTGCCAGACTAGTCTAATAGAACTGTGCAGTTATGATAGATAGGCCTCATCTCACCCTGCTTCTTTGCAGAAGCAAGTTTTGAACCAGTGACTCTCATTACTTTTCTTACTAGATTAACAGGTTCCTCAGTATATTACAAAGTCAGCAATCTCTGTGTCCCCTGCACAGGGAAGCAAAATCAAACACAAGAAAACTCTCCAGGCTGGTTCAGCATCCAGCCAGGATCACATTGGGCATATAGATTGAATACAAAAAGGGCTCCCAGTTAAAACTTTAATTCCAGAACCCTGTGACGTTTACATCTGGAGTCAGTACCAGCCCCCAGACCTACACAGTAACAAAAATCTTGTCTGTAGCACATTACAGACTGTGATTCTGAACTGATTCACCCCACAACACCTGTCTAAATTGCCCATTTAGCAAAGTGAAAAAGTTGGACACAGGCATGGGCAGCAGGTATCATAGGCCAGGAGACGCTAAGCCTCCCCAAACCCAGGCCGTGGCCCCACCCATGCTCCTCCCTGAAGCCCGTGGGGGCTCAGCTCCAGCTGGTGGTCTGGGGCTTGGGCCCACCAGCAGCTTGGTGCTGGGGCTGAAGCTCAGGGGTCTGGCTGCAGGAGATAGGGGGAGCGCTTGGGACTCCTCTGTTGGGCACAGGGGGCGCTCCCGATGGGCTAGCCTCCCCCAAGGGGTTGAGGGGTTCACCTTATGCCCATGGGGACAGCTGTAATGTACATTAATACACTAAATATCTTTGCTGCTGCTTGCACTAACTGCACCACTCTAAGCCTACTGGGTGTACCTTACTCACTGTCTTTGGGATGGAATGTCTTAGTTTTCACATTATCTCTGTCTCCTTAACAGCTGGAATTCAACATTGGTAGAGTCCAGATGAACTTCCTTCACCTACTGAGCTCGGAGGTGGTTCAGCACATCACCATCCACTGCTTAAACATGTCAGTGTGGAGGGAAGGGTCAGCTGAGAAGCCTTCAGAAAAAGCTGTGCGTTTTAAGGCCTGGAATGGACAGATATTTGAGGCAGAAGGGCCGTTCAAGCCCAAGGTGGCAACAGATGATTGCAAGGTACAGAGCCCCTACTATGTGGCCAACAAAGCAGCTAAACCCCCCACGCACCCCCAAACTGACCTCAGCGAAGGTGGGAGAACTGGAGATGCAGCATGCCCCGTTAAGGGGGCTTCACGGGGCCATAAACCAGAAGACATTAAATTTAGCCAAAGTCTAAATACCTTTAGAGCATGCTGCAAGATCCACCTATTTGTCAATGCTTCCCCACCCTGACCAAAGACAAGGGAATAGTGCTGGAAGAGCATTAGCCTCTGAGCAATTTGCATACAGATCTAGTTAACCTGGGCAGCACTTACATTCTGCAGTAATAGGTACTGTACAAACATTTCTAAATAAAAAGGGTACTCAGATGAGTTTTCTGCTTGGAGGCAGTGTGATCTAGCGTATAGAGTCAAGAGATCTGTCTCCTATGCCCAATTCTTGCCCAGGGTCACACTGAGTCAGTGGCAATCATTCAAGTCCACACTTGAAAGGGTAACCTCTAATTTCCGGTGCCCAGCTTAGAGGTTTCATTTTCAGTGATGCTGAGCACTCATAGCTTCTACACACTAGATCACATTGCCACCAGTTCATTATGGCAACTTACCTGTCTCAAGATATGGCTGAAAAGCCCTATCTACTGATGGAAATTATTCCTCTCCAGAGGGAGCTACCCTCTCAGCTAATTGACTCCTTCCCATTTTCTCTCCCTCTTGGTTTAGATTCAGGATGGACACTGGCATAAGACTGTCCTTACGTTTTGGACACAGGACCCTAACCAGCTGCCAATTGTCAACATCTACAACCTTCCACCATCTGAGCCAGGGAAACAGTATCACCTCGAGGTCGGACCCGTGTGCTTCCTTTGAACTGTGACCTCTACAGTGCTCCAAGGTTTTGACCCCTTTTGGGTGGGCCTACATGTTTAAGTAGGATCCCCTGTCCCTCTTCAGCACAGATGGCTGGGCCTTATTTGGGTCAACTGTTGCTCTGGCCATAGAGCTCAAAGTCTTAAAGAACCTCGATCTCCTGAACTCAGCAGATTCTCCAGCATAGTCTTGAGAGAAATTTAAAAAGGCAGAACAGTGGGGGATGCTGGCATCAGCCAAGACATGAACAGTGAAGGGGGATCAGGAACTTGAAGGCCAGATGTCACAAGCAATTCCACATACAAAGCTTTTTCCACAACCAAAGAAAGAGAGAGATCAAGAAGAAACCTACAGTGCATATCTTTGTCCTACCCAGTTCCTGAGTTACAAAATGTTCTTTCCATAAAATTAGAGCCTCCCTTTAAGAGCTCATCATCTTCTGGACAGCTCACTGCTGAATAAGAGAGAGAGATGAAGTTCTCATAAGTGGATTTGCAAGTTGAATCTGGCTGCTCTGTGTACAGGAAGCATTTGATGTGCAATATTAGAAGAGAAACAAATATATAGATATATATTTTATTTAAGCAAAAAAAAAATTAATTTCCTCCTTCTGTGAGTGAGTCTAATAAACGTCCCTTCTCATGTGTGATGATAGGGTGGGGAAAAGAGTCCCAAAGCTGAAAGGGGAAAATAGAAGTGGGGGGCGGGGGGCGAAGAGATTGGTGCTAAAATAGAGAGAGGATGGGCTCGTCTGGTTTGTTTCTACCTCTCACTGTGAAATCTCTGGTGCTCTTAAAAAAAGTGTGTTATTTTATATATGATTTTAAACTATTTAAGGTTCTGAAGGTGCTGCAATGTTTTGCCACAGACCCAAAAAAGCCAACAGCCATGAGGACATCTCTCTAGAAAGAGAGAAAGTGGGGGGAGGGTAGTTTGTGATCTTTAAAATATTTCATTATTTTCTTCTGATTTAACTAAACACACTAACTTAAAGGCAAATGATTTTTTTTAAATCTAGGTTTGTAAAGATAATTGCCTTGGGTGTCAGTAAATAGACAACACAAAATATGTCTAAAATAAGTGGGCCCTTGGGTTTTTTAATGGCATTTCACTGTTTTATTGGGGGGGGGAGGTATAACTTGCCCACAGAAGCTGTAAGAATTCAATTGTAGGGGAGCCTTGAAGAGAGCTAGTTTGGGTTGTTTTTGTTATATAAATAGTTTTTCTGTGTTGACCATGTGTATAGTTTCCTTGCCAGCTCTTCAGTATGCAGTGATTCCCTACACTGGGATCCAACAGCTGATCTCTTATTTAAAACACAGTCCTTTGTCAGGACCTGTCTGTCAAAGCTGAAATTACGGTACCTTGTTGCTTCAGAACCCAACCAAGCTTGGAGGGGTTTTTGTTTTGTAGAAATCTAGTCTGTGTGTAAATTTGGAGTTTAAAAAAAGAGGGTAATTATGGTAATCTTTTTATTCTACATAAGGAATAATATTAATGTAATCTGAGCTGTACTGTATCAAATGCTTCAGTGCCTGTTTTGGAGTTTTTCATGTCTCGTATGGACTACGGATTATTTTGTTTGGAGAAAAACAGTCTCATTTTGTGTATTCTTTTTTGCAATTGTCTTCAGTTTGTTTTTCCAATGAGCTAAAAGTTAACAAGATTTTTCAAATACCTCAATTCCCTTTCTGATTCTGGTGCTTCTCCTCAAAATACCTCAAGCTGCCAGCCCAGGGCTCAGCCATTGAGTGCCTCTCATCCCAGATCATTCTTCAGCTCTTAAGTGCCTTTGTGTTGAAGTTACCATAATCTCATCGCTTGCTTCTTTCCTTGCACCCCCACACACATTCTCTGTCCCATTTCTCCCCCTCTCATCCTCTTGTTGATGTTTTTTTATGTTTCATGAGGTTGGAATTGCCATTTGTTCATCTTAAACTTTTTTTTTGGAACTTTAAATAAATATTTAAAACTGAAGCAATTAAATGGGACTTTCATGGTTTTTTGCTTCTTCACAGGAAATTAAGATGGGTGAGAGGAGCAGAAATATCCTCAGGTTCAAAGCTCTAACACAGGTGGAGCTTAAATCTAAACTTAGCCCCCCACAATCCTGCAACCAGCACCATGGGGATAGAGCATATCACCTGCATAGAAAGTCCTATTGGCTTTGGCAGGGCTCTGCCTATATGACACTCATTGCAGGATGAAGTCCATCACTGCAACGAGACCAACTGATAGACCCTTTCTCTGAAAAAAGAAACAAATCCTCATAGAAGATTCACCAGCTCAGGCACTAAATCCTCCTTTTAGCCATAATAGAAAACACAAAATATTGATCCATCAAAACCACTTGCCCCAGTCAAGACGAGTTGTTCAAGAGTATGTACAACAAAGCTCCTCACCAAACTGATTTCTCCTCTGCTTTCCCTTCAGGTTACTCTCTCCGCTGGAAAGAAAGGAAAAGAAAGCAGCTAGCACTAGTCTTTTCCACTAGACTCCATTTATCCCACATAGCTGTTTAAAGTTTCAAAACTGTTAATTTTTGATTGGGTGTGAGCAGGACAAAATTTGTACATTAGAGCTAAGTTTAGTCCAGGTACCTATTGCACCTGCTGGTTTTGCCATGACTTCCTTCCTTCAGCCATGCAGTTAAGTTTGGGAAGATGCATGGCCTGGTACAACAAAATGAGCTTCCATTCAACTGGTAATAGCCACCCACTGTATGCATAGGCCAATTTGGATTTCCCACAGAAGCAGCTAGCATCCTGCTTCCTGGAAGAAAGTTAAACATTGCAGCTTTAAACTGTGATTCAGTGCTGCTTTGCATAAATTCCCATCAACGTGGGTGACTTTTTGCCAGATAGAATCATAGACCTTAAGGTCAGAAGGGACCATTATGATCATCTAGTCTGACCTCCTGCTGATAATCAAAGATATACCCTATCCCTCCCTCCAACCCTATGCTAGGAAATCATAATCAGAGGCAGGCAGTTGTGGAATTTTTGCTATAATTGCATAATGGAACTGATGGGAAACAGTTCCAGATAAGCTTTGACAACATGTCAAAAGAAGCATAGACACTGAAGGGCTGATTATGTCTGATTCAAGTCCACCATTATTCAATCACAAAATGTTAGTGTCCAGGAAAGAGACATTTAATGTCATCAATAAAGGACAAATACAAGTGCACACAATTAGCTATACATACAGCTACGTGGCCACCAGCCCATCATCGTATTATATACCCACCAAACAAAAGGACACAAAGCATAAGGATTAAAAGCAATTAACTCACTCTGAAGCTAGAGAAGTCATAACAGTAAAAAAAAAATAAAAAAGTCTACTCACATTGCACTGGCAGTTCCTTTGCCTTATGTGCATGGTTGGTGTTTGATAAGTGGGTCTCTGTCTTCCAAGGACTGTCTCTAACGCATCATCTAAAAGGATTAAGAAATAGCTGAGTAAGGGAAGATGGATTATCAGGATCTAGAGAAATGGCAGAGGAGAAAAGGCAGGTTATAAAGGCCATTTTATCAATACAAAGCTAGATCTATTAGTCTGGTGAGAGTGCTAGTGCAATAGTTGAACAGTGAATCCAGCAAGGCAATCTTAATCTACAGGGATTAATGGTGTAATGAACAAAAGTAATGCACAGAAGTGGCATAAGACAAGCCCTCTCAAAGGGCTCAGATACTATGGTGATGGGTGCCAAAGTAAGAACCTAGATAAAAAGCCACTAATGCAACTCTCTTCAAGTCAATGGAATTATACTGGCATGATAGAAGATTGTTTGGCATTGCAGACTATGAGAAAGAAAGCTGAAAACAAAGGGGTTTTACTTTTAAGAGTGGCAGAATCCTCCATGTCTTGCTGTGGGCAAGGCTTAGCACCTTCCTGGGAATGGTATCCCTTGTCACCCTACACAGGGCTTAATAGCGCTAGCAGCCAGTTTATAAACCACACTGAGACTAAGCCAATGTAGCAAGATATGAAAGTTCCCTAAGGATTTTAGTCTACTCTAGCTACAGCCTCAGCACGTCCCATTGACACAGATCCAAAAGCACAAGGCTGTCAAAGTGCCACTTTGAGGCTTCTTTAGTCACATGTACATTATTGCAATTCCAGCACAAAGGAGGTGATATAGTTACACTGGGTTTCTACACCCAACAGGTGTCCTCAGAGGGTTTCTGGGCTGATTTAGAGAGGAAGGACGGTTCTGGGGTTAAGGCATTGGATTGGGACTTGGAAAAACTGGGTTCAGTTCCCACTCTGCCACAGATTCCATTTCTGTAAGGCCACAAATGAAGCAACTTGCCTCTGCTTAATTCTCCCTTTCTACCTCCCTGGTCTGTCTTATCTACTTAGACTGTAAGCTCTTCAGAGTAGAAACCAGCCTACTCTATTTATGTAGTGTCTAGCACAGGGGTAGGCAACCTATGGCACGTGTGCCGATTTTCAGTGGCACTCACACTGCCTGGGTCCTGACCACCGGTCCGGGGGGCTCTGCATTTTAATTTAATTTTAAATGAAGATTCTTAAACATTTTAAAAACCTTATTTACTTTACATACAACACTAGTTTAGTTATATATTAGACTTATAGAAAGAGACCTTCTAAAAACGTTAAAATGTATGACTGGCACGCGGAACCTTAGAGTGAATAAACGAAGACTCGGCACAGCACTTCTTAAAGGTTGCCAACCCCTGATCTAGCACAACAGAGCCCCAATTTCATTCGGGGCACGTAGCTGCTGTGTAATAAAAATAAATGATGATTTCTTAATCTGACTTAGCAGAAGCTAGTATGGGAGGAGGCCAACAAAGCCTAGAGGGGCTCACCTCAAACTCCTGAAGATCCCACTTAGGCAGTGATGGAGGCCACACCTTCAAAGCAGCGTCTCAGAAAGGAAATGCAAAAATACCCATCAATCTAGGTAGAAAAGCAGACAGTAAAGGTAAGAAGCTGAAAGGAAACATAAGGAAAGAAGGATGAGTAGTTAAAAGCTTGGACATTATTACAAATTGATTTAATACTGAGGGGTTAATAAATTAAAGAAATATGGACAGTTACGGGTGTAAAATAGATAAGCCCTTAAGCAGTGACAATCGTCTGCCATCAGCAAGGAATAAGGAAGCAACAGTGTAGGGGAAGTTGAAGCCACTATACCCCATTAGCAAGCAGGCACATCCTATCCACTGATGAGTACAATTGAGGTGGGGAAGGGGAGCAGCAGGGAAAGTTTTCCATTAACAGTGTAGCAAGTTGCTGAACTCCATTTCAATTACCCCATTTGCTAGCACTTTTGTGAATATTTGTGCAACCAGGATTGTGTCCATATGAATATTCAAAGGAAATTAATTTCAGTTGATGCAAACAGAAACCAATTATTAGAAAATGATTTTGTCTATAGATCTGTTTAAAGGGCTTTTTACATTATGAACTAAGGAAAAGCCTGTCTGTCAACATACCCCATAAACCAAAAGCAAATTTAGCCTTATCTTAGAAGTTTACCAGAACAGCATCTCTCATTGCTTCATCACTAAGCAAACAGAACATTGGCCAAGTCAGGTACAGGTTGCCAGCAAATTCCTGGATTCTGAGGCACATTTGGGATATTTGAGATTTGTAGCCATGAATGTCTATAAATACAGATACCTGTGCTGAGATGAGAAACTTCAGCTGGTGAGTTGGATTCCACTGCTTCTCACTTCCCTTCAAAAAGAAATCATGGCACTGGCCTGCATTGCTGCTATTCTTGGTTTAGCACATCTCCTTACTGCTAAACCCCTGGATTGTGAGCCTCTAGTTCCAGAAACCATTGACAATGCTACAATGACCAAGGTAAGAATTGCCCTTGGAAGGGCCTCAACTTCTGATGCTTATATTCTAGATGGGGCACTCAGAGGTTTATTAAGGACTAAACCAAGGCACAGGCCAGGCATGCAGGCAAGGGAACCATTTAGTAAAATTAACCATATAGTCCAGCTTTTAATCTTACAAACTGAGTAGTATTTATACCTCATCAGTACCCCCTGAAATACAGATTACTGAATGGAGACTGGGCAACGGCATGGTGTGCTCTGCAGGTTTTAATCCAAGACCTGGAGATGTCTGCATTCCAAGTGATAGAGCCAGAAGGGAACCCTTAGAAATGAGAGAGAGAAGACCTGACAGAGCTCATCCATCCACATTGGCCAGGCCAGGATTGGTCCCTGAGGAACATTTTCTAGTGCCTTCCCCACATACTTTTAAACATCCCAAGCGATGGGGATTCCAGAAGCATGGACCTCTTCCCCAAAAAGTATCCTTGAAACCTTAGGGCCCTCAGCATCCTACTGTTCATGCCACTTATTTTACTGGGGATTCTTAATAAATCTCTCTCTGAAGAGATGCCAGTAACCATGGAATCAATATGAAGTAGGGTGACCAGATGTCCCGAATTTATAGGGACAGTCCCGATCTTTGGGTCCTTTTCTTATATAGGCTCCTATTACCCCCGTCCCAATTTTTCACACTTGCTGTCTGGTCACCCTAATGCGAAGGGATTGCCACAATGGCAGCTAAAATCAACGTTTACAGCCTGGAAACTTGGAGCGCTGCCCTCTGTAGATATAGGAGAAAATAAAGCCAGCATAAAATCAATTGATCTCCTTCCCCATTCTGTGAGCCACTCACAGCCGTAACAGGTTAGCTCTTGCAGATGAAGGATGCCTGCAGGGCAGCTGGATCCTGTCTTTACAGGGCTCATGAAGGGGCTCCACAACCAGGAGCTAGGGGATGCTTCCAGTTTTCTCAAATGATGCCAGCAGTTCCAGCCATATTTTGTTGGAGTCAGCCCCTTGGCGGGGAACATGAGTGCCCCCCTCTCTTCTTGTACCATGAGCTGTCACTATGTCTCCTTTTTCCTGTCAAGAAAGTGGACATGTCTCCACTGCTTAATTTGTCCCAGGGCTCATCCCCGGCACCTCTGGGCGTCTCATGTCAGTTATGAAAGTAAAAAAATTGCTTGAGCCCCAGCAACCTCCTTCATTACAAATTAAGCACTGCATGTCTCCTTTCCCATCTCTTCTCTGCCATTTGGTCTTTTCTGTGTCCCCTCTTGCTTTTAATTTTTTATTCTTTTTTGTTCGTCAGCCTGGTTTTGCCAAGTCTTCTCCCTACCCCCGCCCCATAGCTCTGATTCCCCCTCCCTACTTCATTCAGTCAGCAGAAGACACACCGTGGGAGTGGGAGTGGGGGTGGAGCAGAGTTGCCATTCAATGCAGAGCTAAATGCCATGGGTGCAAAGGAGAGGCGTTTAGCACAGCGAGCTGCCAGCTGAGCCTGAACCCCTGTACACATGAGCTGTTCCCACTCACAGCTACATTACACAAGGCAGTAGGGAGGGAAGGTGGAGGACTTTCAAGGAGCCACCATTCTCTTTGCCGGTGGACGAGGCAGCATGTTTATTCCATGGGGAGTGGTATTGGCATCTTGCAACTTTCCTCACCTACAGCCTTCCCTTCTCCTGGGCATGTGGTCCAGCACAGCCCCTCCCCACAAGTTTGAAAACAGTGTATTCCAGTGGTCCCCTCCTCGAATACTCACCATGACTTCAGGGGGAAATGGGCGGCTTGGTGGCGGCCTGGAGTCACATACATGGCATAAAGCATTACACAGAGTGCTTTGATGGCGTAAGGAGAAGGTTGTTGTGGCTTTTCAGCACCTTGATCCTCCTTCAAGGGAGGCTTTAGTTCCATCAGGTAAGAAGAGGCGGCTATCACCACTAGGTGTGAGAAAAGCATGGGGGGGAACAGGCAATCTGCCGTAAAACTTACAACTTAAATAGATCTATTTTTTCGTGGCAGTAAGTTCAAGAGAGAGACCATTCGCCTCTGTGTCCACACAGTGACTTGTACAACAGGGGTCCTGATCCTGACTGGGACCAAATACACAATACAAATAAATAATTACACATACACACATGCTGAGGCTTATAAGGGCTTCTAACAATTTGTTTCTTTTTCTTCCCTCCTCACCTTCACAGCTGCTGGGCAAGTGGTTCTACCATGCTGGGGCCTCACAGCACCCACGCACCCTACAGGAGATGGAATTGATAAAGAATGCTTATTTCTTCTTGTACCCTAGCAGCCATCAAGACACCTTCCTCGTCACAGAAGTCATGAGACTGTAAGAGCATTAACACAGACCTCACTGACAGGGACATGCTCCCTTAGTCAGGGAAAACATTTACACTAACATTTCCCTCAGTAGGGCCAGGCTACCAGGAACCATCATTAATGAAACAGAATGTGCAAGACTTTCTTGCAAAGTCTTTCTATGCTTGAAGGTCCCTCACAGACAGAGGCTGCATATGGCTATTCCATGCTTATCCAAACCACTACCAGAAGCCAACGTGCAGCCTTCCCTAACTCTTCCTCTTAGGCGGGGGTGGGCAAACTTTTTGGCCCGAGGGCCACATCAAGGAATAGCAATTGTATGGAGGGCCATGAATTCTCACAAAATTGGGGTTGGGGTGCAGGCTCGGGTGGGGCTGGGGATGAGGAGTTTGGGGTGTAGGAGGGTGCTCTGGGCTGGGACCAAGGGGTTCGGAGGGCAGGAGCAGGTTCAGGGCTGGGGAAGGGGTGTGGGAAGGGGCACAGGTTCCGGCTAGGGGTGCAGGCTCTGTGGTGGGGCTGGAGATGAGAGGTTTGGGGTGCAGGAGGGTGCTCCTGACTGGGATCGAGGCATTTGGAGAGGGGGAGGGGGATCAGAGCTGGGGCAGGGGGTTGGGACATGGGGAGAGGCTCAGGGGTGCAGGCTCCGAGTGGCGCTTACCTCAAGCAGCTCCCAGAAACAGTGGCCTGTCCCTTCTCCAGATCCTACGTGGAGGCGCAGCCAGGCAGCTCTGCACACTGCCCCATCCACAGGCACCACCCCCCACAGCTCCCATTGGAGCACGTAGGAGCCGGAGCAGGACCACGGCGCAGCTTCTGAGAGCCGCATGGTGCAGCCCCCAATCCTGCACCCTGGCTGGAGCACCAGAGTGGGGCCAAGCCGTGTGGTGCGGCTTGCAGGCCGTACTTTGCCTGCCCCTGCTCTTAGGCCTCCTCATTCAGAGTAGTCCCTGATCTTCTGGACAGCAGGCTCCACTGTTGCCTCACCTTTGGCCTTTGTACATGTTCTGTATCTGGGCAAGGGCCATTAAAATCCAGGGCTGTCAATCCTGCATCAAATCCTAGTCTCATACACACAAAGTGCTACTCTGGAACAGAAGGGGGGGACTCAGCTACCCTGACAATCCCTTCAGATTTACCTCAGTTGACTGGGGTGCTAATGTAATATACATACAGAAAGATTGTGTGCAGTGCTGCGTTTGATAGAGGCATGTAATTCCCATTGGCTAACAACAGAATTTAACTCAAAGAGCCACAGAGCGTCACCCTCTGTGGTTACTCTCCTGATTAGTCTCTTCCTCTTTAGGAAGGACGACTGTGTGGTGAACAACTCCAGTTACATTTCAGTCATCCGGGACAATTCAACAATGATCTTGCATGGTAAGTTTCAGAGTATGCATACCAACAGGAAGAGTCTAATCAATTGAGATGAACTATCATCAGCAGGAGGAAAAAAAAAAAACCTTTTGAAGTGATAATTAAGATGACCCAGAGAAGGTTTGAGGAGAACTTAACATATGGAAATATGCCTGGTAAGAATCCAGAAATGCAGAAAATGTCCAGTGCATCCCACTGGGAAGGGTGGACTGAGTTGTGGTTGGAAAGGTAGGAAGGTTTTTCTCCTATATTTCACTTCCTTATTTCTACCACACATTTTTCTGGCCCCATAACAGAGTTGCATAACCGATCTGAATCCAAGGGTCTGCTTCCCCCACTTGGCAGGGGATAATTTCCTCCCCTTGTGGGCAATTCTTTGCAACATGCTCATTACAGAGATCTTGCATCTGAAGAAGTGGGTATTCACCCACGAAAGCTCATGCTGCAAAACATCTGTTAGTCTATAAGGTGCCACAGGATTCTTTGCTGCTTTTACAGATCCAGACTAACACGGCGACCCCTCTGATACATTACAGAGATGTAAGGATTTGTCTGTAACAGGCCATTTCTAATATAATAATAGGAGATATACCGATCTCCTAGAACTGGAAGCGACCTTGAAAGGTCATTGAAGTCCAGCCCCCTGCCTTCACTAGCAGGACCAAGTACTGATTTTTTGCCCCAGATCCCTAAATGGCCTCCTCAAGGACTGAACTCACAACACTGGGTGTAGCAGGCCAATGCTCAAATTACTGAGCTATCCCTCCCCCCAGCATAGTGGCCTCCATATGCAACACACACACAGAACTGCCAAAGGTGATCATTCTGCTACCAGCTAACTCTAGTTTCCAAAAGGGTTTAGCCTGCTGGCGTGAAGGGGTCAGCACAGCCACGTTGGTCTGCCAAGCCATATTTAAACACCAGTTTCTAGGTCTGTATGAGTTGAGCTTTTTACACCTATACACAGTACCACCAAATCACAGAATACAGTCAAATGCCCTTGCAGGTTTATATTACACTTCTCCTGAGATTTGGACCGAATACTCTAACCACCCCTTGTGCCTGTTCTCCTGAAGGGCCAAATGAAAGTTCTGTAGCACAACTTATCAAGAGCAGCTCTGAAGACACTATGACACTATACCACATTGATGGGACCCACAGAGGGTTATCGGTCTCGGGTGAGTAAACCACATCCCAGCACCAGAAAAGGACCTAGATAGCCAGAGATGCTCTATGTAGCCCCTGTTAGCATAGCATCTCTCAAACATTAATGAATTTATCCTCACAAACCCCCTGCAAAGTAGAGCAATTGAATTATCCCCATTTTACAGGGAAGGAACTGAGGCAAAGAGTAAATTAAGTGCCTTGCCCAAAGGCACACAAGAAGAGCCTGGAACTGAATGCAGGTCTCTCAAGGACCAGGGCCCTAAACGGCAAGAGCATCGCTTCCTTCTGAACTGCTCCTGGAGAAGTGGCTGCAAGACCTGAGAAAGAGAAAGGCAGGGACAGGGCATGAAAATTAAGTAGCTGCCTAGTCAGGGCTGGGCAGGAATTGTGGCTGATTCTAGATCTTTTAAAACACTGTGCATATGCTTAACAACAATTATCTAGGTCCTAGGATAAGAAGATTGTGGCCAGGAGGGTAAATATTTAAAACCTCAGAACCAGTTTTGATTTTAGGACCACCCCATAACTCTTCCCATCTCCCACTGGAGATGGGCTGACCGGACAAGTCTCTTCTATCCCCTCCCCTCCCCAATAATAAAATAATAATAATAATAATAGGGGAAATAGAGGGTCCCAGCAAAGAAGAATAAAGAGGGGGTGCTGCTCCCTTAGCTCAAGGGGGAGAGGTACGTGCTTTGGAGTAGGAGATCTGAGTGCTAGCCTTTGTTACTGTGAAAGCCTCAGACTGACTGTAGGTACAATGCAGCCACTACACCTCCTAAAACCAACTCTGACAAATGACTTTCTACAATTTAATGTTTCATCTTTAAAAACAGTCCGGGCCCAAAACTTGAGCACAGAGCAACTGGAAGAATTCAAAACTCAAGTGGCATGCCTTGGATTGAAGGAAGAGGAAACATTCTATGCTTCAGATAAGGTAAAAATCAACATGGGGTTCCTAGGAGAGTTATCAAGCCATCTTTAGAGCTTCAGAATCACGTTGAAATTACCAGGAGCTGGGATCAAATTAAATGCTCCAGCCTCCTCCCTGAAAAATGGCTAAAAAATAGTGTAGTAACCCAAAGCAAACCCCAACATGTAACATATTAAGGTGTATGCACTGCACCATGATGATATGATATCATGACTGGGCTAGTGAGCCATCCACTGCCCTTTAATTAACGGAATCAAAACTGCTCAACCATCTGCTATAGAACTTATACTGGTAACCCTAGTGGAGACTCTCCAGTTTCTCCAGGTGAGCAGGAGGTTCTAAGCTAGCTGTCCTCATGAAATGCCAAACGTGCACCATAGGGACAACCATGAAGTTCCCTAGTGGCCACAAATGTATTCACAGCAAGTATTATATAAACCAGAAAGAATACAGGAGCAACCCCTCTACCCCCATGCCTTGATAGGAATTAAACAAAGAACTTTAGCTGCTCAGACCCCTTCCCCAAAAGAAACATAAGCTTCACAGTTATTGTAAAACCAATAGGCACTGGCCAGGTACCAGGCTGGTGTTAGATCAGAGTCCTTCCCTTCCAAAGTGCCTAATCCTTGGCTTCCTTGGGGAAGTGCCACCAGACTCCACAGTCACCAGTCCATTCCTTAATCCTCTCAAGTCTTTTGGAATCCTGTCAGCTTTAAACACCACCATAGTGAAAACTGGGATTGCCAAACCCAGGGCCTCCAAAAACACTAAGCCAGCGTGCAATGATCAAGGCCAGACATACTCAGGCCTATTTCATAAATGCTTCTTCCTTCCCTCTGAGCAGCCAGCTCTCCCAGTAGCTGGCTGGGGCAGCTGCTAGCCCTTAATGAGCTAATGATAAGCAATGCAAAGCCACACAAGGAATACTGCATTTTAACAGCTCCTCTCCCAGCCAAGGGATTTCACCTTTAACATTCACCTCAATTTGCTTGCTTGACAAAAGCTTTGCTGCTGAGCAAGCATATTGTTCCTATTCCCGAAGCAGCAAGGAGACAAGTCCACATCCTAGCTGAAGCAATTTAAATCTTTAAATAGAGAGAACAAACTGTTCTTGCTACACAGCTTCTTGCCTTAGAGGCTGCTGAAACTGACACTATTTTAGCTTTTTGAGGATTCTAGTGCATTAGGCAGGAGGAATTTGAAAATGCACAAGAAATAGTGCTAGTTTTGCTCTAAGAAAATCCTGTAATACTGAGAGCAAATTTTACACACACACAATACTGATTCTCACCCTTGTTCATCTCTGTAGAATCTGTGTCCCATGGAAGAAGAAAGAGATGACAAAAAGCACTCAGTTGAAGTGGTAGAACCACCACTGGGGTAACTCACATTGCCATGGCAACATTGCCCTCCACACTGGATATCAGCAGTTGTTCATTCTCTTCCACCTGTTTAGCCACTGAAGGATCTTCCCTTGTCACATCTGATCATGTGGGTTCTTTGGCACAAACTACTGACATTTTCATTTTCTGTGTTCTGCACCTTTAAATTTCCAAGCACTCTTCATGCATGCAGAGCTCAGCAACCATTTGTTCTCACTTCTTAGTGCAGACTTTCACAAAGGAGACTCACACACTATGCTCTCTCCTGAAGACTCTACTTTTGTTCTTTCTTGTCGATTTAAAAATAAAGATAAATCTGACTGATGGTAACTGTTTGCTCTCCAAGTATGGCAAAAAACACAAATACCTGTTTTTTTTCCCCCTACTGTAAAAGGTCTTGTACTGACATCTGCTCCTTCAAGTAGCACTTACTATGCCCAAAAATATTATACACACATACATTTAAATATTCTATAAAACAACTGTAACATGGCTGAATGATAAAATCACCTGTTTTCCCCGAGTGACATCATAACACTTAGGGACAAATCCTGAGTTAATGGCCATTCACTACCAAGCCAGCAGTGCCATAGTAATGGGCCATGAGAAAGCTGTCATTTTTTTCTGTGATAGAGAGAAAGGAGATGGAAGAGACTTAGGTATGAATCAAAATTGCAGCCCAGATTTAAAGAAACAATTTTCTTTTGTCTTATTCTCTCCTGTCCCCTGTTTGGCTTCCCTGCTGTGCAGCTTTGCTCCCCTACATGGGAACTAGGACCAGCAGCAGCGTTAGTGAAACCCAGTAAGGACCTGATCCACTCCCATTAGAAGTCAAGGGAAACATTCTACATTCCATTTTACTACAGTGAGAGTGAACAGGCCCTAACGCCCCAGTCTCTCAGGTATCAGTTAAAGAGGTGAGCTGGGGAAGGGAACAGCTGACTTAAAAGATTCCCTCCCTGCTTCAGTACTAGATGTCACAATATCCCTACCCACTCACTCACTATATCCAAAAGCGTGGTCTTTGGCCATGTTGCCAGGAAAGCTAAAAACAATCCAGCATACTGTGCTCTCAAATTTCCATCAATGCACAAAGGGGTGCACCCCCGGACTTTATCCAGCACCACTGCGGGGCTGCCCCAGAGATTCGTGGATTCACAGGATTGAGCCAGATCTGGGAACGTCACTACACGACGTCTGGTGCAACGCCACCAACTGTGGTCACTCTGGTTAGTGCAACAGTCCTCGGTAGACTGTGTGTGTTTGATTGATTGATGGATGAACTCAGGGATGGATGCAGAGGAAACCTTTCAACTTGTTCTGAAATTTTACAAACTATAGCTTCAAAACTAAATCTTGATATTGTTTTAGGGCCTGATCCCACAGCCTCCCATGCATAGAGGTTTCATTAACTTCACTGGGACCATCTCATGCAAAAGGCCAGGAGAACCAGAGTATATTAAAAGATGGAAGGCACCCTGCAGGGTGGGGAACACAAAGTGGGGAGAAAATGAAAATACTGTGTAGGACACATCGTGTTCCAGGACTCTGATGAGAATCCACACCTCGCCATTGTGAAGACAGTGACACAGTACCGCAGTTCCATGTGGACTATGCCCATCACAGCCTACACACACGAGTTCCACTTGCTGGGGGAGTCGCACTATCTAACCACAATCTTACCAACATCCCGCACAGTTCCTTAGGGAATCATTACCGGGGCACAGGCAAGATTGCTTGGGTGACTAACTGAATTTTTCCTTCTTTGACATTTTTGGAGCATTTTAACCTTATAATTTCATCTCTTTTTAATATTTGGAGATCTTTATAAGGTTTGGAAGACTGGAGTCAGTGATAGGAACTTTCAACAGAAAAGTGCAGTATGACACTGAGTTTTGTTTCATCTGCTAACATGAAAAAGCTCAGAGCTGCCTATTTCACACCAAATTAAAATGCAGAATTCAATGCAAAAGATATTTTTTTTAAATCACAGGAATTTCTCAGAAAGACACCTCATTACTTAACCAAATACAATGTGGCATGAGACTATTACATATAGATATGAGGGTGAATAAAATAAATTCTTGTGCCCAGATGAGCAACTTCAGCCAGAGCATTTTATTCCACCTCCCTTCAAGTGAAGCCCTGGTACTACACTGGTCTACATTGCTGTTGTTCTTAGCTTAGCACATCTCACTGCTCAAACTTTGGATTTTAAACTACTTCCACAAATACCAGATAACACCACAGCATTGAAGGTAGGAAAAGCTCTATGTAGGGTCATGCTTCTTCTGGCAAGCAGCAAAGAATCCTGTGGCACCTTATAGACAGATGTTTTGCAGCATGAGCTTTCGTGGGTGAATACCCACTTCTTCTTCTGGCAGTTACACCCCAGATCCAAGCAAAGGCTGGACAAGAACTGTACGGAGAAGACAGTTCACTAATGTGTTCATATCAGATGTACAGGGTGCACAGCTCCCAGAATTTACATCACAAAGATCTCTCAAATATAAAACCCTGGATAACATTCCAAGGCACCAGACAAGACATCAGGAGACCTAGTGCTTATGACTATTCCTGCCTCTCCTACAGACTTACTGTTTGACTTTGGGTAAGTATCAGTCCCTGTGTGCCTCAGTTTCCTTACCCCCCAGAGAACTGAGAACTCAAAACTTTGTCACCAGAAATTTCACAAACCCCACAACTTCTAACCAGGACTTCATTATGGACAGCAGAGTTTTCTTTGGCTTTGAAGGTTTCACTTTGTCCTACATCCAGGTAGCGATTTAGCAATGGGAAGAAAATGGAGGAGCAGGATGGGAAATCAGTGTCAAATAGCCAATAGACGTCCAGTTGCAAAAATGTTTGCTGCAGAGCTTTGATTTGATTACGCATCCCTTCCAATACACACAGCCAGAGATGCATCCTGTGTTTATACTGCATTGCTGTCCTACTCATCACCAGAGCCACTACAGACTGACCCCCTGGATTTCATGGAAGGACTAAAATGGGGGGACGAGTCATTATAGAATCTCTCAGTTAATAAGGTTTTTAATTTTTATATATTGCAGCTTTGAACTGGTTGGGTTGGTATAATCCAATGGCCTCATCCTGCAGCATGTGTGCGCGTTTCACTCCCACTGACTCCATGAGCAGGGCGAGGAAGGACTGCAGGATCAGGCAGGTTACAGATGAAAAGAACCCTGCACGGATGGAATATGCAAGGGGTAGAAAATGCAAACCAGGTGCTGGGTCACTGCCTTTCAGTGCTTTGGAGGAAATCCCAGTCAGCCACATGCGAGGGCAATGACACAGAACTGTAGTTCCAGCCCTGCCAGGGTTCAGCCTATCGCACCCTGGGTGCACGTAATGGGGCCCACTCGCTGTTGCAATGCATGATACCAACGTCCTTTTTGCAGTGCAGCCAAAGACCCTCAGAGGTACCTTTCAGAGAACCATCTTACAGTAGCACGTCACATGCGTTAGCTCAAAGTCAGTGTTCATGCCAAATTAAAGCTCTGACTGCAGTGCAAACGGTGCAGCTTTTATCTGAGCAATTTCCTGGAAAGGTACATCATTGCTTCATCTCCACACAAATGTTACGCAGTCTGTCTCTGATACATGCACCTAGCAGATTTGCCCTGACAACTGGACAATTCAACAGTTGCACAGAAATCTCTATACACAGATTCCCAAGTTGAGACATTGCAGTGAGAGGGATTCATCCCACACTCTCTCATCTCCCTTGAAGAGAAGCCATGGCACTAGCCTGCATTGTTACGGTTCTCAGCTTAGCGCATCTCCTCAGCACTATGCCCCTGCACTGTGAACTCCTGCTTCCACAAATCCCAGACAACACTACAGCATCCAAGGTAAGAAAAGCCCTGAAGTGGGTCTTTCTTCTTCTGGTGATTACACTCCAATTACATGCAATGACCAGGAAGGAACTAGGCAGTGGGAACCATCCACTAAGATATTTGGGTCTTATATTGGTGAAGCACACACAGTTTCCATCACAATATAATACTCTCTCAAATATAAAACCCAAGATAAAAAGGTTAAAGTACAGGATTAGGAATCAGGAAACCTGGATTCTCTTGTCTCTACAACAAACTATTTATGCATCTTCCATGCCTCCGTTTCTCCATTTGTAAAACGTGGAGAATACTTCCCTACCTAGCAAACACTGAATTCAAGTACATTTGCCACCAAAATATACCACTACTGTAAGTACTTAAGTACTATATTATGTCACTATATAAATAGTGAATATTAGCTGGTAGTAGACCTGATGCAAAATGGGAAAGTATCCATATATGTTGTGACATATTCATAAATATGTTCAGCCCCGTTGGGTTTTGTAATAGCCCCGTTCTCTTTTTCCCCCACCAAATTCCCCTGGGATTATATTTCAAAATCTTGAAAAGTTTCCAAAATAAATTAAAGTTTTAATGCAAAACAAATCCCACAATGTGACTTCACTGACCATTTAAAAGTGACAGAAGGGTGAAAGGGGAAAAAAACAGAAACCAAAAGCCACCTTAGAAAAATCAACACATTCAATATTTCTATCCACCGTAAAGAATTCTGTTTCTCTCTCTCTTTTTGGCTACTCTTGCTAGTTTTAGTGAGACCTTGACAGGAGCAAAGTGCAGTACTACTGCAGAATGCGAGAGCAAGACTTGTCACTGTACAGACAAGCCATTCATTTTCCCTCTTGGAACTTCATAAAAGAGTCCCTTATTCTAGTCTCCTCCCCTGCCCCCTCTATCTTCACAGCTCCTGGGGAAATGGTTCTACATAGCTGGTGCTTCACAGTTCCCCTTTCACCTGCTGGAAATGGTGCAGATAGATAACGGTTATCTTGATGTGAACCCTACTGAGCAGGAGCAGGAGTTACTCATCAACCAGCATATCACAGTGTAAGACTGTTCACTCTTCAATGCCTCCTCCTCTTCCCTTTGTCCATCTGTGCACCTATCTTATTTTTATACCATAATTTCCCCCCTTACTCCATAGACTTTTCAGCACAAGGTTTCAATTAGCATCACCTGAACAAAGAGGGAACAAGGGAACGTTTGATAAAAGTTTCTCTATGAAATTTTTCCCCAGTGATTTGTATGTCTCTGTCTCCCCCCTCACTAGCTCATGTCTGACTAAGCCTCCTACTAACAGCACTACAAGAGTTTAATTTAGTTCCACCATCTTATTATTTGAGGGAAGTTGTATGGCTTGTGTTACACAGCAAGTCAAACTAGATGATCTCAATGGTCCCTTCTAGCCTTGAAATCTATTGGTTTTGGGGGTTTTTTTCTTCTTTCCCTTGGTTTTTCTGACCTCTCCCATGGTCCTTGCAGCCAGGTTGGATTCTTTCTTGCTCTCCTAATCAGTCTCTCGCTAGGTAGCCTGCATCCATATTAATGTATCAGACTGTCCCCTGCAACACAAAGGCTGCCTGCTTATGCTGTATATGCCAGACCATGAATGTTCATGGACGGTGAAAACTTACCTATAAGCATTGGGCTGTACCACAAGCCATGCATTGCAGCCCCCATCTCTGCCTTGCTCTGTGCTGGCCTCTGCAGACTGAATCCCTCCTCTCCAAGCAGCAGGTTCTATCATGGTCCTGGCAGGACCTCTTCATGTTTGCCCAACCCTCCTCAATTGCTTGTGCTCACCCTGACCTGTGGATAGACAGAGGCCATCAGTCTGGCACTAAACTCTCTTCTGTTTCACATATGAGAGACAGAGGAGGTCGAAGAAGCTGTGCATATCCTGAGTTCCCTGCAGTATTTATACTTTGTATAAGTGTACCAATGTACCGCACAATACACCAGTATGTAATACACACAGACACTAGACGCTATGTGAAGGCATGTAGCTCCCATCAATTAATATAAGTACCTTCCTGGGGAGAAAATACTAGGCACTAAAGGAATCTTTAATCTATCAGAGAAGGGTATAACAAGAACCAGTGGCTGGAAGTCAAAGCCAGGAAATTCAAATTAGTAATAAGCCCCTCCCCCCCCCCTTTTTTTTTTTAAACAAAGTGAGGGTGATTACCCCGTGGAACAAACTACCAAGGGAAATGGTGGACTCCCCATATCTTGATGTCTTCATGTCAAGACTGGACACCTATCTAAAAAAATATACTTTTGTCAAACAAGTTACCAGGCTCAATGCAGGGGTAACTGGGTGAAATTCTCTGACTGGTGTTATACAGGAGGTAAGGCTAGGCGATCTAATAATGGTACCTTCTGACCTTAAAAACTACTCTCTCTACTCTAATGGTAGAATTTTCCTCCAAGTATCTCAAGACAGCAGAATCCTTAACCTCACCTCTCTAGTTATAGCCTGTTCACCCTCTCTCTCTCTCTCTCTCTTTAGCAGGGACAAATGTCTCTCAAGCAACTCAGCTTACCTTGAAGTCTCTATCAATAATGCCACACTGATCAAGTATGGTAAGAATCTGCTGCCAAGAGGGAAGCAGAGCATACAGAGACATCATTATCTAAACATAGAGGAGGGCAAGTGGATGGGGGTGGGCGGTCAGGAGTTTATATATTAGTTTCTTGGATGCATCTCATTGCACATTTGAAGCCTCAGTACAGGGGGGAATCAGGTGACTGAACCCACCGAGAACCTGAGGGACAGATTCCCCCTTGGAATGATCCTCTCCTCATTGGGGCAGTTCTTTGCACCATTCTCAGAGAGATAAGATAGCAGTCAGAGAGCCATGCACAACCATTTATGGCTGAACACACCAAGGAATCAATCATGAGCCAGTTGCATACATCCATGTTAGGATGAGAGCCAGGCATCTTTGGCTCCTTAAAATCCCAGGCCATTATCTAAAAGAAGACCAAAAAACTAAAGGCCTGTAACTTGTATTGAACTGCTGGGAGTTGGACTGGGCCCTACAGAAGAAGCGACACCAGGATAGGACTTTTCTACACGTGATCAGATCCCTGAGCAGATGGTAGCAAAACATGTATTCATCTATAATCAGACCAATAAACTCACTGTCCAATATTAGCAATTCTTGCAGGTTTATACTGGGTCTTGTTACACAGAATTGGGTTGAATTTAATATTCTTACTACCCACTCCTCAACTCCTGATTGTGTTCTCGCGAAGCCAAGAACCAGCGCACCATGGGGAAGCTCATGAACAGCAGTTCAGAAGAAATTTTCCTTATTCAATACCAGCTGCATAAGGAAGAAAAGAACTACACAGGATTGTATCTTTATGGTATGCAAACCCCATTATAAAATAACTTGAAGCTGTGATCGGGGGGTATGAAGAATAAATATAAATATATGGAGATATACCTATCTCCTAGAACTGGAAGGGACCTTGAAAGGTCATTGAGTCCAGCCCCCTGCCTTCACTAGCAGGACCAAGTACTAATTTTTGCCCCATATCCCTAAGCCCCCTCAAGGATTGAACTCACAACCCTGGCTTTAGCAGGCCAATGCTCAAACCACTCAGCTATCCCTCCCTCCTGTTAATTTTAAGTGGGGGAGAGGGTACAGAATCATAGAATATCAGGGTTTGAAGGGACCTCAGGAGGTCATCTAGTCCAACCCCCTGCTCAAAGCAGGACCAATCCCCAGACAGATTTTTGCCCCAGATCCCTAAATGAAGCTTCACCCCCATATAATAAAACTACATCAGAATTTTCAGTGTTGCCAGCGCTCATGATATTTGGCAGTTTTCTTGAAGCCCCAGCTCCTGGAGTTACAGGAATACATAAAAATTGCAGCTTTCATTTAAAAAAAAGTTTGTAGCCATCATAATTGCAAAGAAAAGCTTGAAAATATGACCCAAGTGCACCCTGCAGTTTCAAAAACCAGAATTCCAATAAAAAATCAAAATGTATTGGTTTTGTAAAAGCACGTGATTGTAAGCCAATTTCATGATTTCAAGTGGCCTAATTCATTATTTTTTCACACTTGGGGTTGGCAATACTGAAACTTATAAAGCCCCCTCACCAACCAGATCACTCTACTACTCCACAAGGTAGAACTTCTCTTTACTCCTTCCAGCTCAGAAGCAACTACATAAGGAAAAAAGTCCCAGCACTTTCCAAAGAGGGCCACGCTGCTCCAGAACAGTCAGAGAACTGCCTAAGGACCCCCAGCACTTTTTGTAATATCTGTTCCTCAGCGGGTCACAGGGAACTCGCAAGCACAGACAATAATGGCAGTCCCAACCACCGCTTACAGCCGGTGCCTTTATAATTAACAGAAGTGACACTGGCGAACAAGTGAAGGATATGGGGCGTTAGAGAGCAATGCCCAAGTGTAATTTGGTGCTTGGACCAGACTGGGGCTGTCACTTGGGAGCACCTTAGTTGACTGCGTTCAGGAAGGGAAGGGAAGGGTTCAGCCGAGCACTGCGGAACATTCTGGACACCTCAGCAGTGCTGGCACAAGACGGCCCTCTGCTGGCTGCCAGTGACCTAGAACTTTTACCTTAGGAGACGTCCTGTCAGCCCATGAGGTGAACAAATGGAATCCATCGCCTGGGGCTCTTTAGTGTACAATGGGTTTCCTTGGGCTACAAATCCTGATTTGGGGTACCGATCCTAAAGCAAAAATGTGCAGCTAAGATGCTATTTTCTCCCACCACACTGTGTACACCAACAGCTGTTTAGAAGTGAACTCCACTTACCTCAGATCCTATCGCTTGGGGTGAGAGGAGATGCCATGCTATCCCTCTCCATCTCCGCCCATTTCCCTTTCTGTCCCACCCACATTCTCCCCCCATGCTATCTCCATCTTCTGTCCCATTCTCATCCTTATATTGACCTCCCCTGTCTGTTTCCCTCTTTCTGTCTCCCCCACCTGTGTCCTTTTCACACACACATTCTCTCTCCCTCTCTGCACCCCCTCCTCAGTCTCTTTCCACCTCCTGCCCACTTGCCCAATCCTAGATTCCTTAGAGTGGCCACCTTCCTAGTGTGCAGCCCGGCTTCAATCTCAGTGAAAATAAGAAGATATGGTAACAATCTTGACAGGGCAGCCTCAATTCCACATACAGAAACTAAAGGGGAATGGCAGCCATCTTGACTGAGAGAAGCCTATGGTCTCCATCCTACTGAGAGTAATGGAAGATGGCAGCCAAATCACCACAAGGGCAATATTCACAAGAAACACAAATACCAAATATTGTGAGAGTTGGACACTTTGTGCTCCCGTAACAGAGGGGGGCGTCACTAGCCACTGAAGCCAGCCTCTCCAGTCCTGCCTGGCTCCTTTTCTGATGGGGTGGTTCAGGGGAATGGGAGGGACGGGCTGAAGAACCACTGCCTAGAGTCAGCTGCTGAGATGGTGCCTGTGTTCTCAATCCTGTCTGAGGGAGTGGGGCTCTGGGCTGACTGAGCTGTGAGAGGGGAAACTGCAATCTAGTGCCCACATAGACGGCCAAGCACCCAGACAAGGCGGGCAGGGAGGATGGAACAGGAGGGACAGGCCCTTAACCCCATGCCTTCTCTCTGTAGCCGGCAGGGGAGGGAGGCACCTCAGAAGGAGAAGCAGTGCTGAGAGGAAAAACTCACCCAGAGCCTATGCAACCCCGGGACATGGCTGGGATTCAGTCCAGCAATTTACTAAGCCAAGTTGTCAGAAATCTGGGAGTGTGTGTGTGGGCCTTTCCCTTCATAAAAAGCTCTGTAGTAGGGAGGGCCAGGTGAGCCACAAGCCTGCCTCCATGAAAGGGGAATGAAATCACCAGGGACCACCAAGGACAGGGCTTCCCCAGCTGGTAGGTCTGGGTCGGGTCGCATGGCAAGCAGGCTGAAGTGCCCATTGTTCTAGTTCTGTGTCCTTCAGGACCATGAAGAATGGGCAGCAGTTAAAGTATTTCACAACAGACAGAACCCCCACTGCACCAGAACAAGGAGGAGGGGGAGCACCACATGCCCAAGCTGAGGAGAAAAGTGTGAGTTGTTCTTCCCACTCTCCCGCACTTGAGCATCTAAGAATGGGATTACACCCACCAAGCCAGTAACAGTCATGCCCCTCTGAGCTGCATTCAGGCTCTCCAGCCATATTAGCCCAAATGAGGCTCTGATGGTGGGTTTAAGTAGCTTTGGAAGTTCACTTCCGATTCACCGCTCAGCAAGTAGAGCACCAGTGACAGAAGAGCTGCAGATAAAGAGTTCTAGGCTAAATGTGGGAAGCACACATTTTAACAAAGGGATTATTAGGTGCCTTGTAAAACTGATATTTCTATAAAACCATAATATGTATTTTCAATTAAGATAAACACAAAAGATCAGAGGATTCATTTGTCAGTAAATATATACCACACAGCTCTGGTGCATTGAAGCAATTATGTATTAAGCATTATGCCCTACGCTACACGAGCTAAAGGAGCACCACCATTAGCTAGCAGCAATAGTATACTGTTATCCTCTATATGAACCAGCCACTAGAGAAGTGCAACTTTACAAGTGTGTTATAAATACATACCCTGTGGGGGTTAACAGTCACAGCACAGATAAAGTGACATGAATGGAGAGGAGAGAGAATCTCTTACTAGGACAACCTGGTTAAGTGTGTCAAACAGAGAGAATGAAGAAACAGGGAAGGTAGGTAAGGAACATGGAAATCATATGCCTAAACTAATTATATTCATCGAGAGCCTACTGAATTGCTCTCTAATATTTAATGCTGCAATTTCTTCCTTTTTAAAACAGCCCGGAACCAAAACATGAGTAAAACTCAGTTGGAGGAATTCAGAGACCATGCTAAATGTCTGGGTCTTCATGAAGAGGAAATAATTTATGCACCATGGCAGAAGGTAAAGTTCTCATTATGGATCAGTAAACATCCTTGGCCCCATCTTAAATGCCACACAACAATATTCAGAGGGGTGTCATGTTAGTCTGTATCCACAAAGACAATGAGGAGTTTGGTGGCACCTTAAAGACAAACAGATTTATTTGGGCATAAGCTTGTGGGTAAAAACCCACTTCTTCAAATGCAACCATATTGTAACCCTCAGGAGCTGGGAGGGAACAAAAGGGGCCAGCCTCAGCTACAAGGAGTTTTATAAAAAATGAATAGTCTTAGATCACCGCAATGTATAGTCCAGGGGAAAATTTCAAAAGCACCCAAGTCCCATTTTTAAAAGTGACCTAGGCACTTAAGAGCCTAAATGTCCTTGGAAACATCAATGGGATTTAGATTCTTAAGTGTCTAAATCACTTTTGAAAATGGGACTTGGGTGCTTCTGAAAGTTTTACTCCCAGAAAACAAATCTTCATGTGATGGACACGCATAGTCACAGAACAATGCACTAAAAATGTGTGGTTTGTAAAGATCAAACCCAATCACCACCTCCCCCCCGCCCTCAGAACAGGAATTAAATACAAAAAGAATATACCCACAGACCCACCGTTCCATTATTTATAATATCTTACATTTATAGTATCATTCATATCAGAATAATTTATAAGCCACACATTCAAGGAACAACTCACTTATCACTAAAATGCAGCCATCTGTGGGGAGGAACATGGCAACTGCTAACAGCACACAGCAGTTTAGAACAGGGTTTCCTCAACCCATGAGTCAGAACCCAAAATTGGGTCACCAGAATGTTTTAAAGGGTCACATGGCAGCTCCTGTCCTACAGGGTTGGCTGGGCTCGCCTCCCTGCTCCAGGCACTGCAAGCTCTGGGGTCCCAGCACCACTCAGGTTTGGCCCAGGAGTCTGGGTAGGCCACATTTAAGTGAGTGGCACTGCAACCCCATGAGGCAGGTCACAAGTCCACTCACACAACTTTGGTCCAGTCAGGAGGGATCAAACCTAAACAGCACTGTAAGCCCAGAGGTTGCAATACTCGAAGTGGAGAGCCAAGCCCAGCCAGCCTCACATCACAGGAGCTGCCACTGTGGGGTGAGCGCCGGGCAGGATCCGACCAAAACCACCCCAGGGCAGGGCCGTAACCCGGGTGGGACCAGTGGGGCAGCCACCCAGGGTACAAAGCCATGAGGGAAGCTCTGTCAGGCCAGCCCCGCATGGCAGGGCTCGGAGAGAGTGCCACCTCCACCTTACTCTCCTCAGCAGGCCACCCAGCCTGTCAGGGGAGGGAAATAACTGGAAAAAATCAGGGTGCTTGCTCACCCCAGGCCCTAAAATGTCTAGTTATGGCTCAGTCCCAGGGCCTCCACCCCCGGACTATTTATTAGGTCACAATAGGCCATAGACATTTACAAATGCATCCTGAGCCCCAAAAATTTGAACCCCCCCCCCATTTAGGACATAAATGAAGACTGCCAAAGCTACCTGACCCTACAGGAGCTAATGTAGCCAGAAAAAGTTGTTCAGTCCAGAATTTAGCTAAAAGCTACAGATCTCACTCTGGATCTGGCAGAAAGTGTCAGCTGAAAGACAAAACTCTTCAACAGCACATCATCCACCCTCCTGCCCCCATTTGTATTCCAAAGCATTCCTTCAGTACAGGCTCCAAAGGAAGAGCACTCCCTGTCCCTACTGAATGACCAGCCCCACTTCCTATAAAAGTTTGGGTTTTTCTAGGAGGTCTCCCACACAAGAAATAGCTCAAGGGTGCTGGAATTTGAAAGATTTGATAAGAACATAGCTCAAGACAGTAGAGCCAGACCCTTTTCCTGTTTCAGTTTATACACACACCAGGTTCAGAGGCTTATGTCCAAACTACTAAGGTCTCTAGGTAATTTTATAGTCCTGGCAGGCATATATTCTTTTCCAGACAAAATGGTGGTGCAGGGATAACTCTTACCATATACCATCAGGTGCCATCTCCTCTGCTTCTTCAGAAATGTCTGTTCCTAATTAGTACTTGAATCCAGCTTCAGGTGGTCTCATTAGGCAGCTCACCACTTAGAGGTTAGTAGAGAAAGCCTAGTCCCAGAGAGAATTTGAGTACTTCCACACCAGAGTAACAAAGGAATTTCTCATGGGGAATCTCCCACACTTTCATATGACAATTAAGGTCAAAGGAAAACAAACTACTGAAAGTAAAGCTTTGAAACAATTACCACTACTAAATTGAACAGAATTCTAGAAAGAACAGTCAGACAACCAGAAGCCTGTCTAGATTTGCTTCTTCTTTCCCCTTTGAGCAGCCAGCTCTCCCTATAAGCCAATTTGCAATCACCTGTGGAGGTAGCTACTTGTTCCCAACAAGCTAATTATGGGTTGCTGCAAACTTAAAGGGACAACCCTACATTTGGACCAAATTTGAGTTCTGGTAAAAATCAGAAGTTTTAGAAAAACCAATAGGAATAGTCCAGGTCAGTCTTGTTCTTGCAAAGTTCTGATGAACACAGGTGCTTTCAAAGAAAGAAAGATTCCCCTGTAGAGTCTGAGACCCAAAACCTTTGCAGCCCTAAGAATTTAAAAGTGAAAGTGACTATGCCAAAACTAGGAATGACTTTTGATTTTTCTAGGCCAGGCTGAAAGAAATGCAAGTGAGCAGAGCAGAAGTTGTGACAAGCAAAACACATTTTAAAATGTTACCCTAGATTGAAAATGTATCAATATTAACAGTTAAATAAGTGTGTTGACAGAGGATTTAACTTCAGTACCTCTTAAGAGTACAACTTTTTACCTAATTCCTTGAGCTTCTAAAAAGGATTTCACCCATTTTAATTCATCTAGTTTTCCCATACTCAATTTAGGGCATGCTTAATGTACAGGTCATAGCGTAGCATTACTGTTGTTACATATAGTTCCTACTTTATATTACAGATTTAGATGAACTATTAGCTGCAGTTCTAATCCCACCCAGCCAAAAAAAAAAAAAAAGTTGTATGATCATAGATCAGCAGAATCCAGGGAATGGTGTACGAGATGTTACAGCTACAGTAACAGTATTAACCATGGGTAAAGCACACAATTAACACAGGCCCAGTTTCTCCCAACAGGGAGACTTAGTTCCTTTGGCGGGCTAATTTATTGCTGAGCAAAAACACAAAAGAAAAGAAAGTGATCCTCTCGCTCTGGAGAATTCTCTCCTTTTGGTGCCATACTGACATTAATTGTATTCACTGCATATTTTTCTCAGAAGGAGCTATGCCAAATGAAAGAAACCAAACAAATGATTCCCCAGGCAAGGAGACCCCAGCTACAGTACTAGGATAACTCTGAAGCTAGCACAGCTGGACATCAGCGACTGACCACTTAACCTCTGCAGCAAATAAAAGTTGTCATTATTTCTGTTGTGTATTGTTGATGCATCATCAATCAGGGGAGTTGCTCTACTAGATAGATCAGGGTTTAGTGAGGAGAGATCACAGCTAGTTTTGATTTGCCTAGTTATTTGCAAATAGACAGTTAATAGGCCAACCTTCCACATGCTGCACAAATGGCAGTAACCATGGTTGCAAACCAGCACGAAACTTGGACATTTCTTCACTGCTGGCTCAAAGCACCGAGTTTTACACTGGTGGTTCAACAGCACCAAATGGGAAACAGAAGGCAGTTTTAACATTCAGTTCTCCACTGTGGAAATGCATTGATACCACTCAATGTTGTGATCACCAGAAGAGGGCACTCCTGTACTACTACTAAAAGTTACTGTACCAATAACTGCTGGAAGACACAGCTGATGTAATACACAGGGGAAAGCCTCATTTCTGTTTTCCTTTAAAACAGCTGGATAGTGTACATCAGGCTGAAGTGTAAAATTGAAGCTTACCTTGTCACAAACTTGGCTACCAGAATTAGTTATCTGTTCCTATGAGGAAATTCCTTTCTAAAACTTGCAGATGTGAATTAGAATCCCAGCTCCAAAGGATGTTTGCCCATTTAAAAGTCCTAGTAGAATGGGCAAGGGAAACTGGCTGATCACTATGTTAGCAAAAACAGTGACCATGTCAGATCTCTAGGAGCCTACATCAGTGGGGGTTCCATCATTCAGAAATGGAATTGTTTCGATAGATGGGATGTCACGAGCAGCCTGATTCCCAGTAACTCCAGCATACCAAAACCAGAAATGATCAAGTAGCAGTGTCCCTGCTGTAGAGCACTTTATTACAGGCTTTCCCAGAGAACCCCTGGGCGGCCTCACGTGAGCACCTCACATCAGTTCATTAATGTAATGTCACAGCCCTATGAGGTGGGGAAGTTTTATTGTCCTTGAGCGAACTAAAATGTACAGATTAAGTGACTCACCATGGGGTGACTCACCTGTGACAAAGCCAGGAATGGAACTCAGATTGGCTTAGTTCCAGTCCAGTGCTTAAACCCTTAAACTAACCTGTTTCATCTCAAAGAGGAGGAAGATCATAAGAAATGCAAGGAAGAAATGGAGTAGAAAGTAAATCCCCTCTCCCCGGAGCTAATCCCGCCTAGTTATAGGTTGGGTAGGTATTTAGTGAGCACTGCGATTTCAATCAGTTTTGTTCCTTCATTTCTCTCAATAGGGAGAGGGAGAATAGGTGTCATGAGTGGTTCCTATAGTGAAAATGGAGTTGTAGAGGTTTTTAATTTCTCAGATGTGCTCCTCATGATCTCAGGGACCAGGGACAGGGCCAGCCCCACAATTAAAAACACACCTCTACCAGACGGTGACAGGCTGGCTTAGCACCATGCCCCAAAGGTCATAGTCTGGCTCTGAGTGCCCAACAGTAGACCACTAACTCAGTAACACCCTCCACTGGTAATTGCCACCAGCCTTTAGACTAGAGGATCCAATCTAGGGAATGCTAACTCAAGTGCCTCAGCTGATTGCAACTGCAAAAGGTAGTTTCTCAAATACTTAGGATACAACCTTACTAAGGTTTTACAAATGAATAGAAATTCCTTGAACATCTGGAAGTACATAGGGAGCCAGTGTGGTCCTTGGAGGACTAGTGTAAAATGGTCCCCATGATTAATTTTACTAAGCAAGTGGGTGGCTATGTTCTGCACTAGCTACCGTACTTGAATGGTCTGCCAGGGTATGCACATAGAGCACTTCATTGTTAATGGGTGCTGTAAAAAGCACATCAGGACAATGCCTTTTAAAACCCAAGTGCCGATACCTCGAGGGTGCAGTCAGACTAAAGACAAGAAACTACAGATCCTCTATGCAGAAAAAAGATCCAGCTATTGAACAAAATGAGAACTGGGATTCACCACCACACAGACAGTAGGTTGGTAATGAGATATGCCTGACTCATTCTCATTGCCACAGTAAACATTTAGTTCTGGTTATACTCAGGTGTTCCATTGAATTAGGATTCAAAGGGGATTCTGCTCTGACAGCCTTGCTGTCAATTACTCTCAGTGAAGAAAAGGGGTTTTAGGAAAAAATTGGCCACAGTCACTCACACAGCACCAGTAGTGCACTCAGAGAAAGGCAGGCACATGGTAGCTTTGATAGACCTTTATTAGCAGACTGTTCCCTCCATGAGGAATCTCATTGGTTAGATTTGTATTCTGACAACCTCCAGTTACAGCTACAAAGACAGTCACATTTTGCATTGATTTTTGTATTCGGAATATTCCCATTAGGCCACACTGGTAGGAAGGAGTCACTGCAGAATTAATAGTTGGTCTCAAAGGGAGAGGTGGGGAAAAAAATCATGTCACTAATCCAGGTACAAAGTTAGATTTCCGTCTGGCAAGAACAGACAGCAAGGAGAGTACCTGTGGACTGAAGGTTCCCCATACTGCCAAAGCCCGTCACACCCAGAGCAGCTGCCAGGAGTGCCTAACGAAGCCCTTCCCATTCCCACAAACTTCTCCATAGTGCACGTGTGCGTGAGGAGCACTGGGACTCAGCAGCAGGTCTGCCCAATTGCCTTCAAACAGAACTGCAGCAGATTGTGTCCAAGTGCAAGTTTCCTTCCACATTTCTGGAAACTGGCAACTTGTCTTATTTTTAAATCCCTGAGATTTTTTACCTCCCCTACAAAAATTCCAATCAACCCTCTCTCAATTAGCCGTTGAGACATCAACATACACAGACCTTCCATTTCCCCAGCTTGAGCCATCCGCAGGAAATCCTGTCACACACATGCGAGGCGATTCCACAGCAAGGCAAGCCTCAAAATACACCATTCCGCATCCCTTGTCCCAGTGGACTGTTTCCTAGCTAATCAGTTCCCCTCCCTTCTATGGCTTATTGCTACAGGGAATTTCTCTTGACTGACTGAGGCCCTTCAGTAACCAGCCCAGATATAAAAAGAGCAGCTCAAGCTTTAGGGGAAGAGAACACTAGTGACCTCAGTGTCTTCCCCTGCTACTGAGCTGTGTGATGGTAAAGGTGCAAATGAAAATAATACAGAACTTTAAATTAGGAGAAATACAAGGACAGTAACAATATTTAAACAAGCCTATAAAAATAGTTTACATAATTCTGTTCAAATAAATACAAAATAAATATGATTTAAGCAGTATGACATGAGTGGAATGTGACACTGGTCCATTTCGCCCCAAATCAAAAGTTGGAGGAAGATCTCCTGGGCCCCAGAAGCCTGATCCTATAGACTGAAATAGCCCATAATACAGTCAGAGAAATTTTAAAGCCATTCCCTTCCCTGCCACCTATGAAAAGCACCTTCTGGGAGAAAAAGCAAGCAGTCGTCTTCAAACCCCCGACGAACCCAACTTCCTCCCAATGTCAGCTAACATCCCTTCCCACAACATTACTCCTAGCCTGGGGATTCATTAGCCCTCAAATGCAAACCCTAACTCCAGTCTACAAAGAGATCTAAAGAGGGATAAATAGCAGCTTAGCTGCAGGGTTTGGAAAAGGTCAGTTGTCCCCCCTTGGCACCAAGCAGAACCTTGTTCAGAGTACCATGCAGGCTGCAGAGCCTTCTCCCGTGCTGTGCCAGAAGCCCAGCTACAGAGATGGACAAGAGTAGCAGAGTACGGTCAGTTATTCAGTGAAGCCGTGCATCAAGGCAACAGTCCATTCAGGGCTCTCTAGTTTTCCCCTTTCCAAACCTCTGCTGGGCATGAACGACAAACCCATCTAGCATGCAGCAATGCAGGCGAGCAGACTCTAGTCTGCTGCTTCTGTTAGTAAGTGCATTTTGTTAACAGGTTTATGAGAGAGATTTGATCTGACCTATAAAAATAAATAATCCTAATTCTCCACCAGGCTGGCCTAAGTAACCTTCAGCCTGAGTGGAAGAACCACTGCTCACCAGCCCCCAAAACTGGTACAGTTTAAAGTTACATTTCATGTCAGAGTCTTGGAAGCAGAACATGACTGTCTCCTACCAAAAGAAATACATGTAAACATAATAAATAAGTCTGTGGTGGCAGCACCAACACAAAGTTTGTACAATTTTAAACAGGTAGGAGGTTAAACTGAATGGAAAAAGAAGCTCCTTCAGCATGTCAAAAGTTGCTACATATCTCCAGGCCAGCAGCTCTGTTTCTACATGTAAGATCCCCGCTCTACTAGGCTGCTGGAAACTGGCCTCAAACTTGCAGCTTGAGACACAACCAGGAGTTGATCCCCTGGTCTCCCAATTGGTCCCCTGTATGCTTGAAGGACCACTTGATGGTTTAAGCAGAGCTCTTGAGTAGCAAGATGGCAAAGGACACCAAATCCTCCACATCCTGACACACACACAACTGGATTTTCACAGCTTTGCTTAGTCAGCTTAGTGTCGACACATTCACAGAATGAGAGATGGCTATACACCCCAGGATTACAGCCCAAGATTTCAGAGTTCAGAATCCTTGGTGTCTCCTGGTCACCGTGACTGCACCCCCAGGGTCATCTTCAAGTTCTCATAAACCACGTAGCTGATGCTTACGGCTGGGATCACCTTCATGAAGTTCGGGGCCAGACCCCGATAGAGGCCAAATGCTCCCTCTGTCTTTAGAATGTGTTTGAAGAGTCCCCTCATTGTCACCTCTGGAGCTCCCTCCACTGAAGCTACAACAGAAACCACAAGAAATAGTAGAGCATGGATTAAGGTATGTTGTAAGAAAATGCCCATCTCAAAGGCATGTGTTAGATTTGTTTATTGCACTCATACGAGCACAGACGCTTGAACTACACTGACCATATAGTTACATGAGTGAGAGATTAGGCAGCAGAACGAGGCCATGCCTCATGCGCCTGCCATTTCCCCACACACCAGCTCAAGGGCTGACTAGAGCACACAGGTAAAGACAATGAAAAAATGGCTTGGTTATAGAGGCTCTGGGTCCAAGTGCCAAGAATGGCACAAAGTTCACATCGTTCTTGATCCTTGACCTACAGATATCCTAGAGTTCAGCTGCACAGAAAAATTAAAATATGCCTTAATTTTGCAAGACCTTCCAGACCTCCACTGATACACACAGTGAGTTCCATACTCACTGCGCACATAGCAGCAGTCCAGACTCTCCTCTGGAATTCCAGAACAGTTCTTACCTTGAGCCTGCATGCGGGTTCTCACAAGAGCCAGGGGATAACTGGCCAGCTGCCCACAGGTGCTGGAGATGGTGCCACAAGCCAGGAGAACAAACACTCCGGGGTCAGCACTGTTCACAGCATAGCGTTGTAACCAGGTATTCTTTAATGTCTAGAAGAAATAGGTCAGGTGTTAGCTGAGAAGGGCAGGGCATGGAGCATCAAGAGACTGGCCCACACAAGGAGAGAAGCTGGGGTTGGAGGCTTGTGGAGATCTATGCAACGTCAACTAGAAATAACTGCAGAAGACAAGATCCTAGCTTGTCAGATTTTCTTGAGCAGCTGCTGCTGCCGCCACCCATGTAGCATCTGTGAAAGATGCTAGTTAGCAGCTTTGCTGCAGCAACTCCCTCATCCAAAGGGCAGGGCCATAGATTGCCACAAGGCTTGTGCTAGAATCATACCTCCTCCCCGAGGCCATTTGTGTTAATCTCAAGGGGCATGTGCAGAATTTAGCCAGGAAGGTTTTATACTCCTATATTAGTGACATGCACGACCTCTCCCTGCTTGTCCCGAAAGTGAGATATCCCAGCCCCACAGAAGCCAGGCAGGCGCCGTACCTCATAGACTGCCAGGTCAATACCAGCATACGGAATGATTCCTAGCATGTTGGGGATGTAGCCTTTGTAGAAGGCAGCCATTCCTTCCTTGGAGAGGATGTTCTTGGCGCAGTCCAGCATGCCTGAATACTGTCCTGTCTTCCGCAAGGCCATTCGGGTCTTCAGAACCTAACACGGCACAAGAGCATGCACTCTGTGAATGCCTACAACAGCACTGGGAGCAGGAACAGGTCACAGTAATCCCATGAAGGGAGCACATCATCACAGGGAGTGTCAGCAACTCCATTTCGTGCATTACTAGAGCGCCGTTACCAGACAATGCCCTTGGACATCCAGTACAAAAGCTGCCTCTAGCACCCAACATAATTCACCTCACAGCTGGCATTCAGTTCACATTACCAAACCTCAATTTCTCCACCTAATGACTCCCCATCCTCTCCCCTATGTCATGGAGTAGGATGCCATCCACTAGCCTCACCTCCATTGGGTAGATGCTGCTCTGAGCAATGACCCCTGCCAGAGAACCAGCCACTAGCCGCTCATGAATTCCCAGCATTTCCTGGTCAGTGCCAATGAACCGTTTGATCTGTAGAAACAAAGAAATATTATAATAAAAGGGGGCTTCTCGCAGTGAAAACAGTTTGACTGGCTGGACCACATAACACCTTCCCTCCTCAGCATGGTCCACAAGCTACCTCCCTTTTCACTTGCTGGGTCTGCCACAGGCTGGAGAGGGAAGTGTGAATACCACCTCTGTTCCAGCCATGCACTCCATCACTTCACTGTGACTTCATGCTACCCATTTCTCCAGCTCTGCCAGGGGGTGAGGTGTGAAAGGCACTGTACCCACCATTGGAGAGAGGAGCTTGCCAGGCATGGGCATAGAGTTCATGCCCTCTGCCTGCCCTCAGTCTTCCTAGAGGCACCATACATTTATACCGTGACCGATGGGTTACCATCTGTTACATGGCTCTAGTTGGGGCAGTCACTTGGATGAAAAGGCTTCTCCAGCTCCCACATGGCCTTGGGTCCAGGCTTCAATATGACCTTTCCCTTACCTGCTCATAAGCCATGAATTTGATGGCAGACTCTGGCGCAATCTTCAGGACGTTGATGCCATTCCCCCGCCACAGCGACTTGGGCCCACCTTCTCGGATCATATGGGTAAAGCCACCAACGATGCACATGTTGTTACTGCGGGAGGCATGGACCTGGCAGGGAGGAAGAGGGGAGAATTCGGATTGCTGCTAGTCCTGATTGCCACAGCTGCCTGTAATTAGGGCAAAGGGCATTTCTTATCTACCCAGAGATTTAGGGAGCTTTAACCCTTCCCAGATTACATTTATTAAAAAAAAAAGGGGGGGGAGGCATTTTTGGGTTTTAAGTCAGTGGTTTGAGCATTGGCCTGCTAAAACCCAGGGTTGTGAGTTCAATCCTTGAGGGGGCCATTTGGGGAACTGGGGTAAAAATCTGGGGATTGGTCCTGCTTTGAGTAGGGGGTTGGACTATATGACCTCCTGAGGTCCCTTCTAACCCTAATGTTCCATGATTCTATCAGTTAACTGATTAATCCACCTGAGCCCCAGCCCATCACAGCAGGAAGGGGAGGAAGCATTCTTGCACAGACACTCCGCCATGAGCTCCGGTACAGGTAGAAGAGGCTTCTTAGCTAAAAGACAGGGATAGTCACTGCTAATTGCCTGCCTAAGCAAAGTCCAAAATCCCTGCTGCGTAACTCTGCTTTCTAACATTGATTACACTTATCTCTGCCCTGTGAACCTGGAGCCAGGAGACCTGCCAACAAGTCAACTCAGTCATTTCCAAGGGCCGGTTCTCAAATCAGTGACTCCTCTTGAACCAGTTCCATGGAAGTAAGTTTCCCACGGCTGTCAGGTACAAGGTGGTCTAGCTAGGACCAGTGATGGTTCTCTTATCTGCTCAGCTCCTAAAGTTTTCATATCATTGTGACAACTAACAGGTCAAGAATGGCTTTTACATGGCTAGAAATATTTGGTACAGACCTAAAAGTGGCCACACACCAATGTGGAAGTAATAAGACTGAGTCCAACCAGAATCAGTCACTTGTCTGGACAGTGTTTCAGGTCTGCTGCTAGGATCCATTTAATTGGACCAGTGCATTAAGGGAAGCAGCATGTGCACCTTGATAAAACAAAGTTATCCTTGTTTTTTGCCCTACCTGCATGAGCACTTTCAGCCGGTCCAGTGGAGCCGTGCAGGTTCTGGACACTGCACCTGCACCTCCACCCGCGACCAGATGTCTCCACCACATGCCTGTCTGCCTCTCTTCCACTGTGAACTCATCAGGGACTGTCAGATTTTCTCCCACATCAAAGATCTGCAAAGGAAGGAACAAGGTGTTGAGAAGTGCTTGGAAGGATAGAGTTAGGTAGGTAGCTTCTTGTCACGTCCTCAGAGGTCCCGCTATCAGTTACCTACAACTTCCCTTGGCTTGAGTTCTTAAATAAATAGCTGTAAAGCACTGAACATGAGCTTAATATTCAAATTCCCAGTTTGTTTGCAAATCGTAGCTGATATGTTTGACCACACACAATAAAGGAACTGGCAGTGCCAGAGAACATACAAATCACCATGTAACAATAGCCATACTGGGTCAGACCAGTCTGATAGTATCTGACAGGGGTTGGTGCCAGATGCTGCAGAAGGAATGAACAAATAGGGCAATTTCAAAAGACCCAACCCCTGTCATCCACTCCCAGCTTCTGGCATTTGGAGGTTTAAGGACACTCAGAGCACGGGGTTGAGTCCCTGACCATTCTGGCTAACAGCCATTGATAGACCTATCCTTCATGAACTTATCTAATTCTTTTTTTTAAACTCACTTATAACTTTTGGCCTTCACAACATCCCATGGCAACGAGTTTCACAGGCTGACTGTGTTGCATGAAGTAGTATTTCCTTTTGTTTGTTTTAAATCTGCTGCCTATTAATTTCATCAGCTAACACAAGAACATGGGGTTATGTGAGAGATAAATGATACTACCTCCATACCATTCATGATTTGATAGGACATGGGGACCCTTCACATTTTAATGACTCCAGTTCAGGAGGCTGGGGACTTGTCAACCCTTTGGGCTGCCCCAATACAGAATGCCTAACTTTAATGATCAAAGTGACTAACCAAGGGCAGTGGGGTGTGGAAAAAGGTATGTCGCTTTTGGAACCTTCTGGCGCTCAGCCAGTCTGCTCTCATTACACATTATAAAAAGCACTGAATAAATATATCAAGGAAGGGCTGGTGCCTGTCTTATCAGTTCCTGGTATTGGCAGGTCCTGAACTAGCAGGAACTGGTCTGAGCTCTCAGAGCTGTGATCCAAATCAACCTGCTCGCTCGCTCTCCCCTCCCTCAGAAGGTCCAGTTGTCACCTGTGCCAGGGACTTCAGAAGCTATGCCAAGGATATATTAAAAAAAAAAGAAGAAGCAGGAAGTGACCAAGCTTCTAGAGCTAGAAGGCAGCTACTGAACCAAGAAGAGAATGATGGGGACTTGGTACGTGCTACTGGGAAGTGGCACTCTTATCAAGAAATTGGGGAAGGATCAGGTCTGCTTTGGCGGAGGAATTTTTATTTCTTTTACCGTTGAGTGCTTCCAGTACAGGATGATCTCAGGAATGTTCTCCACCGGGTGCAGCAGGTGATAGTCTCGCCACTCGTTCCAGTCAATTGTCATAGTTCCATTTTTATCCATGCTGCAAAAAAAGTGTATTACAAAGAAATGAACAGGAGATGGGTGCATGGCCCCACTGAAGGAGAAACTCCTCCTCACCTCCCCCTTGGTTATTCAGGGCTCCTCCCCCTCACCCCCAAAGTAGAAACCTTGACAGGGCAACTACTGGAAAGTGTTACAAGGGTTGAAAGCACAAGACACTGCTAGGGAATCCTCTCCTCCCAAGCCATGCAGACAGTAGGGGAAATATGCCTCATTTTTTCCCTCCCCACTAGCCCCACCAAAGGATTTGTTGTGCCCCCTCTCCCACCATGGTTAGAACAAAACAAAAAAATAAAACAAAAACTCTGGCACTGCAGAGAAGATAAGGAACTGGCAGAGACTAAAGTTACACAGGTACTTACTAGGTGACAGGACCCCAGAAATGACCTGTCCTTATTCTGACAGACAGGCAAACAGACAGAGGGGAGGATGGCAAAGGAAAGAGGAAAAACAGGACAAATAAGTGATTGTTACAGTGTTAGTGCCACATGCATAGTGCTAAGCATTTCAGTATAGTAAGTAAACTGTCCCTCTCCAGAGCAGCAAGCTGTGGGTGACACGGTAGAGGCACATGGGATGCCAGTATGATCAAGTGCATGCCTTTCTCCACAGTAGGCTAGTGAAGGATCTTTAACTGCAAGGCTCTGAGATCTTGGGCTGAGGGCTACAAGCATTCTTCTCCATTCATTCTATGGAATGAGGAAGGGGGCACTGAACTCCTCAGAACCTAGAAGAGGATTGTGCATAGATGGAATTCCCACCTCCCTGGAAGTATCAGATGGTAGCCATGCTGGAGACAGAATACCATCTTTATAGCCCAGCGGTCTGATCTAGCATCACAAGTCACTGTTCTTATTCATTCTATTTGACCAATGTTCTTGCTCTTTATTACCCCCTGCCCCCATTTGATTCAAGCAGACTGAGCAAATGGGTGGCAGTTCTTCAGCCTCCACAGTGCATTATAGTTTTCAATACACAGAAGATTAAAAAATGCAGTGAGAAGCGACAGGTCTGAGGAGGGAGAGCTGCAGTCATTAGAGAGTGTATACAGGGAGGGAAGAGGAGATAAGATCACTCTTTACATTTCCTTCTCTCCTATGTAGAAGCTGAGGTGTAGAAGCCAGCTGAAAACTCACCTCTTGAGGATCTTCTCAGCCTGCTGTTCAGAGATCTTGACTCCCAGATCCCGGAGGGATTGCATGATCTCCTGGGCATCGATACGGCCTGCAAAGATAGAAGCCAGTGAGCCCAGAGACCATTTACCCAAAGAGGCTTCAGGTTGACCTGCAGAGGCCACTGATCCTCTAGGACTATTAGAAAGAGCCTCACCATCATTCTTTTTATCCAAGCTCTTGAAGACCAGCCTCAGTTTTTTCTCATGATCTTGGAGATAGTGAACAAACTCCTCAAAGTCCAGCTGCCCATCCAGGTCCTTGTCTCCAGCTTTCACAATTTTCTGTTTTGAGGACATCAAAACAATCTCAGTTCCTTGTTCATTCAGATCTGTTTACCCCATCTTTCTTCTTCAAGACACCCCCTTTATGTAACACTAATCAGTTAGCTAGACAGACAGTGGGACGCACATGCAGCATCAAGAAAAGTTCCCCTCCAAACTGGGCTCATCTTTACCCAGGAAGTGATCAGCATGGAACTGTACCAATCAGGTGTGTGTTTGTGTGTAGCAAATGGAGGGCAGGAAGGAGAGGCCAAACTGATTCCAGGCACACGTCTTCACAAGTCAGTCACATAGACCAGATTACTCATACCTATGCAACTGATATCTAGCTAGTTAAGTGTCAGACCTGTAGTAATATACAACACCCTATGCCATAGATTAGAATTGCTTAGTGCCTCTGAGATTCAAATAGAAGCACTAGGACAGCAAGAGGATCATAGAACCTCAATCAGATTTTCCCCCTCCCAATCCAAGCTTTTAGTTAAAAGCAGAGTTTTCTTCCTCCCCCAGTGCATGAAAAGGAAAACCACCACTGGGAATAACCAATCCCAGCCAGCAAGAGCCTGTTACCAAACTGAAGTCCATCTCCCATGGACAGTGTTAGTAATAAAAGCTGCTATGATGCCAGCATGAACTGGTTTAGCCACCCTGCAGCTATACACTTAGGTAGACCTGAATTGTACAAGGTCCCTGGGAGATGCAGATTGAACAGCAAAGGTTTCTTATAGGACAGCAGCCAAGACAGAGCGCGTACATCGAGATGGGAAACTAGCCCAAGCAACTGGCAAAAGATAGGGAACTTTGGCTCTCACCCCTCAACTCACTCCAGCATGAGGAAATAGCACATGGCCTGCCCTGCACATGGGCACAGAGCTAGCCAGCCTGCACAGAGCAATAATTTAGGTCAGTCGGTTCCCGCTCTACACCACACTTGCTAGTTGCCTTGCACAAATTACAAGAGCCAACAGTGACCAGCACCAAGTAACTCAGTCTAGTCACGTTCTCTACTTCACCTCCCTTTTGGATTATAATGCTAGTTATTCTCTCTGCAAACAGTGGCTGGCTATTATTGAAATAGACCTCAGTTCTGGACTCCCAGATGTCAGACCCTTTAACAAGTCCTACAATTACCACCTAACATTAATTTGTAAGGCAGGTTCTCAATGAAAATATTTCAAAGGGAACATGTTAAGCCAAATTTATTCCAATATTTCTTAAACCTATGGAAGCTAGCCCCACTCAGATGCTTTTAAATCAAGATACAGCATTTAGTTTTAAACCCTATATGTAGCTACACACACTTGGCCACTACATTTAAGGTTAAAGTCAGACAAACACCCAACCAGTCAATTTTGGTCCCAGGTCAACCCAGGATCATTCCTGAGTCTCTAAAAAAAAAAAAAAAATGAAAACCTGAACCACAGTGACATTAGAGATATGCCCACCGTGTTCCTAGTCTGCAGACAGTCATATGACAGTTGTAAAGGACACAGATGGGGCCCCATATTCAACTTGTACGCTAAAGATAGACAAACACCTCTGGCATGTCAGCAGATCAGTGTCAAATAGCTGATCCAGGCTTCCCCCTAGCAGATAATCCCTGACCAGTGGAATTCACAGCCTCCATAAAACAGTTAGGAGAGCTGGAAGGCTCTCTTCTTCCTATGATAATTCCTGACAGTTATTACAGAGGAGATGGGGATAACAGGAACAATGATAGTTAGGCAGTTTCTATCTGATCAGGCTTGCTAAATTAATCACTCCAAGCTTCACTAAGCAATGAAGGATGCAAACTGTTTCTAAAGTCACAGCAGTGGGCTTGCATCAAGGGCATTGCTGGGATTCTTTTCTACGTGTGCAGGAGGCAGGGTGATCAGACATCCCAGTATTATCAGGACCATCCGATATTGGGGGCTTTTGTGTCTCAATTTTTCACACTTGCTATATGGTCACCCTAGCAAGGAGTGTACACGTTATACCTTCAGCATCCTCTTCAGGGATATGGGTGAGAACCCACCCCCGCTCCTTGCCTTCAGAGGCAAACAGGAATCACTGCAGCAATTTCTATTTTGTAATCTGCAAATACATGCAGATACAACACTAGCACAGCTGTGCTTTTGCAGCATTAGGTTTATGTTAAGCTGCTAGTGTTTGCCATGATCACCTCCATAAAGTGTCTCTCCAGTTGTTCCCCTGCCCCTACTCAGTTCTTATGCACAAATCTGCCATGCACGCAATCTCCTGGAATGCATAAGCAGTCACCAGTGCCCTTAACAGCATAGTCATCTGACATGCAACTAGTGCCAGCAGCAGTGTGCTGGAACAGAAGGGACTGAAGTGGAGTGGAGAGAGGGTGAGTGTTTAATTCTAGTACAGGGGTGGCCAACCTGAGCCTGAGAAGGAACCAGAATTTACCAATGTACATTGCCAAAGAGCCACAGTAATACATCAGCAGCCCCCCCTCAGCTTCCCCCTCTCCCCCCGCTCCCAGCACCTCCCACCCACCGGCAGCCCCACTGATCAGCACCTCCCTCTCCCTCCCGGGAGATCAGCTGTTTCATGACATGCAGGAGGCTGGCTGGGGGGAGAGAGGAGCGAGGGCACTGCAGGCTCAGGGGCGGGAAGGGGTGGAATGGGGGCAAGGCCTGTGGCCGAGTCAGGGGTTGAGCAGTGAGCACCCCCCAGCACACTGGAAAGTTGGCGCCTGCAGCTCCAGCCCCAGAGTTGGTGCCTATACAAGGAGCCGCATATTAACTTCTGAAGAGCCGCATGTGGCTCCAGAGCCACAGGCTGACCACCCCTGTTCTAGTAAGTTGCCCTTCTGTAGCAGAGGGCTTTACAGGAAACATTTGTGGGTGATGCTATAGCCTTGCCTACACTATGAACTCTTCAATGCAGGGTTTAGACATGGTTGCTGAAGCCGTGGTGAACACGGTTTGTGTTTGTCTACACTTGCTGCTAAACAGTGCACAACACATGTTTAGCTGCACCCATTGTGAGAAAGGGTTCAAACTTCAGAGTAGACAAGACCTAGGTGCACATGCTGCTGGATGCCAGTACACAAAAAGGGGTGGAGGACAAGCAGTAATGAGGTGGGGGCTAACGCTACAATCCTACAGGGATTGTCTAAGAGCAGATAAGGCAATGTTAAGAAAGGAAATGCCAATCTCTTCCCCCCAGAGCTCACTAGGATACCGTGCAGTTAATCAGCTGGTTTACTCAAGAGCTCCTAATTTCAGCAAGAATGAACTATAGGGGAAGATACCTAAAACAGCCTCTAAGGGGAAAGGATATTTGACTCCCATGTCCGTCCCCCCCACCCACAGTTGACTCCCCTTTAAAGGTGAGGGAGGGAGCCTAAGAGGAAAGACGACTGCCCTATAGCTTGCTGCCAGCAGCCCCTGCAAAGGGGCAGTGGAAAAGATGATGGCAGCCCATGGCTCTGGTAGGTATGCGCAGCAGGGGCCACAAGCAAGCTTGTTTCCCATACACTCACCAAGCCAATTAGTCAAGAAGATCTTGATACACCACTTTCCCCACCCTCCTTTCTGCCACCCTACTCCCAAGCCATACCTGTTTCCACTGACGGTAGGTAGAGAACTCCTGGGAAGGAATGAAGAGGCTCAGGCGGAAGATAGATTTGAGCTGGGCTGGGAGCCCCTTTGACTCAAAGTACTGGAACTCTGTCTGGGACTCCCCGAACGCTGGCACATACAGACACAAGCAGAGCATGTTTCTGTACCAGCGACTCAGGTGCTGACCTACACGGCCAAGCGGCCTGAGCGATCCCCGGCTGGAGCTAGTTTCAGTGCGTGGGGGAAAGGAAATGCCGGCAAGTCTCATGACACATGGCTATGAGCTGTCGGTGCTCAGCTGCCATTGGCTGCTCAAGCCCTGCCCTTCTGCTTAACCGGGAAGCCTTCTTTGTGCAATACCTCCCAGTTAGCCAACCAGACACTGGCTTTGTGACAAGGCATGTGAGCTGCTTCCAATTGCTCAACTCCAGGCTCTCTGTAAAGCCCAAGCAGCCCACGTCACACTCTCACCAGCACAGTTAACTCTTCTCTGTCCCCCTCACTTATCCTTTCTCCCTCCTCAACCCAACCGGGATGCAGACAGCACAGTCCCATGCAGCACCCAAAGCACTGGGGCTGGGAAAGGCCGTAAGAAATGTTTACGTGTGTAGAGGGAGAGCTGCAAGAATATCCAGGAGAAGCTTCTCCTTTCCCCATTTGTAATGCTCGCTGGATGCCTTAGATTAGACTAGACTCTTTGGGGCAGCACATCTCTTCCCAGCACACAGCACAATGCCATCCAATCCCGACTGGGGCCTTTGGTCAATACCACAGATACTAATGCTAGGATTCAAAGGACTGGATTTCCCCTCACCCTGCAACCAATATTCCAATGATTTTCTTACTTCCTCTAAAAGATGCATGGGACACAGGATACTCCATACACCCACTGCCTTCATGCCACATTCAAGATCTCCAGCTACAAGACCCCAAGAGTCCCATGTTTAAAGGCGGCTGTGGTATAACAGAGGATAATTAGCGCTCTGGTTATAAACAATCTTGGGAAATATAATTAGAGTTTGGGTGATGTCAACCATGAGGGAGTATTCCTGTATGCCCAAACAGATCAATGCTGCAGCCCTGTTCTCGGGGCACTGAGAAAAGGTGGTCGAGAGACATGTGCCACTGTGACAGACTTGCAGGAAGCCAGTCGAAAGCAGGCTCCAGGTTAAGATGGAATATACACTTCAGACTCAGTCTTGGAAAACGTGTGTGTCTAATTTTGAGACAAATTAAAATCTAACTAGCCATCGATGGAGCAGTAAATGTAAGCTTGCATGGTTACGTGGTAAGTGGGAAAACGTGAAAACAACTTGTTGTCCAGTTACGGCTTACACTGCAAAATGGTCTGGGTGGATACAATGTTTTTCCCTGGTTCTCCCATCTATTAAGCCACTTAATGCTTTCATCACTGGTGCATGGAGCAGTATAGAGTTGGTCAGGCTAACAAATGGGGTGTGCTGTGAGGACCCCTTATTGAGCACAGATATGACTACAGGCTTCTAAATGCTTGGCACTTTGGTGCATGGGCACTAAATATTCCCTGCCATTGCTGTATACAGATAGAGAAAAAGCAACAAAAAAGACCATACACCAGGTTGACTGTTCTGTAATCAGTTACAGGGCTATTAATTGCTTCCCATAATCCTCTGCATTATTAGAACATAACTTTACCTTCCTGTTAAAACTAAACTAAGTCCCTGTCCCTAAAGTCTGCCATAGAAAGGCTACCAGATGAGAGATGGGTGCAAGAATCAACATTCAATTTCCAGCTTCCCAAAGCACTATGATCTGTCTGTTCTAGGGGAAAGGAAGTTAATTTGCTGGACTAGTTTAAACCAGTTTAGCAAATAGTTAACTTTGCTAGAGCAATAGTTTGCAAATGATTATGCTCTGGCCACACTGGCCAGACAAACTATATGCCAGAACCAGATTAAAAACTAGTTCAAACATGCTCTCCCTCACATCCTAGTGTCCAAAAAACATGAAAACCTTTCCACGGAATTTTGTTCATTAGGGTGAAATTTTAAAATGTGTCTTTACAAGCTGATCATGGAGCAGCAAGCCAGTTACATGGACGGGATTGTTTAGTCTGGGGCTTTAATTTGAGGAATTTACAAAAGCAAGTCATGATCTATTAAGCAACGTTTAGTATTCTCCCCAACTTCAGCTCCCAAAAGCTTGGCCATACTACAGCTTTCATAACTCCACTCCCAGGCCTCTCACCCCACTGTGCCCCTTAATTTCACTATTACCTAACCAGGCTTAACATACTCCCCTGTGACGTCTGTCTGCACACAGAACAGGATCCTCTCACCAAATCCAAACCCTATTAGAGATCAGCTGCAGAAGCTTGTGTGATTCACAAGCCAATAGTGCACCCCTCTTTCCCCACACTTGCCCAAAGACCAATCTTTGCTACAATCATCAGCCCAAACAGAGTCAAAGGCAAATGCCTCTTACAAGGCTGACTGAACTGGCTTTTCCCATCGGAGACCTACTCCACTACGTAGCGATTGAGAAGAACCCCGCCATCACCACACACGCACGCTTCCCTGAGTTCCCAGACGTCATTCTTTGTTACAGCCATTTGACACCACAGTTGCTATGACAGCATAATGCAGCTTTTCCCAATGAAATCCACCTACACTTGGAAGCGGGAGACAATGGACAAAACTGTGCGTTTCAGGGAAGAAACGCCCACCATCCAACGTCAAAGTAGAGAAGTGAAGAGGAGGGCAAGAAAGGTATTAGTATTAGTTACAGCACAATGAATGAACTAAGAGGAGGAGATGGAATGCAACTTGAGTTTACACCAGCAACTGCATTTACAGAGATGAATGCAAAGCAGGAGAGTGTGCAGATATCAAGTGTCTAGATCCCATTTCAAGAAGCTGGAAGGTCAGAAGTATCAAAGCAAATTGTTCTGTAAAGCATCAGAAACTGGGTTACTGTGGTACTGAGAACTTATTTCTACATGCTTTAAACAATGAAGCCGAGTATAGTGAGTGCCTTTTGGAAATGCAGCAGTGGCACTGTCCAGCCCACTCTCCATACATCTGCAATATGTGAGGCTGAGCTGCAATGACTCAACTACTTGGACTCTAGAAATACAGTAAAAGCTACACAAGACACCTACCTCTGCTGCTGCTTCACTGTGAATCTCTGGAGTATCCTTGCCTTACTCCTGCCTAAACTGTCCCTTCCACTGATCTCCTTTCCAGATAGCAGGATGGATGAGATGGGGAGTTAACAGTCATGTGACAGATCCATACCTACTCCCTTCTTGCAGTGAACTCCCAGCAGCTGTTTCCCACCGAGACGAGCCCTGCCCTGGAAAGAGCACTGCCTAGATCCAGCTTTCTTCAGCTACAAAGGACTGACCTTAATTTGCCATCAAGAGGGCCGAAAGCTTACTTTCAAATCATTCATAAACAGCACTTGGCATAATAAAACAAATCCTCGTGTCAGTTTCCAGTTGCAACATCTTATTTGAATGTTAACTATTGCTCTGTGCATTCCTGTTTACAGGGGACATTTTTTGGAAGACCACCCCAAAGGACGCAGTACCAAGATTACATTCAGTAATGCTGTGACGTGCAGGAGTATCCTCATCCCAGCAATTCTCATGACTTACCCCTCTTGTGGCTCTCTAACTTAAGAGGCCCACTTGTTGGTGCCTCATCCCAAGCAAAACGCTAGAATTTGATTACATGAAAAAGTAATATAGGGCAGTATTAAGGAGACAAGATGAATGTATACCTGCTTTTGATATCCATGCTATTTATTTCCTTTCCCTGGGCAGAAGCTTGACATTAGCTCAAGGGCTTGCTCCCTATCTGAAGTCCCCTCAGTGCAAATCTTTCCCGGTTAGAGTATGTCTACAGAGCAATAAAAACCCAGCAGCAGGGAGTCTCAGAGCCTGGGTCAATTAGCTCAGACTCATGAGGCTCAGGCTGAGGAGTTAAAAGTAGCAGTGTAGCTGTTCGGGCGTGGCCTGGAACCTGGAGCCCAAGAGCGTCCCCACTTGTCAGGTTTCAGAGCCTGGGCTCCAGCCCAAAAGGTCTACACTGCTATTTTTAGCCCCACAGCCCAAGCCAGCTGATCCAGGCCAACTGCACCAGTGCTGCAGGTCTTACTGCAGTACAGAACCCAAGGGTATGGCCCTCTCCTGGGCATCTGTGTCACCTCCAATTTTAGTGCTCTCCATTAATCAGGCCATGGTTGAATTTACACCAACACATCTGTCCAGAGACATGAGGCAGCTGCATTAGGACAGAGGGTTTTGTTTTTAATTTAATAGGTTAAAAAAAGCTTCTGGAAATACTAAGGGCAGGTCTACACTACCATGCGGGGTCGATCTAAGATATGCAACTTCAGCTACGTGAATGGCATAGCTGAAGTCAACGTACTTAGATCTACCTACCACAGTGTTTTCACTACAGTAAGTTGACAGCTGACACCCTCCCGTCGACTCCGCTTGCGCTTCTCGTTCTGGTGAAGTACCGGAGTCAACGGGAGAGCGCTCAGCAGTAGATTTATCACTTCTAGTACAGATGCGATAAATCGATCCCTGCTGGATTGCTCACTGCCCGCTGATCCAGTGGGTAGTGTAGACAAGCCCTGACTATTGCTCAGCAAAGGAATAAATAGATCCCGACTGGTAATTTCTTTTGATTTTGTATTTCAACTCCTGGAAGTTGGAGTATAATTAATTGTACAGGACAGAAAGTCCTAACAGGACACAAACATTGAGGAGTGGACAGGGATACAAAATGGGGGAAGAGGGCAGTTAATCATTTGTTAATTCAATACAGTCCACAGCACACCAAAGAACAATAGCAGCTAGCCAAGGCTACAGGGAGGGGAGAAAGTAAAAGGTAAATATTTCACATGAAGGTAACTAAACTCCAGGCAAGCTGACCTCTTCCACTCACGACAACCAGCTCAAGAGTGACAGATGCTGGTGTGATTGGCAGGAATTTGCTGCACACACCTGGTAAACATGCCAGCAGATCACATACCCATCAACATTTTACATACATGTGGGTGAAAACCAGCCCGATGCTTCAATAACCACCTCCAAGTAGCCATCACATCAAAGTCTGTGCAACTGTAAGGCAAGGACCACAGGGATAAACAGAAGCAGTTCATACTGGACTATGGAATCTGCTTCTTAACATCAGGTTTGTTCGTACAAACGAAGCCATCACAGCATCTAGCTCTCAGGCATAATAAATATTTTGTATTTATATAGCAGCTGAGGCGCTCAAGATACTTTTACAAAGGGAACAGAGCGGCAGAGGGATTAGATGACTCACTCAAGGTCACAGACATTCAGTGGCAGAGCTAGGAACAGAACCCACCTCTGCCTCCCATATCCCACACTAACCACCAGACAACAGTTCCCACTACATGACAGCAAAGGTAAATGAGAAGCCCCAGTGCTGAGCTAGGCTCTCCCCATCCCCACCCTCCCACAGATTTCAAGGCTGAGTTAATTCTCTATCCACTGACAGGAAGCAGCCTCCCAAGGTCATGAGAATGTGTCACACAGGGAAGGAATGAGACAGACTTCAGCTTCATCCCCACTCTTGAAGAGGGAACATTGATCTGGAGAGGCAGATTGATCTTCTCAAAGGCAGATGACCCATTACTCCCGCAAAAGATGCACTAGAGATCTTTAACCCCACTCATTCTAGGCTTCCTCTCACAGCCTGCTTTAACTCATCACTGGCTTCTCTGTCTTTCCCCTTCCTATCTTCTCTCCATTCACCCATCATGCATTTCTTTTCTTTAAAAAGGGTACCCAGGTCCCATCACTGGACAACCAGCAAAGAGGAATAAGTCCCTGCAGCTCTCTCAGTCAGGCCCAAGCAGGGACTGCCCCGTCCAGTGGAACCAGAGCCACAAATTCAGCCCTGCTTGCTTCAATCCAATGCCTGAGGCAGAAAAGATTACAATCGCCTCCACCACATAATCCCAGCCTGTTCATCCCAGTAACAAGAACACAGGCGGCTTTTAAAACAGCATCTATACCTAGTTCCCTGCCTGGTAAACTGGACCTTGCAAACCACCTATCATTATCCCTGCTATGGCCGACCATCTCTCAACATTCTTCCCTTCCCCTGCTCCCATCACTTGGAGAGGTTGTACCTGCCTTCCCCCCTTTTCCCCAGTCTCAGTCACTCCTTTTGTAACAAACCAGATGCAGTCACAGCCTGACTGCTCTTCTCTCCCAACCTCCACATTAACTTCTACAACAGGCAGCAGCTGCCACCTCTTTAAATAGCTAAATAATCAAATTAAGAGGAGTAAAATTGTACCCAGCCTATACTGTTGCATGATCCCAGGCTCCTGTACATTAACATACTGCTTAACCGCCTTTGTCTAGCTGCCCTAGATACAAGGAATATCCTTTTGTTCTCTATCTATTGTACTTGCCCCCACGCCCACTCTCCCTCTCCTCAGAAATTTCAATCTTCATTCCAGTCCCAGTGTCCCTTCCCTATCCTCTCCTGGGAAACTATTCTTCATTGCCAAGGTGTAAATCCTCCTGCCTCCGACAGACTCCAGCTCTGTGCACCATTTAGCTAATGCTGTCAGGCTCTTGCGTGCTCAAAATACCCTGGTTTCTCTTGCATCTCCTGAGGCATCACCCCACCTATGCAAGTTACTAGACTATTTCTTAGCCCTTAACCAGTCCCCAGTGCAGGCGTGGAAGTACATGAACCTCATTATTAGCCCATATTATTGTTCCTCGCCTTCTCAGACTAAGCCTCTGCTTTCAGTTGCTAAGGAACCTTTGGGCTGCAATATTTCATCTTGCTCCCAAAGCAGTTTCCCTGGAGAGGTCAGTCCTCAAAATATTTTGTGATTAGGGCGGCGGTGGGGGGGGGGGGAGGGGAAGGGAGAGAGGGAACTACTGGCAGCTCACTTGCTTACACACTTATACTTCTAGCAAGCCCACCCCCAGGATCACTCTACCTTCTTGCCAGCCCCCACCCCCACCCGCACCCCCATTCCTCCCTTCAGGGAACTCCAGTTTCACACTCCCTCATCTCCCCCCAACACCCTTTGTTCCAGTAGGCCAGGCATGTGCAACCCAATGCAAGCCAGCCCCTATTCAGGAACCTCAGAAGCTCTGTTACCTTTGGAAAATGCTCTGCGGGTCCAACCACCAGTAAGATAGTTGGTCTCTTTTCAGTGGGATCAGCCCCTCTGTCCTGTGGCTTCCCCAACAGGTTTGGCCCCTGGTCCCCTGGGTCTGGAATTGGGGTCGTCTCTCTGGCCTCATTCTCTTTTCCTCCTGCAGGACCTTGGCATATGGCCCTGGTAAAGAGGCTGGACAGAACACGCCAGAGGGTCTGCAGCATTGCTACTCCAGTGAGAGTCCCAGTCAAGGAAACCCTGCAATCAGTGGCTGCCTGCTGCCAAGGATGTGACTGCAGTACCAAGCCCTCCAAACTGGGAATCCGTTCCGCCCAGCAGCCAGAAAGAGATTCAAGTCAGCAACTCCAGAGGTTCAGTTGCTTTACAGACTATTCCTGCAGCTGATTCCTGCCTTTTGAAATTGCTGCTACTGCTGTCGTGCCTGGCCTGATAAGCAGCTCACTGTACAAGCGCCTCAGAGCTGGTGGCAACAGACAAAGCTCAAGAGCTCTGGCATGGAGAACCCAAGATACTGAGCTTTAGAGGAAGTCTGGACAGAGAAGCCAAGATGCTGAGCTTAATATGAAAGCCAAAATGGACCCTTTCACTCTGGGAAGCTGCTCAAAGCTACCAATTAACCTAGGCTCTCCCTGGCTCATCTAACGCACATCAAGTGAGCCGAAACCCTGAGTATCCAGCCTGCATTCTCACTGCAGCAGTGCCCAGCCAATCACCTCTCCCGACACTAACATGTTCATTATTCAAACCAGCAATCTTAGCCCAATAGAAGTGTGCGCAACCAGACGATTTCTTTGCATGCAGCCAGACAGTCCCGCAGAGAAGCACTGACTGCAGCCCGCAGAATGAGGCTGGATTAGCCAGGTACCAGCAGGGTTGGAGAGGACTATATTCAAAAAATACGCCGGCTCTGGGCATCTAAACCACAACCCTGACATGGCTACTTTATCATACAGAAACCTGAAAGAGGATAGGAATCACACATACCTGCTTATATGACTCAGCAGCTGCAGCTGAATCTATATCCTTTGTTAGTAGAGCAGATGGCTCTTTATAAGCTAGAGGCCTGTGGTCCTTAGCCACAACTGAATTGACCTGTAAAGCAGCGGTTCTCAACATGGGGTACATGTACCCCTGGAGGTCATCAGAGGTCTACCGGGGGGGAGGGGGAGGTGTACATCAACTCATCTAGATATTGGCCTAGTTTTATAACAGGCTACATAAACGGCACTAGCGAAGTCAGTACAAACTAAAAATTTCATAGACAATGATTTGTTTCTATTGCCCTGTATTCGATACATTGAAATGTAAGTACAATATTTATATTCCAAATATGGTAAAAATGAGAAAGTAAGCAATAGTTCAATAATAGTGTGCTGTGACACTTATTTTTATGATTAATTTTGTAAGCTTTTAAGTGAGGTAAAACTTGGGATACACAAGACAAATCAGACTCTTGAAAGGGGTACAGTAGTCTGGAAAGGTTGAGAGCCATTGCTCTAAAGGAAGGGAGGGGCAGGCAGCTAGCCTATAATAGTCTCATCCGTAGTCCACTAGCTGCTTGGTGTTGCATTACTCTTCTGGCATTTTAACTAGGATACCATGACATTTATAAAGCCCTCATGATGACTCCTCTTTCCACAGGCTCTAACATGCAGTGGTTAAAGTGCAGCCTGCTAGTCAAATTCTGCCAGAGTTCTGTGATGCGACCTTTAGATGGTCCTATGAGAAGATGTATGGTCTAGTGAGAGGAGTGTATTTTTTTGGTCAAAGTCCAAATTTCTTGGTTAAGGTCCAGACTCTAGAGAAAACAACAAAACACCAATAATGATTATAAGTAAAATAAAAAGGTTTCAGGGTCCGTTCAAAAGCATCTGGTGGTCTGGATTTGGCCCATGGTCCACCTATTTACTACCACTGGTCTAGTGGATACAGCAGGGGATTGGGAAGAGAGATTTCTGGTTTCTAGTCTGAACTGTAAAATGGTTTGGTATCTTCAGATGAAAGCCACTATAGAAGTATTAATATGGGAATATGACTCAGATCATAGATCCCAGCATGCTATATTCCACCTTGATTTAAGTGGCCTGGCTATATTAAAGAGGAGTTGTTGCAGCTCTTTATTTAATGCAAATTAAAGTGTTATCCTCTGGATCCTGGAAAATTGCTAGCATAGCCAAAGATAACGCTAGACAAAGGAAGAATGGATTTAGGGAGAATATTTTCCTCGCAGAAACCTCCTAGGGAGGAGGGAAAGTTGCTTATTGTATGTAGTTGATTTTCCATTCTGGTGCTCTATCTTCAGCGTTTTAACTTATTATGACTACAGGGACAGTCATTTACAGCCCAGGAAGTCATACAATTCTGCAGCTGTTTTGTGTGAAACTATCAGCAAAAGTTTGCAAAGCAGATGAGCTTGTAAGGATGTGCATGTATCTATGTATTTATTAACATTACAAGTCCACTTAGTCACTTATATAATAATTCAAGTCATGAATGATCATGCTGCAAAGTGGGAGAAAAGCTCAAGTCTGAAGCTGGTCTTCTCCAAGCGTGCAGAAGACTTCACATTACAAGCATATCTGCTGAGGTTCAAGTGCAATGTACAGTCCTTTTGACTCCACAGCCTCCCCTTGCTAAGTGACTAATTTTTTACTGGTTCTGCGTTACAGGAGACAAGGAGAGAGAAGTTAGGAAGTAAAGAGGAAGGGATACAAAGTATGAATTTGCAGGGAAAACTACACTCACCTACCACAATCAAAGCATGGCACAAGAAAATTGTGGTTTGGATTTTACTCTACTCAGAACAGTCTACAGGAAAAAAGTGGGAACAGGAAAATACTTTTTTTTGTAATGCCTTGACTAAGCAGTATTGTTGTAGCCATGACGCTCTCAGGATATTAGAGAGACAAGGTGGGTAATGCAACATCTTTTAGTGGATCAACTTCTGTTGGGGGGGGGGGGGGGCAGAGACAGACATGAGCCTTCAAGCTTACACAGAGCTCTTCCTCATGGCTGGGAAAGGTACCCAATAACTGTTCCAACAGACAAGTTAAAAGAAAGTAGGAAGATACAGCCATTTAAATATTAGCATTGTACTGCCATAAAAGTTAAACCATTCTTTAGGCCTCGGACGTTGTAAGAATCTGAGCTGCAGGTTTCCTGGTTTCTCTGACAGACTAATACTGCAGTAACTGAGTAACAGTTCTTGCAAACCAACCTTCCTGTTGGTGTCTAAGCCTGCAAGAGAAGATGTGAAGACAGTTGGATTCTAATTCAGATTTGCTGTTTGGTAAGGCCCATACATACGGAACAACTAAAGTTACACACCAGCATTTCCATAGTTTCTCTGCTGAAGATTGACCTGAAGTTAGGCTGTAAAATTCTTGGCAGGAACTGTATCATCCCTGGGCACACTGCTGGTCTTGTGCAAGGGATGACATTGCTGCAGGGTAGAAATCTAGCCAAACCCCTTTGGGTTTCATCCTTCTAGTAAATCAGGCCTTGTCAGGTTCTTTCACTGCACTAATCTAGCAACTGCTGTATGCATAGGTAGATTTTCTAATCCATATTTAACAGAAGCAAGTTTTGTTCATATCAAGTGAAGAACACCTCATATTAGGGTTACAAAAATAAAGCCAGTTAAGGGCAGGATGTTTAGAGGGGGTTCAGTTAGCACCAAGATATTTGCATACAGCACTGGGGACTCCCACAAAAACACCATTCTACCCAAGGCACCAAAAAGTGACAGACACGCTCTATAATCCACTCAGATATGCAACAAATATTGACAATAACCTGATGTGTGCATCTCAGAGGAGAACTAAGAGCCATATACTGAAATTGACCATGGCAGTATATATTGAAGACAAGGATGGCCAGAGGTCCATGTTTACTCATTAGCTATACCTGTGGCCAAACTGAAGTCCAGGCTGGTGGTCCCCTGAAAGTGGGCTGGTCACATGTTGACACTCCTTGTTTCCAGCTGCTTCTACAGGTCCCCAGTCCTCATGGAGAGAAGCAACTGGAAATGAAAAGCAGCCAACCTACCTGCCTCTATTAGGGGTCACTGCTACAGGAGCAGCCTCGGGAACCAGAGCTGCCAGTGGGACTGGAATGTCCAGGGCAGAAGATAACAAGGCAGCCAGGCACTCTGCCCAGGGGACAGAAAGAAGTACAGACAGGAAGGGAAGATGAAAGGAAGAGCAGGGTTAGGTTATTTGTACGTTATGACACTAAAATTAAAAATACAATAGTTTCCTCAATATTACTTTGCCATGGAAGTGATCACTGTAGTTGCCACAGGGATGTTATGCAACAAGGAAGTGGTGAGGGTGGAGAAAAAGAGGGGACTTGTAAGGCATTTATTAAGACTGGGCCCACACTATGAAAGTTTGAAACCCTTTGACCTATTGTTTCCCACGTAGATGGGTGCCAGATGAATCACCTTCCCTTTCCACCCACACAACCGTAGAGTTCAATTCAGTCCCAGAGAATTGGCCTTTTCATGCTGTTTTTTAAAACATCTCCCTGAGGAAGTTCACAGTGTTTCAGTGAGAACTCATTGACGCAGCTAGCTAACACTGCAAGAACGTGGGGGGTGGCAAAAAGAGAGCTGCAGAGGCGCTGACTGGATTGCTTGTAATGGCATCTTTCATCCTTCTCCAGTTACCGGGAGCTAGAAGCCACAGTAGCCTCCATCTCTAGTTCCCCAAGTGACCCTGCAGGAATGAACAGTGACTCATCTTGTTTCAAAGCTGCACTGGAAACACCCAGCTGAGGACAAGCACTGGCTGCAGATAAGCAATCCCGTGATACTGCATTAGCCCTGTGCGTCTCAGCGTAGGAGAAAAGTTATACTATTTGTCATCATCAACCTTTTAGAACTGAAATTGTTGGAAAAATTAAGAGGATTGAGTATGTGAACTTTTCACACTCCAGAGACAGAGCTGAAATACAGCCTGCAGTGCTGCTTGCATCAGGCAGTCAAAACCAGACATTCTGGTCATTACTTCTTAGGCAATTAAACTGGGTGGTGCAAAAAACACTTTCTAACAGTCAGCTGTAGTAATGCATTAAGTTGATATAAGGAACAGTGTAGTAAATGCTACACTGGTCCCCTTGCTAGATACCGGTAAAGAAAGGTACAGAAAAGGGACTCTATGGTATAAAGCCTTTTTACCATTTCAAATGAATCATTCCAGGTGATAGATAATTGCAAATCATCAACTGGGAGCCTGTGCCAAACACAAGGGTATGAAGAATGCAGATGAGGGGGGTTGGTACATAGTCAGAGCCCATCGGGGTCACTGAAGAATGAGTATTCAGTAAGGTCTTACAAATCACATGAGGAGTAATGAGGGTGGATAGGAGACTGGGCAGACTAAACAACGCAAGATTAAAAAGCGGTTCTCTCTCCTGCTCCAGTAACAAATAACTTAAAACCCCAGACGATTCCCATTTACAAACTGCAGTGGGTTAAATCCCAGGAACATAGCTATCAAATGATTTTCTCCCTCTAGTCCTGAGCCCCACACTTATACCCACACAGCTCCTGAGGTGCAATAATGCACAGGTCCTGATCTTCCTAAAATCTGCAGCATTTAGGGAAATGTATTGAGTCCAATGTAGATACCAAAGGGTCCTGCCATCTCATGTGTCTCATAATCTAACAGATTAGAGCTCCTACTGCAGAATCCTTTTCTGAAACCCACTATAGCTGTCAGAAGCGGTCATGTGACTAGCTTTAGCCCATGGATAACTTCTCCATCACATTCCACACTGATGTGGGGGTAGATTGCAGTTACCGTAGCTACTTCTGAGCTTCAATGTGGGAAAAAGAAGCTACACTTCCCAAACTTCCAGCTGTGTTCATGCCAGTGGACATCAACTGTAGTGAGACTGTACTATCAGTGAATGGTGACATCAGTAAAATATTACCCAGCAACATGTGAGGCTGACCCTGGATGCTATAATATACGAAATAGGCTGCATGGATCTCAAAACTCTCACCATTTTGTGAAACTTACTCTGAATAAGAGCTCCAAATCCTTACTGAAATGGTTTTAGGGCTATTTCAACCATTTAGGAGGTCTGTCTTACTTTTAGGCAGATTCTTAACTTTTTTTAATTTTCATTAATTTTTCCTAATTGGAACAGTACCAACGGGTGGCCTGGTATATTGGGCTCTTGACTACTTTTATTTCTGATAAGTGTTTTGTTTCCTACCACCACTCCCTGCATCCGTCCTCACTTACAGCCAGGACTAGGAGAGGCCGTTTCCCAAAAGCAGACATTGGGGCTAGTTTGCCCAGTTCTCCTCACTAATTATTCATTACTCCATGGAGTAGGTCCTAAAAAACCAACAATGCCCATGTGACGTGGTCAATGCCCTTGCCTACAGAATAAGACCACTTTTTTTTTTTGATTCTGTAACTGCTTGTGATCTATAGTTTCCTTTTGTAGGTTGTATCTGCAGCAAGTCTCTGCAAGTTGGGTGAGCTGTTCTGCAGTTGCCCCATTTGGCTGAGAAGCCAGAACATGCATTATCCACCAGGAACAGAACATCTCAGTAACAAGCAGAATACAGCTCTGGAAACGACATTCCCTCACTGCGTGCTATTTACATTTTTTTTAATTCATGTAAGAGGCATTGCTACTTCTGCATCACACAAAGTAGAAGCCTGACCTAATGCAGAGGCTACTTCCAGCTGAAGACACCTGATAAGCATCATCGGCCTTCTCCAATTTGCTGGAAGTGCAGATTACAGAGCAATCTATTTAACTGAAAGAATGTTCCAGGACCACATGTCCAAATATGACAGGACATCTGACCCCCCTGATATCCCAGCATAAGACACCAGGTATTGCATGTGTTGCCAAGTGCTCTGCTTATTTAACTAGGCAAGAAGGGGTGGGGAATTGCTATATATGCGTTTAAAGTTCTTCCCCTGTCTACTCTCAGCAACAATGTGTAGCCTGCCATATGTTGCAGCATTTTATACCTCTAGCAACAAAGATGAACCTCTGGGTGGCCAGCACTGAGCTCAAGATTTTCACCAATATTAAGTGAGCCCTAAGTATTGACAACCCCCATTAAATCCTTGCTGAATTTTTCATTGGCTCTGTGGGTCAGGGCAGAGTGACCAAGGCAGACAGTGAACATGCCAAGCAGTTCCCCAGATACAGGCACTCTCACAATCCAACCCTCTAGCACAGTTCCTGTCTTGCATAGCTTCTGGCCAAATCTTTTAATAGAATGACCCTGTAATTGCAAGATTTGCCTGTCCCAAGGCCAATCAGCACATTCCTCATCTGCAAGGAGGTTTTGCTGTGGCAGTGAGGAACTTTTTGGATTGATTATGAAGTGTTCATTTTGGTCCTAAACTGAGGAACACATATGAGTTTTGTATTCCATCTTCTACTCCTCACAAGGCTTCTGAATACCATTTACAGCTAGAACAACTCTGGCCCAGCCACCTACAGAACTGGTGCCATGATATCCTGGTACATGAGAAAAAAAAACTAAAATTTCATCAAGCCACCCACCAACAAGAGAAGATATACTTCACTCCCTAGAGATCGTCTAATGTATTCTTATTTGCTTACCAGCTCAAGGAAGGTTATACTCAAAAGGTTCTAAGCTAGGCTTAAGAACAATTTCACAAACATGCAAAACTGCTCTAAGAACTGATACAGAACATCCACAATACTCCCCCAGGACAGTTAGTGAACTGTTGGCAAATACCTCAAAGCAAGCAAAGGACTATAGTCCACCATCTAAAAAGGGAAACTATTTGTAATTTGTTTGAATTCATTCATATTGCAAAACCCTTAGTTAAGTTAACGTTGAATTAATAGGTCACACTGCCTCAAAACTCTGTAAGTTACCCCTATGGAATTCTGCACCACTATGCAAGGCAGAATTTGCACATAAACAAACTAGAAGCTGGGCTGGGCTCAGGGACAGGGGGTGTGGGTGAGAGACTGGAGGGACAAAGTTGCCCACCCCTCAATGTGCCCAGCTGACACGTGTACCAGACCAAGACTGAGGCATCCAACAAAAGCTTAACAGCGAAACACAAACTGGGTTCTCGTAGGAGGTTCTTTAACTCTCTACTCGTGGGGGAAACTTTTTTGTTGTCTCTATTGTTAAAGACATACTTGCTGACAGGTATTTTGAAATAAATTGCAAAAATAATTGAAACTGGTGTGATTATATTGTGTTATTTTGATCAATAAAATATCCAGAATTTTAAAACAGTGTGCAGATTTTTTGCCATAGCATTCTCCCAGGAATAGCAAGTGCCATAGAAGGATTCATAACATGTATAGTAAAATACATTTTATCAAACATACACAGGCTTTTAGAGACAGTGTAGCCTGGATTAAAGAACACCTACTGGTATCATCATCCAGTGCTTAATACTTTCAGCTTAAACAGTGGAACGACTAAACAGAACTTTGTCATTCACTGGGCCCACCAAATTTATGATTAAAGGTATCTTCATCTGACAGCAGATTTTGTTTATTTGTGTGGGGTTTTTTGCTTTTTGCTTTATTACTTTATTATTATTTATTACAAAATACAATTTTTCCTGCTTTTTTTTTTTACCTCTAAGTTACTTACAATATACTCATGTTTTCTATGGTATCAATACAAACTGTAGCCCAAAACATTTTGCAAAGTTAAACAATTACAGAGATAAAGCTCAAAAGGGGAGAGAAATTTAAACGTTAGTAACGAGAGAATGTTTTCAGCCAAGATCTGAAAGGAGAGGGAAGATTGATTAGGCAGAAAATTCAACGCAATTACTCCAGATTGTAGCATCTACAGTCAAGAAGGCAAATGATAAAGACGACTAACAGACGGGAGTAGAGACAGACAAGTTATTTGAGGACATTTAGAAAAAAGTCCATGGTGAATTATAAAACAAAGACAATTTTAAACTGGAGCATGAAGCAAGCTGCAACCAGTGAAGTTTGTGGCTGGAGCAATTCAGTCACACATCTTTGTGCACATGAGAAGGTGAGCAGCAGAACTTACATGCTTGAATCGGGAGAGCTGGTACTTGACAAGATCAGAGAAGAGAGTTGCCATAGTCAAGGAAAGAGGAGATGAAAACAGACGAGGATCTCAACACAGGTGGAGCTGAAGTAGTGCCACAGAGGGAACATGCCACTGAGGTGATGACAGGCAGATTTGCTGATATAGAGGTGGGAGGAGAAAAAAAGTTCAGGCTCAAGGATGACATCATAGTTACAGAGAGCAGAGGCAAACAGATGGTCATGGCTGAGAAGAGAAGGAGCCGTGCTTGACTCAGTTTCTTAAATATTCGTTAGTCCAAGTGAAGAGGTTTTCCACCATCGCAGAAGAGACTACTGCAGACCAAGCTGATTTACTACTTCAGACTTTGCATGTAAGTGGCTGGCCAACAAATTCCACCAGTTCACTGGTTCAATTGGCTTTAATTTCAGCACTTTTGGAAGCATACTCCAGCCCTGCAATTGATTATGATTGGTAGGAGAAATTAATGTTAGCAGTATGAATGCATGAGCAATAAAAACATGCCTTTTTAATAGGAGTATTTATTAAATTATGTGGAGCTTAACCCTGGTGCAATGGCCAATATACTACCCAGGCAAGTCAAACTAGTTTCCCATCTGAGCACTCTAACTGGAGAAGTTACTACAAAAGTTTTATAGAAGGATAAGTGAAAAAGTGTTGCTCAGACAATGACTGCCTCTTTACTCCAGAGGTAGCTGCAATCAAGTGATGGAGGAGTGGGTCCCTATACAGTTAATAGCTCTGAGATCCTTCATGAGTGTGTATGTATGTGTACACACACACACACACACACACACACTATATCTAATTGCTGAATTCACATCTTAGTTCTTGATGTAAGTACAGTATATGGTTTGTCTTATACCAACCAATGAAAATGAACTATTATTTAGAAAATTAGAACATAACTGAAACCAGTATTTTTGATCATGCTACACTGTTAGTGATACTGTCATTGATAGTGGTTTGGTGATATATAGGCTGAATAGTTTTAAAGTAATCATAGGGATAATACCACATTATTTACATAGCAACTTTTATCTAGAAAGATGCCAAAGTAATGCAACTCCCCACACACACACTGAAATGCAGCCACCTCTGAAATAGAAAGCAGCAGTTATTCTGTACCAAAAATACTATGCAGCAACAATAATTTCTGCACCTGAAAGTTTTCATCAAAAGAAAACTGAGGTAGTTGGAATATTACCCAAGAACCTACACTGATTTAATGCTTGCAGCTCACACTCAGCACAGATCAATGTTGTTACTACAAGAATCTAGCTCATTTATTAAAGCAAGTGGGTTTTTAAACTCACTAACATTAGAGAGACATATCGGTCTGATCCACAATTAAGGGTGAAGTTCGCTTCCTTCATAAGACTAATTCTCTCCTACTGCCCCACAAAAACTGAAGTGGTACTCCAATCCTACAGCTCATTACAGATTGTAGAAAAGAAGAATGCTAGGTGCCAAAGGGCTTGTCTACACTTACAAAGGATCTGTGGCAATCGATGCATCGGCGGTCGATTTAGTAGGTCTAGTGAAGACCCGCTAAATCGACCACAGATTGCTGTCCCTTCGACTTCTGAACTCCACCTGAACGAGAAGCACAAGGGGAGTGGACGGGAGAACGTCGCCCGTCAACATAGATCTACTTACCGCGGGGTCCACAGTACACTAAGTACGTCAACTTCAGCTACATTATTGAAGTAGCTGAAGTTGCATAACTTAGATCGCTCTCCCTCCATAGTGTAGACAAGGCCTGAACCACAGAATGTTTTGCTGAACCACAGCTAACCCACCTGAAGTTTCACAAATGTGAATTTGTGCTCAAGTAGAATTTTCTTGAGCAGTTTGAGACATGGGGATTCCAATATTTTCACTTAACATATTCCCTTAAGATAACTCCAAATTAGTTCTGCCTGGCTAATACTGGTGCCTCTGGCTAGTTTTAAGAATGAGAAAAGGAGGGGGACTAGTTAATAAACTATCTGGGAAACAGGAAACATTTCTCTCAGAAGCTTGTCCAATTTTCATGAAAATTATATTTTGATGGAAATCTTCCAATCAGACCTACTGAAGGGTTGTTTTCACATACTGGAAACTTTGCAACATTTTAAGCTCTGCATCCTAACTAACGCATTTATTAAGCAGCACATATTTCCCCGATGGATGCATTATGAAATGTGCAACACCCTAGCATACACTTTATAAACTCTGAATGTCTAAAAGCCCCAGCTTTGAGAAGAGACTTGGCCTCTCTCTTTAGTGGGGAAAAAGTGAGTAGGGATAACCATGGTAATGACAGAAGAAGAGGCAGAGAGAGAAAGTGAGCCCAGTGAAGGGATAGTGTTGACAGAGGAAAGAAACTTCACTGAAGAATAGGCTGGATAAAGTGGGTTCATGTTTCCCAATTAGAAGCATATATTCCTGTCCCTGTGAGCATTTCCTCACTGGGCTTCCTGCAATATGGTGGTTTTCATCTCACGCGAGATGCATACATACACACCTTACAAAATGTGAAGCCAGATACAACAACACTGCCAGGGAAGAAAAGGGCCTGGCATGCTGAACTGCCCAGGCATGTAGATGTGAGCACAGAATGTTCTGTTGCTTGAACCAACACAATTCTCCCAGAGAGTAAGAAGCTCAGTGCCCATGAAAAATAGCTTGTCAGGCATTGTATGAGGGCACATGCAGATGGTTTATAGTTTAATGTTAAGCTTAGATTTCAGAACCTAAATGCTTCTCAGTGCAGAGAATCACTGATTAAAGACAGAATCCCATAGATATAGTCACAAACAAAAATACTTGCACAACTTGTAAGTTTGATCACAGGATCTGTGGAGCTGGCAAGATCTTCACGTAACTGAAGAACTCTTTCCCTTTACTTCATAAAAGCATAATTCTCAGGCAAAAAGTTATGGTTGAAGAAAATATCACTTCAGAAAAAAGCTGTGTGAGAATACTGTTTTCATACACAAACATTAGAAGTCTAATTAGAGAGGAACAAAAGGATGAAAGTCACCCAAACAATCTCCATAACATTACCCTGAGCACAGCAAGAGTTTGAGGATCATGAGGACTTTAAGAACACAAGTGTTCATTTCATAAGAGACACCAAAAGTTAAATACATTTTACTAGACTACTTCTTTCATTCTTTCAGAGATTATGCTCTGACCAATCATATTTATAGACTACTAATCCAAGAAGTCTGGGTTCTTTAGGGACATGGAGAGAGACACAGTGCAAGTCACTTAAAACTAAGGGCTTGGCTACACTTACAAATTTGCAGCGCTGCAGCAGGGTGTGAAAACACACCCTCTGCAGCGCTGCAAATTGCGGCGCTACAAAGCGCCAGTGTAGTCAAAGCCCCAGCGCTGGGAGCTGCGCTCCCAGCGCTGTCCGTTATTCCCCACAGGGAGGTGAAGTACGGACAGCGCTGGGAGAGTTTTCTCCCAGCGCTGGCGCTTTGACTACACTTAGCGCTTCAAAGCGCTGCCGCTTGTAGCCAAAGCCTAAAAAGCATTAATAAGAATAAGGGCTCTGCACTGATCCACAAAGGTAAATGCTTCCAGCTATAATCAGATACAGCTACAGTACCTACAGGTCCAGACCTTGTAAGCCTAGTATCCTCAGTTATGGGTTTTACATGAATAAGAGATGGTGGCATGACAGTGAAATATCAGAGACTCATGTAAAAGTCAACGTGCTGTAATACGTATCTGATATATGCCACATGTTAGCTATACAAATACACCAGCTTTGCCAAATGTAATGTCCTACGCCATAAGCTGCAAAATCCTTAAAGTTTTACACAAACCGATTTAGTGCTTTGGAAACTATTATTTTGTAAATTTTGTACATTAGAGTTTACATCAGGAAGGCTAATGTCAATAAGGGAACAGAATTAAGGCTGTTCAGATGACCTGACTGAGTATAGCCATACTTTCCAACTTCTTCATTGTTGTTTCCTAAGTGGATCCTCCTTGTCTGAATTTCTGAATACTTACATTGAGAAAAAAAAAACAAAAAAACCCACACTTTTTCTGAAGTGATGTTTTCAACCTTAACTTCTGTTTAGTTTACAAATATTCAGATCCACAGACAGCAAGACAAATAGATTCCTGTAGTTTCAGTGTCAAGAGCGAATGGGGCTGCCTTTAGGAAAGCAGAAAACCCCCTTAGCAGAGTAGTGCAGGTGTGTCTCCTCACATATACACAATCCTGCATTCCCTAGGGGCCAACCCTAAGAGGCAGGAGCACAACTGGATAACATTGCTTAAGTGTTGCCATGCAACTGTGGGGCTTCTCTCCCAAGACTAACCTTGCAGCAAGGTTCCACTCCCCAAAGCCAAAGCTGCTTGGAGAGGCCCATTTATGGAAGAGCACCCTCCACAATGGGTTCTGCATGCACTGCTCCCAAATAATGTATCTAGAGCATCCACCAGATGCCACAGCTGTGCCCACAAATCAGCATGGGGTAGGCAGACACTGAATGGCAGCTGCAGGGTAGATACACAGGCAAGCCAGTTATTTTAACAAAATACTTTCAGTCAGGATTACAGCCAGACACTTCCCCATTTGTCTAAGAATGTAAAATCTCAGGAGGCAGACCAGGATGTACTCTCCATGGGGAAAGGGTCCCCTTAGAAACAAAAGGGACCAAGCAGGAAAAAAGCATTAACACCACCTTCTGTATGCACCCCTCACTATCTGATGTGCCAGAGAGCCTCCCACAGGACCCCAAATCCTACTAGTCTCTAGGGCCTGCATCCATCAGTCCCTATAGTCCCCCTCAAATACACACATGGACTGTTTTCAGCTAGACCCCCATGACTCCCTCTGCAGTCCCCAAACCAGCCTAGGCTGTGCCTCAGAATGCAACTTCTCCGGCAAGACCTCGCATTCTTTAGGGATGGTGCTGCCCTCTCTGTCTTGGCCACCCACCCAGAGCTCCCCTTCAGTGTGGTGCCAACCCATTAACAGTCTACTTCCTCCATCTACGCACCCAGAGCCCTCCCTCCCCCCAATGTGATGCAATGCATGCCACCCCCTTTCCCAGCCATGCACCTGGAGGCACATCCCCCCAAAACCTCCCCCCTTAGCATGATGCAATCCCCCCCATCACTCAACTGAAGGCATGCACCGCCTCAATGTGATGCAATCCCCCCTTTCCCCAGTCACCCAGGGGTACGCTCCCCCCCAGCATGATGCAATCATCCTTGTTCCTCGGTCACTCACCTTAGGGCATGCTCTCACCAGACCTCCCGCCTCAGCGTGATGCAATCATCACTCCCCCCTTCCCCGTCACTCACTGGACCCCTTCCCTCAGCATGATGCAATCCCCCTGCCCTGCCCTTCCCTAGTCACTCACTCAGGGGCAGGCCCTCCCTCCGTCCTAGGAAAGTGCAAATCCCCCCCACCCGCTCTTCCCCACTGCGTCACCGTGGGGTACGTCCCCCTCCACCACCACCACCGTGCAACCCCCCCCCCGGCCCTTCCCTACTCATTCACTCGGGGCACGCCCCCTCCCCCGCCCTTCCTCCCTCAATCACCATGGGGTACGTCCTCCCCCCCACCATAGTGCAACTCCCCCGCCGTTCCCCACAACCACCCAGGCCACGCCCCCTCCCTGCCCTTCCCCACTCATTCCCCCGGGGCCCGCCCTCCCGCAGGCCCTGAGCCCAGGCTCTCCTGGGTGCAATCCCAGCGCACCCCCCGGAGCCCTGCCCGCCCGCTCACTCACCCACAGATCCCTCTCGGTGCGGTGCAGCCCCAGCTGCCCCAGCCCCACCGCCAGGTCGTGCACACAGAGCGCGCCGTCCCGGTTCACGTCGAGCTTCTGGAAGAGGGTGTGAAGACGCCGGTGCTCGGGCCCCCCGCAGAGGGAGCGGCCGCCCGCCTCAGACGCCGGAGTGGCGGGTCCTGCCCGAGGGGAGCCGCACGGGCACAATACGCCGCTCACCACAGGAGAGGCCAGAGAGCGCCGCGCACCCGGCATCCTCCAGCGGCTCGCGAAATGCCGGCAAATGGCGGAACTCCCCCTCCCCCGCAGAAAGGAAATGACTTAACGTGCTTCCGGTTCGCGCCGCCAAGCAAAACGCCCACGTGACCCTTTTGTAGCCATTCGGAAAGGCATGTTCACAGGGAACGCGAAGACAACACTACTGACGCACCACGCACCTCTACGTATGAGCCAATCAAATCATGGGAGGTTACATTTACGTCACACGCACGCCTTCGCCTTACCCAATCAGAATGCAGAGGCACTCAGCTAGTACTAGGATTTGGAAAGCATTCAAATTGATGGAGGATTCACATTGGTAAAGCCGCGGCGGAAGGTGGGGTAAGGTGACGACACGTCCAATGGGCTGAGACGCTGACGGCTTCAGCTCGTACTAAATCTTGACAGACAGAGAATACATCCAATAGCCTGGGACAACAGAGGGTACTTAGTGATGACTGGCAGAAATGGCACCCAATGCACTATGGCAGCTGCCTCTGGAGGCGGGATCACTCTTTGACAGGCACCATGCCGGCCCGCGGGCTGGAATGGCGCTGAGGGGAGGCGGTGCCTACTCCTGACAAGCAGCACCCTTGGCCAATACGATTAAGGCGCTGTCGGCGGGAGGTGAGACCTATGTTTGACAGGCAAGCAGGGGGCCCAATGGGCCGAGGCAGGAAAGGGGCTGATTCTGGAAGCCATTACGCCACTGCCGCAGGGTGGAGGCTGTTTAGCGGGGCCTGCTGTGTGGCCGCGGTACGCAATTTGCGTATCTTTTGCTATTGAAGGGGGTAGCACCCCAGGGCCCGTGAGGCCCCTTGGGGCCCCCTCTTTTTTCCTGGCCCTATAGGTCACCAGATCCTGTTAGGTCTTCGGGGCCCCTGGGTCCCACCCCTCTCCTGCCTCCGTTAGGCCCCAAGTCCCTCTCAGGGCCCCTAGTAGCCCTCTCCACCCCTCTCTGGTCCCCCCCTCGGCCCTCTAAGGCCTCCTGCCCTTCTAGGCTCCTCTAGGGCCCTTTTGGGCTCCCAACTCCCTGTCAGGCCCCCAGCCCCAGTTCCTCTCAGGCTTCCTGCCCTTCCAACCCCCCTCTAGGGCCCTTTGCCCCCGCCCTCCGCCCCCAGCCCTTGTCAGGCCTCCAGAGCTCCCATCTTCCCCTCAGCCCCGTCACTCCATGGCCATGGCATCGCCCCTGGCCCCCCCAGCGAAGAAGCGTAAGATGAACTTCTCGGAGCGGGAGGTGGAGATCATCGTCGAGGAGCTGGAACGAGGCAAGCACCTGCTCATCAACCACTTCAACGCGGGGGTCCCACTGGCCACCAAGGCCGCCGCCTGGCACGACATCTTGCGCCGCGTCAACGCCGTGGCCACCTGCCGCCGCGAGCTGCCGGAGGTCAAGAAGAAGTGGTCAGACCTCAAGACTGAGGTGCGGCGCAAGGTGGCGCAGGTCCGGGCCGCTATGGAAGGAGGTGGTATAGGGCAGGATGGAGCCGGCGAGGGCCAGGACGGCGAGGACCCGACTGGTGCCACAGCCACCCCTGTCATACTCACCCCCATGCAGCAGCGAATCTGCAACCTGCTAGGAGAAGCCACCATCATCAGTCTGCCTACTGGGGACTGCACTGCCGGGGATGGTGCTGAGATACCCATCACAGCCTCCACCACCACTGTCACCCTGACCCAGAGTGAGTGCTGCCCCTGATGAAGGTGCTGGATCAAAAGGTCATACAGGGGTCCCTGTAATTCTCCCATGAACAATGAGAAGGGGCCCCGGTACCCATGTGGAGCAGCCTCCATTCCCCAAAAGGGCAGCAAAATGAAATCCTGGCACCTTTTACAATATAGTGAAAATGGCACCCCTATAAGCTCTGGTGCTATAGAGGGGCAGGATATGCAGGTACTGAATGCAGACCACTGTTTGACAGCAAGGTCAGTCTTAAGAACAAGGAAAGCAAGCAGCCTTTTGGGGACTTGGCATCCCAATGCACCTTTGCAACAAACAGGCTGCCCCAGCCTCCTTCTGGGGGATAACTGTAAGGCTGTATCATGGGATGGTTAGTAGCTACGCACAGTTGTCTGTGGTTAAAGCTGATTCAAGCTTATGAGTGGGGTAACAAATCATAAAAGGGAGCAAAGATGGATTAAGGGGGCTTAGTAGAGAAAGAAAGAACTTGAACACTGAGCTTTCTAGACCAGAATAAAAGCTCACGGTACATAGTTATCTGCTCAAATATCTTTCTTCTGCTTTCCTTCCCATTGAACAGCTGCTCATGGTGTTCAGTCTATAAACCCAGCGTACAGATGGAGCAAAATAGGAAACTACAGATATCTCTGGCTATATATATTTGTTAAGCTAGTTTATACAAAGCTTCCTTGAGATGTTTAGATGTTCAGAGATATCTAGTTGAAACAGCAGCACCTAGCTGTTTTGACACTGTGATGAATAAGTGAAACCTATTTTGTCCTGCAAAGGCTGAGATTAAGAGATTTGTCTTCTGTGTCTACTCCCAGCTCTTCCTCCATCCCCCACCCTCTTGTGAGTTATGAAAGATGGAAGCACATTTCTCTTCCTTCTGTCTTTAGAAATCTTTTTCTGGGTCTGTGGAGATGTTCTAGTGGATGCTTGAGCAGCCAAAGGCATTCTGACCAATGCCATTTCATTTCTTACTTGTCTTTTGTGTCCACTTATTAATGTTCCTTGGAAAGCTCCTCTTGAACTGGAGGTTGAGAAGTGGTGTATCTAGGTATATACTGTAGTATTCCCTATGCTTTTTGACCCTGCACTGTACAGGCCTGGGGACAGATCCAGATCAGGAAAGATTAGTCTTCTGTAGGACTAGCTTTCTTCTTTAGTGTTCTACATGCACAGTCTTTTCAGTTTTCTCCTTACGCAGGCACTAAAGCAGAGGTGGGCAAACTTTTTGGCCCGACGGACACATCTGGGTATGGAAATTGTATGGCGGGCCGTGAATGCTCACAAAATTGGGGTTGGGGTGTGGGAGGGGGTGAGGGCTCTGGCTGGGGGTGCAGGCTCTGGGGTGAGGCCAGAAATGAGGAGTTCACGGTGTGGGAGGGGCCTCTGGGCTGGGGCAGGGAGTTAAGGGGCGGGAGGGGAGTGAGGGCTCTGGCTGGGGGTGTGGGCTCGGGTGCAGCTGGGGATGAGGGGTTTGGGGTGAGGAGGGTGCTCCAGGCTGGGGCCGAGGGGTTCAGAGGGCGGGAGGGGGATCATGGGTAGGGCAGAGGGTTGGGGTGCAGAAGGAGGTCAGGGGTGCAGGCTCCAGGCAGTGTTTACCTCAAGCAGCTCCTGGAAGCTGTGGCATGCCCCCCCCCAGCTCCTACGCAGAGGCACGGACAGGTGGCTCTGCATGCTGCCCCGTCCTCAGACGCCACCCCTGCAGCTCCCATTGGCCATGGTTCCCAGCCAGTGGGAGCTGCGGGGGCAGCGCTTGGGGCGGGAGCAGTGCACGGAGCCCCCTGGCTGCCCCTACGTGTAGGAAGCAGAAGGGGGACATGCTGCTGCTTCCGGGAGCTGCACAGATCAGGGCAAGCCCCAGGCCTCACTCCCCAGCAGGAGCTCGAAGGCCAGATTAAAACATCTAAAGGGCTGGACGCAGCCCGCGAGCCATAGTTTGCCCACCCCTGCACTAAACCCCTGGCATGTTCATTTGTTAGTGGTGTCCTATAGGCCAGTGGTTCTCAACCAGGGGTTGAAAGCCCCCTGCGGGGCTGCAAACAGGTTTCAGGGGGGCCACCAAGCAGGGCCAGCATTAGAGTCACTGGGGCCCAGGGCAGAAAGCCAAAGCCCTGCTGCGTGGGGTTGAAGCCTGGGCCCTGAGCCCTGCTACCCAAGGCTGAAGCCAAAGCCTGAGCAATGTAGCTTTGTGGGGGCTCCTGTGGCATGAGGCCCCAGGCAGTTGCCCTGTCGCTACCGTGTTATTGTGACTGCAGTCACTCCCATCTGGCCATGGAGTTTTTATAGCATGTGGCGGGGGGCCTCACAAAGGAAAAGGTTGAGAACCCCTGCTATAGACATTCACCCAAAGAGCTGCAGCCTCTGACTTCTCTTCTTATTTGTGCCTAGTCCCTGCAGAGACAACTTACCATAGTCTGGAGGATGGAGTGGTGGAATACTGCACGACAGAGGCTCCCACAACTGTTACTGCTGAAGCACCCTTGGAGATGATGGCACATCAAGCTGAGGCATCCGTGAAACCCCAGGAGCTGAAAAGCCGAATTGCCCTGAATTCAGCCAAGCTCCTGCAGGAGCAGCGAGTGACCAACCTACATGTGAAGGAGATCGCCCAGCACTTGGAACAGCAAAATGACCTGCTGCAGATGATCCGTCGCTCTCAGGAGGTTCAGGCATGTGCGCAAGAGCGTCAGGCGCAGGCTATGGAAGGGACCCAGGCTGCTCTGAGTGCCCTCATCCAGATCTTACGCCCCATGATCAAGGACTTCCGTCGATTCCTGCAAAGTAATACACCCAATCCTTCGGTAACTGCTGACCCCAGCCATGTGGCCCAGAATGGGCAACAAGATGGCATCATCCAATGAAATAAGGACCGACTGGACTCTTCTCTCAAAAGAGCTACATTTGCTACTGTTGGACGCACTGGGTCAGAGGTAGGAGGAACAAGATCTGCTCTCGTCATTGTGGATTGGTTGAGTTCCCGTCCTCTGGGGTCAAAAGCTGTTCCTGGACAGCATCCTTTTCTATGATGATCCTGCACTATCTGCTTCTGTGGACTCAACATCCAGGATGGCAGCCAGGATGTGTGATTAAACTTGGAAGTTAGTGGTGTTGGATTTGGTTTCTTTTTTTAAAAAGAAAAATATTTTTTCCATATAGATTTCTAAAAAGACAATTAATTATTTTTGTTTCTATCGTAAAAAATGACACCTCTTCCCAAGACATACAGTCTTTAACTGGCTTCTAACACACGGAGGGTCTTGCAGGCATGGCTCATCTTTGAAGGTGCCCAGATACTACAGAGGAGCTAATGCAGTCCAGTCTCTTGCTGGACATTTGTAGAGTAATAATATGGTACCTGAGGTGGTGCAGCCACATCTCTGTGCTGGAGGTTTGTGGATGCTGCTCTTTAAGGGTGAAAGTCACCCCTGTATAGAGGACCACCACAAGGCCTGTCCACAACCTGAATCCCACAGAAGTCCCACTTTAGCTCTCAAAATAGTGGTGCATAGACCTCATGCTGGCCTTCGGCACAGTGGTAAATTTCATCCGAAGCCAGCAGAGGTGTTTTTACATGTGTATTAAATGTCTCGAAACAGTACTTAAGGGAATGAATAAATATGAATTTCATTCAGGTAGGTTTACATACAGATTAACTCAATGGACTAGGTACTGCAGTATAGTTTGAAACCTGTACAGTCTGTTGGCACAACAAGGTGGGGAAAATATGGAGTTTTCAGCACAGCCATAACTCTAAAAGTCTTTGCTTGTGTGAGTTTGTCAACTATTTGCTATTTCAACAGTGTGGGGAGGTTGGTTTTTGTTTACAGTTTGTCATTTGTTTTGTATTTTTAAGACGTTAGAAACAAATTCTGTTGTCTTTAGTCAATATGCAATTGACTTCAGCAGGCATTTTGACTGCCTAAGGACTGTGGGATTTGGCCCCAAATCTTTTTCTTAAGATAATTTTTTCCCCAATATAATCCTTCACACCTCCTATCCTTCCTTCTTTTGGAGCTGTTCTGGCTTTGGGGGCCAGGAACTAAGTAAGAGCACTTAGTTTCATGGGAAGTTGACTTGATAGCGTGAATGTGGTTATTATAAATATGCACCAACTTCATAAATTAATTTTTTTTATTTCAGATGAAAAGCTTCACCTCTACATGTGTAGAAGATGATTGATTTGTTTACAAAAAATAATTTCATTGTTAATGTCTTCCTCTTGCCCCTCCACACTCCACTTGCAGAACCAATGAGTCAAAATTACGGATTAATACTTGCCAAATATTACTGTCAACATGGAACTTTTTTATGCTGAGTTAAATTTGCTGTCGAACTCTCTGTAGGGCTGAGAAGCAGCGAGCTGAAATTCCTGATGGAATGAATTTGATATCTTTCTATAATGATATCTTTCTATAATGATATCTTTCTATAATGGAAATATTGATGGGGCTCTTAACCAGACCAGTACATGGGATATTGCTATATTTAATAACCTTTATTGTATTGGTAGTTCAACTGTCTCTTGGAAGGAGGAGGAAGGGCTAATGAACAGTGTTGTTTGAAAGCTTTGGCCCATGGAAGATCCTTGACCCATCCATTTAAGTCTTCCACTCCGAGTCAGGACAGCACCATCAATGGCTTTCCCACCTTGTTCACCATCTAACCACATCAGTACAATTTTCTTGGCTTGTTTCTCTCAAACCCTGTGGAACCAAATCAATGACTCAGTTGCAGGTTATTTTTAAAACAGACACTGCATCCTATCTGTTTGGTTTTACCTCACTTGTGAATATGAATACCAATATGAATTTTTAATAAAAATCATTTTTTTGGTAAATCACTCTTGGTATATCAGTATTTTCCATGGGAAAAAAAATATGACACAAGGCAGAAAAGGACTCAAAAGTCAGGAAATACCAAAGTTAAGGCTGCACATTCCTTTCAGCAACCTTAACTCTGTCCCCTTGGACACATGCTTCATGATACAGTATTTAGCTGCATGATCACATTCTGTTTCTCAAATAATATCAGTACTTTCTGCAATCTCATCTTGCAGTGGTGATTACTACTCTGTTTATGACAGACAACCATGACTCATGAAAATCACATTGTATTCATCTGCCGTGAGCTGGATGCAGTATAACATCCTAGAATAATAAAGGACAAAGTGCTGGCATTTATAAGGCTTTAGACCGGATTTACATTAACTATTTCAATGACTGCAGCCCAAGAAGTGTTTCTGTAATACCTCTTACTGCAAATAGTTACTACAGGTAGTTGAATGCCTGGCACTTGGAAACACCAATTTGTATGTCAGGGAGAAATATTGTGCTAACACAAATTAATAACATTCAAATGTGTACATAAATTCTCACTCATGAAAAAACTGTAGCAATATTTTAAATATAGTACAAGCTGCCTGCCTGGAGCTCAACCATTGGTCATTAATTGGTTCAGTGGAGTCCTATGAGGAATAAAGAAAAAGATAATGCACTCAAGCTGAAAACTAGATAGTAAACGGAAGCAGCCCAAGAAGGTATCCCAAACTGTGGTTTGGGGGAAAAGGGGGTGTTATACTGATCGAACACAAAAGTAGTGCCTAATAGGGACAGAAAATAAGCAAAGTATCTGGGATGCTGCTCTGTGCCCCAAGCCTGCTGCTTTTTTTTGGAACTGGAGAGTTTGGTAGCCAGCCACCTGGACTGAGGACAGCCATTCACGAATGTACCAAGCAAGGACGTTCTCCAACAGGACACAGCAGATGTGAAAGAGTATAATACAAATGTGATTTGAGGGCTTGTATCAAAAATCACAGAAACTAAGAAACAATGCTATAGAGTACACGCTACTGGGAATTCTAATTTCAGTGGTATATAGCACAAATTTCTAGTGTTGGAGGTTCAGGAGATAAACCTTGAAGTGGTCTCTGGTCCATCAGAGGCCATTCCAGAGTGGCCAGGTTGCTTTATGTGTGCCAGTCCACCCCTGGAGCAAATACATAGTTTTCAAGGTATTCAGCTGGCTGGTGATGTACACTCAGAATTCATTTCAATTCTCTCCAGCAGATGGCACCATATAACAGAATGGAGAAATTGCTGCAGCTGGATAACATGGCCAGGCATTCCACTGAGATCTTAGTTCAGCCACGAGCAATCAGTTATTACTGTATATATTTAAAACCCTACAGCTGGAAAGTCCTACAGTTGCACTGGCAGGGAGACATACCAAACTGATATAAAAAGTCTCCCCAATCTCTACCTCCCATGATTCTATTTGCTCCTCTCACAATTCTCTCTCTCTTCTTTGAAGCTGGCTGACAAGCTGAAAAGAAACTCAGCTTAGCACAGGGGAAAAAAAGCCCTGTGTCCAAACAAAAGACAGGTTGGCTGAGAATGAAAAACAACATACCCTTCCAGCAAAAACAAAGAGCTTGAACATTTGGAACTCCCTTTTTTGATGAGCTCAGTAATGAACAGTATTTCTAGTAAACAAGTTTACTACAGAATAAAAGGGACAGACAAGATATAAAGACAGATGAGTTATGCATTTACAAGCAAAGGGATGGATAAGCATAGCACATGATATGTCTGTATCTCCTGTATATCTGGTGCGCATGTAAGTTACTTTATAGTTTGGTAGCTAGTAACTAGCGAAGTGATAAGAAAGGTGCAAAATGATCTTGATTTGAATTTTTGTCTAAGTTTTTTTCACCCTGGGGTATTTTTTTTTTTAAAGCTTAACTGTCAAGCCTATTTTGGCCAAATTCATCTGTGCTGTAACTCCACAGGAAGTGAGATCAAGTCTGAATTTGGCCTATTGTGTTTAGCTAGGTATGAAAGTCTTAAGTATTTCAGGCCCTTCCATTTTTGCACGACACTCATAAAAGTAACTGGCAGGAGCCTGGTAAATAAATGATCACTTGCACTTTATGACTGGCAATGAAAGGAGTTCAGTAAAGGTTTCCCTCACCTAGAACCTCTGAGATTTGATAGTGGCTGGAGGAAGGGTAGAGAAGAAGAGGAAGAGGGGATCTGGTGACTGCTATGATAGCATCAGCCGGTGAGTGTGATGGATATAGTTCCTACCCCTTGCAGCACATGCACAGCTCCTTGTGCAAGACAGAACCATTTGTAGCACCCACTGGAACAAATAAAAATGTGAATAGGTGTAGATAGATATTATGTGCCATGGTTGTCATGCACCTGCTCGTGTGAGACTCCCAGGAGCAGTGCCAGGAACTGTAGGATGGATGCAAAACTCCACACCTAGTGTGAATGCACCACACCATTGCTGTGTGCTATAAACATAAGACTGTATTCTATAAACAAGACAAAGGCTTCAGGCACTGCAGATGCAAGTTGGAATATGTCAGAAGGAGAAAATGAACTCCATTCTTTTCTGTTGATGTGCATCCCAGAAACAAAGGGAGATTCCTATGAGCTACTTAACATACCAAAGACATTAAGGGAAGATATTGAGACCAGTAAATAAGAAAGGTCATGCAGCTGGAGATTTGGGTTTGTCCATGGGCTCAGAGAAAGGAATCCACTGATTCCAGATTCATATGCTCCCTTTTCTCCATGACTAGTCCCAAATCCCTTCAAACCAGGAGCATACTACTTGGGCTTATCTGTGTTCCCAGTGTGCAACTTTTATGAACTTGGCTGGTATGGTAAGCGTGAAATCAATTCATGATCCTTTATTATCATAAATATTATTAACATACGGAGCTAATAAAAAATACAAGCAGATCAAAGAGGAGCTCACAGTCTGCTATTAAATTAAGCTGAGAAGATACAAGATTAGAGTAACTCAGTAACACAGGATAATCCTACCTAATGAGGATTGGCATACATTTTCCTTTGCACCACTCCCAGTAGCTCTCCAAATCCTGAGCTCTATAAATGGGGTGCATCTCTCTGGAGTAACTTGACACTGAGGCCTCCTCTGCACTAGAGACATTACTCTGTTGCAGCTTGCACTGGTGATGCAAGGTGCAACAAATGCAGTGTGTTCCCACTAGCCATCCTGGTGTGGGGTCACTACTGTCGCACACGGAGCTCTCTGCAAGCATTGCAGAAGCAGTGCAGGTACCTATCCCACAGTATCTGGTATGGGTACCTAAAGCAGGTGCATTGTAGGCATATACAGTATTTGGCAGCAGTATGAAGAATACATTTATGCAGCATAATTAATTTTGTGGTAACAGTTATATTCTGTATACGATAACATTGAAAACTCATTAAAGCTATTATAACTGTATTTATAAGCTGTACTGGAACAGGTCTATTACTATGCTTATATTGTAACAATGACTGTATATAATTTGATTTCCAAGTCTTTGGTGTTTGGCTGCAAATCCGGTTATGTTTTCCAGAGGAGGAAACAATCTATTTTACAAAGCTTGGTGATACACTGATTGGAGACGTCCAGTCTAAGTAATAGGACTAGATGGATCCCCAAAATGCTTTGCACACTTTACTGACCATATCTATCTATCCATCTATCTATCCTCATTTTATCCAGCCCAGCCCCCTTCAAATTTATCTCACCTCACATTTTCCTTGATTTCTCACTATCTCCCTCAATCCTTTTCCCTCTTCTCCCCATCCCCCAAAATATATTTCTGTCTCTTAAAATTATTTCCTACTTGTAATCATTGGTAGCCGTTACTTGGCAACTTCACAGCTACTTGTTCTGCTTGAATTCACTCTCCATTTCCTCACTTTTATATCCTGCTACCCAGTGCACTCTATCATACACCTCCATAGTTATGAACACGTCCATTAGGTCACCTCCAAGCCTCCTGTCTAACCGGAACAAGCTGATGTAGCATATTCTTCAGAGCAATAATATTGTCCAAAAGGGATCAGAGCTAGATTCTGTTCACTAGATTAGGTGTAACCAGGGTTCTGTACAAAACCAATCTAATTCCTCTGATATGTATAATCGTTTTTGAGCAAGAAAGAAGAGCTCAGGTTTTTAAAAAGGATGGAGCAAGGCAATCAGGGACTTAAAAACAATGGGCCAGAGCTTGAGCAGCTGGGGATTCCTTCAGTATGATGAAATCAAGGAGTGCTGTGTAGAAACACCACAGCCAGATGTACAAACCCCTCTCCTTTGAATAAGGGGCATCTCAAGAAGAGGAATGTGTCCAAAATGTAGTGTGCTCTATGGAGTGGTTAAAAACCAACACAATTTAGGGCATCCTGGAGGCTGCTCTAACTTGTGTGTTGGACCAAATCAAACCCTGGCTTTCCTCAGGCCTGGGAGGAGGGAAAGGTCACCTTTACCCCGGCCCACTCTTTCTTTGGTCCTTTGCAGAACAAAGCATAGACAGACCTGAAGATCTGGCCCTATGGGTCAGTTTAATCTCTGAGATAACTCCCTTAATTTATATGGATTTACCATACATATACATTTGATCCAAAGTGAGCAATTTTGACCTGAATTCTGAAAGTAATGTGCTGTCAGTGGAGCTGAGGATGGGGCGATGTAGCCATGCAGCTCCTGACTTGTGGGAAGGTGTGGAGCAGCATTTTGCAGCTGCTTCAGTCTAAAGAGCTAAGGACTTGGAGATGCCATATACTTTCATTATATTCCCTATGATATCTTGATGGAACTAGCTAGTCAATTACATCTTCGCTCATCAGTACACCCCAAATCATACTTTCCTAATTACTGGCCCTTTAAAGATTCTAATTTATCAAGACTCAAATGTGCAGTGAAAATACAGAATACCAACATGGAGAGTTTCAGAATAATAAAGAATCTGTGTCCCAAGAGTTTAATCCCAGTTTCATGAAGCTTCCTTTCTTAGATATATATATCCCTGAGAATCCAACTACAATTGTTATATTGCAGACTGTTCAGCAATTCTCTGGGCATTATTCCAAGTTAATTTATTTTTAACGTCAGGCACATTATTCAATTAATTATAAAGCAAACATTGAGTTTTCAAGAGCTGTTTCTGACAAAGCTGTAGAGTAAATATGCGTGAGAACAGCAGAGCTTAAAATCTCTGTAAATTTTACCATCCAGCCCTGTTGCTATAAACAAAGGAGATAAGTCCTTAGGGGAGTTATTTATTAGAGTGAATCACAATAGATATCCCTAGTGGCCTACTAAAGGGAGGATTAATCCTTTCTCTAGCGATGGAAGTGGATATTCCATACTTCTGACAGTGGATCTTACAGAAAGCATTCAAAAGGAGAGGTGACCTTGAAACGCTTCCAAAATTCTACAAGGACCCCCATACCTTTCACAGCTTGGCAGATTTAAAATGTCCAGCAGATCTGACTCTTCACCACGGCATTTCTATTATATCGAGAAATAGGAGGTGGAAAGAGTCAATATCCACCAATGCCTGGTTGCTCTTGTAAGCACAAGACATCAATTTACAAGGTGTGGGATACAACCCCTTAATCTTAAAAAGGTTCCCCCCTGCGCAAGGCTGTGCTGAAAAGTTAACCCCTTCCATCACACTCACCTCATAGGCTCCTGCCAAGAGGCCGTGAGCCGTGAGGAAAAAAATAATTCCTGACCCTGAATTTGGCAATCAGTTTAACCCTGTGTGTGTTAGCAAGAATCAGCATGGCAAAAGTGTTCATCCTAATCAGACCTGAAGATATCACTGGGTCCAAGTAAGTTTCCATGTGCTTTTTCCGTCACTGTAAAAAGATTTCATACTGAGGGGAAATAATTTAATAGTTCTTGGTATTGTCAGCATCAGCGATTAGAGGCAGTGATTCTATATGTTTAATGGGAAATTGGCAATGGAAGCCAGGACTCCTGGGTTTTCATCCTGTCTCTGCCAGACATGCTGTATGACACTGGGCAAGTCACCTCCCTTCTCTGGGCCTCAGTTTCTCTATCTTTGCAATGTGGGTAATAGCCCTGATTCTAGAAGGCCCTTAAGCACATCCCTAACATCAAGTCCATAAGTTCCAATGATGATTGTAAATCCTTTGGAACCGGGACCATCTTTTTGTTCTGTGTTTGTACTGGTCCTAGCACAATGGGGACCTGGGCCATGACTGGACCGCCTATGCACTACCACAATACAGATAGATACATAAATAGTAATATAACTTATTTACAAGCTTAAAGTTAGGAATGTGCTTAAGGACCTTCCTGAATCCAGGCCAATAATAGTTAATGGGATCAGAGAGCTGTGTGAATTAAGGGCTTGGGGCAGATGTAAAGTGCTACGGAAGAGCTAAGTATAAGTGTTATTGTTATCACCAATAAGTGATCACAAGCCTCATGATATTTGATGGTTTTCTTTAAAGACCTAGGCCCACATCCTCTCAGGTATTTAGGTGAAATCAGCGGGAGTTAGGCACCATCTCCTGAAGTCACGTGATTAGGTGAGACTCTCGGCTTTCATTTAGAAATAAAAGTAACTTTCTAGCCCTGATGGCTACACAGAAAAGCTAGAAACCATGACATGAGTGCACCCCCAGAGTCTCCAATCCCAAAATGCAAACAAAGCCACTCAAACGTATTATTGCTTTAAAAATCTTGTGCTTTTTAAGCCCATCTCGCGATTTTGGGGGCAGCCTGCCTGGTGATGACTGAAGGAGTGGCAATGCTGCCATGTCCATTTCCTGCATGGTCCTGTCCCCCTCATTTTCCCTGACTTGCTCTCAATTTTAGATCTTTTTATCCCCACCTAACTTTTCTCCCCCTCTTCTTCTGATTCCAGCCCCCTCTCTTCTACCCTTTATCTGCCAGTCAGATTTTCCTCTACCTTTCTTCATCTCTTCCTCTTTTTCTCTCTCCCCCCTTCCCTTCCATAAGAACGGCCCTACTGGATCAGATCAAAGGTCCATCTAGCTCACTATCCTGTCTTCCGACCGTGGCCAATGAACAGGTAATCATCAAGTCAAGTGACCCATCCCCTGTCGCCCATTCCCAGCTTCTGGCAAACAAAGGCTAGGGACACCATTCCTGCCCATCCTGGCTAATAGCCATTGATGGACCGATCCTCCATGAATTTATCTAGTTCTTTTTTGAACCCTGTTATGGTCTTTGCCTTCACAACATCCTCTGGCAAGGAGTTCCACACGTTAACTGTGTGTTGTGTGAAGAAATCCTTCCTTTTATTTGTTTTAAACCTGCCACCTATTAATTTCATTTGGTGACCCTAGATCTTGTGTTATGAGAAGTAGTAAACAACACTTCCTTATCTACTTTCTCTACACCAGTCATGATTTTATGGACCTCTATCATATCTCCCCTTAGCCGTCTCTTTTCCAAGCTGAACAGCCCCCGTCTTATTAATCTCTCCTCATACAGAAGCCGTTCCAGACCCCTAATCATTTTTGTTGCCTTTTTCTGACCCTGTTCCAATTCCAATATATCGTTTTTGAGACGGGGCGACCACATCTGCCTGCAGTATTCAAGGTGTGGGCGTACCATGCTGCCCTTCCCCCTCATCCTCTCCCCCTCCCTTGTCTAGCTCCTCTTTCCCCCCTCCCCTTTCTCTTCCACCTGACTCATGAAGAAAGGGGATGGTTTTTCAGAAGACTGATAGTTACCTCCTCCAATAATTAAGCCCATAGCGCGCTCCCACCTCCCCTAGCCGTGCTGCAGCAGCCAATCCGAATCCAGGGCTAGGAGTCCCTCCCTTTGTCTCTGCCCAATCCGATGGCGCCGCTCTTATCCCTCCCCCCCCCGACCCCCCTGGGAAGGAGGGGCGGGGGAGTGTTATCCGGGCTTTCGTATTCTCGAAGCCTGGTGGGCCCGCTGGGGCCTGCCACTCTCTACGCCGTTAGCGTGGCTGGCGCAGTTGGCGTAGGCGCGCTAGCAGGGCTTGCGGTGCAGGCGGGCGGCGGCGGCGGCGGCGGCTCTGCGGGGCGCGGGCAGAAGGTGAGAGCGGGTCCCGGCGCCGCGCGGTTCGCCTGCCTGGGGGCGCTTGGCTCCCGGTGCAGCGGCGCGGCCGGCCGAGCGGAACCGGGCCGGGAGCCCGAACCGGGCCGGGGGAGCAGCGGCCGGGCCAGGCGGTTCCGCGGGCGGGCGGGGGCTGCGGCAGGATCCGGGCTGCTCCTGCCGCTGTGGCACCAGGGACCGGGCTGGGCTGGTTGCACGGGGAGGCGGAGGCGGGCAGAGACCGGACTCGGCTCATCGCATGTATCGCTGCGCTAGGGAATGGGACAGTGTAATCCGGTGTCAGACCCCTAGTGTAGACAGGCACCTGCCGCCAGCTCCCCTTGCAGCGTGCGGTGTTCATTACATCGGCTTTCCGCTGGTTTAAATTGGCACTAGTGAAAATGGGTCCGGCCGCGTGAACCTTGCTTACGTGAGGACTCGCTCGGGTGCACCAGAACCAGGGGGAAGGGGCTTTATTATTAGCGCTAGTTGGAAAATACGAAGAAGGAAAAAAATTGCAAGTTTCTGGGGGTGGGGGGGGTGTCAAAATTTTGAAACTTCCCAAAGAGCTCTGACTTCTCTCCCTTCCCCCACCCCCTTTTCTTCACCCGCTCAACTGCTAGACTTGCCTTCCTTGATACATTGCTTTGAGATCTATGGACAAAAATCGTTCTAGAACAGATTAGGATTAAACACAGCTTGCAGAATAGAGAGCAACCCGGGGGCAGTAAAAATGGCAGTAGGCATTAAAGGGGGAGAGGGATCTCTGAAGCAGGCGAACCGGATTCCCCCTCCTTAGATTGCAATGAGGTTGAACAGAATCGTATCCACCTAAACAGGTTTCAGAGGAGGAGCCCAGGGCTGGCAGGGACTAACTGACTCGTTTCCCTCCCTACTTGACGTTAGAGACCTGTTGGAGTAGTAACAACAGACAGCAGAGACCTGTGTAAAATAGTCGCACAAGGGGAGGAGACGGAAACCGGGAAGCCTTGAATGTGCGGTCTGCAGACCTAAGATTTCTTCTTCAGACAGGAGTTCAGGATGACTTCCTCCTATCGGAGCTGGCTTCTGAAGGGGGCCTGACGGACACACAGCATCGCCGCCTCTAAACACGAGAACTGCAGCCAGGGGAGCTCCTGCTGGTCCGGAGCTTGGCTTTTTCACCCTCCTTTTCCTCCTTGGAGATGTTCCAGAGGTTTACTCTGTCCTCTTCCTCCTCACCTGAAGTCTGCCAGGGCAATGATCCCACAGCCAGATCCGACCACCAAAGAGAGAAGAGGATTGTTCATTTAAAGCTGGGCGGTCCTTGCAATTGAACTGAAATTTACACTCTCCTCTCACTCCTGAAACAGCTGCCTGTTCCTCGGTTTATCTGTGTGCATTTTGAGAAGCTGCTCTCTGACTCTGATTTTATCCTGAGTTCCTGGACTTTTCTCACTGAGCCTGCCCATGGCTTTCCTGATGAAGAAAAAGAAGTTTAAATTTCAGACCAGTTTCACGCTGGAGGAGCTGACTGCTGTTCCCTTTGTGAATGGTGTTCTGTTCTGCAAAATCAGGCTGCTGGATGGAGGGGACTTCGCTAGTTTGTCTTCCAGGTAAGAGGCTCTGTGTAATTCTCTCTTCTCACCACCCTCATACTCCTCCTTTCCTGGTTAAACTGTGTTGGACTGAGTTGTTAAGTATGTTGCTAACACTTGCCTGCCTCTTCCACGTGATTGTAATAATACTGGTGCATGCCATTTCTCTTCTCCCATCTGGTCATAGCCCTGAGTCTGGTCATTGTTGGCCAGCTGTATGTGTGGCCTCTGATCAGAATTGAATTGAATTCTTCAGCTATGTGGGGGTGACATTTCTGAAAGATATTGGGATCTGTTGATGAACACTTTGGATCACAAGTCTCTCCCCCCTTCCCCCCCCCAAAAAAAAGAGGTGGGGAAAAAAGCTCATACATACTACATATGAAAGAAATAACCAAACTGTACTTTTGCCTAATGAGAAACTTAACTCAGTAGGAAATTGCATCTAAACTGATCAAATGAACCCTGCTCAACTTTTCTCTCCCTGTTTGCTTATAAATTACTGTCCTTGGTAAGGGTTGAAGTACCTTGCTTTGCATTGCAAATGGCCATGCAAAGGCAAACGGCTGCCTGGAAGTTAATGTTGTTAGTTTAAAAAACCATGGTTTATCTTCTCGAATGAGTGCCCTTGAGCCTCCTGTTTACTGTAACTTTTTTAACGAGCAAAACACTGCAGCAGTAATGTAATCTGTAGCATTTGGGCCACTTCTGTAGAATTCTTTTATAAGGCCCCTTTCCCTTTGTGGGTTGGCTTGGATTCTCTCTGCCTGCTTGGGGGGTCTTTGTCCCCACTCTCACTACAAACTGCTAATCAAAATCTGTTTTGTTGCCATCTATGCACATTGATTATCACCTCCTGCTATGCAAATACAAATTCCAAAACAGCCCTGGACTTGCTGGCATACTGCCTCAGTATGGTTAGGACAGCCTTCAGTGGTTTTCAAAATCTGTTTTTATATTAACCCAAGAATAATTAATCTTATTTCAAGGTAGCTGTTAGTGTTGCTTGGTCTCCAGAGGCTCTTATGGCACTGTATACTGAGAATGGTGGGAGCTGTTCCATTGTAGGGGATAGGGTTTTTACTGGCCAACTGTAAACCTTTTCTACCTTGCAAACATGTATATGTGTGTCTGAGCATCAAGGCCTGATTTTTGCAGAAGTGTTGAGCACCTCAACTCTAGTTTAAGGTCGTGGGAGCTGCTGCACCTCTGGAAAAGCAGACCCTAAATGAGTTCCTCCAAGGAAAAAGTCTATCAAAATAACTCTTCCTTGCAATTTTCTCCCAGTTCGATTCCTGGGTTTGGTAGAAGTAGCTTATCTCAGGAATTTTAGCTGTATGTGAGCTTGGGAAGGAATTAACCCCTTTACTTCCTAGATCAGCTCATTTATTTGGAAACTATTCCGGGTGAACTTGGGCTCCCAGACTGGGTTTCAAGATTCTTTCTGTTGTCCTAGAAGGCAGGTTGCAGAAGTGCAGGTTTGGTGCTACTGCCAGCCTTGTGGGTTGGCATTTTGTGTGGGTTTTTTAGCTGTTTGAGGTTCAGGAGTTTTCTCTGCATGTTCAGGTGCCTGCAGAGATCATCTGTAATTTAAACCAAATGCATACCTTACTCTGACTCTGCTTGACTGCTCATAAACCAGCAAAAGGGGAAGCAGGATGTTGGGTTTGCTGCCTTTCCCCTAGTCTGTCTTTGGTCTAACTGAAAGCATGTGGGAAACCGGTTCCTATTAGAAAAGTTACTAGGCTCAGTGGTATTAATTCATTTGAGCTCTTTCAAACCTTGGTCTCTTGCAGTCTCTCTAATTATAAGAAACTATCTTCTAGGAATTGCCAGAAGTAGGCTTACCGTGTACTGAGGATCCCCAGACTGGCCTTAGTTTACTGCCTTTTCCATTTTACTGTGACCCTTTTGAAATTCTAAAGATTTGGGGAAAAGTTAGTGGGAATTAAGAGAGATTAGATCCATGTTGAATTGGAAGTTTGTATGTGACTAAGAATTTAGCTAGAGGCTGTGATTCTTTTTTTGGCACCAGAACGTTTCCAGAAGAGACTGGATCCCAAGGTGCTTGCTGGGGCAAACCATTTGGTGTAAGGGAGATTCTTGCTGTGTTGATTATGGTGTGGTACACACCCACTGTACAGCTTCTAAATGCTGACTGTCATCGGCAATAGAATGTCAGGTATTCCCTTCTGCTTGCCCAGTCATGAAAAATTTCTGTAGAACAGCTGCCACTGCTCTCCAACCATGACCTCTCTGAAAGAAGAGAGGTGGAAACAACATCTGGTTAAGGAAGCCTGTGTACCATAGGGAAGACTTATAATGGATTTTAAAATTGGTTTAGCTGAACTGGTTTAAAAACCTGTAAGGAAATTTCCCAGATTAGGCCAGTTTTTGATATAGAAGGAGCCCTTTTGGGGTTTCAGTGGAAGAAGTCCTTCTTTTGGAATCTGACCCGCAAGAGACACCTCTTTCCTGCTACTTGCCATGGACTTTTAGTTAAGAAACCCGTGGACACAAGTGTGAAAGTTTTGGTGAGAGTTCAGGGAGGAGGCATAGATGATCTCACTCAGTAGCATTAACTGGGTCAGACTGATGTGACCAAGCAGTTTAATAACCCAAACTGTGTAAAGGAGATGTTAGGAAGCTTTATTCCCATATCCCAGCAGCATATCTTTGTTCCAAGACCGTTCCAACCTGACCTGCATATACATGGTCCTGTTCCATGCTGTAGAGTTGGAGGCGGCCCTCTGGGTTGTGGGGCACGCCGATTCCAGCCAGAGAATGTGAACGCCCTGAGTCTGGAACCCCCTCCTTTAACTGAAACTGTAGCCAGTAGCTCCTTTGGCTGAGGCAGAAACAAAACGGCCTAGCTAAGAGGGGAACCTGTCCAAAATGCATTATGACTTAACGCGTTTAGGAATTCAGACTATCCTGGAAAAGCTCCAAGTCCCGTGAGCGTTTCCAGCTGGTTTGGCGTTCTCATTTTCAGAAGTGTGCCCTCTTATGCACACAAGCTGGCTTGGCGGTCCACATTAGGCCTTTGCGATCTTACAGTATGAACTTGCAAGCTGTAAATTCCTTTTCACATTTTCCCCCTTAATCAAGTCCTCTCCTAATACAGCCTGGAAGAGTCCTGTGAGGGTAAGATTTATCTTATCAATGTCCATTTACAGTGCTCTGGCGGAATTGCAGGCTATTGTTCTGTGTTGGTTTAGTGCTGTCTAGTTGGAGTACAGAACCTGGTGTTCAGGAAAGCACTGTTTTTTAGAGCCAGGCATAGGACAAGCAGGTGCTGTGCAAGTTTTCCTACACAGCTCTATCAATATGCCTCTGTTATATACGATCAAGGTATTTAAAAATCCCCAATCACCGTTGTATCAGAGTGCCTCCCAGCTATTCAAAATAGAAATAAAGAGCAGGGCACCAACATGATGTATTCATGGCCACTAGTCTTTCTAAGCAGACCAGCTGCTGCATTTTTTCCCCTGCTGAAGCTTTTCCAGGGTGTGTCCCTTCCATCTTCAGTGTTGCAGTAACCTAATCTAGAGATCTCAAATGCATCCATCACCACAGCCACTCTCTCTATGATAGGATCAGGATCAGTCCTCTAGCCACTTTGAGGTGGAAGTGGACCTCTCCTGGGGCTGCATGATCAGCCAGTAGCACCAAGAAACCCCAAAGGGGGACACAGGCTGGAGACTGACATTAGAAGTTGAGGGCTAATGAGATAGTCAAAACCGAGACAGCATTACCACAGCGTTGTCTGAGTTGTGTGATAGCCAGATGCCCCTTATCCAGGTGCTGATGTTGGCTATCCATTCAGACAGCTCCGGGACAGTGCTGTCTACCTCTGATATGTCATCCACCTATGGCTGACCTTTAGCCTGTGTGGTTTCAGTGGCTCTCCAGTAGCTTCATATTGGTGTTGAATATTCTAAGGGAGAAGATTGAGATTTGTGGGAGTCTGCAACCGATGACGCTCAAGGTGGAATGCTTGTCCGTATGATCTGGGTTCAGCAAGAACTGAGCCATTTCAGGGCACTTCCATTCATCCCTGGAGACGGAGAGTCTTTTGCACGTAACCATATATCTGTTCCATTAAATTCAGTTGATAATCCTAGTTTCTTAAAGACCATACTCCTTTTGGCTGGTGTAGCATCTTAGTTTGGTTTCCTATGTGCCTTTAGCACAGTGGTCCCCAAACTGTGGGGCATGCCCCCCAGCAGGGAATGAAGGAACATTCACAGGGCATAGTGGGACCCAGGCCAACCCCCACAGGGGATAGGGAGGGAGTGCCCCCTAATCCTGCTCTGCCCCCAGTTTGCTCCAGCCTCAGCCTCTGGCACCAGGCACAGCTCTGGCCCCATCCGCAGCTCTGGCTCCAGCCTCTGCTCCTGGACCCAACACCTGACCCTGGCTCTGAGGGGGTGGAGGGTGGACAGAGTCCATTACAGGTAAGGTAGGGTGTGACCTAAAAAGTTTGCGGACCACTGCTCCAACACTTGAACTTTAGCTTAGGCCAGGGAACTAATTTTTTCCTCTTTCTTTCTTCCACAAATTAACAGCTGCTCATTGGCGAACTGAAGTGGAGGAGTTGTGATCCAGGAAGAGCTGACCCCGTTAGGGTAGTCTGGCTCATTAGGAGGCTTTTCCGTGCTGTAGGTTGGGCTGAGGAAGTTGCTGATGTGGAGTCTTATGACTTTGAGCTAAGTGCTATAAGAGTGTACGGCCACTTGCTCTGCTGACTGCAGTGTTCGCAAACTTACCCCAGAGAAACTGAAGGCAAAGTAGCTGGTGTTTGGAGATGCACTTGGTGTAGCTGATGGTCCCATGTGAGTTAGGGTCTGGCTCTCAATGTAGCACTGACTTTGTTTGCTCTTCCGGATGAAGAATCTGTTTGCTTTAGATAACTCCTTCCCCCAAAGCACACCGAAGCCCTTTACAGCTGTACTTGTACGGCACCACTGAAATGCAGCTGCCTCTGGGGTCAGAGGGAGTGCAGTACACAGCACCCCGCACAGCAGAAGGAGATGGTGAAGTCGGGGCAAGAAATCAGGGCAAACCTCTGCTTTTATAAAATGTGCCATGAGATCTTTCATGTCCACACAGAATAGCCAGGACACTTTTTTTTTTATGACGGTCTTGTCTGAAAGAGCAAAATGTGGTACGTTGCTTCCGGTTCTTCAGTGGATGAAGGGCTGACTCAATCCTGCTGGGATTTAAACCTGTTTCCACATAGTCTAGGTATGTCACACTTTAAGTTTAGGGAATTACACAATCACCCTCCATAGTTAGTCCCTGCCAGCATGAGCAAAATAATTGTCTATAATGATGGGACAGGATGGGGGTGCCAGATTCTGCCATAGGTTATTCTCGTGAGATCCCACTAATTTCTGAGGTGCAGGTGTCTAACTGAGATCAGAATGTGGGCAGCTGCTTGTGTAGTAGAGCCAGGCTTGCTTCATCCCAGCATCTGCAGGCGCACGCCGCAGGGTGATTTCTGAAGTGCTCTTGCTGCAAGCATAGCTGTAAGGAAAGGCCTTCCCTGTGCAGGGACAGAAAGCTCTTGATACCACCGAACAACATCACCAGATACAGGAGTTTAGGACCCGGTTCTCAGCTACCGGCTGAGGAATGCCATTAAGGGCCTTAATGGAGGAGGCATTTGAATGCAGCCTGGTGGAAACAGCTCTCCTATAAGATACAGCACAATCTAATTCAGGATACTGCCTGCTTAAGACACAATACTGATACACACACACTTTGACAGTGGTCGCCAGACTTTAGAGGGTCATGCTCCCCCCCTTCTGTCCATGACACACACACACCCCTGGGCCAGGAGTGGGGCCAAGGCTCGAGGGAGGGGGATGCAGACAGGGATAAGGAGCCGAGGCTGGGGGTGGAGCGGGGACAGAGCTATGGCCAGGGGCCAAGGCTGGGTATGGGAGCAGAGCCGCAACCAGACTGCAATGGGGGCCGGCAGCCAAGCCCATGGCCAGGTGAGGCCCTGCCCCCAGCCTCAGCCCTGGGCTGGGAACGGGGCCAGGCGTGGGCAGGACTGGAGCAGAGATGGGGGCAGGGAGGAGCTGGGTGGCACTCCCTTGCCACCCCCTGTGGGTGCTGGCCTGGGTCCCGCTGCACCCCCCTCCCACAAAGGCCCCACAGTTTGGGGGCCTCTCCTTTAAGAGTTACAAAACAACAGAGAGAAACTAGGATGTATAGACAATAGAGAAAAATGGTCTTCATCTGCGGTTTTAAACCCAGTGGAGTCAATGAGGTAGGGAAAATCCAGATAGCAAGACCTACAGAGAAGTCTCTTCCACTTACCGAGGTGAGATGAGAGTGACAGAGGAAGCCAGCGCTGGAGAAACCAGGAGGGAGAAATAAAGTAAGACACAATGGCAAATTGTTCAGTTAGCTCACAACAGTCAGGTGCGGTGCCGTCTCCCAGCTACCTTGGAGCAGCTGTGTGTTTACATCACATTTTCTTCATACTTTCCCAGCCTGTGGTTTTGTATGCCTGTGGCTCGTACACCTGTGGCATCTGACAGAGAAACTTCATTCTGAGCTGTTGCCTAATGCTGAGCCAGGCTGTTCCTGTTGTAGGTCATAGTTGAAGAATTCTGTTAACGTTTTGCAAAACGATGTTAAAACTTTCCTGCTATAGGGGCTGTATCCTGTTGTGTAAGGATAGTCCTGTAGACGCCATAGCTCTGACTTCCTGTCCTGCCTAGTGCCTCTGAGAGAGGGGTTCTGTGGCAGAAGATGGAGTGTGACTTTATTCTCTGTAACTGACATGCCGTAGAAAGCTCCAGTAGACATGGTGGGACAGGGATCGTGCTTTTTCTCCTCTCCTTTCTGATCACTGATCCAGCACCAATGGTTGCTCTGCCAGCTAACACTTACAGCCTTTCCCATATGACTTTGAGCAGCCCATATTTCAAAAATTGCCCACTAGAAATAAATGTTCTACACTGGGAGTAGGGAACCTGTGACCCTGTTATTTAAAAAGTTGCAGTCTCTTCTGTCCACTCCATTGTGGATTTAGGCCCAGTGCAGGAGATGAGAGGGGGGCACAGAAGCCTGGAAGACAAATCCTCCTTCCCTTTGAAGGTTTGTAACTACCCTCCTAAATAGAGGGGAAGGAATAACCAGCTTTTGGCTCATCTCTCTTTGTGAGTTGTAATCTGTTTGAGCAATACATGTGTGCCTTTGGGACCTTGTGGTTTTGGGGCACATCTCTTGGTATTTTAATAGGCTATAAGTTGCCCATGGCAAACTGTTCTAGTACCGGTTTCTAGATTAATACTAGGGAGGCTTATCTTTTATTGCAGAGAATTGGATCTGCTGTTTGAGTATTCGGGGAAGGAACACCCACTTCTGCTCTTCGAAATCAGAAACCACTTTTCCTTCTGGGGAAGTCTAAACATTGGCATGTGTGTTTGGAGCACCCCAGGCATCCAGGCTCCCTGCCGGCTTGACTGGAGAGGATCATGTCTGTGGGAGGATGAAGATGGCATGTCTGGATATGCAATCTCCTGTATCTAACGGGATTCGTTCGGTTTGCTTCCTTGTGGATTCATTGCTGTATGCCATTAGAAAATTGGGATTTTAAGCTCCTTTCGGGTGGATAAAAATTGTTTTGTAGCTTTGATGGCTTGTCAAATACTGGCCCACAATCTTATTGGGTCCTTGCTGGATCCTTAGTCCGGTAATACTGTTTTCCTCTGTTATGGGCCTAGGACCTCAGACCAGTAATTTAACTCTTCTTGTGAGAGGTGTCAGTGCCTTGTCCCACCCTAGCACACGTGATTTAGAGAAACTCTTTCTTTTCCTGCTGACTTTTGCTCTTTGCCCATGTCTTACTCTGTGCACCGGCTGGGAGGCATAGTATATAATCACTGTTATCACTGTGTCAGGAGTTAATGTCTTCGATACCATCCAGCTGGGCTTTGAATATCGTTTTAGTGCCTTGATTTGCAAGGCACTTCCCACTAGACAAACAGTTGCACTTGTGTTCAGAGGAGGAACAGCATCATTGTTGGTTATCTGTAGCCTGTTGATGAGCGAGGAAGGAATTGTTCTGCTGGAGCTGAATTTGCTGATTTCTGTGAAAGTCTTTGTTTTCCTTTGCTTCTTGTGGGGTCATCCCTTCTAGACGTGTTGATGTGGCTGAGCTGAGAAAAGATGAGGGAAGTGAGATGGGATATGGAAGTGAGGAGGGGGAATGAAAAGGAAGCACAAGGAGACTTTAGGTCTGGAAGGAGGCTGCGGTATTGGGGTGACAGCATGTTCTTGATATGCCATAGCAAAGGCATTCGGTGGCTGGCATGGATGCTTTCCCTTTCAAACAGCAGTAGCTGAGCTGGGAAAACATGAGGATCATGCCTTCAGCGTGGCTGAGTTTATCAGTATTCTGGGTGAAGGGAGACCTTGGCAGGGTCCTGTATTCACAGTCTGCAATGGGAATGAGTTAGGCCATAAAGAAGAGCCTTTTTGCTGGGTTGTGCAGAAGGTGGGACTCTGAACATCAATTGTAGCTTGGTTCTGCAGGGCTGCTGCCCTCAGAGAAGGTTGTGGGATAAAGTATTCTAGCAGAGCTGAAATAAGAAGATCTGGAGCTTTAAGTAGGATCTCTGAAGCTGAGCTTCTTAAGAGGCAGCTTCACCTTGGATCTCTGGCCCTGAAACTCACTTGAAACCAACATCGAAGGCTAGAAAGCTTCCTTTGAGGAGTCCCTTTTGGTAAAGATGCATGTTAAGAAACATTTTGCCTCTCTTACCCTTCCATCCTTTGCCTCTGAGTAGCACAAAATGCAGGCAGCTGAGTTTCTAAGGTGTCTTAAGTTAATGATTCCTTGCCCTCAGTGTCTGTGGGGCTGTAGCAGCTCTGGGACTGACTACCTCAGCCCTGTGTCTGTCTTGCCAGCTGCCAGTCCATGGTGGGAGAGGGGTGACACAGGGAAAGATGTGTCAGGGTCCTGCCACCTTAGCACCTCCCTCTGTATCACACCCCTAGTGGGCTGAGAGGCAAAGGGCTGAAGTCAGATCCTCCGTGTGCCAGGAAGCAGAGACTGCCTTGGGCCTTGTCTCCTGGCCCTGAAGCTAAGCGGAAGGGTGGTAGCTGTGCTGTGCTGAGGGTAGGTGTACATTGGCCCTGCTCTAAAATAATCTGGCTCATCTGCAGCCTAAGAGAGGGGCTAGGATTGGCGGTAGCTTTTCTGTAGCTGTTTGATTAACAGGAAGTGCCCTCTCAAAATAGAGTGGAAGTGGGTTTGGGGTTTGTGTTGTAGGAAGATTTAAACACATCAATTCTGCTTTAAGAACAAAACTGCAGAAGAAACAAAACACAAATATTTCATAGCAGCTCTCTAATGGAAATCTGATCAGTGAATATCTCTGCTTTAAGCAGTAGAGACCCCCAGCCCACATGCTGGGCTGAAAGATTCTGACTAGCATACACCTAGGTGTGTACTTGTAGAAAGAGACTTGATGTCTGACACACCCCTCATTTCAGTTCTGTTGCTGGAATGTACTTTGTGGGTACGACTGCTGCAGGGGTCAGAGGCTAAAATGAAGCTTGACAAGCCTTCTAGAATTGCTTTTCAACCAGCTTGTTTTCCCCGTAGCTTTTTAGCACCTGGGCTGAACTTTCCAGGACGTGGGTAATGGCTACGGCCACATTACAACAAGAAAGGGTGTTTGTGTCTTTGGGCTTGGAGGGTGGGCAGAAGAATGGAAGAGACTTGTGTCCAGGATTTTCAGTGGGTTCGCTTCAGGATGGATTGATTTACATCAACTTTAGTCTTGTTTTGCATTTGTACTCTTCAGTTACTTTCTTAGAGATGTTGGGGGAGCAATAGCTCAGTGGTTTGAGCATTGGACTACTAAACCCAGGGTTGAGAGTTCAATCCTTGAGGGGGCCATTTAGGGATTTGGGGCAAAAATCTGTCTGGGGTTTGCTCCTGCTTTGAGCAGGGGGTTGGACTAGATGGCCTCCAGAGGTCCCTTCCAACCCTGACATTCTATGATTCTCACTGCTTGGTAACCATTAAAATGTTGATTTGCAACTAAATAGAGCCTTTGCACTAAATTTGGTGTTGCTTTTTGCTACCTGAATGCACTATTTACACACTTAAGCGTTTATATAGCTCACAGGTGGGCAAACTATGGCCCGTGGGGCTGTCCTGCCTGGCCCCTGAGCTCCCGGCTGGCCCCGGCTTCTTCCCTCCAGCCTCAGCTTGCTGTGTTGGCAGCGCGGTGGCATGGCTGGCTCTGGCTGGGCGGCGCGGCTCAGGCAGATTTGCCAATGAACACAGGGTGTCCTGGCACAGACCCCCCCAACAACAGGGGGACCCAGGGCTGGGCACTCGAGCAGCTCAACACTGGCACCCCCCCAAGGGGGGAGAGGGAATGCACTGTGGGGGCAGGGGAGCAGGCAGGTGTTGCGGGTGGCGGGAACACGGGAGGAGGATTCAGGAGGAGCATCGGGCAGCCGCGCAGCCAGCCAGAGAGAAGTGGTGCTTTGAAGGGGAAACTGCTACTTCTCTCCGGCTGCACGGCTGTCCCTGCTCCTCCTGAGTCCTCCGCCCATGTTCATAGGGCTACATTCTGAAAGGGGCGCGGGGGGCGGTTAGGAGCAGGGGATCCCGGGACGGGGCAGTCAGGGGATAAGGAGCAGGGGGGGTTGGATGGGCCGGGGGTTCTGAGGGGGGCAGTTGGGGTGGAAAGTGAGAGGGGGCGGGGGGCAGGCTGTTTGGGGGGTCACAGCCTTCCCTACCCAGCCCTCCATACCGTTTTGCAACCCCAATTAAATTCCCACTCAAAATGGTTTTTATTAGTTAAATAAATCTACCTAAAATGTGCTGGATACATAAGGAAAAAAGTGTGTTTATCAAAATACGTCTGTGTTTAAAACTGATTTAATAAGCAAAAGAAATATCAGTAGTTAGTGAATTGAACTGGTTGGTTCTGGTGACTGTTCTTTGAGATTTTAGAACTAGTCGATCTGATTGTCTCAGACCTCATTTTTATTCATAAGACTGGAAGAAGAAAATAAGACTTCCTGCTCTTTAAGCTCCCAGTCCATTTCTGAACTTTGAATGAACTAGTCATTGAACTAAACTAGCTGAATAAACTGAGGGCTTGGCTACACTTGAAAGTTGCAGCGCTGGGAGTTACAGCGCTGGTCGTGCAGCTGTGCAGGAACACCGCTGGTGTGTGGCCACACTCACAGCTACCAGCTCTGGTGTGTGGCCACATTTGCAGCATTTACAGCGCTGTTGGGAGTGCTGCATTATGGGCAGCTATCCCAGCATTCAAGTGGCAACAACGTGCTTTTCAAAAGAGGGGGGTGGAGGGTGGTGTACTGTGACAGGGAGCGGGGAAGATAGAGAGAGTGGATTTTTGGAGCCAACACTGTGTGTTAGCTTCCCTGGATTGAAAAATCACAAAATGTTCGCGAACCCTTAGTCTTAATTGCAAACAGCCTGCATCCAACGCTGTTTCTCTGTCAAGCAAACTGCTTGCCTCTCATTTGATCGTTCACAGCCAGGTACAGATAGCTTCTGTTTGCTGTGATCAGTGTTTGTTTTTTAGATAAGCAGTTCAACGGAGCTCCGATCGGAGTTCACAACAAAACAAAGAGAGGCTGCATAACAAAACAAAGGAAGTAATTTAGTTAAAAGCATTCTGGGATATCTCCTTATTCCCTGGAGGCCAATAAAAGCGCTGGTGTGTGTCCACACTTGATGAGCAGCGCTGGATCACCAGCGCTGCAATCGCTACACCCCAACCTGGCCAGGTGTACAGCCAGCGCTGCAGCCAGGGAGTTGCAGCGCTGGATGTGCCTTGCAGGTGTGGACGGTTACTAATTGCAGCGCTGGAAAGCCTCTACCAGCGCTGCAACTTGCAAGTGTAGCCAAGCCCTCAAATGAAGAAAAATAGCCTCTTCTGCAGCTGCAGAAAAGTCTACTGCCATCAGAAACTGGTTTAGCACTTCAGCAAACTGTGGTAGCTGATGCTTAGCCAGTGACTTCCACCAGTTAACGATTTGACTCTTTACAAGTTTGCTGCTCAAGTTTTATTGTTTGAATATTTTTTATTTAACTTAATCTATCAAAATCATTTTAAGATTTTAATTTAGTAATTTAAGAATTTTAATAGATTAAGGCCTTAATATAAATTGTTATAATTTCAAATATAATTTTAACTAGGTTTATTTTTAAAAATAAAGTGTTTAAGTTAAATTAAAAAAATCTGACAAATCAAGACATTTATTTTTATCCACTCTGCTTCCCTTTGGTGTCTTTTCTTCATCCCTCCAACCATTCTTCTCCTTATTTTGGCTGTCTTCTTGCTCTCATATTCCTCCTCTGTGTTTTCTTTGTATTTCTCCTGAGTCTTGATCCATCTTTGTGTCATGCTAAATTTAAGGGCAGAATTTAAGGTGCTCGTAGTGCACTGATCTTTCCAGGGTCATTCCTAGTGTTCCTCAGTATAGAAACAGACAATAGCTAGGCTTAGGAATGTAGAAATTGCATGTACCAGATCAGACCAGGGCCGGTCTGGTCAGGTATCCTGATTCCAGCAGTGGCTGCGACCAAATGCTTCAAAGGAAGAGGCAAGAAATAGAACTCTGCTGTAGGCAGCTATGGAATCACCTGTCCATAGGTAAAGAGTCTTCCTAATCCCCATTAGTCAGATTGGTTTATGCCGTGAAGCATGTGGGCTTTTAAGTTTTCATTCAGACTTCAGTAACATTGGATGGCTTCATGTGTATAAATGTCCAATCGAACACTACTTAGCCGTAGTGCTATCCTGGGGGGTGTGGTGGGTTCCATTTGTGTGGAGAACATATTTCCGCTTTTTGACTTTAGATTTGCAGCCTTCCAATTTCACTGAATGTCCCCTTGCTCTTGTATCCGAGGAGTGAGTGACTAGCTGTGCCCGATACACCTTGTCTGTGCTGTTCTCTCCAAAGATCAGCCTCTGAGACAGCAACGTTGGGAGTGACAGTTTTGCCTGATGTGTTTAGGGAGTTGTCAAGTTTACACGGACAGCAGGGGGGAAAATCTGGATGCTGCCTTCCCTGTGAAATGGGCCTCGGGGCAGGCTAATTACTACTCTCTAAAATGGTCATTAGTTCTGAGGTACTGTTTGTACATCCCTTAGCACCATGGGGGTTTTGGTCTATTATTATGTCTCCCAGGCACTACAGTAATCCAGATAATATCCAAGTCCATTGTAAACAAGAGACATCCTGGCCCTGATTCTCTACTACATCTGAGCATAGCTCAGACACAGAGCAGGGTGGTGGCTCCCTGATCCTCAGTCACTTGGTCCTGGTGGAAGTTAGAGCAGTAGGATGCTTATTCTAACATCCACCACTGGCATACGCTCTGTAACAAAGTAGGCATCTCTAAGTCGTCTTAGCAAACCTGAGAATCCAGCCTTCTGTTTCTGCCTAAGCTGCGGCCCACGTAAGGCTACCCTTACTGTTGTTCCAGATACAGCCTGAAAACCATATCTGTGAACCTACAGAGTGCTGCCTCCTGGATTGTGTAGAATAAGGCTGTTATCGGAGTAAGCTGCAGGGGATGCTGGATGTGCCTGCTGTGTGTAGCTTCTGTTTAAGTAAGCTGAAGTGGCGAGGACACCGTGCAAGCTTGCTGCCCTACAGCCCTTTACATCTTGCAAATGACTTTCACTATGAATCAACAGGAGTCGCCTTTGTGAGGGTAAACTCCCAAAGCTAGAGGCAGTAATAAGGATGCCTGATGATAACATGGTACTAGGAAACCTTCAGAAAGGTGCTAAGTCTAGAAATAGATTTCTGCAGCCTGAGATCTGATACCAGCCAGGAACACAGGTGATTGTTACAGTGCTGTAAATGGATGTTGGCATGCAGTGTGAACAAGCGCGGATGGGATAAAAATGTGCTGCAAATGGGAGAAGGTTCTCTATTGTACTGTGGTGTGGACTCTGACGGTGCACTTGGGCACCACCTGAGAGTGACTCAGGATTGAGCATGCCCAGGCATGCCAGGGTGTTCCCTCCGGACTGCTTTTAATAACCCTGGGTTTGATTTTCAGGCTCATTATGCTGATAGGTCCTGCATTAAAGACTTGAGCTAAATCAGTGGCTGTTGAAACCCGTTGTGTTGGTGGTATTACACCAGAGGTGACCTTGGCCTTTTTTGTGTGTGATTCTTGGTTTTTTTTTAATTTCTGAGGTTTGTTTCTGCACAGAGAGCTTTTTCTTGTATATCTGGTGATGTAACAGCAACATCTAGTACACTGTGTAATAGGAATATGATCAGATTTTTCACACTTCAATGGTAAAAGAGCCACATGTGGCTCGCAAGCCACTGTTTTTGGTCACCCCTGTTATAGAGCCTCAGATGAAAGGGTTTGAAACTGTTCCCCTGGTCTTATCCTACGTAGATCATGATTTTCCCAAAGATAAGTCAGTGACAGAGCTGAGATTAGAACTCAGGAGTTCTGACCCCTAGGGTTTGTCTTCACTGCACAATTAATTTGGGCTTTTACTCAGGTATTGCCCCAAACCCTTTCACCCAAGTTTGGTGCTTTAAACTCTGGTTAGCTGGCCTGGGTGAGTGTATAGGCTAGAGCTTGTGGGCCCCTTTCACTGAGGCTGGTAACCCCCCAACTTTGCAGTGAGGACACAGGCAGATAGTCCTCCAGCGCCTTCCCACAATTCCTCCTATGTGCCCAGAAAGACAGATAAATTTAACCACAGTTCACTGGGAAGGTAGCATCGAGCAGCTCAGTTTACCGCAGCACACAAGAACATGGAATATGCTCCCCAGAAGTCCTAGCAACACAAGTGTGTGCAGCACCGATGAGGACACAGTAACTCAAGTGTGGCTGTGACCACCTAGGCTAGACTAATCTGAATGATCAGACCTGTGTCTGCCAGTCACTGGAGTTAACTCTGCAACAAAGACCCTAATTCCTTGCTCTCACCAACATAGTCCATCTGAATTTGCGTACAGGAGAGCAATAACTTGGTTTGGGAGCACAGTAGGCAAATTCTTCTTAGGCTGGTTGGAGCTGCTGTGATAGTGGGAGTGGGAGAAGGGGATAGTGTTTCAGTAGATGGTGGTCAGAATTCAAAAAGGCATATTTCCCAGTGTTTAATATACACATCTTTCATAGGCTTGTATCTCAGTAACTGAGCCCAGAGTCACCCGCCCAGCATCTCTCATTAGTCATATCTTCTCTGGAACTGCAGTGTGACCTCGGTTTGACTGACTCTTCTGTTCTTGTGATATTTCTCTATTCCTGGCCTCTGACCAAAAGCAGTTCTCGTTGTTTCTGTAGATGTGGCAATAAGACCTTGGGTTTGCATTTTTACTTCATGTCAGTCTTTGCTGCTTCTTTTATATCTCAGCCTTCTATTACAGGCTTCGTCCTTCCCCAATAACCTTTGTCTTTCCCTGCTGCGTTGTGTGATATTTTCATTAATGACTTGGATAATGGAGTGGAGACTGTGCTTATAAAACTTGTGCATGACACCAGCCTGAGAGGAATTGCAAGCACTATGGAGGACAGGATTAGCATTAAAAATGACCTTGACAAATTAGAGAGAGATCTTAAGGATTCAGACAAACTCTCTATCTCCCCTTAAATCCTAATAGACATTTTGTGCCTATGGGGAGGCCTATAGTCTCAGCCCAAGCAGGGGGCCTGTAACCTGAGCCCTATTGCCTAGGGTTGAAATCCTCTGGCTTCGGCTTTGGCCCCAGACCCCAGCAAGTCTAAGCCAGCCCTGGCGACGCCTTTAAAAACAGTGTCACAATCCACTTTGGGGTCCCGACCCACAGTCTGAGAACCGCTGTTCAAAGCTGATTTTCTTTCAGCAGTTTTAGTTCCTAGATGCTATGAGCAGTTCAGGATATTTTCTTAGTTTGTACCTCTGATTTCAGAGACTTAGAATGTGCTGCTGTGTGTGTTAAGGGTGTTTGGAGCTTGTCGAATGACCATGTGATATCCTATGGGGTGTACTGGAGGCCATTTACTTAAGAAAGGGGAGTTTTGTGTGTGATGCAAGATTGTTAATGTGCCTTTCAGTTAGGCTTCCTGACAGTAGGATTTTTTTTCTCAGTCTGGACAAACAATTAATTATTTCCCACCAAATAAGCTGCTAACGTGCAGTTAGAAACTCTGTATGTATACATGTATAACTAAGGGTGGATGCCCTGGAGTTCCCTTTACTGTTCATTGTAGCTGCAATCCCAAATCCCATATTAGAAACATCACTCCCCTGACTTGAAATGATCTACCCCTCCTCAGAACTAATGACCATTTTAGAGAGTAGTAATATGCAATAAAAATACATACTTAAGATTGACTTTTCACACTTAAATAAAATTGAGACAGCAAAGCAACCCCCTTCCTACACAGTGGAATGGCAGAAGTAGGGGCTTCCTTACCTTTCCAGGGGATTTCTCAGTCTGTTCTTACTGTGCTATGTTCTGTCACCTCTCTGGTTCTGTTGGTTTCTACTCTAGTCCTTTTCCTTTTTCTTCTCCTGCCTTTCCCAACCCTGGCACTACTCACTTCGTCTGGTTCCATAGAAGAGTTTGATCCTGACTGTTCTCCATCTCACTTTCTCAGCTGTCACTTCAGTTCTCTTAGGCCTGGTCTACACTGGGGGAGAGGGGAGGAGGATTGATCTAAGTTACGCAACTTCAGCTATGTGAATAATGTAGCTGAAGTCGCCGTACTTAGACCTACTCGGTGAGTCGACTGCTACCACTCCCCTGTCAACTCTGCCTGCGCCTCTCGCGGTGGTGGAGTTCAAGAGTCGACGGGACAGCACTCGGGGGTCGATTTATCGCGTCAATTAGATGCGATAAATTGACCTCCGCTGGATCGATCGCTGCCCACCGATCCGGCGGGTAGTATAGACATATCCTTAGGTAACTCCTTTCCTAGTCAGCTTCCACTAAACCTCATTCCTGCATTCATCCCTTCTCCAGCTAAATGAGCATCACTCAGACCGGTCCGCTTATTTAAACAGCGGTAAATCAAAGCTGGTTTTCTGCTTCAATTTCCTTTTAAATCCCACTGAACAGCAGAAGAAATAAACCATCCGAGGGAATGGGGAGAATTAAGTAACATTTGTAAAACACTTTTGAAAATGTATTTGTCATACTATTTAGTTTGCTTTGATCCCCAAAGGGCTGTCGTAGCTTATTGAGCAATCAGGTTTAGCATTTGTGGTGTCTGTGGGTAAGTTGTCTTAAAGAAAAGACATTTGTAGCCTGGCACAAATGTGAGTGACTGAATGAACAGGGGTGGGTTTTTAGGGGATGTGAGTAGGCAGGTTGTTGTACGTATGTGACTGCATTTCGTGTATGTATGCAGCAGGAGTAAATGAGTTTTGGAATTCAGGAGAGAGTGAATTTTGTGAGGTAGGTGGATGTGGTGACCCATACGAGCGAACTATTTACTTGAAACACTCATTATGGAACGCCCAAATACTGTTTGTCTCAGACAATAAACATTTGCTTACCGAGTCTTCTCTGAGTAACAAGGGTTTATGTACGTCATCTGTCTCTGAGCCATTCTTTCTTTTTCCACCATATCTGTTAACATCTAGCCCATAACAGCCAGCTCTTGTTAGTCTGAGAATACTGGGGTTTTCAGGGAAAGAAGCATGTAGATGTGAACAGCTGACATTCAGCTATTTAGTTTGACTATTGTTTTAATGAGTGACATAAGCTCGGTCATAATTGAATGACTTCAGTGTGAGTCATGAGTAGCTAGTATCCTTTCTGTCCAATCTGTGGATTTAAATGGCTTTTACCATTTAGACACTTACATGTTTTTTTGCTGTGTTTATTGGGAATATTATGCTTTTATTCACAGGATACATCTGTGCTATAAAATTTCTAAACTGAAGAGAACTTAGTTATAAAGCTGGTGACAGCATGTTACATTCGGCTGCAGCACTCAATCCCTTAAGCATCCTGTATTGTTACTGGCATAGCGTTGAGAACTGTAGAGAGATGTATAACTATGAGCTTTGTTGATCCGATCTCTATTCCGGGCTTCATCACCTTAGCTTTCTTACCACATCATGTATCCATTGTTTTCCACTAGTCAGTGACGTCTCTCAGACTCCTGGAAAGTTCAGTGAAAGTTTGTCCCAAAGCCTTAAAAATTGTTGGCCACACTTTGCTTTCTTCCACTCATCACCTCTTCCCAAACATGGACATTCTCTTGGAGGAAGGCTGCCCCACAAAGGAGTCCTCTTCAAACCACGATCCCCAGAAGTTTCCTTCCCAGTTGAGAAACACGTGCAATTGAAAGAAGGGAATTCTTGCCATCCTACACTGCTCAAGGTGTACGTGTTAGTTTTCACTCGTAGGTCCTTTATATGGCTCTCGCATGGCTTGCTGCACAGATATCAATCTGTTTAATAAGTGTCTGGCTCTACAAACATCATTGATTTAAATTTTATCCAGAAGTTGGAGGCATAATAAATGCACAGCAAACAGGCATATGGCAAAGTGACCTGGAGGTAGAGCTGTGAGAAGGTTCTGCACTGAAAAGCATAAATGCCCTACACGCAGGGAGAGGACGCAAACTGCACAGAGTCAGGACAGTGGGTTTGGGGTCTGGCATGAGAAATCGATGTGATGGGTGCAGCTACTCTGTTAAAATTCATCTTGTCCTGGTGTTACCGTAACTGCTGCATGAAGAGGATGGTATCGGGTTTGGGGAGGTGGCCATTTGAGGCTGCCGTCACTAGTCCAGTGATTTGAAAAGGTTTGAGAACCCTTGGTCTAATGATATACCGTACAGCTTGGGCTGTTTCTTTTTAATCAACAAAAAAAAAAATCTTGGTGCTGTGCAGCCTGTGTCTAGGAATCTATTCACTCAATGCGGCTGCAGTCTGCTGTGCAGCTACCTCTGGGGTTTAATGCAGCAGCTGTTTTACACTGAAAAACTACAGGGCAAGATGTGAACTGTGTGAGTAACAACTTTAGCTGAAACCACGGGGAAATGTTACATTCTGCCTACTTACCACCCAGTTTTTGTCAGATCACTAGAGTTAACTCCCAGAATGCATCTAAGTGATGTGTCCTCCTTAATGACCACAGGTGGTGAGGATCTCCTCCTAACACTGTGCTCAAATACTGTCACAGACTGAGTCATCAGCATGGCTGCTCTTTGAAAGTGTGTAATCCAGCTGCTAGCCCTGCTTACTGAGAGCTGAACACCTACGCAGGTTTTCCAAGTTTTGGAATGCATTTTTAATGGCTTGTTTCTACCTTTTCCCTAAAATCTTAGAATGGATGGAGCAAGAGAGAGGCTAATCCATGTTAATTGGTGTTCCCTAAAAATACCTCTGTGCCTACCTCCCTCTTAATCCTTTGGCGAGTTTAGGGACACACCTGAGGGGTTGGCTGGGATGTGAGTGCGTTGGGATGGAGAGAGTGTCTGATTACTCTGGAATGTTAATGGCCACTTTCTCCATTTGGTACAGTAGCAGGTCAAGCCATTTAGCTTCTGACAAACAAGGTGGTTGGGATTTTCGGTACATTTTACATAGTTATAACGCACCTTGATCTGAGTACATTGCAGCTGATTCAGGTGTGTGCAAACTACTCTGAAGTGGGAAAAGGGGTACTAACATCAGCTTGCTGCTGATAGGCTGCCTCTGAGTGCAACGGCTACCGATGGCATAGCTTGTTTGCTGCTGACTTTTTTCCATTTCCTTGCATAGAAACCAGATAGCTGAGCGCACAGGCTTTCCTCTCATAATGGCCGGACTGTAGTAAAGACATCCCCCTGTTGTCACTGTCTGGACACCCTTTGGACTGTAACTCTCAACCTGCCAAGGGCCAGATGTAGGATGCTGGCCTTCTTTTACATATTCAGAGAGACTTTTTAAAGAACACAATTGTCAAGATAAGTGTGAAATCATCTGGGGCGCATCTGTTTTACAAAACTTTCACTAAGTTTTGTAATGAGGCCTGGAGTTTGATAGCTGTGGGACAGGTGTGAATTCGGATGTCTAGTAAATAGCCTGCCTGTGCATTAAACTACTGCAGACACCATAGCACCATTAGCTTGTTAGCTCCTAAAAATTGTTTCCAGAGCTGCTCATGGGTTACACTGCAGCTATAACTGAGTCAGGGAACAAAAGTTATCACCTGACCAAGTTACACTGTCACATGCTAGAGCATAATTGGGACCTAACAGTGTCCCTGAAGCAGATTAAAACCCTGGACGGTCTCAGGCTTTAGCCTGGTTACAGGGATGCAATTGGATCCCATCTACAGTACAGCTTTTGACAGTGTCTGTAACAGGGTCTTCTTGCTCTGCTTTTAGCCTTAGTGAAATTGTGAAGGATTTAAATGTAGGCATCAGCCTCTAGGAATAGCTCCTGAAACTCATCAAATTTTTCCTTTCACCTCTGGGGAATGCCAATGTCCAGCTTTCTTGGTCTTGCTGTACCAACCATCTCCACTCCAGAGGAAGAGAAATGGGAGGAGAAACCTGGAAAATGGTACAATGGCTGCGCCAACCAATCAGACACATTTATTATAGGAATCCAAGCTGGGAATTGGCTGGCTGATCTCTTTAAAACAGTGTCACTAGCTTGATCTGACTTGGCACTGGAAGGGTAGTGTTTGCAGTGCTATCACTGAATGAAGTGGTGAACCAGTAAACAGGGCACAGAGTATCATCTTCTGTGGGCATGCAGGCGGATTAGTGCTGCTCAGAGTAGCTGACACAGATCCACATCTTAGAAAGGGTTTCAAACTGGGAGCAATTGCAAGAGGACACTAATGACTATGAGCATCATGAATAATAAAGCTCTGCTCCTAAATTTGAAAGGTGAGAGAGCTAAATAAGGAACCCTGCTCATAGGGGAAATATTGGCACACAGTATCTAACTTAACAGTGTGATCGTTGGCTTTCTGCCATTTCTGCTTTTGAGTGTAAAGCTTCTAGCAATTCAGTGCAAAAATTGTTGCACTATTGAAATGTCTGTCATAAGAACGCTATCTTTTTCTTAAGTGTTTGTGCAAGGAAAATAACAGTATAAGACTTTCCCCAAAAGACCACAGAATAATAATTGGGGAAAATCAAAGGAGACAATTGTTTTCACTAGCGATGTACTTACTCCTTCAGTATTCAAGTCAATGTGACAGGGTGAAAATTCTTCTCCTTTGAGTGTGCATGTTGGGATGTGTGGCTGGGCACACTTTGAAGAGACCAGAGTCTGTCTATGGTCTGTTTGGGAGTTTAGGTATTTTTCTGGTTAGCTGTTACTCATATGCAGGACAAGAGACTTCATTGATTCAAAGACAGCATTTATTCCACACAGGGCCTTTTCTGACAGTATTTTCTGAATGTCCTTTTTAGCCATCTTACAGTCGTGGTTGGTTTTGTGGCTTGCTAGAATAGTGCTGTTCTGTGCTTCGCAGATGTGCAAGTAAATCATGCTTGGTAATGATCTGTACTGCTGAATATGAAAGGCTTTCCATCTTCCACCTCTAAGCCCTAGTTAGGCAAAATCTGTACAAGGCCTGGCCCAATGATCACCTGGCCCACTTGCATATTCTGACTTGCTGGTAAGCTGGTGGGGTGTCACTGTATCTCCTTCCAACCACGTAGCACTCTCGTGCATTATGGCAGCCCCTTTGGCACATTACCCCATTTAGAACCATAGGGCAAACCACTGGCTGAAAGGATGCAAAGGTCCATCCCATTGACTATCCAGGGAGTCAGGGATATGTTAAACGGACAAGTTGGGAATTTGAAGTCCCTAAAGAAGCCCTTTCTTTAGACTCAGGCCTTCCACACATTCTGCAAAGAACTAGCACTTATTCTATGGGTTTGGTTTCCATTGTGAGAATGGTATAATTACTCTTCCCAGGCTAAGTATATAGGTGGGTTTTTTTTGTGTTAAAACTTATTCTGCTCAGGGTCAGAGCTTAGCTGGCAAGGGCTCAGGTTTCTGGGGATGCAGAACAGAGCAGACTGCAATAGACAGTTACTAATATAAAACCTCTGAAGACCCAGTGGTGAGTCTGCACCTATGTCCAGACGTTGGTCTGATCTATTTCTGGCTCCTCAAGTATAGAGTAAGGTTTAAAATTGGACACATCTGTTTTAGGCTCTTAATTTTGTATGACCGTGTGATTAGGGTTGTGAGAGACATCTCCCGCCTCATCTCCTGGCCGCACTTCTGCCATCTCACTGGTTTTTGTGTGTGATATTTTCTAATTGTACACCTGGGAGTGTCCCAGAGCTAAATACGAAACTCTGGGCTTCATTCAAGGCCACCTTTTAAAATATGCTCCCTGTAATTATCTGCCCAATGATAACTTGATGCCAGCAGTCAGCCAAACAAAGTCTACCACTTCATCAAACACCAGCCTATCTGAGATGTTTAAAACTCTTATTTTTTTCCTAGAAGTGGTCAGCTTTAACCATTCACTGTTCCCCTTGTCTCCCTGTCTAATGATTTTTAAGGACTTTCTAACCTGCTAGCATTGGCCTTTTCAACCATTCTACAAAACACTCTTTCCAAAACCAAAAACCTTCTCATCTCTTCTCAGTTCCCATCATTAAGATGCGTAGCACAAGATGGTAAAATGTTTGGAACTACAGTATACACAGGGTTCATAATAAGTAGAATGACTTCAGCCAAAGGCAGGATCAATTCACAACACAGTTAATACTGCTAATAAATATTTAGTATCGTACAACATTCCTTGTAGCCCAGTCAGTACTGGCACCACTTTTTGAAGCAAGTCCCCTCAAGATGTGTTTCTTATGTCAGCATCTCCTGGTCAAATGTTAGCGATGGGGTTGGTTCGACTTGATCATTCCACTGCTGTGTGACAAATACAAATTACTGGTTAGAAAACTAATGTGGACATTCTAACAGCAAATCTTGCCAAAGGAAAATGTCTGAGGCTCCTAACAGATCTGTGAATTCTGACACACTAAAGCGTAGTCATTCAAAATGTTGACTTATTCTTCCTTCCTGTCCCTTTTTTAAAAAAACAGTAGTTCTCTCAACTTGGCTGGTGCTGAGGATGCTTTTATTGTGAGAAAAACCTTGCAGTCTCCTCCGAGAGAAGTACCACTTTTGGTCCCAAGGCCTGAAGCAGTGGTTTGAGCACGGGAGTAGGAGCCAGGAACTCCTGAGATCTAATCTTACATAAGACACTAGGATCCCTCTGTGACTTTGAGAAAATCACCAGCCTGTCTGTTTTCCCATCTGTAAAAGGGAATGATGCAGCCCCCTTTTTGGGCAGATATGGGAGGATTCAGTATTTTTGAGCTAGTAGTAACCACCCTATTCTAGCTCCTTGCTGGATTCACCCTAACCAGTTTATACAAGCTGCACGAGTGAGAGGCTTGTTGACTTCACCTCAAAGTGTGGGTCAGGTAATCCCGAGATAGAAACAGTATTGGGGAGGTTTTCAGGCCGGTGTTGAAGGTATTTCTTCCTCACGCCTCTGATCTCATTATCTTGTATTATGCCTAAGTGCTATGGTTGGGGATAGGGATTGCTTTTAATAATTGAAGTACAGAGTATATCTGGTGCCCTCATTCCTTTCTCTTTTGCACTGTGCTAGGAGAGGGAGGGGATAATCCCTATATTACGATTGCCAACTAATAGCTACAAGTGGCAAAATCCCTTGTCAAAGATTCATCGCCCCCCACCCCAAATACCCTGAGAATTTAATTGGCTCAAGGCGGAGGCCTGAGCTGGAAATAGATCAGGCCGGGCTTCCCAGTGTGCAGAGGGACGGTTGGTAATGTGAGTATCGTGCGTAGCCCCAGGCGCCCTCTCTGCACGGGTATTCAAACCCGTCCCCCATGCTGATGCGCGCCACCCCCGAAAAAGAGGATTTGTTTCAAATGTCCCCTTTCCCTCCCCTGCTTCCTTTCAGGGCCTTGCAGAGGAAGGAATCTTGATCCGAAGTTCCTGTAAGTTAAAATGGAGGCAACAAGAGAATTGCCTCTATTTCTCTCCCTTCCATTTCTTTCTGTGGCTCAGCCTACAGTAACTCAATTTAAACACCTTTTAGTTTGCCTTGCAGTGCTTAGATTAGGTAGGGGGCTTGGATGGCTGCTTTCCCCCATTCCCAGACTGTTCCGGGCACAGGTTCTCCCCTCTCTAGCACAATCTTTCTCTTGAGCAGGGCCGGCCTCAGTTGCAGCTGCAGCGCAAACCAAGAGCACAAGATCTTTAGCTGGTGTGGTCCCAGTCTTGTTTCTTGCTTTCTGTGCGTATGGTGGTCTCCCACTTGCAGTGCCTCTGGCCTCTAATTGGCTCTCAACCTTTCCAGATTAATGTACCCCTTTCAGGAGTCTGATTTGTCTTGCGTACCCCCAAGTTTCACCTCTCTTAAAAACCACTTGCTTACAAAATCAGACCTACCCTAGGTCTACACTAGGGTGGGGCGTCGACCTAAGATACGCAACTTCAGCTACCGGCAGGTAGTGTAGACATACCCATAGAAATACAAGTGTGTCACAGCCACACTATATTACTGAAAAATTGCTGACTGTCATTTTTACCATATAATTATAAAATAAATCAATTGGAATATAAATATTGTACTTCCCTTTCAGTGTATAGTGTATAAAGCAGTATAAACAAGTCACTGTTATGAAATTTTAGTTCGTACTGACTTCGCTAGTGCTTTTTACATAGCTTGTTGTAAAACTAGGCAAGTATCTAGATGAGTTGATGTCCCCCTTGGAAGACCTCTGCGTACCCCCCAGGGGTCTGCGTACCCCCCAGGGGTCTGCGTACCCCCCAGGGGTCTGCGTACCCCCCAGGGGTCTGCGTACCCCCCAGGGGTCTGCGTACCCCTGGCTGAGAATCACTGCTCTAGGGCTGCTGTTTTGACTGCAGCCCAGCACGAGAGCAGAGTTGCCCCACAGAGCCCTGTGTAGGCAGTGTGCTTGCCTTGTAAGGCATGTGGCTAAATTTGAGTCCAGGGCTGTGCAGGATGGGCTAGAAACCAGTTCTTACACTTACTTCTAACAGAGTTTAGCCCCATCCACAATAGACAGCCAACCGACTAAACAGGTCGAGCTGGAAATGCTTAAACACCGTCCTCACGTTCTGTTTAAAGCTCAGTGTAGAAGAGATGTCGTCTCGTGTGAAATTTTGGATTGGACCCTGTCCGCTGGTCAGGGAATTGTCTTGGCACCTAAATAACCAGAACTGTATGTGATTTCTGGCTGATGTTGATTGAAATGTCATTCAAATAGAGCTTTGCAGACCAGGCAGCTCTTCACAATAGAAGGCTTTGCAGCTGGGATTGGCTCGATCTGCTTTATACCTTCTTTTCAGGCTGCTTTTTCATGATTTTTTTTCTCTCTCTCTCTCTCTCTCTCCCCCTCCCCCAGAGAGGAAGTGCAGGAGAACTGTGTCCGCTGGAAGAAGAAATTCACCTTTGTGTGTAAAATGAGTGCCAATCCTGCCACTGGCCTCCTGGATCCCTGCATCTGCCGAGTGTCTGTGCGTAAGGTGAGTACCCAGCCTCCACCTCTGATGTCGGAGCATCCCCAGCAGCTGGGTGTATTGGTACAGCTCCATGGCTGCCTTGTCTTGGAGGTGTGAGAGGATGCATGGATATTGAATGGTAATCAGAAGCTTTATGCTTGGGCTAGTTGAATGGAAATAGTCAGCATGCTTCCCTCACACATCCACACCCCACCATCCTGCAATGTTGTTTGAAGGGGAGATGAGGGAGGTGGTACCCTGGGTGCCAGGGAGGGGTGAAATCCTGGAGGCCTGTTCTAGCACTGACAGTATGATGAGTTTCCCTTTGTTCCCACAGTAAAGCTGATGGCTCCTTTTCCTGTTTTTCTTCTTGTTTCACATTATAGGAACTGAAGGGCGGAAAAACCTACTCCAAGGTAAGAGCAAAAGAGCGTGCAAGAGGGGTAGGACGCTGGGCCGTCCTGTGTGCACTCAGCACCTCTGGCCCGTCAGCGCTCTGACACATGGCCAGCGGTGGGATGTCTCAGGAAGCGGGGCTGTGTTTGTGTAAAGCCGTCCGAGGAAAGAGCCGTTAGTTGTAGTTGGGGATGGAAGTAATTTATTTCCCCTAAAACGGCAGGACTGTGACTGGCTGGGACAGAATCCAGATCCCATTGTACATGTGAATTCTAGAGAGGGGACTGATCCAAAACCACCGACCCGCACACCCTTAAACTGTGGGCAAGTTCTGAGGCAGATGTGAAACTCTACCGCTCGGGGTCATCGCTAATGAACAGGCCCACACAGAATGTAGACTCTGTTACCCTGCGTTCCCCAGAATGCAGTAACCGGCTGGCTGTGTTAGTGACCCTTAGAACTGCAGTCTGGAGCTTAACAGAAGCTCTTGCTGCAACAAGGCGTGTTCACGGAGAGCACTATAGACTTGGAAGGGATGAACAGATCGATCAGCAGAAGGGTTTTATTGAGGAACTCATTCCTTTTCTCCTTCTATCAGGCATGGTACGCACGAAACCTCATGCACTGCAGTAGAGGCAACGGGCTGAGAGTCTCTTCCCTCTTCAGAGTGGGTCCTGCTGCAGGAAGGAGAGAGTGGGTTGCTTTAAGAGTTACGAATCTGCAGGGGGCCCAAAGCCAGCTGCTTGCATGTGAAGGCTGGTCTTTGGCCTATGTGAAATGAGTTGATAGTGTCAGTGCCCAATGGGCAGGTGTTCTTGTTACATAAAACCCCATCACAGTTTGCTCCAGTTGGCACCTTTATTGGCAGGGTCTGAGACCAAGGATGGAATCCGCTTTGAAGGCTCAACAAGGCTCTCGTCCTTACATGTGGATTGAGGCCGGTGGGTGGAGGAAGCGGTTGCTGCCCACTCTGTTCCTGTTCTGTGCCTAATTATGACCTCAATCTCCAGGGCTGACCATCTGTTTCTTACTTACTAACTTCATTTTTTAAAAAGCTGTTCTTCCAATCCATAGAGCTGCTTGCCCAGCAAGAGCCACGCAGCTGGAGGGAGGGACATACATGCAACACGTGGTTAACTGAGTACATACATGCCTGTTCCCTCTTTAATCTATGTCCTGAATTTTTCCCTACCACTTGGAGATGTTGGGTTGGAAGAGCCTCAGAGGGGATGTCACTGCAGAGTTACCCCAGGCTTTTACTTGGGTATGGCCCTAACTGCCCCCCCATGCACGCACAGATGCACACAGACACCCCTCTGATCTGAGTTTGGTGCTTTAACGCTGGGGTATCTGGCCCACCCTAGGACATAAGCTAAAATCCAAGTGCTGCTTTTATTTGGGCTGATAATCTGTCCACTTTGCAGTGAGGGCATAAGGGAAACCACTCAGGTGTTGATAAATCCTCCAAAGCCCTCCCAGAAGGACAAACAAGTCCTCCCCCAATTTACTGGGAAAATCATAGAGCATCTGCCTACAACACACAGGAACCATAGGCTCTGCCCCCGGAAGTCCTAGCAACACACAGGTGAGGGCAGCACCACTGAACACAGTCGCTCTGCTAGAGCTTTGCAATGCGACTGCTCCCACTGGACTAGGCTAACCCAGCCCACATACCAATCACCCAAGCTAACTCTGCAAGGAAAAGCTACCCAAAGATAAGCAGTGGTCTTGTGAGGTGCACTAGAAGGGGAGGGAGGAGGGGTGTACATGTTCTGTGCGTCAGCGGGTTGCATGCAGATGTATATCCTTCCAAAATTTCAGAGCTTTTCATCTCTTTACACGCTTTACAAACAGTGGAATGAAATCTCCTCCTTGAGCTGTGAGGCGATAGCAACAAAGATATCGCAGGGCCTCTCCCGCTGCTAATGAGGACACTGGGCCCTTGCCAACATTCCCCCCAGTTATGCTGCCAAAGTGGCTATGAGATACTGAAGACTCACTTGCTGATGCTTCCAAGTGGCTTTGTGCAGAGGACAGAAATTGGGTTTCCGTAGACCTTTGGACTTCATATGAATGTCTCTGTGGGAGGGTGCGGGCCTGGAGGTGTTATGGATCTGGGCCAGCAGGATGTGCTGTTGAAGTGGAAACTTTTTTATTATTATTATTTTTTCCCCTCCTGTTGTCCCTGAACCGGATGGAAATGCCGTCAGCTGGCTGGAAAAATGAGGGAAACTGCTCTGAAAGGTTACAGCTGAGAACATCCTTTCATTAAGGGGATCCTTCCTCCTGTAGCTTCTGCCTTCCAGCAGACACCTCCCTGCACTGGGAGTCTGCTTCCTGAAAAAAAATTCCTGGCCCCAGCGTGCTGTGTAAAGCTTTGCATCAGTTTATACCCCTGCAGTCCATGGGGACCAGTCACCTGTCTTCTGAGGGAGGGGGTCCAGGGGTTTGTATCTGTTCATTGGATGGTAGGGGTTTGCAGTTGGTCCGCCCCGGGGGAGGGTGCTGGGTAATGGTATCCTATTGGTGTTGTCATGACTGTGAGCCCAAGTCCCCCATGCTGGGGTACATCAGTATTTTAAACAAGACTGCTAGCTGCTCCCTTCAACCTTATGGTCCCCACTTTTGTTTACTTTGACCAGCAGGGAGCCTGGGGTTTACGCCAACCTACTGACGCTTGTCAAAACTACACCTGCCTTGTCCACACTAAGATTTTTATCACGTATTAGCTAGGAAGTGGTGGTAGGGGCTAACCATGTGTTAGCAAAGACAAGGCCTTGGTCTTGGAGCTACTTGGCATTGGAGCCTTGTTGTTCTCTCGTTCCTGGAGCTACTGCCTGTTGGGCTGGATGTTGATTCATAGCCTAGTGTAGTGAGAGCATTGGGAGAATACACTTTACCCTGCATTGTCTTTTCACTCTGTCCCTGCAGTCCCCTTGGGGGGTGGGGGGGGGAGAAAGGAAGTGTCAGTCCTCTTGCCGTCTCCTTAGTCTCTTGACCATGAGTTAAGTCCCAGTCTCCCTTCTGGTCCCTTAGTCATTCTTATACAGGAACATCCCAGCTGTTTAGAACTTGGCTTCCTCTGTTCCAAATACAAAAGTCCTACAGTAGTCATTAACTGATTTACAGTGGCATTCTGTAATCACCTGTCAGCTTCCAAGAGTGACTGGATGAAACCCCAAACGCCATTAGCATGGTGCTGACCCGGGCCCATAAATCACTGGTCCAAGACATTCTAGTAGGGCATACCTGAATTTTGCTGCCCCGTCCTGGGTTGCAAATGGAACATGGATTTTAAAAATTGTCAGGGGAAAAAATACGGATCAACTTGAGTCATCGTTGTGATTCAAACAGCAGAAGGAATAGCATTGTCTGTTTTGCTTGTCGAGGTGCTGGCCAGCATGGGAGGGTGGAGTTTCTGCTTGCCAAGAGGTAAGAGTCAGATTAAAAACAGGGGAATTCTAAACTGAACCCTACTCAACTGTTTTCCGTTCCGGAAAAACCCCCACAAGATCAGAAAATGTTACCATGAATGCTGCCCGGTAGCTTTCTTTGTAATTAAGGTCTGTGCTCCCTCCTCAGGGAACATCAACTACCCCAGACCTGTATTGCAGTGTATGTTGTAACAACTTCTCTTGCGTTCCCTGTGAGAGAGTGGGGCCTACCCATCAAAGAGTGCCAAGCTTTTCTCTCCTCGCTGTGAGGCTGTGTAACTTGCTCAAACGCAGGGAAAGGGCAGGGACTGCAGCTGGTTCTGACTGTTTGAGCTGAATGTGTCAAGGAGAAAACGTATCGCCCGACAGCAGGGGCGGCTCTACAAATTTGGCTGCCCCAAGCAGTCATGCCCAGGAGGCGCCCCCGAGCCGCGGACCTCCCGCGGGCATGACTGCGGAGGGTCCGCTGGTCACGCGGCTCGGCTGGACCTCCCGCAGCTGCGGGCGGTTCGCTGGTCCGGCGGCTCCGGTTGAGCTGCCGCAGTCATGCCTGCGGGAGGTCCAGCCGAGCTGTGGGACCAGCGAACCGTCCGCAGTCATGCCTGCGGGAGGTCCACTGGAGCCGCCGGCCGAGCGTCCCCTCCGCAGTCATGCCTGCGGCAGGTCCGCTGCTCCCGGGGCTCCGGTGGACCTCCCACAGGCATGACTGCGGCAGGTCCGCCGGCCCAGCCTGCCGCCCCCCCGGGAAAGGGCCGCCCCAGGCAGGTGCTTGCCCCGCTGGGCTCTGGAGCCGGCCCTGCCCGACAGTGCAGAGAACATGAACTGTCCTCTTGGCTTCTTTGATTGATTGACTCCTTCACCTAGACTGTGTTCATAATAAATCTTCAAAGGACCAGGAGTGCAGAGTAACATCACTGCTGCTTTTTGATTTGGGTTCTTGTATGTTCTCCTATCAACACACTTGTACCATGTATCCGATTTTGTTTTCCTTCCTATTGGCTCTACTTGTAGTTTGTTTTGCATTCTCACTCACCTGTGTCCTTTTCTTCTCTAGTTTATTAAAAGAACTAAGATTGAGAGAGGCCATAATTAAAAATCTCCTAAAACATTCCTTTTCCTTCCTGTCTATCAAACTTTCTGTTGGCTGGCTAACCACAAGGGGTGTGAGGAAACGAGGTTCCAGGTGCACCCCATCAAAATGGCTAAGCTATAGGGCAGAGGTGGGCAAACTACAGCCCGGGGGCTGCATCCAGCCCGCAGGACCATCCTGCCTGACCCTTGAGCTCCTGGCCAAGGAGGCTAGTCCCTGGCCCCTTCCCTGCTGTCCTCCCTTCCCCACAGCTACGCCGCCACGTGGGCAGCGTTCTGGGTAGTGAAGCGGAACGTTCCTGCCGAGCAGAGCGGCAGCATGTCTAGCTCCGGCTGGGCAGCACGGCTGGCAGACACACTACTCTGAGCAGCATAGTAAGGTGGCCGGGGGGTTGGATAAGGGGCAGGAGGTCCCTGGGGTGAAGACAGGGAGCAGGGGGCGGTTGGATGGGGCAGAGGTTCGGGGGGGCAATCGGTCTGGGGAACGGGGGTGGTTGGATAAGCATGGGAGTCCCGGGCAGCCTGTCTGGGGGTGGATAGGGGTCAGGGCAATCAGAGGACAGGGAGCAGGGGGGTTGGATAGGGGGTGGAATTCCAGGGGGCCGGTCAGGGGCGGGGGGTTCTGGGAGGGGACGGTCAGGGGACAAGGAGTAGGGGGTGGTGGAATGGATGGGTCAGGGTATCTGAGGGGGGTCATCAGGGGGCGGGAAGTGGAAGGAGGCAGGGGCCAGGCTGTTTGGGGAGGTACAGCCTTTCCTACCCACCCCTCCATATAGTTTCGGAACCCCGATGTGGCCCTCGGGCCAAAAAGTTTGCCCAGCCCTGTTCTAGCGCATATACCAGAGCGTGTCTGGGATTTACTGCATGGCCAAAGAGAAGGTTAAAAGTGACTTCTAGCTTGCTGTTCTGATGGTCTCCTTCTTGTTTCTCAGAAACAATGTGTCAGTTTCATCTACAACAATATCCTTTCATCTCTTGGCTTGCAGGCTCCAGTGCATTCTGGGATGGCCTAGTACAAAGAGTGCCTTATTATGTTTGTGTATGTGATTCTGTTTTTTCCACATCATTGACCTAGTGCCTTCCACGTCCTTGGTTATGCAACAACCGCAGGCTGGTTAACGCTGTCCTCACCAGAACTACCATTGTGTTTCCTTCCTCCATACAGGGGCTTCCTGCAGGCTCAGAAATGTTCGCCTAAGATTGTGACCTTTTTCCATCCTCGAGAGTAGATGCTGACATGTAACCAAAGTTGCATAGTGGTCTGCAGAGGCATCTGCCCTGTACCACAAACACATTCTCTTCCTTTGTTCTGTGTGAGATTCACTCTCTCTTTATTGAACTTTTTCCCCCTGTTTTCTCTTGGCCACAGCTGGGTTTTGCTGATCTGAATCTGGCAGAATTTGCTGGCTCTGGATTCACTGTCCGATGCTGCTTGCTGGAAGGATACGATACCAAGAACACCCGCCAGGATAACTCCATCCTAAAGGTGCGTAGTCAGTGTTCGCATGGAAGGGATCCTAGACTTCAGTGCATTCTTCAAAAATCCCGCCTGAATTTGTAGTACAGAATTTTGTTCCCAGCCTTCCCACTTGCAACCTTGTGAGCAGAGATGTTTAGCAGAGAAGCACCTTTCCAAAGCCAGACTGGAGATAGTTTCCCACTTCCATAGAGAGCAGTCATTCTGATGCGTACAGGTATGCAGTTAAACAGTAGCAGTCCAATAACATCCTGTATCTGCAGATAAAACATGAGCTGGAAGAAAGTCTTGAGTCCACCATTAGAGCTGCTGTAGCATCTTTCTGAGCAGGAGGTGCTGATACATCATGGATATAGTGATGCTAGTGGCTTAAAATAATGCTCCACTGTATCTCTCAATCTTACTTTTGCGTTGGATGGAAAGGCAGTCCTGCTGATCCAAAGCACTGTGCAAGCTCCTGATTCCTAGATTCCCCTTCTCCCAGTCTCACAGGACCCAGTGCTGATATCCCCATTGATGACTGACTAGTTGGGTGGAGTTGTCAGTTCCTAATGAGCTGTATCATTTCTATCTCCCATAGGTCACAATTGGAATGTCCCTGCTCTCTGGGGACCCCTGCTTCAAAACGTGAGTTGCTGGGTCGTCTTCCACTCTTGCGGAACCTGTTGCATTTGCTGGGTTTTTTGGACACACAGCTGTTCCCTGAAGGGTGGGGCTATCCACCCTGAGCTGTCCTCGATCCCTGGTAGAGCCCAGTGACATACAAACATGATCCTGTGCATCTTATCCACAGATCACCTAAGCAATTTTATAAACCAGTAAACTTCCCCAAAAGTACAGTAGGAAAAAAGCTTATAACTGGGAATAATTGTAGGGGACAATTTCCTGGTGCAAGTGCTGGAGGAACCAACTAGGGGAAAAGCTCTTCTTGACCTGCTGCTCACAAACAGGGAAGAAATAGTAGAGGAAGCAATAGTGGATGGGAACCTGGGGGGCAGTGACCATGAGATGGTCGAGTTCAGGATCCTGACACAAGGAAAAAGGGAAAACAGTAGAACAGAGACCCTGGACTTCAGAAAAGCAGACTTTGACTCCCTCAGGGTACTGATGGGCAAGGTCCCTTGGGAGAATAACATGACGGGGAAAGGAGTCGAGGGAAGCTGGCTGTATTTCAAAGAAACCTTATTGAGGTTGCAGGAACAAACCATCCCGATGTGTAGGAAGAGAAGTAAATATGGCAGGCGACCAGCTTGGCTTAACAGTGAAATCCTTGCTCGTCTTAAACACAAAAGAACAGCTTACAAGAAGTGGAAGATTGGACAAATAACCAGGGAGGAGTATAAAAGTATTGTTCAGGCATGCAGGTGTGAAATCAGGAAGGCCAAATCACACTTGGAGTTGCAGCTAGCCGGAGATGTTAGGAGTAACAAGAAGGGTTTCTTTAGGTATGTTAGCAACAGGAAGAAAGTCAAGGAAAGTGTGGGCCCCTTGCTGAATGAGGGAGGGAACCTAGTGACAGAGGATGTGGAGAAAGCTAGTGTACTCAATGCTTTTTTTGCCTCTGTCTTCACAGACAAGGTCAGCTCCCAGACAGCTGCACTCTGCAGCACGGTATGGGGAGGAGGTGACCAGCTCTCAGTGGAGAAAGAAGTAGTTCGGGGCTATTTAGGAAAGCTGGACGAGCACAAGTCCATGGGGCCGGATGCACTGCATCCGAGGGTGCTAAAGGAGTTGGCCGATGAGATTGCAGAGCCATTGGCCATTATCTTTGAAAAATCATGGCGATCGGGGGAGGTCCCGGATGACTGGAAAAAAGCTAATGTAGTGCCCATCTTTAAAAAAGGGAAGAAGGAAGATCCAGGGAACTACAGGCCAGTCAGTCTCACCTCAGTCCCTGGAAAAATCATGGAGCAGGTCCTCAAGGAATCAATCCTGAACCACTTAAAGGAGGGGAAAGTGATCAGGAACAGTCAGCATGGATTCACCAAGGGCAAGTCATGCCTGACTAACCTAATTGCCTTCTATGACGAGATAACCGGCTCTGCAGTGGATGTACTATTTCTGGATTTTAGCAAAGCTTTTGATACAGTCTCCCACAGTATTCTTGCCAGCAAGTTAAAGAAGTCTGGGCTGGATGAATGGACGGTAAGGTGGATAGAAAACTGGCTAGATGGTCGGGCTCAACGGGTAGTGATCAATGGTTCCATGTCTAGATGGCAGCCGGTATCAAGTGGAGTGCCCCAAGGGTCGGTGCTGGGGCCGGTTTTGTTCAATATCTTCATTAACGATCTGGAGGATGGTGTGGACTGCACCCTTAGCAAGTTTGCAGATGACACTAAACTGGGAGGAGTGGTTGATACGCTGGAGGGTAGGGATAGGATACAGAGGGACCTAGACAAATTAGAGGATTGGGCCAAAAGAAATAGGATGAGGTTCAACAAGGACAAGTGCAGAGTCCTGCACTTAGGACGGAAGAATCCCATGCACTGCTACAGACTAGGGACCGAATGGCTGGGTAGCAGTTCTGCAGAAAAGGACCTAGGGGTTACGGTGGACGAAAAGCTGAATATGAGTCAACAGTGTGCCCTTGTTGCCAAGAAGGCTAATGGCATTTTGGGTTGTATAAGTAGGGGCATTTCCAGCAGATCAAGGGATGTGATCATCCCCCTCTACTCAGCACTGGTGAGGCCTCATTTGGAGTACTGTGTCCAGTTTTGGGCCCCACACTACAAGAAGGATGTGGATAAATTGGAGAGAGTCCAGCGGAGGGCAACAAAAATGATTAGGGGGCTGGAGCACATGACTTATGAGGAGAGGCTGAGGGAACTGGGATTGTTTAGTCTGCAGAAGAGAAGAATGAGGGGGGATTTGATAGCTGCTTTCAACTACCTGAAAGGGGGTTCCAAAGAGGATGGATCTAGACTGTTCTCAGTGGTAGAAGATGACAGAACAAGGAGTAATGGTCTCAAGTTGCAGAGGGGGAGGTTTAGGTTGGATATTAGGAAAAACTTTTTCACTAGTAGGGTGGTGAAGCACTGGAATGGGTTACCTAGGGAGGTAGTGGAATCTCCTTCCTTAGAGGTTTTTAAGGTCAGGCTTGACAAAGCCCTGGCTGGGATGATTTAGTTGGGTTTGGTCCTGCTTTGAGCAGGGGGTTGGACTAGATGACCTCCTGAGGTCCCTTCCAACCCTGAGATTCTATGATTCTATGATTCTATGATTCTAGACTCCTGCATTCTATCCCCAGCTCTGCCACAGACTCTGAGTGACAGGCAGTTCACTTATTTTCTTTGTGCTTGTTTACCCATCTGTAAAATGGAGAAAACGTTTGGCTTACAGAGGTGTTTGTAAAGCATTTTTAGATATACTGATAGAAGGTACAAGTACAAGGTCACTTTTTGACTTCTTAGAACTGCCAGTTAGTGGTATCTATTACTTACATTTAAAAAAAAATCTGACTGGATTAAGGGATTAATAGTAACATCTACGAATGAACGGGTGAGATGAACCATGAAAGGAGACGTGTGGGGGACTTCCCAAAGTGTACTCTCATTTTGGCTTCTTTGCTGCTTTGTGATGGAGAAAAGAAGCATAATTTTTTAAAAAAAATCTGTTTTTAACCTTAAAAATAACAAGAATTTAGTCTTGGTTTCTGTCCATCCCCCTCCCCGACCGGTTTTGTTGGAGGATTTTTTTTATTTTATTTTTTTTTGTCATGGGAAGTGGCCCCAGGTCTGTGCTGTGATCTGTTTGTTCACCTTAACTGAAGATATCCTTTCCCCCAGTGCTAGGCATTGGAGAGTGTTAGCAACAAACCCCAGCTCTCAATATGAGCTGTACCATCCTGTCCTTTTGTGAGCAGTAGTAATCAAAACTTGAGGCACTGGAGAGAGATTTCACTATTGAAAACAAGGTCTCTGACAGCCACAAAATAATTGTGGTATGAGATCCTAACACTGTTCTGCAGCATTTGCATAGTGATGTCACGACAATGCATGAAGACAGTGAATCAGAACCACAACAAATATATTACACTGTAATGTTGAAAAGTCTTGACTGAGCTATATGTGCATCTCTTGGTGACTGTTCAACAAAATAACTTTTTTTTTTTTTTAACTTCTGCTGCATGCTTCTTGGAGTCCACGCTTAACTTTTGCCTCTGTAGTAATGTCAGTTACAGATGTGACTTTAACAACATATTTATATGGGCAAAAGCCCTAGTGTAGTTGGTTTTATGCTTGCAAAAATGTGCTGGTAAAGCTTATTTTGTTTGGGGGACTGGTATAAGCTGTACCTGTAAAAAGCACTTTTCTACTGAGATAAGCAGCATCTAGACAAGGAGGGTTCACCCCCTTTCCCAAATATGCTTTTTCGATGTTGACGGGGGGGTTCCAAAGATTTTAGATTAGTGGACAGTTCTGGCGTCCTGTGTTTTTTAAGAAGGATGTCGAAAAATTGGAGAGGACCTGGGAGAGAAGAAAGGAGTGCAATCTGTTTAGTTCATCTAAAACATTGAGGCGGTGAATTGATGATAGAGTATAAGTGACCTTGTAGGGAGAAAATGCCGAATACTAAAGGGCTAGTTCAGACAGGCATAACAAGGCTTGAAATTAAAGCCAATTTTAGATTAGAAATAAGGCCCACACTTTTAATAGTGAGGGTGATTAGCCATTGGAAAAAACTTATCAAGAGAAGTGATGGATTCTCCATCTCTGGAACTCTTCAAATCAAGATGCTTTTTGGAAGATATGCTTCAGTCAGTCACAAATTATTGGACTTAATCCAGGGTTAACTGAGTGAAATTCTCTGGCCTGTGTTGTGCCGGAGGTCAGACTGAATGAATTTTATGATTCCTTCTGGCCTTAAAATCTATAAAATAGTCTGATTATTTTTTTAAAGTGACCAGTTGAGAAGACAAAAGACTTTTTAAATCACTTATGTAGTAATTTTGCTAGTTCGCTGGCCACTGTAGTCTTCTAAACTAGTCAAATACCTGAATTTCTAATGTAAAAAAACAAGCAGAAAAGCAAAGGTGTTGCAGTGTTCCCTGCTTACAAAACTCCTTGCAGGCTTCCATCCTTCCCCACAAAGAAGCAAGAAGGGAATGGTCTCCTTTGTTAGTCACCTCTTCAAGCTGCCAGTTCTGCTTGCGTAATTTGTATCACGTCCTGTCTTTTGGCCATTGCAGGCCTCCTTCCACAGCCAAATCCATCACCATCCCAGGACAGGATTCCTCCCTGCAGTTGACCTGTAAAGGCGAGGGGACTACCAGTAGCATCAGCGGCTCGGCCACTATTGGAGCAGTGCGTCAGGCCAAGTCGAGACCCACCATTCTCAATCCAGGTACAGGCCCTCTGTGCTCAGGACTGATACAGCACTTTGTTGTTCCAGGATTCCATTAAGCTTGGAAGGTTAATGAATCTCTGCATTGCATGTTCTCCCTCACCAGTCCTAGTGTCTTTGCTAATTAAGAAACCTGTAAGACTCTCTTTTAGATGTAGCTAAGCAGGGTGAACATGAAAGTGCAGCACATGTAATTCTGTTAACAGAGGAGATAGAGCCATTCCAGGGACTGACTTAATGTGTTGCTTGCAATCCTCTCTAAGGGGCCCTCACTGTGGTTCCTCTTATATTCAGTGACACTTAACACTGTTCACCCCTCTGCTGTTAGGTTTGCTCAGGCTGATGTTTAGAAAAGGTCCTGCTCTGCCTTTAGTGCTTCAGGGTCTGAGATCTAATGGTCTCATTCCAGCTGCTGAAGCAGAGTTCTTTGACTTCCATTTTTCAAGGACATTGCAGCCTCCCCCAGCTCCCTTCTTTAAAGTGAAGGGGCTGCAAATATACTGTGACAGATACATAGTGCACCAAAATCTGGAGCTACCCAGTTCACCTCAATGAGCCCTTTAAAAAAAACAAACCTGGCTTACATGTTTACCCAGGAGACCAAAAATGCTCCTTACAACCCTTTCACATGCAGGTGAAATCTCGAAATTCAGAGGTAGCACCGACTCTTCAGGCCATATTCAGAGGTGATGTAATGATGGTGAAACTCACCCTTATGAGGGTAGAAGAGTGGGGGTTATAGTAGGAAAAGCAGCTAACAGGAAGGAGTTTTATATCGTACATCCGTCAGCCCAAGGGTGAGACTGAAGCAGGACAGAGTTCCAGTCTGAGGTTTACCATCATCTCTGACTCAGGCCCCACATCTGACTTGTACCTGTGTATATGAGGGAAAGATGGATTCAATCCACCTCGCTCTTGTCCTCACAAACTCAGTGCATTTCCCTACCTGTTGGGATCCTCCCACGTTTTTGTTGGAGCTTTGAGAATCCTGCCCCTTTGGTTTTTTGTACCACCCTCTGTTGCTCTTCACTTGAAAAGTCCTGGGTTATGGCCTTCGCAGCACTCCACAGGCTGCTTTGTCTGAGTAGTGAAGAGCCTATAAGCAGCACTTGGTCTCTTGCATGGCATGCACCAAGCTGGCTTAATATTTTTCAAAGGTATCTTTTACTTATGAAATAGCTTCAGACATGACCCATCATCTCCATGGGGTTGAAGGATCGGAGGTCCCTGGTAACTCCAGAGTTGGGCATCCTGTCAGCCACTGGAATGGGTGACTACTCTGACACAGCCTCTCATGGCTACTGTCATAAATGGTCCCTGGCAGCTTCTAGCTCTGTGCAAGTCAATGTAGAGCAAGAAGCGTGCACCCTCCCAGCCTTCCCTGGCCCATCCAGTCTTTCTGCAGGAAGTGGTGAACTGGCTGGCTGAGATAATGTGAGTGCTTCGTTGTTTTGGCAGGCGTTCCAGAGGAACCAGACCAGAATCTGTCCAGTCCAGAGGAAGTATTCCACTCAGGGCATTCACGGAACTCCAGTTATGCCAGCCAGCAGTCCAAAATCTCTGGTAATTGTTGACCTGCTGAACTTTGGCATCCATGTCCAGGAAGGCACAGGTCTTCAGATCTCCAAATCTATTTTCCTTTGGCACTCTCCTGCTCTGAGAGTGATTCACAGCCACGCCTGTGACCTGGAGCCACTCCCAAGCCTGCCTTCTGAACTCCCAGTTTTGTGATGACTGCAGATCTGACCTGATCTGTGTAATCCTCTGCCTTTGTGGATTGAGGTTCCTCTCCTCCTCAGTGAAGCTTCCCTGCCCTGACTGGAGACTTGGCTCTTTGCACTGTGTTGCTATGGGTTGGTAGGTTTGGTTTGTCACGAGTCTCTCTCCACAGGTTACAGCACGGAGCACTCTCGCTCCTCCAGTATGTCTGATTTGACCCACCGCCGGAATACGTCCACCAGCAGCAGCGCCTCTGGGGGGCTCAGTTTGACAGTGGAGTGTCCTGAGGGAGAGCGGGACCACAAACTAGACAAGCCACCTCGCCCCCCAAGACCAGCCATCCTGTTGGATAGATCATCCCGGTAGGTACAGTATAAAGATGATATCTCTGTGGAGGGGGAAGGGCCTAGAAACAAAGGATCCTTCGCTCTTCCTTTACCTTTATGGCCTCAGATTTGCTGTTGCTATAATCGGAAAGGAAGAGGCTACAGCTAAGGGACACAAACAGCCCTGGCAGCCGGTGACCCCAGGGGCTGAATCTGTTTTTGTTTTTTTTCCCCTCCCAGAAGGAAAAAGGATTCAGTGGAGAGTCACCCAACGTGGGTGGATGATACTAGGATTGATGCTGACGACATAGTGGAGAAAATCATGCAGAGTCAGGATTTCACAGACGTCAGCAATACTGAAGGTGAGATTAGTACGAGGCGCAGAGGGGAGACTCGCTGCTCCTCTTCCAGCCTTAGCGACGTTCATCAACCTCTCTAATTCCAACTCCGGCGTCACTCGATGTTGCCTCCCACTCCCCTGTAATTTGCTGTTAGTACTTGCTGGAAGTTTCAGTGGCAGATATCTTAAAGGGACCCCACTGATGTGAAAACTGCATTTCCTTCTGAAAACACTTTGTACCTGCTACTGTTACAAGTAACTGAAGCTGTGAGGCTGGAGGCAAACAGTCCTTCTCTTTTCCAGGTTTACTTTTGACAGCACCTCATGTGTAGTCAGTTTTGCTGCTCAGTTGCATCACCCTCCTGCATAGCTCTGGGGCAGCTCCGGGGCATGCTTTTTCCCACGCTGTGCAAGAGGAACAGTTTGCCAGTAACAGGAGCAGCAAAGCTGAAGAGGAAGCAGGGTAGGTGTGTGCAAAGAGAGGGGAAGAAGGAGGGGTTTAAACATACTGGCACTTGGACCTGACCAAAAGACCCTTACGAATACTGCAGAGGAGGAAAAAAGCCTTATCAATCTTTTTAAAGGAACTGAAAACAATGTTTTTAAAAACCGGTCAGTTTAGGGGAAAATTTCCCCTAAACTTTTTTCCTCCTTTAAAATAAATATTTAAACTAATTTTCTTGCCTGTTATACAAACCAGAACTCTAAACTTTAATCTAATTTGCTGTTCATTACTCACACAGTTCACTGTTTGCATTTCCATCAGCTTGGATGATTTAAAAACAGGTTATCGTGCTTCATTAATTAATTTGCACTCCGCTCTCTGTGGGAAAACTAGACAGGACAGAACAGGGTACCTCCATAGTGGTGTAATGATGAGATGGCAAATGGTGCAGGGGAACGTTTGTCTCTTGGAGTTTTTAAAATAATGCTAAGGACTCCTTGTTCATGACACGGTTTAGAAGTTTTAAAAAAAACCAACCTAGTCATCAAAACCGTATTCATTAAAATTTGTTTTTAAAAGCTTACTCTTCCGAAGTCTGATTTGCCCTGGGGATCTTCCTAAAGCAAGGAGGAGAGGGAGTTCCATGAAGCTTCACAACCATCAGAGCAAGAGTGTAAACACACCTGCGCTCACAGAAACGGAATGAAAATGGATTTTTTTTTTCCCCTAGCTGAGCATTGTGTAACATGGACCGTAGGAGACATCTGGGGATTGTCAGGACTGTGGATTTTACTGTCTTTTTCTTTCTCTTCTCCTATCCGCAGACAGTAACCTGAGGTTGTTTGTGAGCAGAGATGGCACAACGACATTGAGTGGGATTCAGCTGGGAAACAGGTATGGCTCCTGAAAGGTTGGTAGACGCTGGGGCTCTGTGAAGATTGCTCAGCTAGTTCTTTGTGCTTAGGAGACTTTCACCTCGCCTCAGTAGAGATTTCTGAAGATCGTGCGATACATGATGGCTTTGTTCCCACATTATTGCTCCTGGGATCCCATTTAGTCACAGGATGCAGCTGTGCTTGTGTGTGTTCCGAGCTCAGCAGAAGCTTGACTGGGGTATTTGATCTTGGCTGCTAGAATGGGGACAGAGGGAAGGTGTGTAAAAGTACAGAACAATCGGGGTTGGTCTATCTTTCTCTGCTTTCAAAGCCTGTTCAAGGCAGGCAACTTTGTTGCCCCCTGTTGGATTATAGCAAAACTGCAAAGCCTAGTTCGTTCTCAGCTGCATGCTTTCCTGCGTCTGTTCAGAGCTCCGAGAGATGCTATTAAGTACACTGTTCCCATAATGCTTTGCACTGCCATAGCACCTTTCATCACAGGATCTCAAAGCCTTTTACATTCACTAAACCTCACAAGCTCCAGGATAAGTGGAGCTTGGGGTGAAGTGCCTCATGCAGAGTCCCACATCAAGTCAGTGGCAAAGCTGTGACTAGAGCCCTGGAGTGCTCCGGCTTTCGCTGCTCCAATAGACAGCTTCCTCTCTGGAGACTTTCCAGATGTCCTCAGCCTAGCCTCTTTCATCTGTCTCTCGCAGGAAGGAAAAGTGTGTTGCAGCCAGTTCTCTTTCCAGCTTTGGGATGTTGATTGCCATTTGGCTGCCTGGCTTTTGTTATGCAGGCTGGTTTAGCTATTTTCAGTATTTTTTTTAATTGTTTGGAAAAAATTCCTGAATTCTGAGCTCTGCATAGATGCTTGTTTTAATCTAAAGGTATGAATACAAGTACTTGTTCTCTCCCTCCCACCCCCTCCTCCTGCAGGGCCTCATCTGGAGTTTATGAGCCAGTGGTGATTGAAACCCGTTAAATGTGAAGAACAGGGTAGACCTGCTGGCAACAGACCCCCTACCCCGTCCTCTGCCACACGGATGCCAGTCTGTACCTCTCTACATGCAACATTCCAGAAGGGATTTCTCCAGACCCCTCCCCTTACGTTTGCACTGCAGAACTCCTCCGAGACCATACCACTCCAGAACGTGCACTTTTCCTGACTTGGCATTAACTCCCCGCTCATCCCAGTGCTTCCAAACACCCCTGAATTCCCTGCAGATCCAAGGGGTCTGTCTGGAAGCCTTCTCTTTGCTGGAGGATGTTCCTCCCTTCCCCAGTCCTTCATTCCACGCATTGCTTCCTTACTAGGGATTTCCTCACTCCGGTATCTGCAAACGATTGGGTTGTACCACTGTGAACTTTTTCAAACCACTGAAGGGGAAAACCAGAACTGACAAACCAGGAAAGCAGCTCCTTGTTGAAACAATGAGCTGGCCACTTGCAGGATACTTGATTCCACTGATTCTGCGTTGTGGATTGCAAGGAAACTTCACCTCCGATGGCAACATTTTACTGAGCAATGAATCCAAAAAAACAAACCCCCCCCAGTCATCTGCTCATAGGAAACATTTCCCAAAAGTGCATTTCAGAAAACTAATGGAACAGACAGAGATGGAACTCGATGTTAAAGTTAAATGCTATCGCTTGTTAGCATCACTAATTGCAGTACCGCCTTCCACTGCTGGGCATGGGAGGCCATTTTCATCAGTTGGTATTAGCAGGAGCACTTTAGAAATTCCATATGTGCCCAGAACAGGGGGTGTGATTTGGTTGTGATGATCGCTTCCATCATGGCAAGGGTGGCTAAACGGTTGTCTTTCCCAACCAGAGCCAGTGAGGGAACTGTTTCTGATTGGCCCTTCATGCCATGTGAGAAGGGAGCCGTTGTCAAGTCAGTCCCCTCCTATGCTGGGGAGAAGCTTTGACTAATGCAGAAAGAAATGGCTAAATCTCAGCTACTTTGGAGTGGAGCCCTCCTGCTGCACTAGCCACAGCAGCCATTCTCCTCCACCCCTGACGTGTGAACTCTGGGTCTGACAGGCTTACAATTGGTCGTCTTGGTTGATCTTTTCATGTTTGAGTTTTCTCGTTTGGTTTCTGCAGTTGTCTGAAACATTTACTGCCCTTTTTCCTGGCGCGATGTGGCAGAAAAGAGGTGAGCCTTTTTCAACTCCCACTTGTAGATTTCTCCCAGCAGCTGAACTACAGGTGAGGATCTAGGCAGGCTACTGCCTTGGGTTGGCTGCAGGCTGCGTTCGCAGCCCTTTCTGTACAGATGCTTTCAGCCTATAAGCTATTTCTGTGTGGTGCCCGTTCCTTTTTTGCTGTTGTCCTGTAGTAGCACTCGGCAGCCATGCACTTTGACTAACAGCACACTCCAGGTCACTGGCTACACACATGTGCGTGTGCACGCATCCTATTTCTCTCACAACACGCTGGCCCATTTTAGCAGGAAGAAGAAATTGGTAATTGATCGTTTTTGTTTTTCAAATTCTTAATTATGGCCAAGCTTTTTTCAGGACTAAAGGTTGTGTCCCGGGGTAACTAGAACGCATGCAGGTGAGCTGTGGGAAAGGCAATTCCACAGAAGATTGCAAGACTGAAGGGGCCTGGATTTCTAATCTGACTAGCCCTGGAGGCTTGGATGGGGAGGATTCTGTGAGCAGCATAGCAAGGCTGGCTCTAGCTATTCATGCCACAGTCCTGCCCGTCCCTCTCCTTGCGTACTGTAGCTGTGCAGACAGCATCTTGGGGGCCACTCTTTTTCGCCCACCTACCTTCCCCTCAGAGAGAATTAACTAATCGTGGCCTAGGCCCGTCAAACCTTCTGGTTGAACGTGGGAAAGAGCTCCTGGTTGGACCAAGTCTATCCAAAGGCAAGGCCCTTTTGCTCTTGCCTACATTTTAATCATCATCTCCTCTCCGCTCGGGTTGGCACCAGGTAGCAGGTTGGTGAGATGCCGAGCTGGCTTAGGTAGAGCTGGCTCTACACTGTTTAGGATTCCAAAGGTTTGGAGAAGGGGGAGAATTAGTTAGAGCTGCTGCCGGAGAGGCTGGGTTGGCTGGCCCAGCGCCCCTCCAGCAGTGCTTCAACCTGCTTTCCCTATGGGCAAAGGCACTCTATGGTGCAGAGCCCCCCCGAAGTTAATGGGAGCGGTGGGTGAACGGTGGGCATGCAGCACTCCTGGAAACCGGCTCCTAAATTCCTGCAGCCTTCCACCAGCACTTGGGAGGAGACAAGTAACACAGGAATGAGTCCAAAACCAGGTCAGTTTAGCTGCTTCCCTCTGGTGTCCATCTTGCTTGTTACTGCACCAATGGCTGGGAACCAAGAGCCTTTGTTCTGGGCTCCAGCTGGCAAGAGAGGTAACTGGGCTGGGAGGGGCCGTTTGCTGTGACATGTCACAAAACACTCTTTGGACAAAAGGAGGAGCAGGTTAGCTTTCAAGAAACTGTGTCCTCCCCCGTCACCAGGCTGGCAAGCAACCCTAACCTCTGATCCCGAGATGTTGGAGAGCTGCGGCCTTTCTGTAGATTGCTTTCTCTGGCTTTGCAGCAGTTCAGTGCTCTGCTGTTTAAGTTCTTGACAGTTTTTGTGCCTCTTGGTCTTGTTCCCTGGCAGTTGTTGATGAGTTTGTAGACGTTGGTCTGTTAGCAACTTTTAGCTCAGACCCCTCCTGTTTTGAGGAAGAGAGCAGCCCTAGTCATGTGGAACAAGTGAGTAGAGCTAACCTGTGATTGTTCAGAACAGGGCCCAGGGAGGGGGGAGGAGTCGTCTTTCCGCATACCACACCAGATTCCAGCTTCGCATCCTCCCTCACAAGTGATGCCCAACAGTCCCGCAGCCTGGTGCTGCATGTGTACTTTGGAGCACAGAAGGAGGCTGAACAGGCATTGGGATCGGCTGGGCAGCAGGTCTGCTGCCTGGCTGGAAGCTTTGTATCTTGCAAGCACTTTTTTCCTCATGGCATTGCTGGTATTAGTTGCTAGTTGGGATGCTGAAGAATATTTTGGGAGTTTGTCAAACTTAAACCACTGGTTAGTTTCCAAGGTTGTTTTTTTTTTCCTTGAAGTTTATTGAATTTTTATAAACCCAGCAGGCTGGTGTTGTCGTTTCATTGATATTTTATTCCAGGGAGGCTAAGGGAGGTAACTTTTCCTCCCCAATTGTCCCCTTCTCAGGGGATCCAGAAGTGAACTAGGCAAGGAAAGGGCCCTCTGGTGAGATTTTTGCATCCCTGATCAATGGTGTAGGCCCTGGTCTCTGGTGCAGGAGAGCAGGGCGGTTAAGCTGGGCTGACCCAGGGGAGCAGAGCTGGATTCCCTGCCCCCCTGCCCTCAGCCCCCAGGGCCAAGTTGCAATGGACTGGATTCCCCATTGCAACTTGCAACAGATTAACATTTCAAGACCTTTCTATTTGGAAGCCCACTGCAAAGCGTGGGGTCTTCAGCCTAATATCTTTTCTTACTAACTTTTTAAAAGAAACCGTAAACTGAAGAATTATCCGGGGAAGGGCAGACGTAAAGGTCATGACTCGGCATAGCCCCCAAATGAGTCGGGGAGGAGACTGGCTCGGCCCTGCTCTGCTCTGGGTGGGAATGAGAATGGGGAAAGGATGACCTAACGCCTCCAGTTTCTCTGTGACTGGCACTTTAAATGGGAGCTTTCATGCTGTCCTGATGATTTAAGGACAGCCAGTTTCTTAGTGTCTCCCCCAGCGCCACCCTCTGGAGGGAAAGTTTAGCCCTTTTTAAATGTTTTTGGTTTTTAGAGTGTGTTGAACTGGGCTGAGATCTGAAGAAAGTTGTTGCATTACAATGTAATAGGAGGGGTTGATTTTATTTTATTGCGTTGTTGTTTTAAATTCATGGTTGTGCAGCTGGACTCTGCACTCACCACCCTCTGGGAAACTTCACTCCAGGTACGCTTGAGACGAGAGTGCCCAGGTGAAAGGCTCCCCTCCTGGGGAGAGGGAGCCGAGCAAACCTTCCCCACCCTGGTCCCTTGCTGCCTTACCTCAGGAGCTGCCAACTAATTCATCGCTCCGCTCCTCTCCCCCAATCCCAAGCTGAGGGAGTTGCTGCTCCAGTGACTCTGTCCTGTAGACAGGGCTGATCTCTATAGGCCTGTTCCCACAAACGCTGCGCCCGGTAGCGAGTTTTTGTGGTTCTTACAAGCCGCCACCTCTACCTAATGGGCTGATCCTGCAAAGTCCAGTCCCCACCCCCGAAGCTGCATTTTCCATCCGCCCTCCTCTGGAGTCCTAACCCAGTCTCCTCCGCAGCTCCATCGAGCTGTTCCTCCTACCCACGGGGAAGGGGAGTCAGCATAGAAAACCTGGGAAATCACAGGAACTTGGAAGAAGGTTTGAGCTGGAGGTGCAGCTGATCCTCTTACTTGCCTTGAGAGCATAAGAAAATGTTTGTTAAAGCCCATATTTTTTCATGTGGGGGGGAAAGGGGAGATTGTTTTATTCTCTTGAACATGAATTGAGCTCAGTGATCTTCAGAAGAGAAGCGCACTCGATTTATATTCAGATGCTATAGAGAGAGAGAGATGACAGATATTTTTGGAAAGGGAATGGGTCTATGCAAATTTCCAAAATGGCTTGAAAGAGAATTTAACTTTTTTTTACCTTGAAATCTAAAGAAGAGAAAATCTAATTTTTTTTTCCACAAAGCAGAAGTGCGTGGAGAAAGAAGCTACTTCCACGGCTCTATTTTGATGATGATTCACGGAAAGTTTATGGGCTGGAGGGAATGACTATTTTTCACCATTTTTTATCTTGCTCCTCTAGTTTTTTGTTTCTTTTCTAATGGAATGCTGTGCCGTCTTTGATTCAGCAGATCGTGTCTGTATTTTCTGTATCTGGTTCCTAATGTAGAGAAATAACAAATATAAGAGGAAATCACTATAATGTCAAATGTTGTTACGGTTTTGGGGAAAATAAAGGGTTTTTTTTGGTACTTCACTTATTGATCTTTGGCTTGTTTCCCGCACTCCCCTCCACACCCCCAGTGCATCCTGGGGTTTCTTAATCTCCTTGCTGATGAAAGTGAAGCTGTGCATGTGCAGTACCTAGCACAGTGAGCGCCTACATATCACTGCAATACAAATAATTGACCCATGGAATCCCTCCATGAATTCTGGGACAGTAGCTAAGCTATGAAGGGCTTATTTAGCAGGGCTCTCCCTCCCTTGACTTAATTACTGGAAGTGGGTAGGAAGGGAAATCGAGAAGGTTGCAAACACCACAAGCCCCAACACCCAACGTGGAGTGGATCACCTGAAATGGGGGGGTTCCCAGTCTCGAAGAGGAATACAAAAAAGATGCAAAGTAGATCTCACTTTAAGTGCCTGAGCAAGACCGGTGTCTGCATTGAGGCAATTGCCACCATCTTGCCCAGCACAGGAAAAAATAGTGTTTGATCCGGGGCTGGCCAGCTCCACCCTGTGTGCCTGCATTGACTGCTGCTTTTGTCAGGAAAGACAACAGGCAGAAGTTCCCAGACTCCGGTCCGTGGAGCATCTGCTGGCCATCTGCAGCGATCTGGCTGAACACATGGTTCTGGTTCCTCAGTTGAACTGCGGAGAAGCCAGGAATCTATTAAACAGCTTCAGAGGGCTAGGCTAGTCTACACGCGACCCAGGCTTTGGTGATACGGCTCTACGGGCAGAGCCCCCAGTGTAAAGCTGCCTATGCCGACAGGAGCTTTTCTGCTGCATGGTATCACCACTGCCCTGACGACAATAGCTGGGCCCACGGAAGCTCTTCTGGATTTGCCAGCATATCTGTCAGCTGCGGGGATGGGAGAGTTACAGACCTAGCTATAAGAACAGGAGTACTTGTGGCACCTTAGAGACTAACAAATAAGCTCAAATAAATTTGTTAGTCTCTAAGGTGCCACAAGTACTTCTGTTCTTTTTGCGGATACAGACTAACACGGCTGCTACTCTGAAACCAGACACAGCTATATTGACGAAACTTTGTAGCATAGACCTGGCCCCAGTATTCCCCTTCCATGAAAGTTATGGCCGTAGCCACCACAGGGTGGTTGTGAGATTGCACCTGGGAGGGGAAGTGCCAGCCAGAGAGAGATGAGAACCTTTGCTGTAGTAAGGAGACTCAACCTGCACCCTTTCCAAGATAACTGCTTGGAGCTGCACGCTGGTTAAACTTGGCATCCTGCGTTTTGCTTCATCCTCCCCCAAAAAGTCTCTGTATCAAATACCTGAATCTCTTAAATCCCACCCCATATATTCCTCGGTTGCCCCATGGGCTTCCTTCCAGCACTGTTAACAACTTCCAGCTGGCTGCTTGTGAGCCATGCAAGGCAACTCATTCTTTTCTATTTCTTCCTCGCAGGGGTGGACTGATTTTAAATCCAGGTGATTTAAACCACCCAGTGGAAAGCCTTGATTTAAATCACTGATTCTAAACAACTTTTTCATTTGTACTTCAGTTATTTTCTAAAGAACGGTGCAGTCTCATTGGGTGATATAACATTAAAATACGTTGATTTACAACTACAGGCCCATGGCACCTTCACACTTGATTTTGGTGCATCGTTTTGCTCCCCAGGAGAGTACGCTCTAACTACAGCCATTTACTTAAGCAATTCTGTAGCTTCATATTTTCAGATTTTTATTAATTATACGTTTTTAGTACATTAGCAAATGGCGACTGCGTGGAGTTGTAAATATTCATAATTTGAGAACTAAGCCAATCAGAGCTCAGGTAGGGAGGAGCTATCAAATAGGAATATGAGACCACTCAGGTAGACTCAGCGGATGATTCTCATGCAATACACGATGGTGTCAGAGGCTGGGTCCCAATGCCTGTGATGACTTTGTGAGTCTCTTGCAACCAGTAGCACAGCCCCTGAGCGCCCTCCCCCTCACCCACCACCCAGGATCAAGCCCTTAATACCACACGTGACCCATTCTCTCTAAAAATTGACCTCCAAAGTTAATGTTTTTCTCTAGGCTCTTTCTTTACATAGAAAAGCAGCCTTGAACTCAAAATGTTTTATAGAGACTCATGGATTCAGCCTACTTTTTTATTTAAATGTTTAAAGAGATTATAAGATGTTTAGGCCTTAATATATTTTGTATTAATTTTAAATTGGTTTATTTTTTTAAAAAGTGTTATAATTTAAATAACATTTAAAATCCAATTTAAATAAAACCTTTTTTTATTTAAAAAAAATAATCAATTTTTATCCACCCTGTGGGGTGGGGAATTGCGTGCGAAAACTGCATTCATGTGATTTCGGCTGCATTCTTCTGGTTACAAAGATTACTTAGCGTTGGCAGAATGAGCTGATTTTAATCCAGTCAGTTTCAGGATGTCAGAAGGCTCACAAAGACCAGGTGTTTGTGGGTATTAAAAAACTAGATCAACCTGTTAACCCTGAGCAAATAAAGGCCAGTGCTGGAAGAAGCCTTGGTCCTTTTTTAGACCCCGGACTGCTGCATTCTGAGAACTGTTTAACAAAGGGAAATTCACTGCTGGCACTCGGAGTGTGTGTGAGCCAAGATTGAGAGGGGAGCAAGGCAAATTCTGCTCTGTTTGCTTTCTAGGTCAGGCATTTGCCCACATTTCAACAGCAGCACCGGAGTTCTTAACCTAGTCCCTAGAGCACTGTGCAAACATGCACTAATGTATCCCCACCCCTGCGGTGGATGCTGTAATCTGTAGATTTGTACTTTAGGTGCCTGTTTAATTTAGCACATGATTATTTGTAGTGCAGAAGTACATAGAGGCCTGAAGATAAGAATGCCATTGTGCTAGGCACAGCAGGGTAGGGCAGCGTGCAGCAATGCACATACACTTCCTAACTGTCTGCACAAAGGAGGGTACAGTCCAAATAGACAAGACATTTAAAAGGTGAGGGAGAGGAGGGATTATTTCCCTCTTTTGTCATTCTCTCGGACTCTGGCCCAATGAGCTAATGGGATCCTGAGATCCATAAACAGGAATCTCAGGTAAGAGTAGAGGTTATTTTACCTCTATATTTGATGCTGCTGGAATCCTATGTCCAGTTCTGGTGCCTACAATTCAAGGATGTTGATAAATCGGAGAGGTTTCAGAGAAGAGCCGGGAGAATGATGAAAGGATTAGAAAGCCTGCCTTAGAGCGATAGACTCAAGTAGCTCAGCCTATTTAGCTTAACAAAGAGAAGGTTAAGGGATGACTTGATTGCCATCTAGAAGTACCTACATGGGGGAACAAATATTGAATAGGCTCTTCAGTCTAGCAGAGAAAGGTCTAACACGATCCACTGGCTGGAAGTTGAAGCTAGACAAATTCAGACTGGAAATATAATGTAAATTGTTAACAGTAATTAACCACTGAAAAATTTATCAAGGGTCATGGTGGATTCCTCATCACTGACCATTATTAAATTCAGCCTGGGTGTTTGTTTCTAAAAGATCTATTCCAGGAATTATTTTTGGGAAACTCTATGGCCTGTGTTATACAGGAGATCAGACTAGAAGGGTGTGCCTCCCCCCCTTCATTGTATGGGGAGAGGGGAAAGGGACCCCAGCTTCCCCTGGTCTATCAGAGACACAGTCTGGAGGAGGGTGAAACCCACAAGGAGCAAGTCCTTTCTAGGTCCCATCATTTTAGCTTCTTTCTGGGAAGCCAGGCCCCGGTGCTGCTGTGAATATGTCCTTGTCTACATGGGAGAAACTACCTGGCACAGGTATAGTGGAATAATCTGCTCTAGCTATTCCAGACCAACTGCCTGGCCTGGGGCCACTGTTCCGGAGCAGAGCCATTTGGAAATGAAGTAATTAGTCTGAAATAAAATAACTTATTTTGAAATCGTGTCCACCAGGGCAGTTCTACCAGAATAGCGAGCGAGGAACAGTTCTTCAGTTCTAGCTACACCAGGAAGTTTCCCCCATCTAGACAAGCCCTAAGGCCCAGCAAGAGCAGGCAAGAAGGAATCAGGAATGGAGTCCAATTAGAAACTGGAATGTGCAAACTTAGATTCCTTCCTCAAGTCTTCGGAGCCAAATTGCAATCCAGCCAAATTCCATGGCATTTGTGACTTTCCGGTTCAGGAAGGAAGGGCTTTCAGCATTTAACATTTTTAGGGAGGGAGGTGGCTCACTTGATTCTTATCTACACCTAAGAGCATTTAATCTGGTTTCTTGCAACAACAGGTAGAGATTTATCCTCAAAGCCCTTTACAAACATTACTTTAAACCCCGCTAATCATTGTCAGTTGCCTCCACCCCCACCTCGCTTTTTGTGAGGGGCAGATTTCTCACCTTGGCTAAATAACGTGAGCAAGGTTATGGCCCAGCCCATGTCCTTGCTGGATTTGGTCTCCTGGCCAGGAGCTGTTCTGAAGTCATAAAACAGTCTTCAGAAGGATATGAAGTAGAGTTCACTGTTAATAAGAGAGGTTTCTGGATTTGAATGAAGTTCTTTTCTCAAGTTGGCAGGATGTTTGAAAAGCAGTCAGTTCATATCCACTAAGCTGATGGCACCCTACCAATAAGTTACTTGTCCTAGAACAGGGGTCGGCAACCTTTCAGAAGTGCTGTGCCGAGTCTTCATTTATTCACTCTCATTTAAGGTTTCGCATGCTGGTAATACATTTTAACATTTTTAGAAGGTCTCTTCCTATAAGTCTTTAATATATAACTAAACTATTGTTGTATGTAAAGTAAATAAGGTTTTTAAAATGTTTAAGAAGCTTTATTTAAAATTAAATTAAAATGCAGAGCCCCCTGAACCAGTGGCCAGGACCCGGAAAGTGTGAGCGCCACTGAAAATCAGCTCGAGTGCCGCCTTTGGCACGCGTGCCATAGGTTGCCTACCCGTGTCCTAGAATCTAGACAGACTTGTGATATACTGTCTGATCACTCATCATAACCTAGTCAGGGAGATTAATTAAATCTCTACATGCCTCTGTGCTAAATAGAGCAAACTCTTAAATCAGCATTGGCTGTAAACTCCCTAGATTCTCAATAGATCACTTCATGAGTTAACAATGTCAAACAATTAGATTGTGGGTTAAATAGAAATGCATCCTTCATGGCTACAGAGAATTCAGTGATTGTTATCTAGCTGCTGATCTGCTGTTTCAACATGGGCTTTTTTGGCTGTTCTGGTTTGCCAGTTCCCACAGCATAATGGGATTTTTCAACACTTGGAAGGAGAAGGTGGACTGTGGTCCATGAAAGGATCTTAATCAAATCATAAAAGAAAAAAAATGGGCTTTTTTGGAACTTTCTAACTACATCTCCAGCTGGGTTTTCGTTTCAAAGCTATTTTATAATTAAGAAACTCAGGGCCCTAATGGGAGACAGCCCAGGATGAAATATTCAGCTTGTATGCACCAGTGCACAGAGTGATCGTGTGTTCCAGCCAACAGCACAATCTGGTTTCCTTTGGAAGTAAATATTTTGCTCAGGCTTTTCAAACACATTAAATTAATATCCAGTTTGCAAGGCCTGGCGTAGCATTGAAATGAAGTCTCCTGTGGCAGTGAGTAATTCCTAGCCTTCAAGATTCCCTTTTTCCCATTGCTGTACGTCAGCAAACAATCTGGAAATGATGATGCTTTTCGCATCTGACTCAGTCCTCCCTGGTTCTTTTCATAAATGTGGAAATCCCCGGAATAATTCCTTGTGTCGGTTAGCTCTTCTGTAATGAATGTCTTCTGCATTCTCCAACCTCTTCCCCAGCTTTGGGCCTTCCTCCTGGTACTGTCTGCGGCTTGTTGGGAAACAGCAGCTAATCAGGGAGTGGGAGGCTGATTTTTCCACTATGATGTGCCTTTCAGGGGGAGATTAAGCAAAACAACCCATGAGAGTTCAGGCCTCAGGGCCTGTCTCTTTTTAGTGGATGAAAACGTATCCCCATCTCCCAAATAGGACAGGAGGTCTGCGCTACCCAATCTAGCGGAAGGTGTAGGCGTCCCTTCCTACCTCTCCATGCTGCATCGTCACTTGCAGAGGCAGCTGGTTCTAGTACTGCCGGATAATGGGAATCCAAAATGATTCTCTTCAACACCAGGGAGATCTGAAGGCTTTTACCGTGTGGAGATGTATTGCATCTTTGTTTGCTGTAATTCGTATTTCAGTAGTACCTAGGAGTACCAGCCATGGACCATTCCCCCATTGTGCTAGGTGCAAACACAGAACAGAGACAGTCCCTGCTTCAGAGAGCTTACACTCCAAGTATAAGGCAGTTGGAGGCAGACAGACACTTCCTTCCCCCCCAGTGACCCCTCCACACTCCTACACAGCTAGAAGATCAACTTCTGGGGGCCATGTGGGATGGTGGTTACTCCCATCTGCCTGTTCTCTCATGGGCTCCCCCTTCTGCTGAATTCCTTGATTGGCGCCCCCGGGGCGCAGTGTCCTATCTGTAACTGTGCACTGTCTTGGATTTTCAATGCCTGCGGTGGTTCATCCATCTTGGCAAATACTGTGGGCCTTTTCTCCCCGGCCTGGCACCTGGTGTAGTCACTTCTGCGTAGTCACCGCACCAGTCGGTTGCATTCCCCTGGGGGGTTGGCGGCTTGTACCCTTTTCACATGGATTTGAATGACTCCTGGGATGCAAGCAGTGGAGAATAACAACAGTACCTCCCTCTTCAGCAGTAGATCTCACAGCACTGTACAAAGGAGGTCAGTACCATCCCTGTTGGACAGCTGGGGAAACTGAGGTACAGAGCAGTGACGTGTCTTACCCGAGGTCACGCAGCAGGCCAGAGGCAGGGCCAGGAACAGAACCCAGCACTTCTGAGGCCAGTCCAGTGCTCTGCCTACTAGGCCACATTTCCTTCAGGCCCTTTGTTTTTCCAACTGCTCTGTCATACCAACTAATCCCTTTGATTCCTATTTTATAACTTCCTTCTATCACCGCTGGCCTCTGCGTGGGTCACTCACATGGCCCCGTGCATCTTGATACTCGCCTCAACAAAAGCTAATTTGTCTTTCCGAAGACACACAGGTTCAGTCTGGCAGATTCTGCCTACGCTGACTACCTGAAATAGCTCCCGTGATTTCACTGCTACACAGGGTTGCTTGTGTTTGTGGCATCAGCAGGTTACAAGGCAGAAACTAAAGCACAGAGCTGGCGAAATAGGTTGCCCAAGCCACAGAGTGACTGGAACCCAGGCATCCTAATCTAAGCACCAGGTCGTACCAGTCCACTGAAATGGGAGACTTTCCTCAGCCTCTGCTGCTGTGCTGGGCTGTACTCTTCCTGGGCATGATCATCTTCCAGTCCTCAGACCAGTAGCAGAGCCTGCACCAGAGCTGCTGCTCCGGGCTGCTCCGGATTCCTCCGGCATTGCGCACGGGACAGAGGGCCATTCTGAGGAGTCTAACCCTGGGAGTGCAGGCCCCACCACCCTTGTGTTCATCTCTCCTACTCAGTCAAATCCTGAAATGACCCCGTCACCCTTCTGGTCCTGCTCAAGGCAGCCATCCATCACTCTTGGAGGAGGAAGTGAGGAGGGGGCATTCTCTGGGGCCTTTTTCCTGACTCTTATCCATGAGCCCATCCAGCCCCAGGAGGCATCCACTGACTCCTTGGAGCAGTGGGCATCCTCTTCTGGATCCCTCACTTTCACTCTGTCCCTGCACTCTGGTCACTTTTTGGCCTCTGAAATTGCTTTTACATGCTGGGTTCTCGGGCCCTTCCTTCATCTGAGGGGGAGGGCCTTTTGGGGGACATCTCCACAGCAATCTATGCCGATGGGAGGGGGTCCCCCATTGCTGTAGTTAATCCACCATCCTGAGAGGCGGCAACTAGGTCAACAGAAGAGCCCAGCATGGTCTGCGGCGGGAGTTAGGTCGGCATAGCTCCGTCTCAGGGGGTTGGATTGTTCACACCCCTGAGGAATGCAGCTATGCCATTGTCCATTTCCAGTGTAGATCAGCCCCGAGTCTGTCACCTGGGCTGGGAGACTCACTGCCAGGGGTGGCCACTGGCTGCGTAGACACACGCTTGTGGTGGCGGTGGGCTCTGCCTACCATCCCAGGATTGAGAGAGGCTAAAGGCAAGGAATACGGTAGGCCTCTCTCTAAACATTCTTCCTCCTCCTGGGTCATGTTCTTGGTGTCTCTTCCTTTCTCTTTCACTCGACGCCTTTTTTCCTTTATCCCACACTCCTTCGCACAATTCTGGGTCTCTCCCCCTCATCCCCTGCCTTGCCAGAATCCAGGCCTTGGGGCGGCCGTAAGGACAGTGAGGAAAAGCAGGGCTCCTGCCCCAAGTCCGGTGAGTAGCCTCTTGCAGCATCATGTGGGCTCAGCGTAGGGTGACCAGACAGCAAATGTGAAAAATTGGGACGGGGGTAATAGGAATCTATACAAGAAAAAGACCCAAAAATCAGGACGGTCCCTATAAAATCGGGACATCTGGTCACCCTAGCTCAGTGCATACAGCTCTGCCTGGAGCAGGGCCTCTCTCCAGCCTCCAGGTGCATCCATGGGAGGGTAAAAGGCAGTGCAAGGACTGCTGCAGGTGTGGCAGTAGGGGAATATGGGACCTGGCCTGTTACTGGGGCCGCTGTCAGTTCCACTGTCTCTCTCATTTGCTCAGAGGTGGCTGTGTGTGTAAAACTGACCAGGGCCAGCCCTGAAAACAGGAACGTGCCTGGCTTCCCGGGACAGCTGCTCCCCCTAGTGCTGGGTGATCTGTGTAACCAGCCACAGTCCTGTCAAAAATCCAGCTCAGTCCCTCAAACCTTCTTTGATTCCCCTCCCTTCTGCCCCCCCCCCTCGCACCCACACCCATAACATTACACGGCTAGAATGGGGCTTTGCCTGAGGGTCTGCCTCAATGCTGCAGCGTCTGTGTGGGTGTAGCGGTGTCTACATTGAGGGGAGGTGCATGGGTGGCAAGTTTGTAAAAATTTTGGTGGGGCCCAGAACCCGCCCCCAACTCCGCCCCCCCCAACTCCGCCCCCACCTGCCTAAGGCTCTGGGAGGGGGCTCGGCGGGGGAGGTCTGGGGTGCAGATCCTGGGCTGGGGATTAGGGTGCAGGAAGGGTGCTGGGTGCAGGCTCTGGGCTGGGGCAGGGGGTGGGTGTGCAGGAGGAGGTGAAGGGTGCAGGCTTTGGGATGGAGTTTGGGGTTGGGAAGGGGTGTGTGGGAAGGGGGAGGGAGTTTGGGGATAGGAGGGAGTGCAGGGTGAGGACTGTGGGGCTGAGGATGAGGGGTACATGATGCAGTAGGGGGCTCAGGGCTAGGGCAGAGGGTTGGAGTGTGGGGTGAGGGCTGTGGATGAGGGGTTCATGATGTGGGGGCGCTCAGGGCTGGGGCAGAGGATTAGGGTGCGGGGGGATGAGGGGTTCATGATGTGGGGGCGCTCAGGGCTGGGGCAGAGGATTAGGGTGCGGGGGGATGAGGGGTTCATGATGTGGGGGCGCTCAGGGCTGGGGCAGAGGATTAGGGTGCGGGGGGATGAGGGGTTCATGATGTGGGGGCGCTCAGGGCTGGGGCAGAGGATTAGGGTGCGGGGGGATGAGGGCTCTGGCTGGGGCTGAGGATTAGGGTGCAGGGGGATGAGGGGTTCATGATGTGGGGGCGCTCAGGGCTGGGGCAGAGGATTAGGGTGCGGGGAGATGAGGGGTTCATGATGTGGGGGCGCTCAGGGCTGGGGCAGAGGATTAGGGTGCGGGGGGATGAGGGCTCTGGCTGGGGCTGAGGATTAGGGTGCAGGGGGATGAGGGCTCTGGCTGGGGCTGAGGATTAGGGTGCAGGGGGATGAGGAGTTCATGATGTGGGGGTGCTCAGGGCTGGGGCTGAGGATTAGGGTGCGGGGGGAATGAGGGCTCTGGCTGGGGCTGAGGGTTTGGGGTTGGAGAGGCTCAGGGTAAGGGCAGCCTGCCTTGCCAGTACTGGCGGAGGGCAGGCACTAGGACCCTGCGGCAGCAGACAGCAAATCTGCTGGGAGCCCTCCGGGCAGCAGGTAGGGGAGAGGCGCGCTGCGTTCTGTCAGGCAGGGACGCAACACAACGCGGCGGAGGGGGGGGAACACGCGGAGGGGGGGTGGCAGGCGGGGGCTGGGACCTGCTCCAGGCAGGGTCGCGGCGGCGGGGGGAGACCTGCGGTGGCCGGGGCCGATCCAGGCAGGACCGGGGGGGGGGGGGGGCGGGAAGAGACCCAGCTCCAACTATTGCTGGAGCAGGGCGCCCAGCCCTGAATATTGCTGGGGCCCGGGCCCCACACAAATATATAACCTGCCGCCCATGGGGAGGTGGGCAGAGCTCTGTCAGACCAGGGTAGTTTTTTCACACCCCTGATCAATGTAGCTATGTTGAGGCTTGGTCTACACTACAAACCTATGTCAGTGTAACAACGTCGCTTGGGGGTGTGAAAAATCCACACCCCTGAGGGGACATAGTTATACCGACCGAACCCCGCGACAGAGATTCCTCCTCTTAGGGAGGTGGAGACATGCTGATGGGAGGGGCTCTCCCTTCAGCGTAGCTAGTGTCTGCACCCGCAGACAAGCCCTCAGTCTTGGGGCTGAGTAGGAAACACACAACTAATCTGGCTTGGTTAAGGCCCAGTCCTCTAGAGGGCTACATCCAGAGTCAGTCCAGGCCTCCTGTGACATGGAAAACCTTCTCCAAAGTCACCTGTCTGTCACTGGCCAATTTTCCTATGGTTTCCTGCTCCTTGCCCACTAGTAACCAGACACCACACCCGAGTCTCCAACCAGGCTGGATCGAAGCAGAACTTTTGAGGCAAAGCAAATGTGCTCCCCCCTCCCCTGCCTTGCTGCTGCTTTGCAGGAACTGGGAGGGGTTGGGGGCTGAGAGATCTACTCACCGAACACAAACTAAAGGGCTACAGCCACTGCAAACCGGATGAGTGTGATGCAGCCAGGCCCCACATCCTCAGGCTGGCAGCTTTTGGGGCAGGGGCTCTGCTGGAAAAAAAAGTCTCCTGAGGCATAAGAGGCAGAGTGCAGGGAGCTGCAGTTGGAACGACCCAGAGTCTTCAGGGGGTTGTTGGACAGGGCTGGAGACAGGCAGAGCGAGCATTAGCACTACTGTGTGAAGGGAGCTGGTGCCCAGACCCCCAGGACAACCTCTCCCCAATACAGCCTCGAGTGGCATCTAGGAGGAGCCCAGATAGGGTGACCAGAAAAATCGGGACAGGGGGTGGGGAGGGAATAGGAGCCTATATAAGAAAAAGACCCAAAAATCAGGACTGTCCCTATAAAATCAGGACACCTGGTCACACTAAGCCCAGAGCAACCCTCCCCGTCTCATGGAGGCCCAAATGCCTTCCCCATATCTATGAACTGGTCTTGGCCATCCCCACCCCAAGTTTGGTCGTCTTGGACCCCAAAGGCCAGAGCTGGTTTTCTGGGGGACCCTGAAGCAACAACTGAATTCCATGCAGGGATCTGTCAGTGTCTGCAGTGAACAGGGCTCTACTGTGTGACTGGTTATACTGGTATCATGATACTGGTAGATTTCCCCTCCTCGACAAGCCCTAAGGCAGAGTATTTAAAGGGTCTGATTCACTGCTAGGGGAAAGGCTTGGTGGGTGGCTAGGGGAGAGCTACCCCCAGGAGAAGTGACACCGCGCTTTGCTGCAGTCCTCTTTCTAGGCAAGGGGGGCTCATTTCCCAGGGCTTGCATCCTTCCCTTTGGAGCCTGCTAATCCTGCCCATTTCCCCCCCTCCCTCTGAGTTTTGGGATCCTTTAGTGTCCATATCAATTATTTAAGGTATAACTATACAGTATAATTATGTCAGTAAATTTCCCTGTATAGACAAGCTCTGAGGTTGAAATCCTCCACTTCTTGCAATTACCGTGAGAAGTAACAGTGAGGATGTGCGTAGTGTTGCTGTAATTAAATTCATTGGTGTCATGTTCTCTGTAGCCAATATAGTGGGTAGTTTTATCCCTGGAGCTGGGGTCCCTAAGAGAGAAAACAGAAGGGACTGGGCTGGGTGTATCCTGAATTTTTCTAGAACGATTCTATTTCTGACTTGGTCACAATTTTTTTTCTAAAGTTTTCCACATGCTCCCCAGCTTTCCACCAGTTGCACATGAATATTTCCCATGTTGTCTGTGACTAGATCTAGGGCAAACATTTCAAAAGCACCAAGGGACTTAGCCTAATGTCTCACTGATTTTCTCCTAAAAGTGCTTTTCACCTTTGAAAGTGGGACTTGGGCTACTGGCTGGCTACTAAGCTACTTTGAAAACGTTACCCCTATACAACAAATCACTCAGGCTTTACTTAAGAACCTCCCTAATGGAAATGTAATCTGCTGCCTCCTGATGGTTTTATACAACCACCTAACCTTGTTTACTGTCCCTGTTCGTTTTATCTGGCCCTTTAATGTTAGCCTAAGAGCTACAGCCATGCTTGCTAAAAGGAATGTTACTGTTTGGTTCACAACCAACCAGCCTTCTTCCTTACCTTACTATTAAACATGCTGCTGCATCCAGGCAGCCTGTGGCAGCAAAGTCTGCTGGCTCACTGAAAGTGACTGAACAAGGCTGAGACCTCCAGCCCTCTTCCCTGTTCTTCCTGAGACAGCTACCCGTTGAACTCAAGAAACTTTTCCAGGTGCATCACTACAGCTAGATTGTCGCACCTTCATCAGGGATGTACAGGGGCTCACCTTTATGCATCCTGTCTGTTGGGAGGAGTCCCCCAAATTGAACCCACAAGCAGCTGAGAAGCAGAACGTTTGATCATCCCATCTTACATGGAGAACATGTCTGGGACCTGATCATGCTGGAACTTAGGTGACAAATACCAGAGCAAACCCACCCAGCCTCCCCTTTGAGGGAAGAGATTGGAAGGGGGCCAGAGGAGGGATCCTCCCGTGTGGGTACAAGTGTTGGCAAACCACGCTGTCCCTGCATTGAACCTTGGTATTGTTCCCCTCATAGTACGGTACAGTAGGTACACTCTGTTATGCAAGTCTTAGTTACACGGAAGACACAAGACAATGGCCCATTGAGGAAAGCCAGCCTTAACCAATTAGTAGGAAATAAACAAGTATATCAATCATGTAGTAATGAGTAACCTGTTTGATGTCAATCATGTAGTAATGAGTAACCTGTCTGTAAGAAAGGGAATAAAAGAAAAGGTCCGGGACTTTCCTAGGACGCCTCTCTGCAGCACCGTCTCTGTTTCCCGTTACTACACTCCCGGCCTATTGATTAAAGCCCAGCTAGACTGAGGAGGGGAGCTGGACGCAGCCTTTCCCTGTGGGTTACAAACTAAACGTTGGTTTTGTAAAATCTCCTGATGGGAGGTGGGAAGAAATTTTCTAGCTCAGGATTATTGGAAATAATTTTAAACAGCGCGTGTTTTTCTGGTCTGTTTTCCTTTTGCACTTCCTTGCTTGGGCAATGGAGACAGCCTAGAGTTGGTTTTTATTTATAGTTAGTTCCACTCTTGGGTCCTACAAACACTGCAGAGGAAGGTTTGTTTGGTGGAAAGGAAAAGGTGGTCTCTTTCTCTTGGAATTAAAAAGAAAACCGCTGCCGGACACACAGCGTTGGCTTCATGTTTGATAAAATATTGATTTTACGAAAAGGAAAGTTGGGGCCCACTTTGAGTAACACATGGCCCCTTTAAGGTCCCCATTTCAAAGGATTTAGGGGTTAACATTGATTGCTGTCACATGATGAATGAGGCATAGGTCTGTTACAGTCACACCCCCAGCCGTTGCCTACACCACGGTCCCCAGGGGCTTGGAAAGAGACAAGCCTGCAGCGCAGCCTACATCCCCCATCATGCCCTGGGGAAGGGCCACATAGAGCCTACAACTCCCATAATGCCCTGGGGAACAAGTAGCGCCTACATCCCCCATCATGCCCTGGGGGAAAGGAGCCACGTAGAGCCTACATCCCCCATGATGCCCTGCGGGGGAAGGGCCGCGTAGAGCCTACAACTCCTATAATGCCCTGGGGGACAGGGCACTAGAGCCTACATCCCCCATGATGCAATTGTGCCAGGACAACTCCCGTGATGCTGAGAGGCCTAAATGCGGGTTGCTGATTGGCCCGGTGCTCCCGGAAGTGTCTGAGCCTGGTGGGCGGGCTGCGGGGAGTCTGCGGGAGCGCTCGGCAGAGGACCATGGTGAGGCGGGGGGATGGGTGGGTCCCGGCAGCTCCTTGGGGGAGGAAATTAGTGTGGGCTGGTTTCCCTTCAGCCCGTCGGGACGCGGACGTGAAGGGGTTAATTCCCCCTGGGCGGCGGGGGGGGGATGGGCGCGAAGGGGTTAATTCCCCCTGGGCGGCGGGGGGGGGGATGGGCGCGAAGGGGTTAATCCCCCCTGGGCGGCGGGGGGGGGCGCGAAGGGGTTAATTCCCCCTGGGTGGTGGGGAGGGGAGGGGCGCGAAGGGGTTAATCCCCCCTGGGCGGCGGGGAGGGCGCGAAGGGGTTAATTCCCCCTGGGTGGTGGGGGGGGGGGAGGGGCGCGAAGGGGTTAATCCCCCCTGGGCGGCGGGGGGGCGCGAAGGGGTTAATTCCCCCTGGGCGGCGGGGGGAGGGGCGCGAAGGGGTTAATTCCCCCTGGGAGGCGGGCAAGAGTTCGGAGTGGAGGGTTAATTTCCCCTTGGGGCTTTCCCCGTTGCTAGGCCGTGCTGTGCTGCAGGGTTCATGGGATGATATAAACCGCAGGACCTGGGCACTGGAGGTCCAGAGGCTCCCACACGCAGGGTTAACCCAAGTGTCCAGGCCAGGTTCCAACCCTCTTCATGGCATTCTGTTTCCCCACCATGGATCCAGTCCTCACCCCCATCACCCAGTTGCTCTTGGTTGAGGGATTCCCCCTTCACTTGTTTTTCAAAGCATCATTTAGTAATGCAGAATGGCATCCATGTTCCACCCCAGAGGTGGCTGCTTTTCAGCGATGAAGATCACCTTAGGATTCTCATACGTGAACATGTTGGTGCTTGAATCATAGGATTATATTGGCCTCACAATGAAGCTGTGTTAATGTTGTGGTGAGGTGAGGTGAGGAATTTGAGCATTCATGAAATGCAAGGTGTAAAGATTATCAAAATAAATTGAACTCGGGAGTTGATTGGGCAGCCAGGTTGTAATTATGTGAATTAGAATATGGCCAGGATAGGGAAGTTAACATCCCTGCTCTTTCAGAAAGTGACTTGGGCTCATTAATAATCTCAGGTGCTCAGGGTCTTAGTTTTCCATATAATTTAAAAGGGGGAAAAAAAGAGACACCCTAGTATTGCACTGCCTCTTAACACCCTTCAGGATCAAAGTCAGTGCTGACTGCAGTGAATCACCACCACCACTTCTGACAGCTTCCTGGGCTTTCCTAGATCAGGGGTCCCCAACACGGGACAAGCAGCAGCATCCAGAGGCGCCCGCCAGGCGAAAAAGGTTGGGGACCACTGTCCTAGATGATCTCCCATCTACTGATCTGCTCAGCTTGAGATTTCTAGGATCATAGCACAGGGGACATTGCTGCAGTAAGAGTAACTGAGTGAACCATGAGATGATAAGCATCTCACAAAAGCCTGATAAGAAATCTGTCACTATTTCAGAGCAAGAGGGGATGGATTTTATCACTGAGGCATTTATGGCAATATTATTGCCAAGTATTTTTCCTATTGTTCCAAAACTACAGTGGTGTATCTTCATGGCCAGGAGTTAAATAAACACTGCAACCTAGAAAGGATACATATAACTGCATTATTATTTATTTGTACTACCATAGCAGGTAGGAGCGCTAGCTATTGTAGCACCTAGGATTATTTTGCTAGCTATTATATCCTACTAATCTAGCCAGCCCTATCAAATAATATGTTTCTGTCTCTGAATTAATCCATTTCATTCTTATATTTTATCAGTATTAATTCCTATGAAATTAAGATGTGTTGAGACATATAATGTGTTTTTCCTAATAATAATACTTAGAATAAGTTTTGCTGAAATGCAAGAAGCCTACCAGCCTGTATCCAGTAAGATCTCTAAATAGCTAAAAGTATAATCAGTTAAGAGTAAGTCAGCATAAAAGCTGGCAACCTTTGCCACAGATAGGAATGGTCCATGAACTTTGTGGAACCAAAGGGAGGAACTGCACACAACGCTGAACAGATTTATCCAGTGTCTGCAACTGGTTGGTAACCGCAGGGTATACCACAAACCTGGAAGTCGCCAAGAGAGCCTAGATTGGCAGTTTTTGGAGTGAGATAATATGTAGAGAATAAGTGTCATAATCCACTAACCTATAAAATAAGAGTACCCATTAAGGTATGGAAATAAGATTTGGGTACAGTAGGCTGGGCCTGAATTGCATAGCGTCAGGATCCTAGAAAATACCTTGTAAGGATATCATAGGGGGCTTTTAGCTCTTTCCTTTCTTTGTCCTCCTATATTTTATAGACTATCCTTTTATCTACCTATCAGTCTATCTTTTTAAAGGTAGCCATCCTGCAGCAAAAAATCTGCAGGACCAGACTTCAAAGAGAAACTGCTGAGCTTCAGTTCATCTGCAAATTTGACACCATGCTCAGGATTAAACACAGACTGTGAATGGCTTGCCAACTACAAAAGCAGTTTCTCCTCCCTTGGTGTTCACACCTCAACTGCTAGAACAGGGCCTCATCCTCCCTGATTGAACTAACCTTGTTATCTTTAGCCTGCTTCTTGCTTGCATATATATATATATATATATATATATATATATATATATATATATATACCTGCCCCGGGAAATTTCCACTACATGCATCCAATGAAGAGCTCATGCTCCAATACGTTTGTTAGTCTATAAGGTGCCACAGGACTCTTTGCTGCTTTTACAGATCCAGACCAACACGGCTACCCCTCTGATACTAGTCTGTCTTCTATCATGCTTTCAGCTTAGCTTGTGTAGTGTAGTAGAACTACTCAACATTCCTAACTTCAATTAAAGTGGAAGTGGGCTATAATAATATTACAATTCACTTTAATTGAATTGTCTCATTAGAACTGACCCCCGCCACACACACTTGGTAAGACAACTCCCATCTTTTCATGTACTGTGTATGTATATCTGCCTGCTGTATTTTCCACTCCGTGCATCGGAAGAAGTGGGTTTTAGCCCACGAAAGCTTATGCCCAGATAAATTTGTTAGTCTCTAAGGTGTCACAAGGACACCTCGTTGTTTTTGCTGATACAAACTAACACGGCTACCTCTCTGAAACTTATAATAGGAAGTTTTGGAATTCTCTTACTGTTTTGCAGTCATAAGTTTCATAGCATTTATTATTCTTTTGTTAATCTCAATAAAGTTTTTATCAACTTGGTGTTGTCCTCAGTGTAAATGTCTTTGCCAAGCACTCCAAGAGTCCTCTCCTGATATAGAACTCTCTGAGTTCTCGGACCCTCTAGTCTGAACTGGACAAGAACCTATAAATCTTCTGGTCGGATGTGATCAGTGGCAAGCCGTAACAACTAACCCATCAAATTCAGGTCAACATTATGGACCAGGTCCCCTATACTAGGTGCTGTAATATTCCCTTGTACTTTAAATGTCATTATGCCATTTATACTGACTATAATTCAGTTGAGGATCTGAATTGTTTTGACTTTTTACTCTTATATTCCAGGCTACAGCAATGGACCAACTGGTGGGATTTGGCTTGGTAGCCTTTAGCCTCCTTCTTTTTGTTTACTACACCATCTGGATTATTATACTGGTATGGATCCCCGCCCATACTGTGCTTATTGCAGTCTAAATGGCTTTGCTGTTGTGTGTGGTTTTTTTAGACTTTCTTTAGAGGTGTTACTCTGTTTCTCTAGGTATGTGCAAGCTGAAAAGCAATTACTAAAAACTCCTTCTTGCCCAGTCTGCCATTTAAAACCTTGATCATTTGAACCTTCACCCAAAGGTCAACCACAAGGGGTAACTCTAGGGTTATCCGTAGCAGTGCGCCCTGTTGGGTAGGTGCACTGGTGTGGATAAAGCAAGAACTGCTGCATTCCACACATTTGAACCTTCACCCAAAACTCAACCCCAAAATAGTTCTGGGGTTTTCAAAAAAGGGTTGTTCTCCCATTATTTTTCACTTCCATGACCCATCTGTTTTCTGGTTCGCATGGGAAGTGGCAGAACTGAAATACGAGAGTCCATTCATGTGGGATCTCGAGCCCAGTAGAAAGCTGGAAGTATAGGAAATCATACAAGGAAGCATCTTTTTTTTTTTTTTTGAGCTGTCAGGCCAGTTTTTCAGACTTGAGAGGTTTGTTAAAGCTTTGGATTGGCATCTAAATCCCTGGCAGCTTCCAGTCCCAAGCTCTGAACATTTTTGGGTTCCCCCTCTGAAATCAAAAGCTTATTGCTCTGCTGTTACAAATCCTGTATTGTTTGTACACTCTCTGAACATTAGAGCACTGTACTAGGGCTGTAAATATCGATTAAAAAAGTTAACTGGTTAAACGATTAAAATTCCATTGTTTAACTGGTTAACCGTTAGCCGAGGTAGCTCTGGTGGGACTGGCCCAGCCAGGGCTGGCTGCTGGCCAGCCCGGCACAGGGCTGCTGAGATTAACGGTTAATGTTGGTTAACCGGTAAGCCTAATGCTTACCGGTTAACCTTATACATCCCTATGCTGTAAAAGGGTTATCTGGTAGCAGTGGGTATAGGTGCAAAGTGATCTGCAGCGTTTAACTACACCTGCAACACCTTTGTGAAGTGGCATAAATAGTACAGTGACTTTCCCAGCGAGGGAAGCTGAAACCCTCCTGGGGATAAGTGGTTTGTTCAGTCTCAGGCAATGAGGGAATCCAAATTAGAACTCCTGAGGTTTTTTTGCTCCTATGCTCAAGCCACTAGACAGCAGCACTTCAGACATCCCCGGTGTCACATGCTTACTACACTACCATGGATATATTGCACTTGTTCAGCTGCCCTTTGCTTATTACATTCTCTGTGTGCAGCTGTACCTGAAGTCCCTAGTGCACGCTAGTCTAGGGTATTGAACAGGCATGTTCTCTCGTTACTTTTCAAGCCTAAGGTTAATTGTAGCTCTTGAGGTTAACTGTCCTGGCATTGCAGCCATAAAGCCCCGGGTGTATTGCCCGACTTAGTGGTGCCCTTCACTTTTGTTTCCTGCAGCCCTTCATTGACAGCGATCATGGAATTCATAAGTTCTTCTTGCCCAGGGAGTATTCGGTTACCATTCCTGTGATCGCAGGGCTCCTTCTGGTGCTGTTTGTAGGTGAGTCCCATTTCTGTCTTATTCTGATCTCTTTAAAAGTTGGTCACTGACGTTTCATCTGATCACTGACAGCAGTGAACTGCCAGTATCTAAGGCTTATGTGGTGTGAGCTTCCTCACAGCAGTGCCCTGTCTGTGACTGTGATTCCACCAGTGTGAGCTTCTGCACAGTGGAATTGCCTCTCTCTCTCCTTCTATGATGAGGTTCCATTTCTCATAGCTGTGTGCTTAAAAAGCCACAGCAGTTGCGGGGGTTATGTTTTACTCAGTCTCTCTCTCTCGCTCTCTCTCCTGTGTTAGGGGTGTTTATAGTGATTGTGATGTGGAAGAACAGAAAACCTGCAAAGAAATCAGACTGAAGACAGCAGGATGGGAGAGGCAGGGAGAAGGTGCCTGGCCTGGAGCGTCTCAACAGGGACAAGACTTTCACCTGCAGAAACAAGAGGACACTCCGCTCTAAGACTCTGTCACATGCTTCAATGGATGTTGGACTTTGCTGCACCCTCTTTCCGTGATCCCTACCCTGAGACTCGTATGCAGCTATAGTTTACAATTTACTGCCCAAAGGGAAGTGAAACTGTCTGACCCACAGGATTCCTCTAGCGAGGGACCAGAACACCAGCCCTGCTGAACCTGTACCCAGGTTAGGGATAATCTTGGCAGACAGGTGGCTTTGGACTCTACAGTCCTTGCACTGTACAAAGGTGATGCTGTTCTGGCACGAGGCAGTGCTAGTGAGCAAAGGGCTCAGACTTGAATGACTTTCCTCCTCTCTGCTGCAGACATCTCCTTTACTTGGTTTGTTTCTTTCATTTTTTTAACTGGTTACTTTAGTACTTTTTATAGTGGATCCAATATGTGAAAAAACAAAATCATGGATAAAAAAGTGCTCCTGTCTCAGGCTCAGGGGGCAGGTTGGGGAGAGATCCCCCTCCTCACTTACCTACTAGAGGAGTGGTGAACCATCAGCATCTTGTATGAATAGTGTTACTGCCGACGGATCACATTCCACTCCAGTCCACCTGCTCTTACACACACACAGGCTGTCTGTTCTGTCTTAGGGGAAAGGTGGCCTCTCCACCGTGCATTGCATGTTACAGGGATGCCACGAGCTTTATAGCCTCCTTGCAGAGGAGGTAATGAAGAGGTGAGGTCCTCTGCTGTTGTGCAGAAGATGCACCACTGTTCTCCATGCTGTTCTATTATCTGCAGTGTGTGTGCATTGAATGGGGCTGGAGAAGACAGTTCTGCTCTGCTGAACAGCAACTGGGGGAGAGGGGCTCAGATACTGTCCTGATAAATGTGGTATTAATACTGGTCCAGTGAAGCCACTGGCTCTGCTTTATACTTATGAACAACTTTCCACATTCCTGGTTAGCATAGGACTGTGAGAGGGAAGATCATGCAAGGTGCCTGGAGCTGTGCTCTTTCTGCGCCAGGCAGGGCTGAAGCAGCAAGGTGTTTTAATGCCTTAGCAGGCTGACTCGCTCCAAACCCTGGAGGTAGAGTCCTGGCAGCTCTGTTTGAATGTGAAGAACTGGAGTCTCAATAAATATTATGCAGTATCTCGGTCTGTGTTCTTCCACTGCTCCAGAGGGGGGTGGGGTGTGAGTGAGTGAAGTGACATTATGGGAAGCAAACCTTGCCACCAGATCAATGAATCAGAAAACACAGCCTGCATGTAACCTTAGGAGCACTGTGCAGCCTCTGTGAAAGCCCTGCTGGGGAGTGACCGGTTCTCGCTCCTGTCCTCATTCTGCTGTTGCTGTTGAGTCCTGTATTATACCATGATCTGCTGCATGCTAGAGAGCTGGGTACGTGACATGGAGAGCCCTCTGGAGCAGGGTGATCAGGCATGATGCCAAGGGGCAGCATGATGGGGATGGGGGTGCAGACTTGTTGTTTCTCTAGGATAAATCATGGGTTGGTCTGTTAAGGCGCAGAGATACCATAACCAAGGCTTGGGATTTAGATGCTTCCTGGCATCTCTGATTTTACCAGTCTGCTAACGCTCAGCACTGGAAACGCCATCAAAGCTGGGTTCTTGTTCCAGCAGCAATGGTAAGGACTGCATGGTGCCATTTTCTCTGCCTATGAGGGGCCTGCTGCCAGGAGCAGATGCTAGCACAACTCCGGGGAGCCTTTCTGCAGCATCACGCCAGAGCCTGTCAAAGAATTAACCAGCCAAGAAGCAAACCTCATAACAGCATCTTAGACAAATGGTAAAAGAATAGGGTGGGGGCCAGGGCACAAAACTCCAAGGAGAACATCTGCCAGTTGCCAGACCCAAAGGGTTATGAACCAGCTCGCTAACTTGCCTTAGACAGGCCTGGTTTGCACCTACTGCTGTGACTCCATTAAACTGTGCAAAACTGTGTGACAGTCCCCTGTGCTATAACAATGATCTTTAATGGCTCCCTTTTACCTGCTCCCCAATGGCCAGGGACAGTGCAGAAGCTGATCTCAGCCAAGACCGGGGCTGCCCACGTGCTCTGTGCTGGAGGCTCTAGAATATTCAGATCACTCCCAGCTCCCCATGTGCCTCGGCCCCTCTGCTCTGGGAAGCCTCGGGGTGGCTCTTTCATCTCTTTCCTTCGGCCCTACTTGCAGCTGCTGCTCTGGCGCTTTCCCATTGGGGGTGGGCTATAGGGTGAGAACCGCAAGATTCCAGCCAGGACGTTTCTATTTAGAGCCCTTCGGCAAAGGCCCCCTGGCTGCACTGTGTACCCGCTCTGCTGCCAATGCCCTCCCCCCAGCGGGCCAGTCTGCTGGGACTGACATCTTCCCTGTGCTGAATGAGCCCTGTGTCAGAGGTGGTGGGGGTTGGGCTAGTCTAAATCCCTCCGTTTCCTTTCTACACCACCTATTGCTCCAGCTCTCTTGCTTCCCACTCAAGAGCTCTCCAGCTGCACTTCTCCGTCTGCTTTTCTCAGCACTTGGAAATACAAGCAACGGCGGCAGCTCCCATGAGTATGAGGTCACTCCACCTCTGGGTGCTCTGGGGAAAAAAGGAAGCAAAAGCCTCATCTCTTAGCAACTCCAGGCACCTTCCCTAGCCTGGAGCTGCTGCTGCTTCATTTCTTCCCACCAACCTTCGCGGATCTGCTGCCTCCAGCTTCCACTCCCTGTGTCTTCTAACCCCAGCTGCCCTAGGATGCTGCTGGAATAATCCCAGGGATTCTGCTTGCGTCACTGGAACAAACCCAGGGACTCTCTCTCCTGAGCATTTTCACTGGAGAGGCTCACAGATAAGGGCAAGTATGAACGGAGTGTGTGTGTGTGTGTGTGGGGACAGTGTCAGGATGGCCTGTCTGTCAGGAGAATGGTTCAGCTGTCCAGTGGGTCTGGTGAGCCGGGGGGAGGGACTGGGGGAGGCTGCCTGCCCTGGTGGAATGAGCACAGGGCCCAGAGCCAGAGACTGGTGCTTGCCAGCGAGTGGTCCAGTTTAGTGTGAAATGTCCCAGATGAAGGGGATTCCTCACTCTTCTCCCAGGAACCTGCTGCCTTCTGCTCCCCCAGAGTGCTTCTGCCAGTGTCTTCACGGGGTTACTCTGGCACGATGTGTTTAAAAGACACCGCTGTCCCTTGCCAAAAGGGAAGGCAGTTTTTACCTCCTGAGATGTTCTAGACATGGGTCTAAGCTGCAGGGACGAAGGCTCACCATGGGTGAGGTGTCTGCTCCTTTCTCAAGCAGGAAGGAGCCCTGCCATGCTCGGGGCCACCAGCTACCTTGGGGGTTGGAGATGTTTTTGGAGCAAAGCCTGAAACAGCTCAGCAGCGCCAGTCAGTTGAGCTTTAGTCATAACAATGTTAACGCCCTTATTGCTTTAGAAGCATGGCAGAAGAAATGAATACCCATGTCTATTGAGCAAGCCCCTGTGCTCTCTCCCAGCTCTCCATGTGCGGCATATGTTGGAAGGAAGATGAGATTCTGGGTTCCTTGTTGCCTGTTGCTTTCTTGCTTACCCTCTGCTTTCTCACCCTTCCTGCTAGGCTGTGGCCCAGCTGCTCAGTTTAATTTTAGCATGTTTGGGGACTTCCCCTGGCAAAGGCTTAGCAAGGACTGGATGAGGTAGGTGGAACCTCAGAGCCCAGCAGAGGGAGAACTGCCAGGGATGAGCTCTGTTGTGTTAATTTCAGCGGAGTCAAAAGGGTTAGTGTGACCCTGTCACTAATTAGCACTACCTAGTTAAATGCGGTTCAGGGTTTCAAAGACAGAGACCTCGGCCTGTTTAGTCCCATGACAAACACCCTCAAAAATGCATGTCAAAGTTTGGAGGTGTATTGATTGGGATACGCAAGAGAACGGAGAACAAAACACAAAGCATTTTTAAGCGAAAAGGGGAGAGTCTGCAAAACAAAGAATCCAAACTTATCAAAGTCCCTTTTTCAGAGAGGGTATCGCTGATATGGTATTGCTGTACAGCAAGTGAGAAACGATTGCTACTTTGGAAGGATCATTACTGAAGATGGAAGATGGGATGTCAGCACCAGACTAGCAAAAGCGGAAGAGACATTGTGGACCAATAAACATCTGGTGAGAAGGGACATAAATCTGAAGACTAAATTCCGACTCTTAAAAGCTTACATTTGGTCTGTGTTTAAATGACACCTGTGACATATGGACATTCAAACAATTGATGATAAACTACAATCCTTCAAATTGTGGGTCAGAAGAATTCTGAAAATCTCATGGCTAGACCATGTAACCAATAAAAAGGTATTGGAGATGATTGGAACTCAGCAAACCCTAGTTAGAGATCTTATGAAAAGAAAGATTTGATTTGCAGGGCACATTTTAGGGGGTTCTGTGGGCGATGCATGTTTACAAGCACTGGAAGGGAAAGTTGATGGCAGAAGAACATGAAATAGAAGATATTGGATGGATCAAGTGGTATCCTGGGTGGATTAAAAAGATTATTCATCCATCAAGAGATTAGCAGAGGATCATACAGAATTGGCTACCTTGGTTGCAGACTTGCAGTAATGGAGGGGCCACATACGAAGATTGCTTAGTCTCTTGTTTTTTTCAAGCAACCTTTCTTAGTGGGGAAGAAAGGGTTAGTTCTGTTGTTCAATGTTGAGTTGGCCACTGTTAATGATGGTTACTTTTTCTGCTTTTGGCAGCCGAGCTACAGAAATGGAGGGGAGAAAGGATAGCAAGCATGGGGAAATGCAGCTTTTTGTGGACGTTCTCAGGATACATGGCAGTTAGTCATGGACAGATGCTTTGGGCTGGCAGGTCGGCCATGACATCTGTTGCTCTGGACTCTGGCTCACTTCCCCAGTCTAGGACATCATCTGTCTGGGCTGGTCATGTTCCTCTTCTTCATTCGTCCCTCTTAGGCTGGGCAGAGCTGGATGGGCCATCTCATCCTGTCATGTTGGTGCCAGAATCAGGTGAAAAGCTGAGAACGAGGACAGGAGGAAGATAGCGGCGATGGAAGGGATACTCAAAGGAAGGGAAGATACATGCGAGATCCTGCTCTATCAGGCAGGGGTCCTTGCTGATCCGGGCGGCCTCTCAGTGGGCTGGGCTGGAAGTCCCAATGCTCAAGGCTCACCAATGAAGGACAGAGTCTCTGGAGCAAAGCAGAGCTTTATTGATGGTTGCTTGAGGGAATCCCCTTATTCAGTCCCTCCCAAATCTCTTTAAAGGATCCCAAAGGGGGGTGATGGGTGACCACCAGTTAGTAATATCCTACATGCCAGTTTTGGTTCATTAATTTCTGATTCCATTCTCCTCTAGTTTACCAGTCACCATCTTAACGAGACCTTGGTTGGTGTCAGTAGAACGTTTTGTTTGGATTAAGCCAGCCTTTGTCGCCCTTTTGTATCTTTCTCTGTCAGCATTTATTGGTCTAGGTGATTGACCTTTCACCCACTGTCTGCCAGCTGAGCTCACAATTGAGGGAGGCCTGCTAGGCCCCAATTTTTACAACAGTGGCACCCTCAAAGCAAGGGAGGGAGTCTTGTGCTAGGGGTGGAAAGTCCTGTCTCACTCCTGAAGAGATGCCAACAAGAGAAGCAATCCCGGCCTCTTCCTCCTAAAGACCAAAGGGAAATGAAGGAAACGTGACCATTAAACGGGGGAAGCTGGGAGAAAACCCCAAAGGGGACAGGTTGGTTGTGGAACCTGCACTTGCTTCAAGGGGGAAGGCAGGAGGCCGGTGGGAGCTTCTCCCATGAGAGTTAGGGGACAGGGCTCTCCTGACACCCTGTCAGGGGATGGCTAGGAGTGAATCCCAGAATGGTGAGTACCATCCAGGAGTGAGGCCTCAAGTCCTTCCTCCGCCCCGCACTAGAGTCCCCGGGCCCTAGGGCCCGTGTCTCAGCTAAGCTGCCTCTTTGAACGGGCTGTGGTTTTGCTGGATTCCTGGCTCCTTGCCACACACAGGAAGACATGGGCTGTCACTGAAATGTGCTGACAAAGCTGGGCTGAGGCAGCTGCCTGGCTGGCTCCCACAGAGCACTTTTTGCAGTGCTGCCCACCAGGACCTTGTCTCCTCTCGGCTTCTTTCCCTCCAGTTTCCCACGGTTCGGAGCTGAGCTGCGGTAACGGCTGAGGGAGGTCATGGTATGGCACATAGACTTTCCCTGAGCAGGGCAAGTCAGTGGATAGCATCGTTCCCTCCACAGTGTGTCCTACTGTGGGGTAAGAGAGAGGAATGCACCCCTGATGCCCGCTTCATCCCAACGCATGAGGGGCCAGAGCCCTTGAAGCTGTATCCTGGCCCATGTTGCTGCAGATGCTATTCTTATTCAGACAGTGCAAAGGTATCCAGCAGCCTGGAAGGAAGGGGCTATTAGGGTGAATACGGTATGTATTCTGCTTGAGGTGCGCTGCCTGTGATTCTTGGCAGGATCCTGCAGGGCAGATGGCACAGTCCCTCCCCTGGCCTTGGGGCTCCTGCACATGGCTAGAGTCCCTCCTGCCCTCGGATCTGGAAAGGGCTGTTCTTGGGATCAGAGCACAGAGCTGGGAGTCGGGATCTGGCTTCTATTCTCCACCCTGGCACCAACTCACTGGATGACTTCAGGCAAGTCACTTCCCTGTTCTGGGCGTCAGCTCCCCACAGCACTAAGGTGTGAAATGGTTCCTTGCTCCTGGGCTGGAAAGTGCAATGCAGGCGGGAGGGGGTGTCTGAAGGCCTGGCTTCCCCACAGCTGTGAGGCGAGGACAGAGTTCCAGCCTCCGCCATGACCGTCCTGGTTGCTTTACTCTGCCCCATGCCAATCACTGCTGAAGCCCCTTCGTCAGAGAGCTCTGGCCCAGGGCAGAGGCGTCAGTGTCATTCTGGGCCTGATTTTCAGAGACGCTGAGCACCTGCGGTTCCCCCAATGTCTGTGGGAACTCCAGGGTTCTCAGTACTTCTGAAATTCAGAGCAATTTATTTCGAATGCTGGGTCAGGACTGAGCCTGCAAAGGCAGGTCCATATACACCCCTCAGTCCACAGCAGATCTCCCATCAATAACAATACAAGCAATCGGGAGAATGATGAGGGGCAGCTGGCCCAATGCTGGGAGGGGGGAGGATACGGCCCTAATATGGTCACTAAACTTCTACCTAGTAAAGCTCCTGGTGCATTTGCCATCATTCAGTGGAAGGAAAAAAAATCTCTTGGGTGCTGCAGCCTGCCCAGGGTTCAGCTGCACTTAACCTGAGTTACTGGGTTGTGCACCATGCAACTGGTCATCCATGTTACTTGAAAATCTGGCTCTGACGGTGTCGTAATTAGACTTAACAGTTACTGCCGCATTGAGAGGCATGGGGCTGATCACCCCTCGCCTAGAGCTGTTGTCCCAGGCTGGCTGCAGACAGAACTGTGTCGGCTACACGCCCATCACATTTGGAAGATTTTCCTTGTAGCCATAAGGGCTCGAGACAGCCGTGTTTCTTCACTGAAAACTTGCAGTGTGCTGCCCCTGAATCCCAGCTGAATACCTTGTGTGGGCAGGTGCAGAGCTCAGGGCTTGAAGGCCTCTGCTCTAATGGTCTGAGCGCAGAACTAGGAGCCTTGATCTCCTGTGTTCAAAGCGGAACTCTGACAATGACTCCCCAGCTGAGCTTGGGCAAGTTGCTTTCCTGTTCTCTGGCTCAGTTTCCCCAAATATGGGGCTCTATTTACCTGCTTCACAGGGCTGCAGGGATGGATGGGGCTGAAGCGTTGGAAGGTGGCACGTGCTGAAGACAGTTACACTTTTGCAGGTCTTTAGCCCTGTATCCTCTGGCAGGGCCATGATCCACCCGTGCAGGTGGACCAATCACGGTCTGCTCTTCCTTTCCCCCACCCCCGCTCTCCCTCCTCCTCCCCCTCCCTCCGCTGCATTGCTGTCAATAGGGCCAGCTGCAGGCAGGCTGATGTCACCCGCTTCAATCTGCAGCCGGCAGCCCTTGGGCAGCAGCCGCTGCTGTGGCAGGGGGTCCGGGACCGCCAGCCTCCACCGCTGGGAGCCTGCTAGGGAGCGATGCAGCCGCCCGGGGGCTCGGGCAGGAGGCGGCTCTGGGCTGGCAGGGGGGATGCAGGCAGGCAGTGATTTGGGACACAGTGGAGGGGCCCACGGTTGCAGAGGACGCCCGCAGAGGTAGGTGTTAACAAGGCTGCAAGCAGCCCATCCCCCTGGCAGGAGCCAGGCCCGAGCTGCCCCTCACTTGGGGGCAGAGCCCAGCGGGCCACCTGCCCCAGGCTGTGCCCTGGAGGAGCTGCGGGCAGATCTGACCCTGCCCCGCCCACCCTCACAGCTGGGCGCCCCCCTTGCCCCAGACCCCAGCTGGCTGGATACCATGTGACCCCCTCTCCCTGGACTGGGGGCGAGGGGACCCTGCCCACCCTTCCCCCCAAACTGACCTGGGCTGGGCTGTCCTCCCCCAGCCAGGCGGGGAGTTGCAGGATCAGGCGCTTTTCCTGCTGAGAGCACGGCTACCAGGTCTGCTTTCCCCCTGCCTCCCCCAGCACCCGGTGACTTCTCCAGAGCTCTTGGGGCAGGGACCGGCTCTTTGTACCCCGCCTAGCACCCTGGCCGGGGTACCTGGGCAGTACTCTAATGCCGATGCATAGGCATCATCATCATCATCATAATGAGAGTCTAAACCAGGACGTTCTGAAACCAAATGGGCTTGTCTACTTAGGGAAATTGACCAGAATAACTATTGTGGAATAAGCTATTCTGCAACCGTGATTCCAGAATGGCTCCCTGTGTGGACGTTCTATTCTGTCACTTCATTCTGGAATGATGACATGCTCACAAAGCGCACTAATCATTCCAGAAGACAGTGACGGATTGCAGAAGAGTGTCCACATGGGCCATAGAGCCTCATCCCGAGAGGCGCTCTGGGGAGTCGTTCAGAAGATGGTGCTATCCGTTACAGGGATACGTTGAGGCCAGCAGCGGCTCTCGCGCTGCTTTCTGTGAGAGCAGACCTTATAGCTCTGTAATTTCCCCAAATTTGTCTTTCTAAAATCAGATCATCTCGAGCTGTTGTCTGTGTTAGTGCCAAGGCCTCTGCTAGTTGGTGGATTCTAGCTTTTCGACTCCTGTGCTCCATTAGGTAAAGTCTCTCGATGTCAGTCCGTCTGGGACCCACCCAGCGCCTAACTCCCTTCGGAGTCTAGACTCGCCCTGTTTGGTCCCACTTCACTGCTGATCCCTCCCAGCGGGCCAGTCAGAGCTCACTCAAACCCAGCTTCCCAAGCAGTGATCTGTATTTTTACCTGGGTTTGGCAGGTGCCCCGCACACTGATTCATACCTGCTGCACTAAGGCAGTGTAATCTCTCAGACTGGTTTTTCATGTTGCACTCCTCACTTCATGCATGCATGCTCCATCTAACTGTGCTTTGTCTGGTGGCTGCACTGACCGATCATTGCACCCTGTGCTTTTGCTTTGCACAGGCTGGTTCCCGCCGGCATGGATGGTGTGCCCCGTGGGCTACGGACTTGGGTTCATTGGTAGGAATCCTTTGTGCTAGCAGCATCAGCAGGTAGCATTCCCCGTAGAGCCGAGGCCTGGCATTCAGAGAGAAGCCATGGTGAGTCATGTTGTATTTTACAGGGGTTCTCACACTGGTCTGCAGAAAGCTGACTGGTGATGTACAATGGGGACTGGGAGATGGGGAGGTGGATCCATGTGATGGCAAATGGGAGGAAAGGTGCACCAATCTCCCAGTGTTGATAAGTGCAAAGTAATGGACGTTGGAAAACATAATCCCAACCGTTGGGTGGTTGAATGTAATAGCGATTTGAGATTGTCAGATGACAGGCTCGTGTGGAATTGATTTAATCGAGATGATCAATCAGAGATTGATACGGCTCAATACAGAATGTGCAAGGAACAGACGCTTTGCCACCTCCCTGTAGACGGCGAAGAGAAAGTAGTTAAGTCCCTTTCTCTGTACTGGAGGAATGTTTGTTCCCTATCTAACACCCCAGACCACAGTCCTTTTATAGTGTGTGTGTCAAAGAAACTCCTTTGGGGGGGGCAGGGAATATTTGATCATAATTATTTTTACCATATGTTCTGTTTTCCTCATTTCTTTTTGTCATCCTCAGTTTACCTGACTGATGAGCAAAAAAGAATCTCTAATCCAGTCATTATTACTAACAGCTGTGACTACTGACAGTGCTTAAATGATTTAAAAACACCTTTCAGCGGTGCATTATTTCATCCATTACAGAGCCCATCTGTCATAACAAGTATCTTTTATCATTCACCTAGTTTTGTTTGTAACATCCTTGTGTGGAAACTTTTTAGTAGTTGGCAGGTGTCTCTTCCTGGGACATCTGGCCTATATTAGTAAGATCGGTAAAAAAAATTATACACATTTCATCATTGAGTCTATTGTCGCAGTGGATGGATCACTTGATGATTACCTGTTTCGTTCATTCCCTCTGAAGCACCCGGCATTGACTGCTGTCAGAAGACAGGACACTGGGCTAGAGGGACCATTGGTCTGACCTAGTATGGCCGTTCTTATGTTCTTTGCCCATTAGGTTCAATTAAAGGACAAAGAACTTTTTAGTTTCAATATATATAGGACAATAAATATATAGATCCACAAAATAAAAAGGCTTGTGGTTAGCATATAAAAGAATTATGAGAGATTAACATACACAAATCATAAAAAGTGAATATCTGCTAAAACAACTATATATATAAAATGATGGGGTCTAAATGAGCTTTTCCCACTCAAGCTGCAAACTGATATCCTAGTTCCTGTGTGCGCAACCAGGGAAGCCCCTGTTAATCTACTGAGCTAATGCAGACCTGGCCATGTGAGTCAGTGTCTTGGGCAGTAGCCTCTCTTGGCTGTAGCTGTTTTCCCTACATACAGGGGTTAAGTGCTCCTTCCAGGGAGTCTGAAAGAGAGTGCTTGGCACCCCCATCCGTTTTACTGAGGTGTGTGATTGTCCCGGGATTACAGCCCCCACTAGTGGCAGCCGGTAGCGCCTTTCAGCAGAGCGATAACCACCATTCCGTCTGGCCTGCCTGGCTCCGAATCTTGCTCGCACACTGCTCCTGTCTCCGCGAGGAGCAGTGTGGTTTGCTCTTTCACCAGGAGTTCAAACATTCTCCAGGAGCGAAATCCTGGCCTGGTTGAAGTCCATGGGAGCTTTGGCATTGATGTCAGTGGGTCTGGGATCTCACCCAAGGACCCGAGGGAGTTTACGCCCCTTCAGTCCTCTGGTCCTTGCTGGTGTTCCGCTCTGAACTCCCCTTACTTTGCCAGTCACCCATCTGCCCTCTCGATAGTTTCTTTATAGGATCCTCTTCTTCATTCCCTCAAACCTCTTCAAGCTCAGGTCCCCCGCCCCTCACTGTCTGCTGGGAACAGGTTGGTTCTTCTCTGCCCAGGGGCTCCTGGGCTTCCCATCTCCGGGTGGAGCCCCACTCTCTCCTCGGACTCCCCGACGGTGCCTTGTCCCCTGCAGACCGACATCCCGGAGAGCACGACGGGCCGGAGGTCTCTCACGCTGAAGCGCAGGTTCCTCTGGAAGCTCCGCCAGAAGTGGAAGCTCCTGGGCCTCTTTGAGATCAACGGGGAGCACGAGTTTTATGACCTGACCTGCATGCTGAAGGTGGGGCTCAGGGCTGCCATCCAAGAGGCCATTGACAACCCGCCTGTGGTGAGTACCTCCCGGGGATGGGCTCATTCACCTCCCCAGCTGCCTGGCCGTACAACGAGACTCCTACACGGCCTTCTCCCCCGGCACGGGGCTACCAGTGAGTGCGCTGCTGTAGCAAAGGTGTGCTGCCTCCTATGTGCTCCCGTCATGATCCCGTTCTCCTCCCTCCTGTCTCTCCCTCGGTCAAGGAGCCCCAAGTGCTTTGCATCCCCGTGACACTGAGAGGGGAAGGGCCGCCCCCAGGTCCCAGGGCGAGGCAGTGATGCAGCCCCCTACTCTCAGAACTAGGCTGTGCTCCCTCTTTGGAGAACGCTGACGAACTGACGTGACATTCGGCCCTGGCCGGCCCAGCCAAATTGGCGGCTCAGACGAAACGCACTGCCTGGCTGGCAGCCTAGCGCAGGTGATCAGAGCAAACTCCTGACCGACAAGTACCAACGGGCCCCTCCCCTGCTGGAGGGAGAACAGGCCGCTCTGTAGGGGACTCCCCGCCCCTTGCCCCCAAGGATGGGGGCAGCTAGTGATCTGCGTCATGCACACGCCAACTCAAGCTCAGGGTTGGCCCCCATCCCAGCCCCCGCAGCATTCCCGTGACCCCGCAGGGCTCACTGGAGTGACCCAGCCTCACTTCCCTGCACGTTCAGGCCAGAGTGACTGCGATGGGAGTCCGGCCCATCAGGGGCGCTAACAGGGCAGGCACAGCTGCACAGAGAGAGCCAGGTGACAATAGGCCTTTAGTGACAGGCCTGAATAATAATCAGAAACCTGCTAGACCAGGGGCTGCAAGAAGCGTTGCCCTTGGCAAATGGAGAAGTCTGTGCCGGGGGCTGAGATCCTGCAACGATGGGAAGCAGAGAAGCACGAGGTGGGTAGACGGGGGTGACCTATCCCTGCGGAGGAAATCCTGAGCTCCCGTGGCAGGCTGGTGACAGCTGTCTAGCCGTGGGGAGAAGGGTTCAAAAAGACAGGAATGACCCTGTCATTTCCATCCACAGCCGTGGGGCAGAGCAGGGGAAATGAGGGGGAGAGATGGGGCCGGGGGCATGGGTGAGCCCAGAGGTCGGGGTCGTCCCTCTAGTTGCTATCATGCTTGCTGCAGTCCCCACACTCCCGGGCTGATTTCCCTTCCCCCTCGCTCCCCCCCCCCACCCCGATCCTTTGGTATTTGCTTTCCAGCGTTGTGCCAGGGCCCACTGGGCAGGTCGGCGAAGCAGCGAACGTGAGCGGGGAGAAGTCCCCGTGCAGTGCACTCACTCTCTGTCTCTCTCTCTGTCCCCGCCAGGATGCCCTGAGCGACGCGGACTGCAAGGTCGTGCTGAAGCAGGCCCATGAGGTAGGAACTCACCACGGCAGGGGAAAAAGCACAGGCCCCGGCCAGAGCCTTTGGTACACCAGGCCCAGTTCACTAACACTGACCTGCCGCAGGATTCCTGAGCCAGCCCTCCCCCTACACTGTAGTAGCCACACACCCTAACCATACAGCTATCCCCAGGGTCCATCACAGCTGCAGATAGCCAAGCACCCCTCTCCCCTCATACCTATACCTCCCACCCCACATCCATACCTAGCCTCACCTTCACGTGGACCTACGTATGCAGAGGCACATCCATACAACCTCCACCAGTCACCTGTGCTGGCTCTCTAGCCCACCAGTAGCCATGTCTGCCTTCCGTAGCTTTGAGGGAGGACTGAGATGCCATTGCCATTCTCAGCTCCCTGCCAGCCCCGTGGGCCAGCAGGTAGCAGTTGTTCCCCCGATCCTCCAGCTGACTGGGGGAGGTGGGGTGAAAGCACTTGGCAGCCTGGCATGTGTGCCAGGTAGCAGGGTGCGGTAGAACCTGGCCTCACCTCTTGCTCCTCCCGGGTCGCTGCAGGGCTTTGAGATGCGTACGTACGGCGGCCCGGCCTTTGCTCACTTCAGGCACTCGCTGGGCATATCGGAGAAGGAATACCAGCTGTCCCTGTCCTCCCAGAGCTCCTACCTGCAGTTCATCAGCAACTCCAAGAGCAAGGCTGACTTCTTCCTGACGTGAGTCTTCCCACGGGTGCAGAGAGAGGTCTGCACTCTCTGAGAGCTCAATGGTCTAGGTCAGTGGTTCATTTGTGGACCCCTACAAAATGTTGACTGGAGGTGCAGACCCCTTTGGAAATCTTAGACATGGTCTGCGGACCCCAGGTTGAAAACCACTGCTCTGGGTGATCAGTGAGAGCCAATTTAACCTCAGGTACTCCTGCCTAAAGCCCACTGACATCCACAGGGAGACAGGTGAACATCTGGAGGCAGAATTTGGCCTAAGATCTATTAGTACCGGGCCTTTCAGAACTGACTGCCGAAGGGAAGCAGCAATCAAGAAGATAACTTACCACTGACGAGAAAGATCTGTAGTGATCAGAGAGCACCCGGCAGCTGACCCACGTAACAACCAGCACTGAATACACTGCCTCTGCTATAATGTAGGACAGCGGTTCTCAGACTGTGGGTCGCAATCTCATTTTAATGGGGGTCTCCAAGGCTGGCGTTAGATTTGCTGGGGACCAAGCCCGAGGCCCACTGCCTAGGGCCGAAGCATGAGGACTTCAGCCCTTAGTGGACGGGCTCAGAGTGACAGGTTCCCTGCCTAGGGCCAAAGCATGAGGACTTCAGCCCTTAGAGTGACAGGTTCCCTGCCTGGGGCTGAAGCCCTTGAGAGTTGTCTTTGCCCCTCCGCATCCAGGACAGCGAGGCTCGGGCTTTGACCTCCCCAGCCAGGGCAGCGGGCTCGGGCTTTGATCTCCCCAGCCAGGGCAGCGGGCTCGGGCTTTGATCTCCCCAGCCAGGGCAGCGGGCTCGGGCTTTGATCTCCCCAGCCAGGGCAGCGGGCTCGGGCTTTGATCTCCCCAGCCAGGGCAGCGGGCTCGGGCGGGTCAGGCTTCGGTCTCCCCCTCCTGGAGTCATGTCATAATTTTTATTGTCAGGAAGGGGTCTTGGCACAATGAAGTTTGAGAAACCCTCAATAGGAAATTGTATGGCCCCTCTATGGCTTGTGTATGCGCAAGCAATGGGTGCATCATGCCGTGCGCACTCGGCTGTAGCGGGAGGGAGAGAGGATGGACCTGTGTTTTGGAAGACCCAATATGTTAGGGTGTGTAAGTGTGTGTTGCATTTGGGCATGACCCGGTGGATATGTCAGACCATGGACAGTGTGGGTAATTGCATGGGTTTGGGGAGGGAGGCCACTCATTTACTAGGTGGGAGATCATCCTTGTTTTTTGTCCCCTGCTCTGAGGTGGTTTCCGTGTGTGGCTGGGAGGTTATCTGTACTTTTGGAGAGCATATGTCCGGGTGTGTTGTTTCTGCCCAGTCTCTGGGTATGGGACAGGGTGTGGGTCTGGATGTAGTATTGGGGGTGCTGATCAAAACCGTTAGTGTCTGATATTCACTAGCAAGGGGCAGTTCCTCAGAGCAGCCGTCAGGACGCCTTTGCTGCTTCTGCTCTGCAGTGCCCTGGCGATGCTAAGGAGGGAGACGTGTCACCTGTATGTCTTCATGGCAAAATCCAAATGTTCAGTTATCACTGCTGGGGGGGGAGGGGTGTACACGCAGTGTGCAGATGTTGCATGTATCCTACACGTGTGTGAGAGGTTGGGCGTATAGGAACATATCTGGGGAGCGGGGTGTGTCCTGGGTCTGATCAGGAGGTGAGGACACTCGCTTCCCCCATCCCCATTTACAGCCCTGGGGTAACTCTTGGCTTCCTCGTGCCGTAGGAACAACAAATGCTTCTTCCTGAAGACGCAGAGTAAGAGAGAGATCCGGTTCCTCCTCTCCAACCTGCCCAAGTACATCCAGCACCTTGAGAGATACCCCCACTCCCTCCTCGTCAAGTTCCTGGGTAAGAGCCACCTCCGACATGCTGGGGGGAAAGACTGAGGCTCCGTAAACCCCAGGGAGAACAGTCTGGCCTGGGACAGTACCTAACAGAGAGGAGATGGTGGGGCATAGTGCCTGGGAGACATAGGCTAGGACCTTCCCTCACCTATCCCCTGTGATTCTGCTTGAGCCAAGCCACTATTCAGGGGCGCATGGACCAGAAGCCAAGGCTGCCAAGTGAGGATCTAACAGGCTTGTGCTGGTCTGTGTATCGGGCCAAACTGTGCTAGAGCCACTGGGCTCCAGCCTGAGGAGGGACCTCGTCTGCAGCAGGTGGCTCTAAACCCTGCTCTCAACCAGTCTGGCCTGTCCTCCTCCTTGCTAGCCATACCCAGGTACAGCCTGTTTGGCTGCAACCGTGCTTCAGATTTGTGAAACCCAGGTTGCAAGGCCCTTGTACCCTGGACGCAGTACTCAGTGTCCCTGCTGATCAGAGGGGGTGTCAGAGCCGCCTGCAGGCCAGACTGCCAATCCTGGTCTGTGTTCTCTGAGCTTTCCCCTTGTCTCCTCCCTTCCAGGGGTTCACAGCATCATCGTGGCTCAAGAGAAGAAGGTAGGTTCCATCTGCCTGTCGGAGTCCATGTCACGTGCCACTGGCCCCGGCTTTGGCACAGCCAACTCCATCTCTGTGCCGGTTTCCATCGAGTCTCTTCTTCTCTCTCCTCTAGAGATACTTCATCATCATGCAGAGCGTGTTCTACCCCGACGAAAGGATCCTTGAACGGTGAGTTACAGGCCCATGTGATTAGAGGGATTTGTACAGTCATCTCCTCTTAGGAATAATGTCCTGCCTTTGTGGCTGTCTGCCCCTCTGCAACGTGCGTGTCAGCACTGCCCACTAGCGGAGGGAATGTCAGACCTGCTCCCATGTGTGTTGTTCCGTTGCCCTCTAACAGCTGCAGCTGCGAGTTTGTAAACCCAGATATTTGCACAAGCAACACTGATAAAACGTGGGTGATCATGTCGCCCTCTAGTGGCTGCAGACTGCAAGGAATATGAACCTACTAATAAGCATGACTATTTCATGGGAAAATTACTGAGCACTGAACCCTTTTCAAAGTCCACGGGCATAACACCGTTGCACTCTCAGACAGTGCAGCCCAATGAGACACTTTCCTCTCCCTTCCGACCCACGGCTGCGATGGGCACTCTCGTATGTCATGCCGAGGGTGTGGTGCTGAAGGGGTTAAGCAGGGACTCAACGTGCCCTCCAGGAATTGCCTGTCCGAATTGCCACGTGCAGGTACGACATTAAAGGGTGTCAGGTGAATCGCTGGACGGAGCCCGCCCCCGAGGGCAGCCAAGTCATCGTGGTGCTGAAGGATCTCAACTTTGAAGGAAAGTCCATCCAGCTGGGTGAGTACCTCCCTGGCCAAGGAAGGCCTGGTGAGGCAGGGTGACCCGCTGGGCCACCCACTCACTTCATACTGTCCAGCCGTCTGCCATTCAATCCACCCACCGTCCAGCCCACTCATCCGCCTCTGTCTCTATCCATCTTCCACACCCAGCTTAGCTAAACCTCCTCATTGCATAGGTTCCAACCTGGAAGGTAGTGAATTAATCATAGGCTGATGGGAGAAAGAGAGAGAGAGAGGAAAGAGAATGACCCAGCTTAGCACTGGAGAAAGATGCAGGATCCATGTATCTGGAGGCCTAAGTGCTCTATCCACTGAAAAGGTACGACATCCCCTCCCCCAGCCACCTTGCCAAAGTGCCTCAGACCTGAGCTGAAGGCAGCCACCTCTAGGGAGAAGCCAGTAATTCAGTCTGTCCCTGTTCACTCCTGGCCTCACAGCTGAGGCTGCCAGCGTGGGAAGCCCGTTTGTGGCATGAGCTGGTTTTATGACAAGGATGCCAACTCACTGGGAAGCGGACGGAGCCTCCTGTCAGAACGACCGTAACCCGCCCCTTGGATCCTGGCTGTTTAGCTCAAGCTGTAGAGACTTGGGGGGTTGAGGCTGGGGTTCCTGGTTCAATCCCCTGGTGTCAGCCAAGACGTCAGATGTCCTGCTACCCCATGATGATGGGGTCCTTGTTAGGGCTGTGGCACAGCAACTCCCAAAGCACTAGTAGCACACCAGGTGCACCGTGACTTGGGGGCAGGCTCCGACGACACCTTAGAACAGGGGTGGTCAGCCTGTGGCTCCGGAGCCACACGCGGCTCTTCAGAAGTTAATATGCGGCTCCTTGTACAGGCACCGACTCTGGGGCTGGAGCTACAGGCACCAACTTTCCAATGTGCCGGGGGGTGCTCACTGCTCAGCCCCTGGCTCTGCCACGGGCCCTGCCCCCTCTCCACCCGTTCTCACCCCCTCCCCTGAGCCAGTAGCGTAGCTGGGGGGAGCGGCCACTCCCCCACCGAGCACAAATGGTGCCTTTTTAATTTTACTCACCCAGGAGCAAAAAAAAAAAACCAGGCACCACCCAGTGCGGCGCTTTTACAGACAGGGCGGCACTTCGGCGGCGGGACCTTCACTCGCTTCGGGTGTCTTCGGCAGCACTGAAGCTGCATCGCCGACATGCCGCCGCAGACCTGCGGAGCGAGTGAAGGTCCCGCCGCCGAGGTGCCGCCGAAGACCTGGAGCGTTGCCCCGTCAGTAAAAGCGCCGCAGTGGGTGGCGCCTTTTTTTTTGTTTGTTTTCGCTCCCCCTCTTCCCTCCACCTGGCTACGCCACTGCCCTGAGCCTCTCGTTCCCTCGCTCGTCCCCCTCCCGCCCCAGAACCTCCTGCACGCCACGAAACAGCTGACGGGGAGGGAGGTGGCGGTGCTGATCGGTGGTGGAGCTGCCGGTGGGTGGGAGGCGCTGGGAGCGGGGTGGGGGAGCTGATGGGGGGGCTGCTGACGTATGACTGGGGCTCTTTGGCAATGTACCTTGGTAAATTCTGGCTCCTTCTCAGGCTCAGGTTGGCCCCCCCTGCTCTCGATGCTAGGTGCTAGCCCTCATGGGTCCCACTGACAAGTCAGAGGCTGGGCTAGAGGAAGGGGTATTTTACTAGGACTAGCGAAAGGGGAAAGTGGCTTGAATGCTTGCAACTTAAGGTAAAACAATAGCGGTTTGTATGTGGGGGTGGGGGTAGTTCACTAGAGGGTCAGGGCTCCTCTGCCTGGTGCCTCTCCAGCCCAGTTTCCACTGGAGCCAGGTTTTCAGGCCAGGATCAGCCAGTGGTGTGTCTCCTTGGAACCCCTCTGCCCACGTTCCCAAGCTCCGTTGCTTCTCCATGGCTTCTGCCCAGACCTGACCCTTGTTGCACATGCGGTTCCCCGGTTCCTGCCCCAGTTGGTTCTGCCCACGATTCCCTGACACCTTCCCCTGCATTCAGCCTCCCTGCTGCTACCGGTTTGCCATGCAGCTGCCCCCAGCAAGGGTCAGGGTCTCCCACAGGGTTTCTGCCCACTTTTCCTATTGGCCAGGATGTGCCCGTGTGTCCACCCTGCAGGGTCATAGATCAGTGCAGAGAGGTTGGATGGAAATAGTGGTGTCCTGCTTAGCCCATTCTTCACCATGCTGATAATAATAATGATCCTTGGCTCATGTCAGGCACTTTTCCATCCCTAGATCTCCAAGCAATCTACAAAGGAGGGTCAGAATCATGAGGGGGTGGGGAAACTGAGGCACGGAGATGGGGCAGTGACTTCCCTGAAGTCAGCATGAAGGACCTTTTATGTATTTGTCTCCTCCCAGGCTCAGCCTATTGGCTCTGGGTGATCACATGACTGTTCCCCCCTGACCATATCTGCACCAACCACCTCTTTCTTCAGCTGGCCAGCTAAGTTTCATGCTGCTGGAACCACATGAAATAGACAGTCCTGGAGCACAGTGAGGTGGAGCCTGTCCAACCACTAGGCTGCCTGGGCTATGTGTGCCTCTGCTCGCTCTGAGCTGCTGCTTTAGCTCATCAGGCAGACGCTTGGGCCTCTGGGCTCCTGCAAAGCGTGTGAGCGGCCTGTATCCAGCCCTGCTGCTCCATGGCCAGCTTGCAGGTGGCTGTGTGCACCAGAAGAGACAGGAGAGTCGTCTCAGCAGCAGTATGGAGTCTGGGTCCCAAGCCAGTTACAAGCTGGGGACCCCAGTAACCCTCCCATTCAGGACTCTCCGAACTAGCAGCCATCCTCTCCCTCTCTGTCTGCACTGCCCTCCCCTCCGCCTTCACTCATTCCCTTGTGATCTCTCTGTGATCTTTGTTGTCACGTGATTTCTCTCTCCCCTTGTGTGTGTCTCCTTCCACTGATTCACTTCTCCTGCCTGGCCTCCAGCTGCACTCATCTCTCCTCCACACGCAGCCGTTTCTCCTCAGCAGCAGCTTCTTCTACTCCTGATCCTGCTGCATTAGAACTGTCGCCCTTGCCCAAGGCCCCATCTCCTTGGTGCCCTGCAGAACACTGCGCCTCCCACTCCCAGCTAACTGTCCTGGTTTATCTCCCATCCCTGCTCAGATCTTCCCCTCACCGGGGCTCTCACTCTGTGTCTGTCAGCCTCTCTGCTCTCTCCTGCAGGTCAGCAGCGCCCCTGGCTCCTACGCCAGGTGCAGCTGGACACGCAGTTCCTGAAGGAGCTGAACGTGCTGGATTACAGCCTGCTGGTGGCATTTCAGCCCCTGCATGCAGACGAAAAGGGCCAGAACCTGTCCTTCGCGGACATCATCTTCAGGACCACCATGTGAGTGACCGGCCTGCTGCAGAGAGCGCTCAGCACACGGGGGAGCGCGCAGCCAACCCTCTGCTTCTCCTGCAGCTCTGGCTGATTGGGGGCAAGCAGCAGACAGGACAGGCTCTGCCCCCAGTGACCACGCTGCTTGGGGTGAGCCTGCAGAGCGCCTGAAGCCCAGCGTCTCTGGGAGGGCAGAGAACCCCACGGGAACTCGGCATCGCAGGCCCTGGTTCTCAGTCACAGCATTCCTCCTCTGTGGCCAAACTGGAGGACGAGGCAAAGGGGATGTTAAGTCCCTGGTGTCAGTCCCAGCAGCCTCAGAGCTGCTCTACATTACGCTCTCTTTCCCTCCGCTGCTTAGGAGCCCGAGGAAGCAGAGACTAGCTGTAGTCTCTGGCCATGCCCTTCCCTTCCACGCCCTGTCCCTGGCCTGCTCCAGACTGTCTCCTGCACCTGGGGCGGGGAGCAGCCTAGCAGAGAGCCCTTACCCTAGCTGTGTGCTGCCCCCTCCTCTGGGGGAGCTTCTCCGGGACCCTTCCCCCTGCCAAGTGGCATAAAGGGCTTTAATGTAACTGAGAATCAGTCCCACAAAGCAGGACTGTAGGTGACTGAACCTCAGGAGCCCACGAGCCTCCAAGGAACCAAGTCAGTGGGGAAGCTGCCGACCAGCTGCCGGTTCCTATCGCTTTGACCTGGGGTGTCCCCGAGATCTCACTGTCCTGGCCTTTCCCTGCTCCAGGTCCCTGAGCAATCCCGAGAGCTCCCTGCTCCCCTCGGTGTCGGGGATCGCGGAGGAAGAGTCTGACATTCTGGTGTCTGAGATGGTAGCGGGAGTCGACCTCTACCGACTGCGCGAGCTGAACGCGGGGGTGGAGGACGTGAGCCTCCCAAGCAGCGCCAGGTCTGACCGGGATCTGGCCCGCATCCTGGCCCAGAACCGGCGCTTGCTGCCCCGCTGCAAGAGCCCCCTGCACTTGCTGGACGGCCCGGAGTTCCGCTACTTCATGGGCATCATCGACCTGTTCACCGTCTACAGCTTCCGCAAGCGGCTCGAGCACCTGTGGAAATGCATCCGGTACCGGGGTCAGACCTTCTCCACCGTCAGCCCCTCGGATTACGCCAGGCGCCTCTGCCAGTGGGTGGAATCACACACTGTATGAGTGGGGCCCTGCCCCGGGGCTGAAACGGATGGCAGCCTCCCAGACGGCCCCACTCACCCGCTGGGAGGGTCACCAGCCCCACAGACTGTGCTGCAAGCTGCCTGCTGCTGATCGCCTGCACCACCAGGGGGCAGGCTCAAGGCAGCGGTGCCGCGGGGTTACAGGGCTGCTGCGGAAGGAACATTCCCAGCATCCTGAGAGCAGGTTTTTGGCATCAGAACTGAAGTGTCGGAGGGGCCATGATCACGCGGGCAGCAGCTGTCCTGCAGCGAGCTGCGGGGATGGGGGTCAGTAGGTGCCGCAGTTGTCCACGGAACCCAGTAAATGGGGGATCTGGGAACCAGTTTGCATTGCTCCGACGTGGGGTGTCTCTGGGTGCACCGGTTTGCATCTCGGGTGGTGAAATAGCCCCACCAAAATCCATTCATGGTCCCCGGATCCTCTCTTGGGACGAGGATGCAGCAGGAAGTGTGGATGGACGGAAAGGGACGGCCTGATCTCCCCCGACTGCCGGTGCCATTTCGATCCCATATGAACCCTACCAAGGGCCCCATCTCCACGGGCACCAATCTGGGGTTCAAAAGGCACCTGCTGAACCAGAAGCATGCTGGGAAGCTAATGACAGGCTCAGCAGCCAGTTCCAGTTTGTGCAGTGAAGTAGCATGTAGGATAGGCAGAACCTTCATCCTCATCCTAGCCCCATCAGTCCTATGCCCTGGGCACCCTGATACCACTATCCCCGTGCTGGACTGCCTGTGATCAAGGGCTAGGTCCTGAAAACCTACCCTCCCTGCTCGCCGAAGCCACTGTCCTAGTGCTGGATTGGTTTGATCGAGGGCTGCGCTCCCTGACTATCTCCAAAGCTGGGCTGGGGGTGATTAAGAGCCGGGCGTCACAGCAAAGCTGCACTCTCCCTGTGTTCGCTTGCCTGGTTGTAGGGAAGTCAGGAGGCTGTCGAGCGTTACCACAGCCCTTGGCCAGGAAAGTCTGGGACCCTGAGAATGCTCCTTGAGTGGGGACTCTCCGGCTCGGCTTCTTATGAACCCCCCGTTGAGTCAGTGCAGCTGGTGTGATGGGCATCCAAGAAGCAGGGCGAGCTGCTGTTTGTGTGTGGACATTCTGACTCCCTGTCGCCTCCCGGCAGGAATGAGAGAGCCCATCCAGCAGCTGCCGAGCCTGGTGTTGGCGATGCCGATTGAGGGAAGAAACCACTGGGCTTGCCCAATCTGCAGGGGAAAACATGGTTGTTTTAAAAAACCCCCACAAACCTTTGGCCTCAGAGCCCAACCAGAGCCTTGTTGGGGGTGGGGGTCAGTGAAAAGGAAAAGAATATGTGGCAGGGGTGGGGGGATCTCTTAATAAAACCGAAAGCAGGGATTCCTTCCTGCAGTCACCCAAGAGAATGCAGCTTCCTGGTCTTGTCCAGCAAGGAAATTCCATATTTGAACATTGACACCTGCCACAATGCCAAAAAAAAAAAAGTCAAAAGACCAAGTGCATGAAAGAGACAAGGTGGGGAAGGGGCAGCACAGTCTAGCATGGCGCTGAGAGTCAGGACTCCTGGGTTTTATCCCTGGCACTGACCTTGGGCTAAATCACATCTTGCTGTGCCTCAGTTTCACCATCTACAGCATGGGGATAAACATATCCATCTGCCTTACCATGGGTGGGGTGAGGCTTCATTCATGAATGTCAGCAAAAAGCTTTCAGCTTCTGGGATTAAAGGTGTGACATAAGGGCTTGTCTACACACAGAAGTTACATCAATTGAACTTGAATCACTTTATTTGTATTATGGGTAACACCTAGGAGCCTTCATGAACCAGGACCCCACTGTGTCAGGAGCTGTACAAACGCAGAATAAAAAGATGGTCCCTTCCCCAAAGAGCGTATCATTCTGATACATCTTTGTATTTGGACACACTTATATCGCTCTGGTTTGTATGACTTTATAAGTGTCATAATCCAGTTTATAGCCTGTGGCACAAGCTAAACTGCTTATAAACCTGGTTTAAACCAATATAAGCGGCACAAAATTGCACCAGTTTAACCAAAGTGCTATCAAATTGCACCTCTCGTTTTATATGCACAACTTTATATAGAACAGGCCTGAGTGCAAAGTATTATCCTTTTTCCTTAAGTGATGGTTTTAGGTAATGGAAAGAGGATATGTGTGGGTGTGGGTGTGGGCATGGGGTGTGGTTTGAGATCCTCATTTGATCTGCTGATGCATCCATTGGGTGCAGAGGAGCTGTGTATTAATTCCTGTCATCTCCCCTGTGTTTCCTGAACTGCTCTTCACATTGCAAATTCTGAAGGCAACTCAGGGAGAAAAAAAAACAAAACAAATCAGAGACTCTGTCTTCTGATAACTGCTCTGGGCAACTGCAGATGACTAAGCAAGGAGCCATGACAAAGTCAAATCTTCCACCACGATGTGCCTAATTCTGTCTAGAAAGAAAAAGGAACCTGACCTGGCTTTCAAGCAACCTTATGGACTTAAAAATCTACTAAGGAGCCCCCTCCAGAGAGTCACTGCCTTTCAAAAATGATTTAAATTAATGAAATTAGCTGGTTAGGGTTCAATCTTATCTCCTTACATGTCCCAAAATCCAGCTGGAGTCAGTGGACCATCTTGTGGGACATCTCAGACAAGCTAGCAACAGGGAAGATGGTCTTGTGGTTAAGGCCCAGGACCGAACTGTGACAGACCTACTGCAAACTTTCCTGTACACCTTGGGCAAATCATTTTGCCTCTCTGGGCCTCAGTTTCCCCATCTGCAATATGGGGACAATAATAACCCACCTACTTCACTGTCACAGAATGAGGCTAATGTCATTGGGCCAGTGGCGAATTTGGCCTATGAATGTTTATGCAGCATTGTGATGTCCTTGCATGGAAAGACCTAGAGAAAAACAAGTTTTGTTAGAAAATGCACCAGGGTACAATACTTCTGGTCCTGTGGGACCAGACTAGGGGACCAAACGGGGCTTTCCAATGGGCCCAGAGCATTTTTAACCCCATTTTGACAGAGAAGCGTCCCACAAGGGAACAATAACTCCTGGCTTCTAGTCCCCTCTGGCTGTGCCTCTGGGCTCAGTGAGGCTGAATGCTCCCGACATTCACAAATACTTTCTCACCAGCTCCCAGTGACCCGGGCCACACAGTCACACAGATGAAGGCTGGCAAGGCTGCCCAAGCATTGACCAAGTAGATGTTAATTTCCCCTCCCTAGCTGTTCAGCCTTTACAGAGAATAGTCCCAGCTACATGCTGCGTTGGCAGGGCTGCTGCATGCTGGTACTGGGTGCGACCCACTCTGAAATGGCCTTTGCACATGGCTATGCAAATAGTGCAGGAGAAAACTATCCAATAAAGATCTCAAGCTCCCAACTCATTTGTTTTATTCTCTTTTGTGCAAACCAGGGAAAGGGATTGACTGGAGCAGCAGGATCTGGAGCTTCCATTGTGTGAGCGTGTCAGCCCAACTAATGGCTTCTGTGAGCTAAATCGAGTCAGACAGTATCATTAACCAATTTCTTGGGAGTGGGCCCAATCCCTCCAGCCTTACTCGGGTAAAATCCTCACCGAGAGTCATAGCAAGTGAGTAAAAAGGTTTCAGGATTTAGCCCAAGAATCATAATCGTATGTGTACACACACACACACACACACACTCCCAAGGCACAGGGTGCTATTTTTGCGATGAAAACAGGCACAGGCCAAGGGCTTCAGCTAGTGTCCATCAGTGCAGCTCTGCAGAAGTTAATGCCGAGCCATTGATACGGATAATAAGAACATCCAGAGTTACATTTAGGCTTGGCAGAATTCAATTTTTATTTCTTTATAAATTTGCTGGATAATATCAGTGTTTATTTTTAAGCATTTTTTTTTAATTGTATTGATTTAAATCGTCACAGTTGTGGGACAATGATTACTTAGTGACAGTAGATGTTGAGATTCAAACAGTTAAAGCATTAAAACCCAAATTGTTACCATCACTTGGCAAAAATATACAAAGTATAGATCCTTAAATCAAATTGTAACAAGTTCTCAAGCTGCATTTTTGTTACTTTGCCTGTCTGAAAAATTTTGATCATCATTGATGGAAATATGTTTTCATTGTGTGTGGGGGTGTGTATGTGTGAAATTGACATTTATTGACATTTACTGATAAAACTCGAATCCTTCAAAGCCTAGTTTTGCTACACAGGAGGCAAAATTTCTCAGGCCACATGCATCAGGGCATAAACCACTCACTGATTGGAGATTAGGAAGAAACATCGCCTCTTGGCGTCCATTATGGCGTATCTTGCACCTTCGTCTGACACTTCTGAGCACTGTGGTACTGAACACCAGATTAGTTGGGCTGCTGCTCTGATCTGGAGTGGCAGTTCCTTTCATCGTATTTCAACTGAAAGTATTTGAAATACACAGTTCACTTGCCCCTGTTTGGGCTCTTTCTTTACTTTCTGAATTTCTCAGCATGGCCAATGGAAATTAATGAAGTCAGTTTCCGTTTTGTTTGTGCAGTGGTAGTGTCAGGTTTGGCTTGCTGGGGAAGGCTTATGTGGGGAGAAGGAGGGGGAGGGTAAGGTACTTTGCAAGTGCTGGGGAGGTGGGGGGTGGTATGGGGGGGCTGGTATCGGGGGCCAGGGGGAGGTATGGGGGGGTGGTAGGGGAGTGTTGGGGCAGGGGGGTTAGCGGGGGGCTGGTGTCGGGGGGCGGTAGGGGAGTGTTGGGGCCCGGGGGCTGGTGTCGGGGGCCGGGTGAAGGTAGCTGGGGGCGGTAGGGGAGTGTTGGGGCAGGGGGAGGTATCGGGGGGCTGGGGAGGTATCGGGGGCCGGTGTCGGGGGGCGGAGGGGGGGCAGTAGGGGAGTGTTGGGGCCGGGGGGGGCGAGGTATAGGGGGGCCAGGGGGAAGGTGCCAGGGGGCTGGTATCGGGGGCTCGGGGGGGAAGTATCGGGGCCGGGGGGGAGGTGTCGGGGGGCTGGGGAGGTATCGGGAGGCTGGTGTCGGGGGCGGGGGGAGGTGTTGGGGGGCTCGTGTCGGGGGCGGTAGGGGAGTGTTGGGGCCGGGGGAGGTATCGGGGGGCCGGGGTTGGGGGGCTGGTGTCCGGGGCTCGGGGGGGAAGTATCGGGGCCGGGGGGGAGGTGTCGGGGGCGGTATCGGGGGCTCGGGGTGGGAAGGTGCCGGGGGGCTGGTATCGGAGGATCCGGGGGGGAAGTATCGGGGGCCTGGTGTCGGGGGCGGTATCGGAGCAGGGGGCGGGGCGTGAGGCCGATGTCGGGCCCCGGGGCGGTGCTGCTGCTGCGGGGCCGGCGCTGCGGCCCTGCCCGGGAACCAGGGCGCGGACGGGAGCGATGGGAGCCGGGAAGCGGCTGAGCGGGACCCGCCGGAGCCGCCCTGGAGCCCCCAGCGGGCTCCCAGCCCCACAGGTGCCGCCGCGGAGCCGGCTGTGCGGGATGTGCCCCGGGGGCCCGGGATCCCACTGACGGGGAGGGGGCGGCCCTGGTGGGGGCTGGGACCGCGCTGCTGCTCGGGGGGTGAGGCCGGGGCGCCCCACTGGGGTGTGGGCGGGGAGGGGGCGGCACGGCGTGGGGGTGGCACCGCGCTGCTGCGCTAGGGATGGGGGTGAGGCCGGGGCACCCCACTGGGGTGTGGGCGGGGAGTGGGTGGCACCGCTCTTCTGCCTTTGGGAGGGTGGGGCCCCTGGGGCTGGAGGGGGTGGCAGAGACACCCCATCTCAGTGGGCATAGGGGAGAGAGACCCCTGCAGAAGGGATGGGCAATCACTGGGGCACATCGGGCCCTTTTTGTGTGGCCCTTGCGGGGTCCCCCTGGCACTGGGGTGTCGTCTCTGGCCTACTCACCATCCCTGGGGCCCTTCTCTTGGATGCTGCTGTTGGGTTTGTCTGGATTTGGTGTCCTGCAGCCTGGCACTGCTCAGGAGGGAGTCACAGCATATTGGCTCTGGGCGAGGGAGCCCTGGCAGCAGAACGGAAGCTCTGCTGAAAGCTTTGATCTCTTTGATCCATCGCTTGGCCAAACTAAATGACAGCCTTGCATTCTCCCCCTCCCCAGCCCCTCCCAGCTGAGGATCTCAAAGTACCCAACAGGCATTGACGAATGAAGCCTCATTCCACCTCCGTGAGGCAGGTGAGTCACTGTAATTCCCAGGGAAACTGAAGCACAAGGCTGATCCGAAGCCACACAGTGAATGAGGGAAAGAACTGTGAACGTGGCCCAGACAACTGGCTGGCACAATTGTCCGTAGGAGGCTATGCATGTTTGATAAATATTCCTATCCTAAGCTCTAGTGTAGCAATACTGTGCTCTGGTAGACAGCTGTGTTCCACCCCAGAGGTGGCTGCATTTTGGTGGTGGTCAGAGTGGTCCCTGTATTTTCTCACAAGGGTGTTGTGAGGCTTAGTGATTGTTAAAGACCTTACTGAGTGTGAAATGCCCACAGAGTGTATAAAACCCATTGAGGAGTAAGGGAATCCTCTGATGAGCAGGTCCTGTACAAGTGCACTGTATTGTTATTTGTTAGCCTGGTGAGAGGTGAAGTGAGAGAGATGGTCCACATGGCAGGTGCTGCAGAAGATAAGGCTTCACACCAACAGCAAGGAGATTCTGTGGAGGCCTGAGTTCGATGAGTGGCGGGTGGGAGATCAGAGAGTCACAAGGAAGATGTAGTTGGCTGGAGCAAGTTGACAGAGGTTTCACAAGGAAGGAGAATAGTTTTTAACAAGACCATAAAATGAATGGGGTGCTCAAGGTGATGGTTCTCCAGACCAAATCTCCGGGGTACTAAATATGGTCTCATGTACATACCCCTTAACGTGCCCCTTTTGGACTGACTCTGCTCAGAAGTTTATCTAGATTAATGTCAATGACTTTGCCTTTTGTTTCAACAGGCTAACCTGTTTGTGTTTTGCAGGGCGCAGTTCCTGAATCCCAAGACAAACCCGTGGCAGATAAGACACTGAAGCTGAAGACACTTGTAAGTAACCAGAACCCAAGATGCAGTGATGCTCTCAAACCCCTCCTCCAAACCCCTGGATTTGGGACCATAGTGACGGTAGCAAAATGGGCTGGCGTTACAGAGCCAAGGAAAAGGTTGCAGAGGGACAGGAAATGCTAAAGGGCATTGGGCATCATGTCCTTAATGGACATGCGGGGACGGCTCCAGGCACCAGCGCACCAAGCACATGCCTGGGGGCGGCAAGCTGCCGGGGGCGGTGTGCCGGTCGCCGTGAGGGCGGCAGTCAGACTGCCTTGGGCGACATGCCTGCGGGAGGTGCGCCGGTCCCGCGGCTTCGGTGGCAATTCGGCGGCGGGTACGCCGAAGGCACAGGACCGGCAGATCACCCACGGAAATGCCACCAAATCCACGTGACCAGCGAACCTCCCGCAGGTGTGACGCCAAAGGCCGCCTGACTGCTGTGCTTGGGGTGGCAAAAAACATAGACCCACCCCTGTGGACGTGAGGATGGTATCTATATTCCAATTGATCGAGAATCCTCGAGGAGAGTTGGTTGCAATGTACGTGGTCGCCATATGGAAATGTACACCAGCTCCTGTTCAGTAGGCTGGTTCTGGAGTCTTTGTGCCCCAGTTGGTGTCCTGAGAAATATCCTCTAACTGCAGAGAACAGGAGAATATATGGGGCGCCGTGTGGCTTAAAGGTGCATTATTAAGCAGACACCTTTCCACTCTCCCACAAAGAGACACTGTAGAGTACATCAGTGACAATCTGCTGTGAGCCATTGTGTTACCCTCTCAGCCTCAGCAAGTGAGAACTTCGCTGCTGCTAAGCTGTGTGACAGCTCCCCGACATGCCAGTTTATCTGCATTGCCAGCAAAATTTCCAGGACTCTGCCAGTCCAAACCTTCCATAGCGGGTAGTAACCAGTGAATCCCAGTTCTCGAGTTCCTCAGAGAAATCTGTCTGTAGTGCTTAGCCCCTCTGACTGTAGCACCCACAAAACCTTATCGAGTTTGCTGCTCCTTCAGTGAGACAATACACAGCAGCTTCTTACTGCACCTGGGGTTAACACTCTGTTTCAGTCAAAGCTCTGAGCTGGTTTATAATAAAAGCAAAGTGAGTTTATTAATAAAAGGTGATAGGTTTAAGTGATACCAAGTGTAAGGAAGGACAAAAAGGGTTACAAAGTAACAAAAGCAAAATTACGCTTCTAAATCTAAAATTCAACTTAACAAACTAGTGGGTATTCACCCACGAAAGCTCATGCTGCAAAACGTCTGTTAGTCTATAAGGTGCCGCAGGATTCTTTGCTGCTTTAACAAACTAGCGTCTCTTGTTCAGAGCAGTTTTTCTTCCCAGAGAGTCTCCTAGTGTGGCTGACTGGTTTTTTAGCCAGGACCCTTCAGAGCGGCAGGGCTCAGGAATTCGGGTGCACTGATTGCTACCTGCTAGGGAAGGTGTGGACTGGCCGAGTCCTGAAGAGTTCGCTAGCAAGGCAGACAAGCTGGGGTGTTCGGAAGCTGACACATAGATTAGTAGCAGCAAAGTTCTCGCTTGCTGAGGCTGAGAGGGGAAACACACATCTGTTGATGACTCCTGAAATAAATGTCTCTGTAGAATGTGGTTAGAATCCCCACCCCTCCTTCAGTCTCTGGGGGACCAGGAGGGGAGGATCATCTCCTGCAGGACAGCAGCCCATCCTGCTGCTGCAGCAGGACTAGCCCTCTGTGACCTCCATGCAGGACTATTTGCTCTCCTGCAGGGTGATGGGCCATTACATTACTGCAGCCACTTCATCCCCGAGGTGCCTGGTCACTTCCAAACCTGGGTCTCCTGCCTGGCACTGATCGCTCTGTTAGGTAGAGACAGGTTTAAGCGTTAGACAAAATTCAAAGACGATGATCTGCAGACAAGGCTGGTCCATCTTCTTTGTCGCTGTGGTTTACGTGGGTAAATATATATTTTAAAAGCTTTACTCGCTACGGAGCCTGTGATATGCTGGAGGTCAGGCTAGATGTTCTGGTGGTCACTTCTGGCTTTATACTCTATGGCCGACTCCCTGGCGAAATCTGGCTGGTTACCTCCTTATCAAAGCCCTCCTGAAAACTCAGCTCTGCTGTGGGGCCTGCAAGGCCAGAGGTGGGGCTTGAGCTGCCCAGCGTGCTAAGACACACTTGTATTGCTGTTACCTCTCGCCCTGCCGTGTCCCCTGGGTGCTTGTTTAGTTCACTCCTCACCGTCTCTTCTTTCCTAGACGGTAAGCTGTGTGGGGCAGGGACTGGCTTTTGAATAAGTGTTTGTACAGCGCCTGGCACAGCAGGGCCCTGATCCTTGACTGAGTCCTTGTGCACTACTAGTAATAACAGAGTTGTCTAACCAGGCTTCCTGGTGCTGTAGACAGAGAGATGTTTTTTTTAAATAAGACCACATGCAAAAGAGCTGTTTGGATGAAAATCTTCCCGTGCCACCATAAGTAAATCCCCTCCCATCTCTTCCACCGATCCTTACACCCCTATTCATGCCACCTCCGCAGGGAACACGGTGTGCATGGGAGGCTGAGGCCTAGGCTAGGTAGGGTGTGATTCTGCACTGAAAATGCTTTGCCATTTAGCCTGGAGCTCTATTAGTTCAGGCTTTCCGGGTATGTCTGCACTGCAAAAACAAAGACCCAGCAAGCCTGGGTCGACTGACTTGGGCTTGCATTACGGGGCTCAAAATAGCAGTGGAGACGTTCCCGTTCGAGCTCTGAAACCTGGTCTGGGGGTGGCTCTCAGAGCCCGAGCAGGAAAGTCTGCACTGCTGTTTTCAGCCCCATAGCACAAGCCTGAATCAGTTGCCCTGGGCTCTGAGACTCACTACGGCCGTGATTTTTTTGGTTCAGTGCAGATGTACCCTCAGCTGATCACGTCTGTGGCCAGCTCACACGGAGAGAGTGGAGTTAACCCGTTTAGGGTGTGGCAAAGAAGTACCTTTAAAAAACCAACCCTTAGTGCTTGGGTTTGTCCATCTTAACCCTGAACTGTGTTGGGGAAACGCTTCCCCTCTGGCCAGGGTGGGATGAGCCACCCCGATGGTATTGCTAGGGCTGTGTATGACTGCAGCTCCCCTCCTGCCATGCTTTGTCCACTTACAGGGCTCATGCCTTGGCTTCCTGGCTTGTGAGCTCTGGGGAGCAGGGATCTTGTCTGAGTGGTGTCTGGCCAGTGCTTAGTGCACATCATGGGCACTACCGGGACATTCAGAATACTCCTCACAGTGCTGTTTTGGCATCTATCTGTCGGCGTCCTTCCTTCCTCTTCCATCCTTGGGCTGAGAGAGTCCCCGAGCTTTGCCCCCACCCCGTGTTCAGCACACGTGTGGGGATGTGCTGGGTCAGCATGTGTGTGGTTAAAGCAAAGAGCCCAGAACAAGTTTCTTACTTCCTGTTTATGACCCCTGCCCCCCCGCCCCTCAATTGTTAGTGTTTGTAAGAGGTCCCAGAGTGACAGCCCAGGGGCTGGTGTCCTAAGCAGTGGCAATGCGAGTATCACTCTTGCACCTGGAGAGGGAGATAGGACACTTCAGTCCCCAAGGCCCTTTTGCTCCTTGGCCTCTGCTGAGATGGGCACCGTGGGGCCAGGTTATGCTGGTGGTTGCACTGGTTGGCCTCGCGCTTTAGCTATAGCCACGTAAGCCACGATCACGTCGGTAGCGCCCCCTCTGTACCCGGTGCTGTGCTGTGCGTGGTTCCTGATCCGCTCCTCCCTGAGGCTCAAGCAATCCCCAGTTGTGACAGAAGCTGACGGTACAATCCGGACAGGAACAGAGCAGCACATGGCCCTCAGAGCTCTTGAAGGCTCGCCATTTGTCAGCTGTGCAGCCTGTTGTTACTAGACAGGAAGTGAGTCATTTTGAAACAGAACAATCGGGCACATCTGAGCTACTCGTTTGCCAAGCGCTCCCTAATTGTGATGCGTGACTGCAGGTTTCATATTCAGTGGTGATCACTGTCAATCAAAGAGTGCAGCCCCGCTCCTGGTTTGCAATCAAGCACTAAAAAGGCCTAGTGATGCTTGACTTCTTGGGGACCATTGTGTAATGAAATTCACCAGGGTGAGCTCTGCTCTGGGAGGAGGAGAGAACGACAGGCTGGAGGTAGCAGGTGGTAGCTCTACCCAGGGACGTGCAAAGGGGAGTGCAGTGTGTGCTGGGGATGGTCACAGCTGTTTCCCCGTCCCCTACCCGGGTGTGTACTGCTGTACTGGAACCAACGCTTCCTGCGTTTCGTATGCAGGTGTCCGGTGGCTGGAGCAGGGGGTAGGAATCTGGGCTCTTTGCCATGACCCTGCTGTGTGACCTCAGGCAGGGCGCGTAATCTCCCTGCATTCAGCCTTCCCTTCGCTGGAAAGCAGGTGCAATGTTACCTTGCTCTGAGGTTGAAAACGGGGGGGGAGCTCGCTGGGTGGGAGGCATCGCGTGGGTTTTCAGCGGGTGGAGATGTTGTCACAGACCCAGGGTGAAGAACCCCCCGCTGCCCTGCCAACATCGATCTTGGTCCTTCTCACCTGCTTTCCCCTGAGGATTGCCTGCTCCGATCACAGCTGACTCCGTTTCCTTCCCCTCCTAGACCTTGTTCCCATTGTGGACCCCTCAGTGTATTTAATTTAGAACAGCAAGAGTCTTTAATTACACTAGATCATGGTCTCTCAGCCTGGGAATCACAAACAGCTGTCGAGCTCCAAGGCCACACCCTGCCCTTCCCATCCTGCTACGGAGGAGAGGAGTCCCGTCCCACTAGGGAAGAAGGAAGAACCACGGCCCTTGTTCTGTTTTCCAGGATGCCTGCAGCGTTCAGTGCACTCCAGCCCCACCACAATGAGAGATCCCCGGTCACTAGAATGCAGTCACCCCTATTGCTGCCATGTGCTAAGGTCTCAGCAGTGACTCTTGAGCTTCCCTTCTCAATGCGTTGCAGGTCCATCTGTTCTTAACGCTGGTGATTCTGTCTGCTTGTACTGTGCTCTACATCCTGCTCTGCCCGCAGCTGCGTTGGCTCAGCTATCGGCGGCTGGAGGAACATAAACGTCCCTTGGTGACGGTGTCTGGAGCCCTCAGCTTCGAGGGGTACAGTCGTGTTCCTGATGGAAAGGTGGGTTAAAGTTCCAGCTGCGAAAGGGCTCTCCCAAGGCAGGAGAATGGGAGGTAGTGGTTAGAGCACAAGACTGGGAGTTGGGACTCCTGGTTTCCATTCGCGGTATCACTGTGCCCCCTTGGGCGAGTCACTTCACCCAGCATTGCCTCAGTTTCTCCGTCACTCATGAAGACGATCATGTACCTACTTCCCACGAGAGTTGAGGCTTCTTGATTAAAGTTTGCACAGTGTTTGAGGCTCCTAACTTGTGAAAGATGCCCCAGCAATGCAAAGCGTTAGCCGTGGGGCTACCGTGGCCCTGTGCTGGTGTAACCAAGCCCCTTGGCTCACTCACATCAATCTCTGCTGTCCGTGTCCTGGGACAGGCTCAAAGCAAAGCACCTCTGACATCTGGAGTAATCGAAAACACTACCCTTTGGTGGTGCTGCTTTCAGATTCCAGGGAGGCACCAGGGCATAGTTAAAGGGAGTCAGGAGAAACCAGTTCTAGACGCGTTTTTTTAAAGCTCATTCTGGTAACATGGTTGTAGCCCCTGTGTAGATTTGGCTTGAGAGCGAAGCCACCCTGTGCCAGCAATAGGGAGTTGCAGGGCGGGCGGCTAAGAGCAGCACCGTGGAGGGAGTGGTGGAAGGGGGCAGTTCTGAATTGGATTTAGAGAGAGACAGGAAGCCAGTGCAGGTGATGAAAGGGTGATGTGGCCCTGCTGCCTGGAATGAAAACCTACTGCAATCCCCTCCCCTTGCAAGCCCTGGGCCTCTCCTGTCCCTCTCCATTGCTAACGGTGCGTCTTGCTGCAGCCGTTGGTCAGAGCTCAGTGCCGCCAGTGCGCCTTGGTATCGAGCTCGGGTCAGATGCTGGGCTCGCGGCTGGGGAAGGAGATCGACCGAATGGAGTGCGTCCTGCGCATGAACCAGGCCCCCACCAATGGCTACGAAGAGGACGTGGGGACGAAGAGCACCGTCAGGGTTGTCTCGCACACCAGCATCCCTTTGCTCCTGAGGAACCAGTCGTACTTCTTCAAGCAGTCCCGGGAGACCATCTACGTCATCTGGGGGCCCATGAGAATGATGAGCCGGGAGAAGGGGGGGTTGACCTACAGGACTCTCCAGGAAGTGAAGGAGATGTATCCCAGCCTGCAGATCTACACGCTGACCGAGAAGATGATGGCTTACTGTGATGAGGTCTTCCAGGATGAGACAGGGAAGAACAGGTGAGTAGGCTCCTAGCTCGCTCCCTGCCTCCATGCCACAGCCACCTCTTGGGTGTAGGATGTAGAGCTTTCCACCCCAGAGTCTACTGGAGCTGGATGCTTCTGGTAAACCAATCAGCAGTGAAATAGTTAACAGTGTTGCCATTTTAGGGTAGGATTTTCGAAAGCACCTATAGGACTTTGGACCACAAGTCCCAATGGGATTTGTGCTTCTAAGTTCCTTAGGCAGTTTTCCACTCTTCAATTGTAAATGTTGGGTTTCAGAGTTACCAACCCATTGACACGAGTGGGACAGTTTACTCCCCTCCCACAAATGCTGTTTGCCCCTCAGTGGTGAATGGACCTGCAAGGTACCTTAGGAGGGTCAGTGCGCTGAACACGAATGGATTTACAAGCAGTCATCGTGTAAACGGCAATGGGCTATTTGTGGATGTTAGAAAGTTATGGAGTCACCTTCATCCCAGGAAGAGTTGTGTAAGAATTCATTGCTATATAACAATATGTAACACATCAGTTATGTTGATGGGCAGTCAGCTTTTCAGTTCAGATCCTGTGCAGGTCAGCAGTGACCAGCAGTCATTTGTCCTCGGGTTGGTAGACGAGTGGAGGGTTCCATTTGGTTCCTGTTGGCCGGGTGCCCACAGCACACAAATCTCCATCACCTTTGGCATTGATAGTCCCCCTGGTCAGCAGACAGGCCAAGAACTGACTGACTGGGGTCCCATCGTGCCAGGGGTGACGCCCATTGGAGGAGCAGCCTGAGAACACTTGCCCCGCTGCTGCCTGTCCCGTACCCAGTGTGGATGAACAGGGAGCATCAGTCGCCAGAGCTGCCAGTGCAGCTTTGTTCACCAGCCCAACACTCGCTTCAAGGGGCACGACATGCCAGGAGACTGGAGTGGGAGGGGGTGGAAAGAGAGAGCTTCCAAACATACGTGCCTCCAGTATTGCTGGCATTTCCTCCCCGTCAGCCAAAGAGCCCATCTTCCTCCCCACCCCGTTTTTCTTGTCCTGCTCTTCTGTTTGCTCTTCCCATCCTCACCCAGAGACTGCTCCAAAGGCCCTAATCACACCCAGTAGGTGCCCTAGTCTGCCCCCCTCAGCCAGGGCAGGATCTGCCTTATTGGCCTAGGACAGGGGTCGGCAACCTGCGGCACGCGAGCCAATTTTTATTGTCACGCTGCTGCCAGCTGGGGTCCCAGCCCCCGACCCTGCTCAGGCCGCTGCTGGCCTGGGTTAACGGAACCCCCAGCCGGCAGCGGCTGAGTGGGACCGGCAGCCAGGACCCTGGCTGGCAGGAGCCGGCGGCTGGAACCCCAGACCGGCCCCTTGCCAGCTGGGGTCCCGGCCATCCGCCCCGCTCAGCCTGCAACTGGCCTGGGGTATCGGCAGCCAGCCCAGGGCTCTGCTCTTGGCCTGGTCCCAGCGCTTTGCAGCCCTGATAAAAAATTACACTACAATTAGCGTAAACACTTGAAAACTTAAAAACGTTGTTTGTATATTATAAATAATCGTTACAAAATGTAGAATGTTAATAAATACATTGGTTTGATGAAACAAAGTAGTTGTACTTATCTGCCTGTGCTTAATTTGTGTTTTCAATGGTTTACCTTCTAAAAAATCTCGCCTGTCTCGCACCCCCAGAAAGGGCATCTCACACCCCCAGGGGGTGCGTGCACCCCAGGTTAAGAACCACTGCACTAAACTGATAAGATCTGCATTTTAATTTAATTTTAAATGAAGCTTCTTAAACGTTTAAAAAACCTTGTGTATTTTACATAGAACACTAGTTTAGTTCTATATTATAGACTTATAGAAAGAGACCTTCTAAAAACGTTAAAATGTATTACGGGCACGTGGAACCTTAAATGAGAGTGAATAAATGAAGACTCGGCACAGCACTTCTGAAAGGCTGCTGACCCCTGGTCTAGGAGATGGGTGCAGGTTTCCCTCCCACAGTCCATGTCCGTTTCTCTCTCTGCCATGCTGGTTACAGCAGCCTGTCCCCTCCAACTCTGTTGCTGTGTGATTTGTAGGATGAAGTCTGGCTCCTTCCTGAGCACTGGCTGGTTCACCATGATCCTGGCAATGGAGCTGTGCGAACAGATCTTTGTCTTCGGCATGGTCAGCGATAGCTACTGCAGGTACGGCCGTCAGGGGACGATGGCGGGAGACTTCATGGGGCTTTTGCCACAAAGCACATCTGTTCGTCAGTTAACTCAGCACAAGGCAGCACAACCATCCCACAAGCAATACAACACGTCTTCCATCAATCTCTGTCCCCAGAGACTTAGCCAAGTTCGGTAACGAACAGCACAGGGAGGGGTGTATTAGGAGGCGCGGACAATGCAGAAAATATATGAAGTGGACAGATACAGGGAGGCTGCTCCAAGCAGCGGGAGTTGCAGAGGAAAAGGTCCTCACACTAACAGTGGTGAGATCAGAGAAGGAAGGGGACGGAACAGAGAGAACTGGATCTGGCTGGGGGTGAGTTCACGGGGAGTTTTTATAAGCAAGGAGGCAGTTTGGAACAGGACCCCCGAAAGGAACAGGGAGCTGCAGAGGGGACATGGCTCTGCTCTGTGTGTAATGCCCACACCTGCTGGAGGCTGCAGAGCTGGGATGCAGTAAGATGACGGAGGGAGCGTGTGGTGGGAATCGAGGCCCAGGGCAATGAAGGGGAGGATGAGGATTTCAGCAGGGGCGGGTCTGTCTGTAACACAGGAGGAAGTTCTTCATTCATTCAGCTCCCCCATCCCCATCTCGTGGGGCAGGATTGGTCCCTTTGGTAGATTTGCTCGTGCTTTGTCCAGCCGAATGTGGAGGTTTGGGAGGTGGGTGTTACACACCCAGCTCCTGGCAGGGGAGTTGAGAATCCCCTCATGCTTTGTGCCCTGATGGGACTCATGCTTTGTGGTCCAGAGATCCCTGACACTGAATGGACATCTCCGGGGTTAGTAGGCTGGTGCCTCTCTCTTGTGTTGGCTCCATCGCTGCTCTGGAAGCAGGAGTCTGCTATCTGGGCCAGTACCCCACGGCGCTACCTCTTGTCTGCTCTGGTTGGCAGGGAGAAGAATCATCCCAGAGTGCCTTACCACTACTTCGAAAAGGACAAGCTGGACGAGTGCAGGATGTACCTCGCCCACGAGAGAGCTCCCCGGGGCGGCCACCGCTTCATCACTGAGAAAACCGTCTTCTCCCACTGGGCAAAGAGAAGGAACATTGTCTTCAATCACACCTCGTGGGCGGGTGGATAGGGGCGTCCGGCCCATGTGCAGCTCCCGGGGGGAAATGTTTCACTCCGTGGTACGATAGGCTGCAGCCCGCTGGGAGTCCTGCAGCGTGGCATGGGGGGCTGTCCAGAGGAGTTGCACGGGGGGTCAGTGCATGCAGAGGAGCTGCACAGACACAGACTTGACAAGAGGCAGAGCATCCTGGGAGGTGTGGCGCATTGGAAGGGCTCCCTTACCGAGCCTGCTCTAATCAGCATGTTGAATAGAGCAATAAAGACACATGCCCACCCTCTGCAGGGTCCCTGCCACTTGTGCTGGAGCATTGATGTGCAGGTCAGAGTGTCTCTGCGGGTCTGCTCCTAGGTGTTGCACAATCCTTCCCAGGCACTCGGCTGGAAGGAGGCAGAGAAAACCTGGGGCATCATTCAGAGCACTCAAGGTCTCAGCCCCTCCATTGCTGCAAGCAGTCCCTGACATCTCTGAACCCCCCCACCCCAATCATTCTGAGCTCTGACCCTAGGACTGTCTTTGAAGAGTTTTTAATCTTTGAACCATGATGAATATTTAATCCAGTATTAAACATTTCCATACTTTTGTTACAGCAGGCTGCAGATCTTAGAAAAGTGGAGTCGCTCTGAGGTTTAAGCCAGTGCCTCTTGGGGTGAAACTCCTCATCCTCCTCCATTTATAGCCTCAAGAGGAGGTTTTGGTGGGTGACCAAGGGGAGGATGGATGGTCTTATAGTTCAGGCACTGGACTGGGACTCAGGGGACTTGGACTCAAATCCAGGCTCTGCCACAGATTCTCTGTGTGACCTTGGACAAGTTACCTAGGACCTGATCCAAAGCCCATTGACATCAATGGAAAGACTCCCATTTACTCCAATGGGCTCTAGCTTAGGCCCTTAATCTCTCTGTCTCAGTTCCCAGTCTGCTGCTTGTACGTTGTATTCGTTCCTCTCCTACGTCTGTCTTGTTCGTTTCGACTGTAAGCTCCTTGGGGCAGAGATTGGCTCTTATGAGCACAGTGAGGCCCTGATCTCAGCTGGAGCCTGTAGGCATTACAGTTATCCCAATAGTACCTCTGCCTGTCGGTTGTGAAGTCGTGCACAGGCCTTGGGTTGGTGAATTGCTCCCACACGGGGCAAAGTGGCAGGAGATGTGGGGGCTCTGGGGGTCCTGGGTCTTCGGTCAGTTTAAAGAGCGAGAGGAGTGGAATGATTCAAAAGCATCTCTTGCTGTGACTTGGCTGAATGGAGGCGAGACACCTGTCCTCCAGTGGGCGTGCTGTGCTGGATGTGCAGTGCCGGGAAAAGAGATGCCCCTGTCGCCAGCCAGCCTGCCATTCAGTGAGGCGTAGACGTAAGAACGGCCACACTGGATCAGACCAAAGGTCCATCTAGCCCAGGATCCTGTCTTCCAGCAGTGGCCAATGCCAGGTGCTTCAGAGGGAATGAACAGAACAGGGAATCATCCATCCCGGCAGCAGTATTTGTGCTGAGGTTTTGCCATTTGGCAAGGAAAAGGACAGCGGTCCATAGCTTCTGCCCAAATATCTTCTCGTTCTGTCTGTCCCAGTGTGGGTAATTTCGACCTAGTGTCCTACCTGGGGCACCCGACTGTGGGCTCCGTTCCCACGCATCACACCTCCCAAAGTAGTGTGCGTGTGTCCTGCAGCTCCTGTTACCCTGCACTACAGGCCCTGCATTCCAGACATGCCATGATGTGTTCTAGACGCTGCCCTGACCTCAGTAAAGGTGACAGCTTTTTGCCAGAAAAATGAGGTCAGTTCTGGTTCAACATCCTGAACGATACACCTTACATTTCTATAGCACTTTTAGCCATGAAGGATCCCAAAATGCTTTTGCAAAGTGTGAATAGCTACCGGAGCCACCTCATCAGCTCCTCAAAATGCAGCTACTTCTGGAGTGGAACACTATCTGTTCAACAGCACACACCACCCCCCTAGGACAGTGGTTTTTCAACCTGGGTCCGCAGACTGTGTGTAAGGGGTCTGCGAAACGACGTCATTACCACAGAAGAGAGGTTCTCAACATGTGGTACGCGGATCCCTGGGGGACTGCAGACTGTGTCTAAGATTTCCAAAGGGGTCTGCACCTCCATTCAAAATTTTGTAGGGGTCTGCAAGTGAAAAATGGCTGAAAACCACTGCTCTAGGACAGGAAGCGAAGAAAGATGCTGTATCTAATGTAAATGGTAGGGGGAGTTTAGTTTTACATTGTCTTGAAATACAGTGTGCACACACGTGTAATTATAATTGCATCGATTTAAAATCCTTGTTAGGGGGTTTAAACCGTGACAGCTATGAAGGAAGTTTTGGAGATGGCCTGCACACAGCAGTTGGTGGCAGCCCCCGTGGAAAGCCCATCTTTGTGCAGCGTGCAGTGCTGTAGCCGTTTAAAACCACATCTTAGAAGAATTGGTTTGAAAAAGACTCTCAGCAGAAGCTGTTTCTTGAACTGAAGCAGAGTGTGGTCACTTCGGGGTTCAGGCTGGAAGACACTACTTCTGTCAGCAGCTCCATCATGTCAGGAAGAAACATTTCCTTCCAGTGTTCTGGCATGTACCCTTTGAGTTCGTGTGCTGCCTTTGTTACCAAGTGCCCTTGGATTGATACCAAAGCGAACCTACGTAATAAAAGTATTTTTAATTCTGTGATCATTCATTGTTTGTACAAACTGGGTGAATTTATCCAGCTGGACTCAATCCTGGAGTCCTTGCTCCGACAACGCTCCCATCGCCATCCTGCCAGTCCCTTTAGTTTGTCCCCTACTGACGTTCCCAAGTCACCTTAGCTCTCGGGGCTACTCCTTTGGCTGGAAACACCAAATCACAGGCTGCTCATATGTCACACAACAGGTCACGCTGCCCACTCGCCCTCCTGGACTTTGGTGTAAATATAAACAGACACCACTGAGGGAGTCAGAGCCCCCTGTCCTATCACACTCCTGCCCTTCTTCTCTGGCACAGGCTGTTGAACTTGTACAGGAAGAGCAGGCTGCCTGGAGAAATGCTAGTTATACAAAATCTTGTAGAGATGCCAAGCCTTGGTTGCTGACGCAGCATTACTCAGCACTCTGTGTGCAGACTTCCTCACGGGGTGGGGGGGGAGAATTTCCCATCTATCCTGGGGAACAATGAACTGCTTAAAAATCCCAAGTAGCTCTCGCACTCATAGTCAACTGACCTCTTTGAGAGCAGGATTAGGCCCTTAATTGGCTCACAGAGGGCCTGATTCTGCCGCTTTTACTAGCTGACCAGCTGTGTATTTTCTGAGTAGCCCTGACATCAGTGAACCACCCCCCAGGAATGAAGGTGAGAAAAACAGAAAGAAACGACTGTTGTTTCTATTCCAGTAGCCCCGAGAAGTGGCAGCTGAGCTCAGGGCCTCATTGTTCTGGGCAGAGCACATACACAGAGCAAGAGCCAGCCCCTGCCCCAAAGAACTTACAGTCTAAATACATAAGAAAAGGATGGAGGAGAGGCAGCATTGGTGCTATTGAGAGGCTGTGTGTGGACAGAGCAGTGGACCCTGACTCGGGAGACCTTGATTCTAGGCCCAGCTCTGCCACCCAACCAGCTGCATGACCTTGGGCAAGTCACGTCATCTCCTGTGTCCATCTTGTCTAGTAGGCTGGTAAGGTCTTTGGGAGCGGGTCAGCCTCACACAGTGCGTGGTCTGTGGGGGAGGGACAGCCTAGCGCAATAGAACCCTGCTTTCAGCTGGGCCTTTGGACACAAAGACTCACTACTACTAAGAATATCAGCGGGGGAGCCGGGTTAGTCTGGATCTGTAAAAGCGGCAAAGAGTCCTGTGGCACCTACATGTCCCGAAGTGGGGATTCACCCACGAAAGCTCCTGCTCCAATACGTTTGTTAGTCTCTAAGGTGCCACAGGCCTCTTTGCCGCTTTCACTGCTAAGAACACTCTCTATTTCAAATGAGCTCAGCTCCCATATAGGCACCAGGATCAAGCCCTGAATTTCTATGTGCCTCATTTTATGCCAACAACTTGACAGCTCACCTTGACCCAGTAGCGTCACCAGTAGGGGTGTAACGGGGGAATACACAGCTCCCTAGCACCGAGCTGCTGTTTATTCTTGGAGGCAGAGGAATGCCTGTGATCTGGCAGGTGCAAGCCAACCCAAGGGGTTAAAGGACCCAGATTCCATGCTGTCACTGAGGAGGCTGCTACAGTCAAATGGATCCCTGTGGAAGCTACAAGCCTCTTGCTCTGGGAACACTCCCCGTTTAAAAATAGCCCCCTCCTCCCCCTGTGAACACAATGGAGTTCTGCCTGCCTTGTATTTCCTAGCAGCCACATGATGGCATTGCTCAGTAAATAGGGTTTTACTTATTGGTTGGCTTTGGCTGAATGTATCTGATGCCAACCAGTAAGTGCAAAGTTTTGTTTCGTTTGAGACAGCAGCCCCATGTGGCTGGCTCAGCGCTGGAGGGGATGGAGCCCAGCACTAGCAGCAGCCCAGGCAGTTGATAGTGGAAATGGACACGTTCTGATCTGAGCGGCCTGTGTGTGTGTGTCCAGCTCTCGTTGAGAATCTGTGTCCGGCTGGAGGAGATTAGTGCTACGCGGGGGATTTCCCAGCACTCCAGCCACAGGGTTGCTCGTGTTCCAGAGAGAGTGAAGTGCCAATATATGGTTTGTGCACATGGCCCCTTGTGTCACTGGGGGTTAGGCTGTGGCCAGCCAGCCAGCACTGGCTATGCAGCTATTGGCAGCTTTCATCTCGGCCTCGTGCCCCCCAACTCCACACAGTGTACAGGAGGGGGCAGGGGGGAGAGAGGGGAGCAGTCGAATTACTACACACAGGACAGGGCTTTCCCAGCTGGACAGGTTCATTTCGACATCTTCATCTCTCCAGTGCGCCGCCCATATGAGCATGGACTGGTGTGCAGGGCTGCCATGGCAACTGTGCTGCACAGGCGGTAACCACGGCGAACATACAAACACATGACACGGCAGCTGGGTTAAGGAGCCCGACTGCCACATGGGCCCATTTCATACCAGGCAGGCGCAGGGCTGCGCTGTGCTCCGCTGGGGCGGACACCAGATGGGCAGGATGAACATTGCACGTGTTGTTTATCCTGAAACCAGCCTTCCTCTTTTGCCGGTGGGATCCCTAGGCAAAGTGGCTCCCACGCTATACTTTGGGATGGGGGAGGTGGATCAGAAGCGGGATCCAGATCCCACAGCTGGGCCCACCCGCCCACGTCGTATTCCTGTTTCCTTGGTTTTACAATACAACCCGGCTCGCAGGTAGGACCATGTTCCTTTGTTAGGCGGACCGATGTCCAGAGCTGACCCACTCTACCTCTGCAGTAACGTGCCGTGCAGTTGCTGCTTGACAGCTGGCTTTGCACAGAGTCCTGGGATGCTGGAACAACTATCACAGTGGGGGTGCTGAGAGCCACTGAACCAAACTGTAAACCCTGGATATAATGGAAACCATGTCAAGCCAGGGGGTGCTGCGCATCCCCTGCACCCGTAGTTCCAGCCCCTATGACACAGCCTGTAAAATAACCTCCTGACAACCTAAAACACCAATGAAGAGAGAGGCCTTCAGACCCACTTACCACCCTGGGAGCCATTGCTCCTGCCTCTGGCTAGACAGGGATGTATTCACAGGACCAGAATCCCACCTGCCCCAGAGACTCTGTGCCCTGGTTGCTGCACCTGCAATAGCTTCCCAGCCCCAGGAAATACACTTCTCCATCTCTCCATCTTAGTACTATTGAAGAAGTGTAGTCTAATGGTTACAGACAGGCACTGGGGTGCACAGCACTTTTGGGGTCTATTCTCAGCTCCCTCACTGATTGGCTGTGAAACCTGGACAAGTCATTTAACCCCCCCTGTGCCTCGGTTTCCCCAGCTGCAACATGGGCACTATGAAGCTTCTCCCACAAAGGCAAACCCTGCGGTGCGCAGCCACTCAGCACTCCGCTTGGCCTCAGTGGAGGGCAGGGTTTGGCCCAGCGCTTTGAGATCCCCCAAGGGCAGGACGCATAGCCACGCTGGCTGCATCTCCAGGGCCTGCACTGGGGGCTGGCTGGCCGGGGTGTGTCACCAGGGCAGAGACCGCAGCGCGCGCACGCGCGCTCCCGGCAGCCGGGGGGACCCCGCTTTCCCACGCCGCGCGAACGCGGCTGGCGAGGGACGCGGGCGCGCGCTAGGAGGCGGGCGCGCGGAGCTGGGCGCGCCGCCGTGCAGGGAGCAGGTGGCCGCGCGCGGGGCTGCAGGCGCCGCGTTCCCAGCTCCCGGGTGCCCGGCCGGGCAGCGCGCCCGCGCTAGGGGCTGCTCCGCGCGCCCGGGGCCGGCCGAGCCCGCCGGGGAGCGAGGTGAGCGGCGCGTCCCCCCCGTGCGCTCGGCAGCGGGGCCGGGGCCGGGGCGGGGGCGCCCCTGGGCCGGGCAGCGGAGATGCACCCCGGGGTGGGCCGCATGTGCCGGGGTTGGGGGCTCAGACCGCTCCGCTGAGGGTGGACGGGGCTGGGCAGGGAGGCCCAGAGGGGCGGCTGCTGCCCGGGTGCCGCTGGTGACCGGGCGGGTGATGGTGATTTGCACGAGTGCGCAGGGCTCTGCCCGAGGCAGGCTCGGGCCCCAGGTGTGAGCGGCGGATTAGAGCAGGAAGGTGGGATTCCCTGGGCAGAGGCGTCGTGCGCTGCCCCAGTTTAGCCAGATCCGAGTATTTCTGTGATCCCGGCGGATTAGCGGCGCCGCTCGTTTCACTCTGTTTTTCCCAGGCGGAGAGGGGCAGCTGGTTGGGCTTTTCACTCTAGGAGGTTGCTGAGAGCAGATCGGATCAGCCCTCCCCGGGGGCAGAGATGTGACAGCGTGAGCCTCAAGATGGAAGGGCAGCCTGGCAGTGGGAGCTGGGGCCTTCTCACAGTCCCTTGGAGTGGGGGGAAGACTCGGAGGAGAGGCCCCCCAGGCTCTCAGCTTTCCTCAGATGAAAGGTCTCGCCCAGGTAAGAAGAGGGGAAACTTCAGGGAGGCCTCCCTCTCTGATCTGGGACCCGTCCTCCAGGCTTGCACTTCACCTTGGTCCTGATCACTAGGGATTTGCCGGTGAAATTCCTAGTTGGGGAGGACTCTGAAGCTGCTGGGCGAGTAGGGCATCGGGAACGAAGCACACGACAGCGCAGCCCAGAGGCAAGCAGAGTGGTGGGGAATTAGCCCACTGACTTCACTGGGTTTGGCTCAGACTCCTAGTGCGTGTGTTCGGGGCTGGATGGGCTGGGGGGTGCTGAATCACTGCCCCTGGGGGAGCCCTGAGCCCCTTCCCCTGGCTGTTTGCTCTCCTCCCCTCCCTCTCTCTCCTTTTAGCACCCCTTGTGCCATCACCTGGTCTGGGGAAATTCAAGGCTCAGACCAAGCCACCCACCTGTTGGGTCCCAGCCAGGGAGAGGGTATTTGCTCCTGCCACCATGCAGAGGATGAGGGGGTGTGTGAGCGGTAATAACCTCCCAGAGCTGTTTTCCAACCCAAGTGATGATTCCCTGCTTCTCTCCCTCTGCCTCCATCCTCCTCCCACCCACACAGAACATTATCTGCCTTCGCTTTTTCCTTCCTCACACACGAAACATTATCTCCCCGCCCCTCAGCTATTCAGGCGAGGCCCGGAGAGGAGAGTGGTGAAGGCGCAAACCGACTCGGTGTAGTTGGGAGGCTGAGCGTTAAAGAGGATGAATCGTGCTTGGTGAGAACGGACGGCTTCCCACGCCAGCCGAGGGGGGATGTTGTGGACTCCAGGATGGGGAGGAGAGCCAGGAGGAGGAGGAAGGAGTGGAGACAGCCAGGTGATAGATGCAGGTGGCATTGTGCCTACGTTGGGGGTTTGGGAAGCTTTGGGGAGGATGAGCTTTGCCAGTCTCAAAGCACGACTGGTGCACACGGAGTCTGACCAGGCCCCATCCTCCTCGTCTGGTGCTGAGCAGGGCTGGCAGCACTTGGGGCGCGCTGATGGCACCGTTGTGGCCCACTCCTGCATGGGTGCCAGCCAGGGCCAGCCTTAGGGGTGGGCAACTGTCCAGGGCACTGTGGTCAGGGGGGATCCGTGGTCAAGGGGCTCGGGCTCCCTCTTGCTGCCAGCGGGGTGCGGTCCGGCATGGCAGGAGTGCCCTGCTCCCAATGGAAGGCTCCCTGCTCGCCGCCCCCCCCTGGTTTCCCAGCCCAGCTCCTAGTCCCGTCTCCTCACTGCAAGTTGGTTGGCTCTTCCCTGCACCCGCTGCACTTGCAAACGCCCCGGACCCAGCCCGGACAGCAGGCAGGGCCCAGGGCTGGCCTTATGGGGTGACACCGTGGCAAGGAGCAGGTGGGCCTGGGTGTGAGGCTGTGGGAGGGAGCTCGGGAGAAACCCAGGGAGGCAGCGGGGGCAGGGGCGATGCAGGGGAAGGCTGGGAGGGGCCAGGGGGAAGGGCTGGGAAGGCAGCAGGGGTGCCAAAATGTAAGTTCATCCAGGACACTATTTCTAGAGCTGATCCTGGGTCAGCCTAACCTTTTCCACCCCGCACACTTTTCTTTCCAGGGGCAGCCCCAGTTCAGTGCAGGCTGACATCTGTATGGGCTCCTCTCTGCTGTCCTTTCCCCTACCCGTCCCACTGTCAGTCAGGCCACACGCACAGTGACTGGCTGGGGCAGAGGTGATCCCTGTGACCCTAGCCCAAAAGCCATCGGAGAGCATTTGTCAGGCTGTCCCTCTGGCTCCTTTCCCCAGCAGTGACTGCCCAGGACAGAGTTACAAGGAAGCCCCCTTGGGTCACCTCTGCAGTCGGGGCTCCCAGGCTGTGTGAAATTAACTCCCCTTCGTGTGTGTTTGTGCGTGTGTGTGTGTGTTATTTCCCAGCCTTCCCAAGGCAGTGAGGAAAGAGGATTTTTCCAATCATGCTAAGTACCGAAGAGGGGAAATTGCAGTGACTCAGTAATGAGGACTTCAAAAAACAATTGGTTAGGTCTGTGCTTGGTATGGAGCAACTGTGGAACGGTGAATGCCTGCAGAGAGTGTGTGTCCACGTGCACGTTAGCGTGGGAGGGAAAAGAATATACTCTTTAGGGCTTCATTGTTCACAAAGGGGCTGGCGTGAACTGGGAGCCCTTCTGTGAAGTGAGTTAGTATGTTCTCAGCCCATTTCCTATTGCACAGGCATCCCCATCTGTAGCTGGTCTCAGCAAAGAGGTCGCTGTCAGATTGGGCCATGGAGACTGAGCTGCCCTCTGCTGCTTTAGTTTTTCCAGGACTTTGGCAGGGTAGCAGGGCGGAAGCTTGCCCTGCTACTGCCTGTGCTGGGGACAGATCGAAGACCCTTCTCCCAGACTAAGGTACATCAATGGTGACACCTTCCCCCACCTCTCTCTTCTGAGCTGGAGGGGACCCCTGCTAGTGGGGAGAGGGGAGCTCCGTCCTCCTGCCCTATTCACTCAGCCTCCGGGCTGAGCCTGCCAGCAAAGGGAGCTGCGGCGTGCCAGTTGTGGGGATGGAGTTAATGATGCAGGCACCTGTCCACCAAGAACTGGGCTGAGACAGACCAACCTGTCTGTTTACATGCATGGCCTCCATTACCAGAGGGCCTGAGGGCCTCACAGTTGGTCATGTATTTGTCCTCACGGCACCCCCGTTCAGGGCTGTTCTCTCCCAGTTACAGATCAGGGAGCTGAGGCACAGGGAAATCGACTGACTCACCCAGTGGCAGAGCCGGGTGGGACTTAAACGTCCTAACCTTCATTTCACACAGGCCACCAAAGAGCCCTCAAATGGCACCAACTTGAAGTCCTCATCAGCCTAGGCTGGATTCAGGCTGGGGAGGTGACCATGAAAAGCTCCCTCTCTCTCTGACCCAGCCAGCCCTTCCCCTCCACCCATGTAAAACCCAGCGTGAGCCCTCTGAGAGGTGGCCGGCTCCGTTTGTTTTAATGAGATTTTGTATCTTTGGAGAGCGCAATCCCCTTAGAGAGGTTGGGTTGACCCGATCATGGGTAAACGTTGTCCCCCAGCTGGTTTATGTCCCTTGATCGGGTATTTGTTTGAATGGATTTCACTGAGCTTTCTGGGCAGGAAAATAATCTCCTCCTAAAGCTTAGCCAGCCTGCAGGTTGGCGCTGTAGTAAGCCAGGGGGTGGTAGGCATGCTTATGCCGAGGTCTGCCTAGGAGAGCCCTCCCTCCACCTCCCTGCCAGGGAATGAGCCTGTGAGGAGGAGACTGACGAGTCTGCCAAGCTGCCCTAGCACAAGACATTGCTATACAAACACTGGTTTTGATCCTGAGCTCACTTCTCCAGCGCTAGCTGAGGAAGGAGAGTTGCAGCTGACTCATAACCCCTGGGGTTTGGAAGATCCAGGCCGGATCACCGAGCAGAGGAATATTTGACCCATCTCTTGGGCCTTCCATCTAAGGGCATCACAAAGCCCTTTACAAACATTAACTAATGAAATTAAATCTCTCAACCCTTCCTCCTACCTTGTGGCAGATATTATTGTTTTCCCCAGTTTACAAATGGGGCTACTGAAGTCTAGGAGATCCAGTGACTTGACCAAGGTGTCAGGACCAGGGATAGAACCCAGGAGTCCTAGCTCCCAGACCCCAGCTGTAACTGCTGTGCTTCACTGTAATGATCCATTATGTAAGCTGATTTTATGTATGGCTAATCGGTTTACAAACCACAGCTTGCTTTTCTTCCTCCTGGGAGATCTCTCTGACCAGCAGCAGTTCTGGGATGACGAGCTGTCTGTCTGTCTGAGGAGCATTAAACACATGGCCGACTTACGCTTCAGAAAAGTGACTGAGCTTTCACCCTGTGGCGTGGTTCCCCTGCACCACCCCTGCTTTAATGAAAGGCTGTAGGAGGGAGGGGATGCTTCCCAGCGGGAGGGGAGAGTGGAGGACCCACCCTCAGGTCAGAGGACTCAGTACTCCAACTTTGGACCTGGCTGCGCTTGGGAGATGGAGCAGAAGGGAGAAGACAGCCTGGGAGCAAGGTGCATGAAAAGGGCCATTTAGGTGCAGAGCCCAGGTTGAGGGAGATGAAGGACCAAAATAAGGGGGTTGGGGAGAAATAGCGACATCCAAAATGGAGCTGTTCAGAGAAAGCCCTGATACGCAGCTGTGATACGCAGCCGGGCAGATGTTACACATCTGGGAAGGCAGTACGGTGCCAGAGGGCTTGATTCAAAGCTCTTTGCCCTGCCTTCGCTGGGCTTTGGATCAGGTCAGGAGAGCACCATGCAGCAATGTGGCATGTTTGGCCCTGTAGGTGCGCCCAAGCCCAGCCTGACGTGTTTGGGGCAGGTTTGGGCTGTACTGTCATGCGGGTCGGAGCATGATGGGGTGGAGATTGGTAGCCATGGACTTGTATTCGAGGAAGGGAGCGGGTAATTCAGAGAGTGACCATGCCTCTGTGGTTCTCTGCAGGTGCCCGAGTTATGCTGATGAGGGCTCCGCACTAAGGCTGGCAGAGAGACATGAGTAACGACACGGTAAGTCCTCCCCACGAAGCAGCCCTGCAGTCCTTGTCCCGAGCATCCATCTCCCGGGCCCTCGGAGGGTCTCATGGAACCTCCTGCCTCCTGGGTCCAAGCGCTTTGCGTCTTCAGGGCATTCTGGCATGGGCGAGTTGTCAGTCCTCAACCCGGCCGTCAGAGCTGGCTGATGTTCTCCCCACGTCACAGATGGAGGAAGCTGAAGCCAGAGGTTAAATAGTTTTCTAAACACCTTTCGCCCATTCCAGCTCAGGGCTGGCCCATTAGCCGGCCCAGGGATTGGGACAGCTGGTGGCGGCGGTTCCGGGAGCTGAGCAAGGCTTTGCCGGGATCTCCTAGCACCTTTGATCAGGGAGTATGATCCGGAGGCTCTCGCTGTGGGTCAGTGGTGGTGACGGCTGGGCTTTCTCCTCCCCTTTGGAGCTTGTTCTGCTCAGCCATCTACCAGAGCTGGTTCACTGACCTTCCCGGCACAGCGTTGGAGGTTAATGTGATTTTTCACTGGCTTAGGTTTCGTTTCCGTGCAGCAGTGGCAGCTTGTGCTCTGGGTTCAGGGCAGCTCAGCACATAATCGCTGTGCTTAACCCTCGGAGCGTGGCATCTGGAGCCTGTGGCTGTACGCGATTTAAACACAACCCCGATAAATCCACCTAGCCCTGGGTCACAGAGGGAGCCAGCGGTAGGTGTTCCTTGCTCCTCAGGCTGCTCCGACGAGCCTGTCACTCGGGACTGGGGAAAGCCTGCCCTGACTAAACCCTGACCTCCTGCCCTGTCCTCCGGGCTCTTGAAAGAGGGAGCTACAGCAACGCTGGGTGGTTCATTCCAGCCTTGATGGAAGCAGGAGGTAGCAGAAATCTCACCAGAGGACCAGACTCCAGGGGAGAGGGTCCCAGCCCATGGTCAGAGGCCCAGGGGGCATCTGAGCAGATCCAGGCTCAAGAGAAACCTCCAGACTTTACCTCAAGTCAGGGCAGAACTGGGGGACTCAGCCTGGTTTCCAGCAGAATCTGTGCATCAGCCCAGGTTCCTATGAGGCACAGGGGAGTCTCACGGGAGATATGAGGGGACCCTGGAGTTCTTGCTTAGAGATTCAGGGGGAGGACTCTTGCTTGAGACAGGGGGAGCCTCTGGGGCTCACTAAAATCTCTGGGCCTCGGGGAGCATGGCCAGAGCTTTAGACTTGTGACTAAACTGGGGAGTGGTGGAGTCTTGCCTGGTTTTAGGTTCCCCAGCTCTGACCTTTCTCTCCAAGCCTTCCAGCGTTCATCTCTTACTCCGCTACTGTCCTGCCCTCCTCTCCTGGACTGCTCTGGGCATCGTTACCCTCCCCACTCCTCCCCGTCACCACTTCCCCCACTCCCCACACCAGTAAGGCTGCTGACCAGCCCAGCTCTGGTGGATCTCCATTGACATGAGGGATGGTTCTCTCCCAGCCAGCCTCGCCCTCTGCTCCATCACAACTGTGTATGTTCATCTGCGTCTGTTTTCCTGTATTCTGCCCACTAGTGATAGCAGTCTGAAAACTGCTTTGGGTCCCAGGCAGCCCCGTGGCTATGGGGTAGGAGAAACTCTCCCTGAGGTCCAGTGGGACCTTGTGTCCTGCAGTGGGAGAATAGGGCCCTTGGGTTTTAATCCCAGCCATGACCTTGGGCAGTCATTTGAGCCAACATCTACAAAAACCAGCTCCAACTCGAGACACGCAGGGTCTGTTGCTCAGTGCCGCTGAGCACCCACAGCTCCCGTTGACTTTGGCTGGAGCTGCAGGTGCGCCACCTTTCTACAAATCAGGCCCACGGTGACTCAGGTTGGACACCCAAGCCCAGTGGCCACCTTTGAAAAGATTGGCCTTCACCTCTTATTATTTGGTTATTTAATGCTAATTACAGTAGCCCTCAGAAGCCCCAGTTGGGATCAGCGCTCCAATTGTGCTGGGTGCTTCCTATAGACTCAGCCCCTATCCCAAAGCACTCAGTGCCTCAGTTTCCCCATGGTAAAACAGGGCTAATGTGTCTGATTCTGTTGTCAAGCCTGATATGAGGACTCACGAACTCATGTTTGTGAAGTGCTGTGCAGATGAGGCCATGCAGGAAAGATGTGTCTTAGTGGTTTTCCTCTCCAGGAGATCTGTGCATTCTCAACGGCTCAGAGCAGGCACACCAAGTAGTGGAGTTCACATCAAATCTTTGTACCCTGAAGTCTTGGTGAAATAGTAGCCAGGTAACCTGCATCTGCCCTGTTGTGGGAGCTGGGTTTCATTAGCTGCCAGCTCCAGATTACTGGGCTGCATTGTTTTCAAATGCACCATGAAATCCAGCTGAGCTTTCACTGGAAAGAGAGCAGGGAAGTGAATAAACCCCACCCAGGAGTGTTTGCCCTGAGGTTCAGTCTCTCTGAAAACAAATTAACTCCAAGGGAGGAGAAAACGCAGTCTTGGCTTACGTCCATCTGAGGTTCCTGGCACAGAAAGCAGCGGGCAGGTTGCTGGTAGCCTGCTGGGGTATTGGGTCCCTGTGTTGCTCCATAGCCTATTAGCCTTTGTTAGTTTCCAGTCAAGGAAGGCAGCGCTGGGGCCTGCTCCTGCAGTCCATGGGACTTTTGCCTAAAGATGAGGCCTCCTATTCCAACAAGGAATTATAGGACTTCCTGCTGTAATGTAATCCGGGATCTAAGGGCCCGGAGGGTGAGTTGTGTCCGGTTTTTGCCCCCCCACCCCCCCAAGCAGTTGGTGTTCTCTTTCCTCCATGTTGAGCACTGATGTTTTGTTTAACAGGTTGAAAGGGTGTTTCTGAAACATGATCTAGTGGTGACTGCTGCAGCATGCTGAATGGTGGCTGTGAGGGTGTTGTGAGTGTGAACAATAGCATTTCAGTGAGCCTCAGAGAGGAAGAGAAAAGCCAGATAAAACCTAGATTAAACTTTCCCCAGTGTCTTATTCCAAGCCAAATTATGAAGGTGCTATCAGGGTTTTTATTCCATCTCTCTCTCCATCTTTCCAGCCAGCCCTCGTCACTTGGGTATCTCAGTGCCGGTATTCAGTCCTTGCACAGGCAATGCTCCTGTCTGCTTCAAGAGGGGATCTGATCTAAAAACTCTTTCCATTGACATATGTGGGCTTTAGATCCGGCCCTGAAGGAGAGAATGGGGGAAGCGAGGACAAGGGTACAGGAAATAGGATCGTGCTGCTACCCACAGAGCTTTTGCACAGTTTAGTGCATCCTGGTGGCTTTAAATCACTTTATTTAGTCTTTAAAAAATAGATGAAATCAGCCGAGTGATGCCAGAGAACGAACATTAGGTCTGAACTTTAGTACTCACTGACCAGCTGCACAGCAGCTGTCTCTTCTCATCCCCTCCTGACCTTTCAAGGAATTCACTCTTTTTCTTGGCTGATTTACGGTTAAATCAACAAGACAGACGTTCGTGTCAACAAAAAGGAGCCCAAACAGGAGAAGTCACCAGCGCACAGAGATTGAGGCAGCGTGCGGCGCTTTCTGACTTCTGTGGATTATCGAAGTAATCTGTTGACAAGGCGCCTGTAAGCACTGGACAGTATCAACCAAATGTGAGGCCTAGAATACAGAGCATCCGCATAGCCAGGCAGTTCCCACAAATCTGGCACAAGGAGGAACCCAATAACTACCAGGCACCCACAGGCTTTCCAGCTCGCATGAGGAAGGAGGTACTGAGGGGAGAGGGCCCAAGAAACACTGACAAATAGACCAGGCGAAAGAAATGAGCTTGGGGTGATGCACTCACTCACTCTCACACTCTCTCTCCCTCCCAGCTGCAGAGAGAGAGAGAAAGCCAAGATTCAACGCAAGTAGCCCTGGTGATCAGCAGGTATTAGAGAAGTATGTGAGAGAACAAGTCAGCATGACGAAGGGATATTCAGAAGTGTTCAACGCTGGCCTAACGGCTGCCATGGAAGCCAGTGGGAATTACCATTGGGAGCAGAGTTAGTCCAATATTGAACGCTTCATAGTGCCACATCCTGCCCTGCACAGGGTGTAACTGGCGGGGAGGAGGCAGGGGCATATGCTGCTTTTGAAAACCAGCGTCCTTTCCTCTTTTGCTAATAATATAACCCTGGAACTTTGACGAGCTCACTACTGTCCGTTTAAAATGCTGCTTCGCTTTTTTTTTTTTTTTTTTTTTTGCCTTTCACAGAACTTGGATGGTGAAGCCAGCCTGGTCAGTTTCACTTTTGTTTCAATTCTGGGAACTGGCATAATGTTGTTTGTGCTCATGGTTCTGGGGGGGAGCATGTTTAATTGTTGTTGGTTTTTAAATCCACTTGTTTTCATTGGATTGAAAAGAAAAGCCAACATTTCTGCTTGCATTAAGTTTTGTAAACACAGCTAATGTCTATGCGTCCAATTCAACAAGAGTTTACTCCTGCATAGACCAAACTAACAGCTAAGACCCCTGTCCTGCAGTTGGTTCCATCCATGCAGGAATTATTTGGCTTAAGGTCATGGCTAGGGGCCCCAATCGGAGAGCAGGGTCTCGTTGTGGTAGGTGTTTGACACACACGTAACAAAACTACAGTCTCTGCCCCTGACCGTTTGTATTCTAAGCAGGGGCGGCGCCAGACGCCAGCACGCCAAGCACGTGCTTGGGGCGGCATGCCGCGGGGGGCGCTCTGCTGGTCGCCGGGAGGGCGGCAGGCAAGCTGCCTTCGGCGGCATTCCTGTGGAAGGTCCACTGGTCCCGCGGCTCCGGCGGACCCTCCACAGGCGCGCCTGCGGGAGGTCCACCGGAGCCGCGGGACCGGCGACCAGCAGAGCGCCCCCAGCGGCATGCTGCTGTGTTTTGGGCGGCAAAATGTCTAGAGCCGCCCCTGATTCTAAGTGTGCGATGAGAGGCGGCAGGTGGGTATGACAGACAAATAGGAGAGCACCAGGGCATGATGAGATGATTATGAGAAGAATTCACTCCTACACAGAATAGTGGAGAAAAAACATGCAGAAGAACTGTGCCTGTAGAAACGTTAGGCCAACAAAAGTGAATCAGGCTGACTCTGCTCCCTGACCTCCCCCTCCCCCCATATCCAGCTAAGGAAAACAAATGCAATTTTATAAAATGGCCAAAGAAACTAGTAAGCCCAAAGGAAGAAAGTAAGGCTAGAAATCCAAACAGAAAAGGAGAGTAGGAAAAAGATGTGGTAATGAAGCTGAAAGGGAGCGGCAGTAGCCGCACTAGGATAATAAGTTGTAGGAGGTCCTGGCAGCGTTCTCTAGGAAAGTCCCTTTACAAGCACGGACTCTTGGCCCCTCTGCCTCGGGTAGCATTGACTAGTGGTTAGCACCCAGCTCCGGGAATCAGGTCTGCTGGGTTCTGCACCCAGCTCTGCCACTGACTTGCCGAATATGAGTTCCTGTACCTCGGTTTTTCCCCCGTGTAAAATAGTAACATTTGGCCACTTCTGAAAGGGGCTTTGAAGTCCCCCAATGAAAGGCAGAGGTAGGCAACCTATGGCACACGTGCCGAAGGCGGCGCTCGAGCTGATTTTCAGTGGCACTCACACTGCCTGGGTCCTGGCCACCGGTCTGGGGGGCTCTGCATTTTAATTTAATTTTAAATGAAGCTTCTTAAACATTTTAAAAGCCTTATTTATTTTACATACAACAGTAGTTTAGTTATATATTACAGACTTATAGGAAGAGACCTTCTAAAAATGTTAAAATGTATGACTGGCACGCAAAACCTTAAATCAGAGTGAATAAATGAAGACTTGGCGCACCACATCTGAAAGGTTGCCGACCCCTGGTGTAAGGGCTCATTTGCACTAGGGGGGCTACCGCGGCATAACCCTGCAGTGTAGACGCATCCTACAGCAGCAGAGGGGTTTTTCTGTCACTGCAGGAACTCCACCTCCCTGAGTGGCGGTAGTTAGGTCAGTGGAAGCATTTCTCCGTGGACCTAGCTGCGTCTACACCAAGGGCTAGGTCGAGTAGACCAGGGTAAAGCATGATGGTGGTTATAGGAAGGCGGGAGTGTCTGAATCCTTCTAATTTGAGGGCAGGATAATCTCATAAACTCAAAGTCAGCAAGATTCCCTCTCTCTCTGTCTGGCTCTGTGAGATGTGGTTTATTATAAGGTGTGTGGGGAGGGGAGGGGGGGGTCCCATCCACTCTCTGTGATAAATTCCTTCACCATAAGATCCCCGCCATTTCCATGGAGTTTGTAATGAAAGCTCTGATGCGACGGCGCCTGCTATAACGGAGCCAGCACACTGCTGCAGAGGCAGACTGGAAGCTGCAGGGCCCCCGTCTCTTTGCACAATTGTCTTGTTAGCTGGCCTCCCTGCTGGGATCTTCCCACTTAACCAGGGACAAGCCACAGCCCAGGCCTGTCCTCTGCTCCCCCAGCCTGCACATGCTGTTTGCTCCACTTGGGGCTGCATCCATCCGGCACCACCAGCTCCCCTTAATTCCAGCCCCTTGCAGGCCTGCGCTCCCCCCTACCACCACCACCATCACCCTGCAACGCACAATTAACCCTTTCATTCGTGGTCTCTTTGCTGCCACATCCCAGACAAAGCCAGCACGTGGAGGCAAAAAGCTTGGCCAGTTGCTGGCCATGATGGATAATGTTACAATGCTTAAAGCAGCGTCTGGCTTCCCGGTGCATCTGGGCTTGGGGTAATGTCCCATTAAAGCCTGGCGAATATTCCTTTAAAAAGCTGCCCATTGCCAAACTCTCCCTTGACATCCCTCTGTGTGTCACAGCAGAGCTTGGGGAGGGGGGAATTGGCCGTGGCTGCCTGTCAAAGAACATGGGGGTGTTTGTGCTTCTGGAGCCCTTAGCTGTGGTGGTAGCTGCAGGGATCTCTGCTGTGACAGACAGAGGGGGCGCTAGAGAGCTCTGGGAGATGCCCCTTCTCCCCTGGGATGGAGAGCCACGTTTTCCAGCTACCACTGATTTGGAGGGCGGGGAGGGCAACGTGGAAAACCGGCTGCCGGACAGGCAGAGGGGCTCAGTGCTTCCAAAAATCGTGCCCGGGGTATTTTAAGTTGGGCACCTAAAATCTGAGGCTTGTGGGAGCTGTAGGCTGGAATCCTGCCCAGCTGCTGCTCCTGGCAAGGTAGGGGAGGAGGGGGAAAGAATGAGGCTCGTGAGGGTTAGGCCATTGCAGAAGCTTTGCCGGTCCCCTTGGCTGCCCTTGCCCAGGCAGGGCACTTGGAGACGCTGCACTGTCTGAGTCCTGTTCTCTCCCTTCCCGACCCCAGGGCCAGCGCACCGCAATCTTCGTGGTTCTCTTTGCTTTGATCATGCTGCTGATCATCTACAGCTCGAACAGCGGGAACGAAGTTTTTCACTACACTGCCCTGCGGGGGAAATCCCACCGTCCCCCCAACTTCAGGAAATGGGGGGTGAAAAGTGGATACCTCCCCATCTATGGAAACAAGGTACACAGCCCACCTCGGGTGAGCCATGGGGCACTCCCTGGTGGTCCTGTCGCAGTCTGGCTCCCGGATCTCGGGAGTGAGCCCAGCGGACGTTTTATACTGGGAACGAAGGGCTGGATTATAGATCGCTGGGAGGAGCCACGCGATAGCGTGCTGGTGCATTAGGAGCATGAAGGGACACTGCTTTTCTGGCCCCCGTATGGCTGCACCCTGCCCAGTGGGAGTTGGTGGAGCAGAGGTGACATGACACAAATGGCAGCCACTCAGCTGGAGAATGGACCTTTGTGTTTCTATTGTGGAAGCACCACCCATTGCTGAGAGCAAGGGACCAGGAATTGGGTCTTCCGGACTCTGTTACCAACTCTGCTTCTGGCTCACTAACCGGCCCTTGGCAAGTCACTTTGCCCCTCTGTGCCCTGGTTTGCCCGTCTGTGCAATGGGGGCAGTAATTCCCAGGCAGGCTCAGAGGGTTCGTTAAGGAATGTCTGGTAAGCAGGTTGGGCTCCTGGGATGGAAGGTGCTTATCAAAGGGCAGCATGGTAGTGAACTAGCTAGTGAGTGTGGAGCACGGCCCTCCACTGCATGGAGCCAGAACTGTGACCCAGAGGTCCGGTATTGCCCTTAGTATTTCAGTGCCCGTAATGCTCTCCCTGCTCTGAATCCCATTGTGCTGGGTATCCACATAGAGAGTTGCTACCCCAAAAAGCTTCCAGTCTGAATAGACAAAGGAAGTGTTCCTGGCTTCATGTCACAGACTGGGAACTGAGGCACAGAGAGATTGTGACCACCTAGGGTCACCCAGGGAGTCTGTGACAGAGCCAAGAATTGACCCCAGATCTCCTGAGTCCCAGCCCAGTGCCATGCCCAAAAAACAGCCCTATTTCCTGTTCCCTTAGAGAGAACCCCTGGTAGCTCAAGTGGCAGGGGCCAGTGTCTCTGGAGGAGAAGGGTCTCGGTTCTGTTCTCGCCGTTGCCTGGGCGTTCTGAGCAGGGAAGGCGCACGGGGTCATGAGGGTGGGGAGGGCTTAGTTGGTCACAGGGTCCTTGCTAATGATGGTTTCTTCCCCAGACCCTGAATTCCCATTGCCACCGGTGTGTGATCATCACCAGCTCCAGCCACCTGCTTGGGAGCAAACTGGGCTCAGAGATCGACCAATCGGAGTGCGTCATCCGCATGAACGACGCCCCCACCACCAGCTATGAGGCAGACGTGGGCAACAAGACCACGGTCCGGGTGGTGGCTCACTCCAGCGTCTACAGGGTGCTGAAGAGGCCACAAGAGTTCGTCAACAAGACCCCGGAGACCATCCTCATCTTCTGGGGGCCGCCCAGCAAGATGCAGAAGAGCCTGCTCAAGATCCTCCAGCGCGTCAGCATGTCCTTCCCCAACATGTCGGCCTACGTGGTCTCCCCCGGGCGCATGAAGCAGTTCGACGACTTGTTCCGGGGAGAGACCGGGAAGGACAGGTACCTTGGAGCCCCGTTCCCATTCTACTCCGGGGGGGATTCTGCACCCACAAATCCTGCACGCAATATTTTAAAATTCTGCAAACTTTATTTATCAGAACACTACTACATAATCACGCCACTTTCAGTTGTTTTGGTCATTTATTTCAAAATACCTCTCAGCAAGTATGTCTGTAGCGATACAGACACACAGAAATTCCCCCAGGAGCAGAGAGTTAAAGAAACCCATAGGACAACCCGATTCCTGTTTCTCTGGCTCCCAAGCCCGGACAGGGGGCCAGACACCCACAACCCTTCCCCCCCAGAGCCCTGCTGCGGGCCCCCCCCTTGCCCAGATACCCCCCCCACACACACACACACCAGCCGTGGCCCCCCCAGCCCAGACACCTGCTCCCCCTCGCCCAGGGATCCAGAGGGAGAAACAGCCTGGTGCTCCATCCCAGGCTTGCATGGAGTTTCCTGCAGGCCGCCCTCTCCTTCCTCAGGGTATGCTGGGAGCTGCAGCTGCCCGGAACCCTCAAACTCCCTCTCCCTGCCCCCTGCAATGTCTTCTGTGTGCAAACTGGGCTCTGGTGGGTCTAGTGGCAGTTAGCAGCATTGCATCCCATTTCTGTGGGGGAAAGGAAATTCTGCGCACATGTTAATTTCTGCAAAATTCTGCGTTGCGCAGTGGTGCAGAATTCCCCCAGGAGTAGCATTCTCACACCTGGTGACTGGAGCCCCAGCCTCGCTGGCCAGCCCGTCCCCATTGTCTGCCCCTGCTGCAATGCTGCTGACTTGGACTGTCTCGCGATGCACACCCATGAAAAGAGGCCATGCTGCCCTCTGGAGCCACTCGCCTGCCTGGCAGTGCATCCTAGTCCCTAGCTGGGAAGGGGGAGCCAGGCTGCTCAGGTGATGGGGAGCCTTGGGAGAGCAGAAATGGGGTGGGGATGGGGGAATCAAATGGGAGAATCAAAAACTTGGCATCAGTATAATTCTATGTCCTCCCACCTTCTCCTAACTGGTCACTCCCTGTCCTCCCCCCCCCCATCCTACACTCCTTTCCTTCATCACTCTTCCCCTCGCATCCCCCTCCTCGTCTTCTCTCTCTCCATCTCCTCTTCTTGTTCTCTCTCTCTCCCCCTCCTTCTGCCGGCCCCCTGCCATTCCCCGTCTCGCAGGGAGAAGTCCCGGTCGTGGCTGAGCACAGGCTGGTTCACCATGGTGATCGCCGTGGAGCTGTGTGACAAGGTGCATGTTTACGGGATGGTCCCCCCTAACTACTGCAGGTAAGAACCCAACTCCCACCAGGTGCCCCCTCCCGGGATCCCAGCGCTTGGCCATCCGCTGGCAGCGCCCCAGCGGCTCACCCTGTAACTCTGTCCTCCGCAGCAGGAGACCTCAGCCCGGCAAGATGGCATATCACTACTACGAGCCCAAGGGCCCGGACGAGTGCACCACCTACATCCACAATGAGCGCAGCCACAAGGGCAACCACCACCGCTTCATCACGGAGAAACGGGTCTTTGCCAGCTGGGCCAGCCTCTACAACATCACCTTCTCCCACCCGGCCTGGGACTAGGGGCTCCCCGAGGAGACATGGAGCCATTCGAGTGCCCAACCCAGCAGCTGGTGCCAGTAGTGGGATAACTCCACCTGGATGGGAAAACATCTCTTGGATTAACCCTGTGAGCCAGGCTGGGCTCTGAGGGAGGAGGCCCCACACTACAGGCTGTCCAGGGCCAGAAGGCCTGGGTGAGGGGAGGAAGGGACTGGCACGGTGCCAGTGACCTGACCTGCAGTCCCAAGGCCCAGGGAGTCCTGCTACGCACCGGGCACTGCTGGATTCATGGTGTCCCCTTCCCCCCGACAGGCCACACACCTAGTGCACATCGCTGGCTCCCTGCTTTGAGGTCACCTCACTCCCTTGCCGGCGATCGGCTCAGAGGCCCGAGAGTGAGTGGGAACAATCACTGGCGTCCCAGATGGAACGGCCGACCCCTACTTAGTGCTCTGGGTGGCGGCTCTGGTCTCGCCTCTCTTGGCTTCTGGAGAATGTATTTCCGAGGTGGGAGGACTGTAACCCTCTCAGCTCTGCTAGGCTCAGCTTGATACTGAGTACCCGGAAGGGTATATCTGCTGTGCAGTGCGACCCTGCTCCAGGCAGCCTCTGCCTTGGGAAACTGCCGCCTGCGTCTCCAAGTTTCCAGTGAGGCCTATAAGACACCAGCCTCTGGGGCGGAGACTTCTCAGGTGGGTCTGAGGCAGGGCTCGGGAGGGGGCATGAGACACATTTCAACAGGCTGTCCAAGCACTGACCCCCCCATAAGTGACCATGACAGAGCCCACTCTCCCCTGATAGCTCTGCCCTGCTGCCGGTGGCTGATCCCTGGGGTGGCTGCTTAAGACAGGGATGCCCTGTGCGGTGTGGGAGGGGTGTTGTGTTGGGGAGTGTCACGGTCACTGGGAGGCATTGAGGGTGGGGTGTGTGTGTGTTACAGTTGTGAGGCACTGAGGTGTGTGTGTGAGTGTGACCGTCATTCGGAGATGTGTTAGGGGACAAGGGGGTATCAGTCTCAAAAGGGCACCAACGCCTACAGGCACTGCAGAGGGCACTGGGCAGGGGGTGGAGAGGTTCCTCTGCTCCGCCTCTGGAGTCTTGTTTTGGCATCACCAGCTGCCCTGGACAAAGCCCAGTCTGAGAGCCGCGCGCCAGGGCGTTTGCTGCCCTAGCTCCCTTTCCGCTGGCTGGCAGCTGGTCCCTGCCCTCCTTTAACCCCACTTGTGAAATCAAGATTTGGTGGCATGTGGCCGGCTGGCTGCCCCCACTGGGCTGGGAGGCCTGGGGCCGTGGTTTATTTAAGACTCCCCACCTACCCCCCGCCCCCCAGCTCTGTCCACATGGGCTGCGATGCCTCCTCCACTCCTAGACAGGACACAGCAGTGACCCCCCCAGCTGCATGGCTGCACGTCCTGCTTTGTGTCCTTGCTGCAGCCCTGCAGAGACCTGACAGCTGCTGGTGCACTCGCTGCCTGGCCTGTCTCGGCGTGTGGCAATGGCGCTCCCTGCTGGTGTCCAAGAGGCAGTGCCATTTGCTAGGCTCACTCTGCATGGCTTCTCCATATCATTTTCAGGGCAGTTCTCGTGAATTCCTGCTTTCCTGCTGCTGCTTCTGGGACCATTGGCACTGCCTCCCCAACACGCACACCTCTTGCCAATGAAACGTCTGCACAGGGAGAGCGAGTGGCCATGTGGTAAGAGAGGGCAGCAATACTGTGGAAGTGGAAATTATACCCTCAGCATCTCAAACCAGGAGCACTTTTCGCTGCCTCCCGTGTTCTGTCTGTCTGATCGCTGTTCTGCCTGGCTGCCTCTGACCCCTGCCACTGGATCTGTTATGCCCCAGGTTACTGAGAGCTTAAATTAAGATGTTGAGACTTGATAGTAAGCACTGATCATGACTGCATGGGAGGGGTCTCCACTCCGTGCTTGCTGCACACGGCTGCTTCCGTGTACACGCACAGCTGAGGGGACCGTGTGTGGGTGTCAGACATGGCTCTGTTCTTAGTGTAGATCCCCTTAGGCTTGATCCCTGTTGCCTCAGGGTAGAGTAGGTGTGAAATGCTCCTGTTATGGTTTGGAGTTACTCAGTTCTGGGGGAAATCATAGGACTGGCAGGGAGCTTGAGAGTCAGCTGGTCCAGTCCCCTGCACTCATGGCAGGACTAAGTGTTCTTTAGACCATCCCTGACAGGTGTTTGTCTAACCTGCTCTTAAATGACAGCACAAGGTGTAGGCAATGCAGAATCATGGATTGAGATTAATAGATTTGGGCCCCTTGTGTTTACTCCCACGCTCTCCCTCTGTCCTGCTCTCATAGCCCCAGCCCACATCTGCCATTTCTCATGGTCATTTTCCCTCTCTGCCTTCCCCAGCAATTCAGGGGCTGCATGAAAGGTGCACTTCAGCTTGGGGCCATCAGCTGCTTTCTAGTCACCCACCAGGTTGGGTTTTGCCCTTCCCTGGTCCTCGGCAATAGCTGCTGAAAATCTCCAAGTTACAAAAACAAACACTAAAAGCCTGCAGTATTTTTTTTAACTGCCCAAAACACGGTGGGCCAGATCCTCGCTCAAGCAAAACTCCCCTCTGCAACCAGTGGGACGTTTGTCTGGGGCAGGGCTGCAGGATTGGGCCCTGGAGTAACCTGACTGTGAACTGGTTACAGCGCAGGGGCCTGACTCTGATCCCGTGTCCACCAGGGTGAATCAGCAGCCAGCCTGCTCAAGCTGAACCAGGGTAAATGAGGTCAGACTCCAGCCCCGTGTCTGTAGAATACGGCAGCATTTTCTTTGAAAACAAGGGAGAGACTGATAGACGTGCCGGAGGAAAAACCATCAGCTCTGTGCTCCACCTCTGGGGGTTGAATGGGGGCACATCTCCCCGCAGCAGAGAAATTCTCCACGCAGCCCTGGAGTGGAATTGCATCGTGGCTGTGAGAGCTGGGAGCAGATCCCCCCCACCCCCTATTACTCTGACACCCACAGGTGGGAATGGCCCTTGTGCAGTTGTCTTGATCATGGCTGGTATCGCAAGCGGTGACTCCCGCCCTGCACTTTGGGAGGGGAACACAGGCAGGAGCGTGATGGCAAGGAGGTGGGAAGGGGACCTTGAAACTTACAAATGCCCCTTGGTGGAGAAAATGCCTTTCCCCCCCCCCCCCACCCCGCAGAAGATCAGCTAAATCTATATCCACTGACATGAACAAACTCTGCTCTTGGTTACTACAGTCAATGGAGATGCTCTGGATTTACACCAGTGTGACTGAGCCTCGTGTGACCCCTGATAGTCAGGACACAGGAAGCAAACTGTGCCCAGCAGTGTGTCACCAGCTGTGACCTCGCTGGGCACCATGGTGCCTATTCTACACATCACTGCCACCCTAGAGGATGTAGCTTTGGAAAAGACTCCACAGCCAGTGGAGAAGTCCTGGCCACCCTTCCGCACAAAGGCTATGGAGCTGCTACTTTCCCACCATAGCCAGGACCTTTGGGGGTGTTCGAAGCGACACGGTTGAGATGTTTTGGGTGGGGGGGAGGGAGTGGGTTTTTCCCCCCTGGTCCTTGTATTTGTATCGGTGTCCTAAAATAGTTGTGTTAATATATTTTAAAAACCACTTCACAAGAAGCAGGGTGAGATATGGAGGCTTAGAGGCAAACCCAACTGGGTGCCTGGTACCTGCAGCTCCACTGATGTCAGCTTGCCAGTCTGACCCCCATCTACATCACTGGGAGTCATGGGTGCTCAGCACCCGTGTGGGCCAGGCCAGGCCTTCAAAGGGATCGAATGCTGTTAGGTGCCTTGCTCCCCTAATGTGTTTTGGACCCTTTGGAAAGCCCAGCCGTACATGTTGTACTGTGCTGGCAAATTCTGCAAAACCCGATAGGGTTCTGGAGAATGCAGTAAAGGAAGTAGGGTTGTTCCCCTTTTGGTTTGATTTTCTCTTTGCTGCTACTCTTCTGTGCTTCTGTAAACAGCCGATCTGCTTAAACTCCTCCACGAATGATCCTTTGAACAGAACTGTCAAGTCGCTCGGCTGGGTAGCCCCTATAAAAATCAGTCACTCTTGAATATAAAATTGCATTTATAAAGGGTTAATAAATGATTAATAGAAGCCTGTTCTGTACACAAGTAGCATGAATTAGAAGCAGATCAGTAGAAGGCATATGTATAGTAATGAGCCCTGGTTATAAGCAACCTATTAGGCTCTCTAATAACCATGGCGTAGCCATTTATGAGCACATCTGTTAATCATTTATTAACCCTTTATAAACTATACATGGAACCTGGATAGAAAATGTGATGTAAATACCTGGATGGTAACATAACAGCATGTGGTTGTACCATTTAATGGGAGACGTTTGCTATAAAAATAACTAGCAATGCAAATAAATGGGGTGCTGAGGTTTGCTTCCCCCCCCCACCTCTCTCCATTGCTTGGGCTGTGGAAGAACTTGGCAATGCAGTTTCTTCCCCTCCCAGTTCCATCCTTTCCCAGCTGGCAAGCGGAGCCATTTTCCAGTGTTTTGAATGGCTCTCGACACTGCCTCTTGATTTAACAGTAGCATTAACCTCTGTGGCACCTTATCTGACCACAACATCCTTTTTTGTACAGGAGCTGCACGGATGGTGTCACAACAGCATGGGGGAAAGCATTTGTTCATTTGCTCCTGCTGCAGTGCAGGCAGCCAGAGGAACATGTGATGTTTTGCTTGTAGATCCACAGATAGTGACTACTGGCTTTTTTTTTTCTTCTTCCCTTTTTAATCAATTTTTCAGTCCTGGATTTAAAAAACCAAACACATGGGGGTACTAAGAATCCAATTGGCTTATGTTCAAACGCAGCCTGACAGGACTCCTGGATTCTGTTCTTGATGCTGCAGCCTCCCCGTGCCTCAGTTTCCCACCGGTCAAAGGGGAGTTATGATCGTAATAGAGCTCACAGGGGCATTGTGAGGCTTAATTCACTGTGTGAGATCCTCACATACATGGTGTGCAAAGGTTTCTTAGAGCCTGGTTAGATTATACCAATGTAAAAGTGTTCATTGTTGAGCCTAGACTACCTGCCAGAGCCCCTTTAAGGGGTTCAAATACTAGAATGCCCAGGCTTGGATGATTTAGTTTAGAGGTTTTTAAGGTCAGGCTTGACAAAGCCCTGGCTGGGATGATTTAGTTGGGTTTGGTCCTGCTTTGAGCAGGGGGGTTGGACTAGATACCTCCTGAGGTCCCTTCCAACTCTGAGATTCTATGATTCTAAAGGAGCACAATCACTCTGTGCCGGATCCTCAGCTCAGCTAGCCTGGGGGCAGGCCCTCTCTGACTGCAGGTCCCCTCACTCAGCACGGAGGCCCGGATCCTCGTGAGCTGCTGTGAAGTGTCAGCATAACACATCTGGTAGCCTGGACCTGTGTTACTGCTTCCTAGGGACCCCCTGTATCTGGGATTGTCTCAAATCAGCAAGGAGTGAATGTTTTGTAACGATTTGTAGGGGAATAAATATTGCTATGATCTTAGCCACCATGTTTCTGTGCATTTGGATCTTTTGTCGTTCCAAGGCCTCAGGGAGAGGCCGCCTTGCCTAGCAACGTCTACTGGTAACAGTGGTTCATTAAAGTGGTTGATGCCCTCTCACCCGCCAGCCCTGTGAACTTTCCCCCAGCCAGCTGTATAATACTGTGACCTCCTTTCCCATGTAGTTCTCTCCAGGTCTCCAGTGTGAATGCTTCTGAAAAGCAGAGTCCAGCATAATGGTCGGTGGTGGGAGGTTCCTGCTAGGACACAGGGGAGAGTGGAAGGAAGAAAGGTCTTATGGGGAAAGCCCTTAATCTCCCTGTGAGTTTGCCATGGGGCTCATACTCTTTCCCTGTCATTCAGGTGCGTTGTGGGGCTACATCTGTTAATAGTGGGGAGTTGTCCAGATACATGGGTGATGGGCGCTAGAGAGAGAGAGAGGAAAAAGCCAGGGCCCTGGCAAAATCCGAACACAATAAGACACAGTTGAGGACCAATTTCTGATGCTGGGTGATCTCAATTGCCCTTTGCTATAGCCTCGTTCCCCCCACACACACACACACACTAAACAGTTACATTGTAAAGCAAAGCCATAGTTGCTATATACAAACCTTCCTAATCTGACTAGTCCAGCATCAGGATTTCAAGTCCCAAGGGTCCTGCAGGTAAAGTGACACTAGGGAGGGATACCGGTGTGCCTGATTGCTCAGCCCATATGTTACCTGGGAAGGGCCATCTTTGTGGTGTCTGGGTGCAGCCTATGAAGTGCGGCCTGATCCCGGCCTGAGGCCTCTAGATACTTCATGTTACATAATAAGTCCTGCGTATTTGTGGCCATTTTGGGGTCCTCCTTGTGCATCTTCAGGCTGGGAGACAGTGATGCTGGTGCTGGGGCAGGATCGGGGCTGCTGCCGCAAAGCTAAACAGCACTAGACCTGACTTTGCTTCCTTGTGGTGCAGGAAAAAGGCCTGAAAAGGGACCCCCCAGGGACAAGGGGTGGGGTGTCTGCTTGTGTTTTCTCCTAGAAATTCAAGGTCTTGCCTTTTTCTCCTGAACCCCGCGGCCCGCTGGAGAGCTGATCGGATGACGGCAGCCAAAAGACCCCTGCCAGTGGCAGGTGATTCACTGAGAGGACAGGTGATCTGTATCCAGCCCTGTGAGGGCAGGGGGTGGGTGGAAGGCAGCTTCTGACTCTATTGCCACTCGGCAGCAGTCAGTAGCCTGGGGTGTCTGCCAGACTCGTCTTCTCAGCTGCTTGACCCACAGCCTCATTTCTAGTGGCTTCACGGCAGCCCCCAGCCCCGGACCCACAGCCTGCACCTGTCCCTCCTTCCCCCTGCCCCCCCCAGCAGCAGCCCCTGACCCACCAGCCTGCACCTGTCCCTCCTTCCCCCTGCCCCCCCCCGCAGCAGCCCCTGACCCACCAGCCTGCAGCTCCTCCTCTCCCCAGATCCTACAGCCCCACAGCCTGCACCTCCCCCCTAAATCCCGCAGCCCCAGCCCCACAGCCTGCACCTCCCCCCTAAATCCCGCAGCCCCAGCCCCACAGCCTGCATCTCCCCCGATCCTGCAGCCCCGGACCCACAGCCTGTAGCCCCCCAGTCCCTCCCGAGAGACATCACCCTGCCACCCCCCCCCCAAGCCTGCAGCCCCAGCCCCATAGCTCCCTGCCCCAGGCCTCCACCCCCCAGATCCTAGAGCTCGGGACCCACAGCCTGCAGCTCCCAGCCCCTCCTCCAAGCCCTCCCTGCAGCCCGGGCTCCCGAGTCCAGACCCTCCCCCCCAGCAGGGGAGGGGGCACCTGCCACAGGCGCCGGGGAGCGGGAGGACCCGGCTCCTCCTGCCCCAGCCCGCGGGAGGAGCCTGCCCGGCCGGGCCGGCGCTGCGCGCTGCAGCATGACCGCGGCGGACGCGCAGGACTATCTGTCGCGCAGAGCGATCCCGCAGCTCTTCGAGGTGAGCGCCGGGGGCGGGGGCCGGGCCGGGGGCCGAGGGGCTGCGCCGCGCTCCGCGCTGGGAGATCCCAGCCAAGCGCCGGGGGTCCCAGGCTCTCCCGGTCCCGGGGGCAGCTCCAGCCCCCTCTGCGCAGAGAGCCCCGGGGACCCCAGCCCACTCCCACCCCGGTAACCCCGCCCCAAGCTCCATACCCCGTGTACCCCTCCCGTGTACCCCGTGCCCCGCACCTCCCTCCCCTCCACCTCCCCTAACACCCCCTGTCCCCTGCCACCCTCCCCTCCACCTCCCTCACCCCCTGTCCTCTGCCATCCTCCCCTCCACATCCCTCTCATCCACCTCCCTCACCCCCTGTCCCCTGCCACCCTCCCCTCCACCTCCCTCACCCCCTGTCCTCTGCCATCCTCCCCTCCACATCCCTCTCATCCACCTCCCTCACCCCCTGTCCCCTGCCACCCTCCCCTCCACATCCCTCCCCTCCACCTCCCCTAACACCCCCTGTCCTCTGCCACCCTCCCCGCACATCCCTCTCATCCACCTCCCTCACCCCCTGTCCCCTGCCACCCTCCTTCCACATCCCTCTCATCCACCTCCCTCATCCCCTGTCCTCTGCCACCCCCCTCCACATCCTTCCCCTCCACCTCCCTCACCCCCTGTCCTCTGCCACCTCCCTGCACCTCCCTCACCCCCTGTCCTCTGCCACCCCCCTCCACATCCCTCTCATCCACCTCCCTCACCCCCTGTCCCCTGCCACCCTCCTTCCACATCCCTCCCCTCCACCTCCCCTAACACCCCCTGTCCTCTGCCATCCTCCCCTCCACATCCCTCTCATCCACCTCCCTCATCCCCTGTCCTCTGCCACCCCCCTCCACATCCCTCCCCTCCACCTCCCTCACCCCCTGTCCTCTGCCACCCCCCTCCACGTCCCTCCCCTCCACCTCCCTCACCCCCTGTCCTCTGCCACCCCCCTCCACATCCCTCTCATCCACCTCCCTCACCCCCGTCCTCTGCACCCTCCCTGCACCTCCCTCCCCTCCACCTCCCCTAACACCCCCTGTCCCCTGCCACCTCCCTGCACCTCCCTCCCCTCCACCTCCCCTAACACCCCCTGTCCCCTGCCACCTCCCTGCACATCCCTCTCATCCACCTCCCCTCACACCCCCCTGTCCTCTGCCATCCTCCCCTCCACCTCCCTCACCCCCTGTCCTCTGCCACCCCCCTCCACATCCCTCCCCTCCACCTCCCCTAACACCCCCTGTCTTCTGCCATCCTCCTCTCCACCTCCCTCACCCCCTGTCCCCTGCCACCCTCCCCTCCACATCCCTCCCCTCCACCTCCCTCACCCCCTGTCCTCTGCCATCCTCACCTCCCTCACCCCCTGTCCTCTGCCACCCCCCTCCACATCCCTCTCATCCACCTCCCCTCACCCCCGTCCTCTGCACCCTCCCTGCACATCCCTCCCCTCCACCTCCCCTAACACCCCCTGTCCCCTGCCACCCTCCCCTCCACATCCCTCCCCTCCACCTCCCCTGACACCCCCTGTCCCCTGCCACCCTCCCCTCCACCTCCCTCACCCCCTGTCCTCTGCCACCCTCCCCGCACATCCCTCTCATCCACCTCCCTCACCCCCCTGTCCTCTGCCACCCCCCTCCACATCCCTCTCGTCCACCTCCCCTCACCCCCGTCCTCTGCACCCTCCCTGCACATCCCTCCCCTCCACCTCCCCTCACACCCCCTGTCCTCTGCCACCCCCCTCCACATCCCTCTCATCCACCTCCCCTCACCCCCGTCCTCTGCACCCTCCCTGCACATCCCCCCCCTCCACCTCCCCTAACACTCCCTGTCCTCTGCCACCCCCTCCACATCCCTCTCATCCACCTCCCTCACCCCCTGTCCCCTGCCACCCTCCCTGCACATCCCTCTCCTCCACCTCCCCTAACACCCCCTGTCCCCTGCCACCCTCCTGCCACATCCCTCCCCTCCACCTCCCTCACCCCCTGTCCTCTGCCATCCTCCCCTCCACCTCCCCTCACCCCCTGTCCTCTGCCACCCTCCCCGCACATCCCTCCCCTCCACCTCCCCTGACACCCCCTGTCCTCTGCCACCCCCCTCCACATCCCTCTCATCCACCTCCCTCACCCCCTGTCCCCTGCCACCCTCCTTCCACATCCCTCCCCTCCACCTCCCCTCACCCCCTGTCCTCTGCCACCTCCCTGCACATCCCTCCCCTCCACCTCCCTCACCCCCTGTCCCCTGCCACCCTCCTTCCACTTCCCTCCCCTCCACCTCCCCTCACCCCCTGTCCTCTGCCACCCTCCCTCCACCTCCCTCCCCTCCACTTCCCCTCATACCCCCTGTCCCCTGCCACTCTTCCCTCCACCTCCCCTCACACCCCGTCCTCTGCCACCCTCCTCCACATCCCTCCCCTCCACTTCCCCTCAAACCCCCTGTCCCCTGCCACCCTCCCCTCCACCTCCCCTCATACCCCCGTCCCCTGCCACCATCCCACTACATCCCTCCTCTTCACCTCCCCTCATACCTCAAGGCCTCCAGCACCTTCATAGTATTCCCCTCCCCTCATATACCATGCCCTCCACCAGCACCCCTAGTCCGTTCTCCCCTAATATCCCTGGGCTCCTTCCGTTCTCTCTCACCCTGTGCCCTCTCCCCTCTCTCCCTTTTTACCTCCTTCCCCTGCATGAGCTGTTCAATTACCCCCTTCTCATTTACCTTCGTCCCAATCCCCACTCTTGCCTGTAGACCCTCCCCGCCCCGTAGGTGCCCCTTCACCCTGAATCCTCCTGCTCTTGAATAACCCACCTTCTTGTGTGCCCTCATCTGCTTTACCCCTCCCTCTGCTTCCTTTCCCCACATCCCCTTCCCTACCGTACCTCTGTGAGGAAGCTTTGGCTATATCTGGTTCAATGGACAGTGTGTTTTGCCCAGCCACATCCAGCAGTTGGTGAGGCTCAGAAGAGGCAGATTCAAAGGAGGATAGGAATGGCCAAGCCCTCTCTGATCTGGAAACCTGCTGCCTCCAGCGCTGTCCTGTCCTGATTAGAGATGCAGTAAATCTGCATGTGTGGATTTCCCACCTGTGCTGAGGATGTGGGCTCTCCCTGTGGCTTTCTGGCCTCCCCAACCTTCTTGGCATCATTCAGGCTTTCACTCTAGGCAGAATTAAAATTAGGTGCCTGCTTCCTCGCCCCTCAAATCCAGGCAATGTGGTGTGTGGATTGAGAGAATGGGCCTGATTCTCCTCCTGCTTGCCCCAGTGTCTCTCCCTGGATCTAACCCAGAGTAGGTGAGCCCAGAACTGAATTGACCACGTTGGTCTTCGTGGGGTTTTGTGGGGTTACTCTCAGGGATGGCATTGTTACCCATGTGGCATCTGGGTATTTTTCCGCAAGCAGCTAGCTGATGTACTGGTCCAGCGTCCCATTTACCAGCAGGAGCATCCGGTATAGAATTCAAAACTGCTGTACATTTTAAAGGGGCAGCTGCTTGAGTGATCTCTCAGCTGTTTGATTTTTTTGGGGGGGTTCCTTCCCCCCCCCCCACAACACCCCCATGAAGTGTGACTGCATATCCTGGTTTGACAGATTGATGTGCTTCCTGTTTAACAAGGCCATGCTGGATGGGGGGTGGGGGGAAGGGAGAAGAAGAACCAGACCACGAACTACAACCTAAAGCAGAGCAACTTTACTGATTTCAATGAACTCCTGATTTACGCTGGTGTAATGGAGTCGAGAGCTTGGCCCTATGTATATGAAGCACTAACAACATAGCAACAAGGCCGGCATCAGACAGTCTCGATTATGGAATTAACTGAGAGACTCACCACTGTCCTTACAAATAAGGCCGAGGGTGGCATGTGCCACAAAATTAGCTCCATACTGTTGGGCTCCTATGATGGTAGCGGGTGGAATATTATGGATCAGCTATAAAATGGGCTCCAGCAGGAGCCGCTCACTCTAATAACCTTACTAGTGTTTTGTGAAGGGCTTTCCTTTGGTTTTACAGTAACAGCTGGCTTGAAAACACAGAGCTGAGCAGAGGCAGAAACGGAACGAGAACATAAAGCCCCAGAGATCTGGCCCGAATCTCCCTCTGGTTTCTATAGTCCCTGTCTATTATACACCTGCTCAGTTCTGCACCAGGAAGAAGAATTTCATCCTGACCCCAGCTGGTGATCACCTTATGCCTTGAAGCATGAGGATTGGCCTTCCCCACTGCAGAAAGCTGTAGATCGTTCCTAAGGAAGGGTGAAATTCAAAGCCCCTCCAGCCCTTAAACCCTTAGCCTGAAGCTTCACATGGACCCGCTGTACTGTAAATGTCACCATTGTAGAGTAAGAGAACCTGAGTGGCCCCAGCACAGGAGGTGAACAGAGACGTTTCTGTTTTGTGGACCCTGAGTGCCACCAATCCTTGCAGCATTAGGATGACTTGCCTGCTGCATGCTGGTTAGTTCTCAATGGCCCAGAGCATTCCAGGGATTCAAAAAAAATCTATATTAATGATGCGATGCATTTGTGTGTCTGTATCTGTCTGTCCTCTGGCAATGTTTTTGGGCAGCCTGGATTTGGTGTCAGGCCAGCAGAGGTGTGTGTGAACCACAGTCTGTCCGTTTGCCATGTGGGCATAATGCACGAGACTGCTCTCCCTTGCCCGAGTGCTGGGTGAACTGACAGTGTATGGAAAGCGCTAACGTTGTTACTGGGACAACAGGCTGGAAGAAAACCCTGTGGTCTCCTACCACCCTCCACTGGAGGGCTCCCGGGTTCCAAAACCAGCCCTTGGTTCAGCCACGCTGGTGACACTGGCACTTTGGCTTTCAGCACATGGCTTGCTGGAGTCCAGCCACCTCCAGTATGGGATAGAGTGTGATCCAGGCTTGTGAATGGAGAGCCCCAGTCCGGTCCCCTCCCTGATGGGCGTGACTGTTTGCTTTTCGGGGGAAGTTGCCAGCTGTGTGAGGTCATTGTTTATTTGACAGCCCATTCAAAATTGCATCCAGAGCATGGTACCTGGGTCACTGAAGGGTTAATTCTAAGGGCTGCCTTGGCAACTTGCCAGGACCCTTTGAGCTGCTTGGCGGCCCCGATCCTGCAGTCACCTTGGCACGTCAGGGCAGAATGGCTGACCCGTTCGCTCTCAGGGTTCATACACAGCGCCCGTCGCTGTGGCGTCTTGCTGCCTCTTCCTGCCCCCAATCCTCACTCGGCTCTAGAAATTCATCCTCCAAGATGTGGCTCTCCCACCCTAGTGAAGGGGTGGGGAAGAGAGTCGGGAGGGACTTGGGGAAGGGCATGAAAAGGCACGTGGGGGGAGGGCCCTGTAGAAAAATGTTCAGTCCAAGCCCTGTCCGAGTGCAGCAGCCCCCCCAGCAGGGCTCTCGGTGCAAGGGTGTGACGGGATGGCGGGGGAGCCCCCGAGTGCCCTTCCCAGCTCTGTCATTCATGCTTTCTACGGCCTTGAGTGAGTCCCTTCCCCTCTCTGATCCTGGCTCCCTGCGTATAGGGACTTCTGTGGGGAAAAAAATCCCTAACGAGCCCTTGAATGCACAAGTACGGCGAGAACTGGTGGCTGGAGGCTGACGCCAGACAAAGCCAGAGTAGAAATAAGGCAGCGTTTTTTTAACAGTGAGGGTGATTAACCATAGGAACAACCTTCCAGGGCAGTGGTGGATTCTCCGTCTGGTGAGGTTTTCAAGACAAGACTGGACACCTTCCCGGAAGATGTGCCCAGCAGACGGGTAACGGGCTGAGATTTTCTAGGCTGTGTCCTACAGGAGGGCAGACAGACTGGGTGACTAATGATCTCTTCTGGCCCTAACATCTGCAACTCTCAAATCTTTGCTGAGCGCTTGGCATTTGCCTGATGACAAGAGCTAGGGATTTATGATTCTCCAATGGCAGAAGACTCTTCCGGACGGGGCCCATAGCAACCTGCAAACCTCTGTGTCCTGGCTTGGAGCACTCACTGCTTCCAGGCCTAGGCTCTCTCATGCAATGGCGCTTTGAAGGAACCGCTTTGAAAGGAGCCGTGGCACTCATATCCCCTGCAGTTGCCTTTGATCCTGCCAGGTGCACCCCTCTCCCCCCAACACAGGCTGTGTGTTCCCGTGGCTGGGCTGGAGCGTCCATGCTCCCCTCCCACCACCCCCCCATTTTGTTCCTAGCTGCTTCGAGTGGTTGGAGGTGCTTGCAGCTTCTCATCGTGGCTGTTAGCAAACACTGACATGGAAATGAGCGAGCTGTGGCTCATTAATATAACAAGCGAGCAGCATTGCCAGCAGCACCAGCTCCAGTGGGAATCAAAGAAGGCAATTTTCCCGCCTGCACGATAGGCCCCCTGAACTTTGCTGCCAAGGGCCACAGGGCTGTAGGCGACCCTGTGGTCATGTGACTCAGAGGCTGCACTTGTCTCTCATTATTGCTCCTTGGTTATCCCCGGGAACGTCATGCAGTGGATACCACACGCTGAGAGAGACACAGGTGAGCTGAGGGGTTGGAGCAGGGGAATCAGGACACCTGGGTTCTCTTTCCTACCTCTTTAGGCAAGTCATGTCACTTCTCTATGCTTCACTTCTCTCCTCTGTAGGTACCTGCCTCAGCAGGCTGATAAGAGGATTCGTTAGTGAATATTTGCAAAGTGCTTTGAGGATATCTGCTCTGCTAAGCACTGATAAGATAGGGCTGGATTCCACCACCGTCACTCACACCAACTAGGACCTTATTCCACCGCTCTCCTGAGTTCCTTCCTTGGTGTGAACTGCAGAATCTGACCCACAGCCAATGTGCTGGAGCTGTGTCTCTGGGCTGGTTCCTAGGTGCTGTTCTGTGCTAGCAGTGGAGGCGACATGGTCACACCTCGGTGCTCGGAAGCTGTGCCGCTAGCCTGGAGAATATCGCAGGCGAGTCATGTCTCAGTTTAGTGGGCCCAGCATGACCATGGTTCACTAGAGCAGGTGCTGTAATAGTGGGGGCTACACCGTGCTGGCTGCCAGCAAGCAGAGAGAACATGGTATAACATTGCTGGAGAGAGGGTCCTGGATCCTGAGCTGTAATTGCACCTTTCCTCAGGGTGGGCCAGGATCATTAGCGCCATGTGACAAAGATGGAAACAGGCAGGGAGAGGTGAAGTGATTTGTCCAAGGTCGCACAGTGAGTCAGTGGCAGAGCCAGACACACAACCCCAGGTCTCTTCACTCCCATCGCCCTGCTCTAAGCAGTAGACTCCCTGCCTTGCTATGTAGGGAGGTGGTTTAATCCTAGCTCTGTGCTGGAGCTCCCTGGCTGCTTCAGGGCAGCAGTGGAAATGCGACTGTGTCTTGGTGCAGGTCTCGCCCCGAACTGCGGCGTGGTGTGGACAGAGGAGGTAATTCAGGCGCAGATGGGGATATAAGTTACATGAGTTGTTTTGACCCAGGTCCTCGAAGGTCCTTCCTGCCCCCCTGCAAACCTCTCCCATGTCTCCTACACTGTGCTGCTAAAACCCCTGGGGGTGGAGTTTCTTTTGGGACCCCTTTCCAGTGCTTCCCTCTCCTGTCCCAGGGCTCACAAACTACAGGAATCCCCCGCCTGCAGGACCAACTTTGGCCGCTGGGTGCGTGCTTGTCTACCTCTCTGCCACCCTCCTGCGCCCCTTTCCTGTCCAGCAACCGCATTCGCCAGCTTTTTTCAGAGTTCACGAGAAAGCTGCAGGCTGCCACTGCCGTCCCTGACCCGCGGCGCCCCGGAGAGCCCTTCTCCTGCCTTGAGTCCTGGGAGGAGTCTGCTCATAGCCGAGTGGAATCTCTGTCGAGATCAGCTTGGTTCAGAGCCCTTCTGCGGCTTCCTCTTTCTTCCTGCCGATGGTGCATTTGTGTTCTGGCTGAGTGCGGGTGTGACGGACATCCCCGGGCCGCTTTTCCTTCTTCTAGGAACTGCCAGACTGGATCAGGCCTGTGGTCCAGCCAGCCCAGTGTCAGGTGTTTGCAGCCATCAGTACCACAGGCTTCAGAGGAAGGTGCCCCCTCACACCTGAGAATAGCCAGGCCTGGCCCACTGTCTCCTTGGACTGCAAGATATGCAGACGTCAAGCACAGCAAAACCAAGGCACCCACCAGTGTAATGAAAGCGTGAGTCTCTGAGCATAAACACACGCCAGGACTTGGGCTATATGGTGTCCTGCTAGGCTCCTGGAGGGACAAGCGCCTCCCTCATCTCCATCCCTCCTCCTAGTACACCAGAGCCATGCAGCCACCCAGAGGTGATTCCAGCACTCCACAGATTTCATCACCGCTCCCCTGCTCTGCAGAATCTCGCCACCAAATTCTCCCTCTCTTTTCCCTGCTGTCTCTCACCCCGCCTTGTCTGACCTGTGTCTGCTTCCTTCCCAGAGCATGCTAACGGGCTTGATGTATTACCACCCTGAGGACCCCATCGACTACCTGGAGTGCTGCTTGCAGAAGGTCCGGGAGCTGGGTGGTCCCGAGAAGGTGCAATGGGACACTTTCATTGGCCAGGAGCGGTGGACCTTACCCCCCATCAATGGCGGGCAGGGGAAGAAACCCATTTTCTGGACAGGTGAGCTGCACCTTGAACTGGCGTCTGTTCAGAGAGGTGGGGATCAGGGGCAGGACTGCTCATGGGCAGACTTTCTCGGAGGCCCGAGTACGTGCAAACAACACAAAGACCATGCAGGTGCAAATGCTCACAGATCCCAGTGCACATGCGTGAGCATGTCTGCCCACAGGTTGGCACAGACTTGTGTGCACCTGCACATGCCCAGGCACATACCTGTTGCCCACCTGCATGCACACCTGTCTTAGCTGGCTCATCCATATGTTCACACCTATATCCCTACGTGCCACTCAGGTCAGCGCCTCAGTGTAGCAGCACTGCAGCCACCTGAGTGGGCCGTGTGCAGTCTCACTGCAGCTGATGCATTGCCCCTGGTTTCTCCTGCAGACTCCCTTGCAGGGCCATACCGCCGGTATGGGTGCCTGCCACCCATCCAGAGCCAGTTCTCCATCGAGAGTGACTCAGACATGACAGAGTCCACTGGACTGATCCAGGAGTATGACGTCTTCAACCCCAGTAGACCCCGCCCCAAAATCATCTTCGTGATCGGTGAGAAACTTGCTTACCTGCAGCTGTGGGATGAGCCATGCAGCTTGGGTAATCCCTCTGGGGAGAGGCGGAGGAATAACCGAGCATGGGAGAGGGAGAAGGAGGGGAGAAGAGAGGCAGAGGAAGGACGGGGAGATAGAGATGATAGACAAACGAAGACGCATCCTGTAATCTCCAGTGGGTTTCCCTATTAGACAGCCACATATTAAGGAAGAGGACAATTTGCAAGCCTCAGTTTCCACATCTGTAAAATGGAAATAATGCTGCACTGCTTTGCTGGGGGCTGGAAGGGGTTAATTCATAAATATGTGTTAAGCACTTTGAGATCCTGGAATGGGAGGCGCTGGAGAAGGATTATTATTCCCCTAAGGACGGCTGCTTCCTCCTCTGTTTCCCCACCATTCCTGATGAGTTTGGTTGTTGTCTCAATTACATATGTTGTTGCTAGTGTAGCTATTTTGGGGGAAATGGCCTCCTACCCTTTAATGCCTGCAGCCAGCTTCTCCCCACACTTACATCAGTGAAATTCAACTCCTTCCTCCTGATTTACACCAGTGTAGGTGAGAGAAGAACCAGGCCTTTGTATTCAATGGTCAATGGGAACTCAGCTGCCTTATCAGAGGCTCCTTCATCAGTTCAGTGAAGAAGCCCAAAGCTGGCTAATCCCATACAGGGGACTCGACCCTGGCACCTCTGTGTTGAAGGCGCATGCTGCAGACAACAGACACAGGTGCTTGATAAATCCTTGAGTATCTGGGGAACCAGGAGTAGAGCCCGTGTTCTCTTGCTCGAAGAGCACGACAATTACCACTTGAGCTTTTCCAGAGCTGCTAGTAGGTAACTTACTTGCACACACGTACCCCTTGGGGAAAACCTTGGCCAGGCAAGGAAAGAGCCTCTTGTCCACGGCTTAGGGGTGCTCAGGCACAGATGCCTCCTTGACCCTCTCTTGCTTGGCAGGAGGCCCTGGCAGCGGGAAGGGCACTCAGAGCACCAAGATGGCCTCCCACTTCGGCTTCGTCTGCATCTCGGTGGGTGAGATCCTGCGCAACCAGCTGATCCACCACGCCACCAGCGACAGGAAGTGGGAGCTGATCGCCAAGATCATCGCCAACGGGGAACTGGCCCCGCCAGTGAGTCCTGGCCAGAGCTTCCTATCACCCCTTCAGCGCAGCCCGAGGGGGCATCCATCCAGCTTGCAAGAGACTCCTGCCTTCTGCACTCAGGGGCCACCCGGCAGCCACCAGCTGGGAATGACTTTTTGGTCCCTTCTGAGCCGGGCTGGGTTCAGCCCAGCGGCCTGTAGGTGAGAGGCTCAGTCTCCATCCCCCATTACCAGCCCCTTGAGAGGTCTCTTTGCCTTGCAGGAAACGACCATTGAGGAGCTGAAGCAGCAGTTCATTAAGCAGCAAGATGCCAAAGGCTTTGTGGTGGACGGGTTCCCGCGGGAGATAGGCCAGGCCTTCACCTTCGAGGAGCAGGTGAGGTGCAGCTGTGGATAAACAAAGGGGCTTTACAAGGCTTTCCTGTCCATCCTGGGCTGCCCTTTTCCCTGCGCCCTCACCAGGCACCCGCTCTGAAGGTGGGTGCCCCTCTTCTGGCACCCTGTGCCCCGGGCCTCTCCTGAAGAGCATCCCCTCACCTGGCGCTATCCTCCTTGGATGTGCTGCTTTGTCCTTTCCCTTTTCTGGTTATTGGATGTTGGCAGAGCCCCTCCATTCTGCCCCCTCTCCCCCACCTAAGGGTGTATGCCCCTGCTTCAGGCTCTGCTCTCTGAGGACACAGGGCACGGCCTGGCATAGCCTAACTACATAGAGGACAAAGACCGTTGCTCTCGGTGACCCTTTGCTGGCCAAGGGCAAGTGCATGGCTCAGTTTTCCCCTCCTCTCCCAAGGCACACACCTTTGGTCTCACTGCACCCTCTGCACCGGGTGCCAGCCTGTGCTTTGGAGCTGCCACGGCAGTGCCCCTCCTCTCCGAGGACATGTCAGGCCCCTGCCGTTGTTCCCGCAGTGCCAGAGGATGCAGCACCACAGAGGGAGAGTCACGTCTGCGCTCAGGGTCCCAGATATGAACATGATCGACTCAGTTCAGCCCTGAGGGTCCTGGGAATGCCGGGACCCCTCTAGCCCCTGAGGGACAGGGCCATGCTGACTCAGGGGTGCCCCGGGGCTCTCCAGACCCCATTGTGGGATGGCAGGATTCATTGGAGACGTGCAGCTCCTCTGCGGAACAGAGGGGTGTTGATGTGGAGGGGCTGGGAGCCATTAGAGCCCTTTGCTGATGGGGTCTCGGCTCCCAAGGAGCCCTGAAATCCTCAGCGCCCCTGTTGGGCCCATCAAGGACTCCCCAGAGCCCCCCCATAGGGAAGGGATCACCACTGTCTTGCCATCGGTGCTCGTCTCTCTCACTGGCAGATCGGCTCCCCAGACCTGGTGGTTTTCTTGGCCTGCTCCAACCAACGTCTCCGGCAGCGTCTGGAGAAACGGGCGCAGGAGCAGGGCCGGCCGGACGATAACACCCACGCCATTGACCGGAGGGTGGAGACCTTCAAGCAGAACATCCCGCTGATTGTGAAATATTACCAGGAAAAGAGCGTCATTGTCCGGGTAAGGCTCTGTCAGGGCAGCCCGTGCCTGGATTGGGACACTGCCTTTCCCACTGAAGCTGGTCTAGTTAGCAGTCCCAGACACCAGCTCTTGCACAGATCCAAGCCTTGGTTACCAGCTTGATTTAGGGTCTTGACACATACTGGGTCCTCCAGGTCTCTTGTACTCATCACAAAGGATAAGCATGGGGCATGCTCCCAGGTGCACTGACCTGCATAATGTGCACCGTGGCCTGAGGTCTCGCTCTTCTGAGATGCAGGTGGGAGTCACTGTGGGAGAGTCCTGAACCCCAGAGTGGAGTGGGGTTCCCAGTCTCCCTTCCCCCAGCACACCCCTCCCCGCCCCCAGAACCCGGCTGATGGCCGTCTCTGTCTTTCCTCTTTCAGTTTGACGCAGACAGAGAGGAGGACGATGTATTTGGTGACATCAGCTCTATGGTTCAGGAGCGGTTCTTCCCACATGGCATCGATGCAGCAGGTGAGAGCGGAGCCCCTTAGGCGCAGTCAGGATGACTGGCCAAGGGAACTGGGCTGCCCACGGGAACACAGACCCCTGGGAGTTGTAACTCCACATCCAGATGGGACCCCCCAGCCCGCTCTGCACAGGGCTAGCCCCTTACGGCCGGCTTTCGGAATCGGAGGTAATTCTGGCGGCTCCCATCCCCTCCTGCCTCTGCGAGAGCCGTGGCATAGCTAGTGGGGGAGGCGATGGAGGTGCTCAGGCAGTGACGCACACCAGAGTCTTTGTTCACTTCGTGGGAGTCCCTGCAACTTGGAGGCAGCTCCAGCCCTTGGTTTGCATGAGCCCCACAAAGCCGGTCTCCCAGCCTCGCCGGTGCCCTGCAGTCCCGCTCATGTTGCTGATTTGTCTGGGGTTCTCCCAGTGGCACCATGAGAGAGGTGGGTGGGAGACTTGACCGCTGACTTCTGCATGGCCCAGGGAGCAGCACTCAGCTGAGCTCAGGGCATCCAGCCGCCTGGGTGATCCCCGAAACCCTCTAGTCCTTAGGGAATCAGCACAGCCTAATGGTTAGAGCCAGGGCGTGGGAGATGAGAGGGCTGACTCTGTACCTGGCCCTGCCATCGACTTTGTGTGACCCTAGGCAGTTCCCTTCACCTCTCTGCTTTCCCCAGTCTGTACAATGGTGAGAAGATACAGACCCGGCCCACCGGGGACGGCGAGGACTCATTAATGAGAAGGGTTTTTTTAAAGGCACAAAGGGACCTTGGGCACCCAACCCCCATTGGAAATCAATGAGACGTGAGCACCTCACTGTCCTTCGTAAGCCTCCCCCTTGGTGTTTGCAAAGTGCTTTGCGATCCCCAGTGAGAAGGGCGCAGTGTAGTTGTTCTGGTCCTCGCGAGCAGTACGAGAGAAGAGAAGGGAGCGTCTGCCTGCTCGCTGGAGGAACAGTGACTGGCAGAGATGATCTGCCCTCGGAAGCCCCCACTGTGCCGTCTACCATGGCCGAGCGGTGCCGGGTCGCCGTGGTGACGCTCCCATCTTGCGGTAGACTCCGTCCTTGTGGAAGCCTCCCCGCCGTTCTCTGGGGCAAGTCATCGCTCTGCAGATTTCGCTGCCCTTTGCTTTCGGGGTGTCTCCACTGGGAGCACATTTCCAGTGGCAATGGGGAAGAGTTGCCTAAAGCAGTAACGGTCCCCTGGATACTTTTAACCCGTTCCAAGACGCACCTCATCCTGTGGAAAACAAGAGCCCGAGTACCCCCTCCCCAGGAGGCCTGCGGCATCAGGCTCATTGCGAGCTCCTGGCCGCACCTCGGTGTCTGGCAGGGACAAACCGGCAGGGATGAGCCCGTCTCTGCACCAGGCAACGCAGAACCCCAGGGTGATTTTTGCACGAGGCTGGCATGCAGGGCATTGCACCCGCACAAGTGCCAGTGGAGGGATGGAGGGAATCAGCTTGTTACCTCCTCTCTGCATAGGCTGCTGGGGTCCAGGCAGCTCGTGGCACAGGCTAGGGCACCCCAGAGCCAGCAGACTCTCTCATTCACAGTGCCCCCCCTGCCATCCAACCCACTAACCAAACACACGCCTGTTCCCCTAGAGTCTGCAAATCTCCCCAAAGACTTTACTTCCTGTAGCTACCAGGGAGACACTACCGCCAAGTGCAAAGTGCCTTATAACATGGGGTAAGCCATACTACCGCAATAGGGAAACTGAGGCACAGAGGCATCATGTGACTTGCCCAAGGTCACATGGCAAGCCAATGGCAGTTCAGAATAGACCTCAGAGCTCTTGACACCCAGGCGGTGTCCTGCCCACTGGGCCATGCTGTCTGCAGTATATGGTCTGTGCATCTCTGCCTCCTCCTGGACAGTTTGGGAAGGATCCATTAATGTGCCCCCCCATCCCGGCAGGTCCCTGGCTCCCCACATCTACCCTGCAGGGGCTTCCAGCTCCTCTCTGACTCGTCTACCATCATTCCCACTGCTCTAGCTTGCTGCTGATGCCCATGTGCCTGCGCACACCCACTGACCCTGGACTAATCTCACTGCGACACTGAGCACATCCCCACCCACTCCCTTTAATATCGGCTGCAGGCAGCCATTGTGGCTCTGCAGGGCCCTATTGATCAGCCCTTTAAATCTCCCACTCACTGTGCAGTGTCGCCTCCTGCAAACCAATCCTAAGAGGGTGCCGGAGCTCGTGCAGCTGACCCTAGAACAGATCGGCACAGCTGGCTCCGATAACCCTGAGAGGAACACGGAAATGCGTATGTGGTGGGTGAAGGAGCCAGGGATGGGATGGGGGTCTCCTAAGGTACAGAGGGTTAGTTATGGCTCTGATAGACAACTACACTTGCTGATCTGAGAAGACTCCAAACCCGTCCCATGGCCAGCACTCCCCCTGTGTCTGAAGGGCAGTTCAGAGACCTGTCTTCCCGCCCCCAAGCCCTCGGGGTGTTTGACGTGGCTTCCTGGTGAGTATTTATGTCTCTGGCTTAGGGTCGCTGCCGTTGGCTCTGTTAGACTCGCCGTCTGGTGCAGACAGAGAACATCCTCAGGAGGAAGATGAGGAAGGGCAGGTAAGGCCGCAGTGACGCTCCCCGGGCCCCAGCTAGGAGCCTGAGGGAGATGCCATTGGAATTTCCAGGACCGGGATTGGAAATTAACAAAACTTCCTCCTGAAGGATGAAAAACAGGAACCAGGGACGCTCCCGTGGGCCTGTGGAAACATACAGCAGAGTCCACCTGCTGGAGCCATCAGCAGCCAGTGGGCTGAGGTCAGGAACAGCCGCGGCACCGAGCAGGGAACAGAGAACGCAGGGTGGGCGCTGAGGAGAGAGTGGGGCGGGGAGAGGAGGGACAGGGAGCGGAGGGGGTAGAGAATGGGGAAGGGGGGCTGCTGGAGGGGATCCCACAGGAAGAGAAGCGGCGCTGGATGGTGAGCCCCAGAGGGATGGGCCATGTACGCTTGATCATTCTAAGCGACTCCTGGGTGGGGGGGATGGAAGGGGCGGGAGCCCTGGTGTGTGGCTGTGTGTGTTATGCTGCGTGAGCGAGAGGAGCCGGGCTCATGGGAGAGCTGTGGGGCGAGTAAGCGGTTGCAGGCATGTGGCCAAGGCTCACAGTGCATGTGGCGGTCGGTGGGGGAGCTCAGAAGGGGTTGCAGTTCGACAAAGGGAACATTTAACATCGAGCTGGGCTGCACTTTAAACCCTGTCTTACCACAGCTGCGGCTCCCCGGTTGCGAGACCCCCGCCCACACACTTTTTCCAGACCACTTTAGGCTCTGTACTAGCCCATCCCTCACACGCCATCGGCCATGCTGAGTCGGGCAGCTGACACTGATGCACCTGTGTCTGCTCCAGGAGGATCCTGGCTCACACAAGTGCAGCAGGGCATGGGGTGGGGGGTGGGGGGCAGGGTGGCTGCTTTTTCTCCCCCTGCTGATTCTGGATCACCTGCATGGTGCTAACCTGGTGGCCCTGTTTGGCTGGGTGGGTGTGGTGGAGGTGGAGCAGCGCTCGGCTGCGTTCTCTCTGCCCTAAACTCACCCTGCAAAGCAGCCTGCAACCTCCTTTTCCGGGGGAGACTAGCCCTGTGGCAATCACCTGGGGCAGGCTGGACAAGCCTCCCCCGCCAAAACCAGTCAGTGTGGGGGCAGGGACGCCTCCCCCAGGACAGCCCCAAGGCAGCAGAGAGACAATCCCCTCCACCCATGGTCCCAAAAAGTCAGTTAAAGCCAGCCCTGTCCTATGGCCTCTGCCCATCCCCGGCTCCTAGGGTGACCAGATGTCCCGATTTTATAGGGAGAGTTCCGATTTTTCGGTCTTTTTCTTATATAGGCTCCTATTACCCCCCCGTCCCGTTTGTTCACACTTGCTGTCTGGTCACCCTACCGGCTCCCCCCCCCCCCCTCCCCGGGCCCTGCTTTCTCCTGCTGCTGTGTTGACCACAAGCCCCGGCTGAGTGTCAGGGGCCTAGTTCCCGCTGGTGAATTGCACGCTGCCCCCAGCAAGGAGGGGCGCGTGTGTGTGGGCGTGTCAGGCGGGAGGCAGAGCAGAGCCTGAGCCATGCTTGGATAGTCTGGGAGACGGAGGTGCAGCGTTGTCAGGCTGGGCGGGCTTAGCTGGGGCAGGGGAATGAATTCCACACGGCCCTTGTCTTGGGGCTGCTAGGGGATGTGCTGGCCCTCAATTGTGCAGCGTCCATGGTGGAGCCTGCCCAGAAGACATGGCTCAGCATCCAAACACTGGTATCGCTTGAAAGACCATAAACTCCCTTCTCCCGCTGCTTCCCGCCCACCGGGTGGTTCCTTCAGACCTCACACAGGATTGCAAGCTCCTAGAGGCAGGTACTGTCTCTTGCCACATGTCTGTACAGCACCTAGCGCAATGGGGCCCAGAGCTGGGCGCCCAGCCATTCTGACGCCTCTGAGGCCAGGGGCTGTATTAATGCACCGGATCAGTAACTGTTACCCTGTTACTACTTGGCATCACTTCCTGGCATTCAGAGGATGTGAACGCACACAACAGAAGTAAACAAACAGTGAATAATCCAGGAGCAATAACTCAAGCTGCTGAGTGGCCTTTCTCATAGTACTCTATATGCACTGGGGACTCGAGCCTCGCAACTCCCCAAACTACTGTCCCCGGGGGGGGAAACTGAGGCACCAGGAGGGGAAGTGACTTGCCCAAGGCCACACAGCAAGACAGTGGCAGTGCTGGGAATGAAAGCCCAGTGGCCTGGCTCCCAGCCTTATGCTCTAACCATTCGCTCATGCTTCCTTCCTCCACCTGGAAACACAAGAGAAAGGGAGTAAGATGAAGAAGATCCTACAGCAGCATTTTAACAGCTGCGCTGCCTGGTCCACTGGATGGCTCCCCCGTCTGTTTCTGCTGCCCCCATGCAGCAGGCAAGTCCTTTGGGGGGTTTCTTGCCCTGTGCTGCAGCAGCGCCCGGCAGTGCAGGGGTTAACTCCCCCAAAGCACTTGTTTGGGTGCAGTTCTGGGGGCAGGGGACAGGACGAGCTGCTTTCACCTTCCGTCACATGGGGAGAGACAGACAGATGGGTCTGATGGGTTGGAGCAAGGAGACCCCCTTATGGCCCGGCGCTGTGCTGTGCCTGGCTGGGTGCCTGGCCGATGGAAGGGAGAGGCTGTGGTAGCCGGAGTATTTTAGCCACACCTGCAAAAAATGTCCCGCTTGGTGAAATAGTGAGCGCTCGCCCTTAGCCTGAGCATGGAGCGGTTTGGTCTGCCCCCGGGAAGGACCTTCCTGGGGGGGGGGGGGGATTTCCAGCCAGTTCCCGGGGGGGGGTGTCCCCACTTGCCACATCACAAAAAGGGCGGACCAGCTTGTGGGGACTGAGCTCCCCCGAGCCCTAGAGCGGGGGTCCCTCCAGGGCACATTTGCAGGGCCGCATGTGGGGAAGCTTGCCCTGCTGCTGCCCATGCTACAGCTGCTCTGGGGATCGGCGGAGAACCTCGCCCCAGAGCTGTGGTACCGGCCCCCTGCACTCCAAACAGCGCTGGAAACGGGGGGTCAGGCAGCGGCACTTCAGCCTCCTCTGTGTGCAGACATGCTGGGCCCCCTTCTGACCTCAGTCACAGGGCTGCAAAGCTGCAATAGCGCTACAGGCTTCAGGGGACTCACGCTGGTTTCTGGCCCTGCCTGTTGACTTCAATGGGAGCAGGATTGGGCCCCAAGACCTGAGCTGAGCCTGGCCTCATTCTCCCTGCTGGAACTCCAGCGCCTCCAGCCAGCTCCTCTGGGCTCTCGCTCTCACTGGGCTCTTTGTCTGCACCACGCACTCCCCGCTTCGCCCCTAAATCATTGCTATGCAGATCACATCCCCGGGAGTCAGGTGTCTCTCTGCTGGCTCAGCTCAGAGGCTGTGAGAATCCCCCTCCCGGCATGCAGTGCGGATGACAGTGTTATATGCAGAGTAAAAATAGCCAGGGAGGACATGCAGGGCAGCTGGCTGCACAGAACCGGACCTGGCTGCGCTCTGCCCTCGTCCGCGTCTGCATCCCAGCGCTGAGAGGTCAGTACACAAAGCCCCCAGGGCCTGGGCAGGGGAACAGGGTTTTGTTGGAGGGGAGGGTTGCTTTGGACCCCTCCCGGCTGCTGCTCAGCGTCTTGTTTTGTTTCCCATCTGCTCTCCCGCCCCAGGAGCCAGTCGGGAGGGTGGTGGGATGGTTATGTGGCTCGTGAGCCAGCTCAGGGCAGCTGCTGGCCCTGGCAGGCTCCGTCCGTAGCTGTTTGTCACGGGCGGTCCAGATTCCCAGCGCTCCCCGGGTGAGTTGATGTTTATCCCTTCGCTGGCTGCTCTCCACACGTGCACCGGGTGTGCGTCTGGGTTCGCTTGTGACTGGGGTGAAAGCTCGGGTCTGGAAGTGAGGACTCCTGGCCTCTGACCCCAGCTCTGCCCTGGCCGCACAATGACATTGGACAGGTCATGTGACTCCTGTGGCTCAGTTTCCCCATCTGGATGACAATACCTTCCTTCCCCCACACCCAGGCAAGTCGGGAGGCTTAATTAAGATTGTCAAGGGGGCCTTGATTTGTGCAGCTGGACTCTGCAAGAACAATGCAAAATCTATTATTCCTGGGGCCTGCCTGCTGGCGTGTCCATTGTGTGGGTGGTGCAGCCTTGCTGGGCTCTCTGCCTACCTGCCGGAGTCAGTACATGTGGGCAGTACTGGCTGTGCTTTGTGAGTAGCGGGTGGCTTTGCTGCTCCCTCTGTGTGTTGTCTGCCCAGCTCAGTGGCTGTTTGCTCCCCTTTCACTCACCGGGTATCTCACCAGTCTGGACACAGGAGGGGGCCGAGAGTGGAACGGCCGCGGGTGTAGCAGGTTCGAAGGCTGTTGTAGTGACTGAGCTGTGGGAAGCCCAGAGCAGGGGGTGTTACAGTCAGAACAGAGGAGCCTTGGTGGAGCTCTGTGGGACTCTGGGTTGGAATGAGGGGGTTGGGGATTGCAGCTTGGGATTGTGGGGTGTTGGCAGGGCTGTGGTGGGACAGGGGCTCCGGAATAGATGATGCTGCAGCTCCGGACTGAGGTACATTGGCCAAGCTGGGTGAGGGGCTCAGGACGGGAGTAGCTGGGTGGCGTTGCAGGTCAGGATCAGTGAGACATTGGGAAGTTTGCACAGACCCTCCCTGAACTGTACTAGGAGCCCCTTGCTGTCCGAGGCCCTGGTGATTGGAAGAGGAATCCCCAGCCACGCCCCCTGCCAGCAGGGGTGCTGGAACAGTTTGTATAGGGGGGTGCTGAGAGCCATTGAATGGAACTGTAAACCCTGCATTTGATGGAAACCACTTCTAGCCTGGGGGTGCTACTGCACCCCCAGCTCCAGCCCCTATGGTTCCCAGTTGGGTTTCACTGAGGGTATCTTGGAAAGAGCCGCATCTTCCTGACAGACAGGGCCTTGTGTTTTGCAGTCCGGTGGAGGAGGAGTGTGGAGTGTGCAGAAACTATCAGAAGCCTGCATCTCAAGAAAGGGGAAAAAATTCATAGGCAGACATTGTAGACCAAGCTGGATGAGCAGGCATCTCAGAGAGGTGATTAAGAGAAAGGCCAAAAGCCATGTAGAGTTGGACCTTGCAAAGGGAATTAAAACCAATAGTAAAAGGTTCTATAGCCATATAAATAAGAAGAAAACAAAGAAAGAAGAAGTGGGACCGCTAAACACTGAGGATGGAGTGGAGGTTAAGGATAATCTAGGCATGGCCCAATAGCTAAACAAATACTTTGCCTCAGTCTTAAATGAGGCTAATGAGGAGCTTAGGGATAATGGTAGGATGACAAATGGGAATGAGGATATGGAGGTAGATATTACCACATCCGAGGTAGAAGTCAAACTTGAACAGCTTAATGAGACGAAATCAGAGGGCCCAGATAATCTTCACCCAAGAATATTAAAGGAACTGAAACATGAAATTGCAAGCCCATTAGCAAGAATTTTTAATGAATCAGTAAACTCAGGGGTTGTACCATACGACTGGAGAATTGCTAACATAGTTCCTATTTTTAAGAAAGGGAAAAAACGTGATCCGAGTAACTATAGGCCTGTTAGTTTGACATCTGTAGTATGCAAGGTCTTGGAAAAATTTTTGAAGGAGAAAGTAGTTAAGGACATTGAGGTCAATGGTAATTGGGACAAAATACAACATGGTTTTAGAAAGGGTAGATCGTGCCAAACCAACCCAGTGTCCTTCTTTGAGAAGGTAACAGATTTTTTAGACAAAGGAAACACAATGGATCTAATTTACCTCGATTTCAGTAAAGCATTTGATACGGTTCCACATGGGGAATTATTAGCTAAATTGGAAAAGATGGGGATCAATATGAAAATTGAAAGGTGGATAAGGAACTGGTTAAAGGGGAGACTACAATGGGTCATACTGAAAGGTGAACTGTCAGGCTGGAAGGAGGTTACTAGTGGAGTTCCTCAGGGATCGGTTTTGAGACCAATCTTATTTAATCTTTTTATTACTGACCTTGGCACAAAAAGTGGGAGTGTGCTAATAAAGTTTGCAGATGACACAAAGCTGGGAGGTATTGCCAATACAGAGAAGGACCGGGATATCATACAGGAAGATCTGGATGACCTTGTAAACTGGAGTAATAATAATATGATGAAATTTAATAGTGAAAAGTGCAAGGTCCTGCATTTAGGGATTAATAACAAGAACTATTGTTATAAGCTGGGGAGGCAAAAATTGGAAGTAACAGAGGAGGAGAAGGACCTCGGAGTATTGGTTGATCACAGGATGACTCTGAGCCGCCAATGTGATGTGGCCATGAAAAAAGCTAATGTGGTCTTGGGATGCATCAGGCGAGGGATTTCCAGTAGAGATAAGGAGGTGTTAGTACCTTTATACAAGGCACTGGTGAGACCTCATCTGGAATCCTCTGTGCATTTCTGGTCTCCCATGTTTAAGAAGAATGAATTCAAACTGGAACAGGTTCAGAGAAGGGCTACTAGGATGATCTGAGGAATGGAAAACCTGTCTTATGAAAGGAGACTCAAAAAGCTTGGCTTGTTTAGCCTAACCAAAAGAAGGCTGAGGGGTGATATGATTGCTCTCTATAAATATATCAGAGGAATAAATACCAGGGAGGGAGAGGAATTATTTAAGCTCAGTACCAATGAGGACACAAGAACAAATGAATATAAACTGGCCTTCAGGAAGTTTAGACTTGAAATTAGACAAAGGTTTCTAACCATCAGAGGAGTGAAGTTCTGGAACAGCCTTCCAAGGCAAGTAGTGGGGGCAAAAGACATATCTGGCTTCAAGACTAAGCTTGATAAGTTTATGGAGGGGATGGTATAATGGGATAGCTTAATTTTGGCAATTAATTTGTCTTTGACTACTAGTGGTAAATATGCCCAGTGGCCTGTGATGGGATGTTAGATGGGTTGGGATCTGAGTTACTACAGAGAATTCTTTCCTGGGTGTCCGGCTGGTGAGTCTTGCCCACATGCAGGGTTTAGCTGATTGCCATATTTGGGGTCGGGAAGGAATTTTCCTCCAGGGCAGATTGGCAGAAGCCCTGGGGGGGTTTTCGCCTTCCTCTGCAGCACGAGGCACGGGTCACGTGCTGGAAGGTTCTCTGCACTTTGAAGTCTTTAAACCATGATTTGAGGAGTTCAGTGGCTCAAACACAGGTTTGATACAGGAGTGGGTGGGTGAGATTCTGTGGCCTGTGTTGTGCAGGAGGTCAGATTAGATGATCATAATGGTCCTTTCTGACCTTAAAGTATATGATTCTAAGTCTATGAGGTACCTCGAGGGCTCCCAGCTGCAGGGCTAATCATCTAGCACCATTCCTGAGAACTACGGTGGCTTTTCAAAGTGGAAAAATAGTGGAGCTAGTCATTGGTAGTATGGCTGCACCCAGCCCAGTCAGGAGCAAGGCCACGCTGTGCTTGGTGCTGTACAAACACATGGGAAGAGACAGGCTCTGAGCTTACAGTGTACGTGTTACTCAGCATGAATGATCCTTCAGAGTCTGTGGGCTGGGACCACATGGCCTCTGACAAGCCCTAGCTAGTCTGAAGATGGAGGTTGATCCGTTTTTGAACAGGAGTCTATGACGGGGTTGCCTGTGACAGCAAAGCACTGGACTCGCTGACCCAAGAAGTCCCTTGCAGTCCTGTGTTCTCAAACGACGCTTTCGCTGCCTAGTCTTATCTGCCTAGGGACGCTGGTTTTAACCCGGGCCCATCGCTGTGGTACCTGGTCTGGGGATCAGCAGTGGTTGATGGAGCCTTTGGTGGCATGGGCAGAATGGAGCAGTGTGAGAGCCATGTGGTGAGTGTTGGGCCAGTGGATAACCCCTCTCCTCTCCCTTCTCCTACGGCACAGTCAGTGGAGTGATGTAACGGCAGCCTACCGCCATCTGCAATCGCTGATACCCATGTGGGGATGCCGGTCTCACTCCGTGGGCTCCATTATTAGAGTCGCTGGCTTGGGTCGCATTGATCCTATGGGGCCCTGAGCAGGAATACGCTGCAGCACCTCCCACACTGCCCCGGATCTCACCGCGCTTCCCAAAGGCAGGCAGGCCAGCTACCCCCCCAAGCTGTGGGTGGGGAAGCAGAGGCAGGTAGATGGAGAGTGGCCTGTCCATAGCAGAGCCAGGCACAGAACCCAGCTCTCTTGAGTCCCAGCATGGCATTGTCTCCGGTGCTCAGCAGCGTGGCCTGAGATGCAAAGTCTGCAGTGCCCCGTTGAAAGCCAGCAGGTCTGATCTTGCAGCTCCTGAAAGCCAGTGGGTGGGAGTTTTTCCATTGGCTTCAGTGGCAGCAGGGACAGGCCCACGGCCCTAAGGAACAGGGGAGGGTGGGGACCGTGGCTGCGGCAGTGCAGGGACGTCACAGCAAGTGGCTCTTGCCCCTAGGCAGGGTGAGCTGGCAGCACTGGAAACCACACCTCTAACTCCCTTGCGCTGCTCACTGGTGTGGGAGGGAGCAGGGGAGGGAGAGGGGCTGGGGGGGCTACGGGCCCATCTTGGTCAGATGGAGGGGTCAAACCGCAGCTCTGTGCTCAGAGCCTCTCTTCTCGGGGCTGAGCGAGGCCTGGCTGGTGGAGGAGAGCGTCTAGGGGTGTCAGACAGGGGGCTGGCTACCCTGCCATGGCAGCATGCTGAGCCGAAGGAGCACGGATGCTGCCAGGCACCCAAAGGGCTGTGTCGGGCATTACACTGGCAGGACGCTTGATCTGAGCCAAGAGGTTGCTTGTCGGGGCATTTTAGGATTAATCCTGCCCTGGCGCCACCAGTGTTTGGGACACACACACCTCATATTGCCCTGCAACCCCAGCTGTAGCTCTTTTCCTCCGTGAACTCCTAGATTTCCCCCCCCCCCGTCCCCAACAGAAATGTCCTCCCAGCCTCCCCCATCGACTTCCTCCCGGTGTCCTCGTGGGCCCACGTTCAGCCTTGGCATGAGCAGCCGCAGCTCCAGAGGAACTGCCCCCCAGGGCTGGATAAGGCCCCTGGCCTCACTGACCCACTCACTTTGGGCCCCTCTGGTCACAGGGCAGCCCCCCAAGGGCTTCATGGGGCTGAGATGGAAGCTGGAGGGCAGAGGCTAGTGCCTGTGGAGCTGTTCAACCTGCCAGGGGAGCTGAGGGGCTGCTATTTCCACCCTCCCTTGGGCTTGCTGCCACCTTTGCCTTCCTCTGACTGACTGGCCGTGAGTCTGGCTGGCTGCTCCTTGGGGCCGACCCCAGCCTGGCACAGGTGTGGACGTGACCCCTGCAGGATTTATGCCTGGGCCATACTTAGAACCCCAGAGCAGGCTGAAGCTGAAGGGCACCTGCCCTTTTTAGGCATGGGCTGGGGGCTGTAACCTGACCTCTGTTCTTCCCCACCGAGGCTGGGCCTGCCGGGGGCAGCCTGAGCTCTGGAAGGGCATGGATCTATTTTAGGGATGGGCTGCCCAAGCTGGTTTTCATGCTCTCCCTAATGCGTAAGGCCTTTTCAGGCTCTGCCTAGGGTCAAAGGGCTGGGCATGAGGGTGGCCCTGAGGTGCCAGGCAGGTTTGCTGCCCGTAGGAGACAAACACAGGTGGGCAGGAGGGGATTGGGCCCTGGGATGCCCCCTAGTGTCAGAGGAGGCTGACGAGGAACCCAGGACCCTTCTCCGAGTACCGGCTGGATCCCATCTTACTGAAGGGAGAGAGCTGCAGTTCTGTGCACTGGGGGCCAACTAGGGTGGGCCACTGTGTCCGAGGCTGGGGGGGCTCCTGTATTTGGGTGCGGGAAGACGAGTGGCTCTCTGTGGGGGCTGGGCAGCTGCAGGAGTGTGCCCAGGAGGTTCAGGAAGTTGGTTGCTGGGTGTGAGAGATGGGTGGGGAGGACGGGCTGTTCTGTGTGCGGGGGGAGTCCAGGGTTGTGTCTTTGCTCTTCATACACAACAGGGGAGGCACAGGGGCACCACGGGTCCCAAATAATGCTGGTTAGTCCTGTCCCCAAACATGCCAAGCGGCATGAATCCTGCTGCGCTGGCTGCTTCTGCAAACCTGCAGCATCCACCGCTAGAGGGCTTGCGAACTATACAGAGGGACACTGCCCTGTTCCTGCACACTACAGACTGGAGTAAGGCCCTGTCTGCATGGGAGTGGGGAGGGGGAGTTTGCACCAGTGTAGCTGCGCTGGTGTCAAAGGGGATTTACACCGACACCAGGGTAAGCGGCACTTGTTCAACTTGTGCAGGGGCCCACTCTGGTGCCGCTGCATCGGCATAATAATACCAGTTCAATCACCCCCAGTGTAGACCCACAGTCAGGGGTTGAAAATGGGAGCAACTCCACCCTCACCCCAAATGTTTCTGCCTTCGCGCCAGTTTTGCCCCTGATGCTTCTCTTCCCCATGCTCCCCCTAGTGTTTACATGTCTGTATTGCATTTACTCACTCTCTATTCAACACACATTAATTCAACATTACTGCAAGGAAATAGGGCCATGCGGTGATCAATGTGTAGGAACCCTACCGGCCTCCACCAGTTTAACTCAGGGTGGAATTTGGGCCCTATACCTTTAAGAATGTGCTTACTTGGGTGGACTGTCAATCAGATGGGTTAACTTCCTGCAACAAAGGAAGCTGAGAGCTGATGAGATGTGGTCACTGAGCAGCACAGAGGCAGGTAACGACAGGTGTCTGATGTAAGCGTTATGTTTCCAACCTAAGGTGGCTGCATCGTAAGCTGTCAGGCCAAGATCATTCCTGGTGTGACACCCAGGGGTTAGCTTGGCCCCTCAGTGGAGTAAAGTCAGCTCGAATCAGGTGCTCTGTAAGGGTGGAGCCGTGATTGGGCTAGGGAGGGGCATAGTGGAGTCTGGGTCATACGACTTCCTCTCTGGGAATGGGGACGGGGGCGGGAGAGGGAAGCTGTGAATTCTGGAAGTGAGCTTTGAAGAATGCAAGATCTGTGTGAGAGAGAGCAACCCTCGAGGGGGTTCCTCTCACAAGGGTGCGGTGCCGGACTTACTCATGCATACACCACTTGGCTTTGTTTCCAGGTGAACACATCAATGCCAGCTCCGGTGATTTTATCACAAGATACTTGGTGTTTTTCTTAAAGGCCCAGGTCTTGGAGTCATGTGATTAGATGAGAATCTCAGCTTTTGTTTGTTTGTTTGTTTGTTTGTTTGTTTAAAAAGTCAGTTTCCAGCCCTCCTGACTGCAGAGAAAAGCTTGAGAACCTGAATCCAAGTGCCGCCCAATGGCTCAGAAACCAAAGACAAAAAGACCCCAATATTTATAATTTTAAAAAGTCTCATGACTTTGAAGGAAATTGTCTTTTTTGGGGACCTGACTCATGATTTATGAACCCTTTGGACTGGCCATTCTAGGCTGGAGACAAGTGAGACAGGCTCTCCCTGCACATCGGAGAGGTTTGAACAGGGGTTGGATGGGTCTGCTGGCGCTCTCGCTGGTGGTGACTCGTTCTGGATGGATTTTGCTGGTTTGGGCTAATACCTGAACAGGCACTTCAACTTCTTGAGGTCCCTTTCCAGCCCTACATTGCTGGGATTCTCTGTGAGCTGGAAGCCCTGGAGGATGGGGAACAATTTACCAAGGCTCCTGTTGGATTCTCCATTACCGGCAATTTTAAAATCGAGACTGGCTGTTTTGCTAAAGGATCCGCACTAGCAATTATTTGGGGGACGTTCTCATGGGGGAAACGTACTGAATAATGCAGCCCTCAGTTGTCCCCACTATCATGTGCATCCAGGGCTAAGGGGGTGTCAACCCGAACTCCCTCTACGATGTTGCAATAGTAAATTTTAAAGGGCTCCTGTTACCCTGCTTCTCTGCCCTCCTTGATTCCTGGCCTCGTGAACTGCAGGCCCACAGAGATGGAATATTACTATCAAGTTCCTTCTTGCCTAATACCAAACCCTCTGGGATGAGTATGTAGAGAACCCAGCCGGGAAGGACTATGCACAAGCCCTCGCCCACAGGACCCCTCCTGTGCCGTTGTGACCCCACTGGGTTGAGTGCAGTGACACTGTGCCAGGGAGAGGCGCTCATCATTCATTAATCAAACTCCATGGCTAGGCTTTAGCCAAAGCTCTTCCTGCAAGGCCCCTTGCATGCCACTGGCTTGGAGCACTCCAGCCCCGGGAGACTTCAGAGACTCCGGGGGGAATGTCGAGTGCTCTTCCTTTAATCTGTCTCAGGAAGAAGAAGGCTAAACTCACACTTCCCCCCACTCCGGCTATTTCAGATGCCCCAGTTTTCCCCACTTCACCCCCTCACACCAGCCAGCGAGTCAGAGCCCCCCATCACCCTCTTGGTTTCCACCCCCAAACTCAGTTTGAGAGCAGCTAGTCCCTCAGGCAGACGCTGTCCAGTGGAATCTGGCTCCAGGGCTCCCAGCTGGGCCCAGAGCAGAGTCTCAGCCCTGGCTGCTAGCTATGCCAAATCATCACCAGAGCACTCTGCCTGAGTGCACCGCTCAGGAGACGAGACCTGACCGCCTGGCTGAGGGTGGCCCTGCATCCCACGGGGGGAGGAAATGGGGCTGGAGAAGAGGAAGCAGGAACGAGGGGGGTGGGAGCGTCCCCCATGGCCAAAGCAAGGCTCTCCCCCTGCGCTCCAAGGAGCGGGGTGTGCTGCTGCTTCAGTGTGGAGATCCAGTTGGCTCAAACCCGGGCCTCTTGCCTGCTGGGGCGGTGCCCTGAGCCCTGGGTCACGAGGCTGGAACAGGTTTTGTAGGATGCTCCTTCATCCCCTGAGCTCCTGCTGTCACCGAAGCAACGCTTATTAAATATGCAAAGGCAGCCGCCAGGCTCCGACACCGAGTGCTGCTGCTGTGACAGGCAGGACTGGATCAGCCGGGTTGGTGACCAGGTCTGACTGATGGCGTCTGTCCCCCTGCCCATCTCTGGCTCTCTCTGATTTCCCGCTGCTCAGAATCTCTCTCACGGTTCCTGTCTCGGGTGGGTTTTGTCTCCTGTGTTTTCTCTCTCGCTCTTTCTCTCCCTCCCTGGGTGGAAGAGGAGGCAGGAAGGGCTGGTTGTCACAGTGACGTGCCATAGGCACTGAGACACTCCCAGGTGGCCGGGGGGATGCTGTTCTCTGGATCAGACCGTGTAGCAGAAAGCAGCTAGAGGAAGGCTCTGACGTGTCAGTGTTCATCAGGTAATGGGACTGCTGGTTCAGAACTGAGGGCTGTAGGCTGAGAGCCTTCTGAGCTGCAGGGAAGGTCGGGGCGCCTCCTCTGAAGTCTTCGGACGTGTCTTCAAATGCACCAGCTTCCAGTAAGTAGGTGCCTGATGGCCAACCAGCCAGGGAGCCTCAGGAACCTGTACCTCTGTCCCCAGCCTTGTCAGGCTCTCTCTGGAACAGAACGAGGGACTGGTTACTATGCCGTGTTTGTAGGCCTGTGCCGTTCGTGTGAGGGTAGCCCTGCGTGTGCAGGGGGGCGCTGGTATGTCCCTCTGCTCCAAGATGCTGGCAGCTGAGCTAACAGTGGGAATCACCTTCTTCCATTTTCTAGGAAATGTATCTGAGAGGTGGGGAGAGATTGAAACCCAGTGAGCTAAGGGGAAGCATGAGCACGGGGAAGCATTAAAGACTGCTTAGCCTCAGGAGGAATGGGACTGGGGCCGTTTCTGAAGGCCAAACCAGCCCCTTCCCAAAGCCTATGGCTGACACCCTCCCCCGCCCCCAGGCCCTCCTGCACTGTCTAACATGGAGTTCTGTTTCCTTTCAGACTGAAGAGCTGCTTTGCCCAGATCTCCTCAGGATGGCAACAGGTGAGAGCTCCCTTTCCCTGGGCACGTCTCCTTCTCTCCACCCATCTGTCTCCACCTTACTGAGGCTACATCCAGCTGTCTAAGCCCATAGCAATGGGCCTGAGCCCCCAAGTGCAGATCCAGGGCACGGCGCAGGGAGGGGAGGGATGTTGGATCCAGAGTTCGGGCTCAGAGCCTTCTCTCCTAACCAGGCTCAGGTTCTGTTGTTGCGTTATCCCCTTTTAGAAACCTTGGGTCCCTCCTTGCTTCTCTTCCTCTTTTCCACTCATCTCCCTGCCAGCCCAGAACAGCAGAAATGCAAGGCTCATGCATGCTGTAAGGATCAGGAGCTGGAGAGAACTAAGCCCGAGCCAGGCACCTCCCTTGGACAATTGGTCCTGGCCGTCAGCATCCATGCGCAATCCTTGCACTTGAGCCCAGTGTGAGGGATTGCAGCTGTCAGGGTGTCGTCCCCCACCCTTTGGGTTTCACCTGGGTCTTTACCTGCTCTAGCATGGAGGCAGAGGGTTGCTTTCTGCTCTCACAGAATAACAGCCCTAGTGACTCACTGGGCATGGCCCTGGCAGCTGCAGTACAGTCCCCACACTGTCCTGCCATGAGACCTCAACTCTGGCCTGCAGGGACTCTTTCTAGGGCCGAGAGGGGAGTTCAGTCTTGATGGCCCACAGTCAGTCCCTGGCACAACTGCTGCGAAGGGAGCCGATTAGTGCTGGTTATGAAGGTGGTTTTTGTGACGCCAACACTTGTTCACTAGGAACTGGACTGAGAACCACTCAGCTCGTTTCTCCCAGGGCAAAGAAGAGCCATCAGATGATCAGGGAAGTGATTATTCCCCTCTATTCTGCACTGGTGAGGCCACATCTGGAGTTCTGCATCCAATTTTGGGGCCCCCCACTACAGAAAGGATGTGGACAAATGGGAGAGAATCCAGTGGAGGGCAACGAAAATGATTAGGGGGCTGAGGCACATGACTTATGAGGAGAGGCTGAAGGAACTGGGCTTATTTAGTCTGCAGAAGAGAAGAGTGGGGGGATTTGATAGCAGCCTTCAACTACCTGAAGGGGGATTCCAAAGAGGTTGGAGCTCGGCTGTTCTCAGTGGTGGCAGATGACAAAACAAGAAGCAATGGTCTCAAGTTGCAGTGGGGGAGTTCTAGGTTGGATATTAGGAAAAAACTATTTCACTAGGATGGTGGTGAAGCACTGGAATGGGTTACCTAGAGAGGAGGTGGAATCTCCATCCTTAGAGGTTTTTAAGGCCTGGCTTGACAAAGCCCTGGCTGGGATGATTTAGTTGGGGTTGGTCCTGCTTTGAGCAGGGGGTTCGACTAGATGACCTCCTGAGGTCTCTTCCAACTCTGATATTCTATGATTCTATGACGACTTTGTTACTATCAACCTGAGCCAGTGACATGCTATACAACCTAGGACCAATCCCCATCTGTACACCTCTGTCTTTGGCCACCCTTGCCATGGGCTCTGAATATATCCTTACAGCATCCCTAGCGGGTGGTGAAGTATTATCCCTGTTTGACAGGTGGGAGCTATGGCACAAAGGGAGTAAGAGGTAACAATTTTCAAATATACCCAAGTCCCATTTTCAAAAGCGTTGGCTTTCAGTGAGACTTGAGGCTGCTACATTCGGAAGCCACCTTGGGCTGGTCTACACTGGGAACTTACATCAGCATAACTATGTCTCTTGGGGATGTGAAAAATCCACACCCTTGAGAGATGCAGTTATACCGACCTCACTCCGATGTAGACATTGCTAGGAAGAATTCCCTCCGTCGACCTGGCTACTGTCTCTTGGAGAGGCAGATTAGCTACACCAGTGGGAGAACACCTTCCCATCTCTGTAGTGAGTGTCTATGCTGTAGGATTTGAAGTGTAGACAAAACCTTTGAAAATGTGGGACTTAAGGTCCTAAGTCACTTGAGCATTTTTGCAAATGTTATCCACGGTGTGAATCTGTGACAGAGCCAGGAATTGAACCCCCATCCCCTGGCTCCCTGTGCAGTGCCTTAACCATCAAGCATCCTTCCCTCTATTCCCAGTTTTACTCCACTTCATGGAGAACATCCCCAGTGTCTCAGACAAAAACAACGAGGAGTCTGGTGGCACCTTAAAGACTAACAGATTTATTAGGGTATAAGCTTTTGTGGATGAAAAACCCACTTATTCAGATGCATGGAGTGAAAATTACAGAAACAGGCATAAATATATATTGGCACATGAAGAGAAGGGAATTACCTTACAAGTGGAGAACCAATGTTGAAGGCCAATTTAGTCAGGGGGTGTGTGGTACACTCCCAATAATTCATGAGGAAGTGTCAATACCAAGAGAGGGAAAATTGCTTTTGTAGTGAGCCAACCACACCCATTCCCTCAGTGTCTCAGACAGTGCTTGCAACCATGGCTCTGCCTCTCCCTGCATGAGCTCCTTGGCACAGGCAGATCTGATCTGCCAACGTGATCAGAAAGCACCTAACTGCCAAAGGCCACCCTGTTCCCCGTCTGCTTGGAGGTGTAATTTTAGAAGGCTGTAACCAGAAGACCTCTTATTCTGGGAGCCGCAGACTCTGAGCCACAGCCAGCTCAGAGAACACCCTCCTTTATTTTTAGCACTTCTGCCTTGTCCCTGCCACACTCGAGACAGGCCCATTCACCTAGCTTTGAAAATGTTCCAGTGTACTTACTGTACTTGAGGAGAGGAGCTCTCTATCAGTGCCAGGCACTGGAATTAATGGTGACTTTGAATTAAATTGCCCACTCTCAGAATGGTTGTGACCCTGAGGGACCTTCTCGGTTGTGGAGCTGGGATTTTAGCCCAATGTGAATTGAGGGAGAGAGCAGCTGGGACACTGAGATTGCAACTTTTCTGAGAGGGTCAATGGTCTGTCGTTGTGTCTCTCTTGTCGCTCTGGCTTTTTGGAGGAGATTCTTTCCTGGGTGGGGATTTATAGCTGCGGCCAAATGCAAGTGAGCCAGCCCTCCTGGTGCTAATCCAGGGTAATATTTGCTGTTGCGCTTGGCATGGGGGCCAGCTTCTGCTCTCAGTCATGCTGGTGTAAAACTAGACTAACTTTGTGCATAGGCTGGGGGAGTCATCTAGGCCATAGGCCTGACCACTTTTGGGCCAGGCCAAACCTGAGTGACACTAGATCTCCCACCCACTAGGTTGCAACACCACGCATTCAAATATGGAGGGGGGTGGGTGTGGGCTTATGAGCCGGGGCGGGGGGTTAGGCTACTGATGCAGGGGGACACCTGAGAAGGGAAGAGAGGGCTAGGCAGGGGTGTGGCAGAAATATGTTCTCCCCACACTTTAAACGGTGCTCCGCAGCCCCTGACTGTATGTACACCAGTGGAGTTACTCTGTCTAGGAAAAGGGTAATGCGTGTCAGAAATAGTGGGCATGTCAGGTGGTGGGCATGCCATGGAGAGTGGGCATATCTGAGACGATGGCTTGTGCATGAGGTGGGCAGAAAGGCTGTGATGGGGCAACTGGAGCAGGTGGGCGATCTGGAATTGGTGTGGCTGGCTCAGCAGAGCTGGTGGAGGTATCGGCTTGGGCAGATGGGAAGCAGTGATGTCTGCAAGGGGTCAGAGTTTGTGAAGCACCTGCCAAGCCACGGACATGAGCCTCTGGGGAGGGAACGTGTCCCAGGAGAGAGGTGAATCACCCTTAGGTTTTGTAACGGTGTGGGCACTAAAGGGGGAGATGTCAATCGCCACAGGCTGAAGGAGCTTTTCCCCTCCCTAGAAGGAAATGCCCGCCTGTTTTGTCCCACGGCCCATGCCTTCCGCAATGGGCTGAGGCCCTGCCTCGCTATTTGGTTCCTTAGTCTGCTTGTCTCACTAGGGGCCCTCGGATTTTGAGCTTACTGACAGTGGGCCAAATCCATTCCTGGTGTAGCTCCAGTGAACCAGATGAGTTACACCAGGGATGAATTTGGTCCTGTCTCTGGAGGCATCTGAGGCAGTGGGGCAGAGGCCAACAGGAAGCCATCCCTCCGGTCAGAAGGAAGATGGATGCCACCCGGTGCCCTGCCTTGTGTGTCTGGGGAACCTGGGATTTCCTGCCACTCTCTCCCCTGTCCTTATATATACACAGCAAAAGCTATAGCTCAGTGCTACAGGATGGGTCCTGGGTGGCATTAGTGTGGGCGCCATGTTGTGGGGGCTCATGGCTGAAGGGTTCCGTGGTATAAGGCTGTTCCGTGAGAGGTTCTGCCGAGAGCTGGTGTCTGAGCCCATTTACACCAGCCCCCCCATGGAGTCACTCCAGATTGACGCCGGCCGAGCTGAGATCAGAATCTTTGCCCACTGGCTTCTGTGATGTGGCTGAGGCTTGGCTCCTGCCGTGTCCTAGCAACCGTCTCCCTGGCAATGTGTGTTAGCTCTGACCACAAGGCTCCAGCCTGGCCCAGCCGAAGGGAGGCCGCTGGCTCAGGCATCAAAATGTGCTGAGCGGAAACTGCTTGGCAAGAAGGGGGGGGGCCAGAGGAGAGCAGGAGCCAGCGAGTCGGAGAGATGGGGACAGAGTGCTCCTGCCTGGCTACCTCCGTGGAAAAGGCTGGCAAAGGTACCCCGGGGGGCAATGTCCCCATAGCGCCTGCCGTGAAGCCATCGCCAGCGGCCCACTGCTGACTATGTTCTGCTCCCATTTGTCCCCGGGGAACTGGGGCTGGTTGCCAAGTCCCCTCCTCCAGGCAGATCCCCTGGCGATTTGGTCGAGAGGGATTTGTCCCGGCTCGGTGGAGGTTTCCTTCCTGCGATCGCTCGCTCGCTCTCAGACTAACCCTCTTCTCTGCTTTTCCTTCTCCCGCAGAGAAACTGAAGAACAGCAAAATCATCTTCGTGGTGGGTAAGTCGACGACGGGCTCAGTGGAAAGCTGAGGAGTCGTGAGCGGCACTTTCAGTCCTGGCCCGGTTGCGTAAAGCCCCATCCGTTGGGCTCGTTGGGGCGGTGACGTGGGACCCTGTCCTTCAAATTTTAAACTGACGTTTTCAAAGAGACCTGGGATTTCAGGGGCCCAACCTGAGATCTTGTAAAGGGGCCTGATTTTCAGCCGGCAGGTGCTTGGAGCTTTCGGGTCATCGGGTGCCTTTAAGGTGTCCTAAGTTACGCTCTAAAAATCACTAGCCATGTCTGCAAATGTTTGCCCTGGCCTCCAAGGGGAGGTCGTGTCTATCACCCAAAACCAGACAGGACAGAATACGTGGGAGTGCACAATAGGGAGCACCCTGCTGTGGCACCGAGCCGGAATAGAGGGCCTGTGGGTGCTTGCCACCTTTGCTTTCGGTGTTCTTGGGGAGGGTGCCCTGAAGGCCTCTAGTTACCCCCAGATCAGGTACAGCACAGGGGAGAGCTTCCTCCACTGCTGCCATTGCTTCCTACCTCACCTGGAGGAGCCACCTCCATTCAGTCAATTGCTTCTCCCTGCTGAGACTGTCCGATGCGTTGGACCCACAGGGCCGCCCCCACTTTTCACCTAGGCTACCGAGCAAAGTCAGATGCTCATTCCCAGCTTGGGCTAGGTTTGAAGTGGCAGCTGAGCCATAGAGTTCGGGTGACATCCTGGGCAGCTGCTCTTCAAAGACACACTTGCACTTTGTGGGGGAAATGTGGATCTGTATCCTGTGGAAGCAGTTCTGCATGTATCTCTAGTTCTCTCCCCGCCAGCCACCTTTTTTCACGGTGCTAGTGACACAAAGACAGGAGCTTTCTGGCTTTGGGGTTCAGCTGCTGCCTGTTTTGCTTCACACTGATGAGATCATAATAATCTCCCCAGAGCGGGTTATGCTGCCTCGGGCAGAGGGCTCTGAGCCTAGCAGGAGCCCTGAACTCCTTAGCTAAGGTCCCAGTTGAGTGTTAGTAAGTAAGAACAAAGAGGAGGATAAAACAGGGCTGTTCCTAACCCGAACTCTTTCCCCCTCCTCCTCCTCCTGTGTTTTGAGTCTGTGCCTTGTCCTTGTGTGAACTGCAGGCGGGCCTGGCTCAGGAAAAGGGACCCAATGTGAGAGGATTGTCCAGAAGTATGGCTACACCCACCTGTCCACCGGTGATCTCCTGAGGGCAGAGGTCAACTCTGGCTCGGAGAGAGGCAAGAAGCTCTCTGCCATCATGGAGAAGGGAGAGCTGGTGCCCCTGGTGAGTCTGGGCCATTTTTGCAGTGAGAGGAAGTGGATCTTAAAGGTTACATCCTGGCACATTTCCAGCTTCCTATGCTGGCATGTGAGAGAACCCAATGCAGAGGCCATCTCAGGCTGCCTGCTCTCCTGGCTGCAGTGCATTGTGGGGAACTGAGGCAGGTGCATGGAGCGGCCGCTGTTGGGATGCCTCTTCCCCAGCTCTTTGCGGTGGCTCATGGACCTGGCTTCCCAGGAGTCTGGTTGCTTCTGGCAGCTCCAGGGAGAAAGTGCTCTGGCAGCTGGGGAGGAGAGCAGGTTAGGGTATAAAATGGGGGAGGACAAGCTCCATGTCTGTGAGTGATGATACTCAGAGCCACGGTGAGCGGCTTCTGCGTGCTGTGCCTCCTCTGGTGAGACAGGAGCTGCACATGGTCCCTGGATCCTATAAAAGGATCTGTCTGTTGGTGTGATCGAGGGCAAACACTGATGCTCCTGTGGCTTTGCACTAAGAGGTGAGGCTGCCCATGGGGAAGGGGAACCCAGTGGCTGCGGGAGGGGCCACCCACCCCAAGGGGAAGGAGAGCCCAGCAGCTGCAGGAGACTCTGCAAAGCTGCCAGGTAGCTGGAACTGAAACCGCTGTCCCTAACTCTGACCTGCGTTTCCCCTCCCCCCAGGACACGGTGCTTGATATGCTGCGAGACGCCATGGTGGCCAAGGTAGATGTCTCCAAGGGGTTCCTGATTGACGGCTACCCCCGAGAGGTGAAGCAAGGCGAGGAGTTTGAGAAGAAGGTGAGGAAGGGGGTGGTAGTCTTGTCACAAACTCAGCATTGTGGGGTTCCTCAGTGGCTGGATAAGGCGACCCTAGAAATGGGGCAGTGGTGGGGTCGATTCATTGGTGCAGACCATCTCCTCGGGGGGAGTTGAACCAAACCCCCGTGTGGTGCCAGGAGAAGCTCTGCTGCTGGATGCACCATCTTTAGGTTGAGATGTCAAACCAAGGTCTGGATCACTGCTATTTTTTGTAGAACAGATTTTGACCTCGGTGTCCTGGCCCAACTTGAGTAATTATGTTCTGCCTCCCCCAGTTACCCAGTCATGTTCAGTTGGGTGTCAGATTAGTCTTTACTTCCCATCCTGAAGTGCTGAGGTAGTGTTGCTGCGTGCTGTTAAATAGCTGTCAGGCTCCATCCTAGAGATGGCTGCAATGAGCCCCTTAAACAGCCTGAAAGTGTTTGCAGTGAAAGGTTGTCTACGATGGTATTGTTAGTGGGGTTAGAGCAGGAAGGTTGTTCCGTGTGCTGCCTGGGAGCAGGTTTTACTGTCTGCTCCAGGGAAACTGTAACCCTGCTAGTGCAGGCCTGGAGAGGCCGGGGATAAAACTTGTGAGAGAGGAAGGTACCTGCGTTGGAGTGATCGCTGGCTGTAATACATGGGACTGGCACAAGGTGGCGCAATGGTTGCTCCATAGAAACAGCTGGAAAAAACAATTGAAGAGGAAGAATCTTTTTTAGCAGGCTGTGGCCAGGCTGTGTCCTGGGGTGAACCTACAAGTCAGGGTGGAAAATGGCCTGGGCTAATGAACATGTGTAAAGTAACAAGCAAACGGAGGCTGAATGTGCCCCTGGCACACATGCAGTAGTGTGCTCCAGAGCAAAGGCAGAGCCACCCATTACTGAGGGTCACCCGGCGCCTGGAGAATCAGTTACCCCCAACCCAATTGCCATGGGATGGCTGGTGTGAGGGCATGTATGTTGGTACACACTGGGGTAACAGCCCTGACCCTCGTCTGCATGAGGTCAGAGTGGTGGGGTGATAGGGTTGCCAACTTTTTACTCGCACAAAACTGAACACCCTTGTCCCACCCCTTTCCTGGGGCCCCGCCACCACTCTCTCCATTCCCCGTCCCTCTGTCGCTTGCTCTCCCCACCCTCACTCACTCATTTTCACCGGGCTGGCTCAGAGGGCTGAGGTGTAGGAGGGGGTGAGGGCTCCGGCCGGGGGTGCGGGCTCTGGGGTGGGGCCAGAAATGAGGAGTTCAGAGTGTGGGAGGGGGATCAGGACTGGGGCAGGTGTTTGAGGTGCAGTGGGGGGAATGAGGGCTCTGGCTGGGGGTGCGGGCTCTGGGGTAGGGATGGGGATAAGGGGCTTGGGGTGCAGGAGGGTCCTCTGGGCTGGGACCAAGGGGTTTGGAGGGTGGGAGGGGGATCAGGGCTGGGGCAGGGGGTTGGGGCATGGGGGGGCTCAGGGGTGCAGGCTCTGGGCAGCGCTTACCTCAAGCAGCTCCCGGAAGCAGCAGCATGTCCCCCCTCGAGGCTCTTATGCAGAGGCGCAGCCAGGCGGCTCTGCGTGCTGCCCTGTCCACAGGCATCACCCCTGCAGCTCCTATTGGCCATGGTTCCCGGCCAATGGGAGCTGCGGGGGCGGTGCTTGGGGCGGGGGCAGCATGCAGAGCCCCCGGCTGCCCCTATGCAAAGGAGCCGGAGGGGAGAAATGCCCGCTGCTTTTCGGGAGCCACATGGTGTGGAGGCTAACAGGGAGCCTGTGCTGACTGGAGCCGCCACGATCCCTTTCGACTGGGTGTTCTGGTTGAAAACCGGACACCTAGTCACCCTAAAGGGTGACTGCTCCAGACCCAGCTCTCCCTTCCCTTTCCCCCGGTCAAGGTGATTCAGTGATGGCTCGGGGCATGGTCTCCTCCACCCCTCAGGTCATCATGCTGCAGGGCTAGTGGAGGAAACTATGAACGTGGTAAAGCCAAAGCCTGGCTGGATAGATAAGGACGTTTCCCTGGTTCTCCTCCCCAACAGATCGCGCCCCCAACGCTGCTGCTCTACGTGGATGCCGGGAAGGACACCATGGTCAAGCGTTTGTTGAAACGGGGTGAGACCAGCGGGCGGGTGGATGACAATGAGGAGACGATCAAGAAGCGCCTGGACACTTACTACAAGGCTACAGAGCCGGTCATCACGTTCTACGAGAAAAGAGGGATCGTCCGGAAGGTACGTCGGCCACAAGCCGCTTGGCTCATGGCTGGAACTGGGAATGGGTGGGGGTGGAACTGGCCCTTTCCCACCTGCTGAGACTCTGCAGAGCCCATTGTGGGTTTGGGCAGGTCTGAGCCACTTGCCGTCCTTGTGTCTCAGACGGTCTGGGGCTTCCCAGGGGTTAAAGGGGCAGAATGCACCCTCAGATGCCTCCGAGCTGAGGAAATCCCAGAGCTGAGGAAATCCCAGAGCACGCCATATTCAAGGTCAGCTGTCAGCACGCCCTGCTCCTGTGGCTAAACAAGCGGGGGAGGAGGGCTAATGAGGGATGGGGCTCTGGGGAGGGAAGAGAAGCATCAGAGAGGGCTTTCCATTTCCCAGCAGGCCTTGGGCCTGGCACCCCCGGAGCAGACAGGCCTCGGGCCCAGTGCCCCCGGAGCCAGACAGGCCTCAGGCGCTGTGGAATGGATTCTGAGGCATTGCGCCTGCCAGGAGTAGATCCTCTGGCCAGCATGGAGACCTGGGAGCTGGGCTGTCCCAGGCCTGTGCGGTGCTGCACGATGCAGGGCGTAGTCTAGGGGCTTCTCTAAGGCCCTGTCCTGACTGGCTCTCCTGCTTCGCCCCCACAGCTGAACGCCGAAGGCTCCGTGGACGACGTGTTCGTACAGGTCTGCACTCATCTGGATGCCCTGAAGTAAAGCCCGAGAGGGACCCCCCACCTCTAACCCCTTCCCACCTAGAGAGAACATCACCCTCTTCCCACCCCCAGAGCCCAAGTATTCTCCCCCCCTCCCCGCCCCGATTCGAGCTCCATGGCAGAGACAGCGGAAGTGGCTTTATCCTGTTTTCGTGGACACAGCCCCGTGGAGGAAATTTCAAGGACATTGTGTTTGACTCCTTCCCTTCTCGCCACAGTAAAATTCACTTTAATGAGCCCAGGCTTTATCTTTTTCTTCTGCAACAGGAAGTGACTTTTTCTTTCCAGATATTTTGTCGTCCCCCCGCGCCCTGAGGTTGATTAAAGGCAGGAAGTGGCCTGTTTATCCCACTCCATCGCATCAGCAGGAGGAGAGGGGAATCTGCTCCTGCCCGGAGTGGGAGGATTCTCTGACAGCGCAGGCAACTTGCTCCCTCTTTTGAGCAGAGGATGTAGTTGAGAGTCTTAAAATCTGCCTGGGACAGAGCGAATTTGAATCAAATGCAGAGAAAACCCCATTTGAGCCAGGACTGGGCAAATTGTGTGTGATTGTAGAGCCAGACACCAACGAGTGTCACCACTGCTGAGCCCCACCCTCCCGCCCCCAATCTCCTTGCATGATGTGAGTACAGGGAGAGAGCAGTGACCAAGCAGGGGATGCCCTGGGGCAGGTCAGACTCCCCCAGGAGGTGTATAAAATCCATTTCCTCCCCCTCCACTGTGATGCTGCCTGCACAGAGCCAGCATCTGCCAGCAGAGTAGCCCAGCATTAGCAGCAGAGAGCCCAGGGTTTGGGGGGTGGTATCTTCTCCTGCTTTAGAATAGTCTCTCCAGGAGCTTGGAGTCCAGCTGCCCTGGACCTTTGTGAAGCTCTGTCTCCAGGGAAGGCATTGGAGGCTGAAGTGCATCTCTGCTGAAACCCCTCTCCGCCTGCTTTTTCCCAACCCTCCCAAGACTGGCTAGTGCTTTGGCTGGGTTACCAGGGGCCCTGACTGAGCCTAGGGGCTACCCCAAAAGGCTGCAATGTGAACACTGCCTCATTCGATCGCTGGCTTACTGTGCTTTTTAGGGCTCCTGCGCCCCACACGCACTCACACGTTTCACACTTCTCACACACACACATTCTCACACTGTCTCCCACACACACATTGACGGCAGCTCTTCTCGTCCTTGGTTTTTGTTTTTTTACAATGGTTACAAACAAAAGTATTTATGAATGAAAAGCAGCAAACCCCTCCAGAGTCTTAAAGGCAGCAAGTTGCCCCTGCTGCCCGAATGTACATTGACATATCGTTATTAAAGAGCGTGGCAGAAAAGTGCGTCTCGGTGTGAGCTGTGATTTTATTTGACTTTCACTGCACTCCATTCAATACCAACTATGTCTAGGGAGTTGGGGGGAGGAGTGCATTGCTGTCCTAATTCACACCCCCGGCTGCAATCCTGTCTGCTCTCGCCAGGGCAGGGCCTGTCCCCACTAGGATGGGAGACCGCTGAGGAAAGCTCAGGATGTGGGACTGTACCATTGTTGTTCTCCTCCACGAGGCAAGGCCCTCAGCATAATGTTAGGTGGTCCTGGAGGGTGAGTGGTGCCATCTTCAAGTTGCCATGGAAACTTGCAGTCCTGTCCCCTTGTGGCATGTGGCACTTTTCACCAGTGGGGTGTGGGCCTCTGGTTTCCTGGCCAAACTATCTGACTCCCACGTACATGGAGACCCCTTGTGGTTGCTTGGGCAGCAAGAAGGAGCCATAAAGTGGGTGTAACTGCAGCCTACACCCCTTTACACTGCTGGTGTCCTACCTGCAAGCTCATCCTTCCTCTAAGGGTCAGGGCATCTTCTCTGACATGGGCAAGCTAAGGTGGCCAGGAGAACAATGTGCTGTTAATATCGGTGTATTTAGGAGGGGGAGATTTTATGAAGGGCTATGAGATGCTGAGCAAAAGTAAGTTGTGGTGGCCTCTGTGTTTTCAGCCAGGGACACTTGAAAGGCCAAAAGACAGAAAGCAGCTTTGACTCCCAGTTGACAAGCCAATGCACCAAACAGATCCATTGCCTGGGGACCCTGCTAGGCCAAATTTGTCCTGTGTCATGCCCCATTGGCACTGCTGTAGCCATGGCTCATGGGTGGCTACTACAGGGTCAGTGGGCTTGAATAGGTGCATACTGGGCCAGTGCACAAAATGCTCAGAGAAGTAACGGTCATGAACTTCTACACTCTCCTAAGGACAAGAACCAGTGGGACGCCTTTGTGAGCCTGATCCAATGGCCAGTGAAGTCAGCAGGGCTTTTTCCTTTGACTTCAAAGGGCTTTGGATCAGGCTTTTTCTAGAAAGGGGACGATCACGATGCAGTCAATCAGCCAGCGAGGGCCCGCGCAGATCCAAGGCCAGGAAAAAAGAGGCTGTCTGGAAGGAACAGAAGTTGCTGAGACGGTGATGAGGAAGGAAATGAGCAGTAAAACATGCTCAGATGTTAGACGTGTTATACAAGAGCTTGGAGTCTGGGTCACAAACAGGAACAACCGGTGGGTCCGTGACAAGCAAATAAACCCAGTCTGGCTGCTGTTGAGAAGCATCAGTCGGACCCAGCATGTGTCTGGAATGTCAGTCGGGAAGGATGTAGCCTGTCCAGTCGGGGGTACATTCCATCAAAGGCACCACCTCCTGCAGCAGCGGGGAGTCAGGTGGCCAATGAAGCTAAGGATTGTGATGACGGTGGGAATCTGTCAGTGTATAACGTATGAAGTTGAGTTTATGAACTGTCTGTTAGGGTTGTCAACGACTGTATTGTCTCCTCACGCTAAGGGGCAGAGGGTGGCGCTGGCTATGAATGACTATCAGCACCTGGCTCGATCTTGCCCGGGCAGAGCAGAGGAGTCACTGTCTCCTAGACAAACTAGTTTTCTCAACTTCTCTGCCAAGGGCTAGGGGCTGAAGGAATGGAACTGCCCCGAGAGAGGGAACAGAGATGTGTCCGTACAGCCCTTTAGAAACACAGGGCCTGGCTAGGTCACAGAGACACAGGAAACTTGGGGCAGGAGAGAGGAACAACGGGATCAGGCTTTTAGAGGGAGAGGGGACATTTGATTGCGGGCGCTGCCAAGGCTGAAGGAAGCTGTCAGAGAGAGAGGCCAAGGCTTGGAGCAGAAGCCATGAGCTGGAGAAGTGTGGCCCAGCAGAGGGGACCTGGAAGCCAAAGGCCAAAGAATACTCGAGCAGTGAGGAAACTGAAGCAGGGCTTTGTGTGCAGGTGCTTTGTATTTTGCTTGGATTTGTCTCTCTCCCCTGCTGGCTAATTGGTTCGGTGATTGTTCCAAAGAAATCCCTTTTGCAAAGCTAGTGTGTTATGTGCTTCACCTGCCCGTGTCCCTGGAGCAGTAAACTGTTTGCTAGGGAGCCCCCGGGCAGCAGCTCTGGGGAGGTGTGTGCTGACGCAGTGGAGGAGTTTGGGAAAGGCGGCTCTAGTCTCAGGGCCTAGGCCATTGCACTGTGGGATCTCCGCTCTCAGAAGGGGCTGCAAGAAGAGAAGCCGCACTCCAAGCGTTTGCCTAGAGCTGCAGAGCCGGGGCTGAACGCTGCTTGGATTCACACTGTAGGCACACACGGGTCCCGTGCTGGGACCCAACCCCATTAGCAAGAATTTGTAATGAATCGGTAAACTCAGGGGTTGTACCGTACGACTGGAGAATTGCTAACATAGTACCTATTTTTAAGAAAGGAATAAAAAGTGATCCGAGTAACTATAGGCCTGTTAGTTTGACATCTGTAGTATGTAAGGTCTTGGAAAAAATTTTGAAGAAGAGGGTAGTTAAGGTCATTGAGGTCAATGGTAATTGGGACAAAATACAACATGGTTTCACAAAAGGTAGATCGTGCCAAACCAACCTGATCTCCTTCTTTGAGAAAGTAACAGATTTTTTTAGACAAAGGAAATGCAGTGGATCTAATTTACCTCGATTTCAGTAAGGCATTTGACACGGTTCCACATGGGGAATTATTAGTTAAATTGGAAAAGATGGGGATAAATATGAAAATTGAAAGGTGGATAAGGAACTGGTTAAAGGGGAGACTACAACGGGTCATACTGAAAGGTGAACTATCAGGCTGGAAGGAGGTTACTAGTGGAGTTCCTCAGGGATCAGTTTTGGGACCAATTTTATTTAACCTTTTTATTACTGACCTTGGCACAAAAAGCGGGAATGTGCTAATAAAGTTTGCAGATGACACAAAGCTGGGAGGTATTGCTAACACAGAGAAGGACCGGGATATCATACAGGAAGATCTGGATGTCCTTGTAAACTGGAGTAATAGTAATAGAATGAAATTTAATAGTGAAAAGTGCAAGGTCATGCATTTAGGGATTAATAACAAGAATTTTAGTTATAAATTGGGGACGCATCAGTTGGAAGTAACAGAGGAGGAGAAGGACCTCGGAGTATTGGTTGATTACAGGATGACTATGAGCTGCCAATGCGATATGGCCGTAAAAAAAGCTAATGCGGTTTTAGGATGCATCAGGCGAGGTATTTCCAGCAAAGATAAGGAGGTGTTAGTACTGTTATACAAGGCACTGGTGAGACCTCATCTGGAATACTGTGTGCAGTTCTGGTCTCCCATGTTTAAGAAGGATGAATTCAAACTGGAACAGGTTCAGAGACGGGCTACTAGGATGATCCGAGGAATGGAAAACCTGTCTTATGAAAGGAGACTGAAAGAGCTTGGCTTGTTTAGCCTAACCAAAAGAAGGTTGAGGGGGGATATGATTGCTCTTTATAAATATATCAGAGGGATTAATATTAGGGAGGGAGAGGAATTATTTAAGCTTAGTAACAATGTGGACACAAGAACAAATGGATATAAACTGGACACTAGGAAGTTTAGACTTGAAATTAGACGAAGGTTTCTAACCATTAGAGGAGTGAAGTTCTGGAACAGCCTTCCAAGGGGAGTAGTGGGGGCAAAAGACATATCTGGCTTTAAGACTAAGCTTGATACATTTATGGAGGGGATGGCATGATGGGATAGCCTAATTTTGGCAATTAATTTGGCAATTGATCTTTGATTATCAGCAGGTAAGTATGCCCAGTGGTCTGTGATGGGATGTTAGATGGGTTGGGATCTGAGTTACTACAGAGAATTCTTTCCTGGGTGCTGGCTGGTGAGTCTTGCCCACATGCTCAGGGTTTAACTGAGCACCATATTTGGGGTCGGGAAGGAATTTTCCTCCAGAGCAGATTGGCAGAGGCCCTGGAGGTTTTTCGCCTTCCTCTGCAGCATGGGGCACGGGTCACTTTCTGGAGGATTCTCTGCAGTTTGAGGTCTTCAAACCGCAATTTGGAGACTTCGATAACTCAGACATAGGTTAGGGGTTTGTTATAGAAGTGGATGGGTGGGATTCTGTGGCCTGCATTGTGCAGGAGGTCAGACTAGATGATCATAATGGTCCCTTCTGACCTTAAAGTCTATGAGTCTATGAATGACCAGGGCTGTGGCCCGGACCACGTGCAGATGGGCACACAGCTAGCCACATGGGGATGAGCCCATGACCAGTGGCTAGTGTCTGGGGGAGTGTAGAGGGGACGGACGAAGCCAGTGACAGGTGGGCTACCTGAGGCTTGCTGCAGATTTGTGTGCAGGTCTCCTTGGCTTTCCGAAGGACGTTGCATGACAGTCTGGTACCAGTGGGGCAGGAGCTCTGGGGAACCAGCCATCTATATCCATAGATCTAACTGGACAAGGACCTGCTCCTCCCCTCCTTCCCATTGCATAGTAGAGTTAGCAGGTGTTCGTGTGGAGAGAGCCAGGCCCAAGAGGTTTATGCTACTTTTCCCACCCCTGAGCTCCACCCTCTTCTTCCCATGGCAGCATGGCCTAGTGATCTGAGCATGGAACAGGGAGCCAGGAAATTCTGAATTCTAGTCCTGGCTCAGGTACTGGTGCCCTTTGTGGCCTTGGATCACGTCACTGCCCTGTGCCTCAGTTTCCCCAATGTGTAAAATGGGGATAATGCTGGCTGGAGGACTAATCAATGCATGTTTGTGAAGAGCTGACTGCTCCTGTAGCTGGGGCGGGTGATACCTTGCAGGAGCTGGCACTGAAAGAGTTAACCCCCTGCCCCAGGGGAAGGAGGCTGGGTTCTCTCCCTGGCGGTTGGACTGAGCTAGGAGCCAGAAGCAGCCTGGGAGAGGAGACGCCCTTTGGTTTCTTTCAATGAACTCTCCATCCGTCCCTGGCCGGGGTTGTTTGTCCTTCCCCTAACCTGGCAGCAGAGCGGAGCGAGGAGGAAGGAGAAGACTCTGCAAAGCCCAAACAATATCACAGTCGGGAACTGCAGTGCCTAGAGAGTTGCTGGAAAACAAAAGCAAAATGTATCCAGGAAATTGTTGATACGGGGCCTCTGCATATTGAGAGGTCACGAGAGCTGGAGCATTGGGCTGGAGAGGGGAAAGGACCAGGGCTCTGTAGACTGAACGCAAACACTTAAGGCTTCATTATTGCCAAGGCTGGCGCGTGAACCCAGCTCTCATTGGCTTTACCTGCCGCCCCCCGGGAGGGAGGCCTCAGTATTCCCTAGTCAGAGAAGCACTGACCCTACCCTAACCCTAACCCAGGGGTCGGCAGCCTTTCAGCAGGGGTGGGCCGAGTCTTCATTTATTCACTCTCATTTAAGGTTTCGCATGCCAGTAATAAGAATCCATGCGATTCATGCTGTGCTGTGCCCCCTCTTGGCCCTGTCTGCACCCCTCACTGCCCCAGGCTGGGGCCAGAGGGCCACAGCTGGGGGTGGCTGCAGAGACCCGGGCTCAGGCCAGGAGCAGAGCCCTGGGCCGGCGGCCAGGACCCCGGGCCGGCAGCAGAGCCCCCCCGGACCAGTGGCCGGGACCTGGGCACCAGGCTGAGGGTGTCGGCGGACGGAACCCTGGCTGGCAGTGGGTGGCAGCCAGTATCCCAGGCCAGCAGCGGAGCCCCTGGGACCAGTGGCCGGGACCCAGGGCTAGCAGCAGGCTGAGTGGGGCCAGCAGACAGTAGCCCAGGCCAGCAGCAGAGCCCCCAGGACCGGTGGCCAGGACCCGGGCAGTGTGAGTGCCACTAAAAATCAGCTCATGTGCCACCTTAGTAGGGTTCAGGGTTCCCAAGCATTCCCTGTGCACAGGGGAGCTGCCTGAGACGCAGCACACGCTCTTCTCTTCGGGCCAGACTTTTAAAGGCACCTTTATTCAGACACCTAAACATACAGCTAGGGACCTCGTGGGATTTTCAAAGTGCCTAGGTGCCTAACTCCCATTAAATCACCCTGGTGCCTAACTCCCATTGATTTCCTTCCCCCTTGACTCAAGCCTTCCACTTTCCTCCAGCGCCAGTTCCCTGGGCCCTCCCTGACTCTGCTCTCCCTCCTCCATTGCCCATGTTGGTAAATCTACCTATTGCCCTTTTTGCAGCATCGCCTTGCAAACCCCAGCTGGGTCAGATGTTCGGTAACGCCCAGGCCGCCGGCTCCTGCGCTTCCTGCAAATAAGCCCCGGAGCAGCAAAGCTGGGGTAAGTGCTTCTGCCGAATTGCTGTTTCTAGTCGCTCAGTGAGGGTCCCTCGTTAAGGGAGGGGGAAGCCTGGCAAGGGGAAGGATGATCCAGTGTGCGATGGCTGCTGGACCTGTAGGGTGCTCACACATCTCCTGGCTAGTGTTTATGTTCCATCACTTCCTCCCAACAGCATAGCTCAGCACTTACCTCAGGAGCCTGGTTATCCTGTGCCTTGGGGCGAGTGGCCACGGGTCACAAACGTATTCATCCTGCACCATGTGCTGGGAGGACTAATACTCTGCACTCCCATAGCACTCCCAGCTCTCAGACCCCATGGGAGACAGGTATTGTCCCCATTGTACAGCTGGAGAAACCGAGGCCCAGAGAAGTGCAAACAGGTGCCCAAGGCCTCCTGGTCCATGGCAGAGTTGGAGTCATGCTCAGGTCAGAGCTGGAAAACAAGTGGCTCTGCCAAGGCCTAATCAGGAGTTTTACTCAGGCAACCCCCTGAGAATGGTTTGTGGGAACTGACTGGAGAGTGCCCAGCTGCCAGAAGGCAGGTATGTGGTCTCCTCCTGTACTCCTGTGCCTTTGTCAGTCTCCGCCAGCTCCCTGCTACTGTACCTGGCTTGAAACTTGGGTCTTACCAAAGGCTTTGTAGCGGTGCCTGTTGCCGGAGCTGTCCAGGAGGTGGCGGTGTGCTCTCACAGGAGACAGCCCTCTGGTTTCTCTCACGATAAACTTGAGGGAAAGTTCCAGGTTGAAAACAATGGTTTGGGTTGGAGGCAAGTGCCCACCTGTGCTACTGCAGGGCACTTCAGCTAAAAGCACAGCAGACAGCTCTGAGCTATCTCCCGTGGTGCAGCCACGGAGGGGACCAGGTAACACACTTAACTCTGGGTGCACGTCACCTACTAACAGCCGGGGAATCAGGAATACAGGGGTCGCCACCAGACTGGCTCCATCTAGTCCAGCAACCTGTCTCCGGCAGTGCCCAGCGCCAGGCGTATCGGAGGGAGATGCAGGAAACCATGCAGCAGGCAGATGTGGGATAATCTGACTCCGGGAAGGTCTCCTCCTAATCCCTAATAGTTGACGTTTGGTTTATATCCCTTCCAAACTGTTCTGTTAGCATGAACTATCCTAGCTTTGGCTCTTCTCCATAGAAATGTCTGAGCCCGCTTTGCTTTTATTTAAACAAATAAACTCGCTTTTTCTTTGCTGGGGGTGGACCCCATGGAAAACCCTAAAGATCACATTTTCATGATTGCTCAGCATATTGGGTGCATGCTGGGGACTGAGCTCATTGGACCATGGGGCCCTGAGAGAGAGATTTAATGAAAACATTTCCATTAGTAATTTTTTTTTAAAGAAAAAAACCTTAATTTTAGCTCTGAAGTTCCCTGTGTGATCCAAGAAAAGAAATGAGTTTGGCCTTGCTGTTGAAATAATCTCTGCAAACACAAGTGCCATTGGTAGTGCCTAGAATTGACCAGATCTAGAAGAAATGATTAAAATGTACAAACTCGTAGAAATTCAGAGATTTACCAGGACAACCCTGTGAGACCGTTCAGTGACAAGCACACAAATGACGCATTAGGACAGCTGACTGCACTTGCAAATCTGGGGCTGGGATATGGGAGGGCGAGTCCCTTGAACTCTGCAAATCAGTGTTTTATCCAGGCTTTCAGCAGCTGTCAATGACCACGCAAGGAGCAAGGCAAGGGAGAATCAGGCCTTGACATCCAGTCATAGAGCCTCGGCCAACTCGCTTCTCTTTTCAATGCCTGATGCACTCTTATGCGTGTGCACTGGTATAGGGCACTGTGTGTGCGATGGGACGTCATATTGATGCGTGTGTCTGTGTGTGATGGATCATCCTCTAGACACTTGTGTGCCGTGTCGCTCAGTGTGGTGTGTCCTGTGTGTGTCCATATGATGTGTCCTGGGGGTGGCACAATGCTATTTTTGTATCACTTGTACAGTGGAAACTTGGGAGCATTTTCCCTTTCTCAAACCTTCACACCACAGAACCCCAATCGTTTAAACTGCCACCTACCCTGCCATTTAAAACCATATTAAAAATGAATCCACTTCTACGAATGTCATCAGCACATCTGTGCAATTGTGAGTAAGAATGTGAATGCCCAGAATGACTTTCATATCAAACAGGGGCAGGAGCAGAGCTGGGTAGGCTCCCGCCTATACGTGCTGGACACAATTCTCCTCTCGTACACTGGTGCAATTCAAGAGTAACTCCAGTATAGTCAGAGGTAAACTGGAGTAAAAGTGGTGTGAGGGGAGAACCGATTCTTCTGTCTCCAGGGGGCAAAACTTTATAAGAGGAGAGAAAGGGTGGCTCAGCAGGATGGGAGCTAGCCTGGGACTCAGGACACATATGAGAAATTCCTTGCTCTCCTACGGACTTCTTGTGTGACCTTGGGCAAGTCACTTAGTCGCTCGGTGCCTCGGTTTCCCCATCTGTAAACTGGGGATAACAGCACTGCCCTGCCTCAGACAGGTGTTGTGAAGATAAAAACATGAAATATTGTGGAGTGCTCTGTTACTGTGGTAACAGGGCCATATAAGTACAATCGATGGCTAGAGTCTCTGGATATTGGACGGTGGTAGTATGAGACAGGAGTGCTGGGAAGAGGCTGGTCTTTGTTACTGTGCTCTGACACGGGGCAGAGGTCTGTGGCTGCTGATCCAGTGGCTGCTGTTCAGATGGGCAGGGGAGAGAGATGGTAACAAAGGGCCATGGAAGCGAAAATGAACGCAGACAGGCCCAGGAGAGGGACCTTCTCCCAGGCAGCAGGGAGCTGGACTGCCCTCAACAGCAAACATAAATAGAAAAGCAAAAATTAAAAATTGTCCCCAGCCATAAAAATGCGAAGAGCGCAGGAGTTTCCTCACTCCAGCGTAAGTTTCACCACAGCTACATACGCCGAAGCTTCTGCCGTCCAGCTTCCTGAGCTCTGTTGTGCTGGTTGATGGGCGCTCTAGAAATTGATGTGGTTCAGCAGAACCAGGCACCAATCCCCAGTTACTTTGGGATCACAGTTCTCAGACCGACAGGCCCAGCTCGGCAAGGTGGCGACCACCCTCTGCTCCCTGGCATCTCCAGGGGAGGAATCACCCACTGGAAAAGCCAAAGCTGAATGGAAGCATGTAAAGAAGATGTTAATGATGGACAAAAGGTGGTCACAGGGTGCAGGGTGGCGTTTCCATCAGCCGGGCCCTGGCATATGGGGATCTGTGTCCCCCATTCTGAATGCTGCTCTGTCCTGTTGTCTATTCTACAGTCAAGGAACTTGCTCTGATTGAGGTCCATCCCAACCTGTAATCAGGGTAACATGAGCTGGAGACTCTCCAGGGAAAAATAAATCATAACAAATTTGTGTGTGCAGGCAAGGGCACTCACCACCCCCCCACCAGAAGGACAAATCGATCTGTCGATCTAATCTAGAGAAGGCCAAAGACACCAGGGAGGGGGGAATGCAGCTATGTCTAGGAGCTGCACTGTTCCGGGTGTGACTCTGTTGCGTCTTTGATCATCCCAAAGTGACTAGTCACTGGGGAAGGAGTCTATTGAGAAAGCTCTGTCAGCATGCCCAGGGCTGTGCAGCGTGGAGAGAGACACGCTCCGAGTCTAAACCAGACACGTAACGCGCCGGATGTAGGGCCAGACTGGAAGCAGTGCGGCGTCTGCTGGAGGAATCCTTGTGGACAGGCGTCGCAGAAGGGCTGTGTTTTAAGGGAGGGTCTGGATGGAAGAGGAGGGGAGGGACATCGAAAGAGGCCGAGGGAATCGCTGCCTCCCACCCACTGGATCCCAACTCTGGCATGTATTTTGCCATCTCGCTCTCAGTGGGTGGCTTGTTGGCTGTATTAGTTCTATATTGATTTATGCCAGCTGGGCCCATTCCTCTGCTAGATCTATTAGCTTTCTGGCTGGCTCCTCACTCTGGTTTCAGGCCTGAATCTGAGCCAGTTGCTCTGTTTTTTGAGTCCTCGAGACGCCCGTTCCCCGCCCACAAGTTGCACAAATATTTTATGTGCCATTAAACAGCTGCTGATGCGCCGGCCTTTGATCCCTGGCCAACTGTTTATCCCAAAGCATCGCAGGCCACTTTCCAAGCCTGGCATGTCAGATCCTACCCTGGGATGCTTCCGTTGGCATCTAGGGAAGTGAAATCAAGAAACGGACCCAAACTGAACACCCCAGCCTACATTTCCAGGAGTGACGGGTGACTTTTGGGAGCCCAGCATGAGGCACCTCAGTGGGGCCTGAGGGTCCGAAAGTGCTGAGGATCAGGTCCCTTAACAGGCGTTCCCACTGGGCACCCAAAATCACTTTTGCCTCTTCCCCAGAGCCAAACACACCTCTGATTTCCTTGGGGTGTTTGAAATCCAGATCCCAGTTCTACAACTCACCTCTCTGCTGGAGGTGCCTGCCCAGGCCTCTGAGCTGGTGTGAGTGGCCAAATGTGGGCTCTGGATGCCTGCTTGGGAAAAGGGCCCCTTAGTCCCCTGCCTGCCTAGAGCTGGATGGCCAGTGAGCCGTCGAGGGAGCCAGGAATGCCTCAGAAAAGCTGCCAACAGGAGTCTCCAGGCCCATTGGGGGAAGGGGATGTGTTGCGTCTTGGGTTCGGTAGCAGAGGGACGATGGAAGATGGTGGCACCACCTGACAGGTCCGAGATGGCGCAGAAGGGCGGAGGAGTCGCTGAGAGGCCGCTGCAGGGCTGTGGGAGAGTGACGCAGAGGGGGTGATCAGCATGTCACTAGCTGAGATCTAAACAGAGCCCTGACCTGCCCCAGGTGAAGACCCAACCCAGCAAAGTCCCAGCCTCCTCCTCCTCTCACCCAGGACATCCCTGGTGCTGCACTCTTGAGAGCCCTTCAACCCTTCCATGGCGCTATCAACCCTTTCATGTAGACGGGGTTCCTTTAGCCTGCTTATGCTGGGACTTACTGCAGTTGGGGGCCAGGGTCCACTGGGGAGGTGGGGTCTCTGCTTCGGGTGGGATTCGTTGCCTTGCCAAAGCCTCCCAGCCCGGGGGACCTATCCTTGGGGCTCACCCAGAGCCTTCCAGTGGGTAGTTACAAACATTCTTCTCCTTTGGTACATTCTAACAGCTGGGGGAAAAACAACACATTTTTGGAAGGATCTGCTGGGATGGCCTGATAGGGGGCTGAAGCCCACCAGAAACGACGATTCCCTCCCCCAGCTACTATGGAACCTTGGCTTCCGAGGTCATGAAGTCCCATTGTTATATCAACAATAGCTCTTTAGCAACGTTCTTAGTGAGCATTTAACAAGTCCCTCTTGCTCTCACAAATGGCCATGGGACTAAGACCCTGCTCAGGCATCAATTATAGCCTGTTACAACGTGCTTGTCCCCTGACCTGGGTGCAAGGCAGTTCCATGCTGTACCCTAGCTAGGACCTCAGCTGTATTCCCTAGCCAGACTAAAGCCTTGGCCGTGTCCAGGGACAGACAGGCCACAGCTAAGAGCCCATCGGCACTGTAACTGGGTCCCCTGCCTCAGCTGCTGCTGTAGCATGGAGCAGCCCTTTGACGTCTTCAGCACCACGCAGGGAGTGGTGCCGTCGGCCGTACGCCAGCGAGGACACGTCATCCTCTTGAGGGGCTGGGGGTCTGCTGCTAACCTAGAGAAACGTTCCTTCTAGTGCTGCTACTGCTTTGCCTGAGAAGCTTCCGGTCCCCCTGGTAGCTCCCTGAGCTAGCCAGGCTCGGAGGGTCCCCTTGGAGAGGTTGCAGTGGCCATGTTCTCCATCGCATAGACACTGTGCCTCATATTGTTGAGCTTGGGGCATGTGAACTCCCCGCTTGGCCTCTCAGGCAGCCCGTCAAACTCCCGTCGGCCCCCCTGAAATGACACGGGGAGCCCCCACAGAAAGATGCTTTGGCCATCTCTGTCCCCTTCCCTCCAGAGCACTCCAGATTCACCACCCCTGAGAGGCGGGCAGAGATGAGCAGCCCCATGCGATGGGGAAAACCAAGGCACAGAGCAGTGATGTGACCTGCCCAAGGTTATCCAGCAGGTCAGTGGCAGAGCTGGGAATAGAATCCCAGGCCTGGGTACTAACCATTAGACCACACTCCCTCTCGGGAATCCTAAAGGAAGGATTTAGTGGCTGGGACTTGAGAACAGGGCGGTGTCCACACCCATGCTGCAGCTGCACTGGGCCATGCTCACAAACCCAGCTATCTGTCTCCAGGCAGAATCTGGCCAGGAAGCCAGAAATCACTCCCCGGCGTGGCCATGCCAGGGGAGAGGCTCAGTTACCGGGTTGGCTGAGGGCAGGAGAAAAGGAAATGCAGACCCACACGGAGGCCAGGAAGCGGAGCCACTTCCAGGAGCTCCAGATGTGCTGGGAGCCCCATCGCCGCTGCACTCCTCCCTGCAGAGAGAACCGAAAGTGCAAGGCGCCCTCCCTTGCTCCCCTTCTGCCTTGAGCCACAGCTCTCAGAGCGTGACCTCCAGCAGAGGCTCCAGGCCTCTGAAAACGGCATTTCCTCTCTTCATTTGGCAGGCGATCGCTTGGCAGACCCTCCTCTAAAGGGAGTTAATTTCCTGCCGCGCTGCGTCATCAGGGCTGGATTGAGTCAGTGCTGCCCATTCAGGCACTGTGAGTCCGACCCAGCACATCCACTCTGCGGAGCAGCCCGGGCGCAGCAAGCGGCAGCCGCCTTGCCAGCCCACGACGACCGGTGCCGGTTCTGCTGCTGCCGCCACTTCTCCATCGCCGAGAGCTCGGAAACTCCCCAAGGCTGGAGTGGAGACGCTTCCCCTCCCTCCGTCTTTTTCGCCTCAGTCCTGTAGCGAAACAGTGCAGCCCATCGGGGGTTCCTGGTGCGAGGCCCCTGCCTCTGGACACAGGCTAAGAAGAGCCGGGAGGCTGAGAAGAGAGGCAGGGCGGGGAGTCGGCATTCCCACCCCATGGAGGCCGGGCTGTTCCTAGCAGCGCTGCTGCTCTCTTGCACACCGATACGCACAAGTGAGTGGCTCCTCCTTGCCTGCGCTCTGGGCGGGCGGCTCTGGGTGCGGGGTGGTTGGCTGCTCAGGTTGGGTTCGTTCTGTATTCTCCTGCTCCGCCCCGTCCTTCTCGCTGCTGGATCTTTACACTAGCCCTGAATCCAGCCGAGCCAAGCGCCCCGTTTTCATGCTGCACTTTCACAGGCCCTGGTGGGCTAGACGCCAGGCCGTGCGCCGCTCTGTCCCCAGCCAGAGCCCTGCTCTGGCACCGGGAGCTCGCAGCCGGTGGGATCTCCACAAGCATCTCCATTGCCCCTCGCAGGCTCTGCGAAAAGCCGACGGCGAGAGCGAAACCCGGCTTTGCTTTCGCTTTTCCCCGCAGCCCGGGGACCCCACATCGCTGGCTGACTCTTACCCGCTCTCCGGTTAGCGCCAGCTCAGCCCGTCACTCCCTTGGTCAGCCCGGGAAAGCTCACCCAGCACCTCCTCTGCGGTCCCTGGGCCTGGGCTTTCCGCACTGCGCTCCCTGTGGCCGAGCGGAGAGTGACTTATCTGTGAAGTATCCCGGCGGGCGGGTGCGCGCAGCCTGCAGCCTGAGGTCTCTAGCCTGCTGCTGTTAGAGCCAGATCCTGCAAAGCGCTGAGTGCTTCCTGCAGTGCCCTCAGCGCCACTGGCTTTAGTGGGCGCCAAGGCAATCTGCGGCTCACAGGATCGGGCTCCCTGGACCTCATCCAAAACTCACTGAAATCGATGAGAGCCCGTCGGGCGATGTCAATGGAAGTTGGATCGGGCCCATAGTTAGCAAGTAAGAAAACAAATTACAGAAAAATAGCTAAAGGAGGGAAGGAAAACCTGTCCCCTGGGCCTGGGCCGGGGGTGGTTTGAGGCTTCCCAGTGACTCACCAGATAAATCTCAGTTCTCAGATACAATATGGGACCAGAATGCAAACGCTGTGCAAGGCCAGTTGAACAGCTGCTAGGGGTCTCCTGGGCTATGCAAGGCAACAAACTGCTGAGCTGCTCAGGGCCCCTCTCCCATTCCAGTGTTGGGCTGGGGGTGATTGACATGAGCACTTAGTGCAGGGAGATGCAGGGGGCCGGAGCCTCAGCTGGCGTGAAACAGCACATGCCCCAGTGGGACTGCTTGGGAGGGAGGCTGATCCGGCCTGTTGTGTTTGGTGTAAACCATCTTTTGATTACTCAGTCAAATCAAACTCGGGCGGCTGCAGCCAGACTGCTGAGAGCTGGAGGTTTGCAGAGGAAATAGCTCGAAGGGTTGCTGGGATTAGGAAAGAGAAAACTCGAAACAAATGTTAGAAAAGTGCTAACCCCAGTTTTATGTGTCTCGCTTTGGGTTGTAAAGCTCCCAGACAGCGCAGGGACGGGAGAGGGAAAAGGGAAAATGAAAATAACGTACGAGCCTTTGAAAACGGAGACTGTAAAGAAATTGGGAATTTGGCCAAATTCCCTGGATTGGGGTAAATCCTCTCTCCACAGTAACTACCCCTGGAGAAGTGAGATGCTTGGGAAATTCCCCAGCTGCATTTATTCACTCTCATAAAATCTTGCAAGTGTTGAGGCCAAAGAGTAAAGCAACAGTAGGAGGGGAAAGTACAATTCAGGCTGAGCAAGGATTTGAAAGGGACGAACATTGTGAGCGGATTAACAGAAATACACACCAAAGAAACTAAACGAGCCAAGGGGAGAGAGCCAGAGCTGTTAGCTCCCTTGAAGGCAGCTAAACTGATTAGGGGTTTGGAACGGGTCCCATGTGAAGAGAGATTAAAGAGGCTAGGACCTTTCAGCTTGGAAAAGAGGAGACAAAGGGGGGATATGATAGAGGAATATAAAATCATGAGTGATGTGGAGAAAGTAGATAAGGAAAAGTTATTTACTTATTCCCATAATACAAGAACTAGGGGCCACCAAATGAAATTAATAGGCAACAGGTTTAAAACAAATAAAAGGAAGTTCTTCTTCATGCAATGCACAGTCAACTTGTGGAACTCCTTAGCTGAGGAGGTTGTGAAGGCTAGGACTGTAACAGTGTTTAAAAGAGAACTGGATAAATTCATGATGGCTAAGTCCATAAATCGCTATTAGTCAGGATGGGTAAGGAATGGTGTCCCAAGCCTCTGTTTGTCAGAAGGTGGAGATGGATGGCAGGAGAGAGATCACTTGATCATTACCTGTTAGGTTCACTCCCTCTGGGGCACCTGGCATTGGCCACTGTCGGTAGACAGGACACTGGGCTAGATGGACCTTTGGTCTGACCCAGTACGGCCGTTCTTATGAAGAATGAGACTGGAAGAGCAGATAGCAGAGATGGAACTGTGGCTTTGCTGAAGGGTCGGACTATGTGGATATCTAGCAAGGCACGGGATAGCTTTGTAGTAGGGACATGCTGTGAAAATCATCACTGATTCCACGCTGGTTTGTAACACTCTGTGATCTCGTGCACACAGCCAGGCCAGCACCGTGCTATACCCCAACCCCACAACACGGCAGGCTTGGCCGTGGAGATCGGTTCTAAAGCAAGATCAAGTTTCCAGGGGGATCGTGGGTGTGGAGATAACATGGTCATGACGTTCCAGGGTGCAATCCAGACCAGTGAGGGGCTGCGTCACCCCCACCCTGCTCCCTGGGGTGCCTCAGTGCTTGCTGCTGTAGCTCCCAACCTGGGCTCCTCACGTCCTGAGTGTCTGTGCATAGCCACAGCCCTGGTCCAGCAGCTGTGTGACCCCAGCAGCCTGTCAGCAGCGCATCAGCCACACTCTGGCTTCCAGCAGCCTTGATTACTCCCTGCAGGGTGACCCCAACACACACCCAGTCCCGAATCATCTCCCCAGGTTGTGTGTTCTGCACTGTCTAGCCCCCTCCCGGCCAGTCCAGATGTATTAGGTCCCTTGCCCCTCTAAGGAGATCAGTACACGACAGCTTGCTGCCTTCAGTGGAGTCACCCACGCAGGTCACACAACACTGGATTAGGTTTGTTTACAGAATCAAAGAAGTTTACTGAAGTCCAAGGAGCTAAGTGTTAAGTGAGTGCGAGTATAAGGCATTAAAGTCAGAAACGCTTACAAGAGAAATAAAGCTCAAAGCGCTTCCTAGTACTAAATGTAACAAACCAGACGAGGGTCAAGGTGAAATTCTTACCAGGGCTTTCCAGGAGCATTTTTGACCGAACTCTCAGGTCAGGATCTGCTCCCAAAGCCCAACGTCTCTTGTCTTAGAGAGAGGTGGGTAGGGAGGGAGACCCAGGGGTGTTTAGCCTCTCGCTTTTGTGGTCCTGTCACCCTTTGAAAAGTGTTTTCCTGAGCGTGCCCCCTAGTTAAAGTGCTTTCCAGCTGGGAGCAAGGAGACAGGGCATCTGGTGGCGGAAAGAGGTGTTGTGCTGTTTCTTTTCACCTGTGGTTTCTGAAATGCAGATTTTCTATGTCCTCTTTCTCCCCCTCTCACTGTCTGAAGACTCTGTTTCCAGCTTATATGCAAACTGAGGTAAATACACATCCCTTTGTTTAAGCCAGGCCTCTTGACCAGTTCCACCTAGTCAGGGCTATGCAGGTTTGAACATGTGCCTTCAACGTCACACAGGGGGATGCCAGAACTTTACACATAAGGTTGCTATGTACATTGTTGAGATTATTGACCAGTTAGTTGCTAGTTTTCCAATGATACCTCCCAAGGCATATTTTGTACAAAGACTATTCCAGTCATGTGTGGATACAGGCTGCGTTCAGAAATCATGCATCAAGACCCAAGAAACATCAGAGTGGCTTAAAAATCGCAAACTATTAGAAAATGTGTAAAATGTCTCGGGCAGGGGGATTTGCCTTTTGTTTCTGAGCTTTCAGGCTGCATTTGAGTCCCATTTTCAAGCTTTTCTGTGCAACCAATCTTTTAAAAAATTACACTGAGATTTTCACCTAATCACATGACTCCAGAAGCTGGAGCTTTAAGAAGCCAAACCAAATATCCCAGGACTTGTTTTAAAACCATAAGCTTTGGCAGCACTGTAACGAGCAGGGCTGGGAGAGCAGTGTGGAATCCCAGGACCTGGGGAGCACACTCATCTGCAGAACAGCAATCACGGTAGTATGGTAACAGAGCAGCTCCCAGAGAACGGGAGAAGCTGTGGCCTGAGATCATGAGTCACTGAGGGAAGGTGCGTCCCTAGTGCTTGTGTGATCCCTGCAGGTGGGGAAGGACTGTGCTAATCACGGCACTGAGCTCAACAGAGTGAGGGGACCTAGTTGAAGTGACTTCTCCTGGAGAACTACTGTGTGGCTGGATAATCTGGTTCAAATAGGCCTGGACTGTGGCTAGGCAGCCTCATTGGGCCAAGTCTATCCCTGGTGGCACCCTACGACTTCTCTTGGCTTACAGCCGGGGGGAATTTGGCTCCGTATAACCCCAGAGGATCCTCGTCCTCTTTGGTGGCACCCTGAGGATCGTCCCTTTCCCCACTACCATCAATGTTCTACATGGCAGCTGCTGTCCTCCCAGTGGGCTCCCTTTGGGTCAGTGCTGAATGACAGGTGGGGATGGCTCAGCGGCTGCTGGCTCTGAGCTGCTATTGGTTTAGCCGCAGGCCAGTGTGTGTTTCCCATTGCTCCCGGAAAGCATGAGGAGTCTGACATCAACCCCTCTGAGTGACAGAATCCCCCGGGGAGGAGAAGCTCTTTCGCTGTATGCAGGCAGAGGTGAGCTGGGCATTGCTAAGCGTGGCACAGCCACAGCCCAGGAAGGAGACCAGCTGAGCATTCCCTGCTTATGGGGGGGGAGGGGGGTGTCACACTGGACGATCCAATGTCCTCTCCTGCCCTTCTAATCTATGAACCGGCTAGGAGCTGCCACATGCCGTGTGACAGGTGGTGCAATGTCTTTGAGGCCTGTATTATATTACGCTTGTATATCACTGGGGGCTAAGGATTGTACTTAACCCCGGTGGGGCGGGCTACCCCAACTTCTCCAGGAACCACAAACAGTGGGAGATGACGACGGCAAATCACACGGGTTGTAATATCCCCAGGGAGCGTAGACTGATTCCAGCTGGACTGTCCAGAGTCCATCCGACAAAGCAAGGCTGTTTGAATAAAAAGCTGGGTTCGCACAGGCTCAGGCCTTCTTTCTGATCCAGCAAACAGGCAGGACCTTCTGTCCAAGGGCCCCAGCCCTTGCAGAAGAGTTGGAAAGACTTTGGCTTGCTAGGACCCTCTAAGGCTGCGGGTGACCTCAGGTCAGCTGTTAGCTCATGTATAGGAACTTTGGGTTTTTTACATGTTTTCTCTGTACTGCTTTTACCTTCAGAATAAAGGTCCTGGGCTGGCTTAGAAAGAGCTGGGTGGTAACTTGGAACTGCAGGCAAGGCACTGCTCAGAGCCCTCGGACAGAACACAAAGTGCAGGCAGCCTGGCTTGCTGGGGACGTCACAGTGTAAGGCCCGGACGGAGCTGTGCAGCCTTAAAACACTGGTCAGGAGGGTGAGAGATGCAGGTCTCTGCCCTAGAGAGGTGACGGCTGGGGAGCCAGAAACCTTAAGTGGGTGCCCTTGAGGGACCATGGCGGGGGATACTGGCGCAGTTATCCTGAACCGGTGACACTAAGTAGAGCTGCGAAATGAAAATCTGCCTCCCCCCCTTACTCTGTTTTTCACTCCCAAAGTAGAAAATTGGTTTAAAACGTGAAAAACCCTAGTTATGGAAAAACTCAGAGGCCTCCCAGACAAGTAAGGGAAAAGCTACACTCCCCAGCTGCCATCCAGCCGTTTCTGTAGCCCCTTGTGCTGTGCTCCTGCCATCTGGCCTGAGCTCAGCAGTGTTGGACTGCATGAGTGCTTAGCAGAGAGACCGGTCAGAGCTCCCCTGCGGGTGTCGGTGGTGCAGTAGGTGTCATCCTTCCCTTGGCCAGCACCATGATTGTGTCCTAGGAGACAGCGCTCAGGAACCTGTAGCCCCTGACACCTCTTGCTGATCACGTCACTTCCCAGATTGACTTCCAGGCTGGGTTTTAATGTTCTGCCTTCCTAACACTCCAGCTGCGTTTTCCGTCGAAAAAGGCATTTTTCGCTTTGTGCCCTAAACAGTAGCCGAGCGTTGGTGCCTGCTGTGAAGCAGCTTCCACGTCCCACCCCAGAAGGGGCCGTGTTTCAGGGACTGTGGGGGTGAGCCCTGTGTATTGTTTGCTTATGAGTTGGTAAAGTGGTCTGGGATGAAAGGCGCTATGTGAATGGCTGATCGGGATCCAGCGCGAGTCCCTTCAGCATGGCCATGCCTCCCCTTTTAGCCAGACCTCCCTTCCCGAAACCCCACCCCTGCCTTCACCCGTCCTATGAGCGCATCCCACCCACTACTGTCTGCGCACTCTGCTATGAATTGGCATCCCATTGTGTTGCGGGTCATTTACTGGCATTGTTTTCTAGCTCACAGAAAGGATCTGAATCATATGATTGTGTCCCGGTGTGCTGATCTCATCCAGCTATTACTGTATCCATCAGCACCAGCAACATCAAAAAGCGAGCTGTGTAACGTTCGTGCTGCCTTTAGTGGAGTTACGGGGTTTGTCCTAGGGGGTCCTCACATGCCTGGGTTTACCTGGCTCTGCCTGGCGTGGCAGCTGGGGTAGATTACGCTGCCCTCGTGTCATCCTGCAGGCTAGGATGACAACACAGGGCTAGGAGCCTGGACAGCATGAGCCACAGTGAATCACCAGATTCCCGTTGACGGCCACGGGACAAAGGCTTGGCAGCAGATCCTGCCTCCCAGGCCTCACTTCTCTCACACGCGGGGCCAGGAGAAAGGTGTCTGTGCGACAGTGATCAGCCATGTTGTAGTTCTGAGCTAGCGCTGGATTTCCAGCAGCAAAAATCTGCGTTGTCTCCCTTAAATCCCAGGCCCGTAAAGAGGCTCTGTAACCCTGAGGCACCTCGGCGATGTCCCAGTTATTGTGTAGAGGGCAGAACGGACAAGCAGAAATGATGCAGAAAGGCTCAAAAAGAAAAGAGGTTATTCCCTTTGCTTAGTCCCGGAAACAGGCTGGTTTCCCCTCACCTAGGGAGGATAGGTTCTCTAGCCAAGACGGGAGAGGGAAATGGTCCGAGACAGCTTTCACCTACTCCATTGACCTGTGGATTTCCATCGCTGCAGCATGCGGTGCCTGCGGTTAGTTAACCTAGTAAAATACAGTCCTGGGTTGATGAGTTAACACACAGCCTGAGCTGCAGATTTCCTGGGGGGGTCCATCCTGGAGCTGCCAGAGATGGCAGGTAGGTCTGTGTGATCCATTGGTCACAGCAAAGAGCCCTGGATTCTCATGCTAATCCCACAGAGCCACTGCATGACCTCCGATGAGTTCACTTCGCCTCCTCAGCCAGTCCAGGAAGACGGAGCGGTAACAAATCAGCTCTGAAAAGCAGAAGGACCCAAGCGACGCTGGCTAACTAAATCATGGGGAGTGATGGGTGCTAAGTCAGTGTAAAAAGACTTTAAATGAATGTCTTCCCTGAGTTACTAACAGCCCCCTTAGTTATTAAAGCTAAGAGTTCTGAATCCCCTTGGCTTTTCACCAGTCGTTCACTCGCTGTGTTTTTCTCCATATGAGGAAAGATTAAAGAGGCTAGGACTCTTCAGTTTGGAAAAGAGAAGACTAAGGGGGGACATGATAGAGGTATATAAAATCATGAGTGATGTTGAGAAAGTGGATAAGGAAAAGTTATTTACTTATTCCCATAATACAAGAACTAGGGGTCACCAAATGAAATTAATAGGCAGCAGGTTTAAAACAAATAAAAGGAAGTTCTTCTTCACGCAGCGCACAGTCAACTTGTGGAACTCCTTACCTGAGGAGGTTGTGAAGGCTAGGACTATAACAATGTTTAAAAGGGGACTGGATAAATTCATGGTGGCTAAGTCCATAAATGGCTATTAGCCAGGATGAGTAAGAATGGTGTCCCTAGCCTCTGTTCGTCAGAGGATGGAGATGGATGGCAGGAGAGAGATCACTTGATCATTGCCTGTTAGGTTCACTCCCTCAGGGGCACCTGGCATTGGCCACTGTCGGTAGACAGATACTGGGCTAGATGGACCTTTGGTCTGACCCGGTACGGCCTTTCTTATGTTCTTATGTTCTTATGTTCTCAGCATTGATGACAACAGCTGTTAGTGTCACTGCAGAATTGACAAACCTGTATATCCTCCCAGGATCAGGGCTCCCGGCCTTAGGTTTAGCCTTACAAAATCTGCCTGTTGGGCTGACCAGTCGCAGACAGTGCCTAAGACATGGAAGGGAAAGCGCCTTATTCAGAAACAAGTAAATAATAAATGCAAATGGACTCCCAGTGATCCCACTGAGCAAACTGGTAAAGTTCCCAACCCTTAAAAGGCCAGAAATAGCAACCAACTCCAGAATCTTCCCCCGTGTCAGCCCAGACCAGGTGCGATTCACACTAGGTCTGAGTGAGTGGCGGCAGGGCTCTGTGTGTGTATTTAGTTTTTAAATGATTTAGTGCTGGTGAAAGCCCTAGAGGCTGATGCTCTGGGCTCTTCCCCAGGAAAGGTCCTGCCATGGTAGTAGCAGAGGAGCCTTCTCCCCCATCTCCACCCCCCGTCAGGCACTGCCCCGTAATGGTGAGCTGGAAAGAGGAGAGTTAACGTTCCACGGCCCAGGCAATCTTCGCCTCTCTGTTGAGACACCCAGCCAGGGACCAGTTAGTACCAACAATGGGGTTGGGTTTTGGGCCATGGCTCCTGGACTGAGACCCATCAGCTCGTTCCATGTGTGCCAAGCCAAGATGCTTTTCATGGCCGCGATGGTTAGTCCCCACTTGAAACCATCAAGCTAGAGGTGAAAGGCACCAAATCCCATTATCAATCCCTGGACCTGTTGAGTTCTCCCTGGACTGTGGGTCATACACTGTGTCTGTAGGGGAGTTCTTTCCCACTCCATCTATGCATATGATTTCCTCCATGCCACTGCACCCCAGGGTCAGTGCCATTGTTCTGCACTTGTTTGGTTAGCGTCTCCTTGATCTGCTTATAGAAAACAGGACTTACCCCACCCCACCCCCTCCAAGCCCATGCTCTGGGCAGACAGGGTGACGCGTCAGGGCCCTCCCAGCTCCCTGGTCTCGTCTGTGCTGGGATGGGAGGGGGAGGGGAGGGAAGGCGTTTGAACAAGATTTTTTTTCCTGGAGTACAAAAATAAAGGCTCTCTTATCTGATCGCCCCGGGGCCCTGCAGGCTGGGCCCAGCTGAGCGGTGTTATCTGATCATTACATAATGCTGGAGCCAGGCTGCTTTCCCCCCTGACGAATACCAGCAGGGCCTGGCAGGGAGGTGAGGAGCCAATCGTGTTTATGCAGAGCGGGCATGGGGAGCTGCCGAGCCTGAGTGTAACGCTGCCAGCCCGGAGCCCTCCGCAGGGAGCGGCCCTTACGCCTTGCTTGCGGGATGCTGAATCCTGGTCTGGCAGCGCCTGCACGAGATGAGGTTTTCCCTTCTCGGCATCTGCACCCCATGAGAGGGTGGAACAGTGGAGAGAAAGATGGACGCTGGGCTCCTATGATCTGGGGGCAGGGGAGGAGTTCAGCAGGAGCACTGTGCTGAAGGCCCCTTGATTAACGGGTTGGCGCATCGCGGGGAGTTTGGGGGGGGTGTTGGCCAGGGCAGAGACAGTGCTATGAACTGGGGACATGCGGATGTACCCAGCCAAGGGAGCAGGAGGAGCGTTAGGTGAGACAGGGGTGTTTGATGTGTCAGGGCATTAGGTGATGGGGGCCTCTGATAGCATATCGCGGGGGTGTGGAGCACAAGTGGGGGTTGGGTGATACATGGAACGGAAGGGGGCAGTGAGTGGGGCGGGGGTGCCCTGTTGGAGCCGAAGGGAGGGTTCAGTGACGTAGGGCTGACGGATCGTAGGGGGAAGGAGTTTCACGGGACGACGCCAGTTAATGCTAATGCGTTGCTGGGCGCAGGAGTGCGGCGTGATGTAGCAGTGGGGGCGGGGCGCTGAGTGACATGGGGAATTGGATGGAATGGTTTGTGTGCTGGGCAATGCTTTGATGAGTGGGGGGCTAAGAGCCGATGGGGCTGAGGGTGAGAGGTCTCCCCTCTGGCTCTGCCGGCCTAGGACGCTGAGTGGCCGGCTCCTCCCAGCCGGCGTGGTGCAACTGTCACTCTGTAGGTGGAAGGCTTCACACCCAGGCCAGAGGGTTGGGTAATCTCCCTCTGCCGTATGTGACGGTGCCATTCTCCTTGGAAACCGTCCCCAGCAGCTCCCGGTCGCCGCGGCGATCTAATCTTTCCCCTTTGCGTGCTAGTCCCTCAGTGCGAGGCGGAATCGGGGCCGTAACGCTAGACACGGATCGGGCCTGTCTAGTGTTCTGAGCAGCCGCAGGAGCCTGGTGTCTAGTCCTGGCTGAATTACCCTAGACTGGCTGCTTGGGGTAGGGCTGGAGGGGAAGAGTGACGCTGCCTGTGGAGCCCAGATAAGCCTCTGTTTATCTTCCTCCTGATGCTGCTGACTGCATGGCTGGTCTAGCTGGTGTGTGGAGGAAGTGCAGGACAATAGGTGGGTAGTGGACGCAGCGTCCTGGACGAGGCCTGGTCTGTGACCCTAGTACAAGGGCGGCTTTGGAAATTGCTTTCTCCTTGTTTGACTTCTCTTCTCCCCAGCCCCCATCTTTCCAGCTGTCACTCTGTGTGAATCACAGCTGCGGTCGCATCTTCTGCAGACTGGGTGCAGGAAACTGGGCTGTGACGCTGACCGAGTCCATTAGCAGGGCTTGAAAAATCTTTACGAGAGGAAGATTTCCTCGACGCGTGCGTGTGGTGGTGTGTTGCGGGGCGGCAGGGGCGAAGCCACCACTTTCGGCAGCACGTAGGCTGTCGTTTCAAAGCGTGTGCCTGTTCACGCGTGGATTTACCTAGGATATTTCCTAGTTCTAATGCTCATGAAGCAAACTGTCCGAAGGAGAACAGAGCGTAAAGGGACACAGGACTAGGTGTCCGAGTCTAAAGACAGACAGCTCTGCTCCTCTGCCAGCTCTGCCCAACAGCAGAGTGAAATTAACAAGCCGCTGGTCCATTTTCACTGCTGCTATTCAGACCCTGTGAGCAAGCAAGGAAAGGATCCTAAGGCCAGAAGGGACCATCATGATTATCTCATCTGAGCTCCTGGCCACAACACAGACCACAGAGCAGCAATACTCAGACTGTGGCTCGCAAGCCACAAGTGGTTGTTGAATGTGTCTCCTGCGGCTCTTTGCAGCACATGGTATTAAAACGCTGTGGGATTTACTTATTAACCAATCTAAGTTATTAACCAATCAGGATCCTTTTACTATGTTATTAACCAATTAAGTTATCAACTTACACTGTTATAAACTTATTTGCTGTGAGAATTATATATATACACACAGGCACATACTGATGTGTTTATATATATAAACATTTTCCTATCCTACTGTAAATCTGACTAGTACTGTAGTAAATGAAACAGTGAACTCACACGCCGGGGGCTCTTTTGGGTACTGTTGGTTGCTAATTTGGCTCCTGAACCCCTGAGGTCTGAGTATCACTGCCATGGAGTGTTACCCAGTAGATCCCATCGGTGTCCTGTTTCTGTTGATTTGGGGGAGCTCTGAGCAGAAGCTGGGGTAGGTGCCAGCGCTGAGGACCACTCAGAAAATCAAAGGCTGGGGGAAGGGCAGAGCAGTGGGGACCCAGCTTGGCCTTGCAGCTTCAGGGAAGGGGGGTGAGCTAATGGGGGAAGCTGTGAAGTGCTGTCACAGGGCTCACTACTATTACTAACCCTGTGAGGGACTGGACCGCACGAGCAGGGGCCTCTGGCCGGCACAGTAGCCTGAGTGTTGCTCGCTGAATGCATGGCACTGAGCCCAACTCTCCTCCTCTCCCCCGTCCCCCAGCCTGACTGTGTCTGGCATGGGACAAGCTACACACAGCCGTGTCCCAGCCTGGGGCCTTGGGGAAGTGGCTGAGATGGAAGTTGGCTTTAGTGGGATCTGAGTGTGCAAATCCCTCAGTGGCTTTGCAGGTGTCAGCCTAAGCCAGAGCTTCCCAATACACGTCCCTCCTACTGCGGCCAGTCCAGGATCCCTGGGGGGCTGGGGCTGGGAGGCCCCTGGGTTCAGCAGCTCCCTGCACTGTTCCAACCTAAGTGCTTCAGGCCCCTGAGTGGATGCTCGAGGCTCCGTCCCTGGGCTTAGGGCTGCTCTAGGTGGGATCTCAGTGGTTAGAGCCAAGGACTCTAAGACCAGTCCCGGGATGGGGGGTGGGGGGAGGCAGCAGGCCAGGCCCAGAGCCCCCCGCCCCCCAGGAGCTGCAGCCAGGGCTCCCCTCCCCAGCCCAGCCCAGCCAGGGAGCTGCCAAGAGCCCCTATCCTGCAAGCCAGAGAATGGCAGCCTGAGCCAAAGGCTCCTGTTCCTCCATCCCCAGGAGCAGCAGCCTGAAGCCCCCCAGCAGGAAGTTAAGGGCTAGGAGTGGCCCCAGCAGCCCTTAGCGGATGGCAGGGAGCAGCCAGGTCCCCCTCCCTAGCCAGGGCAAGCAGCAGGGGTCAGCACCCCAACCTCGGTCCCCACCCCGCCTAGGACAGAGCTGAGTCTCGGAGCAGCCGGAGTTTCCCGGGCGCCAGCCAGGGAGGAGCACGGCCAGGCCTATGTTCCTGCCGCTCATTCCCTGCTGCAGGCTTGAATTCTGGGAACCGGGACACTGCTGTTCTTTCTGTGTGTTCATGAGATATGCAAATGAAGGGCTTGTCATTTGCATAAGACCAGCACCCTGACCTTGCGGCTTCCCTGCGCCTTCCCCGTTCTCCTGCTCGCCATCCTCCTTTCATTCAGCACGGCTGACACATGTGTGTAAATTTCCATTCCCATTCCTTGGGCCTTCCATTTCCTGTCACTCACTGGAGCTGTAGATAGCATCGTCCAGTCATCCACCCTTCTCCTCCTTCAACGTCAGGGCGTCTGGACAATCCGGGCCTAGCATCCGGCCCAGCCCCGCTGCCTCCAGACGCCTCTGCTTGCATGCAGTTGTCTGGAGCCACTGGTGAGCGTCAGTCCCCAGAGGGAAGTGATGGAAATCCTTTCAGTGGCTGGCCATCTCCAAAGAAAACATTCCCCTGAGGGCGCAGCCAGGCCTAGCTGTTGGACCCCGATTCACCCCCTCTGCTTCAGACTCAGGAGGTTTGGCAAAGGATATTGAGCTCCCTTTAAGGAAGGGCTCATGGTGTGTCGCAGTTCACCACCATCACCCTAGTGAATCCTTTGTTACATGCGGATGCTGTTGTAAAACGTCTGTAGGCGCCTAAGGCTTCACAGCTGTTGCAGTGCAGAATGCCAGGGCCACTAGGAACTTAACAGAAGCAGCAGGGACATCAGATCTTGCGCTGATAGTCCAGGCCTGTGTGCCAAAGTAGAATCTCCATGAGCTGTTAGCTGTATAGGGCCTCTGACACACAAATGAACAATTCTGATCCCTCTGGTGAGATCCATCTGTCTTTCTGCCTGTCTCTCTCTCTCTCTCTCTCATACACACGCAAACACTTTAATTAGTATATTTTCTTCCTTTGCCTTGTCTTCATTGGCTGCCTGTAGGAAAGGGGTCTCACCAGCATAACACTGACAGCTCCTGTCCCTCCATGCCTGGGCCATTCACACAGGAGGACAGAGAGTTGTCAACCCGCCTGTCATTCTCGACGTTCTGTATCCACAGAGCCTGTTCTCTCCCTATATGCACCTCATCTCCTTAATATCACTGAGAACCTCAGGCTGCAGAAAGGGGAAACCAGCCAGCCCCTACTGCAATTCCCTGCCCTGCCTTCATCCAGAGCAAGGCGGCCAATGCCTGCCCTTCAGCACCAGCAAGTGCTCGGTCATAAAGCGTCACGAGCTGGGGACTTGTTCCTGCGGGATATGGAACCAAATACCCCTAGGTCATTGCTGGTCTGAATCCAGCTCAGGTTGCCTAGTGGTCTGTGTGAGATGAGGTGTCTCGCCATGTCCTCACCCATTTCTCTGAGTCTCAGCTCTAGCAGGATGAAATTTTTCCAAGGTCAGGGCAAAATGGCCACCAAAAAAATATGTATTTTATTTATATTTATTTTCCTCGATGTTGTGTTTTTATTTTCCTGTGGTTTGGCCAGTTCTAGTCTCAGCTTCTGCCAAACAGAGCCGGGGGGGGCATATTCTGACAGCCCTTACTCACCGAGTAGCAACTTTTGGCGTCAGAAGTCCCATTGCCTTCAATGGGACAATTCCCCAGTCAGCTGCATTGCAGTCAGCGGGAGTAAGATCTGCTTGCAGGATCAGGTCTCTAACTTGCCTCATACAAGGATTCCACATGCATTCCAGTAACTTAGATTTTCTGTTTTGTTTTTTTGAATGGCACATTGTTATTGTTCCCTCAGTAAAATGTTGCGTGCCCCGGTTTTCAGATGACTTAAATAACAGCTTCTGATCTTTCCGATTTCCTCTTGCCGTGCTGCAGACCGGGGGGTGTACGTGGCATGGGGGTGGGGGGGGGGGGACTTCTTGTGCTCAATTGTTTGTGAAAGGTATAGCATGATTTTGTCAAGTGTTTGGTTGCAGCAGGGACATAGCATTTTCCATACCGGATCAGAGCTTTATTAAGTTCAATCTCCTGTCTTGGGCAGCGGCCAATATGTGACACTTCAGAGGAATTTTTTAAAAGACCCAACATCGAGCACTTGGCCTGTTGCAAAATGCTGTGTGTTTAGGTGGGAGGACGCAGGGCTGGGATTCCTGACCTCGTGGGAATTGACCGCTCATATCCTGAAGCATGAGCTCTGATCCCCCACAGTGGGTGTGCGATTCACGTATTTCTCTGTGCTCTGGCGTGCTGAGATCTCACGATTGATTCAGGGTCAGTTTTGCATGGATGGGGCTGAAAATTTCACTTTGAATAAGGTTCAGGATTTCAACCCCTGAAGCATGGGGGTGTTTAAAGGTGGAAGATTTGTGGCTGAGTAGGCAGTGATATGTGCTATTTGCGGATCTAGGCCCACCCAAACCTAAAGCCCCCCCACCATAGCTAAGGGGGAAGAACCGCTAATTCCAGGCCACAAGTGGGTGTGTAGGGCAACAAATTTAAAAATAGGAGCAGGAGTGAGGTCAGAGATTGAAAATCAGGGAACCAGAGGGGGATCTGAGCAGAGAGCCCAGGACAGCACCCAGTGTCCCTCAAAGGCAGCTAAGGCGTCAGTGGACACTGCTCAGAGGAGCTAAGCCTAGACATATGCTATATGGGCTCTGTAGCATAATGAATAGCATGTTGGTCTTCTAGCTTAGTGACAGATGAAGTCATTCAAAGGCTGTGGGTTTGAGTCCCACCAGAGTCATGTTTTGGGGGTCAGACTAAATGACCCTTGTGCTCCCTTCTAACCCTATGGGTCTAGGATAAGGCATTGGGCTGGGACTCAGGAGACCTGAGCTTTGTTCCTGACTCTGTCACAGACCTGCTGGGTAACCTTGGGCAAGTCACTTCATCTCTGTTTCCCCTACCACCCTTGTCTATTTGGATTGTAAATTCTTCAGGGCACAGCCCATCTCTTGTTATATGCTTGTACAGTGCCTAGCATGATAGGGCCCACATTGGATTGGGCCCTCTAGGGGCTACAGTAATACAAAGTACAGCAGCACGTGTGGCTTATGAGATTATTTGGAGAGCCCTACATTATGCTGGTGGAACCCACTATTCGGTGTATTATCCAGCCCTGCTCTGTGGCTGGCTTACAGTGGATAGGACTGTACTGCAGGCACCAGGTAGCAGAGTTACTCCTTCAGCTCAGGTGGTGGCGATTCACGTTTAGTGCTGGGGATCCAGGGTTCAGTGCCCAGGGGTGACCTGTGATGTCTGTTGTTACCCAGGCACAGGGCAAAAGGAGGGAGCGTAGCTTTGATTTGGACTTTCCCCTCTATCAGCATAGTTCTAGTGTCTGAATGATTTTGCTGCTGCTTTTCCCTGGAGCTAGTCTCAGAGTTGGCCCTGACAGACCCGGATGGAAGTCAGTGGAGCTCCGCCATGGATGGAGACTGGCTTGCAAATACGCGGTGAAGGTCGTAGTTAGAGACAAAAAAGCCCTCCCTGATCCAGTCCATACAGCTGCAAAGACGGGCTGCGTTCTCCAGGGAGAGGGTGTGTTCATGGTAAGCTGGTGCTTCCCCCACCTCTTAGCCAAAGCACTAGGAAGAATCCTGTTGGGTTACCTTTTTTAAAGAGCAGCTACAGCTGATGGAGGAAATGTCCTTTTCAGTAACCTAGGAACGAGATATTCGAGATTTTCCGTCCATCTGTCCTTCCTTGCTTCCTTCCTCTAGAACCGCCCCTTCAGGGCTAAGTGTTGTGCCTTGACCTTATACACCCTTGGAAACTGGAGCTGAAAGCGCCCCCCCCCCCCGAACCCCTAGCCCGTATCCCCCTGGCAGCATCTAATAACTGACAGATGTGCATCCCCAGTGCATCCCAACCCCCTGTGCTCAGACACATGCTGCCCACAAGTCTCTTCTCAGCTCCTGCGGCACCTCCTTCCTATACAGCCCAGAGCACCTTCTTGCTGTCCTGGGCAGGAGATGGGCTCCCAGGCACCTTTTGCTCCAATAAGGACAATGCACCTTCTCCCCTCCCACCACCCAGGCTCCTTAGCTAATGCTTCAGTTGCCCTTGGATCTGTATCCTCTCCTGGGCTCCCCCCTGCATCCCTGACCCCTTCTCTTCCCTGGCCACTCTGTGCTCCTGCTCCCCTCCTGATGTGCCAGGCCCTTCGCTCTTCTCCCATCCTCCTGTGCTCCTTGCCCCCGGAGCCCCCCTTCTCACTGCCGCCGTTCTGTCCTGCAGCGAGATGACTGACAGTGAGTGGCTTCCCCTCTAGGTCCCACGAGCGGCGATGTTTGCACCCTTCAGCAGACCACGAAGGACAAGGTGTCTTACATGACAGGCAAGACTGCGCGCGGCTGTGTGAGCCGCAGCACCGTGGGGGAACTCCAGGAGGTCCACGTTCTCCAAGTGAAAGTAAAGACCGAGGTCAGTGACTGAGGGGCTTGGAGGGTGGGGGAGAGACGCAGTGACACAATCTCTGCTCCCTGGCAGCAGACAGACCAGGTGCTTTCACTGCCAGGGGAGTGTGGCTTCATAGGCAGAGTTTGGGGTGGGGGGGGCAAGGGAGGGCATTGCCCCCCAGGCAAAGTGCAATATAAGGAGTTCTGCAGAGGAGACAGGAGACCTGCTGCTGCTTGCGCCCCTGAGGCAGGGAGTCCGAATTTTGTTTATAAACAGTAATTAACAGGTGATTAAGGCAAGAAAGAGCTGTTAGGCTGTTTCCAAAAGTTAACTGATCTGTTCCAAGCCTGGTGAACATGTCAAGTATCAGGAGTTATCCCTGCTAGTCTGTATCCACAAAAACAACGAGGAGTCCAGTGGCACCTTAAAGATTAAACAGATTTATTTGGGCATAAGCTTTCGTGGGTAAAAAACCCACTTCTTCAGATGCACGGAGAAGAAGTGAGTTGTTTTACCCATGAAATCTTATGCCCAAATAAATCTGTTAGTCTCTAAGATGCCACCGGACTCCTTGTTGTTTTAATAATAGAATCGTAATTCTTGGGACCAACCTTGTTTAACATTTTTATTACTGACTTTGGCACAAAAAGTGGGAGTGCGCTAATAAAATTTGCAGATGACACAAAGCTGGGAGGTCTTGCCAATACCGAGGAGGACTGGAATGCCATACGAGAGCTGGATGACCTTATACACTGGAGTACTAGAAATGGGATAATATTTAATAGTGCAAAGTGCGAGGTCCTGCATTTAGAGACTAACAACAAGAATTTTTGCTGTGAGCTAGGGACTTACCAGTTGGAAGTGACTGTGGACAAGAAAGAGCTGGTGTATTGGTTGATCGCAGGATGACTATGAACCGTCAATGTGATAAATCTGTGAAAAACGTTAATGGATGCATCAGGAGATTTCAGTGGCCTAGGGAGCCTCTCAAATCATGGTTAAAGTTGCTCACCCCCGAAAGCTGAAATGGTGCCCCTGTGCAGGCACGGAATCCCCCCCTCCCCCCCACCCCCGCATGCAGCCCCGTTGGCCTCACTGGAGCTGCCCCCCCCCCACCAAATATAGATTGGTTAACTGGTCAAACTATGCCTACATCAGGGGTCAGCAACCTTTCAGCAGTGGTGTGCCGAGTCTTCATTTATTCACTCTCATTTAAGGTTTTGCGTGCTGGTAATACATTTTAACATTTTTAGAAGGTCTCTTTCTATGAGTCTATAATATATAACTAAACTAGTGTTGTAAGGAAAGAAAATAAGGTTTTTAAAATGTTTAAGGAGCTTCATTTAAAATTAGATTAAAATGCAGAGCCCCCTGGACCGGTGGCCAGGATCCGGGCGGTGGAACTGCCACTGAAAATCAGCTCGCGTGCCGCCTTCGGCATGTGTGCCATAGGTTGCCTACCCCTGGCCTATGTTAACGGCCCCTGGACCTGGGGAAAATCTGCCCCAGCACAATTTCTGTTTGGGAAAGGATCCTTTATGTATAGTGACCAGTAGGCTGGGAAGTCATTCTCTGTGCTACCGGGCTGGCAGTCTCAGCTTGGTTCCCTGCTACGTAGGGGGAGCAGAACTCAGAATGACTGGGGTGGGGTGGGGATGTAAATATTGTTTAAGAAGTTAACTGTTTAAACAAAATAATCAGTTAACCGATTAATGGGAGAGGAGCTGGGGTTGCTCTGGTTGTCTGGTGCGGCTGGGGCAGATCTGGCCGACGTGGCTGGAGCCGATCCAGCTGGCACGGCCGGGGCTGGGGCCACACTGGCCAGCGTGGCTAAGGCTGCTCTGGCTGGCCGGTGCCAGCCGGCAGGGGGCTGCCGAGGTCGGTGGGCTCTGACCCGGTGTGTCTACATGCGCCAGTGGGTAATACTGGGTTAGTAACAGTGGTTAGCCCCCGCCAGAGGTCTAGGTTGGCCCGTGATTCTATCCCTCTAAGCAGTCTGGCACACTGGGTTTTTCTGCAGTTCAGATGGGGCCCCCTGGCCAGGCCTTTGTAACTTGTTTGACTGAGCCGCTGTCCTCCTGGCTCTCTGTGCGGGGGGATCTCCTGGAGTGCCTTGCTGTGCACGGTGCTCGTGCTGCTTTGTGTGCACGTCCCCGGCGTGCTCCCGCTGCTGATGCCTGCACTGATACAAACGCAGTGCAGAGGGCTGATTCTTAGGTGTCACCGTGAAAACACGCTTGCGATGGCAGAAAGCTGTGGTGCGGACACAGTCTGTGCTTATAACCAGCTCAGGCAACTGTGCCTCTAAAAGGTCACTGGACAGGGCTTAAAGCATCTTGCGTTGGTTGCAGGTAAGGACAGGTTACCAGGCTGGACAGCTCCTCCTGTGTCCTTATGTAAAACCAGAGCTCTGTTAAAAGTCATTCACCAAAATCAGTCAAATCTAATAAACCGGGATCAACACCCCTTGTCTGCAGGTGAATTTGGTGTTGATGAAAGGTGGCAGAGGGACAGTCCTGATAGCTGAAGTTCTGTATTTATCCTGCTGACTGGTTCAGCAGGAGCATCGCAAGCTGCTCTGTTAATATGTCTCAGCCCTCAGCTGACAGGGCACCCTCTAGGAGCAAAAGGGAGTTCATGTCCCTGGCTGTCCTTCTTGTCGTCTCTGCTGGGACAGCCAGCTAGAGGCGACCAACTGGTGCAAATTCTGATAGTGGTTTTGAGTCTGAAATGCTGAGCGTGTATCACTCCATAACTGCAAATCCACGGGTATGTTCCCACTGATCTTGTCCTCTGTTTTTGTAGTGTATGCAGGCAACTGACGTGAAATTCACAAGCACGTCAAAGGGCATGAATCTTGTGAATTTCACTTTACTTCCAGCACAGGAGCACAGAGCAAAGTATACAGCAGTGAGAAAAGGAGAGGGAAGTGTTGTGTATGTGAGCTCTGGACGCACTTACGTGCATGGCTGTAATAGAAACCACAACAGATCTGGACATATTTTAGATTGTCAACCTTGACTGTTTCCCTGTAAATGATGGAAGAGAGAATCAATGGGTGTTGGGGTTTCATTTGGGCTCTAGAACCTTTTTTAATTGTTCTGAGTTTCCACTAAATTGTTCTGAATGTCTTGAAGTATTTCTCCCATTTAATTGAAGCCACTGTTTTTTTTTTCCAAGGGGGATTTAATTTTTGAAAAGATGATTTTCTAGCTACCTGGAGGCCTGGGCTACATAAACTATAAACATTCTTGTTTGAAATTAATTCCTGCTCTGGACTTTCAAGGGAACAACATTTACAAAACAAACAACACGCAGCAGCTCTGATTCTGAGTTTTGGCAAAACCAAATGGAACTAGAATCATTCTGTTCTAAATTTAGAAATCATGGTCCTCAATTTTCAAAAGTGCTTTGTCATTTTGGATGATTCCGCTTTTGGGTCCCCAATTCAAGACACCTTCAAGGGGGCTAATTTTCAGAAGTGCTGAGCCCAGGCCCTCTGAAAATCAGGTCCCTGGAAGATTTTGTTAGTTGAGTATTTAAAGGACAAGTCACATTTGAAAATTTAGGCCCATGATTTTTTGAGTGAGTTCCATATATGACACAACGTATATTTCCCATCCTTGCTTTAAATCCACTAATAAAAGCCAGCAATTTCAAATGTGGCATCCTAAATTTAGCGAGCTAAATCTAGTAAGTGGCCTCTTTCCAGTGCTATTTAGAACTGATTTAAAAATGTTATTAAAGTGAATGTTTGAAATGAAATATACACAGGTTGAGAGGGAAGGTACTGTACATCTGAGGTCAGGCTTGGGTTATGGGGGGTTACAGATATCGTTTGCAAGGATGAAAAGATACATACATATCGCATAACTGGCATAGACCCAGATTGGGGTGCAAGGGTTTTTAAAGTGTCAGTGGATAAGTGGGCTGGGGTACGCCACTACAGCTACTGAAGTCCAAGGAGATACACTGGGGGTAAAACCAGTGAGAGAGAGAGGGGTGCTGGGCCTTGAGTACTCTGCAGAATATTCAGTGCCTGATGATAAAAGATAACTCTTCCTGTGAGCGCTAAATCATAATATTTGTTGCTCATCTTCAGCAGTTTCACTACTGTGGTTCTGGAGTTGTGTGTGTATCACGTCCATGCAATAAGGCGCTTTGATTGGATATTACTAAGTGAAATGGCAGTTGTTGATCCTACAGTATTGGGAGGATTTTATAGCAAGTCACTATCATGCTGTGGAAGCCTAGTTTTTACTGATGCCAGTAATGTTCCCCAAGAGAGACTGGATTATAAGGAGCATAGTGCCAATGAGAGAAAGAGAAATGGATCTGTGTGAAACATTTGAATTTTGGCTTAAAATTTCCCATTGCACTGCAGTGCTTTCACCCAAGCTGCTCTCCATGATCATGTTCATGTGAGTCAGACTGTAAGCTCCCTGAGACAAGAACCTTGTCTTTTTAGATGCTTGCAAAGTACAGCCCCTCACTTGCTCCAGCCATTGGGCAATGCTCCCTCGCTCACAGAGAGCAGCTGTAACTTTTTTCACTATAGACCATTTGTGAGGTGACCACCCTTTTCCAAAGCTAGGGTGACAGGGCGACAGGCTGTCAGTTCATGCTCTACTGGCTGTTCATGACAAAACGGATATTTCTGCCTGTGTGGGGTTTTTTTTTAAGCATGTGGCACACTGACAACATGTGTTTCGTCTTCCCCCTAGCTGATCCTCAGTGGCTATCTGCCTGCTACTTCCCCCAGCCAACGGAATCAATCCATTAGCTCAAGTGATACCTGTTTGTGCTTTGGAGCAGGAGGGCCCTAGAATCAATCTAGCCACAGGGTCATTTCAAATGAACATTTAGATTTGATAGAAAACTGCAAACTCTGTGGAATCAGCCTTCGTAATTTCCCCACTGGCTCTGCTGATGATTACCTAGTTCTGCTTTTTCGGGGGGAGGCTGGAAGGGACAGTCTGTTGTTTGTACGAAATGAAAGAGTTTCCAGAATTGTGGTGATAGTGAAATCTCCCAGGATCTATAGGACGAGATCCCTGGATGTTTAAAAGATATTTGGAGTTGCCATAAGCAACTTCGCCTTTCAGATCCTTCCTTCATACAACTGTTCTAATCTGTGCTTATACAGCACCTAGCGCAGTGGGGTGCTGGGCCATGACTCGGACTGCTCGGCGCTACAGTAATACAAATAATAAACAGTAACAATAACAACGGAGCTGCTGTCTCCGCATTCCGACAGAGCCTGAACATTCCAAAGTGCAGCGTGCAGAGAACAAAAAGCATCCCAGCTTAACAGCTATGTGCAACCAAATGCAAAGTGCCAACGGAAGGGTAGGGCGCAAGACTTTTCTGTTTCCTCTTTAACTCTGTGTCCAAGGACTGGGTGTGATATTTACAGTCTTTCTTGTGTCCAGCCAGAGGAAGGCTGCTGGGCTGCTCTCTGCTTTCGAAAGGTCGCATCACCCGTTTGTGAATGCTGAGCCAGATCCTCTGCTCAAGGCAATGGAGCCATGTTAATCAACACCAGCTGAGGATCTGGCCACTGATTTCAGTTGTTATTTTGCAGTGCAGAGGCCGTTTGGGCTTTGGGCACTGAGAAGAATCAAACAGTGCAGCGGGGAAGCTGGTGTGAACATAATGTGCCAGCCAAAGCCAATTTTTATGTCATTTTTCACCTGTGGGCAGCCTATAGCGAAACAATTCGCTGAGCAGCCCTTCGGGCCTGTCCCCCCTAGTAGACAAAAGCCTGAACCCAGCTGTACTGAATCTATAGGGAATTCTGTATGGAGGCTCTGTCACATTCCGGGGTGCAGTCCAGCCCAGTGAGGGGTTGTCTCATCGCCTGCCCTGTAACCTTGGGTGCCTCACAAGGCTTTGCTGTTGTAGCTCCCAACTCGGGCTGCTCACAGCCAGCGTCCCAGCTTGCAGGTCACACCCTGAAGTGTCTGTGTGCCAGACAGGACTGGTTCAGCTCTCTGACCCCAGCAGCCTGTCTGCAGCCCCTCAGCCACCCTCTGGCTTCTCCCAGCCTTGGTTACTACTTGCAGGGTGACCCCAACACACTCCCAGTCCCGGATTTTCCCCAAAACATCTGTTCTGCAATGTCCAGCCCTCTCCTGGGCAGTTCAGAGAGATGTTATGGTTGCTGCCCCTTTAAGGAGTCAAGAGTCAAGTTGCTTTCACTGGAGTTACCGGATAGTTCAGTTTAAACACAGCACTGGATGGGTTTAGATTAAAAATAAAACATGGTTATTAAAAAAAGACTATAGGATTTTAAGTGCATTCAAGTATAAGAGATAAAATTAGAGACGGTTACCAGCAAAAACACACCTAAAACTCTAAAACTGAATCAAGCAAGTTTTGGTTCCAGACTTTGTTCAAGATGGCCGTTCTCACCCCAGGCTTTCAGCAACCTGGTGACTGACCCTATCCACAGTCAGGATCTCTCTCTAAGGCCCAAAGGTGCTGGTACCTTTGTCTTCTTGGGTGAAAGAGAGAAGTCGAGGTTCTCTGCCCCTTTCTTGGGTAGCCCAGTGAATCTTTGCAATGGATTCCTCTGAAGGTGACCCCTCCAAGGAAAGTTTATCATGCAGTGAGGAAGGCGACATAAGGTCTGGCGGAGAAGGAGGCTCCATCCTCTTTTTTCCCCCACTTGTGTTTGCTGAAATAGAAATTGTTCGGGTTCCTACCCTCTCCTCCCCCTGCTGAATTGAGGACCGTGTTTGCTACTTATATGTAACGTGAGGTAAACGCACATTTCTTTGTTTAGGATAGACCAGCGTAACAACTGTTGCCTCGGCAGGGCTGTCTGGCTCTGAACATGTGCTTATAACAGGGGAATTCAGAACTGTACATATAATGGTGCTATATACATTTCACCAGGATATTGTTGACCAGCAACGTATTCGTTTTTAGATGATACCTCACAAGGCATATTTTGTACAAAGATTGTTACACTAGTGTGTAAGTTGTGAATACAGTGATGCTTTCGGTCACAGGCTCCTGGATGCAGGCAGCCCCTGTGGTTCGCCTGGATCCTGTGACCTTAGGTTTATGTGTCCCGAATTAGTCATTTAACAGTCAGGATTAAAACCAAACTGAATTCTTTAAGTTTTGAGCCTCTAGGGCTGTTACAGATCATTTAATTTTGTGGCGGACTGTGACTAACACGAGTGATAGAATTTTAAAAGTTATTTAATATCAAATATCTGTTTAACAATCAGGCCTGGCACCATAACCATACACTGCACTGACCTTCACACACTAAGAGGCAAGCCGCATTTAGTGGTGAGCAGTCCCTAAACGAGGAGATTGGGTATAATCATTTCTCTAACAGTACCGTGATGGTGCATGGATGCGCCTAAGCTAAAATTAGCCTGTTACCCTTTGTATAATCAGTTATAACAACACCCCATCATTACTTAACATAAAATCGCCCTTTTACCTTGTCTGTAATTCCACTACCATAATTAAATATTTTCTCCTTCCTTATTGGCTATTTAACATTAAGCAGCATTTGAATTGACATCTGTGTAAATGCCATACCCATAAACGTCAATATAGATAACAATGCCCAAAACATTAACATTGTATTTGAAACACTTGTAAAAACCAGTGAGGACCCAAACAACACGACCTGGGTTATGCCCGAATTTATCTGTGACTTGTTTCGGAATTGTCTCACTCGACTACTCACGTTGTACCAGGCCTCGCTTGGCTATTGTCATGTCTATTCTTAGGAAACAGATTTTTGGGCCTACGTACATTTTCAACACATTTTTATATACACGTAAGCAAGCGTCAGCTCTACAGGCTAAGATCCCAAACTATCACACACAGCCTGGGCTGCCTAATGTCACCATTCAGGGTGTCTTTAAGCCCTGGCTTTAGGGTGACCAGACAGCAAGTGTGCAAAATCGGGATGGGGGGTGGGGGATAATAGGAGCCTATATAAGAAAAAGTCCCAAATATCGGGACTGTCCCTATAAAATCAGGACATCTGGTCACCCTGCCTAGCTTCAGCAGTGCAGTCATGTCATGTCACTGACTGCACTTCAGACTCCAGATTAGGTCCTCAAATGGTTTAAATCAGGGTAACTTAATCTTCAATAGAGTGATGCTGATTTATACTAGCTGAGGCACTGACCCTCTTAGCCTGTGTGTAGGTAACACAACTCTTGCTGGGCTGTGTGAGTGATGCATTGTAGGGGGATCTCCAGGGGCCAGGCAGTACAGCAGTGTCATGTGGTATCTGCATTGATCATTGGGATGGTGCTTTGGGCCACAGGGATTCAAGTCTGATGGACTCATAGACTTTAAGGCCGGAAGGGACCATCGTGATCATCTAGGCAGATCTCCTGCACGTTGCAGGCCACAGAACCTCACCCACCCATGAAATGTTTCCCTTCTTGCCAATCCGCTAAGCTGCCTTCTAGGCTATCTAAGGATCTGTCTCAGGGATTCATCTGGCCCCAGCACTGCACTGTCTGAGCATCTCGCTGGCTTCGATGTATTTATCCTCCCAACCCCGTGGGAGGCAGGGCTGGGTTGCAGTCGGGGAATGGAGGCACAGGCTAAGTGACTTGCCAAGCAGGGATTTGAAGCCCTTCTCCCAAGTCTCAGGCTAGCGCGTAACCGCTGGACCCTCCTTCTAGTCCAAGAGAGGGGCCTGAACCAACAGCTGGCCCGTGTGCTGCCCCAAGGGAAGTAGTCTGACTCTGGAGCCACACTGGGCTCCTCCCCACAGGAGATGCCGTGAATCAGGGACAGCGACAGCTGGGCCTCAAGCCCAGTGTTTGGGTGGTCGCAGCCAGCGTCTGCTCTCTCCGCTTGGAGGATCCAGCCCAGCTTCCCTTGCCTGGCTGTGAAGGCAGGGACGGCGGGGGGAGGAGACGGCGGGAGACCTGGTTGTGGGGCAGTGTGTTGTATCATGTAAATAAATAGCATGGACTTGCCCCCTCCTCCCCCCCCCCACTGTTTATGTAAAGAGGAGATGGGGGGAGCCAGCCATTGATATCACGACCATGGCATTCAAGGGAGCTGGCACCAAGCCCCGCCTGAGAGGAGGGGGCCGAGGCTCCACGTATAGAAGAATTACTGGAAGCCGGTTTCTATAAGCAGATCCCAGTGAAAAAGGCAGCACTGGGGTAAAATAAAACCTCCCGCCACTCTGGAGGAGAGAAACAATGGCCCCTGGAAAAAAACAGGTGGTAAAAATAGAACCAAGGCCCTCCCCGTCACAGGGCCAAGGGGAACCGACCGGCTGGGGTCCCGTGGCCACCCACACAGTCATATTTACAGGACGCCTCGTGCCGTCGCATCGGGACTGGACTTGTAATAGGAGTGAGTTATTCTTACGAGGCTGGTGGTAGACTTTTTGGCAGTTAATTTCCAGTAGCTCCTGATAAGATCATCTGGGCGTGTGCGTGTGCGGGAATAGAGTTGCCAACAATCCCATATTACAAGGGACGTCCCGTATTGAAATAGAAAATTGCCTGTCCCGTACTAAATCAGTGCAGGGCGCCTTGTATCCCGTCTTTCAACATATTACAAATAGTCTCATTATGCAAAGCCAGTTTGATTATTCACTTACTGTCCAGTGATACAGTGTTTGTAACATGAGCCAATGTAGTAATGCAGAACCAGTCGCATGATTTACTGAACCAATGTACCTAGAGCGCAGAGGTTCCCAAACTCTGGGGCACGGCCCCCTGAGGGAGCCACAATAAGGTTATCAGGGGGGGACACGAAGACCTGATGGGGCCACACTGAAAGGCTGGAATTAGTAGGGGGCTGGATTGCAGGTGGCGGGGGTGGGGGAAGGGCTGCAGTCTGCTCTGCTCCATTTCTACTGGCTGTGGGTCTTGGCAAGCTGCTGGGGTGGCTCTTGGTTGGGCAAAGTGTGGACCTCCCTGGGCACTGGGACTGGTTGAGACAAACTTGGGACCCCCAGCCAAGCCGGTGGAAGGGCTCTCCTGGCTGCAGTGCACCAGGCTGGACGTAGGGGGAGCTGAGGCAACGGCACAGCAGTGGGAGGGCGTTTGTGGAGAGAGTTAGGGGGTGATGGATAGGGGGGTTTCCAGTTCAATTGCGGGGAGGGGCTGCACACAACCCAGGAGACTCCCCGGCAGGCTCCTGTTTTCAGCCGGCACGGAGCAGCTTCTGTGCCGCACCGCATGGCTGTAACCACCACGCCAGCCTGGGCCGGGGGAGCCCCCGCGGCTGCAGGTGCAGCCGCATTGTCTGAGCTCGCACAGGATGCACCAGCCAGGGCGGGGTGGTCGTTTCCCCGGGCCGCTGCGCCTCTGTGTGCTGTTGACAACAACCAGCGCGTCCGCTGAAACTAACCCAAACCATCGGGGAGGCACATTCCAGCCCCCGCCTCCCGGAGGAGCAGCGAGGTGACCTTGCTCTCGTGGCTCGCCAGTCAAACTCACGCTTCCCCCCGGCGCCAGACACGGACTCGACTCCTGGCCCTTGGGACTTGAGAAGCTGGGGCCTGAGCTTCCCTGTGCTGACCCTAAATCAAGTAGGCTCTCATCCCCCCAGGACCCCTTTGCTCCAATCCCTGGCCGCCTCTCAGCCACCTTCTAGCTCTGGTGGCCCAAAGAGAGAGGTCGTGGGGTTTGTGTGGGTCTCTCCACCTCGGTCCTGTTCTTAACCAGCCATGCTGGGGTTGGGTCATCTCCTCAGTTGCTTCTGACATGAACAGCAGCTCCAAGTCCTGACAGGGTTCTCCTGACACTAATACTCGAAGGAGATTGGGCTCTTCGCACAGCAGGGTGGATGGAGAGTGTGGGGGCATTGCATGTAACAGTGTGTCTGCTCTGGGGGGGTGAGGGGGAAGGAGGGCGGGTATAGACCAGGTGGGATTGTCCTCACCAGTCCTCAGCAGGATCCAGTTCAAGATAGAACATAGAGGCATAGGGACTGGGTCATACACGCATCAGCTGAGCATAGTCAGGGTCTCCTTCCCTCCCCCATTGACCCCAGAGGACGGAGCTGGCCCCTTCCCTCCCTGTCCATGTAGCGGAGTCTCCCTGCCTGGGTCCAGGGGCAGTTGGCGTGAGGTGCCCAACCCACAGGCAGAATGGTACCAAGCGAGTCGCTCGCTCTCATGGAGACTTTCGATTTGATTCTTGCTGTGCTTGGCTTTAGTTTAATCTGCAGCACAAGCAGCCTAGGCTGAAAAGCCCTTGGCCACCCTGTGTGGCTGGCCCATGTTCTCACGGAGTCTTGGCCCATGAAATGCAGATGTGAGGTGTCCTCCTCACCCCCTACCATCAAGTCAGGCTCAGCCTGCCATCTCTGCACCTCACTGCGGAGGGGGCACTGTCCCGAGTGAGCATGAGTGACATTATCCCCATTATCTCCTGCAGATGTGGCCGTTCCAGTTGAACGTGTCCTCAGCGGGGAGGACCACCCCACCTGAGCGAAAGGTGCTGTTTGTGATCATCTGTGACAAGTACTGTATGGTGACGGTTCATCCGGCAGAGCTCCACCTGACCTTTGTCTCGGTGAGTATTGTCCCTGGAAAGAGCGGAACTCCTAAACATATGTGATTGTCACAAGGAACACAGACGTGTCCCGGCTCCCGTTGGCTTGTTCAGAACTTTCTCAAACCAGTTCCTTTGTGGCAAATGTTCTCCAGCTCAGTCTTGCCACACGGTGAGTTTTTTGAGACTGTCTGACTAAAATCGGATCCAGCCATTGCTGGCTGAGCCACACATGGAACATCTGAGCAGAATATCAGAGGATGGAGCCATCATGGCTTCTGCATTCAGCTCGTGAGGGCCAGTCAGACTGAGTTCTGACTTTCCCCACAAAAAACACATTGGGCTCTGGGTTCCGAGCGCGCCTGGAGAATTTCACTCACCAGGAATTTGCTTGAGCAGCTGGAACTCCACCTCATACTAGCAAACGGGACAGCCTTGGGGTAGCACTGTGTACCGCTGGGTGGGAGCCCCCTTCTTAGGTCTTGTCCCCGGTCAGAAGGGAGCCGGAGGAAGTGCAGATCATGGTGGAGGAGGCGGAGCCCCTCACATCTCTAAGGTCCGGCCCTCTGTGATTAAAGAGCAGCATTGTCCACCTTCATCGTTGTTTTCAGTTATCACTGCAGCGCCTCAAGGCCCCAGCTGAGCTCAGGGCCCCATTGTGCTAGGCACTGTACGTAGGCTGAGTGACACTCCTTGCCCTGAAGAGCTGGCAGTCTGAATATAGAAGGTGAGAGGGGAAGTGACTTGCCCAAGGTTACCCAGCAGCTCAGTGTCAGAGCTGGGAATAAGACTCAGGTCTCCTTATTCCCAGTTCAGTGTCCTACGCCCTAGAATATGCTGCCTCTCCAGTCCTCCATGGCTGAAAGGATGGCAGCCACAATACAGAGCCTCCAGGGACAGGGATGTAAATCTATGAAAAATGGGGACCCCGTGGGCTCCCTACAGGGGTGAGAAGGTTGCCCCACTCAAGAAGAGAAGCAGACCTGACTGTCACCTATTCAGCGAGCCAGGTGAAGGACAGTGCATTCAAAGCGAGAAAGATCCAACCTTCTTCTCCTTCATGTTCTGACTAGAGGCAGGTTGGAGGGGAGACAATCATTAGGTATGGTGCTGATTTCCTCCACCCCACGTGAGATCTGGGGAAATGTATATCTGGGGTTTTGGCGCTGGCCCGTTCCCCAGAGTGGCCACATCCTCTGCCCTGCCACCTGCTGGCCTCTCTTCTAATGCCACTCTGCCTTCTCGGGCACCTGATGGCATTAACATGCTTTACGAACATGCATGAATAAAGGGGCACATGGCCACTGGGAGGCAGGGCAGGATTAGCAGGCCCCCATTTTACATGTAGGGAAGCTGTGGCACAGAGCTGTTCCGTGATCCTTGGGCATGTCCATGGCAGAGGCAGGAGTAGAAGTGGGGCTGGTTCTGCCAGCTGGCCAGGACGTCAAAATCCTCAGGATCTGTTTGTGTGCATGACTGTGGCCAGGTAGGGACAGACATTTGGACAGGTGGCCCAGTGGTTAGGGGGTAGCCTGGGCCTCAGCAGACCTGACGTCAGGTTGCAACTCTGCCACTGACTTCCCGTGTGACCTTGGGCAAGTCACTTAGTTTCTCAATGCCTCAGTTCCCTATGTGTAAACTGGGGGGAACAGCCCTGGCCTGCTTCCTAGGGGTGCTGTGAGGCTAAACTAGAGATTGTGAGGCACTTGGGTAAAAGGATGATGAAGGACATATAAGCACCATAGCTAGACAGAGCTGCTGATTGGACAATCTGAAGAGCCAGCTCTGAATAGAACCCAGGAGTTCTGGATCTACTCACTAGACCATACTACCGCACTGCATGGTAACAGTCAATAGCATGAACGTTGTCACTAACACGTGCTGGTGCCTTGACTCCCTAACCTCCCCCAATATCTGGCTTTGCTTCCCTTGGGAATTTGGCAGGCTGTGCCGGTCCCTGACTAACTCCACACCAACTCCCCTTGCCCAGGGAGAGACAACAGCTGGGGCAATGAGGCCCTTATAGGAAGGGCCATGTTATTAAAACAACACAGACGTGTGCCCTGGATAGGAGGGCGAGGAGGAGGGCGTGAAAGAAGGGGAGAAGGAAACGTCTCCGTCTTGTCTCGGTCTCGGTCTCTCGTTCAGTCTTTCTGGCTCCTGTGTCCTGTTGTTTGCCTTTGTCTGGCTGGGTGTTTTCTTGTGAGACTGGGACGCAAACAGCTGGCGGCATCTGGAGAGAGCAGCTCAGCTCCTCTGGCTGGGCTGAGCAATGGGCCCCATGGAAGGGGGGAGTTCTTGGCCAGTTAGCTGCTGGCTGCTGCCCCAGCTGGAAGAAATCCTCCAAATTCCAAACCAAGCCCCCAGGCCCCATTAGTATTGCTAACAAACAGCAGAGATGGCATGTGACCCCCCATCGGAAACATGTGCACTGCCTCCAAGTGACTGAGGGAACATCCCCAGCTGAGAAGCCAAGTCCTGCCCCCCTCGGGGGGGAGCCGGTGGGGCTGGGGCCAGGGACTGGAAGGAATGCAGGGCTAGGGCAGGAGGTGACGAAAGGACTCTTGCAGGTCAGCGCTGGCAGTCAGGCAGCGGGGGGGTGGGGGGTGCCACGGGCAGGGAGGGGCACGTCCAGGCTGTTCACCAGCCGTCACGACCTGGTTTGTACTTGGCACCAGAGGTGGCTTCACAATGCAGGGAGGATTTTATGGTTAATAAAGGCCCGATATTTCCTCCTGTCCTGCAGAGGAGAGGATCTGAGCCCGATACACCCCATAGGGGAGGGAAAGAGGGGCCCCTGACCTCCATATTCCCACTGAGAGGGAGACCAACACCCCATGCACCCAGCAAGGCGGAAGGGGGGCCCCTGAGCCCCATACAGCCAGCTCCTGAGCCCTGTGCAGCCAGTAGCAGGCCTTGGACTCAGCTCCATATGCCCAGCACCGCTTACTGGAAGCTGGTTTGCCGAGCCGGGTTTCATCCCTCTGCAATGGTGATTTAAAGTGATGACACACGCTTAGCTTCCCCAGCCCGCAGTGCTTCCCAGTGCAGCACATGGCTCCCCGGCGGGACACAGGCGTCTGCACAGCCAAGGGGGACCCCTTGTGGAAATGTTGGCAACGCAGCATCGGCTCATGGGCCAGGAGGGCGCTCGCGGGAGCTCGTAGCAACAGCCCTGGCCTGGTGCTCGCGGCACAGGGCATGTGGATGCTTTGCTAAGGCTCCGATCATCTCCTGGTTTGTGGTTAGTGGGTCCGAGCTCCGGGTCAATGCAGCCCTGCCTCCCTGCTGCTCTCTGGGGGGGCTTCCCCGCGTCTCGCGCCGTGGGAAGCCCTGACTGCCGGGGGCCCCCCCATCCAGCTGCGTTCATCCCCTTTCTGCGACTGCCCTCCTGTTAGGGAGCCCCCTGCCGGGCCTTTGGGCCCCTGCCTCCTCCTGGGAGCCAGGCCAGCACAGCCACAGGGCGCCAGGCAGCTGCGCAGAAGCCGTGGGGTGTGTGGAACTTCAAAGGGCTGCGTGAGGACTTGCTGGGGATGAAGGGAACAGCTGGGTTCATCCTCCCGCCAGCCTAAACCAGAGCTTGGCCTGCTGCTTGGGAGGTCCCCGGCCCTCTGTCCTCCTGGGGCTCCCTGTGGGTACATCCCGGGCTCTGTACCACGTCTCTCTGTCTCCCTCTGGCTGAGTCAGGAGATGCGCTGGCAACAGGTTAGCAAAGCCTGCGAAGAGCCACCCTTGTGAGGGGTCCGTGTGCAGCGGAGAGGAGCAATGGGATGGGAGGCGCTAGCCAGCCCTTCTGGACTGTGCTTCTGCGTGGAGGAGCCAGCGCAGCGCTCAGCCTCTGGGTGCAGGAGAGAGAACCTGACAGGGAGCCGGAGAGATCCTCTGGCTGCAAATGGTTTCAAAACCCCAGACACCTGGGGCAGGCTGGGCCACTCGCAGTCTGCCCCCCAGCTGGCCTGTAGCCCCCTGTCTCCCGCAGTGCACCCCTCCCCCAGCTGGCCTGTATCCCCCTGCCTCCCACAGCGCGCCCTCTCCCTCGCTCAGGTCCCGCCCCCCCCGCCCGATTGCCGCTGCGGCAGGCCCCTCCCTGCGGCTCAGGCACTGTACGCGGCCCTGGCTGGCTTTCCCCTCTGGCCCTGGATCTGAGCGGAGGGCCAGTCTGAGCAGCGAGTGACGCACAGAACTTGAAAAAGCTCCTGTTTCCTCTGCCTGTTTGGAGGAAGGTCAGGGATGGGATTTGGCTCCAGTGAGCTTGGCTGGGGCTGGGAGCTTTGTTAGCAAACTACAGCTCCTTCCTATTTGTGTCTAATAATAACCCGGGCTGACAATGGCGGAGGCAGGGGCAGGGTGCAAAGAGCTATCAGATCGACCCTGGCACCACTCCTGCCAGCGGCCCCTCCACTGACCCCCCCACGCGCTGCCCTGGGGGAAGTGACGGGCCAGCCCAGCTCTGGCTCCCGCTTCCTGGCCCCCTTCCCCGGCATGCGCTCACCCAGCAAAGGTGACCCCGGAGTTCAGACAGGCTGGCCGCCGGCTCCGCTGAATGTTCCTGGAAAATCCCAGCGCCATGCCAGGTGATTCAGCCTTCCTGTGAGGCCGCCAGAACCCAAGCGCAGCCAGGCTGCCTGTGTGGTACCCGCTGGGATTGGGTGTCTGAGGAGAGACCCCCTCGCAGGGCTCTAATCATCCCCGGGAGCGCTGGGCCGAGCCGGCCGGGCAGCCAGGGCAGGGCCTTGCCTACATGTGTGCCGCCATTTGCCAACGCAGCCAGGGACGTTGTGGGGTCTCGGGGTCTGGTTGCTTGGTCACCCTTGGGCCTGAGTTCCAAAGAGCAGCACGTTTCCTGGTCCCCTGGACCCAATGGGGCGTTTGGCGCTAGCCTGATATTTGGTGGGATGTGGGGCTCTGGTGGTGTCCCAGCAGGGAGCCCAGTCACCAGACAGAGCGGTCGTGTCCATTCTATTGCTGGCTTGTTTTTTTTTCAGAATAACCAGGTCTACAGAGTCACGGGCAGCGGGGTCTCCACCTTTGAGCAGATCAGTGGTGAGCAGCTTGTACAATGGATGAAAGACCACTATGATAACATCACTTCCTTCACCGAGCTGGAAAATCCCCACCACATCCACTTCCGAGTGGGCGAAGGTGGGTCCTGGAAGGGCTCGGGGCTGGGAGCTGGCATCCACAGTGCGGTGATGGGCTCTCACCTCTTGAAGGCTCCCCCGTACCCAGCTGTCGCGCTGGTTCACACAATCAAAGCAGGGGGTGTGTTTCAGGGCAGCACACGGCTCCCTGCCTCCTTGGCGGGCCGTCGCTGGGGAGTTAGACTGTTAAAAGAAACGAGCCATTTTTACCGTGAAAAGCCACGTTTCTCGACTCAGGCTTCGACTTTCATTGACGGCTTAATAAGGCCATGGCAGGTTTGTTTTTATTAGTGCTGTGGACTTCCTCCCAGCAGTGTCCTGTCCCTGCCAGCTGGCGGCTCAGCAGCGTGCGCTCCCTCGCAAGCAGCGGTGCATGCTGAGCGCTGCTGGCGGGAGCTGGCTTGGAGCTAGTCAAGCACTGGCTGAGTGGATAAGGGAAGAAGAGGATGCTATAGACAAGACTCCTCAATACCAAATGGTACCGCTGAGAATCTCAGAGCCGGGTGTGTCTAAACCCAGCCGCGCTGACGCTCGTGGAACGCAGGGAGCGGTGGGCCACGGCGCAGCAGGAGCTGTGGCCATGTCTACCAGGACTCAGTATCTTGCAGCGTAGCCGTGAGGGGCGTGGGAGCCCGAGTCAGAAGTCCAAGGTCCGTCCCACACCCTGGCCTGGAGACCAGCCCCTGCGAGGTAGGGGAGGGAGGTCACTGCAGCTCAGCAGAGCTCCCCACGCTGGAGCATACGGATGATATTTCTTCTCTCACCCAGATGCCAGCAGCCCAGAGAACTGCATCGTGCAGCCTGGCTTCAATGCCCGGCGGTACCTACAGGCCGAGTTCTTAGTCCCAGAGGTTAAAGGCTGCACCCGCCCCAGTGCGAAGAAGGGGAAGGAGGCTCACATCTTGCGCGTGCAGCAAGGCCCAGCGGAGACCAGGTAATTGATGTGCTTTCAACCCTGTCCTCTCGCGAAGGGAGGGGTCGGAGCCTTCTCTGCGCCGAGCCTCCCCATCAGAGTACGCCTGAGGCTGGCGGCAGGTTCTTCCCTAGCCGAGGGAGGGGTGGAAAGGGGGCGCCTCGTACAGAGGCAGCCCCAGTCGTTGGGCCGAGAGCCGCACTGCGGGTTAGCTAAGCTCACTGTGCTGCCAGGCGGTGTCTGCAGTGGGACTTCGCTTAGGAAGGGAGCCCCTCCCCGCAACACACACACGCTGGCTGGGGCCCAGCAATGGGGCCGAGGGCCTGTCTCGAGGCTCGGCCCGGGGAGAAGTTGTGCTGGTCGGAGGGTGGGCGGCGAGGCTCGAGGAGGGATTCAGGTCTGTGAGCTCTGGGGACGGAGCTGCGGGTGTCGGGGATCAGTGGAAGGAGGAGGACGGATAGGGGTGATTTGGAGGAGGGTTGTGGTTTGCTTTGCCTGTTGGCAAGCGCCCAGCAGCGGTAAGAGTGCTGGGGCGGGGTGTGTTCTGGAAGGGGATGGCACCTTGTCAGGGCCCAGGCCAGAGTGCAGAGCGGTGTGGGGTATCTCCCTCTTTGATGGAGGGGGACAGCCCCTAGTTAAGTGGGGGCTTGGCTAGGGAAACTCTGAGGCCAGTGGGGTGGGAGGTCTGTAGGGCTGGGAAAGGTGTGGAGGGTCTTGAAAACCACCCACTCTAGCCAGTCTCCAGCGATTCCTCTCTGTGTGTGTGAGGGACAGAGCGAGAGGAGCACGTGGCATATTTTGTTGTTGGCAAAAGAGGCCCTGAAGTTGGCGGAGGGCTTGTTAGCAGAAGAGGCCTGCCGTCGGAGTCTGTCCGGGGGGCCCAGCTGTGGACTAACCATCGGGGGAGGCCATGTTGGTTCATGAGCCCATCGGTTTATTCTGGGGTTTGCGCTGTAGCTCTCAGCCTGTGGAGGTGAAGGTGACCGTGGTCTGCCCTGAAGCAAAGCCGCTGCAGGATCTGGAAATACTGCTGATCCTCCAAAGCCAAGCCAACGTGACCTGGAACATTGATACGCAACGCACCGTGAGCATCATGGTAAGGCAGGAGAGAAATGCTGATCGAGAGCTCATATTTCCGTGATGCCTTTCAGTTCAAAATGTTCACGGGGCGGGAGGGCCACCCCACCTGAAAAGCAGCCACCTCTGGGGTGGAACCCAGCAGTTGTTTCAAAGCACACAGCCATGCTGCAGAGCAAGCCGGGATGGGGAGTGAAGAGTTCTGTGTCCAACTGAAACAGCAGGAGGAGTTTAGGGAAGCAGACTGTATCTGAGTGAGAATCTGGCCAGGGCAACGGGCTTAACAACCCTACTCTGTGACAAGCATCCTGGGATGCTGAAAGGCTACCAGGGGCCAGGACCTCTGGCCGGCGCTCAGATGAAAGGTGGTACCTGCCAGCAGCACAGAGGTTAAAGTAAAAAGGAGTGGGGGGAGGGAACCCAGCTTCCCCTCCTCTCCCTGGGTTGGGCAAGCAGCGCTCCCCTACAGCGCCCCATCTCTGGCTGGTGCGGTGAGAGCGCCCCCTCCTGTTTTGATCTATTTTAACCATTAGTGCCACCTATTGAATCCCCAGTGCTGGAGTGCTCCACAGCCGCCTCTTTCCAAGTACCAGCCTGGCCTTCTGCAGCTTGCCTGGGTCCTGCCGGGATCCCGGCATCAGAACAGACTGGCTTATCCTGGTGACTCTCACAGAGCTGGGGCCCTGTTCTCCCAAAGCCAAGCTTTAGTTTTGCTAAAGGGGCTTCATGACGCGCCGGGGGCTGTGCCACGTCACCACGCGGAACACCTGGGCTCCTGCAGGCTTTGTCCTTAGGCTGGCAAGGGCTAGAAAGGCTGCAGAGGAGGCACCCGGTTGTGCCGTCATTGAACCTGACTGAAAAATGACGCCCCTCAGCTTCCGCCAGGTCTGTGATTGCTTGTGGGTCACAGACAAGCTTGCTAGCAGCCACCACCACCCTCCAGCACATCAATTCCTGTCTTCTCTATCTCCCTCCCTCCTACTCCTCTCTCTTCTCCCTCCACAGGCGTCTGGGAAATACCGGATCACCACATTCTTCTCTGAGCTATTGGATGAGAGAGTCCTCCCTGACAGCGAGCAGGGCCTGATCGGCTTGGCCCACCAGACAGGATTTGATGACATAGCTTCATATACGGACATCCCGTCTGCTACCCACGTGACCCTTGAGCTGCACAGATGTGGTGAGTCTCTGCCCAGCCACTCGACTCAGTTGTCAGCCAGGCTCTGAGGTCTACACTGCAATTAAACGCCGGTGGCTGGCCTGGGTCAGCTGACTCAGGCTCACAGGGCTTGGGCTACAGAGCTGCTTAATGGCGGCATAGACATTCGAGCTCAGGCTGGAGCCCAGGCTCTGGGACCCATTGCGGGGTCTATGCCGCAACTAAACAGCCCTGTAGTGCGAGCCCAAGTCAGCTGACATGGGCCAGCCACGGGTGTTTAAATCGCAGTGTAGACATTCCCTAAAGGCCCCACGGGCAAAATTGCCACGTGGCTCAGGAGGTTGGGAATGGGCTGCCGAGCCTCCCACCCCCGTGGTCACTGGCTCAGATCCAGCCCAGGTCAGCAGTCGCTAAGAGATGTTGTCGTCTGGTGGCTGCTTGGTGGCCTCAGCCCAGATCCCAGTGAGCAAGTGTCCACATCAGAAGTCGCACAAATTGTTCCCCTTATTGGCAGCCTCAACAGAAGTGCCCGGAATTGGCTGGGCCATGGGCACTGAGCCCTCCGCCCTCAAGAGATGGCTCTCTCCAGCTAAGGCCCATTGGTGGGGCAGCGTATGGGAAGTTGGCCCTGCTACTGCCTGTGCCGTACCTGTTCTGAGCATCAAGATAACTTCACTCTCCAGAGCTCGGTCTGGCCCTTTCCCCAGCACTAGATCAGCCCCTCTGGGTTCTGTCACCACCTGCATTGTGAGGGTTACTCTTGAGTTTGCAAAGACGTCATCCCAGTGAGTTAAGATACCAATAGCCTCCCTCCGCTGCCGAAGGAAATGAGCCAGTCCAGCCCCTGCCCAATGCTGTCCTGATGTTGATTTCTACAGAACCAGAAGTGAAGACTCCACCACCAACAGCTGCACAACACCTCAAGACCGTCAACATTGTTCAAACAGTTTTCAATCTGCTCCCACCGTGGAAGTGCACAGACGACTCCATTGAGATAGTCGTGCCGAAGATGAACTTAAAGGTGAGTGGCTAAGCTGAAGAGCGCGGGCTTGAGAAATCACACGCTCCGGACAGAACTGTGGGAACAGAACTGGGACCTGGGGGAAGGGGCTCAGCACCTTCCAGAATTGGGCTTTGGGTTTCTTCCTGTCTCCAGCATTTGGATGCTGGGGGTCAGAGGGTTCTGCCTTACTCTGCCCCTATGGAGGGGGGAGAGAAGCAACAGAGAGACCAACCACATGTTTTCCACAAGCAGGGGGTGCCGGGGGGGGGGGGAGGATCTGGGATGCCGCCTGTAACAGGTGATGGATACACTGGTATCTTTCTCTTAGGATTTAAATGACTACATCACGGATATCACATTGCAAGACCCCCGTTGCAGAGCCGAACAAAACCAAACTCACTTTGTGCTGAAAAGGTATTTGGGGGACTGCCACACCAAACTGGAGAGTGGAATTCTAGCCAGGAATAAGGTCAGTGATAGTCCCACATGGGGCTAACGTCTACGTTCTTATCCATGTGAACGGCTTGGTGTTACCGTCTGCTCCACCCCCAGCACACTGATTCCTGGTCTGTTGCTCAGAGATATTGCCCCTCCCCCCCAGTGCAGAGATTCCCGCTGTACAGACTCGCCAAGGTATTAATCTGCCGTCCTCGTTTGGGCAGAGATTTCAGGTGTATTTCACTGAGACTTTGTCACCTTCAGGCATCAAGGAAAGTCCTGGTGTATTTCACAGCATGGGACTGTTAGAACCCATTTCTGCCCCCACTGAATGCGTGTTTGGCCAGTGTCTTCAGTGGGAGTGGACTCGGGCTCTTAGCCACTGGCCTTCCAGCAGGTATTTCACTTAATTCCAGCCCCCTTTTCTAATGCATGTTGGCCTGATTTTCAGAATAGCTGCTCACCAATAACTCTAATATCAGACACTGTCAGCCGTGGGCGCGCAGCACTTTTGAAAATCAGGCTAAGACTTAATAATCCTGCTGCGGGCCACTCGGGTAGCAGGATGTAGTCAAGGCGGCTTGCGCGACATGCCAATTCAGATTCTCCACTTCAGCAGCCCTGCTGTTAGATGGTTCATGGGTTTGCACCTTGCCACTTCCCCAACCCCAACCCAAGGGGTGCTGCTTTAGGCTCCTAGTAACTGTGGAAAAATCAGATTTGGTCAAAATGAGGGACTGGGTGGGAAATGCTACCTGCTAAACAGCCCTTGGCTGTCTGCTCTGGCTTTGCTAACGGAAGTGACATTTGGGCAAGTAGCATGAACTAATCACATTGCCTTCCTGGGATGAGACCTACATGAGCTGTCATTCATGGCAAGTGACCCCAGCTGAGCAGCTTGAGACAGCTAAGGAACCATGGCAATTTTTATTTATATAGTGGCATAAACAGGGGCGGCTCCAGGCCGCAGCACGCCAAGCGCGTGCTTGGGGCAGCATTCCGCGGGGAGCGCTCTGCTGGTCCCCGGGAGGGCGGCAGGCAGGGTGCCTTCGGTGGCATGCCTGCGGAGGATCTGCTGGTCCCGTGGCTTCGGTGGACCTCCTGCAGGCGTGCCAGTGGAGCCGCGGGACCAGCGGACCCTCCGCAGGCACGCCTGCGGGAGGTCCACCGAAGCCGCGGGACCGACGAGTGGCAGAGCGCCCCCCGCGGCATGACGCCGTGCTTGGGGCGGCAAAATGTCTAGAGCCGCCCCTGGGCATAAATGTGCTTACATGTCTATTGCCCTGGAAAGCTGCCTCCCAAAGGACCCTGCCTGCAAACCCCAAACACTCACTCGCAGGAGCCGACTCTCACTTCATTTCTCTATAAGATGCACTCAGTTTTTAAGCAAAAAAGCCGTTGTTTTTATCTGCCTGCCAACCCTGCAGTCTGACTGCACCTTGGTAAACATTCTCTTGCCGATGCATGAGCCAGGAATAGCCTCCAGCTCCCTCTCTCAGCGCTGTATGGATCTGCATGGCTGTAGTGTATCTTTGTCACTAGAATACGCAGCTATGAGTCTCTCCATGCAGGGAGCAAATTGGCTGAGTAAGAAGGTGCCTTTTTTGCCTAGTTGCTTTTTGCACTGGAGCCTCGCGTTAAAGATATGGATCCAAACTGGCCTGTTAATTAACAAAGGTGTGTAAGGAAAGCCAAGGGCTGATGGCCTGAGGAAGGTGTGAGGCCCTTAAGAAAAGAAGACAAACCCTTAATGCCAGTCAGAATTGCCATGGAGTATCCATTAGTATCCATGGAGTATCCATTTAGCTATAGTAACTCCTCACTTAATGTCCTCCCTGTTAAAGTTGTTTCGTTGCTGATCAATTACAGAACATGCTCCTTCAAAGTTGCGCAATGCTCCCTTATAACGTTGTTTGGCAGCCACCTGCTTTGTCCACTGCTTGCAGGAAGTTGGAGCTAGCTGGTGGGGGCTTGGAACCAGGGTGGACCGGCAGCCCCCCATCAGCTCTCTGCTCCCCTAAGTTTCCTGTGCAGCAGCCGCCCAGCAGGCTAGCAATTGCTGCAGTTCAGCTGTTCCTCCCTCACTGCCATGTGCTGCTCCTGCCCTGTGCCTTGGAGCTGCTCCTAGGTGCATCCTGCTTGCTGTGTGAGGTGTGTGTGTGTGCTAATGTCAGGGTGTCCCCTCCCCCCTGCTCTGCCCCCCGCTTACCCCATCTCCATAGAGCGGGGGTGGACACAACAGGACTCAGGACAGAGGGAGCTTGCGGGCAGTAGCTGCTGTCTCAACTTGCTGATCTACTTAAAAAGGCAATGTTCTTAGAGTGGGGTCAGCGTACTTAAAGGAGCAATGCGCATCTCTCTCTCACACACGGTGTGTCTGTCTCTGTCTGCCATGCTGTCTCCCCTCCCTCCATTCATGCTGCCTTGTAGAGTGTGAGGCTACATTAACAACAATCTGTTATCCCTTGAGGGCTCAGCCAAGTGCGGCATTCCCTGGGAAATATCCCACCCTCTGACTTCACCACCTCAACCAAGCTTCACAATCATCAATGCTGTGTACAGTATTAAATTGTTTGTTTAAAACTTATACTGTGTGTATGTGTGTGTATATATATATATATATATATATATATATAGTCTTTTGTCTGGTGAAAAAAATTTCCCTGGAACCTAAGAAATTAGGTTTTAATTTACATTAATTCTTATGGGGAAATTGGATTCGCTTAACATCGTTTAGCTTAAAGTTGCATTTTTCAGGAACAGAACTACAACGTTAAGTGAGGAGTTGCTGTAATGGCATACAGAGTACACTTATAAAGTTTGTGGATAATACCAAGCTGGGAGGGGGTCACAAGTGCTTTGGAGGATAGGATTAAAATTCAAAATGATCTGGACAAACAGGAAAAATGGTCTGAAGTAAATAGGATGAAATTCAATAAGAACAAATGCAAAGTGCTCCGTTTAGGAAGGAACAATCAGCTGCACACATACAAAATGGGAAATGGCTGCCTAGGAAGGAGCACTGCAGAAAGGTTTCTGGGGGGTCATAGTGGACCACAAGCTAAATATGAGTCAACAGTGTAACACTGTTGGAAAAAAAGCGAACATAATTTTGGGCTGTATTAGTAGGAGAGTTGTAAGCAAGACAGGAGAAGTAATTCTCCCGCTCTGCTCCGCGCTGATTAGACTTAACTGGAGTATTGTGTCCAGTTCTGGGCGCCACATTTCAGGAAAGATGTGGACAAATTGGAGAGAGTCCAGAGAAGAGCAACAAAAATGACTAAAGGTCTAGAAAACATGAGCTATGAGGGAAGATTGAAAAAACTGGGTTTGTTTAGGCTGGAGAAGAGAAGACAGAGGGGACCTGATAACAGTTTTCAAGTAACTAAAAGGTTGTTACAAGGCGGATTGAGAAAAATTGTTCTCCTCAACCTCTGAGGCTAGGACAAGAAGCAATGGGCTTAAATTGCAGCAAGGGAGGTTTAGGTTGGACATTAGGAAAAACTTCCTAACTGTCAGGGTGGTTAAGCACCGGAATAAATTGCCTAGGGAGGTTGTAGAATCTCCGTCATTGGGAATTTTTAAGAGCCGGTTGGACAATAGGCAGCAGGTTTAAAACAAATAAAAGGAAGTTCTTCTTCACACAGCGCACAGTCAACTTGTGGAACTCCTTACCTGAGGAGGTTGTGAAGGCTAGGACTATAACAATGTTTAAAAGGGGACTGGATAAATTCATGGTGGCTAAGTCCATAAATGGCTATTAGCCAGGATGGGTAAGAATGGTGTCCCTAGCCTCTGTTCGTCAGAGGATGGAGATGGATGGCAGGAGAGAGTTCACTTGATCATTGCCTGTTAGGTTCACTCCCTCAGGGGCACCTGGCATTGGCCACTGTCGGTAGACAGATACTGGGCTAGATGGACCTTTGGTCTGACCCGGTACGGCCTTTCTTATGTTCTTATGTTCTTATGACAAATACCTGTCAGGGATGGTCTAAAAAATACTTAGTCCTGCCTTGAGTGCAGGGGACTGGACTAGCTGACCTCTCGAGGTCCCCTCCAGTCCTATGATTAGTATCAATAGCAATTTCTGGTAATGACAGGCTAGGCTGGGCTGGTACCCAGTACCAATGGCCATTACGTCCGTTAAGCCAGTGGTTCTCAAACGGGTCCAGGGCCCCTTGGGGGGGCTGCAAGCAGGTTTCAGGGGGGCCGCCAAGCAGGGCCAGAATTAGGCTCGCTGGGGCCCAGGGCAGAAAGCCGAAGCTCTGCCGCATGGGGCTGAAGCCGAAGCCTGAGCAGTGTAGCTTTGTGGGGGCTCCTGTGGCGTGGGGGCCCCAGGCAACTGCCCTGCTTGCTACCCCCTAACGCTGGCCCTGGCCTTTGTATGCAGAAAAGCGGTTGTGGCACGGGTGGGCCGTGACGTTTTTATTGCATGTTGTGCGGGGGCCTCAGGACAAAAAAGGTTGAGAACCCCTGTGTTACGCAGCTAAAATGGACTCAGTCGCTTCCAGAATGGTCCATGTGTTTCACATCACTCCTAGGCAATGCCAGTAAAGGACCAATCTTCATCGGTGTGTCTCCAGCTGCCCATGGCTCCAGCAGGCCGGGGTGCCCCACCCTAGCCCAACCGAGTGCTAGTCACTAAGGCCTGATTCGGTGAGGTGCTGAGAATCCTCAACCCCCCATTAGCTTTGTTGGAGCTTGAGGCTGCTCAGGACCTTGCAATAGCAACACCCGAACTTGCAGACAAGTAGGCCGCAGCTGCCATTTTTGTCTTTAATACAGAGGCGGCGTGCGGAGACTGCATGTCCCAGCATGCAAAGCTGCACAGTGAACCCAGTGGCTAGAAACCACACCGTCTTCTGGACTTTTCATCCTTTTCTACCCCAAATGATTGGCTCCCACCTTTGAGAGATGCCACGCGCGGCTCTTCGGGAACCAGGAGCCAGAGCACTATCTGCTGCATCAAGTCAGTGAGCCATTCACCAGAGTCTCACGTTCTTTCCGTTCTCTTTGTGTTCCCAGCTGATCCTGACACTGGCTTCATCGCTGGAGAAAGTTGAGGTAAGAGGAGTTGCTTGTTTTTTAATCTCCAAGTCTCCAAGCTGTTTCCGTGAGGAGAAACGGGGCTGGAGCGTTTCCTCCGGACAGCCGGAGTCCCAGGCTGTGATTCGGGAGGATTCTTTCCTTCATTCACGCTTTGCTCCTCCCCACTGCCCCAGAGAAATCCAGGTGACTAGGGAACAGTCTTCCTTCCTCCCGCCCTGATAGGGGATTGACAACAAAACCTGCCGGAGGGGAAGTGAAAGCTACAAGTGATTGAGACAGCTGAGTTCTAGTGGTACAGCAGAGAGCAGCCCTGTTCCAGGGGCCATACAGATTTCTACCATCCTGGGGACTGACTGGTGTCACAGATCCCAGCGAGTGCCCCCTTCCAGCCACTCATCAGGACTGCTGCAAAGGGAATCTGAGCCACTGCTGTTCTGGATCCCCGGTGTTTCAAGCCCTTGGACCCTGAATGGAGTCCAGCCCCTGCCCCAATCTCGGGGTCCCTAGGCACACTCTCAGACCACAGACCCTGTGTCTGGCAGCCCCGTCTGGGGGCTGGAACCCATTGTCCAGCTGCCTAACCGCTCTGGGCATGGCCCTGACCCCGGTAATTAAACACACCCCTCTTCCAGAACTTCACCGTACAGGTGTGAAGCTTTGGGTTTAGAGTTTCTCTCTCTCAGGGGCATGCAGTTGTGACACAGTCAACACGCACACACATTGCCAGCCCAGCACTGGCAGGCTGTTTGCCTTGGATCATGCAAATCACAGGCGCATCCAAAACAATAAAACACCCTAAACGCCATGTCCCTCCCTAGCTCGGCCTGCTTCTGTGGGCCTTGGGGGATCACCTGTGTTCTGGCAGGCCAGGGCTGCCACCCTTTGCCTACCCCGCCCCTGCCGCAGCCTCCCGCCCCTCATCTTAACCTGGTGCAAACTCTCTCCTAGTCGCTCCCCATTCCCCCGGGGTGAGTCCCTTTAGAGGCTCCTGCTTCTTTCGTTCTCTTCCCGGGAACTTCCATTCCTCTCAAACCCCCTCCCTTCAGACAAGAGGAACCAGCTAGACCAAACCCATTGTCCCGAGGTGTTCGCCTTTGCAAGGCGATGGTTGAATGTTGATCACTTGCCGTTGTCTCTGGCCTGGCAGAGACATAGAATCACAGAATCATAGAATCTCAGGGTTGGAAGGGAGCTCGGGAGGTCATTTAGTCCAACCCCTGCTCAAAGCAGGACCAACCCCAACTAAATCATCCCAGCCAGGGCTTTGTCAAGCCTGACCTTAAAAACCTCTAAGGATGGCGATTCCCCCTCCTCTCTAGGTAACCCATTCCAGTGCTTCACCAGCCTAGTGAAATAGTTTTTCCTAATATCCAACCTAAACCTCCCCCATTGCAACTTGAGACCATTACTCCTTGTTCTGTCATCTGCTACCACTGAGAACAGCCGAGCTCCATCCTCTTTGGAATCCGCCCCCTTCAGATAATTGAAAGCAGCTATCAAATCCCCCCTCATTCGTCTCTTCTGCAGACTAAACAATCCCAGTTCCCTCAGCCACTCCTCATAAGTCATGTGGCCCCCAGCCCCCTAATCATTTTTGTTGCCCTCCGCTGGACTCTCTCCAATTTTTCCACATCCTTCTTGTAGTGACACCATCCCACTGACACCTAGGGATCCGCACACATACAGGCCTTCCACCACGCATGAAAGCAGACAGGACCCCCAAATCGTCACCACTGGCTCAGGAGCCGGCAAACTGGAAACTTGTAGCTGGCTGCCACCTACCCCGGCTCCCCGCTGATTGCCAGGTTGGCCTGCCCAAGGGTTCCTCAGGATGCGGGACCTGCAGCAAGTGAAGCGAGGAGAGGCAGGAACTGTCTCAGGCAGGTTCCGGGAGCCCCATTCCTCGAGTCACTGGCCAGGACAAAGCAGGGAGGAATATGCTGTCGGGACCAGATCACCCCTGGGGCAATGGCAATTTCACCCTCACTTCTCTGCTTCCACATCGCTGACCATGGAGCAGGATTCCCCTGATTACAATGAACCAAATACACAATAAGCTCTCAACAAACTGCACTACACAGACACTCACTCTTGAATAGCCAGAGAGAGGTCAAAGGTGAGAGTAGGAGCCCGATGTCTGAGTTTCTGGCATGACTGTTCGGGGGGGGAGGAATTACGGTTGTAGCCCTGTGGGACGCTGCATCAGGAAAAAGCACCGAGGTGTGTGTGTGGAGATATCAGTTGTCACTGAAATAATCTGCCCTCTTCTGAGATATTCCTAAGGTGCCCATCAGTGCCAGGCCTAAGGGCTGGCTCTGGGAGCTTAGATTTCTGCAGTGGTGCTCATGGTCCGTCAGCGCGAATCCCAATACACCAGGCTGCACCAGCACCTGTGAGCTCCCAGTGCCCTGTGGAAATCCTGTCAGAGCGACAGCAGCCTGGAGCTCAGCCCTGTCTCCTTCTCTCGCAGGTGCCGTTCGAGTGCAGCCTGCCACTGGAGCTCCGTTTGCAGCTTTACCGGACTCAGGACTTCAAGTGGCCTTCTACCACGCTGCTGGAAGTCAACAAAGCTACTTACATCCAGGTACTGGGCACCTCTCCCGCCTTTGCTGGGCCCAGCTGGCGCCAGGCTTGGCTGGGCTGAGTTCATGAAGCCGGGCGAGCAGCTAGAAGGCTCCAGGCCACTTGGAGAGTGGCTTTGCCTAGCCCGTCCCTGTACCTTGGTGTGTTTGTTCCCTGCTGTGGCCGTGGCGTGAGGGATGCCTTGGGAATGGGGAGTTAATGCAGGAGCCTCTTAGCCCTAGAAATCCCAGAGGGGCGTTGCGACTACAAGTCATTTGCGGCCCTCCTCGAATGATTGCCCCGGCGTGGCAGGCTTTGGCTGAGAGAGGCCCAGGCCAGCACTCACTGTCTGGGCTTAAAACCAAGCGTTAGAGGCGTTGGCGCGGCGGTGGAGACGTCCACGATGACATGCCTTGGAGGCAGCACGAACCAGACTTGAGGGGTGTTGGCAGAATCGTGGGAGCCAACACCTGGAATAACGGGAGGCTGCAGCTCGGCCCTGAGGGTTCTGACAGACGTGTGGGGCTGTGACAGGGGTAGCCCGCCCCAGTCACTTAGCTAAATGCCTCACGGAGATGATTACAGGCGTGACTGGAACCAATGAAGCAGGTCTGGTGGGGACCGGTGCCCTGTGGGGGCAATGGTTGGTCTGCTGAGGTAATTAGCTCCATCGGGGCAGCTGTACAATTGGCAGGAGCAGGAAATGTGCGGGGCAGGACTGGAAGTGTGAGGTGGGCAGGGCAGAGAAAGCTGGGGGGGGGGGCGGCTCTTCCTGACACACGCTCACACTCTGTTCCGCAGGGCTTGGCATCGAAAGATCAAAGGTGCCGATGGGCAAAAGCAACAGCCTGTGTGTAAGAGACCGTGGAAATGGGCCAGGCAGCAGGTAGCTGAGCCAGTGCCCAGGACAGGAATCGCCCGGGGAGGGGACGGGGATCAGGCTGCAGCTCAGGAGGAAGGGTATTCAGTAGAGCTGGCGTGGGAAGGAGTTGGCATGGAGCCAGCAGCACTCCCCTGCCTTATGCTACTCACACAAGTAGTGCGTACGGGAAGGGGAGAGCAGCTCCTTGGAAGTGAACTCGGGGGGGAGAGCTAATTGCCAAGGACGGCATGTGAACATGGACCTGTTCCTGGGCCCATCTGACCTGTCCCAAATTCCCTCTCCATGCCAAGGCCACCTCCGCACCCCACCCAGCCTCACTCCCCCTGTACAGGGAACAGTCTGACCGAGGCTACTCCTGCAACCAGCACTCCGCCTGTGTCAGCCTCTGGCTTCCTACAGACACAAGAGCATTTGGGACAACCCGCCCTCCAGTGCGAGGGGGGAGTGCCGTGCAGGCAGACCCGTGCCAGCCCAGCCCAAAGTAGCCATGTAGACGTGGCAGCACTAGCTTCGGTGCAGGCGAGCAGCACGTGTACATACCCTGGTGCGCTTGCACAGCCCGTGCTGAAGCCCACACCGCTGCATCTACGCTGCTGTTTTCAGTTGGGCTCGCAGGGGTCTGGCTGCACAAACCACAATGCCCCTTGGCTGAGGGTGGAGACATTCCCCCGGCTAGAGAGTGTCGCTGTGTTAGATGGAGACAGACTGTGCCACAGAATGACCCCAGTCAGACTATGCCTGCGGGTATATACAGGGTACGGTATCTTGCCCCAGTTAGGCAGGTACAGGGTTGTAAAGGGTTTAGCGCATTGAGTGCAGGGGACTGGACTAGACTCAATGACCTATCAAGGTCCCGTCCAGTCCTACACTTCTATGATAATCGGGTCTCGGATGACTCAGGCCTAGGTCTTAGTAGAATGTTTTGTGAGAGTAAAGATGATAACATATCACTGAGCAACCTGGATCATGTCAGAAGGCTCTGCCAGAAACAGAGCCATTGGCTTGGTGTCTCTCTTATTTCCACATCCCGTCTGTAAGCATTTGGGCCTTGGTGACGGGGGCTGATAGCTCATCGGGGCCTTCCGGCTGCGGGAAGGTAAATAACCTACTTTCCTCTCCGCTGTTCTCTTTGCGCCAGGATACACAGTGCGTGTCAGACAATTGGCAGGGAACTGGTTCTCTGATTCCAGATGGTGCGGGCTGGCCCCTCCCTCTCCATCCACAAATCAGGTTTAGGGGTCAGTGTCTATCAGTGCTAATCACTTTTCCCAAACAAGGTGGCTCCAGCCTCTTCATGTGGTCATAGCTTCCTGCTCAAACGCTTCTGGCTCAGGAATTAGGACTGTAGATTTTCTGACCGTTTATCAGTCAGATGAAGGGTTGTCCACAAACCCAGTCTGTGCAAGCTCTGCAGGCCATGTGGCTGTCATCAGCCTGACCCAAAGCCCAGAGAACAAGGGCAGTCGTTGGATCCGGCCCTTACAGCCCAGCGCTGACTGCACAGAGGGATCAGATCCAGGCCAGCTACAGCTGCGCATTAAACGCTGCAGTTGCAGTGTGGGTTCTGGTACATTGGCCCAGACCAGAGTGGACAGGGAATTACTGAAGCCATGTTAGAAACCCAAGCGTAAGGCAGTGGACTAACTTGGCAGGCAAAAACAATGTTGTGCGGTCAACAAAGCCTTAATCCCCAGGGGTGATGCTTGTAACACGAAAGCAAAGTCTCTTACCCTGAGGAAAGCTCATCAGTGTGGGGTTCAGCTGTCCTGTGGTCACCGAGCGTGGCGTGCCCCCGACTCAGCAGCATCTTCCCCTCTCTCACTGTCCTGCAGCCAGACCACAGCCTTCCCCTGGAGCACCCCCTGGTGCCGTGGGGAGCAGGTAGCTTCTGCAGATTCCTTGGGAGGTAGGTACCCAAGGTTGGTGTCCATGGCATGGTGGTGGCTAAGGTCTCCAGCATCTGGCCCACCTCCCGCTCTCTCTGCTTTTCCTGGTACACGCACTGCCTGCACCCAGCATTGTTGAGCAGATCCCCTAACGCCCACGCCTTTGACGTGGAGGAGGAGGATTGCCGTCTGTGCTGGTGACAGAAACCCTGCCAGAACTCTGCCACGCCAGTGGTGGGTAAACGCGATTGGAGTAGCCCCGTTCTGATCTCAGTGCGGACAGAGCTTCATTGTGTCCAGGGCCCATGCCTCAGAGAAGCACCCACCCAGGCCTGCGGGTGCTTGTACTCACCCAAGAGGAAGCTACATCATCAACTGGGGGCTGGCTTGCCCCCTTGTCTTCAGCTGGTACATGGGTGGATCCTTTGGCTTCCTTCCCTGCCAGCCCAGATACGGAGATGAGGTACAACCCCCGAGACCTGCTAACCGAACTCCTGTTCTCCTGCTGCCCCTCTGCAGGTCTCGTTTCGGGCTGACATTCCCCAGACATTCCTGGAGGTGAAGGAGTGTTCTCTGCAGATTGCTGCTGAGGAGCCTCAGCAGCTCCTGATCCAGCCTGTTGTGCCACTCGGCCAAGCAGAGACCATCCTCGAGCGGACAGAAGCCACTCTGGGCCGGGAGCTCCATCACTTCAGCTTCATCTACAGCCCGGCTGGGGGAGGACCCTTTCCTCCTTGTGCCACCCTGTCGTGCCGAGTGGCCTGGCATTCCAACGTGAGTGTGGGGGGTCGTCTCCTTCACGGGCACCCACAGGAGGCCTGGTGGCGTGACCCTGGCCCAGGACCCTTTGCCGTCTGTCGAGCGAGGAGGCTGTTCCCGCTGCCCTAGCCGGGGGGCAGGGAGGCGCCGATGGGAGGGTCCAGGGCTTCCGTTCCCGTGTCCTGCTGGCTGGCTGCTGACGTGCAGCTCTCTCCCATTCCCGACACCAGACGACACACACACAAGGCTGGGTGCAGGTTAACGGGGCCTAGCTCTCGCTGCACTGCCCTGCCGAGCCCAGAGGGGTTTGCACTGGATCGCAGGGCGCAAACTAGCCCGTGTCCCTGCCTCCGGGCCTCTGCCGTAGCCTTCGCACGGGGCACAAGCTGGGGGTGATGTCGCCTCTTTGTTCCCAAGAGCAGCAGAGCCGTGGCCAGGGGCGCGTAGTGCACCTACTGCCCAAGAGCCCCAATGTACGTTAGAAACAGGAGCGGTATCCCCATTTACAGGGGGAGAAACTGAGCCTCCCTGGGTCACCTGGGCACTGCTCCTGTGGCAGAGCCAGGGATCGAATCCAGGACTCCTGCCTCCCTGGCCTGCACCTTAGTCACAAGGCCAGGGTGACGCCATGTGCTCACCCCTCCTGCTATAGCCTTGTGAGCAGCTGCTGGGGGATCCGTGCGGTACTCAGGGCTCTCTCGCTGGGCGGGGCAGAGATGTGCGCAGCTCATCTTAACCCTCTTGGGTTTTTTCTCAAAATCACAGGGCAGCACCAGCGTGGAAACATTAGAGGTGACGCTGCAGGACACCAGACCTCCACCTTCCAGTGAGTTCACGATCTCCTTGTCATGTCACGTTGGGTCAGAGCTGAGAGCTGGAGCCGAGCCACACAGTGAGGGTGGATCGGCACGGAGCCCGGCCTGCCCGTTCGTTAGATTGTCCCTGGTGGGGGTCCAGGCACACATGTGGGAGCAGAGAGTGTCCCATAGTCCTTGCCGAGTTTCAGTTCGATGAAGGATCTTCTGGCAGAATTAGCGCCTTCCCTCGGCTGGAGAATGGGAGCTGGGTTAATGGGGCCGGGGGTGAATAGACAGGAGAGAAATACCAGTTCAAAGAGAAATGTGGTTGCACCCGTAGAAATGGGCTGAGTGGGGGAAGGCGTGATCGCAGATGGGACGCCTTGTAACTGGGAAGCAATGCCCAGGGTGGGACAGCAGGACCCAGGGCGCAGTATGTTCCTCTCCGAAAGGGGAGGCACTTGAATGACGGTGAGACGTGGCAGAGCTGCCTTGCTAGCATGTGAGATACGGACCAGGCTTCCGTGCGTGGAACTCCACAGGCCAGAGGCTGGCGGGAGCCATCCTGAGAACTGGCCATCGCAGGGTGCGTGGCTTGTCCAGGCTGCAGCAAGTGAGATGCCTTCATCCCGGTTGGGGCTAGGAGGAGAGGGGTCGGTCTGGCCCTGAGCCCAAGACGTAACACAGGCTTTTCCACGGAGCCGTCCCGCTGGCGCTCTTATCAAATTCCTGGCAGCTTCCTTCTGCTTTTCTTCTCGTCATTTCTCCTTGCTCTGCATTCCCTGCTGTGGCTGTTGTGACAGAGCCGTGCGATGTGTCAGCCGGTCTCCCTAGAGAGGGGCTAGGGGTTGCGGCCGGGCCAGGCGCTGACCTACAGGAAGCTGTGTACAGTGACTGTGCACCAGTTGTCTGCCCAGGATAACAGGCTGCAGGGAAGGGAAGCGAAGTTCTGATGTGAGCCAGAGCCCATGTAAACTTGTCTTGGTGTGATAGGAAACAGCCCAACTTGGAGAGGACGCAGTCAAAAAGAGCCTGGTGGCAATTGGATGCAGTATCCTTTACTTCCTGTCCCAAACTCTTGTGGAGCTGTTAAACAGCAGCCGTGTCTCACCCCAGAGGTAGCTGCATTTCACTGATGTGTGTAGTGATTCCTGTCGCTAGCATTTGTAAAGTGACTTCGGGTCACTCTGGACGAAGGATGCTGCATGGATGTAGAAGCATTATTAGTCCAGTTTGGTGTTTCCATTTAGTACCAACCACTTCATTTTTATCCGCCCCGCAAAATCCTAGAAATCAGAATCTGTGTGTGGGGAAAGCTCTTGGGAGGAGTTGATCTCTAATAGACAAATATAGTGTGGCCAAGCCTTGCCATTTTAATGCGGTCGGGTGACAGTTAGAGTTTGTCTTCAAGCTCCAGCTCCTGGAGTCATAGGATGGAGGTGACAGGCTCGGCTTTTGTTACAAACCAGGACGTTTCTGGCCCTGGTGTCTGCAGAGAAAAGCTAGACAGCATGACTCCTATCATCTCAAGACCCAGCAGGCAAAGCCAAGACTCTGGAATGTGTTACTTTTAAGATCTCCTGCTGTAGCGGGGGGCTGGCTCCTGATTTCTGAAGCTTTGGGGTTGGCGATGCTGCACAGAGCTTTGTGTGAAGGCAGAGTGCTGGTGAGCTCACTGGGGGCAGGAGCTGTGCCTGCGTGTGAACAGCACCTGGCATGGGGCAGGTGTGTCCGAAAGACACAGACTTGGGGATGATAATGGACAGGTGACTTCAGCCCCTGAGAAGCAGTTTCCTTGCATGCCAGTCTCCCCTGGCTGAACCTTCCAAGCAGCCGCGCGGGAGGCGTCCTGCTGATGTCTCCAATCGCGGTTATTTGTGCAGTCGCGCCATGCGAGGGAGCGTGGCCCGGCTTCCTGCCCAGCTGAATCCTTTCCAGGCAGGAATGAATCTTCAGCGCCATCCAAGAATGGATGATTTCCTGCTTTCCTCCCACCTTGGTCCCCTCTTCCTGCCTCTGTTTGCTCAGCTCCCCCAGGACAGCAGCACAACAAAGCAAGGAAAGGCTTTTGACACCAGCGAGCCCCGACTGGAATTCGCTCCACACATCACACTCTCAAACACACACGTCTCACATCCCCGGGCGGTTTAATGAACGCCGCGGCCCAGAGACAGCCACAGGGAGGAGCTGCTGGGCTCAGCAGAGAGCTGCTCCCTCTAGGGGGGGTGGAATCAGTGACTGAGAGGAGGCCAGGAACCATTAGCAAACCAAACCGGTTTCTACCTCTGCCATTCAGTCTGCATCCAGCCACCTGAGCAAGGTGGGGTGTGCAAGGCACTGAGAGACCGTAGCAAGCGCAGTATAAAGGGCTTGATGGTTCCTTGGCTGGGTGCTGCAGGCAGCGGTGGTGTGACTCTTCTCTGAGTCCGTATTGAGCCAGTGCCCCCAGGTGGCGGCCGTGGGGGGCTGTGTTGCTGGCATTGCCCTCTTTGGAGGTGAGGCACTGATGCCCATGAAAGATCCCAAGAGGTGCGCCCCCCCCCCCACCTCCCCACTAGTGTTGAGTTTAACTACATTCAGCCTCATCTGGAATCCTCTGGGTGGGTTTCACCTGCCAGGCATTCCTTGTTAACCCGCCTGCAGAAAATCCACCATCAGCGTAGTGTTCCTGTGTGCTGCCAGGCAGCTGCCACGCCCACGCCTAGAGGTGGCTGCATTTCAGTGCTGCACCAAGGTGTGCTCGGTGCATTTTATGGCGCCGGGAGAGCCTGTCAGCACAGAGCTGCTCCACCCGACGCGCTGCAGTGGCACAGCTGGATCGGCACGGCTGCACCGCTGCGGTGCTGTTCGCACACACCCAGCCTAAGGAGAGGAACACGTGTCCAAAGCGTGCAGCAGCTTGCAGGACTGCAGGGCAGTGCAGCAGGAGAGAGGCTGTGAGCCTGCTGCTTGCAGAGACACCTGCTTCTGACCATTTCTAAACACCCTCCCGCCCCCCGCAGCAGAGGGGCAGAGTCAGACTGATGCAGAGAGGCTGGGGGGCAAGCCAGTTAAAAGCCATTTGCTTTGCTCTCTCTCTCGGTCTCCCTTTAACGGGTTCATTTCACGTCACTGGCACGCTTTGGGCCTGCCTGGTGGGACTGGCACACGGCTGCGCTCAGACCATTGCACAGCCGGTGAGCTGCCGCTCCGGCTCTGCTAGGGGAGTGGAGCCCTTACAAACCGAGCGTCACCTCCTTCCACAGGCCTTTCAGCCAGAGCCGCCCCGCAGGGCGAACCCCTGCCCTGCTTATCGCCCCGGAGTTGAGTTCCCACCACGGGTTCACCTGGGCCTGGTGCCTGCGTGGAAAAGGGAGGCTCTGGGGCAGGAGGCAGGGGCGTCTCTTGCTGGCCCATCAGCAGTGGATGGGATTCAGTAGAGAAGTCCTGACTGTGGGCAGAGAGAAGGCTCCATAGTGTGTTAACTTGGCAGGAGCCGGGGGCGGGTGGGTGCTATAGGGGAGCAGAGGGGGGGCCCCCGTCTGGGGAAACGTGCTGATTGCTCTCAATGCTCCTCTCTCCTGTGCGGATCCAGGCCTAGGGATAGAAGCAGTTGTGGGGATCACCTTCGCAGCGTTCTTAATCGGCACGCTCCTCACCGCGGCGCTCTGGTGCATTTACTCCCATACCCGTGAGTATCTGCTGCTTCGCCTCGTCTCTGCTCCCGTCACCCCCGTCTCCGTCCCTCTGCCCCGCCCCCACCGCATGGTTCCCAGTGCCATGGCTTTGGGGGGAGCTCGGTCTGCTCAGCCGGAGCCGGGGTCTCTCTTTGGAGTGCTTCGGGGCAGGGGGACTCCTCGGCTGGCAGGTGCTGGTCAGCTGTTGGTCTGCTCCAGGCTCATACCTGCTCCAGGATGTGACGCAGCCTTCGTGCTATAGTGCTGGTGCCCAGCGAGAGACGCTTCAGGCCAGATCCCCAGCCCGTGCAGCTGCCCTGTAGCCCCATCCCACCTCGAGCCAGGGAAGATGCTGGCATGTTGGTACAGTCCACCCGGCCCTTGTCCCGAGGCCTCCAGCGGGGCGCGAGGATGATTGTTGCTGGGGTGAGGCCCCGGCTCTGTCCGAGGCTCTCACGGCTGCTGCTCCGGGAGCCTTGCTCCTGTTCCCAAGGGCAGAGCAGTTGTTCCATCTGCCTTGCCTGGAAGCTTATCTGCAGAAAGCACCAGTATCACAACAAAATCCTGCAGCCTGTTGCCTTCTCTCCCTCCTGACTAGGCCGGCCAGTCCCAGCGGGGACCAGCTGATCATTTTATCTCTGGCCACTCAGGCCTTTTCCTTCCAGGGCCAGTGTAAACACAGGGGCAAGTGGCTTATCTCAGCACTGAAAGGGTCATGATCGGGCAGGGGCAGGAGGAGCCGCCACATGCTCCCTGTTCCCTCCTCAGCCCCTGACTGGCCGGGAGCAGCCCCTCTGGCCTTGCAGGGGAAATAACAACCCCTGGCGGGCGCCTGCCTAACATTTTCCATTTTCTCTGACATGTAACATACTCCAGGCCCCATGGCCAAGCTGCAGCCCGTCTCCACCAACGCCCCGGCCTCCGAGAGCAGCAGCCCCAATCACAGCATCGGCAGCACCCAGAGCACCCCCTGCTCCACCAGCAGCATGGCCTAGGCAGCAGGCCACCCGGAACCCCCACCCCTCGGGGAGAGAGGGGCTGCCCGGGAGCTCCCGCTCATGGACCTCAGCGGAGCCGCAGGCAGCTGAGCTCCCCGCCCCAGGGACAGCTGGGGGGGAAAAGACAGTGGGGCCCGTCCCTCGTCGGCTGCTCCGCTGGACAGGCACAGCTGAGAGGAGCAGCCACACCAGCACTTTTCTGGGAGCAATACGCCCACCCGCTCGCCACGGACCCAGCCAACCCAAGGAAGGTACCAGCAGCATGGTACCAGGCCAGGCCACAGGCCGGGAGCGGGAGCACGAGGACCAGCAGACACCACGTAGGGAGAGCGGGTGGCCCAGGGAGACTCACTTCTAGGCCAGTCGTTCTCTGCCCAAAATCCCTCTAACTCTCCCCTGCAGCTGTTCAGTGGCCACCTGAGAGGGGCTGGGGGCATCTGTCCATTTCCTAATGCAGAGATGCCCCCGCCCCACCCAGATCCTCCCCATCCTGCCCCCTTTGCAGGCTGCCCCAGGAGAGGGACCAAAGCCTGACTGGGGTGTAAGGCCTGAACTCCCCTCACTGGGGTCCCCCTAGTCGAGGAGTGGGCTCGGCTTGTGCTGCCGCTGCCCAATTCCCCGGCTAGAGGTGAAAGGCCCCTGCTCACTGCCAATCCCTCCTGGCCCCAGCTGCAGAATCACTGTCTGCGAGAGCCGTGGGATACAGTCCATGAATGTGTCCACGCAAACGCGCTGTCGCTCACGGCAGAGCTTAAGTCAGCATGAGCCCAGCCCTTTCCCCGGCTCAGCCGCAGCCAGTGAGCTCCCGAGCCAGCTGCTTATACCCAATCCAACATGCACACTCCCCCCAATCCGCCTGTCAAGGCGCTGCCGGTCTCCCACCTTGTCGCAGGTGGGGCAGCTGAAATCAGCAAGTCCCCTAGTGGCACCTGGGTGCTCGGCCAGCAGCTGCGCGACCGCAGTCAGCCAGGCAAGGGGGGGTCAGGCTCCCAGGCAGGGCTAGTGGGAGGGGCCAGACGGGGTTTTCCTGCTGGAGGGATTCGTTCCACCCCAGCCCGGTTCCTTGTCAGGGCCCCACTCCCACGGATCTGGGCAGGCAGTGGGGAATGATTCCGCTCCCCTGTCGCCCCCCCGCAGGAGCAAAGCCATGCCACTGGGCCGCTGGAAAGGCATGGGCACCCGGAGAGCAAATAGGAAGCTGGGAGTCAGCTCCCCTGACTGTGGCGGGCAGGGAGAGCCCCCTTCCCACGGTCACCCGGCTGGGCGGTGGCACAGAGCCCAGGGCCAGGCCGTCATGGCCCCATGGGGCTGTAGCACACCCAGGGTCCCTTTCTGTATATACCCCGCTAGCCCTGCACGGTTACCCAGCGGCGGTGCTGAGGGGCGGCAGTTGCTAACGGAAGGCGGTCAGCTCTGCACCTTTTCTTTTTGTACCAACCCAAATCATGCAGGCTGGGGGGCGGAGGCGGCGTAGGAGCCGAGCTGCCTTCGGCCTGGCCGAGCGGGTATTTATGTGTGTGCCAGACCCAGCCCGAGGGCAAGGGGGGCGAGGCTGGGCCCTGCCCTGCCTCCCCCGCCCCGGGGTTGGGTCCAGGCACCGGCAGGCCACCACGCCGCCTGGCCTTGGTCTGTAAATATGTGCAGTGACCCCGTGTAACCACGATCATGTATAAATAAAATGTGTCTTGGGTTGACCGGAGCCTGCGGAGATTATTCCTGGCCCTGCCCAGCGCTGGGAACGGGCCCCCAGAAAGGCCCCAAACAGCCCAGGCCCCTTTCCAGCTTTTCCTTGTTTAGCCCGGCCCAGCCACAAACCCCCTGCAGCGTGGCCTGGGGGCGCCAGCGGGGGAGCCTGCAACTGCCAAGGCCCACGCGCCCTCTCACTGGGAGAGGCAGATGCTGTTCGGGTTTCCATTGCATTGTGCACAGGCAGCTGTGCACGCGGCCGGCCCCCAGCAGCTGGGCTGGCCCAAAGAGCATGGCCCGGGCCCTGGCCCAGCCCCACTTCGACAACAGGAAACCCCGAGCAGCCGCCTGCTCCCCAAGCGGCAGAACGTGGCCCCAGGGGTGAGCTCCTTCCTTGGTCCCAGGCGGCCCGCCGGGCTCACCCCCGCCCCAAGTGGCCCTGGGCTGCCAGAAAGGGCCAAGCTGCCCCAGGTGGGTGGGGGAACGGCGGAGCCAAAGCCAGCTCTTACGCTGAGCCCCGGGCTGGGGGCTGCCTTGGGGGCTGCCGTGGAAGATGCTGCTCCTGCGGGTAGCGCTGCTGCCGTCAGTCCCAAAGGCCTTGGGTTAGCTCCCTGCCCCAGCCCGCAGCTCAGCTAAGCCACCTGGGAGCCACTCCCTGAGCAGAGCCAGCCCCGGCCCCACCTTGGCCAAAGCCAGCCCAGCACCCCACTTCCTCCCCCGAGCGGCCTTGGCTGGGGTGCAGGTGCAGCAAGAACCCTGCAAAGCGAAGCAGGAGAAAGCAGCTCCCTGCGCGGACGCTCCTGCTTTTACCCGGGCACGGGGAGCTGCTGCGCTGCGTGGAAGGGACCAGCCAGCTTGGCCACGGTGAGAGGAAGCTTCATGTGAGCCTGGACTAACTCCCCCTGATGCTGGTGCCTGGCTAGTGTCAGCAGCCCCATGAGTAGCTGTGCCCCCCCCCGGGAGCTGCAGTCGGCTCGCCCAGATTTACCACCACCCACGTACACCACCCAGATTTACCACCACCCACGTACATGGTAACTGGGTCCTTGAGCAGCAGCACCCAGGCCAGTGCCGTGTTCACCAGCTCCCCCATCACCCCACCCTGCAGGCCCAGTGGCCGGCCGGGGGCCACGTGCAGAAGGGGGTGGTCGGGATCCAGGGATGAAGCCAGCTTGGCTAAGCCCTGCAGGAAACACCTGTGCGCAGATGGGCGTCCGCTAGGCAAAAACCTGGCTGGGGCCCGGGGTACTTGGAGCAGGACCCAGCCAAGATTTATTAATAGCCAAAAGCCACGGGGCTCCCTCAGCAGCAGCTTCAGCCCTGCCCGGGACTCCAAGCGGACAGCCCAGCCCATGCCCCAGTGCCCCGTGGCGAATGCAGTGACACGGCCAGGCTGGGGCAGGGAACCCGCCCACTCCGCAGCTGTTCCATTTCACTGCATACCCACCCAGGCCTGGCCCCTTCCCTTTGCACTGTATTGAGTTAGGCCAGCGCCTCCCTCATGCCCTTCGCAGCACACACCAGCCTGCACTGGGCATCAGAGCAGCCTCCCGCCTGAAGCCCCCCCAGGCCTGCGCCCTGATCCTAGAAACCTCCCTCCTGAGAAAGCGGGGCAGTGAGCGAGGTTTAAAACTCAAGAGCTGGGCGCAATCCAGCTGCTGCCTCTGGGCCAGGCTGGTGGCACGCTTAGCGCCAGGCTCCGGAGCAATCGGCAGGGCAGAGCTGGAGTAACCAGCAGGTGGAACCCAGCCAGGGCTCAGACACAAAGAACTTCATCATCCAAACAGTAACTAATTCCCGTTCGGAGCTCAGCAGAGCCATGGGGCGCGCACCAGCCCCTGCTCCGGTGCCTTGGGCAGCCCAGGTGAGGCCCACACCTGGAAGGCGAAGAGCCCGTTGAAACGAGCAGCCAGGGGGACGCTGCTCTTTCAGGAGCAGGCCCTTAGCCTGCCTCGGTTTCCCCACCGGCAGCGGGAGGGTAATTTTCCAGCCCCCACCAGGGCCATGGGGTTAGGCTAGGTAAGGGGTGTCACACAGGACTCCAGTGCTGCCTGGCAGCACAGCTCGGCCCCACCCGCCCAGGAAGGAGACGACCGTACAGCGCTACAATGAGCGTGATGTTTATTTACATCAACAGGCCAATGGAGCGGACGCTCATGGAACAGCAGCACCATTGCTTCACTTTCAAAACTCATCTCCCAGAAAGCAATCGGGAAATTTAATCAGTATTATTTCAAGTTACAGAAGATTTAATAAAAACCCTTTTGCTAGTTAAATTATTGGAGACTCAGTAACATTTAGTCTTTAAACATCATCGGAGGCTGGACACGGGGAGCGACTTCCAACCTCCCTTCCTGCTTGAACCCCCAATCTCCAGGCTGCAACCAGAGGCAGGCCTGGCTCCAACGAGCCTCTGTATCACAGCAGGGCCCGGAGGGGCCACCGCGCCAAAGCACAGCTCTGTGGCAGCGCAGAGGGGCCCAGCAGGCTTCTCCCCGTCTGCGCTGCCAGAGGCGGCGGCGTAGCCCAGCCCCCGGGAGAGGGGCCCCGTGCAGCAGGCCGCGGGTCAGGCGTCTGTTGCTAGACCAGTTGCACAGGAGGTTCTGCTAGGAGATCCGTGGATCAGGCAGCAGCAGCAGCATTATTCCGTCACCTGGACCCTCCCACGGAGTGGCTGGGCCACAGGCAGTCAGTCCGCTGGGTTTGCTGAGAGGGGAACGTGCTGGGCCCAAGCTTTCAGCAGTTTGAGATTTACCCAAGTCAACCCCTGAATCCCCCTCACTGGGGAGGGGTTAGGGCATCAGACACATGCCCTGAGGCCCGGCCAGGTCACAGCCCAGGCTGCCTTCAGCAGACACAGAAACAGGCACTGGGGCAGTAAAGGGGGGAGGGGGAGGACAGACACTTGCCAGCTAGACGGCCCAGCCCCCACACTGCCTGCCCAAGCACCCCGGCACCGCATGCGTTCGAGGCTGGGGTTCAAACCCCAACCTCCCAGCCTGGCCTATGTGCGGAGGGGACCAGCCAATGCCTGCGCACTGGGCAACAGAAGTCTGGATACAGGGATACAGCAGAGGGGTGGCTATTAATCACTGGGTCAGGCCATGGCTGGGCTGGCACAGCTGGTACTCTGGTGTGAGCAGAGCCTGGCACATCCTGACCGTGCCATGCATCTGGGCACTCCAGTGAGCACAGAGACCATGGAGTGCAACCAAGACCTTTCCCCCCCGCCCCCCAAACGCCCCCTAAAGGCTGCCCTGATCACAAGTGGCTTTCAAGCACCGATGGATCTCTGGGAACATGCTTGCCCCAGCCTGGCTGGGTTTTCGAGCGGGGGCGGCTAGCTCGCTGCCTGGCCTGGTGCAGGTCTCAGGGGGTTTCTGCAAGGAGCGCGCCCCCAGAGGACAGCAGGAGACGCTGGCTGAGCTGTGACGACACCAGGCGGCTCACGGCCTTGGAGCTGGGAGCCAGTTTCCACAGCTCTTGCACCAAAGGGACTCGGCTCCTCCAGACAGGTGCTTCCTGAAGTCCCTCTCAACAAGGCTCCCTCGCGGCTCAGCCTGAGAGATCAGCCCGATTCCCAGCACCCAGTGTTTGCCCAGACACTGCTGGGCGATGAAGCTGTCACCCTGAAAGCGACCTGGGCAGCGGGCCAGTCGCCAGCACAAACTCCACGAGAACTGCATACGGTCCAGAAAGCAGCCCAGCTCCTCAGCTGCCAGGGCTTCCCGACCTCCAGCCCCATATGCCCTGCCCACCAGTCCTTCATAGTTACTGTCCAGCAGAGAGCGAGCCTGGCCCGCCGCCCGGCCCACCTGGGCACCAACAGAGCAGGTCGGGGGTGGGGGGGATCACCCACTTTGCACACGGCATGCAAAGAGCCCTCGCATCCTGCTGCCCAGCACTGGATCTCAGCCCCAGTGCACAGATCTCTGCACCGGCGGGGGCACAATTCCTGCATAAGGCCCCTCTGCACTCAGGACCGACCTGCCTACACAACACTGGTGCTGGCGCCCATGGACCCCACTGCCCCGGCGTTGGCCTGCGAGAAGCTCACACATTGGGGCACCGTGAGAGACTCCTTGGCGCTACAGTGCCTGGATCTCACCCTTGCGGCTCTGCGCCTGGCGCACGGCTCCCACTGCACTCCTGCCCTTCGATCACAGGCAGTTCCAGCCGGACCCCGAGCCAGACACACCCCAGCACTAACGGCCTCTGACGAGCACCCAGCCAGAGCTTCTGGAGCCGATTCCACATGCAGATGGCAGGACCTGGCTGCATTCAGCCAGGGCGAGCCCAGCCCCAGAGGAGCCAGAAGGGCCTGAAGTCGCGAGACTCAAACCCATCCTTGGACCGCGCATCTGATAGAGGCCAGGGAGGAGACAAAGGCACCAGGGCGGGGCGGGACGGGGCTCATTCGGTGGGGGGGTGAGGCAGCTCCCAGTGAAGGCAACGCACCGGCCAAGGGAGGCTGATGCTCCGTTGGGCGTCTGCCCCGATGCTCACGCCTCCCTCTGAATGCCTGGCGGGGGAGGGCCTCACCATGGCAGATGAACACTGCCCTCCTCAGCCCCCCCGTGGGACCCAGAGACTCGGGTAGGGAGAAGGCAACACAAGGGCAGAGAGCGGGAATTCCACCCCGGCCCAAGCAAGAGCTCCCCGCCTGTCTCGTCCCTGGGGAACATCTGGCAAACGTACAGTGCAGCCAGTCCCCGCGGGCTGAGATCAGCTGCTGGGTCCTCACCCCAGGCCCCGCATCAGCCCAGGCAATAGGGACGCCAGCATGAGGGCAGTGACCAAATCCTGGCACGGGGAGGTGGGGTGAGGCTGAACGTGAGAGTCCTGGTGCCAGGCTGCGGATGGCACTGCCGTGAGGGCTCAGCACGAGATCCCGGTGCCGGGGCGTGGGCCCTGGCCGCCTCAATCCCAGTCCTAGGGGTGGATCCAGCCGCCGCGAAGGGCTCAGCACAAGAATCCCAGCAGCACGTGCAGTGCCCAGCCCCACCTCGGGGGGCAGCAGGCTCAGGGACCACCTGGTAAAAGGTGCCTGGGAATATTCAAGTAAACAGCAAAGAGCGGCACGGAGGCCCCACCCACAGGCACCTGCTACTGCGAGAGCGATTGGTCGAGCAGCTTCAAGACACCGCCCACCAGGTGCAGGCTTCCCGTGACCAGCACGCGGATGGCAGCCGCTTCCTTGAGCAAGACAGCGCCGGTGCCCGCCACGGGGTGCAGGTGGAGCCCCTTGGTGGCGGGCGCCTGGAAGTGCGGGTCCCTGCCCTGGGTGATCCACTGCAGGGCGTGAGAGATGCAGGGGAACACCAGCGAGTTGGAGTTGAGAGGGCGCTCGGAGGAGGGCACGAAGAGCAAGGGGCTGCGCAAGGGGGCTGGCTTCAGCCGGCCGCCCACCCCCTCCATCTGCATGGGGGGAGACAGCCAGAGGTCCTGCCCCACCTTCTCCTCCATCAGCCGGTTCCACTTCTTCTGGTTCTCCAGGCAGCGGGTCAGCATGTTCTCCAGGGTGACATTGAAGTTCTGTTGGTCTGCAAAGGGGAGAACAACGAGTTGGCATCAGAGCTGCCTTGCGGATGCTCCCAACCTGCCAGTTTTAATGGCCTCTCTGGTACACACTGGTACATGGGGGAGCCCGCCCAGCCCCACGGCCTGGGGAAGCAGCACACGCATCCCCGAGAACCCTGATCAAAGCTATCTGACCAGCACTGCGGACAGGGTCCAAGAATCCGCAAGAGACCCCGACCCCCTGCAGAAAAATCCAGCACGGAGGTTTCCAGGGGGAACTTGCCCCCACCCCAAGCATCGAGCCAACCCGTGCCCCTGGGGCAGGAATATTCCCCACACAGACGTCCCCCAACAGGACGGGCAGGGCAGAATCCGAGCCAGGCAGGGCATGTCTGCTCCAGGGCAGATCCCCTCCGCGGGTACTGACCTGCGTTCCCCACCGCAGACACCTCCGTGAAGTTGGGGCAGAAGACGGCGTAGTCAAACCGGCAGGGCTGGGGCACAAGAGACACAGCATCAGCACAACGTCCACACCGGCACAGGGGCTGGGTACTGCAGCCTTGGGCAGCCCGCACGGGGGGGAAGGGGGAGGACAAGGCGGGATTCAGCTCCTTACAGGAAGGACCTTGGCTACTGGCTCAGCATCCGTCATTATTCCTGCTGGAACCATTGCAAACCAACAGGGGCACGTTTGGTCTAAGCAGGGACCAGGTAGCCAGGACGCCTGGGTTCTATTGCTGCAGAGGCTACTGGGTAAAGCAGCCAACCAGCCCCTCCCCCTTCTATTTTCACTTCTGCCACCAAATGGGGGCAAATCCAGCTCCCAAGACTCGCTCCCGGGATCGCCCCCAGCCACTGCACAGGGAGGCTGGAAGACCCGGAGTCACCGGGGAAGGGCTGTTATAGGAGACAGAGGTGGACTGGACTCTAAGGGGCATGGCTGGGGGACAAGAGTGGGGCACTAGCACCACCTGGTGGCAGCCTGCGGAATGTGTCAAAGCAGACCCTGAACAGCCAGGCGGGTGCAGGGGAGGGGTCAGAGTCAGACACCACTGCAGGCCCCATGGCTCTGAACCCACCTGGTACTTCAGAGCCCTCTGCCAGCGCCCACCCGAGGCCGGCGTTACCCCAGGGCACGGAAGGGGAGAATGAGGAACTGAGGGAAACAACTTAGCCAAGGGTTGGGGCAGAGCTGGGAATAGAACCCAGGAGTCCGGGCCCCCAGCCTGAGCTGGATGGTGACAGCCTCAGCTACCCGCAAGCATCATCTGTAACCGCCCTCCCTCAATTTAAATCCATTTGATCCACTCTCCCCACCGGGTCCAGCAGCCCCCCTGCCGCCAGCCCATTTTCTGCCCTTACAAACCCACCTGCCCTGCCCAGCACCGGCCCCCCCTCCCCAAGGCACAGTGTCTCACCAGCAGCAGCTTGAGCAGAGCAGCTGTGTCCCGGTCCCCCGTGGCGTTGAAGAGAAGCACCCGGACCTCGGAGCCGCTGCAGACGAGACGGGCCCAGCCTGGTCAGCTGGGGGGCTCTCGCTCCCAGCCCCACTCCGGAGCTGGCTGGGCGAGCTGCTGCCTCCTCGCAAGGCCCAGGAAGTCCAGCAACCCCGACCCAAGGCCTGTCCCACCCTTGGTGGGACAACAGGGTCCCGTCCCCATCCACCCTGGTGTCCTGGGACGATGCGGGTTGCTGAGACAAAGCCTCAGCCCTCCTCCCCTGCCCTGCCTACCACCCCCAAACACAGCCTGCTGGTCCGGGGCCCACCTCCCTCCAGCAGGGAAAGGCAGGTGCTCGCACCCTTGGCATGGCTGATGGGCCGAGATGGGCCACAAGAGCCTCATTCTCAACCCAACCGGCACCTCCCTGGGAAATCCCCACATAAGCCTGCTCCCTCCAGCTGTGCTGGGTGGGGCTCAGGCACAGCCTGTGACAGCAGAGCGATGGCTCCCCCTCCCCGTCCAGCGCCTCCTTACTCCACAGGCTTCTCCTCGTTGAGGGCTGCCTGGCGGAACCAGCGCACGCAGGCCTGCACGCTGCTAGTGGTGTGAGCCCCGTCGATGAACCACGTCACCGGCCCATGCTGCAGCACCTGGTTGCGGCCCAGCCACTCCGTGTCCTGTAAACCTGGGAGGGGAGAGGGGTCAGGCCCACCCGGCAGGGACTCGCTGCCCCCTACACCAGTCCCTGGCATCAGCCGAGTTACCAGCCCCCTGGCGGGCCCGACCCAGCTAAGTTGTGGCAGCGTGAGAGGAGTGGGGACAACGGGATCCGAGACCGGGGGGTGCTGGTGTCAGAACAGGCCTGGCTTGTTAAGGGCCTGGGGACTGGCATGGGGCCCTGCTGACAGCACAGTGACTCATCCACCCTGGGGCCCGCACATAGGTACGTTAAACCCACCCAGAGCCATTCCTGCAAAACCTTCCTGGGGCACTTCACTGTGGAGACCCCAACACCACCACCGGACCCCCCTTCCCCTTATTCTGGTACCAAGCTCCCCCAAGCCCTGCGCTGCACCAGCCCAGGCTGCTGGCATCCCCCCGAGGCAGCCAGCCTCACCCGTTCCAGTGCTGGCTGCGGGGGCACCGCCCCGTGCCACAGAGGCAAGGAGCCCGACTGCGACTTGGGAGACCTGACTTCAGTTCCTTGCTCTGCCACAAACCCCTGTGTGACCTTGGGCCAGTCACTTGGTCTCCCCGTGCCCCATTGGTAAAACAGAGGTAACAGCCGTGAGGATAAGCCCATTAAATATTGAAGCTACCGACTGCTTTGCACTGCGCAGGGACCCCGTATGGGGCACAGTACGGGGGGGTAATAGCGGAGCGGAGCGAAGGCCCCTCTCACTCTGCAGCAAGGGGCAGAGCAGCGGGCAGCCCCCTAGGGCAGGTGGTGGAGAGACAATGACCCTTAGCCAACAAACAGCCTGGGAAATACCCACACGGGAGGCGGGGGGAGGTCGGGTTGGTACTGGAGGCCGGTGATGTACAATTGCCCTCAGCACTTGCTGGCAGCCCAGGAAGCACCAGGCTCCTGAGGGTTAAAACCGAGGAAACAGGAAGAGCTAAAGGGCAGCGAGTTCAAAATGTCAACGCTCAGGGTGGGCCGGGGGCAGAGTCCAGGGCTCTGCCCCTTGGGACCGACGCACGAGCGGTTACTGCCCACAGCGCTTCGTTATCGCCAACGAGCGGCAGCTCCGGCCTGATCCCAGCTAGCCAAAGCCAAGGGCAGGCACTAGCCAGGGGAGCACAACAGAGCACCCAGGAAATGCCCAGGGCAGGCAGGGGGCACCGGAGCAGCAGTGGGGTGGGACACACCCACATCCTTACCCTGCACCATGGAGCTGCTGGGCCTGAATGCAGGTGCCAGGGGCACAGGTCTTTTGCTTAGTAGCTCCGCGCCTGGCTGCAAGTCCTTCTGCTCCCCAGTACCTGCAAGGAGATGGAAGCTGGGCTCAGTCACCGTTCTAACAGCCCCACACGGCCGCCTGTAGCCCTCCTGTCACTCGGCCATCCCTCCTCGCACACAACTGGACTCCAGTCAGCCTGGGGGAGCCACCCCGGGGTACGTGCCATAGAAACCAGGGTGGATTGATTTAAATCGAGGTGACTGAAATCACCGAGTTGAAAACCTCAATTTAAATCATGGATTTTCATCCAGGTTTCCACTTGCACTTCTGTTCTTTTCTAGCGAAAGGTGCATCCTCGTGGACTGATACAAGCCTCAAGGAACTTTCACACTACATTCGATAGTGCTCGCTACCTCTGCACATTCACTTAAGCAATTATATAGCTTCATCTTTTCATATTCTTGGTAATTGTAGGTTTTTAGTATGTTAGAAAATGGTGTCTGATGCACTGCTTCTATACTAGATCATTAGCATTTTACTCATGGGTTGTCAGGCTGCATTAGGATGGTAATTGGAATCGCATTACACCCAAAACAGCACGTCACATTTAGTTTTAAACAAAACCACCTTCAGTGTTTTGGATACACAAACTGCAGTGTTTTTCCATGAGCTGGAGAGTAAGTTTCCAGGGTGGGTGGAGTTGTAAATATTCATAATTTAAAACTGAGCCAATCAGAGCTCTGGTGGGGAGAAGCGATAAAATAGGAGTCAGAGACCTCCCAGGTGGGCTCACTGGAGCTCCTGAGGAGCTAAACGACGGTGTCTCCTGGAGCCAGAGGCTGGGTCCCAGCGCCTCTGATGACTTTGCCAGCCCCTAGGCCCCCCACAGGATCCAGGCCCCCCACAGGATCCAGCCCTTAACACAGTACGTGACCCAGCACACTGATAAAGCTCCAAAGTTAAATATTTCCCCCCCGCTTCTAACTTTGCACAGAGAAGCAGCCAGGAACTCAAAGTCTTCAGAGAGGCTCATCCACACTGAGTTTGAATTGCAATGTTTCAAAGGGGTATAATAGGTTTAGACCTTAACATATTTTGTATTAAATTCACAGTTCGTTTTAAAACAGGTTTATTTTTAAAAAGAAAAAAAATTACGATTTAAATAAAATAAAAACTATCCTAAGTATCCCCCCTCTTCCCCAGCAGGGCCCCCCGTTTAGCATAGCCCCCAGCACATTGGTAACTCGCTGGCTTGTATTTGCAGGGTGCAGAGAGCCCTGCCCCCAGCCTCCCATGAAGCGCCAAGGGGCTCCCACCTAGAGTTCCTCACCGGGCACTTGGGAAAACACCAGTCAGGGCGTCTCCAGGGGGCTGCGGCTGGGAACACAAAGCCGGAGGGCTGGCTTCACATCCTAGGTGCCAGGCTGCGGGGAGGGGAGCTCTGCTCAGCAGCACCAGGCTGGATGGTCACATGCTGCGTACCCGGCCCGCCGGGAGCCCTGCGAGCACACGCACCGAAGTGCAGCCCAATCGGGACCTTCCCGGAATCTCCTTGGAGAGACGCCCCAACCCAGGAACTAGAGCAAGGGCTGGAATGCGCCGTTCAGCGCAGGGAGGGACGGCTCCCTCCCCATACGCACAAGCTCCCCCGTGCCGGGGCCAAGCTCCTTACCCTGATACCCCTGCTGCTGCAGCCAGGCCCGGGAGAGCTGCAGGGCCAGCGTGGCATTGGATCGCTGGTGCTCGCCCGCCAGCCCCAGCTGAAGTGCCTTATCGTCCTCTTCAAAGGCATCCAAGTCAGGGCACAGGTAAAGCGGGCACTGCACGGAGAGAGGGGCAGAAGGTGAGCCCTGCCCAGCTCACCCACCTCCATGGGGCAGCTCCGCCAGCTGGCCGAGAGCCCCCCGGCGGGTTCTGCCGACCTACAGACCAGGCAGCAGCAACCGAGGCAACCCCACCCCAGGGCCCTGTGGCTCATATTCATGGGCTGTCACGTTTCCATGTGGCCCTGCCTCTCCAGGGATGGCCCCTGAGGGGCGCCGGCACCAGCAGCGCCCACACTCAGCTGCTGCCCAGGAGAAATGGGGGAGCCCCTGGGATCACAGGCCTGGGGCCACCTTGCAAAAGATCCAGAGTGAGGAGGGGCCACAGGAGCCCAACCCTCCCTGGGGAGGAGAAAGGGGGTTGGGACCCAAGGCCCCTGGCCAGCACCATCCAAGGGGGCAGGAGCCATCTGACATCCCAGCCCCTGCACCTGGCGTGGGTGCAGCAGGGAGAGTCGCCTCCCCGACCCAGTGACAGCAGCAGGATGCCCTCAGAGGGGGCAGGGGGACTCAGGGGAGGCATGTATCTAACAAGAACTCACCGGGCTCTCCCTGGCTCGCTCCCTCAGCACCTCCAGGGGCCGCTCAGGCTGGGGCACTGTGAATGCCGGCACGCCAGGCTGAAAGCAACACAGATGTAGTCACAGGCCCCGGATCCACGGCCTCCCAGGCTGTCCCCCCATCCCCACGCAGACACCTGGACTCCAGTGACAGGCAGCTGGTCAGGAGCAGACCCGGACACCCAGGGGCAGACCCGGACACCCTCACTCAGATTCAGAGCTTGCCTCTCAGATGGGCCCCCACCCCCATGCTGCCCTGTGGCCTCCTGCGCCTGGGGAGTTTCACTTCCCAGATGCGGGCAGGAGCCGGAGCCACCACAGCAAACAGACTTGGTCCTGCTGAACCAGGAATCTGGACCAGCCCGCTCAAGGCTGTCAGAGATTCCCCCTCTCCCCACAGGGCCCCGCGGTCTGTACCTTGAAGATGCCCCCTTTCTGCCAGGCGATTTTCTCAATGGTGTCCCCCAGGATGCTGGTGTGGTCGATCCCCAGAGAGGAGACCCCGCACACGATCGGCTTCCTGGAGACAGAGAGAAGGTGAGAGCCCAGCGCCAGGACTCCCGAAGGGCGGGCTCCTCTCCCCAGCTCTGCGGCCAGCCAGCACCCAGGAGGTCCCGGAACTCAGCGCACCGGCTGGCTCATGGGATCGGCACAGAGCCTTTCACCGCCCGGCCCACGGCTGACGCCGAGCCCAGCATGGCTGGAAGCCCCTATCACCTCAGGGACGGTCAACGGCTCCCCTGGCCAGGCGTCCCCGTCACAGCCACCAGGATTGGGCCCCTTTGTCAGCAGAGGGGTCCAGAACTGACCCAACTCCCCTACCAGGCCCAGGCCCTGCTCCGGGGACACCTAGTGGCCTCCACACGCTGGCAATAAGGAGGCGGGCGCCTGGTCCCCGTGCCAGGCCCAGCCTGCTCCTACCTGATGATGTTGGTGCAGTCGTAGGCACCCCCAATGCCAACTTCCACCACAGCCAGATCCACCTGGAGGGGAGACAAGAGCATGTTAAGGGGCCACCGGTGCCACCCGTGCCCAACACGCAGGAAACAAAACGGTCCCATGGCAAAGCCCTGAGCAGGGACAGAGGGCTCAGCGCCCTTACGCAGGGCACGCCCTACCCACAGCAGCCCTTCGGACACACGGGACCCCAGCCTGAACACACAGGGCAGGGACAGGCTCCGATCCAGACTTGCACAGAAACGTCCCAGGCACACACAGGTACCCAGAGAGCTGCCTGCATGCCGGACTGCAGCAGAAAGACATGCACATAAGGGAGCATGAACCCAGGACTTTCAGCTCCACACGAGCAGGCCTCTGCCCCTGGAGGCTAAAGGAGAAGCTCCACTTCTTCTCAGCAGTATTATAGCTTTTACCCTGTGAGCTGCAGCCACTAGGGGGCAACAGTCACACACACAGGCAGTCCCAGGGGGCAGCTACAGCTGTGCAGATCCTAGGACTCTCTTACCGGGCATCCCTAGGAGCAGAACCAGGAAAGGAGGAAAAAACGTGGGAGAGAAAAGGTGGGAGAGACAAAGACCCTGGCCCCATCCCAGCAGCAGATGGCTGGGTGAGACTGGGGCCAGGGAGTGACACGGCCCAGGGCTCTGGAGGCCAGACCCTCCCCACGCACAGCTCCCGCTGGAGCCTATAGGGGCTGCAGCCACTTGGCACCGTGGGGCACTGGCTGGAACCCAGCCACCCGCCCGGAGGGGAGGGAGCGTCATACCTTCTCCTGCAGGAAGACGTGGAAGGCCATGATGGTGAGGAAGCGGAAGTAGGCGGGCATGCCGGCATGGCCGGAGTCCTGCAGGACAGACAGTTACCTGAGGGGACTCCAGGACAGCAGCTCCACCCCAGCCCCATTGCTAAGCCAGAGGACCGGCACGGGACAGACCCTCCTCCCTGCGCAGCCTCAGGGCAGGGACACGGCATGGCCATGGCCCAGCTCATCTGAGAGTTTTACACGAATAGTCGACTTCGCCACGCAGCTGGGGACACCGAGACACGGAGCGGGGAAACTGACTTGCCCAAGGACGCCCAGCAAGGCAGTGGCAGAGCAGAACTAGGGATCCCCTGCTCTGAGCACTAGATAACCCGCCCACACCCAGTCCTTACAAGGAGCCAGCCTCGGGGCAGCGATCTGACTTTGCCTGGTCCCCGAGCAGAGACTCGGTTACTGTACCGCACGGGGCGACTCCCCTAGTGAGGGATCCTACTGGCCTGCCCGCAGGGCACACTCCTGCCGAGGAACGGGCACGCTGGGCTGCAGGAGGCAGCAGCGGCTTATTACCCCCACCCCAGAGCAGCAGCAGCAGCTCCCTGCCCAGAGCTCCCGCCACACACACCTTGGTCTCCTCCAGCCGGTTGTACACCTGCCAGAAGTACTTGCTGAAGAGCTCCTTGCTGATCGGCTGCCCGTTGATGCGGATCCTCTCACGCACCTGGACCAGGTGGGGAGAGCTGGGATGAGGGGAGAACAGACAGTCAGCACCCGGGACAGCTCCTCCATTCCACCCTCCCCAGGGTGCCACTCAGCACCCGGCAGAAGAGACCGACTGAATCCGCCCCCCAGGAGCCACCGGGCCGCCCACCTGTAGAAGCCCGTCTTCAGGCCGTAGTTGCGGAGGATGCGCTCCGTGAAGGCACACGTCGAGCCCTGGAAGAAGTCAGCAGCGTTAACCATAGAGCCAGCCCTCCCCAGCAGCCCCCAGCAACAGAGAACCCCATAGATTGCCTCCCTCCACACCCACAGTGCCACTGCTGCTCTCCTAAACCTCCAGCACCCCCACCCTGAGCATCCCATGACCCATCCCATGGCCTAATTATTTCCCCATTCACCCCACCCTGCGGCGTGCTGGCCCATCACTTACCCCGAGCCCTGCGCCCCACAGAATCCCCTCGCCCCCACGTGCCTCGTTCCACACACCCCTGCAGTGCCCCACGCAACGCCCCCGCTGACCTTGCCCTTTGTCCCAGTTACGTGGATAATGTTCAGTTGATCCAGGTCTTCGACCTGCCAGACAGAGGTTAACAAACCCATGAGAGGGGGGGCAGGGCTGGGGAGACACCCCCGCCTGGCACTGCGCCAGACTGGCGGGAGGGCTCACAGCCAGCCCCACCCAACGGAGAGGCCAGTACAGCCTGGGATCCCCCCCCACCCCCCCGCCCTCCCACCTGGCAGGGAGCAGCGCTGAGAGGGCTCTGCTCAGCCAGGGAAGGGGACGTGACAGCTCTCACCTTCAACCCACTTCGCTCCAAGAAGCCTTTCATGGCCTCCAGCTGCACCTGGGGGTCTCCTCGCTCCCGCTTCACCTGCTCCAGGTAACTGGCATTGGTCTGGAGGGTGTTCAGGGTCCGGATGGCATCCTGGAATGAGACTCACCAGATGAGGCACAGATCAGCTCTCCGCTCATAGGAGGGGATGGTGGCCAAGAGCCAACGCTCCAGCCCCATGTGTGCACCGGAAGGGGGTCTCCTGCTCGCCCACAGAGGAGCCCCTGGCCCTACATACTAAGCTCAGGGGTGCCAGGCAGCCCAAGCCCCCACCCATCCCTGGATCCCAACACACAGCTGCCAGCCTTTGCTCTTCTGGGGAAGGGCAATGTTACCAGCCAGGCTCCCTCGCCGTCAGAGCCCTCATCACGGGTGGGAAGTCAGCCACCTCCAGTGCCACCCACCCAGTCCGTCTCTGCGCCCAGGGCCCTCCAAGGTGAGGTAGGGGGCTCATCAGCCACCCCCCTGTGCCAAGAACCTCGTCTGCCCTGCACCAAGAGCAGTGCTGGAGCATGACAAAGGGGAGCAGTAGGAGCTCACTCCTCTCCCTGCCAGGTGAGCGCTGATCAGAGCACACCAATCCCGGCTTTCGCTTCCAGCCAGCGCTAACAAAGGCTGCAGCACTGTTCACTCACGCGAGGCAGAGCGGCCAGGGCAGAGCCAGCCGCTAGCTCCGTCTGCTCCACAGTGGCCCTCGGCTGCATTCAGAACAGCAGGACTTGCACACGGCTAGCCTGTCTTGGCCCGCTACAGTTATGGGACGGCAAAGCCACAGTCCCAGGTACAGTGCTCGGAGCAGGGGGAACTGAAATCCAGTGTCCTTTAGAGCTAGGTGATTGGCAATGCAGCTCCCTGCCTCCTGCTCAGGGGCCGGGGGAAAAGAGACGACTGAGAACTCTTTAAAAATACACAAGATGAAGGACCACAAAAATAAGGGGCACAAGCGACATCCCAGATGGGAAATCCCCACCCAGGAAGCACTGGAGAGGAAGAGTCTCAGCAGTAATTCCGAAAGCAGCTGCCAGAGGAGGGAGGAGAGGGGGAAGGTGCGTGAAATCAGCCCTGATAACTATTTCCAAGGCACGAGGAGCGGGGACAGAGCGTACGCCGATCACGAGACAAGCCCCAGGAACGCAAGCTGAAGCATTGGTGTAACAGAGCCCCAGGGTGTGTTGGGTGGATCCACGGGCAGTACAATCCGCCCACAGTCTGCACCAGAACACTTCAAGCGCAATATATTTTCACCCATTGCCATTACTAATATTGGTTGTATTGCAGTCGTGCCTAGAAAGCCCGACAGAGACTGGGCTCCCATTGTATTAGGCACGGCAAATATGCATGGGAGAGACCCTCTGCACCAAAGAGTTTACAATCTAAGCAGACAAGACAGTCAGAGGGTGAGAAGGGAAACTGAGGCACAGTGAGTGCCTCACTGTGGCCGAATCAGTACCCAGGGTTCCTGACTTCCTGTACCCCAACCCCGGGATCACTGTATTAGTATCTGGAGCAGAGCATTGAAGGGCTATATAGTCTCACTCGCTTCGATCGTAGCACTGTCTGCGTCAGTGTGTTTTAAGGTCCTGGTTTTCCAAGGCCCAGAATAGCCTCTTTAAATGCTGATTAACACATTTCCCAGGGGTGGCTTTAGTTCGAGTATGCCTCATGCAGAGTAGCAATTTATTGGGGTGTCAAAGTACCTCTGGGGTTAGAGTGTGCAGCTCTGGGAGGGGCTGGATGGTAACCAGATATGCTCCCCACAATTCACCTCTATAAAAAGCACTGGCCACGCTCCTCCAGATACATGTGGCTATTTATACTGGGTGGGACACTGTATCTCCCTGGGTTTCCTGGGAGCAAAGACACTGAACGCACTATCCGCTTCTGGCCTTCTCTGAGCTGAGCCAGAGCTGGATGGGATCAGGTCTTCCCCACACCGCACCAGAACTCCTGCGCCCCTCACATCATGCATTGCTTCCCTTCTCCAACAGGGACAGGAAGCCAGCCCACTACCTATGGTTACCCCAAGCACTTCCCAGCTAGACCCAGGCTCATGTAGATTATTATTAGGCACTATCACAATACAAGGGACTCCTGTCATAAACCAGGCCCTGTTGTGCTAGGTGCTGTACAGACACTTAATGAAGAGACAGTCCCTGCCCCAGGGACGGAAACTCACCTCCATCCTTCATCACTATTACTGATGACTACTGACACCGGGACACCCAAATCACAAAACTGACACTACTCATAACTCAGCCAGGTGTTAAGCCTGTGAATCCCATGTGATCCTGACTCACTTCCTGCCCCAACATCATTTAATTAGACACAAAGCCCCCTCCACATTATGTTCATGCCACATGAAGCTGCACAGTCAGAGCTGGTTTTAAAAAAAAAAAGTTACAAAGTGTAAAAATCAATGTTGAACATGGCCACAGCCCAGACCCTTTTGACTTTACAAGAGGAACTGAGTGAGCAACCCAGCAAGCGCCACAAAAAGTGAGCAAAGACATTAGCTGGGTGCAGCCAGCCACGTTAACGGTGCTTTGGAACATTACTGTTTGCATCATCGGACATTCTGATTCCAGTTCAGCTACCTTCATATTGCTTCAGCAGCGCTTTATGCATTTCATTCCTCTAAGATCATCCAGCAACTATTAACTGTCACTGATTTCCATATAGTCAAAGCTCATTCTTTTGAACACACACACACACACACACACACACACACACACGGATTCTTCAGCTTACATAGAAGAGCTCTCTGATTTAGAGACCTTTTCTACAGGGCATTCTCAGGATGCAATTTTCAAGTGTAACTACCTGATAGTTGACACCTGATATCTGATCAGTTTTTTCCCCCAAAACTTAAGTCAGGGACATCCTATCAATCAGTGCCAATCATTTGCTACATTAAGATTCAAATGTAAGCTGTTGTGATGAAAAAAAGTGATATTGTTATTTGCACAGCAGTGATTTCATTTAATTTGACAAAATGCAGGAAGTGCAGCTTTGCTGGTTTGGATGCAGGCAGAGGATGAAGGAAGGGCAGCTGGTGAAAGCAGTAGAGCAGAAGAGAGTGACAGGAAAGAGATGCAGAGGAAGTGATGGCTGGATTGCATCAAAGAAGACGGTAAGCAGGTGGACCTCAATGCTGCCTCAGACAAAGACAGTGGAAGCTTGCACGACAATCTTATGCCTCTGTTTGTCAGAGATGGATGGCAGGAGAGAAATCACTTGATCACTACCTGTTAGGTTCACTCCCTCTAGGGCACCTGGCCTTGGCCACTGTCGGTAGACAGGACCCTGGGCTGGATGGACCTTTGGTCTGACCCAGTATGGCCGTTCTTGTGTTTTTATATAATCCAACCCAAATTGATGGGATAAGGGTGATTTCATTTATTCAGTGGTTTCCCCCACAAAACCAAAGTTGGTTGAATGATTTTTCCCAAATACTTCCCAGCCTTTGTTTGAAGTACTGTGCCGAAAGCCCACTGAAATCAACGGAGTTTGCCCACTGAGTTCAATCAATGGGAAGAAAGTTATGAAGGAAGGAAGCCAGGGAGCTGTAAGTAGAAACCCTTAGGCAAGCTTGGCTATTAGAACCTACTAGGAAGAGAGCCCGACCCCAGTCACCCTGTAACCACTTTGGAGCCCAGAAAGCCCCAGCAGTGCCAGCATGAGACCGGGCCAGGGGCTGGGGGTGACCCACTGAGGCTCTGGCCAGTGACTGTTCTGCATCAGAGCTGGGCTGAGGGCCAAGCCCCCCAAACAGCATCCAAAGCAATTTACAAATAGCACCAACCCCCAGCCCAGCCTCCACCTGTCCCAGATGCCCCCCAACAAGCCCTCGATACTCCCCCCCCCCAGCCAACCCGCATATACAATGTGATGTGCCCATACCAGCCCCACCCCCGGCTAAAGACACGTGCCCCTGGAACCGGCCCCCCGCCAGGCCCCACGTGTCCCGGCTGATGTAACCCGGGCCGGGCCGGGCCGCCCCCACGCCGGTACCTGATACTCCATCCTGGGCACGCGGGCCGGCCTGGTGCTGAAGCGGCGCTGCCCGCCGCCCGCCTCCGCCACGAGCCGCAGCGCGGAGTGCAGCACGCGGAGCCCGCGAAAGCCCATCCCGCCTCCTGCTGACAGGCGGCTCCCGCCGCCACCGAGCCCCGCACCCCTCTCACGTACGTGCGGCTGCGCCCCGCCCACCGCGCGCGCGCGCGCGGGGCAGCGTGGGCCCGCCATCTTTGTGAGGGGCAATGCATGGTGAGAGCGAGCCCGGGAAGGGTGACGGCCGCCATCATTGTGAGGGGCACCTTATTCTCTTAAAGGGCAACACTGCCTTTCATGCTACACACAGTGCTCAATTCACTCCCTACTGAAGGGCCATCCAACCCCCACCCCATAAGTGCATCAGAGAAGACATGTCAGGTCCCACGGTGGAGAGGGCCCATGTTCCCATAGTGTCTGCAGGGGAACATCCCCAGATAAAACCATGTTTGCACATACACACTGCTTAGTACCAAAAGTAGAGGTGGGCAAACTACGGCCCAGGGGCCACATCCAGCCTTTCAGACATTTTAATCCAGCCCTCCTAATCCAGCGGGGGAGCGGGGTCTGGGGCTTGCCGCTCCGTGCATGCCGTGGCCATGAACCACGGCCAATGGGAGCCACAGGGGCGGTGCCTGCGGCCAGGGCAGCACGCAGAGCCACCTGGCTGCACCTCTGCATAGGAGCTGGAAGGGGGACATGCCACTGCTTCCAGAAGCTGCTTGAGGTATGCACCACCCAGAGCCTGTCCCCCTGCCCCATCTCGTGCCCCGACCCAGCCCCCTCCTGCACCCTGAACTCATTTCTGGCCCCACCCCAGAGCCCACAGCCCCAGCCAGAGCCCTCACCCCCCCCCCTCCGCCGCACTCCAACCCCCAATTTCATGAGCACTCTTGGCCCACCATATAATTTCCATCCCCGGATGTGGCCCTCAGGCCAAAAAGTTTGCCCACCCCTGATCTAAAGCCTTCCAGCGCACATGGCGAGGAAAAACCACTACGACATAGGTGGCACTCTGCGTTGTGGATTTCAAGGTCAGCTGGCACCAAGGGGCAGCACAAAGTCCAAGCAATCCTGCTAGTTCAATAAAAGCTGTTTTTATTACAAAATGGAATGTTATGGCAGTGCCTACCTATGAAAACATCACACACCCCACTGAAGGAAACGATCAGCTACAGCCAGGATATTTCAGAGCCTAACCCACCCCCCAGAAAAATACACAGCAGACGCTCCACTTTTTAGTTGAGCTAAAAACCATTCCTGCACTGTCTTCTCCTCACGTTGCAAATACAGGGGCAAGCTGTGCATTCCATCCCATTTAAATAGACACATAGATATCATAGAATATCAGGGTTGGAAGGGACCTCAGGAGGTCATCTAGTCCAACTCCCTGCTCAAAGCAGGACCAAGCCCTAGACAGATTTTTGCCCCAGATCCCTAAATGGCCCCCTCAAGGATTGAACTCACAACCCTGGGTTTAGCAGGCCAATGCTCAATGCGGAGGTCTTTTTTAAAAGGATTTTGGCGAGGACCTAAAAACGATAAATTTAATAGCAAGCTTTAAACACGCCCAAGCCAGATACACCATAGTTGGCATATTCCTACTAAAGCCTCCATTAACCAATAGCTGGAGGTGCAGGCAGCTCTACCTCCGGCTCACCATTCCCATCTCTTAACAGCATTTATAGCTTTAGCAGTGAAGTTAGTATCACGGCCCCAAATTTAAAACAAAATTAAATTACCATCTCGATTCTTCGAGTGTAGGGGCAGCTCCACCACATTCAGCCAGTCTCTCTCCTACAGTTTGCAGGGCTGTTGCTAAGTGAGGAGATTCAACAAGAGATTACAACTGTAGCAAAGACCAGTTTTTAGTACAGGAACCATTTGTTCCTGTTCAGGATTATCATCTACTGCCTGCATCATGGTAGCACCTAGGAGCCCCAAGTCAGGGACCAGGGTCCCATTGTGCTAGGCACTGTACAAACACACAACAAAGACAGTCACTGCCCCAAAGTGCCTCAGCAGAAAACATGCAGGGTAGGACTCATTACTCTAAAGTGGCCATCTTCTGAGATTCCAACACTGCTCTGGAGAGAAAGGAATCAGCAGTTCAGCCACATTTTGTTCTTGCTCATGTCTTGATGCAGGAGCTAACTTGTTAACACTGTTCAGCATTATCTTTGTCAACACGGATTTATCACAAGAAAAATACTGGTTTCTGCATCTAAACTATTTTCTACCAGAGAGATTTGAGTTATCACTGCCTGTGCTGCTAACCTCATCCACAGCAACACCTGTTCTTATTCAAAAATTACACAGTAAATCCCAATTACTTTTTAAAACTATTTTCATCAGTGTAAGGACAGACCGAACAGCTCCAGCCTAGCTGTTAAAGGGGACTTCACCAGCTGAATTACAGGTGTGGGAACTGCTACCTACTTACTCATAGAGCACATCAAAGAGCTGCTGTTCCATTTTTCCCCATTTGTTCAAAAATTCATATAGGGGAGAGAAAAAAATTAAAAACGGGATATATGATTGTTTCTTCCCAACAACTGGCCAGGGCCAGTGCATTGCCTGCAGCCAACTTAATTTGTATCCCTTTAACATCAAAAGCTTCCCAAAACTCCCCACTGTTTCCAAACCCCATCCCAGAGAAGAGATTTACCGTATACATGTCCTTTCTCATCCTTACTTTCTGCTCTGAAGCCAGTTTGATCTCTGCTGCCTGCTGTTTACAGACCTCACACTGGCAGCCCAGTTGAAGGACAAAGGTTATCATTCTGCACACATTACTCTCATTTCAAAGGCTCAGGGTTTTACTCTGGTTTGCCAGCACCACAAAGCAGCTGCACCTTCTAAAACAAATTCACATGAACTGCTGCAGCCACTGAACCACCCCCGGCAGGAGCCTGAGGAAAGAGAGAATTTCCCTTCAGCATAGGAATCCATTAAGATCTCCATAGAGAGTTTCTGCTAGGTGCATATCAGGTTTAATAAGCTCTTGTTGGCAGGATACACGTTGCCGAAGTTAAGTGCAGTCCATTGAACATGTAGTGCATTGGCTCTCTGCACTTGAAAAAAAAGTTACTGCTCTTAATCTAGACCCATGTAAGCAAAGCCAGGTAAAGCGACAGACACAGGAATGCTTGTAAATACAGCCAAGTCTCTAGCTGGCCAGGTGTCGCAGTAGTAATAGCTCATTAAGCATTGCTGCTCTGTCGCTATGGTCAGCACCCAGAGGAGCTGGACAGACATCTGCCATCCGCCACTAACATCCACCCTCAGACTACGAGCAGAATGCGTCCAACTCCCTTCAGATCTGAACTGGTGCTGTTGTCGCACTGGTTAGTGAGTCAGACAGAGGAATACACAGCAGACCAGGGGTCTAAGAAAGGGAACTTTAATTGCAGATTACAACCAAAAGTGGCAGTAGGCTGACCGGAAAGCATGATGAACTTTTATTGAAAGCAACGACTCAGACAGATCCTCCTAGTCAGAGCAACAGTAACAAGCACCCTCACTCTTCTTCCTGTTCAGTCGCTGAAACCCTTTGTTTCTCACAGGCTCTGACCCTGTCTGAACCAGAAGGACGTGCTGCAGTCTTGACCATGGTGCGAGCTAGTTCTCGAATTTGGAGGCGTTTTGTCTGTACCAATCCCACTGGCTCCACACAAGGAAGACACACGCACACAAAGCTCAGTGGCACTCAGCTATGTGACCCTCACCCTACACACAACAAGCAGAAGGAAGGACCACATGGGGAACTGCAGCCACGGAGGAGCAATTCTGATGAGATTTGAGGCAGTTCCCAATGTGGGCCAATCTATCTTGCCAGCGGCATCCGCAGTTCAGTTAACGAGTCACCCAGTCATGTCCTCCAGTGTGGTAAAGCTTGGCTAGTGACAAAACCTTCTCCAACAGTGGCTCCCCAGTAGAAATGACCCATTAGAGCCAGCTACTGGTAAAGAGATGCTATTTCTGGGGGCAGAGGCAGAAACTCTGTGCCACATGGGCTGAGAGATGATCCCAGGCCCTTCGAAACAGCTCCCAAGGACGTCCCTTATGCACACAACTGTAGACAGTTCGTCCAGCCCAACATCTCAGACCAGGGTCTGTACCTCCTTTCCATCAGAGCTGCTGCTACAAGAGACTGCAGAACATAAGGGTATTTCAAAGAAAAACAGCCTGCTCCCTACTCGCTTTTCGGGGCCCCCAGCAGTCAAAACACTCTGTCAAACTCTGTCTGATTGGTTGCAGCTGGATTCCTGCCCTGATTGGCTGGCTGCTGCGGCATGTGTCCACCTCTTCTCCTGGGTGGAGCCAGGTACTCAAACATTGATTGATTGTGGGTGGAGAGCATGTTCTTGAGATCAGAGGGCATCGGGTCCGACCAGAAGAAGTCATGGTTCAGTGCATCGTCACTGTCTATTCTTTGGGCAGGATCCAGAACGAGCAGTTTGTCTATGAGATCCAGAGCGTAGGGGTCTTTGACATAGGCTTTCAGGCGATCCTTAACCTTGCGCTTTTGGCCCTTGGGCAGGTCCAGTTTCTGGTACAGCTCGTACTTATCCACATTTGGCCAAACCTAGAGGGGGCAACAAGGGAGACTAGCCTGAGCGAGAAGACAGCTAAACCGTTTTAGAGCCTGATGTTGGTGCCCTAACTAAACCCCACAGGCATGCGACATTCAGCTGTAGTGGAGAAACAAACCAACCAGTTCTTTCACTACACACCCTCTAGGGTCCCATGACACCCATTAGGGATTTTACTGCTGCAGTCGAACAGATGCCACAGAGACGAGCAGCAGTACAGAACATCCCAGGGCTCCAGCCCATCACAGGGAGTGATACTCACCTCACCCGGCGAGAGGCTAAATTCATCGTTTCTCTTTGGTCGAGGTGCTAGAGCAGGGCAGCGTCTCATTCTGGATACAGTAAACATGCGTGATCTCTTCAAGGAGCAATGCACACCTTGAGCACACCTCTCCCCACTCTTGGGACGTAAGGCTACCCCCTTTAAATGCAGCTGATAGGTAGATTACTGCTCAAGGTCACCCAGCAGGTCTGTCTCGGAGGCAGGATTAGCGCTCAGGATTCCAGGGTTCTAAGCCCATGCCCATACAGTTTCACTGCAGTTTCCCACAGGTGCTGCATTCCCATGTGTTGGGGCCCTTACCTCCGGAGTGATGGATCCACAGAGCTGGCTGATGAGAGTGAGCTGGTGTTGTTCCGTGTTCCCCTGCATGATGGGGCTGCGAGTCCACATCTCTGCCATGATGCAGCCTGCACCCCAGAGATCAATGGGGGGGCCATAGTCCCGTTCCCCTAAAGAGAGCAGCAATAGATTCGCCACTTAGACTCTAATATTAAGAGCTTTACGTGTGCCAGACTGAGAGAACAAAATAGTAAAGGGGACGGGGAAAGAGAAACAAACAAGATGGGAGAATTCCCTATGCAATTTCTCCTCTAGCCAAGCCTCCCACCTACCTAAGAGAAGCTCCGGAGGCCGATACCACAGAGTCACCACCCGGTTGGTGTAGCGGTTGGGCTGACTGTTTTTTGCCAGGCTGAAGGCTCGAGCCAAACCAAAGTCCGCCAGTTTCAGGACCCCATCTCGGGTGATCAGTACATTTGCAGCTTTCATATCCCGGTGCAAGATCTGCACAAAGGAGGGAAATTGAAAGGTTAAGCCATTAAGTCATCTTCCGCTGGATCCAGCTCTATCTTCATCACAAAGATCCCCACCACCAGGAAGGTGAACGGGGCATCAGACCCTGGAAAAGAAACATCGGAAAGTCTAGGATTGGACGTGGATGAACACAACAGAAAATAAACCCATTGGGAGCATCACACCGAGCATGGAGTTGGCTGGAGAGGGAAGTTATAGCTGAGGATCTAGAACTGGTGAGATGTACTGGAACCATAACCCTCCAGTCACTCACAGGACAGAGAGAGCACAGGCAGTAGCATGACAAGCATCCCCACAGTAGCTAATGTGCCTCACCCCTGCCCTGGGAGAGCCAGGGTGAGTTCAGATTACATGGCCCAATCAGTCCTGGGCCCTCAGGTTAGCAGTCACAGCACAGCTATGCATTAGCTCCTGAACTTAGAACACGGGTCACCCTTACATTTGGTTTTCAGGTGTATCGTTTCTTTGGACACACTATTCTGCAGTGTTACAAACACTGTGGTGGGTTGAGAGGACTTGATAAGGATCCTTCAGAGCATCATTCTCCCTCTTTTGAAAACACATCCTACGTTTTCACTTGGCCATCACTGGCTCTGCTAAAGCGTCACACTCCCCCAACCTATAAAAAGGAGCCTCCCAGCATCAAACACTGAGACTGAGAATAATCATTTCTGATTCAGTGCTGAGCCACCCTGAAAAGTACTCACGTCTCAGAGCGTCAGTGTGCAGAACTAGCAGCCCAGCTAGAGACACTGGCCTGTACTCACATGCCTATATCTCAGCAGGGCACACACAAGGCCATTGCAACCTCAGCCCTCAAGCCATGCAGCAAGGGAATACAGATCCGGCCCTTTACCTTATTCCTGTGGATGTAGTAAAGTCCATTCAGCAGCATCTGCATCACTTTCTTGATCTCCGACAGCGTGAACTTCACGTGGGCGTTGCTGAGGAGGCCTGCGAGGTCGTGCTCACAGAAATCGAACACCAGGTAGATGCTGCCCTTGCAGCGATTGTAGGGGGAGGCTACAAGAGAAGCAGGGTGCGGTCGTTAAGGAGGTCTCTCAACCCAAACAGTTCTCTCACCCCCAGTGACGGCTAGCTTTCCTGCTGTCAACTTCTAGCACCAGACGCTGGCCAGCCTTACTTCAAGCACCATTCCACTTAGAAGGTTAAATAGTGCCCCATAACTAAGAAATAGAAAACACAACACAGCTCTGTCTTAAGGTCACAATCGAGCGTCAGGGTGAACACACAAGTTCCACCTCGCCTGCCCCCTTCCACCACGTACCCCCAGTGTCTTCAATTACACAGCCATAGCTATATAGAGAAATGGGGACATCCCTGGCCACCAAGAACCTCAGCATCTAGATCCCCATAAGGCCATCCAAAGGAGACGTAGGGGGAATGGAGGAGGAGGGTTACAGCAGTGAAGATCATAGGTATGTGTACATAACATAAAGCACATTGTTTCTTGTCACCCATGTTCAGAAAAGATTAATTCAATTTGCACAGAATGGGCTACTAGGGTGACCTGTCTTCCGAGAAGGAATGTTTCACCTAGCAAAGTGAAGGCTGGGAGGGAATGACTGCTCTCTCGAACTACACCAAGGAGAGAGAAGAGCTACTGAAGCTAAAGGACAATGTTGTACACAAGAACAAATGGGATAAACTGGCCGTAGGGAGACTTGGGCTGGAGATTAGAAGGTCCATAAACCATCAGAGGAATGAGGTTCTGGAACAGCCTCTCAACAATAGTAGCGAGGGCAAGACACTTATCTGGCTTTAAGATGGAGCTTGATAAGTTTACAACTAAGATGATATGACAGGGCTGCCTGCTCATAGCAGAGGACTGGACTTGATGACCCAGAAGGACCCTTCCAGTCAAGTTCTTATGTTTTTTAAGATTTAATTAATATACTGGGGGGCACATCCAAAATGAAGCCCAGGAGAGTGAACAACAGAAGACTGAGCAAAACCAAGCACTCTTCTATTTCTCAAATGCTCTATTACACAATAGAAGGTTTTACGCCGCCTCAGATGATGTGCTTTGCTTCCAGGAGCACAGATGCTAGCACTACACAAACACAGAGGAGGCTGCCCCAAAGAGACAGCTTGCAATGCAGTGGGAGGCCAACCAGGCATTCAAGTGACTGCACCGTGGAACCAGAAAACCTTTGACTTAATTTACCAAAGTGCTAACAGTTACCAGCCACGGTACAGGAACTCGCAGCAAACGAGCGTGTCATTAATACAAAGCTGATAAAAAGAGCCAACCTGTGTTAAACAAGAGGGAGAGCTCCAGCTACTAATGGCATAGTAACACCATTGGGATTTGTTTGCTTTTTAAAGAAAGGACAAATGTTAAAAAAAAAAACAAAAAACAACACTTTCAGGGTGAGAAACTTCCATGTCAAGTTTCTCTCCAGTGTTTTTTTTTGTTGTTGTTAAAAAAAAAAAACAGACACATGAGTTTTATAGTCTCACGCACACACTTTCAACTGTAGTAGCCCAGTATTTTAAAGGAGCTTACAAGGGCGTCTTCTAGTCGAGCTGCGATGGAGTCAAAGCTATGCTACATCCCTAGCACATCAGGTGTTAACTCTCATATATAACACCACCACCACCACCACACAGTTCTTTTCATCCATAGATCTCAAAGCACTTTACAAAGCAGGTCAGTATCATTTATCCCAGTTTTACAGAAACTGAGGCGCAGGGAGAGGCAGTGACTTGCCCAAGGGCTCAGCAGGCCACTGTTATCCAAAGGAGACAGGTATCCACCAAAATCTTTAGACAAACCAGGCTATTTTGTATTGGGCAAGTGCACCTCACTGAAAGAAAAATAAAGGCTACACTAGAGATCAACTGATGTGAGTGAACAAAACAAAAAGGGGGAACTAAAACATGCTACCTTTGGTCCTGCAGATTTCGATAAGGTTCACCACATTCTCATGCTTGAGCAGCTGAAGGATTTTGATCTCACGTAGGGCTGTGATGGGGAACTAACAAGGAGAGAGAGAGCCACACATCAGAATTGCTATCCCAATCTAGTCTAAAGCAGGTGCGGGGGGAGGGAGTGGCAGAGGAGGGAAGAGAGAAAATCATGGCAGAAATCTCAAAGAGGAGATGTATTCAAGCAGAATTAAATGTGGACAAAGTGCAGCTAGGGTCAGAACAGAGGCTAAAACCAACATTGTGCAGTTCCAATCTGCTCAGTTTACAACTCTTAGCACCTAGTAACTTAAGTAGAAGTTGAGTGTCCTTAACACCAGACAAGATCAGGCCCTTAGGGTGCAGCAAGAGCTACTAAAAAAAAAAAAACAAAGTGAGAGGTGAAAGAGAATCCAGTCTGGTTTTGCTTCTTATGAGATCACCAGCAATAGGGATGTTTGTCATCAGAATATGGACACATTGTATTGATGTGTGATCCTGATTAGAATGCGGCTCCCCATCTCCTCAGTGTATCAAGACTACCATGTTAACAGAAGTAACATCTTATTGGGAACAACAGAGAGGTGACTCAGACACACAAGGCAGCAATATGGAAAGAGGGTTTTTTTTAAACAAATTACTTTCCTGATACATAGGGAAACACAAGACTTTCTAAATGGAAAGTCTTGTATATTACTTTATCCATTTCCATAGTGGTTTTTACTGCAGTAGATCCTGCAAAGTTACACACACTATGAATTTCCTTGTCACCCCAAACAAAGATTCAGTCTTTGTCTACTAAAGACACATGCCCAGCTCTCAAACTCCAGTTCTCCCACACCATACACAGGACAGGCACATGCTCATCTATCTTACCCCCTCCTTCTCATTTTCCATCAACACTTTCTTCAGAGCCACTTTCTTGCCAGTCTGTCGATGTTTTGCTTTGAACACTTCCCTGCAGAGAGGACGGAAACACATGAGCATTCCTGGAGGAGTAGAAGTGGCCAAGTGGAGCAGGCACAGCCAGGCAAGACATTTCTACACTTCCACACAGGCAGCTCTGTGCTGACCCTCTGCCTAACCCAGGTCTTCCCACTTCAGGCCAAGAAGCACCATGATCTCCTCTAGAGAGCAGGCTCTCAGATCCCAGGGCATGTGAGGGAATGGCACTGGGATAGGGCTCTCACAGATTCCCAGGAGACTAGTGGGAGCAGGCCTTGCAGATTCCAAGAGGTGGCAGGAAGGGTATAGGGGGAATCGCAGACTCTAGAGGCATTCAGGAGGGAGTCTCTCTCTCTCAGAGCCCAGGGCTCTGGGGAAGGGGGCGGGGGGAGTCTCTCTCTCTCTCTCTCTCGGATCCCGGGGGGGGGGAGGCGCGGGGGGAGTTTCTCTCTCTCGGATCCCGGGGGGGGACGCGGGGGGAGTTTCTCTCTCTCGGATCCCGGGGGGGGCGTGGGGGGAGTTTCTCTCTCTCGGATCCCGGGGGGGGCGGGGGGAGTCTCTCTCTCTCGGATCCCAGGGCTCTGGGGAAGGGGGCGGGGGGGGAGTCTCTCTCTCTGGGATCCCGGGGCTCTGGGGAAGGAGTGGGGGGGAGTCGCTCTCTCGGATCCCGGGGGGGGGGGGGGAGTCGCTCTCTCGGATCCCGGCGGGGGGGGGGGAGTCGCTCTCTCGGATCCCGGCGGGGGGGGGGGAGTCGCTCTCTCGGATCCCGGCGGGGGGGGGGGAGTCGCTCTCTCGGATCCCGGCCGGGGGGGGGGGGGAGTCGCTCTCTCGGATCCCGGCGGGGGGGGGGGGGGAGTCGCTCGCTCGGATCCCGGCGGGGGGGGGGGAGGCGCGCGCTCGGAGCCCGGCGGGGGGCGGGGGGAGTCTCTCTCTCTGGGATCCCGGCCGGGGGGGCGGGGGGAGTCTCTCTCTCGATCCCAGGGCTCTGGGGAAGGAGGTGGGGGGGGAGTCTCTCTCTCTGGGATCCCAGGGCTCTGGGGAAGGAGGTGGGGGGGGGTTTGCTCTCTCGGATCCCGGGGGGTGGGGTGGCTCTCTCGGATCCCAGGGCTCTGGGGAAGGAGGTGGGGGGGTTGCTCTCTCGGATCCCGGGGGGGAGGGTCCAGGGCTCTGGGGAGGGTATCAGGGAGGTTGGGGGTCTCGGCCCGTGGACCCCAGCATAGGCGGGGGCACGGGCGAGTCCCTGGGCGCTGGGTCCCCCAAACCCCATGGGGGGGGGCAGACCCGGAGGCTCCGGCTCTCACCCGAACGTGCCCTGCCCGATCTTCGCCAGCTTCTCGTACTTGGACACCTCGTCGCAGAAGGGGCACTCCACCGTGTCGTACTGCTTGGCCATGCCGGGCCGCCGTCCCAGCCCTCGCTAGGCCTCGGTCGCCCCGAGCGACGGCGCGTTTGGTGACGTGTCGCCCCGTGAGCCAGGCCCCGCCCCTTCCTGCGCCGCGGTGCCGCCTGGGAGTTGTAGTTCTGGACCGGCGGGGAACGCTCGCGATTGAGCTCGGGGGCTTCTCCGGGGGTCGCAGCGCCAAGGGTCCCCGGGGTCTGCCCCGGCACCGCTCCGGTGTGTGTCTCCAGGCCATCGCCGCGTGTCCTCACACCGCCTCCGCTTCGTCTATCTCCCCGTGTGTCTGCACTGGCCAAGAGCTTCAAACAGGCTCCCGCGGAGCTCAGGAGCCCCGTGGAGTGTTTCCATGTCAGCCGCCTCCTGCGTTGCCATATGCACCGGCTCCCTCTTGCCTCGTGCTCGTGCTCCCCTCTCTGTGTCTCTCATCCACCTGGGGTGTCTCATCTTAAACTTATAAACGCTTTGGGGCAGGAACTTTTTCTTTAGTATATGTAGCAAAGAGTCCTGTGGCACCTTATAGACTAACTCATATAGGAGCATGAGCTTTCGTGGGTGAATACCCACGTCATCGGATGCATCTATATTCACCCACGAAAGCTCATGCTCCAATATGTCTGTTAGTCTATAAGGTGCCACAGGATTCTTTGCTGCTTTTACAGATCCAGACTAACACGGCTCCCCCTCTGATACTTTTAGTATATGTGTGTTTAGTGCCTAGCACTTGACAGAGGCCCCAGGGCCGGCTTTAGGCCAATTCACCCAACTCCCCTGAATCGGGCCCCACGCCAGCATCTTTTTAATTTTTACTCATCCGGGGGTCTTTGGTGGGATTTCGGCAGCGGGTCCTTCACTCACTCCAGGTCCTCAGCGGCATTTCGGTGGCGGGTCCTTGAGTGCCGTGGAAGACCCGTAGCGAGTGAAGGACCCGCTGCCAAAGGGCCGCCGAAGGCACCTGGAGTGCCGCCAGGTGAGTACGAATTGGGCCCCGCACTTGTTAAAGCCGGCCCTGCCTGGCTACCAGGTGTTGCTGTAATAATAATAGTATTTGCACCACCAACGTGTGCCCCTGCATCACTCCAGAACTTCCCGGATGCATGCAATAACACAAAAGCATCAGAACATTACCACATCATGTCTCAGCACCATCACATCCCTCTGCAACATCCCCAACAGGTCATTACATTGCACCCAAAACATCACCGGCATGTCAAAGCATCATCAAATTGCATCACAAAGTTAAATCAACTGTCTTTCATTCCCCCACCCGCTACACACACTCTCCCTTCATGCATATGAATCAGATGCACATTGTTTATCTTCTCAGCGCCTTTCCATCACTGGCTTTCTCATCCCCCCAACCCACACTTCCTATCATATCTGCCTGATGCACCAATTATTCACAGCTCAGCAGCATTTTCAGCTGCCCGCAGCATCTATCTCAGAGGCGCTGATGGATATAAGAGCAGAATGCCAGCAGGGGGGGCTTTGAGACAAGCCAATGGTATTAGCAGCCAGGCGGAGGCAGAGAGCGAGACTTAGCACTCTCAGGAGTCCTGAGACAAAGTCAAGCCAAGATTTCAGGCAACAGAAATGGGCCTGCTGAGAGAGCAGAGACAATCTGATAGTACAGTGGGGTGCCACTAATCCTGTCGCTGGGAAAGGAGAGGGACTAGATCATTGGAGTGGTTAGGACGGACAATTGGGAGTCAGGCCTGACTTTGCCACTGTCTGCTGGTGTGGCCTTAGGTAAGTCATTTATCCTCTTGGCGCCTCAGCTCTATGATTAAGATTAAAAGGGGAGCCTAGAGGACCAGTGTTGAAAGCCTATCCCGCTGGCGGTGCTGCACGTATTCACTTATAGGCCAGGATGCAGGAGAACCAGCAACAAGGGACAATTTGCATGGCCCCAGAGAGAGAGCAAAACACACTGATCCGTTTTTGTAGAATGTTTTGCCCTGGCTGGCATGCTGAGGAGCCCTCGCATACTGCATCCAGTGCATCCCCTAGCTGCTGTCTGATCCCTCACGCTCTGGGCCCCATATCTGTTCTCTGATCCAATGCATTCCTGCGTACCTCTGGGGCCAGATCCTCTGGGTATAAAGTGGCATTGCTCTATTGACTTCACGGACCTATGCCAGTTACACCATTTGAAGATGTGTCCCTGAACGTTTTGGCGGCTTGCTGTTCGGTGCCAGTAGGCTAGGTCGCTTACAGGTGGGGCAGCATGCTCATTTCCTGCCCTCTAGGGGTGGCATGAGCTGAAGGGGAACCAGTCTTAGTCCCTATTCAGGGCAATACAAAGGGGATATCCATCTCTAGGTAGCAGCACTGGCACCAATGCACCAAGCTCACTACCAGGCCCTACCAGCACAGGCGATTCTAATATCCATTGGTACCAGGCACACAGACGGTCTGGGGGATGAGTTCCGAGCTGGTCTGGAGGTTTGTCTGTCAGTGCTTCTGGGAGCCGTTATTATGGGAGAAGGGGGTTAGTTTTTCCCAAGACCAGAAATGAAGGTGGCTGATCCCCTCTCCTCCCAACCCCAAGCGGAAGCCCCTGAATAAATAATTCCAAGGAGAATTCTGAGTGGATGCCATCAGCCCCCGGTATTTCCCATTGCCTCATCCCAGCCCTCCATCACTGGCCTTTCCTCAGGGACACAGGCTCTGTGCTTGCCTGACCCTTGAGCAGGCTGTGTTCTGTGATGCAGTTTGCCTGCTTGAGTGGTTCCTTTTCATTCTGGACACCATCTGCCGGTACATACTAATTTCCAAGTCAGGCGCTGCCCTTTCACCAGGCGAGCGCATAGCAGTGGAGTGATTTGTGTTAGGGATGGAGGGAAGTCGGCAGTTCCCTCAGCCCGCTAGCAAGGCAGCATGGCTGTCATAGAATGAAAGGACTGGAAGGGACCTTGAGAGATCAGCTAGTCCAGTCCTCTGCACTCATGGCAGGACTAAGTATTATCTAGACCACTGGTTCCCAAACTGGGGGGCGCGGCCCCTTGGGGAGGTGTGAAGAAATTCCACGGGGAGTGCAAGGCTGCCCAGCCCTTGAGCCCCGGCCAGGGAGGCTAGCCCCCGGCCCCTCCCTTTCTGTCCCCCCCCCCCCGAAGCCATGCCTCCGTGCGGGCAGCACAGCTTGCGCCCGCCCACCTCTCAGGCTTTCCAATAAGCCAGTCCTGCCTAGGGTGGCCAGACAGCAAGTGTGAAAAATCGGGACGGAGGTGGGGGGTAATAGGAGCCTATATAAGAACAAGACCCCAAAATCAGGACATCTGGTCACCTAGTCCTGCCACCCTGAGCGGCCTGGTAAGGGGGGAGTGGAGGTTGGATAAGGAGCAGGAGGTCCTGGGAGGCAGTCAGGGGACAGGGAGCGGTTGGATGGGGCGGAGGTTCTGGGGGGGCGGTCAGGAGACAGGAGTGGGGGGGGGGTTGGATAGGGAGTGGGGGGTCCCGGGAGGGGGCGGTCAGGAGACAAGGATCGGGGGGGTTGGATGATGGTAAAGGAGAGGTGGGGGGTGAGGGTTTCTCAAAAAATAAAAAGGGGGTGTGATGCCAAAAAGTTGGGGAACCTCTGATCTAGACCATCCCTGACAGGTGTTTGTCCAACCTGCTCTTTAAAATCTCCAATGATGGAGATTCCACAACCTCCCTAGGCAATTTATTCCAGTGCTTAACCACCCTGACAGTTAGGAAGTTTTTCCTAATGTCCAACCTAAACCTCCCTTGCTGCAATTTAAGCCCGTTGCTTCTTGTCCTAGCCTCAGAGGTTAAGGAGAACAATTTTTCTCCCTTCTCCTTGTAACCTTTTATGTACTTGAAAACTATCAGAATGTCCCCCCTCAGTCTTCTCTTTTCAAGACTAAACAAACCCAATTTTCGTATCAACCTTACCCAGTTGCACCATGGGCACTGGCCCTGCAGGGGAACAGGCAATTTGTAGGGTTCGTTACAGCTCTCCACCAGATCCATCCGGCTCCTGAGTGACCCAGGCATCAGGAAAGGAGAGTGACATAATCAGCAGGCCTGATGAGCCTCTTGACAGCGCTAAGAAATAAAATAATTTTACACCTTCCTTGAGGAAACTCCCCCCTTAGGTCAGTTCACATGCCCTGCAGAATTAGCTGCTCCAGTCTTCTCTTCCTGTCAAAGCACAACATGTGCAATACCCATTGTAGGGAACAGTCCTGCACTGGCCCGGGGGGATGGACGAGACGTGACCTTGTTCTTATGACTCCATGTCATTGCTCTCCTGGCCAAGGAGAAACTTGCCTGCAGTAAATAAGGGTTTCACATTCAGGGCCGGCTCCAGCTTTTCTGCCGCCCCAAGCAAAAAAAAAAAAAAAGCCAATCAGCGGCACCTCATTCTTTGGCGGCGGGTCCTTCGCTCCCTCTCGTCCTCTTCAGTGGCACCTCGGCGGCAGCTCAAAGAGGAAGAGAGGGACTGAGGGACCCGCCGCCGAATTCCCGCCAAAGACCCGCACATGCCGCCCCGATACCGGATGGAGTGCCACCTCTTTCTATTGGCCGCCCCAAGCACCTGCTTCCTTTGCTGGTGCCTAGAGCCGGCCCTGTTCACATTGCAGAGCAGAAATATTCGTTGCATGTGCAAAAGCCCTCCCGCTCGTCTGGCCACCAGGCTGGCTCCTCCTTGCGGGATGATTTGCAGATTCCACAATGGTGTAAAATCCAATCTCATCTCCAAGGTGTGAGGTGCTGAAATCATTCATGTTCTTTAGGAAGCGTGGCCTAGTGGGAAGAGCAGGGGCCTGCGCGTCCAGACTCCTGTAATATAGTGGCTCGGCCACTAAGCCGTAGTGCAACTTTGGGGGAAATTTTCAAAAGTGGCCTCTGGCTTTGTGTGCCTGGCTTGAGAGACTCGAGCCTGGGTTTTGGAGGTGCTGAGCAACCACAGCTCCAGGTGATGCCAGTGGGAGCCCTGGGTGCTTGGTTCCTCTTAAAATCAACCCTAGCTTATTTAACGCTGGGCATCCAAAAATCAAGGCCCCTCCCCACCCCAAAGTAGCAGCTACTCTTGCAAACACAGGCCCTCTGAGTGCCTCAGTTTCCCCTCACCGGGTCCTTTGAGATCTGTGAATGAACCGGAAGCAGGAGAGTGTGTGTGCAAAGGATAGAGAGCGCCCTGCGAAGGACACCAGTGACTGACACCCCATTATGACCCAGGCCTGTTGTTTGGCTTGACAGTTCACGCCCCAGAACCGTCCTAGCAATATCTGGGCTTCCCATATCTCTGCAGAGACAAAGAACTTTGTGGACACAGAGCAACAAGTCGCTCTTCTGAGCCTGGCCGGCTGATAAGGCTGCTTGTTTATGAACAATACATCGGGAACACGGTGTGCCAGCTCCCCTGGCATACACACTCGAGCCGCTGCCCAATGAATCATCACCTCTCCTGGCTCCCCCCTCATTTAATGCAATCAACGCCAGGAGAGGAGCGGGCGTGGGTGTTTCATTGAGATGCAGGAGTGAGCCGTCCGCTCTCCATCCTGTTGTATCATTTCCCTGCCAGGGGCGGGTGAGTGGATTTCTTCCATTGCCTCTGGGGACTTTGGCAGGAAAAGCCACAATAAACAGGAGCAGAGAGTGAGCTCAGCTCGCGGGGGAGGCGACTCCTCAGATGCACGTCCAGAAACAGAGGGAGGAAAATGTAACAACCTTGTGTTAATGTCGTGCTGGGGAGAAGTGCCAGCTTGCCAGGGCCTGGGCTCTGATGTGGTCTGTTTAACAAGACAGCAGATCCAGCCCAGGCACAAGCAGTGCAGGTAGAAGCTATGTGACCCCCCCACCACTGGGTGCTCCCATACCCACCTGGCACAGAAGAACCAGACTGGTTGGCACAGGATCCTTCACAGCCACAAAGGCAGGTGTGAGCCCAGATCTAACACGTGGGCTCGGGAGCAAGGCTGAGGAGCAGGACACCCAGGCCCCCTGATCCCAGAGGGCCCCGCGAGCACCTGCTCATTCGCAGCTCAGAAGACCTGCAGCGAACAATGACAGAAGGATCAAATCTCCTGCTTCTGCCCCCCTGCGCTTTGCTTTCTGACTCAGCCAGGGGTCATCGCACGTAGGGCACAACGGGTCCCCCAGCCGCCAAGTGCAAACGTTCAGGTCAGGGATGGGGAGGGGGAGAGACTGGTTGACAAACATGGATATTATCCACCAAAATCCAATCTGCCCTGGGGCTGAGCGACACTCAGCCGAACGACCTGCCTTTCATTGTCCTGGTGCTTTCAGCAGCTTTGTAGGTTTAGGTGCTGCGGACTGAGAGGCCATCGATTGCCCTGCAAATGGAAAGCACTGTACTACCTCCTCTTTTACTCACCTCACCTGATTTATGCACCCCAGAGCTGTGACATATACAGATTGCAGTCTGAGTCCTGGGCAAACGAGGCTGTTTGAAAGCACCACATATGCCAAGACTTTCATGCCATGACACCAGAACTGGATATGTGGAAAGTGGCATGAAGAGCCTTGTGTTCAAGGCATTCATTTAGGACTCAGGCGCTCTGGGTTCAATTCCCAATCCTGCCACAAATTCCCTGCATGACCTTGGGTAAGTTACTTAACCTCTCTGTTCCTCAGCTTAGCCATTTATTAGCTCTCTCAAGGGGAGCATAGCAAAGCTGAATTCTTGGTTTTGTAAATCACATGGACAGCCTCCGATCAAAGGTGGTGGAGAAATGTAACGTCTTACTGTTATTTACTAGGAATAGTTGCCTCTTTTTGACCCGAGTTTGGAGCCCTGGGGATGCCCAAGCTGGGAACAGAAATTGCTTCTGGAGTCTGGCTTTGCTTTGACACAATCTTGCGTCTTTACAAGGAATAACCAAAGTCCTGCTGCTCTGAATGCAGGAGGAACCAAAGGCAAAAGGAGCAATTTCCTAGTCTCTTTTCAGCCCAGTTCCAGAACCTCTCTATGGCTACGTCTACACACATCATGTTATGTGGGTATAACTTATGTCACTCAGGGATGTGAATAAACCACTCCCTGAGCGACATGAGTTATACCGACATAAGTGCTCGGTGGGAGAGCTTCTCCCACTGCCAGAGCTTCTGCCGTTCACGGAGGTGGTTTCATTATGCCGACAGCAGAGCTCTCTCCCTTCAGCATACAGCATCCTCACCAGACACGGTGCAGTTGCATCGGTCCGGCTGTGCCACTGCAGTGCTGTCGGGGTAGACATGCCAGTTTATCTCAGGGTCAAACCATGCTTACAGGCTTCTGCTGCTGCTTCAGGCCGTCTCTGTCTCTGGTTCTGCATCCAACTTTTCCTCACATTCCCCCTTATGCAAAACAATACTCAGTCACAAAAACCGCTCTGCCCACACAGTCCAAATCTCCTGGGCGGGTTGACCTAACCCTTTTGTCTTAGGTGGGGGACTGTGACTAATTATCCTTACAGGTATGTTAATTGAAGGGTTTTGTTCCTACCCATCAATCTTAATGAGGCTTTAATTCAGCCCATAGCCAGGTTTCAGCCAGCACCTGACAGTATTTTGAACCCCGAAGGGACAGCAGGTGAGGACAGTCTAATCCAAGTCCAATAAAAGAATCCCACAGGGCTCCATGGGCCTCCCCAGATTCAGCCTAGAACCTAGTGTGATGGAAGCATCTTCCACACACCAGGTGTCCCACAGGTAGCAGCGAACTACTGCGACTGTGTCTGGTGTGGTGAAAGCCCTGATCTGACCAGCAATAGCTCTGCCCGGCCCAGCCATGGATATTTGCAGCCCAGGCCCCCTCCAGGTGCCACACTCTGCTCTCTAACAGGTCGGCTTGGCAGATATCCTAGCCCACAACAGCTGCTTTGCCTTCCCGTCTCAGTTACACATTCCCCAGCGTTTGGCCTGTGGCTTTAGCCCTGCCCGGCTCTGACCCAGCGTGGGAAGTGCCGATCGGGTTACAGGTCCTTTCAAGCCTGGCCAGCCCAGCTGCTGCTCTGCAGCTGTGTGTGCATGCCGGGCCTGGCTCCGAGAGGCAAGGCGCGCACAGGACACTTTCCCAGCAAGGAGAAGGGGAGCAGGCGGACGAAGATCAGTGTCCCAGGGAGCACGTGCAGCCATCAGGACAGAGCGGGTGACTGTGATATAGGGGGTGGAACAAACCCTGTGCTCCCAACACCACACCAGCCCCCTCCCATGCACCCACATCCACCTCCTTCCCCTGCCTCCTGGCCCTCCCGTACACTCCACCCCACACACAACCCTCCATCCACCACATGGCCCTGTCTTCTCAGCACCACCCTCCCAAAGGCCCCGCCTGAGGTACCTGTCTTCTCCCCATCTGCATTAACACACCTTCCCCTGCCCCGCCCCGCCCCAAAGTGTTCTCCCCACCCACAGCACAAGAGGGGCCACAACTGCCAAAGAAACGCTGGAGGCTGGTTCCCAGACACTGACCTTTCCCCTGCAGTCTCTGGCCAGAGTGTCCTGTGGAAAATTCTTTGGCCCTAATGTCCAGAGGAGTTTGTGTCCCCCCCTCTGCACTGCCTTTGCGCCCGGTACAAAGCCTCCCCCATTCCCCAGGCCCAGCAATGCTCTGGTGTTAAGCCTGGCTCTGACCGGCACTACCCAGGCCGGGTTTGCAGAGAGCAGGAGCCCTAATCCCTAAGCCTAAAGCTCGGACCTGTGGACCAGAAAGGGCTGGTCTCCCTTTCCCCCATGCACTGTCCATCTGGGTCGTTCCAGGGCTACTGCTCCCCTTGGGATGGCTATAAGCACTCGGCCTGCTGGAATGCCACGCTCTCTTTCCACGCAGGGCGGCTGTTGCTGCAGCCGGATGCTGTTTAAACTGCACAGAAAAGACGAGGAGCCCCAGCTGTGGGGAACACAGCTACGTCATCTGGCCCCCGGAGACGGTGCAAAACACTCCTCTGATTACAGTCCTGTTGGATCAATTCCTGCATAACCAACCTTCACTTCAGCCTCGCCATTGGCCACCCTTCGCTGCCGCCCAGGAAGCTCCGTTTCTGATCTCTGCTGAGCTGGCCACTCGTGTAAAACTTGAGTCCATTTGGGTGCACAGAGAGCCGGCTGTGAGACAGCATCTCCTGGGGCCATAACTGGGCCGAATGGTTCACACCTACTTCTAATGTAGGAACTCACTGACCGAACCATCGAAACGAGATCAGATTCACTGCCTGGTTCCACTAGATGCGCTAAATCCTGCCCTTCAGTTCTACCCGTGCAAGCCACTCCACTGTGAGTGTCTGGGTGGGTAGAATGTGGATTAGATTGTCCTCCCCACCTGCCACCCCTTCAGGGTCCAAAATACTGTTATGTGCTGGCTGAAACCTGGGCATGGGCTCAATTAAAGCCTCATTCAGATTGATGGGTATGAACAAAACCAGGTTTTTTTGCTCCTTTCGATTTTCCTCACTAGGATTTAACTTCCACTTTTTAAAGGATGCCTTTTTGCCTCTCACTGCTTCTTCTACTTTGGTGTTTAGCCACGGTGGCTCTTTTTTGGTTCTCTTACTATGTGTTTGAATTTGGGGTGTACATTTCGGTTGAGCCTCAATTATGGTGACTTTAAAAAGTTTCCATGCAGCTTGCAGAGATTTCACTTCTGGTGCCGTACCCTTTAATTTCTAAAAAAAAAAAAACGAGGAGTCCTTGTGGCACCTTAGAGACTAACAAATGTACTTGGACATAAGCTTTTGTGGGCTAGAACCCACTTCATCGGATGCATGGAGTGGAAAATACAGTAGGGAGGCATAAATACACAGCATATGAAAAGATGGGAGTTGCCTTACCAAGTGGGGGAGTCAGTGCTAACAAGCCAATTCAATTAAGGTGGAAGTGGGCTATTCTCAACAGTTGACGTGTATTTATACCTCCCTACGTATTTTCCACTCCATGCATCCGATGAAGTGGGTTATATCCCACAAAAACTTGTGCCCAAATAAATGTGTTAGTCTCTAAGGTGCCACAAGGACGCCTCGTTGTTTTTGCTGATACAGACTAACACAGCTACCTCTCTGAACCCTTTCATTTCTGTTTAACTAACCTCCTCATTTTTGTGTAGTTCCCCTTTCTGAAATGAAATGCTACAGTGCTGGGCCGCTGTGGTGTTTTTCCCACCACAGGGATATTAAATTTAATTATATTATGGTCACTATTACCAAGCAGTCCAGCAACATTTACTTCTTGGACCAGATCCTGAGCTCCGCTTAGGACTAAATCAAGAATTGCCGCTCCTCTGGTGGGTTCCAGGACCAGCTGCTCCAAGAAGCCGTCATTTAAGGTGTCATGAAACTTTATCTCTGCATCCCGTCCTGAGGTGACATGTACCCAGTCAATCTGGGTACCCAGTCGCTCCAGATGTACTCCAGGGTAAAGGAGCAAGGAGCTGGTCCCATTGTCCAAGGTGCAATCAGTAAGTAAAGCTTGTAAAAGCTCTTAGGGACCCATTGAGAATGTGGATGTTTATTACACTGTCTTTGCCAGCATTGTCACCCTGTCTTGTTTCGCAACTCAGACCACAATGACGGGGCCAGATGGCTTAATCCCTGGGCTCAGAAAGGCAATATCAACCTGACAAATGTCAACACGAGCTGAGAACCACCTCCTCTGCCCAGCCAACTGCAATCACCTCCCAAGCAGCAACCGTCCGCTGGGCAGGACCAAGCGCAGTGGGAATGGGATCAGGCCCTAAAAGGAGCTGTCAGGATTCCCCCTTGTCCAGCGTCACTAGCCGGACAACACACTCTCTCCGCAGAAACCCCTCTTGCACCCTGGGGGCCAGAGCAATCGAGGGTTGGGTGGATCTCACTATCTGCGCAGCAGGCTGTAATCCAGCTAGCTGGGTCCTCGAGGGCAGGGGACATCCCTTTGCATGGCAGGGTTGGGGTTAAAAGCCCTGGTGGTTCCAGGGTAACCTCCCCCCCCCCGTCCCCCACCTCCGCCAGGAAGACCCTGCTTTGATTCCTGGCCAATGCAAGAGATTGTGGGGCCTGGAGCCTGTCTTCCCATGTGTTTGTATGGGGCCCTGGTCCTGATCGGGGGCGAGCCAAATACAGATCATACGACTCCCCTGGTGGCTGTGGTTGAGTGGAAGGCAGGGCCGCTGGCGACAACAGGGGCCGCGATCCCCTGTGGTGACAGCAGGGGGAGGGGGCAGGGGCTGTGAGTAGGTGATGGCCTTTTTAAAGATAGAGGAAATGCTGAGTGAAAGAGAGAGGGTGGGGGCGGGGGAAGAGGAAGGGAGGGGAGGGCGTAGGGAGAGTTATAAACTTAGACCCGCTTCGTTTCGGTGGCTCCATCACACGCTGACAATGGCAGAGGGCCAGAAGAAAGGGGCCTTCAAAAAATTCAGTAAGTCGCTCCGGGGAACGCTGGATTAGTACATGTTTGTACTTTAAAGCACGGCGAGGCGGAATGGAGGGGCTGTGGGGGGAGAGCACTGCATGTGGTGAGCCTGTGTGCGTGTGCGCGCGTGTGTCTCAGCCCCCTCCATGGGGCTGTGCATTGGTCTGGCGGGAGCTCCCGAGCCGCACCAGCGGAGGATGCAAACAGCCCATATTGTCAGTGGGTTCGTGGCTGCCAGGTTCTCACTGGCCTTTCAGAGCAAGAGCCACTTTTGTGTCGCTCTCGGTTGGGCTGACTGGGACGGGGCTGGATTTGCTTCGAGGGGGCCGAGCGGGTGTCTAGTCCCACCTCTCGCAGGTCGGGGTATATAAACTAATCCACCTGATCAGCCCCTAACTGAACTGACCTGCGAGAGGTGGGACTAGTTTGGTTTAATCCAGCGTGAAATCGGGTGCAGAGAGCAGTACAGGACAGGTGTTTCTCCTCTCCCGCCGCCTGCCTGCCTCCCGGAGCACCATGGGGGCTCCTGACCCGCCCTTAATCCCGCACCTGGACGGAGCACACAGGAGGCAGCAGGTGGCACCCCAGCCATGGGCCGTGGTGGGACTGGGTGGAACAGTGGAGTGAACCCAGACTGACTTCAGTGTGTCTAGGCTATGGCTGAAATCCTGGCCTCATTGCAATGGGGGTTTCCCCACCGACTTCACTGGGGCCAGGATCTCACCCTATGTGTGCACAGGGCTAATGAGCTCTTTGGAGTTGGTCTCAGAGGAAACTAATCAGCAGCAGCTGGGGGTTGAACTCTCTTCTTTCCCCAAGCCCTGGGGTTTTCCCCAAAGCCCGTAAAGGCAGCTACCCCAGCATAATTTCATTCTCTGCCCCCTCACACACTTCCTTCCCAGCAAGCCTCCCTCGCACCTAACTTGGCCTGAGATGATGATGCTAGAATTTAAATTTGCATTTTCCCCATTTCCAAAGGCTTGGGGCCCACCCTGAGACTTTGCATAGAATTGTCCTTCCCCCCCAGGCTCACTCAGTGCTTTGCAGCCATGTACTAATCCAGCCTCACAGCATCCCCGTCAAGTCAGGATTACCCCTGATTTAGAGACAAGGGAAACTGAGGCTCAGTGGCATGAAGTGATGTCTGTGGCAGAGCTGCATTTACCACTCGACCATCGTGGGGCACAGTGGTGTTGGATGCCCCCTGTCAACAAATCCATCAATTCCCCATCACTAGGGCCCCCTCCCCAGCTGACAGAGGAGAAGGATGGTCTGGAGGTTAAGGTATTGCACTGGGACTCAGGAGATCTAGGTTCCCATCTCAGCTCTGCTACAGGCTTCCTGCATGACCCTGGTCAAGTCCCTTAGAGGGAGATTCCAAAGGCACAAATGACAGTTAGCTGCCCCGCTCCCTTTGACTTGCAGCCTTCCCCTGTCTCTCTCTGTGCTTCAGTGTCCCAGCCTTTGTCTGTTCAGATTGGACGGTGTCAGGGCAGGGACCATCCCATGAAGTGTTTATCCAGCCCCAGCACAATTTCTGTGGGGGCCTCTAACTGCTACCATAATGCAAATAAACCAGAAAAGTGAGTTAAATCCCTTCTCCTCGTATGCTAGCCCCTTCTCTGAAATGGACTAAGAGATTATAGGCGGCTTGATCTAGGAGTGAAATTCAGGCCTGGGAGTCAGGACATCTGGTGTCACCCGCAGTTGTGCCACTTAATTTACTGCCTGACCTTGGGCACATCACTTCCTCTCTTTGTACCTGAGTTTTCCTGCCGGGGTTTTGCAAGTCTTGTTTGCCAAATGCGTTGAGATCCTGCAAAAAAATGGTGGTAGAGAAGGGCAAAGCTTTGCATTCATAATGCCACAGCCACGGTTCCATAGACTCTGAGGCCAGAAAGGACCATTGGGACTAGTCTGATTTCCTGCTAACCCAGGCCAGAGACTTTCACCCGGTGATTCCTGCCTTGTGTCCCAGCCCCAAACCCTGTAACAGCACTACACGGAGCTATGCTGCATTGGCACAGCACTGCAGCCTCCTAGAAGGGAAATAGCAATCCAGCAGGAGACCCAGTTACCGGCTCCCTGAACCATGCACGTGGCATGCAGAGACAGTAATGCCACAGAAAGAGCAACGCCTGGCGAGATTGTGTTCTGCCCTCATTTGTGGGGTGCACAAGGAGAAAGAGGGGGGTGATATTCTGACCCTGTGCTGCTACCCAACAGAGCAGAGCTGGGGGAAAAGGGCTGGGGTGTGAAACGCAAACTCATCCTGTGAGGGTTATAAATATGACTTCGGTTAACGCTCTGCACTCAGCACTAGCAGGTGGCAGCTGGGAGATTAAAACAGTGATCGAGAGGGTCTAATTGCTCGCTCGCTTAGCTTAGGAAGTGGGTAGATGAATATCCTTCCCACAGCACACGCTTCTTGCTGAACGCAGGCTGAACTGCTAGCTCTGGAGTGCAAAGGGGCCCCGAACTACTTCAGAGGAAAACAGTCATAGACACGGGCACCCACACAGCAAGCCGGCCACACACGTACCGACAGACACCCTCACGGTCACATGTCCCATCCACACAGCAACCCGGCCACACACATACCGACAGACACCCTCACGGTCACATGTCCCATCCACACAGCAACTCGGCCACACATGTACCCACATACACACTCACGGTCACACAGTCCCATCCACACAGGAACCCAGCCACACACGTACTGACAGACACACTCACCGTCACATGGTCCCATCCACACAGCAACCCGGCCCCACAGGTACCCACATATACACTCATGGTCCCATTGACACAGCAAACCAACCCCATACGTACCCACATACACATTCACGGTCATATGTTCCCACCCACATTAACATACACTCATGCTCATACACACACACAGACATACACACAGGCACAGGGTCCCCCACACACCGATATACACACATGCTATCACACACACGCAGCTACACCATCTCGCTCGCGCTGATATACGCAATCACGGTGCACCATGTACCAAAGACAGACACACATATGCTCCCCTTCCCCCTTCAGAAATACAGACACACTCATGGACACCTGCTGCCACATACCTGCATACCCATGGGTATTATATCAGCAGGAGTTACCAGGTATTACAGATAGCTTTTCAGGCTCTGCCTGGCTGAATGTATGGGCAGCTAGATCTTGGAGAAATGTGGTGCTGTTCTATTTGGAAGCTGAGCATATCACAAGGCTGAGTCACTCTCTGACTGAAATAGTCTCTTAGGCGCAGGGTGGCTGAAATGCAAACTGGGTGTAAAATGCTGCCAGATCAGAAGGGTTAAATTTCACAGCACGAAGGGGTTGACTCACAGCTAGTGCCTCCTTGTGGCCAAGCGCAGTGTAGCACCTCTCTCCCTGCCAGGCACCTCCTGCCGACGGTTGCTCCAACGCTGTGGTAGTCTGCCTCTTCCTGTGACTGGGCCCTCTGGCCAGGTCGCTTTAAAGTCTCTCCCTGTCTGGGGCAGCCAATGAACAGAAACAAGGGAATTACAAATCATTCGTCTCAAAACTGGGCTACGGCTCTCGTCCAGCAGAGGGGGCTCGTTGGGCTGTGACCCTAAAGGGAGTTCACAGGTGGTAGCGATGGCCACTGTGGGGTTGGTATACCTGATCCCAGGCACCTACTGAGTATGGGCCTGTCGATGAGACAGGGTGCAAGGCAGAGGAGAATCAGGCCCTTAGTTACACAGGTGTTGTGCCACTGATGTGGGGGGGTGCTGCCCCAATGTCAATGAGGGCAGGATTGGGGCCTGATGGAATACGAGGTGGGGGTGAGTGCCAGCACTCTGCAATTGGCACCTATGACGTCCCTGCTGGAGCTGGTCCAGCCCCTCCCACAGAAGATGCGGCCGCTCACAGGCTGCGCCCCCCACCCACGAACTCTGGTTTAACTAATGTGCACAGGCTCCGAGCTGAGCAGCCCCTTAAAGTTCTGGATTATTACACACTGTGCAAAGCACACACAAAACCACAATGGTGCAGAGGAGCCCTGGGACCCACAACTGTTGGGGGGGAAGAAACCTTGCTGACAAAGGCAACAAGAGGAGGGACGAAAAGAACTGGGTTCTGCCAGCGAGAGGCTGTTCTAGGCACAATCACGTCATCACCTTGTGCCTCCCTTTCTCCATCAGTGAAATGATGCCCAGATCTGAAGCCTCGGCTCAGCAAAGTGGCAGACTCAGGAACTGAGCCGAGTTCTCCTGAGCCCCAGTCCAGCGACCTAGCCATTAGGCCACGCTACCTCACCGACAACCCAAGGTGCAGGCCAGAGGGGTGTCAGGCTGGCTGGGTCTGACTCTTCTCTCTCAGGGTGCAACTCCCTTGAGCTACACCCACGTCAGAGGGGACAACCCCACTGCAGAGACTGCCTTCAGCACCACCTCAATCCCATGCCGAGACCCTGTCACCCCCCACCCCAGCTCACGATTCCTTTTCCTTTCCAGAGTTCTTTAAGTTCAAAGGCTTTGGGAGCCTGAGCAACATCCCTCGAGCCTTCACCTTCCGGCGAGTGTCTGCCCCCGCCAGTCCCACGGAGAGCCTGCGGGCAGGGACCCTGCACCCCAACAGCTTCCTGGAGGACGCCCTGGAGAGCACTCAGGATGACTTGAACACCATGCCCAAGAGCCCATCCCCCTACGCCAGGTCGTGCGACATGTACAGCCACATGGGGACGATGCCCAGGACCACCCCCAGCGGGGCGGGGAAACGGACCAAGAGCTCCCAAAGCTCCCATGACAGAGGGACCACAGGTGGCAGAGCCCCTGGCACGTCCCCACCGGCCATCCCAGAGTCAGTGGCTCCCGCTGACCCTGCCCCAGCAGCAGATGCTTCCTCAGGGACTTTGCCATCAAATAACAGCCCCAGCCTGGGTAAATCAATCACAACAGAGCCCGGGGTGGGATCTGACGCCTCGGGGAACAACCCTCCTCCTGGACAGGCACCTGGGGGCATGGGAGAGTCACCCGCTGCCAGCCCAGCCCAAGAGCCTATCCAAGCTCCAAGAACTGGTTGTACCACAGCAGAGCTGTTGCAAGAGCCCGTCCTGTTGGAAGGAAAAGAAGGAGCGAAGGAGGAGCTGCCGCCTGCCTCCTGGGAGAGCCCGCAAGGGAGGTAAGACACAGCGTGATCATGCTCAGCTACTCCAGTGCACCCTTGTTCTGCTGCTGAATGAGGGCTCAAGCCTGCAGGGTGCGGAGAACTCTGGCCCCAACCCAGCAAAGCATTTGAAGCACCTGAATGGTCTTGGACTAAGCACATGCTCAAAATCGAGTGCAACCTGAAGTGCTCAGCTGGATCAGGGCCAGAGTGCTCAGCACCTTGCAGGATCGAGCCCCTCTGAGGCATCCCCTCGGCCCAACTTCCTGTGTATTTAGTGATGGATTTTCTCCGGAGGTAATAACAACGCTGTATTCTGCCCGCCCAGCGCTTGCCAGCTATTTCCCAACCCCCACCTTTCACACACCCCTGGAGGACAGGGGGTATTATCCTCATTTTACCTACAAGGGAAACTGAGCCACAAAGAGGCAAAGTGACTGCCCCAGGACATAAAGCTAGCCGAGAACCCAGGAGGCTGGTCGCCCAGTCCTGAGTGCTAGCCCCTAGGCAACACTCCCTTACACAGACACCTGGGAAAGTGGGGCTGCTTATAGAACCTCTGCCATCCGCCGCCTGGGCTTGGCGGCTTCATGAGAACAAGCTTCCCGTGGGATTTCTGGTCTTTCCTGCTTCCGGTCGGGACGGAAACGTCTCAGGCAGCCTGGTTTAGCCCGGCCTTCCCGTTGCCTTGTTCTCAGTTTAGTTTCAAGTCGTGGCTTTGTCGGTTTGATCCACTAGAGAAATACACCAGGAGTTGGGGGCGCTGTGTCTGGGAGCAGAGCTGCAATGGGGGAGCGGGATTTGGAGAGCTCCATTGCTCGGCCCTATCCTTTTCTCTTTCCTTCTCTCTCCCCCTCCCTCTCCTCCTGGGAGGGGAGTGTCACTTTCCTAACGGCCCCAGTCTCTGGTTCAGCCGACATGCACTTGCAGCTGCTCCGGGGTTTCTCAGACTCCAGAGGCCTGTGACTCCCAGAGGACAGCGCTGCCCCTAGGCCTCACCCCAGTGCCTCTCGGCTCCACCACTGACTGTTAGAGCCCAGGTGGACGCTGTGAAGGAGGCCTCTGCTTGGGAACGCGCTCGGAATGTGGGGAGGGGATGAGCTGGGCCGGGTGGGCGGCTGCCGGGAGTTACAGCTGGCACTGGCTGGCCCCCGCCATGCTTTTGTGATGACTGTAGGAGTTTGTCAGTCTGGCCCCCAAAGCCCTAAAGGGCAGCAACCCCCTTCCCTCCCCAATTTCAGCCCCTGCCTGGGGAGCCTCCCTCACCTTTAACTCACCCCAAAGAGGTGACCGTCTAATGGGAGCTACACTATGCCTTGGCTTCTCCACTTTGAGGGCTGGCTGCACTGAGGCCATCTGATCCCGCTACACATGCCCGTGAACACGCATGCACACACATGCCTGTGAACGCACACGCCTGTGAATGCACACGCCTGTGAACGCACATACGCATGCACTGAAATGCTGGGCTCTACAACCACAGCCTAAGGGCGTGAGCCAGCACCCGTCTCCCTGGGAGCTGGGCTCTCTTGCCTTGCTGGGCTCGGCTGCTCCCCCGCCACGCAACTCCCCGAAGCCCAGCCATAGGGCGCAGCTTGCGGGAGAACACAACCCGGCCCAACCGCAGCAGCAGGTCCCAGCCCTGTGCAGGATCCATCTCTGTCCCATAAACACCACCCTCCCAGGGCCGCCACTCAGCGTCCCCTGTCTGCGGCAGAGCGGGATGCCACCCGATTCGGGTGCCAGGGAGGGAGGCCTGTGCTGGGTGGACGTGACACGAGGGGCACTGTCCTTGGTTTAGGGGATTCAGCCCCATTGCTTGTCTCTAACTCAGAAGCCGTCTCCCTGGAACTGGGTTTGCTTGTTCAGAGGGTTCTGAGCTCCAATCTGAGGGGTTTGTGCTGCCGCCCCCGGGTCCCCGCAGTATCTGGAAGCAGCCGATGTCCCAGGCTCCCTGGTGTCAAGTCTGTGGAGAGACACTGGTTTACACCAGCTCCTTCTCCGGCCCATTGCTGCTCCTGCTTGAGCCAGGCCGGATTCTGTTGTGCCGGTTTGACACCAGCGCGGCGCCGGAGTCACTCCGGATTCCCAGGCGCTCGTTCCCAGGGCTCTGGGGTTTGTTTGCTCAGGCGGTGCGCGGTCGGGAAGCGGCTGCTGCGCCTGCCAGGAGCCTGGGAACGGGGAGGAATTTCTCCCCGCTGTGGGGGCCGGGCCAGAGGCAGCGGGGCGGGCCGGGCCGGCTCAGCCCTGCCCAAGTTCAGCGCTCGCAGGGGGCCGCGCTCAAAGTTCCCCTCCGGCTGGCGGGTGCGTGCGGCGGGCTCGGGGCGCGGGCGGCCGGCACCGATGACCGAGGTGGGCAGGAGGCCCCACGGGCTGGGCCCTGGCAGGTGAGCGGGTCCCGTGGGCAGGGGCGGAGGAGGGGGGCTGCAAACCGCCGCGCAAAGCCCCCCCCCCGCGGGGGCGGGTCCGTCCTGAGAGGGGCCCCGCGTGTCCCCCCCCCACGGGGCAGGAGGTTCGCTCGTGGGAAGCGCACACCCGGGGGGGGCGCAAAGCGCAGGCAGGAGGGAGGGCAGCCCGCGGGGCGCTGGCCTGGGGTGAGGTCAGCCTGGCACCAAGCCCTGCCCAGAGCTCAGGCGCTTGGCAAAGCCCCGTGTGGAGCTGAGTGGGGTGGGGGCTGCCCTGCAGACAGACCCCCCCCCCCACACACACACTCCCTAGGGCGGCCAGCCAGAAGGGGGAACTTGAGACCCCCCCTCCCTTCGCCTGCCGGGGTTTGCTGTGGCCCTGGCCCAGCCCAGCCAAGGAGGCAGGGAAGGGGCTACACGGACCGGCACAGCGGGGAGCAGAGGCGGCTGCTGGCCCGGGGATTCGGGCTAGGAACGGATCCGAGCAGGCGGACAGGAGAATGCCCCAGCACTAGCCCCTGACATGGCCAGGATACGGCCCAGTGGGGTCCCTTTGGCATTAAAGGCAAAAGTCGCTTTAACTTTAACAAGAGAAGGATCCGGGCCGAGCTGGTTAGTGCTGGCCAGCCCTGCAGGTCTGACTGGTCCCAGGTTCCTGGGGAAACTGAGGCACGTTGCCGTTTCAATGACTCTGCCCAACATCCTAGGTAAGGTGGCGGCAGCGCGCTATGAGGCAGGAATTCTTGTCGCTCAGCATTTCATGCCGCTAGAGCCCACTGCCAGGGCAGGGAGAGGGGTGAGCCAGCGTGACGGGGGAAGCTGCTGGGCTCCTTAGGTTGCTGTCAGTGTGGGGAATACGGGAGAGCAGGATGTTGGGCGGGTGGGAGCATCTCGCTCTCTCCCGAGCTGGGCATGTGCAGGGCTGGTCACGGAAACACCAGACTCTTCAGTGCCTCCCGTGAGCGCACAAAGGCCGGTGTTATCCACAAGGCCAGTGGCGCGGTGCTGCAGCTGGGCCCTGGCTGAGGCCGCAGAGGAAGATGTTCCATAGACAGCTGCATCTTCCCCCTGCCCCGTCTTTTTGGAATGTCTCACTTCCCCGGTGAAGGGGAGAGGAGGCCAGGGATACCTGGCTGTGACGGGCTGTCCCTACGCTGGGATACCAAAAGCACCTTTCCCCTGTGCTGGCTGATGCTAGCTAGGAGCTCAGCTGTAAGGTGAACGCTCCAGCTGTAACTCACCCCCTTGTCCTTGAGTATTGCACCAGACAGTCCATGATTTAATGCACTGATCTGAGCTCACTGCAGCATCTAAGCTCCAGGATACAAGCTATGGCAGACAGCGCAGGAAGGGACGGTACTCGCTACCTACCCGCAGCGCTGCCACTAGAGCTTAATACTGCCACACCCCTTGTTGGTGCAGGTGTGATCGCACCTCGCTTTAGCACTGGACCGTAATCTTGACCTACAGCACCTCCTGCTGCTCCTCTCGTGGGCCATGCTCTGCTCTGCCAGTGCACCTCCATCCTGCCCTGCAGCTGCCCCTGCTGTTCTGATCCTGGTCCCCTCCTGAGTGGTGTCCAACTGTGGCACAGTTCTGCAGTGTGGACAAAGGTTCACCGAGCGTTAGGCTGCGACCATCATTCTTGCGTAACCTGTGATCAGATCAGAGGAGAAAGGTTGGTGCGTTAAGCAGGTGTGCCAAGTGGAATGCAGTTTCCAGACAGGTCTTCCTGTAGTTCCATAGCTAGGAATAGTGATGCTCTCCTTCGAGCCCATATGCCCAAAGGTGTCACCCTCAAGCACCCATGTGACATGGGGCAGCTCCATATTTTGGATCCATCTCTGCTCCCAGTACACTGAGGCTGCAGCCGAGGATTTATCAGTCATGCTGGGTTCCGGAGTTCATCTTGAAGCATTCCCACCAGAAGGAAGCCCAGGAAGGCTGCTGATCAGGAAAATTCTCCATCCTACGTGGATCACTTCCACTCCTCGCTCTTGCACCGGGGGCAAGACACCATCCAGAAAAGTTCAGGCTGTCCCCAGCATGCTTGTGGGCCCTGCTTTGGTATGCTGTGGGAAGCTGAAGCATTCACAGTAATGGAGCAAATGCAGCTTCCTGAACTGGAGGAGCGACTGCAGTGAGTCCACCTTCTTCTTGGAGCAAGTGGTGCTGAAAGAGGACTCAGAGGGTGAAATCCTCCGGGCTTCTACCTGTGGCATTGGAGAGCCACAATCCATTCCTATGGGAGCACGAAGGGGACTGCAAACAGCTAGGCAAAGCCTTTCGGAAGCTTCCCGAAGGCTGATCCAGGCGTGAATGTCACTGGGGCGAGCATGTTTTCTTTACAAGAAACCAGCTGCCCGGTGAGACCATGGACTGGTGTGTTACAAGAAACATGTAACAACACCCTGAATGTGAACTGTGACCAGATGGACGAATTAGAGAGCGAATTATTCATGGCGTAATTGACAAGCAGCAAAAAGGAGGTTACTGGAAGAAACGGACTTGACTTTTCTGAGAAGAGTGGATATGCACAGGGCTAGTGAAAACTCTGCTTGCCAGAGGAGAGGGATAGCATGCAGTTAGCTAGCCCCCTGCAGAAGCTGTATTGCAATGCAAAATCCCTGGTACAAATACATAGCACTTTTCATCAATGGATCTTAATGTGCATTATAAAGGAGGCAATGAGCGTTATTCCCATTTTCATTGATGGGGAAACCGAGGCACTCAATAGTAAAGTGACTTGGCCAAGGTCACCCAGCCAACCAGTAGCAGAGTCCAATGCCCTGTCCATTGGAGCATGCCACAGAGCAGAAGAGGAACACACAATGTTAAGAATACTCTTTGGCTGTGAAATGCAGCTGAGGCAAGGAGCGGCTTGTAGCTGGAGCACCTGGACGTGGTAAAAAGCCAGGAGCTGCAGCGGGAGCCGTTGGAAGTAAATATGAATCAATTTTGGAACCAACGGCACCATGCTGAGGGGCTAAACCCAACACGCCTCAGCCTTCCACTGGCTGGCATCCCTGCGAGCGTTGGGGCAGTGCCACTGAGCCTGTCCCTCCCTCCTGCAAGGCATTTCAGGCCAGTCGGAGGGGGCTCCCGGGCCGCAGGGACTCATTCCAAAAGGAGCGTTGGAATTTCTCCCAGGCGCTTTGACAGGCTTCAAGAATGTTTGAGTCGCATTCAAGAATCCTCCGGCCATTCAGTCGCACAGCTCGCTGCATATTGAGACCGCTAGCGTCCCTCTGCCTCTCCCAGGGCCAAGGCGCCGGCACTGCATCTGCTTACAGTTAGGAGAAGGGGTTATTTATAGTGGTTTCATTCTTCCCCAGCACTGAGTGGAGGTGGGGGCTCTCTGGCACCGGATGCTGGGATGTGAACATTGCAGTTCATTAGCCACAGGCCCTGATGGCTTTGCAGAGAACTGGAGGAGCTTGCAAGACCCTCCAAAATTCCACTTCCCAGCTGCTCTCATGCTCCCAATTTCCTGCCTGGAGTCTCCCTTCCCCCACCCTTTGTTTTTTCTCACAGATTCCCAAGCCCCAGCCGGTCTCTCGCTGACCCGGCACCTCTAGAGGCCAGCTCGCAGCTGCTGCAGGGAGGGGGCAGATTTGTAGAAACCCCACCAGCCCAGGCCCAGCCTTGCCCTGACATCCTGGAGTCACCTGGAAAATGCCAGCTGGGCTGGCAGCGAGAAGGGAAACGTCCTCTCCTGCTTGTGGCTGTGCCTTCTTCCAGGAGTGTTATCTAGGGCACGGTGGCAAGCTGGGTGGATGGCGCTAGTCCCCCACAACCTGCTAGGGTGCTGCTGCTGGGGTCAGTAGGGAAACCCTCGCACAGTCACGGCCTGATGTATTACTGGGGCTCTTTGGCAATGTACCTTGGTAAATTCTGGCTCTCTCTCAGGCTCAGGTTGGCCACCCCTGCTCTCGATGCTAGGCTGCTGCAGGAGCTAAAATGCCAGGCTCTGGGGCTGCTCTAACTTCTCGCAGCCCGGAACCCTGCACCACACACCTGCTATGCTGGGCCCTGGGCGGGGAGGCAGCGTAGGGCCCTGTGCTGCTTTTGCCCCATAGAATTCTTCCTCGGCCTTGCAGCTCCTGTGCAGCCCCTCGTACACCTTCAAAGCAGCACAGAGAGGCAGGGGCTAGACCTGGCCCCAGCTTTTACAATGGGCACTTCCCAGCTGATTGCAAGGGAAGGGGGTGTCTCTACAGCACGCATGTCTGTGTTTGCTTCCTAGCCGCACATGCAGTTAAGGAGCCTGATGTCCCAGAGGGAGGCTCTGGCCCTGTGGATGCCTAATGCAGGACTCCGGCAATGATTTTTCCCCGTTGAGTTATTGTTCTGACACTCCTAAGATGATACTCTTTAAAAATCAAACCGCTAAGTTTCCAGTGCTTCTGGTTACTGGTCCCGTCTGCAGAAAGAGTTGGGAGCTGACCTCTCCCGCTGCTGTGGCGCAAAGAGCATCATCATTTAGTTTTTAAAGATTAAAATGGCCGCCCCCTGGGCCTGGCTCAGCGAGTCTGATTGGGATTAAAAGCTCCGGCCTTTCAGATCACTCCTTGGTTTGCTGGAGGTGGGAGGGAATCTGGAGCTGCATTTTACTGACTAACGGAAGTGTGGCTCCATACGGGCAAAGATGCAAAGGCCATGCACGGATCCTGTCAGGATGCAAGGGTCATGCATGGACTGAGCCCTTCACGAAACCTCCGATAACTGATCCTGTCGTGCCTTGCACCTGCCGCATGGGCAGCTAAAACCAACAGGCTGTTTGTTCCCAGAACTTCTCACCAAGAAGGATCATACACTGGCAGTGGTAGAGCAGAGTCTCAGTGTGCCCTGCGGGCCCCGTAGCCACCTTCCAAGGTAACTCCCAGCAACATGCTTCAGAGCTGTCAGGCTGCTGCCCTTCACCAGCTGGAATTCTTAATAACCTGCTGTTTCCCAATTGATCACTAGTTGGCGCCGGACAGTGATTTGCAGAGGAAAATTAAACTGGAAGCAGCAGCGAGTCCCAGGCGGCATGCGAGCTGATTTTCAGTGGCACTCACACTGCCCGGATCCTGGCCACCAGTCCGGGGGGGATGAGGGGGGGGCTCTGCATTTTAATTCAATTTTAAATGAAGCTTCTTAAACATTTTAAAAACCTTGTTTACTTTACATACAATACTAGTTTAGTTATATAGTATAGACTTATAGAAAGAGACCTTCTAAAAACGTTAAAATGTATTATTGGCACGAGGAAACTTAAATCAGAGTGAATAAATGAAGACTCAGCACAGCGCTTCTGAAAGGTCGCCAACCCCGGGGATACAGCATTCTGCTCCACTTAGCCTAAGCTTGTAGGCTGTTGCCATGAGCTGTTAAACAACAGCAGCAACTTGACACCCCAAAGGTGGAAGCACTTTCATAGGGGGTGACATCAGGGCCGGCTCCAGCGTTTTTGCCAACCCAAGCGGCAGGAAAAAAAAAAAAAAGCCACGATCGGCAACACTTCGGTGGCAGCTCTACTGCCGCCGCTTCATTCTTTGGCGGCAATTCGGTGGCAGGTCCTTCGCTCTGAGAGGGACCCGCCGCCGAATTGCCGTCAAAGAGCCGGACGTGCGGCCCCCTCTCCATTGGCCGCCCCAGGTACCTGCTTGCTGCACTGGTGCCTGGAGCCAGCCCTGGGTGATGTGCCTAAACATCCATTACAAGAGCTTAACTACAGCATCTGGTGGCAATTTAAAGATTAACAGATTTATTTGGGCATAAGCTTTCGTGGATAAAAAAAAGAAGTGAGGTTTTTTACCCACGAAAGCTTATGCCCAAATAAATCTTAGTCTTTAAGGTGCCACCGGACTCCTTGTTGTTTTTGTAGCTCCAGACTAACACGGCTCCCTCCTGATACTTTACAGCATCTGGGAATCTGTCACACAGTTACCAATGTGAAGGTTTTGGGTGTGGAGGTTTAAGATTCACGGGGGTAACTTCCTCATGTGTTGGAGGGGCTGGGGCTTTTCTCTGAGTGCAACCTCACCCAGACAGAAGTGCACTGAGTCACACCCAGAATGGTTTCTTTTTGCAGCCATAAGGGCAAGGAACTTCAGTGAATGTTTCAAATCTGCAGGATTACACGGGGCCAGTAAAGAACTGTTAATTATGGGCTGTTAGCCAGCAGGGCTCAGTCCCCATCCTGCTCACTGATTGATTCATTAGGTATTTATGCAAATACTCCCTCCCAGGGCAACTCTTCTGTCAAGGGTCCGGTTACAGATAGGATACTCCCTCCTTCTCATCTCTCTAGCCAGCACAGTACCACTGATGTCAAGGAGAGCAGGCTCCAGCCCTTGCTGCATGCTCATCACAGAGCCTGTGAATACCCATCTCTGCGCCCCTGTCCTGCCAGCTGTCCCGTCAGGCCAAGCAGAAACAGGCTGTAGCCGAGAAAGCAGATTGGCCTGTGGGGCTGAATCCTTGCAGGGCACGGTGTAGAAAGAGAGAGGGGGGACGTTTCCTGACCAGCCTTCCTAGGGCGGGCAGGGGCACCGTCTGTCTGGCTCCTGACCCCTGATCCTGCGAGTTATTCTGGGCCTACCGTCCCACCCTTTTCCGCTCTTCAGAGCTCCCCTGTGCTCCGGCTGGAAGCAGCTGGGGCCCGAGCAGGGCAGGAAGGTGTACAGGAAACTCCAGTGTGAGCCCATGTGTCCCAGTGACTCCCTGTTCCCAGAACAGAATGGAAATCCAGGCCTGAATAATGGGAAAAATCAGGAATGAGCATCCCTCTGCTGGTAAGGAGGGGGCATCAGTGATTACAAGAACATTCCCCCCTCACCCACCCAGTAAACACAGGGAGCCCCACACCTGGTCTGCCTGCTCCTCTCCCCCTCAATCCCAGCCCTTATGGGTCTGGAAGGATTCCGCCCAATAGCTTCACCTCCCCAAGGTTCTGGCTCAACTGCCACGAACTCCAGAGACCCCACTGAGCCCAGCAGACGTATGGAGCCTGACCCGGCTCATGCCGTCCAAGCTGATTTGAGAAGAGATCCTGCAAGAAAGACCTCATTCTTCTCCAATTGCATTAGGGACGCTAAGCCCCACACCAGGAGCTCAGGGATGGGGCAGGGGGAGGGGATGCCAGGGCTCTGGGAACTTCACATGAAAACACGTTTGTTCTCTTAGCTGTTTAACAAGGAATTCTGGTGCCTGCCCGAGTCAGGTCATTCTCCCAGCTGGGAAAAGCCCTGTAGCCTTGAGTGACCCAGGGCTTCCCCCTCCTCCTTCAGGCAGTACATGGCCTCAGACAGGAACAGCTCTGTCTTTCTTCATTGTTACAGGGAACAGGGAATAAACGTGTGCACAGTCCCTATAGCTGCAACCGTTAGGACTTTCTGTTATCCTTACAGCCCCATTGGTATATAGCATGTACTAGATCATGACCCCTCCCTCTGTACCCCTTCCACAAGTAGCCATCCTAGAGGGAAGTCCCAGCTGGGATTACCCTGTAACTATGCTTTAGGCTGCTCAAAAGCACAGCTCCTGCTGGAGCATTGCCCAGAACGTGGCCTGACTGAGGGTGAGTCAGGGTGAGCCCAGGACATTCTCCCCGAGGCCTGTCACGGGGTGACCGAAGGACTTGCCTGGGGGCACACGGACCATGTTTTCCTGCTGTCACTCTCTGATCGTCATTAACGCCTTTTGGTTTCTTCTAGTCCCGCTGATGGCCTGGAATCCTGCAGCGAATACGTTAAGGTAAGAAACCCTCCCCTTTCTACTGCGTGTCTTTTCACTGCTGTCCTGACCGGACGAGCCCCACTTCTCTAAAGATCAGCTGCATCCACCGTTTCAGATCCAGCAGCAGGGCGGAGCGTGCTGCCTGCTCTCAAGAGCCCCTAGAGTGGAGCATCTTTATGTTCTGTCGAAATCCATCAGAGCTGCAGGAAGTTGGTTGTTTCTCCTATTCCATTTGCTCCAGTAGGTGCATTAATATCAGAGAGTGAGAGATGCTGAGGTATCAGCCTGTGGATGGTGTCTTATTGCATGCAGGGCTTGGGAACCTCATTTGCTATTTCTACTGCTCCATCCTCCTCGCCTATGTAGGGCTGAGTTTCCCCAGTGGGAGCTTCCCGCTGCTCCCTTTTGGGGGCTGGAGAGTGGTGATGAGCACCCTGCGGCTGCCAGCAGGACTTTTCATGGATAGAGACAAGCCTGAGCCATTACACGTGAATCCAGAGCTGCATGGCGCCCCTGTTCCCAACCCACGTTCAGCCCATTATAGATTCCCTCTTCAGAGATGGAGTAGGGCTGGGCAACATGGAGTATGATGGCAGTGTGTGTAGACACACCCAAGCTCACTCAGGTACCAGCAGCAGAGGGCTTTGGTTCAGACCAATCTCTGATGCAAGGAGCTGTGCCAAACCCTCGTCAGCTGGAGGGTAACTTTGCTGACGCAAGAGGCCTTTGAGGCTGGTAGGTGGGCGCACCAAAGGGAGACAGTAGAGGGCATCCCCTCCCTCCTCACAAGCAGCTCTCAGAGGGGGAGCTGCCTTCGTTTCACGCTCTGGGCAATGAGAGGGGTGTCCGCTCTCTTGGGGGCACAGCCAGTGTGGGCCGTGGCAGGTGCCATCTCCTCACTCAGCCTTAATAGGAGAAATGCAGCATTTCAGCCACACGAGCTGTCACATGAAAGTTGGTGCAAATCTCTCCAAATCCTCTGCAAAGACCCTGCTTATCCTCCAGCAAACTAGTCACATTCCTGAGGGCTCTGTGTGCAGTGCCAGGAATTCGCTCGGGAGATGGCTGACTTTATGGAAGAGCGAGCCTCTTTCAGCCGGCTTCCTGTGGAGCTCTTCGAAGAGGCAGGGCTGGAAATGCTTGGCTCAGGGGATGGGGATGCAGAGGTTTTCCATGGGACAGAGAGTCTTTCACCTCTACACCAACAGTTCAAATTCAACCCAGCTCGGTAGTGAATGGAAGGTGCCCCCAGCCGCTGTCTGTTTGGTGGCCTGTTATATGAGGGGCTGTCTCAGGCCAGTTCCCAGCCGCAGGCCCAGGGTTCCAAACTGGCTAGTGATTTTGGGTGCCCAGCTGAGGACACCGTAGTGGAGCCTCTAGAAGAATCAGGACCCTTGGAGGGGTGGCCGGTTGGGTGCCAAAGTCAGGAGCTGCTCTTGAAAATCTTGACAGCGGCACGAGGTGGCAGGTTCATGAGGCAGAGATGATGGAGTCTGAGCTACATGCCTGCTCCTGGAGGGGGTCCCCCCCAGGTCAGGGCTGAGGCAGTGAGAGGGAACGGTCGCATTGCCATTGTTCACTAAGGGGGGAGACTCCAGGTCGTAGGACCATCAGTCCAGAACCTTTCACCAGCACTGAACAGTTTTTGAAGGCAGTTGTTCTTTACTTTCTCCATAGCGAGACCCCACTCCCAGCTACTGGTATGGGAAAGGCAGGGTGGCTGCATGCCATTAGGGCAGTCGAGACCAACCTACAGCCCCCAGGTTAGAAATCAACACAGGCAGAAGCAGGAAGTCCTTGGCTCTAGAATTGGCTCCTTATGTTATGTTCACGTTTGGTCAGCATCAGGGCACCAGTGAGGCCTCTCTGTTCACACAGGCATTGTCCTGAGCGTGGTGATGATGGCGGGGGAGAGGAAACATGCTGGGGAGGCAATGAAGGAATTCGCTTTAGCCGACATTGATTATTATTGTTCTTGTTCTATTTGTTCGTGCACCCAGAGCCTTAGCGATGGGAACATTTTATAAATCATGAACTAACTAAAAGAGAGAGAGAGATGGGAATAAGCCATGGAGGCCTTCAGCTTGGTGAGCCAACAGAACCCCCAGCTGCCAGGGTTCCGGTCCAGACTGAGCTTGTTCACCCTTTGGGTCAGTTGTTTTTGGGGTGGCGTTGAACTGGGCTGGTTTGTATTTTGTCTGACGCTGGGTGATCCATGATTCATTTTGAATGGTTAGCGTGCGAGGTCACAGAGAGCCAGCGTGGGTATGTCACCCCCAGCTCCACATGTAGACATCCCCTAACAGCTGTGGTGATAGGAGCTAGTGGAGTCAGCTACAGACAGAGCCATTGCGGAGATTTACATGCACAGACTGGTAACTTGCTGCTGTGCACCTTACATCCTCACCAGGGTGTATTCACCCTGGACAGAGGCCAGGTCGAGGCCTAGGCACCCATTTAAACCCTAGCTTGAGGCCTTCAGTGGGACTAAAGTGATGCAAAGGCTTCATGCTGGGCCCTCGCACAGGGGTGACTTTCCCTCACACTTGTCACCTACATGCACTTATTCAAAGAAACCCGTCTCGTGTGGTTATTCATATAGTGGCACAGGTGTATATGGTGCTTTACAGGCAAATACAGAACCTTCTCATCTAGAGGAAAGTCAGTTGCACACCCAGACAGCCTGATCCTCAGCCAGGCACCCGCAGCCTTGAGTTCCACGGTGAGAATTTCACTGTCCCCAGGTGGGATCCGTGTGCTGCTGCCGTTAGTCCTTTCTGCCTGCCTGCGATACTCTTCCCCCCCTCCTGGGAGCCAACACCCCCCTAAAGTCAGTGAGTCCTGGGCCCCTTTCAGGAGCTGGTGCTGCACATAGAAGATTAGGGTTGGAAGAGACCTCAGGAGGTCATCTATGCCAACCCCCTGCTCAAAGCAGGACCAACACCAAATAAATCATCCCAGCCAGGGATTTGTCAAGCTGGGCCTTAAAAACCTAAGGATAAAGATTCCACCACTTCCCTAGGGAACCCATTCCAGTGCTTCACCACCCTCCTTGTGAAAAAGTGTTTCTTAATATCCAACCTAGATCTCCCCCATTGCAACTTGAGACCATTACTTCTTGTTCTGTCATCTGCCACCACTGAGAACAGCCGAGCTCCATCCTCTTTGGAACCCCCCTTCAGGTAGTTGAAGGCTGCTATCAAATCCCCCCTCACTCTTCTCTTCTGCAGACTAAATAAGCCCAGTTCTCTCAGCCTCTCCTCGTAAGTCATGTGCCTCAGCCCCCTAATCATTTTTGTTGCCGGGTATAATGCATTCTCCTGGCTGGAATGTAACCAGCTGGGACAACTGGTGTTGTCTCATTCCAGCAAGAGAGCAGTTTCAGTTCCAGGCAGAGGGGGATTCCTTTCTACAGAGATTCCCCTTCCTAGCTGCTAAGGGGTTAAAGGCATTGCCAGTCCAAATGGCCATAATAAACCTAACTGCATAGCCATGTCTTCTCCACCAGTGAGGGACATTGGTCTGCCTCCAGCGCGGGCTCCACGTAACCTAGACGCGCCGACCACCTTTTGCTTGCTGTCCTGCTTCCCCATCATCACTCCCCCACCTCCTGTGACCAGATCAGATCCTTCAGTCCCAGCTTCTCCCTGCGGGTGTCACTGCAAGCAATGGTGCACTAGTACTGCCTGTGGGAGAGCACCCCGCTAATGGGGGTCTCCAGCAGGAGTCGCTGGAGGGAACGGTGGAGCTGCAGTAGTTGTGGGAGAGCTCCCAGCTCCAGCGTCTCAGAAAGAGGTATGACTGGGAACAGGGTAGCAGCGCTGGCCTGGTGGGGATCTGCATTGGTACAACCCTATTCTCAGGGACTTGGATTTCTGTATGTCTGACTGTGGTGCAAGTAAAGTGATAAGCAAATAGAATGAACCAGCCCAGCTGTTCTGCAGCAACCAAGCGAAGAAAGATAGAGAGAAAGAGACAGAGGAGGGAGCATGCACACCTCCTGGCTTACACCCTGTGAATGAAGGTGCAGGCACAGTTCAGTGCTAGCAAAGCCTAGAGTTCCTAAGAGAATCAGCCAAGCTTGGCACTCACTGACTACAAAACCTGGCTGGGGCTGACTTTTCATCAGCTCTTAACCCCTGGTGGGTTTGCTCCTGCTACCACCAGAGCTGTTCTCACAGCCCAGTCCATTCACCAGCACCATGGAGAGCATCTGGACTGGGAAATGAAGCCCCAACAGGTTCCCTTGCAGCCAAGCAGAGCAAGGATGGAGCACTTAGACTGCAGCCCAGAACCCAGGTCTGCTTGCCGAATCTATTTAGAGTCCAGGTTGCTGGTGTGAAAAAAGCAGGCAGGCTGGGCAGCGTCCCTTGAGGAGCCCTGGGCATACAAACGTGAACGTGCCAGCGTCCCTGAGGGAGCTGAGTGCTTTATTTGCTGGCCCTGTTTGCTCTCATTCACAGTTTCGTTCTGATGTGGCAGCAGCTGCTGCCACTGGCTGATGCACTCCTGTGTGCAGCAGCAGCGCAGAAATGACACAGTTAAGTAGCAAACCACATGCCACCTGAGCTAGTGTAAATGCCGGACAGCAGGGGGGCCAGTGGAACAGGGGGTGGCTGGCATCCCATTGGACAGGCTGAGCCCAAATCTGCATCGCTTACACCCTGTGTGGTCACTAACACACGTGCAGAGTGCTACTGTCCTGGTCTGGCCCACTTTGAGCCCTGACTACTCCCCTTCCCATCCTGAGGAAGGGGCAGGCCCCCCAAGGCCCAGGGGAATGGCTGGTACTGTGAAAAGGGGGAGTGCTGAAGGCCACAATCCAAATGTCACTCTGTATGCAATCTGATTTCACTCTGTATGCAATCCCAGGCTCTTCAGAGAGCTGCATTGTGGCACAGATCAGGCCTGGACCTAGAAAGGCAGGCAGAGAAGAGATGGGAGATAGCTAGACATAGGTTATGTACCCATCAGCATAGGAGCTCAGGGCTGTACCAACCAGCGCTGCTTCCCCAGAGAGGAGCTGAGTCCTGCCAAAGCGCCAGCTCTGTCTAAGAAAAGCAACAAAATCCTTCAAGGAGGAACAGGCTTTTCAGGAAGACGAATCACAATCAGATTCTTTCAGTTCAGCGTCTCCCTGTAAACCACCATCTGTTCTGTCCCTCGATCTCATTCAGGAAGAAAGAGGAGCCTGTGCTCTCCCCTTCCAGCAGTGAAGGGCTGTAAATGCCTATGGGAATGTGTGTGTGTCGCTGTCTCCATTATCAAACAAAGACGAGAAGGGAATTCAATTCCAGGTTCACGTGGCAGATTTCAAACACACGCTGCACTCCACCATCGATGGCATTTTCACAAGCACGTGGCATTGGGCGCTATACACCAGTCTGCTGAGACCTGGATCACCACAGCCAACCATTCACTCACAGCCCCTAGGATCCTGGGACTCTGCCCTGTGCTGCTCTTCCTGCCCCAGTTACCTCTTGTGTGAAAGGTGCACACTGTGGATGTGCCATGTCCCATGCTGGGGAGAAAGGACAGCCTCACGGGCAGGGCACTGGCTTGAGATGTGGAAGACCCAGATTCAATTCCCTGTTCCACCATGGACTTCCTGTCTCACCTCGGGCAAGTCACAGAGCCTCAGTTTCTCTTCTGAGAAATGGGATGATAAAGCTTCCCTACCTTACAGGAGTCCCAGAGAGGAGGTGGCACCACTGGGATAAAAGCACTGCCCACTGAAACATCACAGAACAAAACCCCTCTGACTGAGTCAGCCACAGGTCCACAGACAGGCCCCATGTTTTATCAGTTTCCTTTCTGATCTGCCCACGCATGGTTCTGTGTGGAGCTGCTGCTGTGGAGACGTGTGTCTCTTCAGCAGCATTTGCTTTGTCCTTTCCTCAGGATGCGAGGGACTTGTTTGAATTAATTACATCAGAAAATGTACTGTTCATAGGTTAACTGCAGCAGAAATACCTTTGTGTGTTAGCAGTTACCTAGCTCCTTCAAGGCAGCAATTAACACCTTCTGTTAAATACCAAGCACTTCTGCACCACTGTTGCCCAGGTGCATATGCTTCCTGGGACTTTGAGGATGGGGGCATGATTGGCAATTGCATGGGTGGGGATTATTATATCTCCCTGCAGCATTTGGCACTCCAGACGTTTGTAAGTAACTTGCAGGCTCATCCTTCTCCCCTATCCTCTCCCACACACCTGCCTTGTCTCGCCCCCAAAGTTTTGATCAATCTGGGCCTCTAATCCTGCTCTGATCCATCTAGTCTAATGCTGGCAGCAGCAAAACATAATCACTCAGGTGAAAGTGGAGAACCTCCTAGGCTGCCCCACGCGCTGGGTTACAGGATGGGTAGAGAATTCCTCCCATCCCTTATGAACCACCTTGCAGCCTAAGATTGGATTTCCCTTGGATAACCAAAGGGGACCCTACGTTTTGCTTTCAATACAGGGCAGCTGACGCTGATGGCAGCTGTGCAGAGGGGTGGCTTCCCGGTGGCTGGGACCTGCGCCTCTCCCAGGGCCAGAGCTTGCTCCAGAGAAAGGAGACAAGAAAACACCCATTAAAGAGTGAAGGGAAAACCAACCAACCGTCAGCCTAGTTTGGAGAGAACCCAAAGAGAGGGCAGGGCTGTGCCTGGCCTATGGGGCTAGGGAAGAAAAAACAATGGTACCAAATGGACCCTGGAGGCCAAAAGCATTCTGGATGTTACTCCATGGAAGCCACTGGCATGACACCAGGGATGAACTTGACCCCCAGCACACAGGCCCATTATCACTGTGAGCCCCTGCTGTGGGCAGAGATGGGCTGGTACAGTTTAAGGTTGGTAGGAGGCGTCTCCCTTGATGCGCTAGTGGAGTTTGTTGACTTGAAGGGGATTATGCTTGGCAGGGGGGCTTGGAATACAGGAACGAGTGACTGGGCCTGGGTGAGGGGGTGCTTGGGCTGGAGAGGGTTAAACAAGGTGTGAACCGGAGTCCCGTCCTCCCCCCTGGGTTTAGTTACTCCTTTGATTAGAGAGTGTAAATGTGAGAAAACTGAGCTGGTGCCAATTAAAGCTGGCTCCCTTCTCAGCGCTTGTCCCCCGTGAACCACCCCTTCTTGGAGGCTTGTTAGCACAGCCAGTGTGGGAGACTCTCCTGCAGGGCAGCTGGGGCTCCCGGCTGTCACAGGGGGACTGGCAGACCTGGATGAGGGGCCCTGTGGAAAGTCAGAGATGCCCTGCACTGTGATTGGCTGGAGATCCGTGGGGGACAGCCGGGTGGGAAGACACCGGGAGGCAGGGATGGGCTAGGAGGTGCCCGGGCTCCCCCGGACCCTGCCAGCCCCCGCCCCGGGGCGCCCGGACCCTGCTAGCCCCACCACCACCACAGGGCGCCCCCCCCCAGCGTAGGGTGGGGGCAGGCGGGCTCTAGGTGAGTCGGGCGCCCCGTGGGAGGGGGAGCCCTGTGGTGCTGGTGCCAGTGCCAATGCCAGTAGGGTCCGGGGGGGGCTGGTGCCCCGTGGGGGGAGGCGGCAGGGTCCAGGTGAGCGCCCTGTGGCGCTGGTGCCAGTGCCAATGCCAGTAGGGTCCGGGGGGGGCTGGTGCCCCGTGGGGGGAGGCGGCAGGGTCCAGGTGAGCCGGGCACCCTGTGGGGGCGGGGGGGTGCCAGTGCCAGCAGGGTCCGGGGGGGGGCTGGTGCCCCGTGGGGGGGGGGCGGCAGGGTCCAGGTGAGCCGGGCACCCTGTGGGGGTGGGGGGGTGCCAGTGCCAGCAGGGTCCGGGGGGGGGCTGGTGCCCCGTGCGGGGGGGGCGGCAGCGTCCAGGTGAGCCGGGCACCCGGGGGGGGTGGGGGGGTGCCAGCAGGGTCCGGGGGGGGGGGGCAGGCAGGCTCTAGGTGAGCCGGGCTCCCCGCGGTGGGAGGGGGGGTCCCAGCTGGGGTTGGCAGGGCTCTCCGCGGGCTCCGGGCTGGGTGGGGGCGGGCCGGGGGCGGGGCGAGCCCGAGCCCCGCCCCCAGCCTGACAAGGGATGAGGTAATCGGGGAAGCGGCTGAAATTGAAGCCCGGCCGCGGCGGCTGCAGGAGGGAGCCGGGAGCGGCAGGTGCAGCGGGGGCTGGTCCTGGCTGCAGCGCCGGGCCCCGGGGAGGCGCCATGACCGAGCGGTGCAGCCTCTGGAGCGCCCTGTCGGCGGCCGCCTGCTGCTTCTACCGGGGATCCTTCATGCAAGTGCAGGTGAGGGGCTGGGCACGGCCGGGGGGCACTGGCTGGCTGGCGTGGGGCACGGGGCTGGGCATGGCGGGGCAGCAGGGGACACTGGCTGGCTGCTGTGGGGCATGAGGCTGGGCATGGCGGGGCAGCAGGGGACACTGGCTGGCTGCTGTGGGGCATGAGGCTGGGCAGGGGGAAGCTGGCAGTCTGGGACACTGGCTGGCTGCTGTGGGGCACAGAACAAGGCAGGGGGCAGCTGGGGACACTGGCTGGCTGCTGTGGAGCACAGAACAAGGCAGGGGGCAGTTGACAGCATGGGACAGTGGCTGGCTGCTGTGGGGCACAGGACTGGGCACTCACTCTTGGGGTCAGAGGGATGGTGATGGAGCTGGGCACCACTTCATGCAGACCCTGACATGCAGGGGGCAGAGGTCAATTCCACTACCCACTCCAGACTGGGGACTGCTTGTGGGGTGGGGGGACTGGAGCCGGGCATCCCCATGGGTCAGGTGCTGAGCTGGGTGAAGGAGCGGTCCCCAGCCCTAACTTACTGAGCAGGAGCGGTAGCAAAGGTGTGGAGGGAGCAGCATGACTCAGGGTTTGGGGGGGCAAATCACCCTCATGCTTGGCTGGGTCTCTGGGGTGCCATGGGGCAGGTAAATAGGAGCACCCTATGTCTCAGTGCCAGGGAGCCAGTAGCAGCCCCCTGGGCTGGATTTGGCAGCACGGGAAGAAAATGCAGGTGCCAGCAGGGATATGGGGAGGGGGCAGTGAGCTGCTGTCCGCTGCAAGGTGAGGGGAAGTGGGTCAGTCACTCCCCACTGCCTGGTTGAACCTTGCTTGGCTGCTGTTTTGGGGAACATGCTCTTGGGGCTTAATCATCAACTCCTCCCCCTTCCTCCCCAGCCTGTGTCAGCAGCATGGGGCCAGCTAGGTCTGTTCCCCACTGGTGATGCAGATCTGCCCCCGCCTTCAGCACTTGTTGGCCCCACTCGGCTCTGGAGAGCGACAGTCAGGCTAGTGCTAACCGTGTTGCAGCCACTTGCTCTGCAAAGCCCTGCTGAGCAATCGAGAGGGGCAGACGGAGCTGCAAAGGCTCACCTGGCACAACGAAGTCAGGTCAGGGACTGGGAGCTAAATCTAGCCCCCTCTCCTGCTGCAGTTGCCGCCTTGTATGTGCTGCCCACACCCCGGCTGGGGGAGCGGTGAGGATTCCCCCTGCCTTCAGACACAGCCAATCTGCTTTGCAGGCTCAGCAGCAGCTGCCTGCCACAGGGATGCAGCAGGGAAAGTAGCCAGGTCCTAATGCATGTGTGTGCCACTTGCTGGGTACCTGCACTGGCAGCAGGGTTGGTGTTGGAGGGCTCCAGAGCCCTGAGAGAGCCTGGAGGAGGGGGAGGAGATGCTCCGTTTTGTCCGACAGGGTTTTTTTAAATACAAATTTCATGAAAAATGAATCAGTCTGGTTGGGACTCAAAAACCAAAATCCCTTCGCCAATAGCATGAGGCCAGTTTTTTAAGCAGTATTTCATTGTGGGTTGACAACAGCTGCAAGACTGGAATAATCATCCCTCCTGTCTCCCCTCCCCACCCCCACTTTGCCTTATCTAGTTAGGCTGGACTGTGAACTCTCTGGAGCAGGGGCAGTTTCCCACTAGGGGCATGTACAGCACCTAACACAACAAGGCCTTGATCTCAGCTGGGCTACAAACACTACTGAGGAATACTCCACACTTGGGCCTGTTTTCAAGTAACCTTTCCCTTCAGCCATTCTCTCCCCCCTTCACCAAACTGGATTAGCTGAGTACAAGCTAAACTGAGTACAGAACCCCCAGTTTCTAGGCTTTTACAAGGAGCATTTTTCCCCCCACACAGCCCAAAAAAGCAACAGAGTCTGAGCCTCATCAGAAAAGCCTCTTTGCCCCCTGCCTTTGTCACTTCCTATCTGTCACTTGCTGCCCAACCCAAAGGGTCTGCCCATGACACCATGCAACATGCTGGGCAGTCAGAGACATAGGAAGAGCAAAGCTGACATGTAGTTACAGCAGTGTCGTCAATGTGCTGTGTTGAGGTTGGCAGGTGAGCAGATACAATCCAAAACCTAAGACACCCAAATCAGACACACATGATGCTTCTACCAGGTGTTACCAGTGCTCCACTACCATCAATGGCCCTGGGGGGGCACCCTCTTCCCTGCAGCTCACTTTGTGCAATGGTGCATTTAAATCCATTCTTAAAAAACATACTTTTTCCAGACAGCTTTTTGGTAAGAACCCACCCCGCAGCAGCTAGAGACTTACACCAAAAAGTCTCTATGGTTTGAAGTTCAGCTGCTTGGCCTATGCTACTGCATTGGCTGGGCCTGACTTCAGCTAAAGGATGCTTGGGGGTCAAGGAGCCAAGGCCCTGGCTCCACCACCATACTCCTGGTGTCACCACTTACACTTGTGCAGAGCAAGTGTGAAATACTACCTGTGTTGGTGCTGGGGCAGTAGCAAGCAGTGGAGAAGTAGGTCCCTGCCATATCTGGTTCCCATCACACCAAGGATACACCAGGTGTCTGGCAAGTGACAGGAGTGGAACAGAGCATGGTAAGGGTCCAGCTGTATTTGACTGGAAATTCGGAGGAGTGTAATTAGTACAGGATGGGTTAAAAAAAGACAAACCCAAGAGCTTTGTGGAAGGGATGACTTACCGCTGGCATGCCCCCTCCTGGCTGGGCACAGTGTAGCAGCATCTTCTCTGTAGTAGCCCCTATTAACAGCCAGTCTGGCCCTGGGGTGGTCTACTTCTTCTCAGGATTCAGCCCCCCAGCTGAGTCACATGATATCTCACCCCTTCTGGGGTAATAGGGTAACAAACGAGTGTCCAATCCCTCTGCCTGGTCTGCCACTCTTGAGTCTGAGCCCAGTACATTGTACACCCTTTTCCTGGGCTTTGTACCACCTTACCAGGGGCTGGCAGGGGAATGCAAGCCCACCCTCCACACTAGGCTCCAGTCCAGGGACCCTAGCGCAGGCAGTGAAGGGTCATTCCACCAGACTCCCTGCTACTAGCTCCCTGGATGTATTCCTACCAAGCCTTTGTCCTCATCCTCCAGGAGCCTGATCTTATTGGTCTGGTCCCTCCCTACTACCAAAAGAGTAGCTGCAGGGTTCCTCCCTGCACCCCCTACCCCTTTATGTGCTACACTTCCTCTGTTTATAGCATCACACACTCCCTCCCCAGTTGAGTTTCATCATTAATTAGGCCTGGCCAACCCACCAGGTGCAACCAGGTGGGTTAATTGTCCTCTTTAGTCCTTTCATCAGCGGTATGGGGTAGGCAACATATCACAAGTCAACTGCTTATGTCCCAGGTAACTTGGAGCTCCTTAAATCAGGAGGACTCTCCAGACCTGTGAGGTATGGCCCTCTGAGCTTTAATGATCCTGTCTGCACTGCCTGAGTGTAGGCAGGGAGCAGTCTAAATCCTAAAAGCCCTGCCAATGCAAGCACGGGGCTCAGCGTAAAACCTGGGCAGGATTTTCTGGGGACAGCTTCTCTTTTGATTGTTGCAGAGCCTTGCTGAGAAATCTGGAGGGAACATCCACAGGACATACAGCTCTGGCTCATCAGTGCATGGGTTAAAGAAAAGTGCTTTAGGCACTCTGACCCAGCACTGCAAGAGTTAAACCAGCTACAGTCTCTCTTGCTGGGACACTGCAGGGGATGTGGCATTATGTCCCAGCAAGGCACGGTTAAAAGTGAGCCCCAAGTGCTCACCTGGCTCTGCATCTCCATCTGTGACTCCAAGCCCACAGAGAGAATACGCACTGAACTCCACATGAATGACTGGAGTCTTTCCAGCTGACAACAGCATCTCTGCCCCTTCACCAATAGCAATGCACCGCCACCCAGCACTGGAAACAATGACATCATTTCTAACCAATGGCAGCTCAGCAAAGGGATGCAGCTGCAGCCTTGGAGTGAGAATAACTAATATCTAGATAGATGGATGTGCATACGCACACCCTGGCTGTGTCTACACTAGAGACTGAACCAGTACCATAGCATCCATCTAAGTACCAACACTGCAACATGTCCACCATAGCCCTGCTGACTTGGCTTCAGCTTTGCCCCACATCCACACGCCTATCTGCAGTTGCACTAACTGCTATTCCATAGTACAGCCCCCTAACATTTCAGAGCCTCCCCCATCCCACACTCATGTTTCATTGTTCCAGTGGAACACAGCTGCCGTGAGAGGTCATGTAGCCATGAGCAATGCCAAAAGAGGGCTTTGAACATCAGGACAGAGACCTTGAACTGGAGTCTGACCTCCATGGGGAGCCAGTGCAGGGAGTGGTGTACTTGAGTGAGGTGTTCAGTGACCTGTGTTGCTAAACAGACGAGCTGGTGCGTTCCGTACCAGTGGGCGCTCTTTCGGGATGTGTGGCTTCATTCCTAGATGGAATGGAGGAGGGAACTGTGGTTGGTTTTAGTATTAAAGGCCAGTATGATTGATTGTGCTCATTACACAGGCTTTCCCCCAGATTCTACTTTATTATACACACACAAAAATTCAGGCCGGCTGCAATGGCAAACCAGAGTAACGTAGTTACACGAACAATGGTAACAATATTTTACAGGTGCATCTTGCCCATCTAACTGGGGATTCTAGTCCTCTTAGGTGACTGTGGCAGAGGGGTGCAATACCTGGAGTGAGGGCTATGAAGGAGCTGGAGAGTAGGAGGTGCTCCAAAGAGCACTATTAACCTGTATCTGGCAGGTGCAGGGGCCAGTTATTAGGTTCAATGTGATGCCCAAGTCCTTGAAAAGCTCTCAGTAGAATTGCCTGGTCTCAGGTCTCTTCCCCTCTCATTCCACTTCTGCCTGAACCTGTGCAGTCTCTTAAAGTTGGCTTCATTTTTACCTGCTTCCATCATTCACTCCAAGACCCTTGTCACATCCCTCTGTGTCTCCCAAGTATGGGTCTCCCTTGCTTTCCCTGGTCCTTGGGCTTCTTAGCCGTTCCGCCATGGATGGCATCCTCCGGTCCCACATCTGTAGCAGGTGCTACAAAGGAAAAGAAGTGATGGAGTTGACAGCATCCCTGTGCAGAGGGTCCCAGCAAGGGACTGTCAGGCAGTTCTTGAGTTCATGAGGAAATTAGGGTTACTCACATGGATCGTATCAAAGAAACCGCTCTCTGGATGGAGAGGCTAAAAGAAGTTCTGCGGGGTTTGATGGAAACATGCGTCACGCCTGCAACTGATTTGCATTTTCAGGCACAACTGCTGAGGATCTGGGGGTGAGGGGGGAAATAAGGGCTAAGATTAATTCTCTCTGCTAGACTGATAAAAAGGTATCTTGTGCCTGACAGCAGGATGATATGTGATGTAAACTAACTCTCATGGCCTGTACTAGCTGTACATAGAAAATACGCCCAGGACTGTTTTTCATGCATTAGGTAGAAAGAATGAAATGGGACTGCAGGTGGGTAAGAGAAACATGTCTCTTATTAGAGGGGTCGCCGTGTTTGCTGCTTTTACAGATCCAGACTAAGAGTCTTGTGGCACCTTATAGACTAACAGAAGTTTGGGAGCATGAGCTTTCGTGGGTGAATACCATGTCATGCATCCGACGAAGTGGGTATTCACCCACGAAAGCTCATGCTCCCAAACATCTGTTAGTCTATAAGGTGCCACAAGACTCTTTGCTGCTTTTACATGTCTCTTATTGCCATGTCTGACCTAGGGCGGAACGAGAAAATGGAGTATAAGTGTCTTGGCTACAGGGCCCCCATGTAATTCCTTTCAATAAAAGTCTGATTCTCAGCCTCTCTCTGCCCCTTCTAGTCCAGCCGAATGGCATGGCTCAGCCAGTCACTGAACTGGGCATTCTCACCCCAGCTGGAAGCTGGCCTGCTACTGCGGGGGATGCCAACCCTGGGGAACTAACCCGCTCATCTGGCTGACGGCATTCGGCAGCCGGTGCTGTGCTGTGCAGGGATGGGGGTGGACAGCAGAAGGGGAGGGAAGCAGGGAGAGGAGGACTCCCCTGCCTTCTTCCAAGCAGTAATGGCAGCATTCCCAGGAATCTGGAAGACTGTCTCAGCCCCCATATAGCTTGGGCAGAAGGTTCTGTTCCTCCTGCTGAGCCAGCACAGCTCCTGTGTTGGACTCCCCGAGCAGATCCTGGCCATGTCTGTGGCAGCTCCTACTATTGTCTAGTTCTGGCGTGACCGTTTCACCTCCTCCTTCCTCCCCCCTGTGCTGTGAACGGCCTCCATGCTCTCTAGTAGCATACTGGGCTGCATGGAAAGGCAAGTGCCAAGCACTTGGTCCAGCTACTTACGGAACAGGCATGTTCTTTACCCTGCCCCAGATGTACTGTTATTGTCCTGGTCCTTGTGCTGGACTGTACGTCTCTTGGCATTGCTAACTGCTCTGGGTGCTGCCCTTCTCAGCTAGTCAACCACAGTGCCCGGTTACACACCAGAGTGTTCCTATGACAGCATTCAGCTGGCCTTGAATCTCCTCATCTTGCCAGCGCCTGCTTGTCGGCTCCTGGCCAGCTGGCAGCATGCTCATGGGAAGACCTCCTCTGAGGCGCGCTAGTGACTGAGGCGGAATCAAGCTGATTGCTGGGATAATGGTGCATAACTCCATGGTGTGGACAGGGCTGGTTGTGCACATGGTGTCTGGCACACATGACCCTGTGCAGAAGGCAGACCAGACAGGCAATTTAAGCAGTGACAGGTGCACTGTGGGAGGAGGGCCGCATGCACCAATGATGCTCTCACACCAGCATCCTTGCTGGCACTGCACACTGAAGGACCATGCGGCCTGATTCCAAGCATGTCTAATGCAAATGGTGCACTGCTAGCACGTCTGCACAGCGCGTCACAGGCGTGCAAAGGGGACCAAGTGGTGGCTAATGCAGCACACTCTAGTGTAGACAAGGCCATCCATGGACAGCACAGGGCTGGAAAGCATGGCAGAGTCCCTGCTGTGGTGGGATCTCTCCATCCAATCAGCAAGGCAGCTCAGGGTGCTCTCTGCTCACAAACATCCCCACCCCAATGCAAGAGTCTCCTGCTCATTCAACACTTTCCCTTTTTTTCCTGCTAGTTTAGCACCTGGCCAACAGCACTAATGCTGTCCTGGCTCCTGGCCAAATCCAGTCTCAGGGACAGTGGGTGCTGCTTGGCTGGGCTTGTTTGGTTTTGTTCTCCTGCATATTTGCATATGTGAATGGTGAGGATTTGGGGAAAGCCCACATGTACGATATTGGCTGGAACAGTCACTAATCTGGGGGGGAGGGGGAAACAAATCCAAGACTAATCTATTTATTGCGGGCGGAACATTGGAGGTCCTCAGGCTGACTAATGCCAGTTTCTTATAAAACAGACTGAAATAGACCAAACATACTCCTCTCACTTATTCCTTGCTTTGATATGTTTCTGGATGATTGCTACTGAACATTGATATTGTGGTAGCATCTTGCTGCCACCCAAGTTGGTGCCCCATCACCCAGGTGCTGCATCCCTGTGGTTTGCCATGTGTAAGGGTACATCGGGGATAAGGTGGGTTGAGGGGGAGATGGCTATCGCCTGCAGGGGGAACTGATGCACTGAGGGGTGAGATAGTGTGCCCCCACTGTAGATGGGGTGAGCTGACTCCACAAGCCTAACGTACTGTGGTGTGGGTCCTGCTGTATTTCCAGGAGGGAGGGCGGGGGGGGGAGGAGTTTTCATTGTGTGGATGTTGTGATGGGATCTTGGGGGGGGCTCTGCTGCACGTGCCCATGCAGTCCATTGACTGTCTGTCTATTTAGGTTAGTGGCAAAGGTTAAAGAGCCTCCCAGAGTCTCTCTGGTGAGAATGAGGTGTGTGCCTGAGGGGGTTGGAGAGAGATCTCTGGAGCAAGCTAATGGGGAGAGGGAAGGGCCATTCTCCTAGCTAAATGATGCAATGACTAATTCTAGGCAGCAGACAGCTTTTAAAAAGCTCTTGCTGGCACTTTCTGACCCTCAGCAGCTCTTCCTCTTGTTCCTCTATGCATGCTGAGCTGGGGTCAGTCCCATACCCCCCCCATTGCTCTGGATTGCCCCCACTTCTGAATACATCTCCCTGTTATTTTCCAAGGTACCCCTGGGAAGGGGAGGAAACTAAAGCAGGAATTAAACAGCTGGGAGAGCTGTTTTTCCCCCCACTTCAGGCAGCTCTGAGAGTGGCTGCATAAGCAGAGAATAGAGGGGATGGAAAGGGCATAACCACCAATTCCACACACCCCTGCCCCCCCCCCCAAGCTCTCCCACTCTCAGGCACTAGTGACTTCAATAGGATCCCCCGCAAACCCCCACCGCTCCACCCCCTCTGTGTGGATCATGTACTGCCAGGTGGGCCCTGCAGGCTGCACCTGAGTGCACATCCTTGCGCTCCGCATCCCCTTCCACCCTAGAAGCTAGTTTGGGAGGTGTTTTACTGGGAGCCTTTGCTGCAGGGGAGGGAGCCACCATGAACAAGCTGCTGCTGCCACTCACATGGAGAGATGCGGGTGGCTCCGTGTCAGAGGATGGGGTTGTCATGGCAACAGTATCTGCTCAGGCCTAGGCCCCCTGGGAGGGAGCTGGACTTTGGCTGCATCCCCTGGCTACCGTTCATTGCTAATAAAGTTCAACCGTGTTGAATGGCTTTGCCTGTGTGTTTAAGGACTTGAGGGCAGGAGAGCTCCGGCTAATGGGGAGCCTGCAGGATACCTGCCGCTCCCCCTCAAGTCAGTGGGAGTTCTGAGTGCTCTGAACCTCACAGGATTGGGCCCCAGTGCTGTCAGAGGAATTACATCCAACGCTCCAGCCCAGTGGTAGAGACATTTCTGAGCACAGGCAGACGCATGTGGTGCCATGTCTCGAGGGCTCCGGAAGAGTGCAGGGCTCACCCCAAGCACTCTGCTGCAGGTTCCCAGGAGCCACCAGCAGGTGGGAGAAGAAAGGGTCTGGGGTGTGGGATCTGGTTGGAGCCCATGCCAGTGCAGTCAGTGCAAAGGACTCTGGGATACTCTAGGGAATGTCAGAAGCAAGGTAGTCAGCCCCATCTCGGCCCAGCATGCCACTGGGCAGGACAGGACAGGACAGCTTCACAGAGCACACAGCATAGGGCTGAAGTTGAAGCTGCTGTGAGCAGTTCAGATCCCCTGAAATCAATGGAGTTTCACCTGCTGGTGACAGGTCTGCAGTTGGCTCCTTCTGGTCTGAGGCTGTATCTAGGATCCCCAAAATACTTGGTAACTGTTGTTTGAGTCTGGAGAGTTCAAATAAAATGTCAGAGACAGAGGAAAGGGAGAAGAGACTTTAAATCAGGAGGAAGGCTGCATGGAGCAAGAGAGAAGGCAGCTATTCCAGAAGGCCGTGGCTGCAGAGCAGAAGGCGCTTGCACCACAAGCAACTAGTGCATGCAGAGGTGGGCTTGGGGACAGAAAGAAGGCAAGTTCCTGTTGAGCATGGAGTGGGAAGGTCTGTGGATTAGCTACGGCAAGCCCAGGGAGGAGTTCAAAACAAGAGGGGCAGTTTTCCAGTTCCAGGACAAATGAACATGGTGCCAGCAGAGCAGAGGCTAGGAGGGTGTAATCATGCGTCTGTGTACTTGAGGTAGCTGGGGAAACCCTAGAGAATGGGGTTGTAAGAGGAGATGAAAGCTTGGCTCAGGTGACATACTGTACACACAGGGAATGCCTGGGAGGTGATGACAGGCAGATTTGCAGATGGAAAGCTTGTGGTTTAGGATGATGCCTATGTGGAAGGTACATGGGAGGTCTGATTGCCCAAGAGAGAACAGTCTGCCTGAGACAATTAGCTGAAGGAAGCTGGGAGGAAACCACAAGTTTACTTGGTCAAGATGGATGGGGAGGAATCATTAAAGGTGTCAAGAGATGGAGCATCGAGTATCGTCAGGGTAGAGATGTTTCAGGTTAAAAAACAGAAAAAGGATTGAGGTGGTAGAGAGCAGGAGGAGGAAATGCCTTCTTTACGGAGTCCCAGAAGGTTCATCTCCACCAGCAAAAGAGTTTGATAGGTAGGACCAGATCCGTGACCAGAGAGCACTCAATATGCTACACAGCTATGGAAGGGACCCAGGAGGAGGAGTCCTCCATGGTGTCAAAGGCTTCCCTATGGTCCAGGATAGAGAGGCAGGAGAAAGCTTCATCAGCAGAATAGAAGCCATACTCACTGTAATGTGGCTTCCAGGCTCTGGCCAGAGTGAGAATAGCCCACCAGAAAGGTGGTTGGAGAGCTGAGATGGAGTGATGCGCTCTAGAAAGGAGAGGGTGGATGGTGACAGATATAAAAAGAACTAGGGCAGGAACGGATAAAGGAGCTAACCTACAGAGACGGTCTGGAGAGCATGTAGACCTGTGGCAACAGAAGCAGTGGAAGGGAAGCAGACCGGAAGGTGCTGGGCATGGGGGCAACGTTCTAACGAACCAAGGCCAGCTGTCATGCAAGTGCAGGTCTCAAGCATTTGCCTGTGGATGTGTGTGTGTGACCCTTTAATATCCTGCCAGCTGGACCATGGCTAGTGGTTCACTTCTAACTTCAGCCACCAAAGGCCTCAGTGAACTCTGCCAGTGCTGGGGCAGGGCAGCCTTTATACCATGTATCCAGATCAGAGACATGGGGAGGAATAGAACCACAATTTTTCCAAATCCCCATTGGTTTCAATGGGAGTTCTGTCAGAGTAGGAACGCGAGACCCTAGCCATAAATGGATGTGGCGATCAGTTATTCAGTGTGTTAGCATTTAGCATCCCATAATCAAAAGGGGTGACAAGGGGCTTCAAACCTCTAACCGATGGAGTGAGCCAAACTTTGCTGTCAGTTACACCCTGGATTGCAGTGCACTTGCATCATTGTACCTGAGAATACGGGCCAGTAGGTATAATAAGGAGGAGGAAAAGGTGAAAATTAAACAAAGGAAACTTTGTAATAGTGAGATGCTTCAGACTCTTACATGAAGTGGTGGGAACCCCATCTGAGTAATTTCTAACTGGACAAAATGGGTATTGTATCTGCATTACAGATGAGGAAACTGAGGTGGCATGATTTGCCTGATGTGGTAAATGAGAATGGAACCCAGGAGTCTTAACTCCCATGCCCTGCTGCACTAGATAGCACTGCCTTCCAAAAAAGGGTGCTGAGTATGTGTTACTGCCAAAACCTTTGGAACCAATATTTCAGTGCTGGCCCAGAATGTGCGACTAACCCTGAACTGCAGGGCTGTGGGTCATGCCTGTATTAAGTGGTGCTCCAGGTTCTGTCTATACAAGAGAAGCCTGCATGAGTGTGTGTTGTGCAAAATAATGCAATGGGATGCCCAGTGGCACTCCCAGCTGCACAGGTGTAAATCCAGAGCAACTCCTTTGAGATGCTGCGCTGGTATATTGGAGAGCCCAGCCTCTCCCTCGCAGGAAGAGAGATGGATCCACAGTCTGGGCTTGTGTACGTGAGTGCGTGTCTGGCTGTGATTACGGAGCTCCACTGGGCATTTGTGCCTGGGCATCCCCTGCAGCCCTCTGGGAATCCTGTCATCTCTCCCTGACAAGGAGTCTGAGCATGGTGGTCCTGGGCCTGAGTCCCAGCTTCAGCTGATCTGAGACATTACGTCATTCCCTTGTGTCTCTCTAGGGGGCGGGGGGGAGGGGAGGATTGGATGTTTTAGGCTCAGGTGCATGAGTGTTAGTAAAAAGCTCATTTTTATGCAAAAGATTCCCTTTAAATCTGTCATTATTATTCATGATACTAGCAGACTAACAGAGTGGAGTTAACCCTTTGGTGGATGGGTCTCTTGTGTTACTCCCACCTGATCCATCCTTAACCACAGGGTGAGCTTTCCCCAACAGTGCACTGATTACAAATCAGATGAAGGGGCTTTTTTTTTTTTTTTTAATTTTAGTTGCCCTGGCCCAGACGCAACCCCTCCCCCCCTTCAAATCCTGACCACAATGCCACTCACTTCTCCGGCCTCCCGCTGGGAGGTGTCATCCAAATATGCTGATTGTTCCAACCTCACAGTTGTGTGCATGTGGGAGGGGGGCCGGGGGGGGGGGCCCAGCTGAAATGCTGAATAGCTTTGCAAGGGAAACGCATCTATTTACATCTAGAGAAAGGATAGCATTAGAGCCTATGCATGAGCCTGCAGAAACAACATCGACCTACATGGGAGTAGGGGGATGGCTGGGGGGACAGGGGGGACTCGACCCAGTAACAGGCATTGCTTTTATAATGGAAAGCTGGGTGCAGCCTAGCATCTTGGTGGCAGTCAAACTACTTTCCAATATAAGTTACAAGGTAAGCTGCTCCAGCCAGGGAAGAAGGATGGGCTGCTAAAGACCTGCCTTCAAGTCCTGCTTCCGACACAGATCCTTGAAGTGACTTGGCCCTGGGCCACACATCTGCATTTTTGGTATTTACCAATTTTTCTATGAAAAATTCCCAGGTTTTGGTGGCGGAGGGAGTCAGGAAAATCAGTATTGAGGATTTACCAATTTTCACCTGAATTTTGGGTGAGCCAGGACTCAGCTTCCCCCTTGCAGCGTCCCCACAGCTGTTGTGAAGTGGGGGAGCTAGATGGGCAAGGAGCCAGCTCCCAGCAGCCCAGACCTCCGGACTGCTGCAGCAACAGACCCCCAGGGAGCACTCTCCTGCTACCTCATGAGCACCCGGCATGCTCCCCACCCACTGCCCCCCAGTGAGAACTTGGCTCCCCACCTCTTTTTAAAAAAAATAAACAATTTTCACCCATATTTAAAGTTTTGGAATAAACACAGAGAAATTCCCAGGAAATAATTCACAAAATCAAAACAAGACGACAAGGGCCTTACACAGCTGTACTGTGCCTTGGTTCCTCATCTCTGCATGGGGGATAATACCTCTGGGACAAGGCAACCCCTCCCCAGGGCACCCTCCAAAGTCAGGCCATGGCACAACAGGTGCATCTGCCTCAGTATCCCCAAGCTCCAACCATAAAAAGGAACAAGATCTCCTAGTGTTCAATACGAAGTCCCATCTTTGGGCATCGTTGATGTCGAGGTACAATAGTCCATAGAACCGCCATGGTAAAACTGTTCTCCCCCTTCCCACAGTAAAACATAAAGGTAGTGAGATTCTCCATTCTCCCCTAGGGATCTCACTTCCAGGTCACCCATCAGCACTTGGTTCCCTCCCCGTCCCTTTCTGCCCTTGTTCCAGGGCCCACTCTCTAGACTATCCACATGAAAATCACCAGTCTCGTGACTTAGACCCAAACACCACCAGTGATTCAGCCCTTTTCAGCCTCCCCTCATGGGCTCTCCAGCTCAGGAAGGTCAGCAGGGTAGCCCCTTTCTTGACATGCTCAGGTAGCTCTCACCTGCCCCTTTCCTTGCTCTTTCACTCTGTGCTCACAGGCAGCTGAGGAACTCTCCAGGTCTCTCTCCTTCCCTCTAGGTCCCAGCCAGGCATCCTTTTAAGCCCAGTTGGGGGTTGGCTTATCAGTCACAGGTGAGCTGGCCTCTTCCTTCTTAAAGAGCCAGTGTCACCCTGTGACAGCCTTTTTATTTCACAGGGAAAATATCCATTCATGTGTGAAGAGCTTAGATACTATGGTGAAGAGGGCCAGATAGATAACATTGAATGTTTCTGCAACAGCAATACAGATAGACAGACCACTGTAAAGAATGGAAAGTGAATTCTGCTACATAAATATCTCAGGGCACAGTAGCCCGGTGTGGCCACATTAACTGTAAGACATATTGCAAGGAGATGTCACCCCGTTAGAAACAGAGGGAAACTTTGTACCATTTTGGTTGTTATCCCACGGATGGAAAAAAAACCAAAGCCATCCCTCTTGCATCTCGACAGGGGTCTTATGTAGCTGTCTCCATATTGTCCATGGCAACATGTGAATGCAAGGGATGCGTGAATAGTACATGTGCGCATCTTCCATGTGCACAGCCCAGAAAAATGAGTGCCGAACAAGCCAGAAGAGTAAAGGTTTGATCCAGTCCAAAACCTTCTGGTGGATCAAATTCCCAACTCCACTTAGAAATTAAGACTCATTCACCCGATAAGCCATGACTGAGCTGGCAAATATTGTAGTAGTGAGCATGGTAGCCCAGTTCGGTATAGGGTTTAGAATCGCACTGCGACGGGGTCCTGCAGTGCCAGCTGAGCTGATGCACTGGAAACAGAGGGAGCGCACTGTAAACGCAGCCTGATCCAACCGGCACTGAGGACTGTGCTGTAGTCACCTGCAGCTTGCTGCAGACAGGATCGCTGGCTCTGACCTTTCTTCCTCCAGCAGTTCTGCCTTCTGTTGCACTGGCGTCATTGGCTCCTGGCCTGCTGGGACTCTGACAGACAGAAATAGCCCAGTGATGTCATACAGTTCGGTGGCAGACTAGGGAGGGCAGAGAGGAGGCTGTGTCCAGTGGGACCTCTCGTCAGGGGCGGCTCTAGGCACCAGCAAACCAAGCTGTTGCCTAGGGCGGCCAAATCTAGGGGGCGGCAGGCTGGGCCGGTGGACCTGCCGCAGTCATGCCTGCGGGAGGTCCACCGGAGCCGCGGACGAGCGGACCTGCCGCAGGCATGACTGCGGAGGGGGCGCTCGTCCCGCGGCTCGGCTGGACCTCCCGCAGGCATGACTGCGGCAGCTCAAGTGGAGCCGCCGGACCCGCGAACCGTCCGCAGCCGTGCCCGCGGGAGGTCCGCTCGTCCCGGGGCTCCGGTGGACCTGCCGCGGGAGCTCAACCGGAGCCGCGGGAAGAGGGGACCCGCCGCGGGACCGAGGAAGGGCGGCGCAGCACACCGCGCTGCTTGGGGCAGCCTATTTTCTAGAGCCGCCCCTGCCTCTCGTCCACTGCAGGGGAGTTGTAGGTGCTTTGATTCAGAGAAGCATATGCTGCCCGAGTGGAGGAACAGGGGCATCAATACATCTCTCCTCTCTCGAGCGCGTGTGTGAACAAACACACGCACAATCAATCCAGGAAGAAAAGCAGTGAAGCAGCACAGCTGGCCCCAGGGGATATGCAGAGTGAAGGGCTCCTCACAAGAGCCTTCTCTTGAAACCAGCTGTCATGTCGGGTTCCACTACAGACAGCACATCCATGCACCTCCCTGTGCACCCAGTGACGGGATCATTTTGCAATTCATGTTAGCTGACAGTTCTCTTTACCCATCATCCCCCTTCCCCCATCACAAGTCCCGATCTCTGTCGGTGACAGGCCATCCAAACCATCCTTGCACTGCTGCCATCCATAACTCTGTGTTGGTTGATCTCTGCTGTGCGGTGGCAGCTCTGTATTGGAGGGGATCCTTCTACAGCTGGTGGGGCTCTATCTCCTTGGGGTGTCTGGTGTGTCTAGGATGGGCCCTCTCCTTCGGCCAAGGGTAACTCCTTGGGCGTTGGTTCTGTTCTCGGGTGGTTCCTGGCATGTCCAGAGGAACAGCGTGGTGGCTGATTTGCACTTGTGCTCTTTCCAGTTCTCCAAGGAGAAGTACATCCTTGACTCTTCGCCGGAGAAGCTTCATAAGGAGCTGGAGGAGGAGCTGAAACTGAGCAGCACGGACCTGCGCAGCCATGTGTGGTACCATGGGCGCATCCCCCGAGAGGTGAGGGGGAGCTGGGCTGCTGCTGGAAGCCCCTAGCCTTGGCTGCCGGCCCTGGAGAATCTGGGCTGGCCTCAAGCACAAGCGCAGCAAGAGACACCCTAAGGCCCATCTCCGCAGTGGGGCTCTGAACTCAACACCTTGTCCAGTCTGCCACTGGCAGTAGGACTGGAAGGAGAGGACAGGACACTCTTGCCCCCTGCACTGGGATGCCTCATGGCTTGATTTCTCCTTCAGGCAGCCTTGGGATATGATCTTGGTTGGGGCTGAGAAGAGAGACAGAGACCTATTGAGTGACAGGAAGAGGTAGAGCTGGTCTCACATGAGCCCACTCCACCGGGAAAGGGTCGCTGGCCGCCTCCGTGGATCTGTGCTGCAGGGAGAGCACTGCCTGGCCGTGTGGTCATGGGACCATTCTGAGCAGCACTTGGGGGCACAAGCAGTTCCCTTGAACCCTGATGATACAACTGCCCCCCCCCGCTGTTAAGGGTCCCCTCCGCTCCTCTCCACTCACTTGAGCTGAGAGGCCACCTACCGGATGGGGCCCTGCGGATGAGGGAGTTTAGGCTCCTACAGGGCTCAGTGAGAGTTTTGTGGATCTCAGCAGAGCCTAAAACTGGGGCGTAGGTCCCATCTTAGGAAACTTCATGAATCCGGCCCCCGTTCTGTGTCCTGGCAGCTCTCTTCCCACCCCACAGTTTCAGGGGATGGGACTGAGATTCCAGCTCATGCAACAAGGAGCATTTTGAGAAGGAAGCTAGCAGAGCTCCCCCAAGCTCCTTGCAGCCACGTGAGAGGCCTGGATCAGGGGCCTGATTCACCACTGCTGTGCACCTGCTGGAATCACCAACCCCAGTGCAATGTGGTGCAAAACGCGACCCAGTCAGAGCGGCAGCACTTTTGTAAATGACTGCACAAGGTGCAGGGCAGGGGAGAACTGGGGCCCAGGCCTGGGACTAGCCTAGTGCCATCTCCCTCTTTCTCACCATGCGCCTAAGTCTTCTCCATCCCCTCCAGGATGAATTTATTTCATGATCCAAATACCACCAGCCACTCCCCCCCACACAAGTCCCTGGATCCCTCTCCCCAGCTGACACCCGTCCCCCACCCAGGTTCTGGAAAGTTGCTTGTGGTGGCAACCACCCAATATCTCACTTGGCACAAGGCCCTGCTGACCCCAGGGCCAGCCCCACCCAGAGCAGGGGAAGGTCTGATCGTCTCTGCCTTGCGCCCGCAGGTGTCGGAGAGCCTGGTCCAGAGGAACGGGGACTTCCTGATCCGGGACTCGCTCACCAGCCTGGGGGACTACGTGCTGACGTGCCGCTGGAGGAACGAGCCGCTGCACTTCAAGATCAACAAGGTGATGGTGAAGTCCAGCGACGGTCGCACCCACATCCAGTACCTGTTTGAGCAGGAGAGCTTCGACAACGTGCCCGCCCTGGTGCGCTTCTACGTGGGGAACCGCAAAGCTGTCTCCGAGCAGAGCGGCGCCATCGTCTACTGCCCCATCAACCGCACCTTCCCGCTGCGCTACCTGGAGGCCAGCTACGGACTAGCCAATGGGAAGCACAGCGGGCCCCACAGCCCCGCCAGCCAGAAAGGGGGGCACATCAAGAGGCGGAGCATCACCATGACGGACGGATTGACGGCCGACAAGATCACCAGGGGCGAGGGGTGCCCAACCAGGTAACGAGATAAGTTAAAGGCAGAACAGTAAGGGTCTCAGAGGGCCTTGGCATCTCACCACATCCCTGGGATTATCTCCATTCAGGGAGACTAGCACCAAGAGAGGAAATGGCAACCCACAGATCACACAGCAAATCAATTGCAGAGCCCAGACTAGAACCCAGGAATCTCAACTCCTAGTCCCCAACTTGCTGGACAACAGACCAGAATAATCAGCAACCAGCTGCATTCCTCGCTAAGAGCCACAGAGCGCTTTGAGATAACACCCCTCAGCGTCACCAGTGAGTCAGATCAGTTAAAGCTGCAGCAAGCATGGACAGGATACCCGATCAGCTTGATAGGGTTATACGGTCCTCCAGTTTCATTTGATTGGATCTTAAAAAAAATTAAAAAAAAATACCCCGGCCTTGCCAAGCACGCCAGAGATGGGAAATGGAAAGAACTGTCAAACTCTCACTTACTCTTCACTGCTCAGTTCTGCCCTCTGTTCAGCGTAGGCAGTGAAACTAAAACGAGTCAATTTCCCCTAATTTCTTGGCTATTTCTCCTGCACTAGCCCCATGCTGTCTGGTTTGGGTTACCCGCTCTCTAGGGGGAGGGTGGGGACAGGCTGGGGAGAGGAGAACAGTTAAATCCAAACTGCTGTCACTGACTGTTAATACACAAATTGCACAAACGTTTCTCTTCTTACTTTGGTCCTACAGAAGCTAAGCGCTGGGCCTCAATTAGCTGTCTGCGAGCCTTCGAATACTGAAATGTCCTGAGCATTTCCTAGAGAATCAAGGCCTGGTTTCCAGAGGTGCTGAGCAGCTGCGGCTCCCATTGACTTCAGCTGGAGTCCTAGGTGCTCAGCACTCTTGAAAACCCCATCAGCACAGACTGGACTTTCAGCAGAGCCCCCCCACCCACATACTTCTGAAAGTCTGGCTACTTGTGCTGGTGTGTAAATGGGAGCTGAGCTCTCCTGAAAATCAAGTCCTATGTGCCCTCTCCTGAGGTGTGGGCATATTACCCCAGCCACCCCTGAAGCCTGGGGACCAAATTCACTGCTGATGCAAACGGACACAAGTTCACTGACAGTTACACGCATTTACACTGTGAATTTGTCCCTTGGCATCTACCCTGGAGCGTCTACAGGAGCCATGTGTTTTCGAGGGATCAGTGACTTGACCTATTTTTACCCTGCCCGCAGCGTATCCTTACCGCATCACCGAGACGTCATCCGGAACTGCGCAGTCAGCGTGGACCAAATCCAAGATCTCCATTCCCCAATGTCTCCCATCTCCGAGAGCCCACTGTCTCCAGCCTACAGCACCGGTAGGAATCCCTCAGCCCTGTGGAAAGCAGTCATACACAGAGACTCAAATGTGCATTATCCATAGTATGAAGAGTGGAATTGGGGAAAGAGGGTAGGGACTTCACTTGGTGTGACACCAGAGGCTCAGGCATGCAAACTGGGCCGGGTTGCTACCAAATAGACACTGGCCCTGTGGCACATAACACTGGACTCTACATGCTTAATACAGATTGTGTCAATGAGTCAGGCTTCACCCCTTCCTCAGCCCTAGTGGCCAGGTGCCACACTACAGATACTGCGTCAGTTTCCCCACTTGAGTTTGTAAGTCCAAAACAATCTTGTATCAAAGAACGACTCTTCAACAGAAAACATGTCCCAAAAAGGGAAAGACCTTCAATTTGAGTCTCAGATGCCACTCCTAGCTCTGTTGTTGGGGTGCCCCCTCTTGCACAGTCTCTGGATCCTCCCTGGATAAAGAGCTTCCTGGAAGCTAGGGTACTGTTCTCACCAGTCCTTCAGTTCTCTTTACATAAATAACCCTCAGTCCTCCTCTGTGGAGCTCAGGATACTGCTGTCATCAGGACTTTGCTTATTTTTCCCATCTCTCCTATCCAGCACTGGGGTTTAGTTCTCAACAGTCCTTCCCATAACTGGTTTAGGAGGCACTCCCCTTATGCATTGTTGGGGTCTCCTCTCTCCAAGAGCTCTCTGTCCCCAACTGATCACCATACTGATTCCTCTCCAACTGACCTTTATATTAAAATCAAGTACTTACCTAGCAGTTAAGCACCAGCCAGCCAGCTGGATGATCAGTTAGCCCCTGGGCAATCAATTAGCCCCAAGGCTGGCTCACCAGCTTTAGTCACGGGTAAACTAGCCACAATTCCCTCCAAAAGACCTGTCACCCCATGACAGAGATCTGTCCTATAATTCTACCTGCCTGCTGCATCACTTATTGCTAATGAAACACCAACTGTCTAAAATAACCCCTCTTCAGATTAAGGGGAAACATCCAGAGAGAATGAAAGTCCAATCAGAGAGAGCATAGTGTGAGACTCTCCTATGTAACAGGCTGCAGCCACTCTGAGAACACAATGGCTGCTGTGTTTGCATAGAGGCAGATCTTAGAAACTTAAAGGAATAGTACACAGAAAACAAGGGCCTCAATCTTTCCTAACTACCTACACCACACCACACAGATGCCATAAAAAAAACAAAAAACCACACCATCATTTAAAAAGAATCAGCTAGTCCGGAATGAGACTGGGAGACTATACCTTAAGGTGGTACAACTGTTAGAAACTACTCTAATTTCTGCCAGTCCTTGGCAACCTCAGATATAACATGGGCTCAAAGTCCTGCCCTCTGACTAGCCTGACGTTCTTACAATCATGACAAATATATTTGTAACTTCATAGGTCCCGATCAAGCATGTCTGTTCTGTGAGAGCTGGGTCTCTTGCATCTCTCAGTTTGGCCTGCAGCATGTGTGTTTTATGCGTGTGCCTGGGATGCATGTCTCTTCTCTGATCTACAGTAACTGGGTCTCTTCTTCCCTCTGCAGTGACTCGGCTAAAGCCCCAAGCGGGTCAAGCTGGTGGCATAACCCCAGCCTCTCCCGTCATAAGAAGATCCAGCGAGCCACAGCTGTGTCCAGGAAACAAACCCCTGACAGACCTGGCTGATAGCACCCACTCCACTCCCTGCCATGGGTACTCCACGGCCTCTCCTTCCCCCTCCATTAACAGCTATAGCGACCCGGACACAGGGCATTACTGCCAGCTCCACCCCACCTCTCCTGTCAGCCAGGAGAGACCGACTCATGACACCAAGCCGCTCCCCACTAAGAGCTATGTGGAGAGGTTGAAGGTGGAGGGGGGCCAGAGGGGGACTGCAGAGAACGTCTCCAGCGAGGCAGGGCAGAGGATGAAAGGGGAGCAGGACATTGTGGGCTTTGTCTTACCCACTGTGGAGATGGGCTCGTCTTTCAACCCTGTGGCGTTCCAGTCCCTGCTGATCCCCCTGGAAAACAAGCCTCTGGAAATGGCCGTGCTTAAGAAGGTGAAGGAGCTCCTGGCAGAGGTGGATGCCAAGGCCCTTGCCAGACACATCACCAAAGTGGACTGCCTGGTATGACTGGAGATTTGGAGGGTGGGGAGGGCAATTTCATTCCCATGACCTGCTGCCTTGAACTAACCCCTCCCTTCCTGGGCTTGTTGGGAGAGCTGACATTTAACTAGAGAATTTAGCGTCTCAGAGGGACACATCTGGTGCCAGCTAAGCAGATGAGTAGAGTCTGGTGGACTGAGCACAGAGCTGGAAGTGACCAGCTTTGAGTTTTAATCCCAGATCCACCAGTGACTCTGTAACCCTCGGCAAGTCACTTCAGTGCTCCGGGCCTCAGTTTCCCTGGCTGACCTCACCGGGTGTTGTGGGGGTAAATTAGTATTACCAGTGCTCTAGGGGCATGAGGGGAGTTGAGTCTCTTTTGGTCCCCCTTGGCTTCTCTGAGACAGCTGACAAGGGGACAATCAATACCGATTATGTGAGAGCTCATTGCAAGGTGAGGACTTGTGCACCCGGAATTGGACTGAGACAATCCACCTCATTTCACACAGGCCACCTAGCGGGGATCAGCTGGACCCACCCTGGTCACTACCACCCCTGGGCTGGATGGGAGCCAGCTTCCTAGAGCTGGGTTGTAATCAAAGAGCACTGTCCATTCTCAAAGCCATTACATTCCTCACGGGACCCTGTGAGTGAGGCAGGGCAGGATTATCTGGGGACCAGGGAGAAGTGTCCTGCCCCAAGCCAGGCAGTCATTGGCAGAGCCAAAACAAGAAGCCAGATCTGACTCTCAGGCCTGTGCCTCAAGGGGCTCCATACTATCCATCCCCTGCCAAGGACACTGCTGAGGCTGTGTCCTCAAACGCCTGCCATCTGCCTGCCCTGTCCATGCCGTTTCCCTTCCAGAGTTTGTTTCCATCTAGGGTCTGGACACTGGTTCTCGAGACCAGGGGATCTTGGGCTTTAGGGCCAAACTCATCCCTTGGGGTAAATGGGTGCATCTCCATTTGTTCACAGGGTTTAGTGTACACACACACACTCACTCACTCTACTGTCCATCTCTTGGCTTGCCCTGTGTGTGTAAACCCCCTGCTGGCAGCAGCTCAGGGTTTCCCAAGCATCAGTGCTTTCCTGGCTGAGCCCTGCCCATGCTGAGGCTGGTGTGTGGTGAGAAAGGGGAAGACCTAAGCTTGTGGCTGCCTCACAGCAGAGCCTGTCCAGAGCGAAAACTTTCTCTGCACGAGCCAAGCCCCCTCCCCTCAATCAGAGGAGCTTCAGCTGCTTTCCCTCTTTGTTGCAGGTTGCTAGGATACTGGGTGTTACCAAGGAGATGCAGAGGCTCATGGGAGTGAGCTCAGGCATGGAGCTGCTCACCCTGCCCCATGGCCATCAACTTCGGCTCGACCTCCTAGAACGGTAGGCTGGGAAGCTAGGGGCAGGGGGCCCGTGGGACTCGGGAAAGCAAATGCCCTGGCTTCTGTCCCAGGCAACCCGGCCTGACTCCAGAAGAGTCGTGGGGCTCAGCCCCACTCGGTTAGCTGTCTCGCTCTGGACCTCGGGGACTAGCTGTTGCCATCAGATTTGGCAAGTTTGGCCTGTGGTTCCGAATGCAGCTTCCATCGCCATACAATGCTCTGCCCCAAATCTGCTTTCAGTGGGTTATTGAAGCGACAGCGACAGGCCCCAGAGTAATGGCCCTGGAGATTAAAATCCTCAGTTTAGCCACGCACCCCAGGCAGCTGCAGTGCAAGCACCACGCCCAGTGCTGGTCTCCCGATGGGCCTCAAACCTGACCTGGATGGGCCACCTCTAGGGGGAGTCCAGGCTCCATGGCACCATTCAGTCCTCAGCCTCTCTGCTGAGCCTGCCGATGACGCCCACTGGACTGAGGCAGCCAGTGCATTGCACGTGGGGAACCACAGAGCCATCATGATGAGGACATCTTCTGGCCACTCCCCACTTGGGTCAGATTTGAACCAGTGGCCAAGATGCTCCATATCCCCTCGCCATCTCCTAACTCCCTTGCCTCTGCTTCCTTCCTCATCTGACATCTCAGCCTCTCTGTTTCCTCCCACATCAGGTTCCACACCATGTCCATAATGATTGCGGTGGATATCCTGGGCTGCACAGGCAGCACGGAAGAGAGGGCAGCCCTGCTGCACAAGACCATCCAGCTGGCTGCCGAGCTGAAAAGCACCCTGGGGAACATGTTCAGTTTTGCTGCTGTGATGAATGCACTGGAAATGACCCAGGTAGCAAAACCCCTCTGTGGCGAGCGCTCGGCTCAGCCTGGCCCCTTCTCCCACCCCCCTCCCCAAATCACACATGCCTCACTGCATCCCTCAGGCTCCTGGAGCCCCAAATGCCAGCACGTTGGGGTGGGGGAAGAGTGGAGAGAGAATATTGTTGGGGACACGGGGTCCAGTTCATCCTGGGTGTAACTCAGAACAGTGCTCAGAGCAGAGCTATAGGGAAATGGCGAGGATGGGAACATCCCCACCCCCTGAAAATGGCCCGGTCTCATACGGCCATGACTTGGTATTCTTTGCCGGGCTGTATTATTCGGAGGAAGTGAAGTCGACGTCCAATATGATACAATCACTGCTTTAAGGCCCCAGCATCTCGCAATCCAAGCTGTTCCCTTTCAGAAGATGAAAGGAGATTAGAATTCAACTTTAAATCAAGCCCAGCTGGGAACTCACTTTCCCCTAGTACAAAGGAGCTGGAGCTGCTCCCTGCCCTCCCCATCTCTCTTGCTGTCTATCACCAGCCACGGAGGAAGGAAAAAATACCAGCAAAGCAAAAATTCTTTTGATGAGCTCTCAAGTTTCTCACACTGCTGCACGGTCAAGCTTAGAGATGCCCAGAGAGCTGGCACAACCAAGGGAGTCTGCAGAGGGGACCAGCAGGGGAGGCTGCAAGTTAGGGCCGAGGTTGATAGCAAAGCTGTGGGGGATCCTAGATGGGCGCAGCAGGAGGTGTGGCAGGTTAGGAGCGAGGGGTGTTAGCTGAGCTGCCTGGGTGTCCTTGGATTGGAATAGCAGGAAGGCTGCAGCTCAGGACTGAGGTCCTTTAGCAGATCCACCCAGAATTAGTCTGTCCCCAGCTCTAGCTGGTGCTGCTGGTCCCTCATGAGCGTCGGAATCCCAGTGCGTTAGTGGGACAGTCCCTGTAGAGCTGAGCGCATGCTGCTGCCAGTCCCGTGGTCAGACCTCTCCTTTGCTGCTGCTTGCAGATCTCGCGGCTAGAGCACACCTGGATGGCGCTGCGCCAGCGGCACACCGAGGGGGCCATCCTCTATGAGAAGAAGCTAAAGCCCTTCCTGAAGAGCCTGAATGAAGGAAAAGGTAACGAGGAGGAAGAGTCGTTCGCCTGGCATTTCTCTTTCCCCTTTGCTCTGCTCTGAATCTCCCTCTCAAAGGTCCGTACAGCTCCCCCCCTCCATCCATGGAGCTCTGGATGGGCTAGTCCCTGTCCCGTTTTCCCGTATCATCCCACTGAACGAGGGAGGGGAAACGGACGGGCCCAGTTACATCCACCTGGCTTCCTGCCAGACTCTTCATCATCCTGATGGGTATTTCCATAGTGAGAGCCCCCTGGAAAGGGGCAGCCCCCAACACCATGGCCAAAACATCCCTCCTACCCCACTCAACCCTCCCTTTGCCCCCTCTTCCCCATTCCAGTCCCTGGTGGCTCTACTCCTCCCCTCGGAACCTAACTCCACCCTATGGCAGCAGCAGCTCCTTCCAAGACCTCTGAAGTCTTGGGCCCAGGGCTACCCAGAGAGGGGGGCAAGTAGGGCAATTTGCCCGAGGCCTCAGGCCTCATAGGGCCCCCACGAGAATATACTATTCTATAGTATTGCAACTTTTTTTATGGAAGGGGCCCCCAAAATTGCTTTGCCCCAGGCCCCCTGAATCTTCTGGACAACCCTGCATGGGCCACCAAACGCCACTGGGGCTGCCGGGGTGGGATTGCTGCCTGTGATCTGTCCAGCCTTCCTCCTCCATGAGCTTCCCCCTGCCTAGCAAGGCCAAGGGCATTACAGTCAGCATTTGCACACTGCTGCTAGGATGCAGAAGGTGCGAGACCCTGCAGAAGCTGCAAACCCAAGCTAATGGAGTCCAGCTGGTCACTTGTCCACAATCCATGTGCTCCGGAACACCTGCCACCCCCTTCCAACCAGTCCTGCCTCTTCGCTTTCCAAATAGCCCCATTCAGAATAAAAGCAGTGCCTGGGCATAAACATTGCTTTCTAGAGCCAAACTGCCTGGGCCAGTCCCAGGTGACTCTGGGTAAGCAGCTGCGTGTTCCACCATGAGGAGACAGGGTGACATGAAGAGGGAAACAGTGGGGAAGACAGAGCCAGATTTTCCAAAGGGCTCAGAGCAGCGTTGGGTACTGAGCTCTCTTGGAAAATCTGATCCCAAGTGCTGAGTGCTTGGAAATCTGACTGTACCCTCCTGACAATCTGGCCCGATAGAAGTATTCACCTGTAGGTCCCCAGTTCATGTCCAGGTCAGGGCTTGTAATGGACTGATCATCTGATGGCTGTTTAGTGACCTAGATGAAATGAGTTGACTGTCCCAGACCTGTTTGTAGAGGAGAGGTGTCCACATCACACAAACTGCCGTAACTGGTACTAACTGACCCCCTTGCTGGTAGGGAGAGGCCAAGGACTGGACTGCCCTCTTGCTCCTGGGCGGGTCTCCCTCCTCTCTGGGGTAAAGACTGGGGCATGTTGGGAAGTGCCTGTTTGGGGGAATCTTGCCCAGACTGTACCTGTTCTGTAGCTATCTGAAGGGCACCAGTCCACAGGGCTCTCAGTCTTGCACCTCTCACCATGACAGACTTTGAGGGTGAGCGTATGACATGGCCCCTTTGGCTCTTGAAACATCAGGCAGTAGCCAGGGAATTCAGGATGTGGGTGTGTTCTTGTTCTCTCGCAGAAGGCCCTCCGCTGACCAACACCACCTTCCCTCATATTGTGCCCCTTATTACACTCCTGGAGCGGGATGCCGCGCTCCTGGACAGCCCTGAGCCCTGGGAAAACACGGACAATGGTGTGGAGGTTGTCATGGCCCACCTGGAAGCAGCGCGGATGGTGGCGCATCACGGGGGACTGTACCATACCAACGCAGAGGTGAAGCTTCAGGGTAAGGAAGCATTGAGTCTGATCTGTGATATCCAACTCATTTTGGGCCAAAGAGCCCCTCCAATCTGCACCCGGTATCCCACTGGCAAGGGGAAGGTCCACACAACACTAGATCTTCCTCTTCCCATTCCTGTGGAGTTGGTTCCACACCACAGAGGGTGCCCCGCTGTCAGAACTGGGGGCTGTACAGAAGTGGGGATGCCATGCTGCTGGCAGTAATTTAGTGGTCTGCATTTACCCCTATGGAAAAGGGGACTCACCACTGGAGCACCCCCCTTGTGGCTGGGTATGGCATAAAAGGTTCTCATCAGCACCACCTGCAGTGGTCCATCTCTTCTCACAACTCAGAGCTCCAGCCAGGTCAGTTTTATCCCATCCAGCATAACAGAACCATCAGCCTCCCAACCCTGCTACTACTACCATGTGCTCTCTTGATCTCATGGGCCCAGGCCAGTTTGCTTCTCCTGGAGAGCTGGAAAGGCAGAGGAATCCCAGCTGCTTCCTGCTGCTCCATTTAGGCTAGGGTGGTTCAGAGCATGCATGTGGTGAGCTTGTCCCCTGGTGGGCTGGCTTCTCTCTGATGCTCTTGGGTCTTGTGTCCTTTGCAGGATTTCAGGGCAAGGCTGAGCTCCTTGAGATCTTCAGCACTGAGTTCCAGATGCGTCTCCTTTGGGGCAGCCGTGGTGCTGAGAGCAGCCAGCGGGAACGCTACGAGAAATTCGACAAGGTCCTCACCGCATTGTCCCACAAGCTGGAACCCTCTGTGCGGTTCAGTGAACTGTAACCGATGTGGGATTCGGAGTTAAACTTACAGGGGGAGGGTGGCACCAATCAGTCCTTCAAGAGGCCAAATAACCAGGTCCCCAGTCTGCAAGCCAGCCCACTCCTCCTCATGCAGCCATGGAGGCTAGGAAGCTGTGGGTACCACAGACCCAGAAGGGGGGCCAGCCAGGCGCAAGAGTGTGAGGAAGAAAGCTGGCATTTAACATCTGCAAAGGAAAGAACTGCCCAGGAGTGAAATCGCGGCATTGGGATGGGTACAGCTGTAGCTCTCTGGAGAAGAGAAACCTTCTGAAAAGTTCCAGCATGCCAGACTGATGGGGAAGGGGGAGGGAGCCCAGAACAGCTGTTGTGATATAGGTCCATCCGTGCTGCACACATGCAAACTACAGGAGTCTGCATTTAATTTCCACACAAAGCAGTGACCTCCCCTCCTCGACCACCAATACAAATCAATAGTGGAATCTCACTAACGGACCCTCCCCACTAAAAATCCTATCGAAATTCCCTGGGCAGTCCCGGTGCAAATGTTGAGCTGCACATTTGTGGAGGAAGGAGAGCGCTGATCACTCCCAGCCCTGGGACCTCCTGCTGATTCTCAGCTGTAGTTTAGGCCAGTGTGTGCATCCCAGCTGATCTACACAAAGACGCCTGTGAAGCCAGAAATCCACCTCCTCTGGCCCTGCAATCACAAGGTATCTCATTACCGTTGTGTTCTTCATTCAGCCTTGCTGGTTCTCAGCCACGTGGGGTCCAGTTGCTATGATCACCCAGTGCCGCCCCCACTCGTACAGCCTGTTGGCCTCAAGATATTTTATCTTTTCTCTGTCTTGTCTGAGGCTTCTTAATTCTGTCTGTAAATAAATTTCACAATTACTTCTTGATGTACAGACTTGTGAGGGCGTTCTTGTAAATAATTATGCTCACGTCATTTCGTCTTGTAAATAAGTGTACATAGATCATGGGGGAAGTGGGGGTTTTTTTGTTGTTTTTGGTTCTTACATACAATAAACTTTTATGCTCTTCCTCAATGGACTCACATCTTTGGAGGACATTTTAAAATACTTTTCTATAGTGACACAAGCTCGTACCATTCAAGGTGCGTTTGTACTGATGCCCCAAGTGTCGGTGGTGTCTATGTATTGTGCCCCAAGCATCGATGGTGTTTCTTCTTTTGTTGGCAGTACTTTAGAAATTTAATGCACCTGGAGCATACAAATAGAACAGTTGCAGTGGGAATAGCTTGAGAACATATTCAGTAATAGTAATTGCACCTGTTGGAGGCAGGAACGTAGTGAAGCTGACCTGCTGTTTCCTCCTGGTGTAACTCCAGTTGACTCAATGGAGTTAAGTTGATCCATTAAGTCCTAATTTGGTTAATACAATCTTAACAGACATGCCAACTATAGAGGGAAAACGATAATGTTGCCCTGGTCGTAAGGAGTCTGCTCGCAACCTAAAAGGCTAAACACTATGTAGAGTCAAAATCTCACCCCAATGCGTAACAGAGTTCATGTCAAGCCTTCTCACTGCACTTGGCTGCTCCTAGGGTTCCTCCTTCAGAACTGTTCAGCCCACACCCTAGATCCTATCTCCCCAAAAGGTCACTCCCACCTCCCTTATCCAAATGGGGCAATGAGCCACCTGCAACAATGAGAGCAGAGCCCACTTAATCCTTTCCCAGCAGGAGTAGCACCAAGATCAAGGGTTAGATGTTTCAGGCCACACTTGAATAAGTCCCACATGCGCTCCCTCTCTCTCACCATGCTCTATACCAGTGGAGCAGTGTTTCTGTACTTCTACAAAGATAGTCTCAACTTTCATCAAATTAATTCAGGTCTTGTTTCAAGCCTGCTGTCAAGTACTCTTGTCTGATTGCCTCCTAAGGCTGGTACTACCACTGTTCAGACTAGGGGCTTTCTGTACTCATGTCTGTATCTGGTTATTGGATGACTGTGAAGTGCTGCTCCTTAAGCATCCTTAGAGGCTGCAGAGCTGTTTGGGAAGCATTTCACATGCCTTTCAAAGACCACAGGGGAAATGATCTGCGATGTATCCTAGGCACAGCAGAGCTCATTCTGAGGACAATGCATTCACATACCTTCAAAAGATCAGTGGGCTTCTTCTGATAATGCGTTTGTTGCCTAGTGGGGACAACTCATCAGCTTATGTTCAAAATCAGATGGTCCCCAGAGTTTGAGGTCCACTAAGGACTTCACAACATTACCAAACAGTAGCCCAGTCTGTAGGGCTGGGACTAACCCACTCAGCCCTGAATGCAACAACATGTAGCATGTAACAGACACCTGAGGGTGTACGGTGAAACAGAGAGAGAGTGTCATCAGCACCTAGCTCTAAAAACCTATCTACCTTTTCATCTTCTTTGCTTTACACCAGAACAAGCTGTCTGCCCATCCGTTCATAAATGATCATTGCTGGTTATCACTCTGGGTCTGGCATTTTCAGCCAACTGCAGGGTAAAAACCTCTCCAGAACTTCTCTTGGTCATTAGAACTCCTGATCGGCTTGTATATTTTTTTGCTTTGCTGTAATTCTGGTGACCACACCAGCCTGATGGTTGGACTATGGGCTCCAAAGCCGACTTAAAGTAAAACCACTCAAAACCTAGAGTTTGGGGAATTCTGTTTATCCCATTGGAATTGCTGTGGCTGCTGCTGGAATGCTGTGGCTGCTACTGTGATTGCGAAGGGAATGGACGAAGATCCATGAGGTTGTGCAGGGAGAGGAGGAAGCCAAGAGACAATATGTGCTGCACCTTTTGGAAAAAATTGGAGTGCTACTGATTTAGTGAGAAGGCGCCACACGGTGGTGCTTTTAGAGTTGTGTAACTCAAAGTGTCTTATACTACAGCCTATGTTGGTATAATTTATGTCAATCAGGGATGTGAATAAACTACCGCTCTGAGCAACATAAGTTAAACCAACATACACAGCACTCAGATGAGGTAACAGTATCTTTTACATCGCCGACCTTGTCTCTCTCATGTCTACATTACCACTCATGTCAGCAAAACTTATGTCACTTGGGCGTGAAAAAAACACCCCCCCGAGCAATAGAATTTTCACTGGCATAAACGATAGTGTGCACAGCACACTGCTTCTCCCGCCGACATAGCTACCAACTATGGGGTGGTTGGGGATGGTTTAATTATGTCCTCTCCCATTGGCATAGAGCAGCTACATGAGCTGTGCCACTGTAAGGTCTCTAGTGTAGACACAGCCTCATACCCTGGGACCAACACAGCTACAACAACACTGCAAACAACTGTCAAAGTGTCAGGGAGGGGAGAGTGGCAGCAGGGGGAGGGGGTAATTTACCAGTAAAAGCTGGCTGCTAAAAAGGCAACAGTCTGACGCTGCCACCCATCCGTCTGAGCTCAGGTCCCTAGAGTCCTCCCATGCCCCAAACCAGCAGGCTTGCAAGCGCTGAGGAGTGACTATGCTCGGTCCTAAGTCAAGAGGGGCACGCTCAGCAATCCTCACCAGCAACCTCCTCTGTTCAGTGCTGGGAGGATGGGGGGACAGAGAGGCTCCAGAGGGAGCTGCTTCAAACTCTCTTCTGTTAAAGGGAGCCTGTTTGCAATGCCAAGGCCCCCAGGTTTACAGGGCAAAATGAGAGGGTGAAAATGGGGCCCCCAGGAGCGCTCCCATACCCCAAAATAGCAAACTTACCTGTGTACTAATCACCAGTTGTAAGTCTAAGCGAGATCCTCACTCGTGCTATGCAGAATGCATGTCTTGGAAGACTCTGTTAGCTGCACCCATCCATGAGTGCAGCAGCTGCTGGTTCCCCCTGTACGGCTTCTATCACGTGGAGGGACTTCTCTCTAGCTCACCCCCTCATCGCTGCTCCATCGCATTTCAAATCTCAGGTGAAAACCTCTCTCCTCGCCCATGTCTTAGGTTCCCACAAATGTGAGTTTGTCTGGCAGGGCAAACACATGCATCCCAACACCGACTAAAGAGGACAACGTGACCTGGGCTCCCAGTTATTTTGAGACCCCCATGAGCCAGGCCTGAGACATTTGGACCACTCCAAAATCAGGATGATCCCAGATCTGGTACCAAGCCACCCTGCTGCAATGCTCGCCCTCCGTTGTTGTTTACACTTTCGGGGGTAGATGCAGCGCTCGGCTGGGCACCTGTGCCCCCCAGCCAGGGAAGCCAGTGGGAATTGAAGTTGCTCATTGGGGATGCAGGGTGGATGACAGACACGAAATCAGAGGTTCTCGAACTGGGCGTCACGACCCCTCAGGGGATCGCAAGGTTACTAGGTGGGTGTCACGAGCTGTTGGCCCTGGGAGGGGCTGACAGCCTGAGCCCTGTTAAATTAACCCCCCCCCATTTTAATTGATAAGGGGGGTCGCACTCAAAGCCTTGCTGCGTGAACGGGTCGCCAGTAGGAGGTCTGAGAATCGCTGCGCTAAAACCAGCGATGCACTGGGCAGCCCCACAGGAGGAATCTTGCCCCGGGCCCCGTACCCCGACTGAGGGCCCTGCTCACTGCCCCCCCCGGCCCCACCCTGTATTCAGGCCCCACCCCCTCCGCTTTGGCTCCTCCCCCTGCCGCAGCCCCCTGAGCGCTGAGGCGGCCGCGGCTCTGGCGGTTGCTTCCCGCCCTGCCGGGAGCCGGGCCTCGCGCGGGGCAGGCTGGGACCTGTGGTCCGGGACGGGATGGGGGGCGGCTCCGTGCCGCTCCGGCTCCTGCTGCTGCTGCTGGGGGCCGCGGGCTCGGCCGCCCCCTGGGACCTGCGCGCCCTGCGCTGCAGCTTCTCGGCCGCCTGCGAGTGCGACTTCCGGCCCGACGTGCGCGGTGAGCGGGGGGAGCCGGGACTCGGCGGCGCGCCCGACGGAGGGGCCGGGGGGGTCTCTGTAGGGGGCAGGGCGAGGCGGGGGGGGGTCTCTGTAGGGGGCAGGGCGAGGCGGGGGGGGTCTCTGTAGGGGGCAGGGCGAGGCGGGGGGAGGGGCTCCTGAGCAGCTAGGGAAGGGGGTGGACCGGGGGAGCTGTGGAGCGGGTCATCCCTGACTGAGGGGTCCCTGAGGGGCCAGGGAAGGGTGGTGCCTCCAGGGGCGGGGTGTTGGCTGCCCTGGGGTGCACACCCGGCTGCAGAGGCTCTTTTTGCGCACCCCTCCCCTGAGCGCCCTAGTGCTGTGTATTTAAGGAGCCTGTATGCAGAATAACGTGCATCTGGTCGCTGCTCTGTGAGCCCCTGTTACGGGGTGACCCCTGGGGAGACACTAGATCAGCAGGCCCCCAGCACAGATGCAGAGGGCGAGATCTCAGGGGTGAGGGCCAGATGTGGCTATTGGATGATTGTGACGTGCTGCTCCTTTTGAGAGCATCCTTAGAGAGGCGGAAGGATGCCCCTCCTCTAAATCCCACACTAAACCAGTTCCTTCAGGGCCATGGCAATACAGATGTTCAGAAAGAGTTGCCGTTTTGTGTTGACTAGAGCCTGATCCAAAGCCTGTTGGAAAGATGCCCATCTACTTCAACGGGCATTGAATAGGGACCCTGCTCCCTGGACCGTTCCTTCCAGTCTGTTCAGTGTTTCAGTTCACTCTTATTTCAAATGTCTAAAGTAATGGAGCTTCCCTCTAGAGACCTTTCCTCCACCCAATATCCCCTGAAAAGAAATAGTATTTCCTTTTCTTAACTGCATCCCATTACTCCCAGTTAGACTTCTTACTACCATTGTGAGGACTGGCCTACACTTAAAAGTTTTATCAGTATGTAACTGTTGGGGGGGTGGGGAGGGGTGTGTGTGCGTGTGTTCTTAAACTAGTTATACCAGTAAAAGCTATAGTGTGATTGTGATTATACTGCTATAAAAGTGCCTTAACACCAGTATAGCTTTTCAGTTCCTGGAGCACTTTTATGTTGATAAAAATGCATCCATGCTGTTTTTACTATACTGGTAAAGTAAAAGAAGTATACTTTTAAGTATAGACAGGCCCTGAAGTTATCCCAAAGGAAGAAATATCCCCCAACCCAGCATCTGAGGGGAGAGGGCAGAGATGCCTTCAAATAACAGCCCAAATAACTTCCATCTCTTAATCCAACATATTCTAAATCTTGTTTTTGGATTCATTCCAGGTCTGGAGTGTGACTTGGCCTTGAACCTGGTTGGGCAGCACTTGGTGAGGCAATTGGTGGTGAAAGGAGTGAGAGAGTTTTTACAGAATCATGATCCTGTCAAACCTCTGGTGATGTCCTTCCATGGCTGGACTGGCACAGGCAAAACCTACGTGAGCTCCATGCTGGTCCGCTACTTGTTCCGAGATGGGGTCCGCAGTCCGTATGTCCACCAGTTCTCCCCAATAGTGCACTTTCCCCATGCTGAACAGATCGAGCAGTACAAGGTAAGAATGGAGGCTACCTCTGAAAGCTAAATTACAAGACTTATTTCCTCTTATGATTATCTAGTCAGCCATTGGATAAGTATTGAGACTCTTCTCCCACCTTCCAACACATACTGTAAAGTGCAATATAAGTACTTTTTGTAGCACCTCTTATCTGAAACTGTTCCAGTGCTTTCCAAACATTAATTAAGCCTGTGGGATACTATCTCAGCTTTACAGATGGGAAAACTGAGATATAGCTAGGGCAAGTGACTTGCCCAAGGTTACACAGCAAGTCAGTGGACGAAGTGGCCATACAACCCAGTCTCCTGATTACCAGGCCTCTGCTCTAGCTACTTGATTGTACTCCCATTAACCTTGGCATTGCCCAGAATCTAAAGAAATTGTGCAAGAAGGTTAGCTGACAAATACTGAATGGAGCAGGATTTGGGGGTTTCTTTACACTATATGAGGAGAAAAAATTGTAGCTTTCTTGCTTCCTGAGAAGAAAAAAAACTTGAGTTAAAATCCTCTGTTGGAAAAAGCACTTCAATGAAGACTAACGCATTTCACCAGAAAGTCTGTACATTAAAATATGGAATGGTATAAATATTGGACCAGCTGCAGCTTGGTGGTGTAAGCATGTGCAACTGACATCAGAAGAGTCTCACATGCTTACACCGGAACTCAATTTAGTTAAGGTATATTTTCCTAAGCGTCCATACTAATGGCTGGTCTCAGCATAGAGTGAAGGGAGAGAGAGTACATGTTCAGTCATTTTGGGGGGTCTGACTATTAAACTTGTGGAGCTCTTGAATTTCCGTTTAATCCACTCCATATTTCTTCTTTAAATGGATTTTTATTAGTAAGATTATATTAAATTAGGCAAAATTCACCATGTTGAATTAAGAGCAAAACAGTTTACCAGGGCACCTTCACAAATGGTCGTCAGTCTTGCAATGTACAAAGTTAATCCTTCTTTCCAGGCAGAGCATCACAGGTGCTGTTCTAAGGAACAACAGCTTTTGGAGGTTGCTATTTCTGGCATTATTAGCCCAGGCTAATGTAGTTCTCATGTAAGCTTAGCTCTTTGGTAGCTCAAGCTTTTCTAACAAGTTCATGGTCCTAACTGGCTTGGTTGGTTGGGTTTGGTTTTCCAGGAAAATCTGAAGAGTTGGATCCAGGGGAATTTGACAAACTGTGGCCGATCAGTGTTTCTCTTTGATGAGATGGATAAGATGCACCCAGGTCTGATCGATGTGATTATACCATTCCTTGGACCCTCCTGGGTTGTGTATGGAACCAACTATAGAAAAGCTATCTTCATTTTCATAAGGTAAGAAAGCTCCCTCTGCAGCAAGTATAACTGGGTTGGGAATAAATCTAATGCAATCCTACTAATTTGGTCAAATGTTGGTACGTTTCTCCCTATTTTAATCACCCAGAGCAGGTATTTTGTGTCAGATCCATGAGATCTCAACTCATTTTAGTCTGCAAAGGTACATGGTCTCATAGTGCTTTGTCTTTTCCACTATTTGGCAACCTCTGTAGCAGTCTTCATAGGCCAACTAAGACTGCTTCCATACTCACTGCAGAATGAGGCACTGCCACTGGCAGTACAATATTGATGTCATGGGATAACTTCTGGTAATTTCTTGTCTTGGTCTTGCTCAGCAATGGAGGAGGTGAGCAAATTAATCGAATGGCACTGGATCTCTGGTATGCCCGCAAGGACCGGGAAGAGATCAGCCTGCAAGATCTGGAATCTGCAGTTTCAGAAGCTGTGTTTGAAAATCCCAATAGTAAGTCTTTCCATCAACTGGGAAAAGCTTTTCAGTGAGCATGCTCACCAGCAGGGGGAGCCATACCCTATTTCAAATAAGCCAATGATCTTTATACAGTGTTTTACAGATATGTGTCAAGCTATTATCAGTTTTCAGGGAGAAGCCTGAGGTGGAGTTAGGACCTGGATGAATTGCTTTGGCAGATGAAAGAAGTGGTTCTGCTGGTCAAGCCTACAGAAACATTACCATGCTTACCAGAGTTCCACTGGGAGAAGGGGCACCCATGACTGAACAGGAGGCAGATAGCTAATTATTAAGGGCCTGATCCTGAGAGGTACTGAGCACATAGAGATTTCCTTTATTTCCCTGCTTGGCAATTCTTGGGATTGGGCCTAACATAGGTTGGTATAGCTGAAGTATCAGTACAGCTGTTAAGAACCATGTATTTGGAGAACACTGGACTTGACTACTATTAGTGGACAACAGATGGACCCAGCTCCCTCAGTTGAATCTGATCTGTTGTCTCTTCTGGGTACTATGACTAGAACCCTGCAAATCTGTGGATATCTACTTTATAGCCACAGATATCTGCATTTCCGGATGCAGTTGCATTGTTTACCATCTTTGTGGCTCCTGGATTGGATGCAAATCCAAATTTTTGTATCCACACAGGGCTTTAACTATGACTTCCTGGAAACCAGCTCTGGTGGTGCTGGCTTTGACAGCTGATTCCTCCTAGAGGGTGGGGGCATCTCCTATGCTAACAGAGTTGAATTCCATAGAACTGAAAGAGACTCCGAAGATAAAGCTCTTTGCCTCCCCTTTTTCTCCTGCAGATGGATTTTGGAAATCTGGAATCATCGAGGAGCACCTCATTGATCTCCTTGTGCCCTTTCTCCCACTGAAGCAACACCACGTGAAGCAGTGTGTGGTGAATGAACTCACCCAGCAAGGCTTAACAGTACAGCAGGACATCATTCAGGCAGTTGCTGACAGCATCCCCTACTTCCCAGATGAGGAGAGAGTGTTCTCATCAACAGGCTGCAAAACGGTGGCCTCTCGCGTCACCTTCTTCTCCTAACCTGAGAGAAGGACTCTTTCTCCAAAGTAGCGCGCAGTTGAGGAGCTGGTAAGCAGCCCTTGGAGGATAAGTTTACCCATATACTTGCTCAGATTCAGAGGAGCAGAATTTAAGAATACTTAAAGCTGCTGTGCCCAATAAAACAGGGATGACCATGAAGAGCAACAGATTGTGGAACTCTGATAGGACCAAGTGCTGCCACCAGCCCCCAGACAGAGACTGCCGGATGCAATCTTGGGAACAAAGGGCACACTGACCTGATTCTAAGCACTTTATCAATCTGTTCTTTGCCCTGGTGGAGGGTGAGCACAGAACAGCCAAGAATACCACCGTGATGTGTATGTGGAGTCCAAAGGGGAAGAAGCTGGGATGTATCAGTGGCTGGGAAGGGTTCTTGGCTACTGCCACCTCCCCTTGATAGCTGGAACTGTGCAGATCTTCCCCGTTACTCTCTGGGCAGCTGTCAAGATTCTCTGGCCTAGCTCCAATGAATGATCTTCCTTGGGCTGCAGACAAGGGAGTCTCATCCTCTAGTGCTTTTTTAATGTCATTTTTAAAGATGTATTTTAATGTGAATCTCAGTATGAAGGCCCCAGTATCCTAGAGCCTGCCATATTGCCCTGTGAACATTCTAAACAGATCGACCAGAGTCTCATCTTAAATCTCTGGGGTAAATGTTAAGAGCCAACTTTTCTCAGGTTGTCTTTCACTGTGAATAGGTGCTGGTAGGTAAGATTCCAATTGCAGTATCCCTGAGTGCATTAGCATAAGGTTGATGAGAAAGGAATGTGTGATTTCTGCTACCAGCTTTGCCCATGACTTGGGGTATGACCTTGAGCCAGGCCCTTAACCTCCCTTGACATTTCTTCCACCACAGAATAGCAGGTCACTCCCTTTGATTCAATGGCAATTACCTGCATCCTGCCAGGGAAGAATTGAGAGCCACCCATGTCAGTCTTTCCCGATATAAAAATGGTGATTCCTACCTCACAGGGAGACCAGGCATTAACTAATGGTTTTAAGTACCAGGTATTGATCTTCTACTGTATTACATTGCTGGCATGAGTGTGTCTCAGCTGAGGTGTTGAGCTGCTGAACCTCTTGCATATTCTATATTGGAGGTTGTCGTTCTGATAGGACACTGCTGGGAAGTGCCTCGGATGCAGCTTACTGTATCACAATTAAATGCTGCTGGGGGTTGGAAATAATTCATAGGAATCTACTTCCCACAGCACTCTTTGCCTTTTCACCATGTAGCAGCTGGCTACCAAGCCTCCAGTAAGAAGAAACAGTGTAAGCTCTATCTGAGCAAACAGATTTGGGGCTAGGCAGAAAATGCTCCAAGAACTCTCATGCCAGTTGCTGCAGGAAGGTCTCTGCAGCATAGCATTAGAGCAACCTACACTCTGGTTGAGAAGGAGCTAGTGCTATTAACCTCTGTTCAAATCCTGCCCAGGATAGAGTTGGACCAAGATACAGATTTACAGTCAAACATTCTCCCTCTTCCAAAATGTTCATTGTTTTTAATTTAAAATAAATCTGTTGAAAAACCATGCATAAGTAGCAGTCACTTACTGGGATTCCAGCTGGCATGTTAGAAAGGAGGTATCTGTGAGCCTGCATAATGCCTTGGGACAGCTGCCTGACCTGACAAAACTAATTCAGGCAGGGACATGAAGAAATATCTATTGTCTGATAATGGAAAACAAGAGTAGTGGTCTTCCTCTGATGTCAAAGATCAGTGAAAGAGCCATACTCAACTATAAGCAGGACCATGCATCCTCAGTGGGGGCAGCTGGCATAGGGAATGGTGAAGTCTCAGCTGCTCTCTGTCAAAGTTAAACGATAAGAGAGCACTGGCATCTGTTTTCTCTGCCACATACGTCCCTTTGTTTAAAAACTCAAGGAGTTGTTCAGGAGACCATTAAAACCACAACAGAGGGATTAGAGCAGAACAAATGTTATCTTCTACTTCACCGTACATCCAGAGAGTTAGCAGTGACATTTTCACCTTAAGAGGGAGAACCCAGTTGCCACAGTCATTTTTTCCTCCAGTTCTCATGGTCAACTTCCTCATTCGTTTTAATACAAATTGAAACGGAAATCTTTTTGTTGTTGTTTTGGAAACCAGGTTTAGCACTCTCCTCTCCATCCAAGTCAGAGCAATTGAGGTGAGAGTTTGGGGTACAAGGGACAGGCATAACTTCACAAAACTTTCAATACATGGCATATGTAGGTCAGCCACCCAGAGTGAGTTGCATTAGATTAACAGCTCTGGTTTAAGAGTTTATCCTAATCAAAGCATTCCTCCTGCTCAGCCCGCGTTCAGATTAATGCAGTGCGCAGAGATCATTCACAGCTAGTCTGCTTTCCTGTCCAAATCTTATCACTATGTACAAACAGCTCCTTAGATGTTCACCTCTAAGGCAGCAGTGTTAGAAGTTTCTTATTAATTCAGCACTCTTCTGTGGCACTAGCTTGCAGTACAGCAAAGCCTGTAAATACAGTGACTTCCTGGAAAACTGGCTAAAATTTTTGGGAGAGCTGGCTTTCCTGCTTTGGGAAGACCACTCCTAGGCTACCTGGACAACGGCTGGGTCCACACCTTGCAGGAGGAAAGGATGTCTGTGCAGATACCAAAAAAATAAAGATGAAAAAAACAGGAAGGGGCTACAGAGGAAGTGAAGCGAGAGAAGCAATATATTTATTAGAGCCGAGGTAGCAGGAAAGGAGTCTAAAAATGCACCTACTTTCCACTGAAACACAGCTTAGTGTCTGTAACCCAGGCAGCTCAGGTGCTGTCTCTTACATGAAGCTGGAACAGTTTTTGTACTGACTTTTCCTGCCTTCTCACTTTTTCTCCTCCAAGCCAGGTTCACTTACTTTACTCACTGTCTTTCTGGAGACAGCTATCTGCTTGTACAGTTCATGTTCCGTGGCACAAGAGCTGATGACGCTCTCTGAATCCTGCAGGGCTCTCTCGGGATCTTCACTCTGAGCACCTGGTTCCTTTGGTTCATCCTCCAGAGCTCCAGCTGGCCTGTAGGGGCACACATAAGGCAGATAACTTACTTTGCAGATTTCAGAGTAGCAGCTGTGTTAGTCTGTATCCGCAAAAAGAACAGGAGGACTTGTGGCACCTTAGAGACTAACAAATTTATTTCAGCATAAGCTTTCGTGGGCTACAGCTCACTTATTTGGATGTACAGAATGGAACACACAGAAAGGAAGATGATGTATGTATAAATATCTTCTGTGTATTCCATTCTATGCATCCAAAGAAGTGAGCTGTAGCCCACGAAAGCTTATGCTGAAATAAATTACTTTGCAGAGTAGCTGCAAAAAGTGATGCATGAACAGATCCCTTCAGAGAGCATGTGATCTAGTCCTTGTGACAAGATTCACAGTCTATAGAAAGATGGCAAGCTACTGTCCTTTTAGGATCACAAAGGGACAAAAAACTATCTGGAATAAACCTGTCACTCCTGCTTCCATTGAAATCAGTGCAAATTTTGTGGTTGACTTGGGTCCTGGTTGTCCTACATAACCCAAGCATAATTAACGATACAGTACTTCTAGATTCAGGAAGTAATCAGGCTTAAAAGATTTGTATTTTGTAATTACTAGATCTTCAAAAACAACTTTAGCAGACCTGTGCCCATTGGCTTCTCCATACCATTTGAGTTTAGCTGGGCTGTTGGAGTACGGGCAGGCTTGAAGCTTTCTTTCCAAGATTGTTTTGGCAACCTCCGCAATCTTGCTGCTAATAATATCCTGGATGGGCTGTCCTGGAAAGAGGCTGGTTACAACAGGTAGGACCTGCAGAAGGAATGAGATCAGTTGAATGGCCTGGTGTGTACTGAAGGAAAATGTTCTTCCTCCTTCCATCATCAGATAGGGCTGCAAGGATTAAGCTGTGCAGTTCCCATTAGAGCAGCCAAACGCTTGCATGAGTTACATAAAAAATATAGTTCTAGCATTTATGGCCAGAAGGGACAATCGGATCATCTAGTTTAACCTATATTGTCCAGGCCAATAGCCATCCTACCCCAAATACAACCACCAGAATCAGAGCAGAGTATTACAGCCATGAGGCATGAGCCCCAGCGTTAATTTTTTTTTAATCCAAATGAAATCTTGCTAGTGTAGGGATTCTGGTTTTAAATTTAAAGAAATATTTAATCCATCAAAATCTTTCGGGGGAGGAATGCAATTCCTGGAAACTGAAGGACTAGTGTGTACTCAATGGCATGCGGTACTTTGTTTAGTTAGCACGGTAGGTGGATGTGGGCTTTTATTTTTCCCCTAAAGCCCTGGTCTTGTTTCCTGATAGCTCCTAGTCACAGGGGGCTGCATGCTCTGAAGCCAGATGCATCATGAGGAGCTTGAAAACATGAAAAAAAGCTTCCTTAGGTTTTTAATTTTAGCAAATAAATGCTGCAAACCCCAAGCCCTAATCATTATTATCTGTATTACTATAGTGTGAAGGAACCTTGGTCCTGGACGAGGACCCCACTGTGCTTGGCACTATCCAGACACAGAACAAAGACTGTCTCTGCTCTAAGGAGCTTGCAGTCTAAGTGTGTGTGTCCAGGAGACAGCACAAGGACTATGGGCCCAAATTAATAGGGTGTCACAGATTTTCACTACTTGGTCAGTGTCTGGCACAGGGAGTGGTGTCAGTGAGGTACCGCATCATTTTCAGGGTCCAGCAACAGAGCTATGATCACATCCTCCTTAGCACTCATCTCATCCTGCAGGAACAGGCGGCTCTTGGCCCGGTGCAGGTAATAGTGTGGCAGGCGAGGGTTGCTCTCAATAGCACCAGAGAAACAGTGTACTGCCCGCTGGTACTTTCTGGGGGAAAAGATACAGGGAAACAGACGAGTCAGGTCTGCTGAATCCCCAGGCAGCATGAGCTAGGAGGGATAAGAACTCCATCAGCTGGACGTAAGGTGGCAGTGAGCCATTCCAACATACCTCTGCTTGTGCGCCTGCAATCCTAGTTCATCCAGCAACATACCAACGCGTCTTCGCAAACTAAAGTCCATTGGACTCAATTCCAGCGCCTGCTGATAATCCGCCAAGGCAAAGGTTAGCTCTCCCAGCCTGAAGAGGCAGTCTGAAGTGGAGCACACAGATTACTTTAGCAAACAGCAAGCTGAAGTCAGTATTTGACTGTCTTGGGATGTTATAGCTACTACAAAGGCCAGTAATTGATGCTGTCCTGTTTGCTCTCTCTAGATCTCTCCTAATCTATATAAAATGCTACAACAACATGTCTCTAAAGTGTCTCCCTCCTAAAGGCTCCAAAAGCTCTGTACAAACTGTAGAAACAGAGAACAGTGCTAGAGGACATCTAGATATTATTCACTGAAATGCAGCCACCTGTAGGGTGGAATGCAACAGCAGTTCAACAGTGCTTAGAAACACCATGTAGCAATCAGCAAACTACAGTGGGATTTTAGGGAGGCAGAATGTAGTTTCCAATTTGGAATTAACAAGGTAACAACCTCAACTGTTGCAAAAAGTTCCATGGGATCTTTCCTGATGATAAATGGGATGAGATGGGAATGTGAGAGCCCAACCAAAGAAGGTGCTTCCAGTACCACAGGTGGGGAATGAGTCAGTGATAATCATTATCACTTAGTAGTTACACAGCACTTTCCATTTTCAAAGCGCTTTACAAGCATTGACTAATTAATCTTCACAACCCCCCATGCAATAGGTATTAGTTACATTTTAAAGATGAGAAAAGCAGGGTGCAGAGAAGTTAAGCGACTTTCTGGGCATCCTGGAATGAATCAGTTACAGAATTAGGGATAGAAGCCCAGAGATCTAGCTCCCAGTCCCTTACTCAGACTCCACTGCCTCCCTGGTACAGGAGACTGGGAGGAAAGATGCCACCCGCAGCACCCTTCAAGGTCTCCCATTTGAGCACTAACTATGCTTTACTTATGAGATCCAACATGATTGCATCCCAGGCAGGGTAGCTATAGGCACTGTATATACCCCACCCCACGTGTGCACTCATACATATACAAGTACATGGTTCCACTGCTGTCAGCGCACTCACTCATGCACTCCCTTAGAACCAGAAATGTTTCTTGGGATAACTTAAGTATGTTTAGAAACAAACAGCTAAGCTGTGTCTGAGAGAGAGGCTACCCCACAGGGATACCCTCCCACAAACTCCATCGCCACCCAGGAAGGGCCTTGCTACCTCCTCTGTTGACATAGAGTCCCTTCTCGTTCTTCTCCCCTTTCAGGGCTTTGTTGAGGAGCAGCACAGCCTCTTCGAAGAAGCCCTGAGTATAGCAGTGCACTGCAAAGTCGTTGTACGTGAGCAGGAGCTGCCGTTGCGCCTCCATGGCCACAGCTCCCTCTTCTTCGCAGAGCTCTGTGGCCTTGATGTAATCATCAATGGCTGAGTTGAAGTCTTTGACCCTTCTGTGTAGAGTCCCTCTGCCACGAAGGGAGGGAGACAGGATTAGAGCCCACTGGTTAAGGAGAATTAAAATGATTGGGGCGTTTAGAACCTGGAACCAGCACCCACTGACTAGTGCAGACTCCCACTCCCCTCAATGGGTCACAGATGTGCACGCGAGCCACCTCAGTAAGGACTGGATACAATGGGGTTTCTACCTGAAGATGAAGTACCCTGCATCAAAGGGGCTGTTCTCGATGGCAAAGGTGATTTTGAGCAGGGCATCCTTCAGGTTTCCCTTCAAGGCCTTATTCAGAGCCTGGTTCTTGGCTTTCTGTGCTCGTTTCAGCAGCCTCTGCATTAGAAGCTGAGCTTCTTCGTGCCGCGGCTCCAGCGCAATGGCCTCCTGGACGTCCTGGTAACACAGGGTAGCCTGGAAACAGAGGTTAGGAGAATACTAAGAACTTGCACTCTCGTCCCTGTGTTACCGAACACTTTACAAAGGGGAACTCAGGATCATTATCCCCATTTTGCAGACAGGGGATTTGAGACACAGATTTGTCCAAGGCCACACACTGCATCAGTGGCAGAGCCGACACTAGAAACCCAGATCTCCTGACTCCCAGTCTGGTGCTTGCCCACTAGGTCACACTGGGCAGGAGGCAGTTTCTCTGATCTGTCTCATTCTGTCTATGCATTTGCCACACCGCTGTGAGAAGCTGATAAAACAGGTGACTCAATGCATTCTCCAGAATCCTATCATTCAGACCCTGGTTTCTAACTGAGGGCACCAGTTGCTTCTGCGGGTGCAGGGCAAGAAAAGTCCCATTTCTAACAGGAAATACAAAACAGAAATAAGATCTCCAGTTACTATCTCTGATCCTCTCATGGCTGAGGGCACCTCACTTCTGCTGAGCCAAGAAATGTATGATCGCTCATAAAAGATGAGTACACTACCCACAGAGTGAGGCTCTCCTTCCATCTCTCTCCCTGCTTTCTACAGACCAAGGAGGGAGAAGGCTCCCAAATGGTGTAGAATTCCATGGCCAAACGGGAGGGAAAGGCAAGAGCCCTGCCCCAGAGGTGTAGAATCCCACAGCCCAGGAGACTGTCACCTAGAAGGGATTAAAAACAATCAGTTTCCCAAAAGGAGTGAGAGTAGATGGAAAGGTTTAGAATCACATCTCTTGAAACCAATTTGATGCTTTATGCTAACTGATTAACCACAAAGCAACTTAGCTCTTCTCTGTCCTTAGGAAGCAATTCCATATGAAATCCATATGCCGCCTTGCACGTATGCTGTTGCTTCCCATTACTTAGGTAACTTAACTATCAATTCAATCAGCAAAGGGTTAAGTCCCACCACTGTCCAGCAGATTGAGAACTCTGGCTATAGGCCACATGGGGACAGGAATGCCTGTTCTGTGAAAATTCCCTGCAGCCAGCACACCCTGGGCAGAGTAGGTGCCCCTACCCGACTGAAGTGCTCATGCAGCTTGGCTCTCAGGATGTACAGATCTGGGTTCTTTGAGTCTTGATCTAGCTCTTCATTGACGAGCCGAAAACAGTCCTGGTATCTGTTCAGGGCTGCGAGACAGGCAATGCTAGAAAGAGAAAGAAAGGGCACCATAAAGTACCAGTGGAGAATACAGTTGTTAGAGGGACTAGGATAAAGACATTCCCTATCGCAAACCCCAGTTTACCTCCTCCTGCGATAGAGTGAGTTGTCAGGCTGCAGCTCTGAGGCTCGAGTGAAGGACTCCAAAGCATCCCAATAGACCTCTTGGTCAAACAGACATTGGCCCTGCGGATTCAAAGCGCACAGCACAGAATCAGTCTGACTCAGGCCACCCGCCCATTGCTCCAGGTTAATGAGAGAGAGGGAGAGACAGAGCCTTCTCTTTCTCTCTCTCCAATCAATCCAGGAACGGAACGGAAGTGCTGCTTAAGAGGAGATGCAGCTGCACTAAATACCACTCCCTCCTCGCTGGAGAGCACTGAGCATGCATGAACCCCAAATGGGACTTTTGGCTCTTCCTGTGCTGCAAATAAGTTAGCATGTTGAGGGGAGGCCCCAGCAGACTAGCCATGAATATGAACAGTAGCAACATGAAACCTTTCAGAGAGGAAGGACTGGACAGAATCCCCTGCCCCCAAATATAAATAAGCACACAGGACTCTCCCTTGGAAATCCAAGATCATGTTGACTTCCACTTCAAGTAGCATCTCCAGATTTCCCTCAAGATCAGAGGTCAGTCCCTAGCCCCAGAGTTCTAATGCTGAGACTGAGAGATCAAGGAAAGGCATGTGGTGGGGATGGGGAAGGCTGGTGCCAGCTGGTAGGGGCTATTCTGTACCCTTCACCTGCAGGTAAATAATGAAGGCCATGCGCTCTACATATTCTTCCTTTGCAGAGGATAAGGAATACGCCTTTCTGAGGTTCAGCACAGCAGACTGGAAATCACAGAGCTGGAGAAAGGCTTCTGCCTTCTGTACATAGAACTCCACCTGCAAATGCACCCACATCCTTCAGTCCTTTAGGATAACTTGCTTTCTTATCCTGTTTATCCTCTATCTGGACACACTGAAACTAACCCTTTGAGACTCAACACCGCAATCCCGCCCAGACAGATTCTAATATATGCCAATATTCACCTCCCCAATGACATTCTTCATTTGATAATCTTGGAAATGCAAGAGCACTACAGGCTTTGTCCTTCTCGCTGAAGGACTCCATATCCCTATGCCATGCGTGGTGGGCTTGTACTTTCACCTAACGATGCCTGCTCTGCATTCCCCCTTGCCTAATCATGATCCTCTTACCTGCTGGGGGTTCAGGTTAATGGCTTTGGAATAACAAATGACAGCTTTCTCCCACTCGCCTTGGGAGAAGAACTCCTTCCCTCTCTGACGGCTGTAATGAGAAGACAGCATTATGAGCTAATGCAGAAGCACATTTCCCCTCCCTGCAGCACAGCCCTTAGGACAGTCACAGACCCATGGGAGCCCTGACTCAGTTTCCCCACCTGTAAACTGGAGATAATGATTATATCTGCAAGGGTGTTATGAGGCTTAATTCATTATTTGTTAAGCACATGGAGAGCTTTGGGTGGAAGCAGTAGAAAAGAGGGTGACTGTCTACAAGCACACTAGCCAGTGTTCTGAGCCTTCTCAAGATCAAGAAGGGGAATTTGCAGGACCACAGCTCTGCTAATTGACCAGCGCTGGCCACCTATTGCTTCTGCAGCAGACTCTGGGGACCCCACTGCCCATATGCTCAGGGAGAACAGATTCTGAAATGCAGGAACTGGGGACTACCAGTAGATACTAGTAATGGGATAAAAATGCTATCATCTCTAGGTCACTAGTTCATACCCTCCTCAGTTTGGTAGTCTCTGAAGCCATCTGATGGTTGTTTGGTGGCCTCACCATATAGAGCTGAGAGTCTGTCGTGGAGGTTAGAGGACCTATGATTTTCCTAGGTTTTATCCTTCTAAGATGGGCTATGGGTGACCGTCCCTGTTCTGCCTGTCCTGATGTGAGGAAATCCAGGGACAGTCAGCACAGTGAAACATCAGACAGTCTTCCAACTGGCAGATGGCAGTTCAACTACAGATAATCTGCCCTCACTTTCAGAAAATTACCTAGCATGGCAGCCATTTCTGGTGAAAATTCCCAGCTTAAGTTGCTAGGTCTCATTTCAGTTCAGAGAGGACCGGTAACACCATCACAGCAGGCTCTTACTGGGTCCTAGCTGGCAATCTCAACAGAGAGACCAAGCAGGCTGTTCAGCCTGACCGCCCTCTTGCTCACAGAAGAGAACCCTCCAGAGCAGGATTAGGGCACTATGGTTGGGCAGAGGAAGCTGCAGCCCATGCTGTACCTGTTATGTGGATAAATCAGACCCCAGTCCCCAGGACTGTCATTCCAGGACCTCGAACCAGCATTAAGTAAGGTTTTTTAAAAGTTTGTTTCCCAGCCTCCTTGCAGGACATGGACAAGAAAGCAGGTGTTTGTAACAGTGAAAATGTAAGAAGTGTCTGCTGGGCACTCACTGCTCCTGTATCCTGTTCTGCACAATCGCTGTCGGGGACTTCACTCCGCTGGGGTCCTTGAGGTCTCGCAAAGTCTGGCTGGACCCAAAGATCTGTCGCAGGGATCTCTCCCGGAGATTCTCTTTGGACACAGCAGTCGGGAACAGTCCTTTAGTCTCTGTCTTCATCTCCAGTCCTGCCTGCAGCGAGAGGGGCTAATGGTCACTCTGCCTCTCCACCACCCTGACAGCGTCTCTGCCCTTGGCCACCTCCCCACAGCCCTAGTCCTGTGACCTCTGACCCCCAGTGACCTATGACCTGTCTCAGCTCTCTCTAACCCCACCCCAGCTCTGCACCTGGCACTCTGCCCCCCCACACACAGCTCCCTCTGACCACCTGCTCTGCATCAGTCACCCTCTGCCCCCACCCCCTCAGCTCCCTCTACACCCCCCCAGCTCTGTGCCCTCTGACGCCCAGCCCAGGCAGCAGTGCTCACTTTGCTCTGCCCAGGCTCCTCCTGCGGGGCCTTGGCCTCCATCCCAGTGGTCGTGTCCCTCGTTGCTAGGCAGGCGGTATCCAGGCAGCTGGGGGCCGAGGGGGTGGGCCCAGAGTGAGAAGGTTCCGTGGCCAGGGTGGGATCCCTCCTGCGCTCGCATGGCACCCTGTGAGCCCGGCCTGTGAGTAGGGTGACCAGATGTCCCGATTTTATAGGGACAGTCCCAATTGTTGGGTCTTTTTCTTATATAGGCTCCTATTACCCCCCACCCCGTTCCAATTTTTCACACTTGCTGTCTGGTCACCCTACCTGGGAGGGAGGGGCAGGGCTTGCAACAGCCCCTCCCATGCTGAAGTCACTAACCTGGGTGATGGGCAAAATCCTGCTATCCCATCAAACTGCAGCCAGCTGGGAAGGAAGAGGCAGTGACCCTGCCCCAGAGCAGGTGGGCTTGTCTGATGGGGGGTCAGAACTCCTGGGTTCCATTTCCAGCTCTGCCACTGACTCACCATGGGCTTGTGGGCACTTGTTTTCCACTGGAGCAGACCAGACTTTTGCAGTCACCCATGTTCTCTACCCTAGGGTGACCAGTCATCCCATTATTAGGGGCTTTGTCTTATATACGGAACTATAAACATCCCCTCCCTCCAAAAAAGAGTGTCCTGATTTTTCACACCTACTAGCTGGTCACCCTACTCTACCCCCTGGGATTCTGAGACGGATTAGATGACATGATGTTAAACATACCGATGGGCATCAGGAGTCTGGTTCCACTGCCAATGCAAACATTTGAAAAATCACAAGATGCCCCAAATTATGAAACTGGTTTAAAAATTAGGAGATTTTAACACTAATATGTTTGGGATTCTTTGCACTTGCCTTCTGGTTTGGGGTCATTTAGAGGTCAAGTTTTCAAGCTTTTCTCCCCAAGTCTGAGGGCTGTAAGTTACTCCTTTTTCAATTAAAATTCTCAGGAAATAACCTGAGTCTGGCACTTGGGGCTTTAAGATAAACTCCAAAAATCATAGCACAAGAAAATCACAAGAGTTGCCAACTCTGAATCTTGTCTACACTAGTGCTTCCACCAACAGTGGAACTATTGTAATGGTGGCTGTATAAAAAGATAAATAGATGGCAGCTGATGGGCCATTTAGACTAGTTCTATGTCTACAGAAATGTGTTATCTCTATAATTTTCCTCCATTGCTACCACCAGAGCAGCTGTTACCAGTGGTAACAGTACATAGCAATAGTTGTAAGGGATTTCCAGGGTAGCTTTGTTAGTAACAGTGATCAGAGTTCAAGGATTTTTATCCTCTAATAATACTTTGTGTTTCTCTAGCATCTTCCATCCAAGGATCTCAAAATGGGTTGCATATGTGGTTATGGCATAAGACTGAGATTCCTAGGTTCTAGTCCTAGTTTTGTCACAGATTTTTGGTGTGACCTTGGGCAAGTCATTTAATCTCCCTGTGCTTCATTTTACCAGCTGAAGCAGGAGAATAATTTCCTATGACATTAGGTTTGGGAGTTAATTTCTTAAATGTATGTGAAGTATTTTAAGATGCTTGGTTGAAAAGAAGGGAAGTTCCATTAAAAAATATATTACTATGAATTAAACTTCACTTTACTCCTTTACATCTGTATTAACCCCATGTTACAGAAACCGAAACCAAAACACAAAGGAATGTTACCAAAACAATAGAACCCAGCAGTCCTGACTCTCAGATTCCAGCTCCTCTGAGTTCAACAGCCACGTGGACCTGGGTTTAAAGCTGCCATTTACATCTATGATCCAAATGGGTAAAATAATTTGAGAAGGGGAATCCCATAATGTGGATCATTACGTGATGTTCATCCCATAGTAGTGATGGAACTTTTTTTCTTGCCCAAACGTCAACTGAGGGAGACTTTTCTGAGGCATCCTTGTGCAGTACTAGTACCATGCAGCGTGACGGATATTGTGATACACGGCCCTCATCAGCTACAAATGCATGAAAGCTGATTAAATCATGGGACAGACAGGGGGTTGGTCTGACCTGCCAGCTTTGAGGCAGCCTGCAGGCATGATCCTGTGCCTGGTAACTCTGCCAACAAGCAAGTAGTTGAAGACCCTTGGTGCGTTACATAAGTCACCAGCTCTTCCAGTCTGACCAAGGGACCAGCAAAGATTAAACGAAAGGGTCCTCATAAAGGAAACCAAGGGCAGCCGGCTTACAGAGGCTGAGCACTTCCGCCCACAAGGAAGATGGCCACGTCTGCAGATCACGTGGCCTACGCCCTTCCTGCACCATAATAAAAATGGCATCGCCCATCAAACCACGTGGTGTGAATCCCTTCTGCCCGCAAACAAGATGGCACTGCCACGTGGTAGGGGCCGGTCTTTGTGATTGGTCGCTGTGGCCGTGACGCTTTAGAAGCGGAGAGGCTGCTGCTAAGGGCTGCTTGTGGCCCGAGGTCTCAGCGGCGCCCACTCGGCCGCGGGAAAGAGGGGGATGCTGCGGCCGCTGCCCAAGCGCCTCGGGAGGTTACTGAGCCGCACCATGAGCCACCGCCAGGCCGATCCGCGCGCCGCCGGGAAGCGGGTCCTGGTAGAGTGGGCGGAGGGAACACTTCCGGGGTCACCGGGGGAGAGCCGGCGCGGGAGGAGGGTTCACTTCCTGGTCGCGGGGGCGGGGTCAAGGGAAGGCAGCAGGTCCCTGGGGGAGCCACGAGCTGGGGGCGCCAGGGAAACGGGGCTCGGGCCCCTGGGGCGCAGACAGCCTGGAGCCTGAGTGCTGAGCCCTTGGGTACCCCGTGCCTGGGCTCAGCTGGAGCAGGGTTCCCCACCTTCTTCTTGCTGAGCCCCCCCCCCCCCACCACACACACGCTATAGAAGCTCCACGGCCCACCTGTGCCACAACAATTGTTCTTCTCCATATAAAACCTGCAGCTGCATTAAGGGGTAGGAAGCAGGGCAGTTGCCTGGGGGCCCACAGCATAAAGGGCACCATGAAACGTCAGTTGTTAGGCTTCAGCCCCAGCTGCTGGAGCTCAGGGCCCCGGGCTGCAATCCTGCATGTTGGGGCTTCAGCTTTCTGCCCTGGGCCCTAGCGAGTCTAACGCCAGCCATGCTTGGCGGACCCCCTAAAACCAGCTTGCAGCCCCCCAGGGGGCCCCTGACCCCTGGTTGAAAACTACTGTGCTGGAGGATGTCAGCATGGACCAGCCCAGCCCTTTAAGGTCCCCAACCTGCAGGAGAAATAGCTCTGGTCATCGCTAGCCCATGGGCCTGCTGGCTGCTTGCTGGAAGGCCGGTTTTCTGTTCCACATACTGTCCCTTGTTGAAATGGAGAAAGTACACTCAGATCTGAAGTGTCGTGAAACACCCAGTAAGCTCTGTGCTTGGGGGGAGGAGGAGAGGGAGAGCATCAGTGCACAGGTCACAAGATTGTACCAATTTGCTGACAGCAGTTTCAGATGTGTGACCCCGTGTGCCAACTCGCTGCATCTGTTTGCATATAGACACACACCTTTAATTCTAAAGCCATGATTCAGAACTGTATTTGAGTGGAACAAAATCGAAGTTAACAAATAGCATAATCCAGTCATAAGTTCTTCAGCCTCTTTGTGACTCTGTAGGCTATGTACTTCGTAGGAGCAATCCCATCTCTTGAACCTTCCTCCCTTTGACACTTATATGACTAATGAGAACATTCACAGTGACAGTGGATAAGATAAAATATGCAAGGGGAGTGACAATTCAAGGCCAAAGCCAATGTTTGACAGGTTAAGAAGAAATTTCCCCCATGATCAGGTTATTTTCTAGTTGCCCACTATTACAAGGACGTTGATGTCTTATTCTGAAGTATGGGGTATGAGCCCCATAAGCAGCAGTATACTGATCAAGAGAGGGATCACAAGTCTGATCTATTTTGGCAATTTTTATGTTCCCTCCCAGCTATCCCACAACACTCACGCTACTTGGTTCCCAAAATAATTAATTTTGCTGCCCACCACAAAGGGTTCCATGGATGATAGATTCACAACCAATGTTCTAATAAACTAATAATGAACAGAAAACAAACAAGACTCAGGCCTGCTACCCCACACTTCCATCTATATCTGCTGGTAATCTTTATACTTCTTCCTTTCACAACTGCATTAACCTTTGCAAATATCTCATAATCAAATGTGATAGTGTCACTATCCAATGTCATTGTATGGAAGTGCACCATACTTTCCTCTCCAACTACCACCCTTTCTCTTTCATCTCTCAACTCATCGAATGCGCTGTTTACAGTTCCTCCCCTCCAATCCCATCCAGACCTTCTCCAGTCCAGCTTCTGTACCTTGCACTCCACTGAAACTACTCTCACCAAAGCCTTTAATGACCGTTATCTAGCCAAAGTTCAGAACCAGTACTACAACCTCATTGACCTGTCATCCGCCTGTCAGCCAGGATGTTGGAATCTTCTCCTCTCTTGGCTTGTCTGACTCCATCCACTCCTGGTTCTCCTCCTAGATCTGTAATTGGTCCTTCAGCGTGTCCTTTGGAGGATCTTCTTCGTCCCTCGCTCCTTCTGTGGGTGTCCTTGGTCCCCTTCTCATCTCTGCGTAATCTCATCTGTGAACACAAATTCAGCTACCAGCTCTACACTGAGGACTCCCAGATCTACTTTTCTACTCCAGACCCGTCTTCTGTCCAAACTAAAATCTCATCCTGACTTGGACATCTGGTGGATATCCAGCTCAAGCTCAACACGGCTACACAGAGCTCTGAATCCTTCCCCACAAGCCCTCCCCACCATCTCCTTTCTTGATCACGGTGGACACTACCACCATCCTGACTGTCACTTAGGTCCATAATCCAGGTGCCATCTTTGATTCTGACCTCTCAGTCCTCACATCCAGGCTGTGTAAGTCTTGCCAATTCTTGCTGCATAACATCTCTCATACATAGCCTTTCCTATCCATCCACACACACAAAACTGTTGTCCAGGCTTTCCTCGTTGCATTTAAATTACTGCAATATCCTTCTCTCTGGCTTTGACAAATACAATCTTGCCCCGCTCATAACTGTTCAGAATGCTGCTGCAAAGATCATTTTCTTAGTCCATCACTTTGACTACATCACTCCTGGTTTTGAATCTTCCTATTCTCTCTCTCTCTTCAAACATAAGCTGCTCGTCTTCACTTTCAAGGCCCTTCATGGCCTATCCTGTCTCCTTCACTATGGAGATGTTGACTCCCACCTCTGATCGGCCCATGGTGTCAGCCTATCGCCCGCTTTCTCCTATGCTGTGCCACACGCTTAGGAGACGCCCCCGATAAACATCCACAAAGCTACCTCATTATCCACATGCAAATCCCTCCTTAAATCTTTCCTTTTCCTTGATGCCTAAAAAATACTGGATATCATCTCATTGTTTTCTTGTACTCTGCCCGTCTGACTGTATCATCTGTTTGTGAACTCTCTGGGATAGGGACTTGTTTGCACAGCACCTAGCACAATGGGATCTTGGTCCTTCCCTAGGGCCCCTCGGCACTACAGTCATACAAGTATGTTGCCATTTCTCCTTGAAAATGATCTTATGACGCTGTGATTTCACAGCTGGAACTCACCTTCTTTGGATTATGCTCTTTGCTCTGCCAACTGCAGTTACCTAAGTAAGGGACTTTGTCTCCCCCACGTACAGATAAGAAATCACAGGACAGATACAGCTCTTAGTCATCCTGTGGCTTCTTATTCCTGGAGACGGGAGGTACAGCTGGAATGAGTGGGGGGCCAGGGATCACCTAGGTCACTAAGATCATTTGAGCATCTCACTCAATCTCAGCACTAAACCCATCTCAGTTCTGTTTAACAAGAGAGGGACAGGCCCTTGTACCTGCAGAGTCTGCCCTACAGTAATCAACAATGGACATGGTGATTGTCTTGCTGCTTCTGAAGGGAAGCAGCTGGTTTTGCTGGGTGAATTTCCTGCCCTGGTAGTGAAAGGAGCAGGGCTGCAGGGAGGGCAAATATGATCCTCACTACACCACAAGGGCTGGCTCCAGTGACTCCGTGTGGTTGGATGCCGATGTAGAGTGTGTCCTGGTAACACTTGTTGCTGGTCCTCCTTGCAGGTGGCAGGGCTGGGGAATTATGGGCTGCGAGGAACCCGTCATAATGTGGGCATGGCGGTGCTCAATCAGCTGGCCCAGAAGTTGAAAGTCGCTGACCAGTGGAAAGCGGACAGACGCTGCTGTGCAGACGTGACCATCACTAATGTGGAGGAAGCAGAGCTGGTGCTGATGAAACCTCGGCGGCTCATGAACATCAATGGACTCAGTGTAGCAAGCGCTGGTGAGTGACTCCGAACACCTCCAATAGCCAGCTGAGCAACGCACACAACTGTAGCCTTCCAGGGACCTTTGGGCTTCACCTTTCATCTTCTTAACCACAGGGGACCACTCAGGGCTGTAAGCAACAAGTCTGAAATACCTGCCCTGGAACTACAGGGCCCACTCCTGCCAAGGTCAGTCTCCTTTTTCTTTTCCATGGAGACAACGATGTAACAACTCGGAGGCCTCTTAGGACTTCCTTGTTGTTCCATGGCCATTCAGGCAGCATGACAATAAGGGTAGACCAAGCTCAAGAAACTATCGCTTGAGCTCAAGGAGAATATCCATTTCCAGTATAGGGCTTATGACACACAGTTGACCATATCCAATTCTATCCACTAGAGGGCGGTGCACACACTCTTCTAAACCCATTACTAATTTTTCACACCACCCTTGGGAGGTGCAGAAGATTAACTGAGTTCCATGCAGTTTGCATGTCTAAGAAAAAAACAGGTGGCAGGGTTCGGAACCAAGGTCCTGAGGGCTCTGCATGGACATCAGAAATCCCAGGGCAGTTTTCAGAACAGCCAGGCTTTTCCCTGGCGTGCTGGGCTACGAGTTCCGCTCCTCACACTGTTGCATAGCCTGCTGCAAGCTAGTTGGCTACGACCTTCCAGGCTGCTGTGTTTCAGTGGTGTGGACTGTAAGACAATAACGGCGTAGAGCAGTATCATGTGGTGCAGACATCAGACAGCTCCAGTGACAGCGTGTGCAGCTCGTTTGCCAGCATGGCTGATAGTGCATTCCTGAGGTTAAAAGTTCTCTTAGCCCTGCTATGCACTTCCTGCTCTCCACTGACGCCTGCAGTGTCCTTCTTTAGGTCCCCAAGGCTGTGGGATGGTGCCAGATGGATTTAATTTCTCCTCACTTCTTGTGCATTGTTTCTTTCTCAAGCTGAAACTTACAACCTCGGGGTAGAAGACATTTACCTGGTTCACGACGACCTGGACAAGCCTCTGGGGAAGATGGCGATAAAGCTGGGAGGCAGCGCAAGGTACGAAGGGAAAGGCCCTGTGGAAAATGACTTTGAAAAATTTGCTTGAGCTGCATCTTACTTTGTGCGTTTTAATAGGGGCATTTGGGGCTGTGACTGTCCCATTTCCACGCCCCAGGACTGCAGAGGTGGCAGCAGATCGGTGGCAGAATCTTTCTAAGCTGTGGTCACTTCTGTAGTGCTTTACAAGCTTTAACTGACATCGGTTTACCCTGCAGTCTGCCCAACCTCCTGCCGTCTCCAGTTCAAAGCACGAGTTAAACCAGAAAAATTTCAATACATTGGGATGGCCTCAATTTGTGGGCTCTGGCACTAGGTGTGCAGGAAACAACTGGTGCCCAGGCTGCTGTGATAAAATACAGCAGTGACTGCCCAGAGTGGTGTTAGGCAGCCTCCTTGAGTCACACGTATCGTAGTGTAATTGACACTTGAGATCTAACAGAACCAAGACCTGTGTTTGTGGGAACAGTGACATTTGATTGAAGAGTGACCTTTCTGAATCAGTTATATTAGCCACACACTTTTCCCTGGGGGTCTCCTCTCTTACTACCACATGTTCCATACCTGGCTGTGTTCAGGCCTACCCAATGCAGACAGCGTGTGCAGTGTATACTCCCTTCTCCAGCAGTTGAAAGCATTGAGTGCCAGAGCCCCTGCTGGGGAGTTCAGTGCAGGGCAAGGGACGCTGTGTGTCTGCACACCCATATCCCTAGCCAAGCACCCTCTTTGGCAATGCCCTGTGGCAGTGGGTCACCCAGGGGGTTTGGCCTAGATCAGAGGCTGCTGCATGTAAGTGAGGCCTGCTCTGAGTATGGGACTGGGAATCATGAGCTCCTCTCCGACACCAATTGCCCCACAGGCCATGGGTGTGTCACTTAGGGACTGATATTTCAGAAGCTCTGAGCACGCAGAACTCCAGGTGCAGTTACTGGGAGCTGCTGGTGCTCAGCAGTCAAGCCTGCCTGGGGCCTCCTCTGCACAACTTTGCATCAGTTTCCCAGTGTGGAAACTCAGATGTTGCTTTGAGTGACTTGTGCTTGTGTCTAAACCAGAATAAGCTAAACCGTCCTAGGCTGCTCTGCTTTGCACCAGGCTTGGGAGCAGGGATCAGTTACTGTTCGTACAGAGCAAAGAGGAGGGAGAGGTTAGTGTGAATCCCATGGATGATCCCTCTGGGGTTCTCACCTACTCTGACGGCTGGTTTGTCTTGTTTTCTTTAGGGGGCATAACGGGGTCCGTTCCTGCATCAGCTCCCTGCACTCGGATGTAAGTCGGCCTTGCAGGGTAAAGAGCTCTATCATGCACACATCTTAGTGCATATGTAAAGCACCATCTCTCCCAAGCCCCAGAGGAGCCACCCCCAAGGCCTTAGCCTCCCCTTGTGTTTGTGTTAGCAGACTTGGACCTTCATCCCCCGCCCAGCCCTTCTCACATGCGAGGCTTGTTTCTGACTCGTCCATGAGCCCAGACGTGGAAGCAGTTACCTAAAGTGGAACCACATGGCCTGGCTGGGAGCTCAGCCCACCAACTTAACGGCATTTGTTGGACAAAACTCTTTCCAAGCTCATGTCAGCTGGAGCCCAGCCTGAACTCAGCTACAGCACAGAAAGAGCGGGACACAAGCCCAGCTCCCCAACGGCTGCTGATCTCTGCCGTGTGGGGCTCAGGGCTCTAGTGAGGCACTTACGGTTCCCTTTCACCCCACAGGCTCCCCCTTTGACTGGTCCCTGGATAACCAGGGTCTCAAGGCTCCCCTGCCCTCCAGCCCCACCTCAGAGCCTCCAGTATCTGCTTTGGCTCCAGGCTGTGCCAAGCATGTTTAGCCCTTTGTAGCGGTTGCCACGGTGTACCGAGAGCCCAGCTCAGGCGCAGGTGGCAATGGGGAGAGGACACACAGCACACCCTGCATCCCCTTCTCTCCCTGCAGTGCATGGTGCGGCTCAGGGTCGGCATCGGCCGGCCGGTGGGGGAAGCCCTGGTGGAGCGCTACGTGCTGGGCCGGTTCACCAGCGCTGAGCACGAGGTCCTGCAGCGCGTCCTGGAGCAGGCGGCCGACCTCCTGCTGGAGCACATCCTGCAGAGGAGCAGCGGCAAGGACCTCACGCCCCCTGGCGGCAAGGGGGACAGGACACCTCATTAACCCTTTGAGCCGGGGGAGTTTTTATGAATATGGTGCCGATGGAAAGCAGTGGTCCTGGACTCCTTCATGGGCCTCTGGGCACAGCTGCCGGGGTGGGCTGGGGGAGCTAAGCAGAGAGCGCTGACCCCACAAGCTGTGCTGTGCGGGGGCAGGGGCCCAGGGAAGCTCCTGGCAATGACACTGGTGGGGGAGGTGGCGGACCCCCCCGTGTCAGGTGACAGGAGTCTCCCAACCCCATTAGTGCTGGCAAAGGCAGCTCCACATGGCCAAGTGCCCGCGCCTGGCACTGCAGCACCCTGCGGGGGGGGGGGAGGAGCCCGAGAGAGACTCCAAGCCCCAACCAGGCTCCACCCAGACCCCAGCTGGAGGCTTGTCGTGTTCAGCGGCACCTGCCTCCTTGCCCAGCTTGGGACCACTCTGTCCCTGCCCCTGCTTGGTGGTCTTGCCTGGTCTCAGCTTTGCCTTGTTCGTCCTTGCTCCCCAGCCAGGCCTCTCAGTAACTCCACAGGTTTTATAGGGCGGTTTTGCATAGACTGTACAATAAACCCAGGTGCCCGGTCTGCACATGCTTTGCCATCTACATTCAGTCCCTCTCCTCTGCGCAGGTGCTGGCGGCAGGGGAGGGAGCAATCGGCTGGCAGAAAGACGTGCTCCCTCCCTCCCAGCGTTTCCCTATTTGGTCAGCAGGCCCTGCAAGGAGCATCTGGCCGCTATCTCTGGCAGGGGCAGAATCGGCTGCTGCTTCACCCGTTTCTCCTCCGACCAGGAAGTCGTCAGTGGCTGTTGGGAAATTGGCAGTGATTCAAACACTGTCACGCCGGTCGGTCACTCCATCCCTCTCTGGGGGCGGGGCAGGGCAGGCCAATGCCTCTGGCACTTGGATAAGCTTCCCCTGACCCCGTGGGTCCATGGAGGGAACCATTAGGAGCAGGGATAAGGGTGGGAGTCAGTCTTGGCGCTCGCCTCAGTCCTCAGCCTCTCTGCTGAGCCTACCCAGCCCTCCCTGGGCGACTCGCTTTCTAACCTCCCAGGATTCCCCTGCCCTGCAGCCAGCCGTTCCCATGCCCTGCTGGCTCGAGCCCCCGTCACCTGCGTGGCCCTGGTGTAGGTGCGGACGGTCCCGATGCGGGTGGTCTTGGACAGCAGACCCGTCTTGCTCATGCTGTGGAAGAGCTGTGCCCCCTGCCCCCGCTGCACTAGCAAGTGGTGCGAGATGACGGGAGAGGTCTTGAGGCTCGGGGGTGAGTGCAGCTGGCTGGAGCGGAGGAGAGAGGGGATGGGTTAGACCACGTGACATGGGGGGGATGCGACAGCCCAGGATTTGCCCTGTTGCACTGAAGGCAGAGATTGGAACGGCACTGGCAGGAAGATACTGCAGGCCCTGGGAAGGTAGGAAGTGGAGTAAGGGTAGGGTGCCTCCTAGGGCGAGCCTCCCCAGCTCAGACTTAGCCAGGACAGGCACTGGAGGCAACTGCACAGCAGTCTCCAGAGAGGATCAGCTAGATGGGGGGGAGGGGGGCTGCAAGCAGACACTCAGAGAACTGCACGCTCAAGGGATCAGCAAGGAGAGCGAGATGGAGCCAGCGCAGGTCGGTGCAGCTAGGAGGTCGCAGCCGTCAGATTGCTGGTGGGTGGCCTGTGGGGAATGAGCTAACGGTGACCTCTGAGGGTCTCATCTGCCATGCTTCCCCTGGAGGGCTCTAGGAGAAGTCGGGGGAGATGGGAGTCATGACATCACAGGAGCAGGGGTTTATGACATCGCAGAGTTAGAAGGCGGAAACGCAACCACGTGTCACACAGGGCTCTAGAGAGAATAGAATAGAGGCCAAAAAGGTACAGCCCCATTTCTCTCCCCTTTGCCTCTGGGGGTCTGGCCTGGCCTGGCCTGCAGCTGGGACCTGCCTCTCTTGGGTGCAAAGAGATGCTTGGGTAGGGGCTGTATGGGGAGTGGGGCTATTCCCTGTATTTCCTACTTGCCTCTCTGCTGTGGACTCCAGTCCATGCTCCCGGTTGGCCGTTTTCTGGGGCCCAAACACCAGCTCCTGAGGCGCAGGCCCAGCCGTGGTCGCCCGCATCAGCAGCCCCAGCAGGCTCCGCAGCATCTCCTGGTGGCGCAGCTGGAACGTCACGTCAAAGTCGCCATCCTCCTCGTCAGACGGCCTCTCCTGTGGGGCGACGAGTCGGGGGAGGTGAACCGAGGGGAGGGGAAATGGCACTGCAGCTCCTGCTCCCCCCCATGACTTCAAAGCACAGGGGTTGGACCCCACTGTAAGCAAAGGAAGCCCCACAGCTCAGTCTCCACTACCATCGCCCTGGCTCCTGCATTCGGAGCGCACCCAGAACCCGGCAGCTCCAGTAGGAGCCCCCCAACAAAGGATCAGACCCACGGCCATTCAGAACAGCGGGCAGGGAGCTGGAGCCGGTGGGGGTTGGGCTGGTTGTAGGTTGAAGCCAGACTTTAGTGGGGTTCCCTGGAACAGTAGCACACCAACTCCACCTCCCCCCGGCCGGAGGCCTCCCATCCCCCAGCACAGGACAAGTCGTTGGATCCTCACTCAGATGCAGCCAGGGGTTCAGTAAGAGACTCAGCCCTTGGCATATTTGGGGGGGATTTCTAGTCCCCACATGCAATAAACACCATGTACATGTTGGGTTAGGGCATCTGCCCCAGCAGCCTGCAGCATGGACCCATCCTCCCCCATGTTGACCCTCCAACAACTGGATGCTACAGTCTAGCACCCTGTAGGGGAGAAGGGAAATTACAAAGAGTCCGGCCAATGTAGCCCTGACACATTCTGGTTTGGTGCAAAATAAAGAGCCAGAAACAGCTGCCACAGAAGATTCAGTGCCAAGGTCCAGGGTGGGTGTTTGTACAGAGCAAGATGCTGGTGGCTCAGATCTGAAAGAGTCCAGGGCTCTGGGTGTGGTGAGGGCAGACCCCTCACAAGGCACAGCACACGTGCCATGACATCTCACCACAATGTTTGCTTGGAGGCACAACACCAAGGTGAGGCCATTATGCTCTCCCAGACTACCACAGCAGCCCCAGGAATGGATGCAAAATCAATTCCGGCCAAGTCAACACAGCCCCATGACGTGAAACCCCAGATAGTTCAGGACTCTGGAACTGTCCCATGAGCCAGCCTCTCACAATGGGGACAGAGCCAAGGACAAGGGCAGCAGATGGTCCAGTGGTTAGGGGGGAGGCCTGGGTTCAATTCCTAGCTCCACCGCAGACTTCCTGTGTGAGCTTGGGCATGTCGCTTCGTCTCTCTGTGCCTCAGGTCCCCATCTGTACGAGGGGGATGGTAGCACTGCTCTGCCACACTGGAGTGTTGTGGGGGTGGAATATTACCCAGGTCCTACTAATGGGGGCCATATAAGTACCCAAGATAAACAGATACGGCTCAAGAGCTCTCAGTCTAACTCTCCTGAGCAGGATTTTGGGCAAGCTCCTTTATCCTACAAGAGCACCTGAGTTTCCCAACAGTTTGCTGCCCCACCGCCTGTACCGGTGTTACCCTGTTCTTATGGAACTGCTTTGCTTTCTACGGACTCTCCTTGGAAAGAGCTCTGAGCACCTCTAAACACTAACAGACCAAGCCTCACAGCTGCCCATGGGGTAGGTCAGTATAATCATCTCCATTTTACACATGGGGAAACAGACACGGAGCAGCGACGTGCCTTGTAGAGCTTGGAATAGAACCCAGGAGTCCTGGTTCCCAGGCTCCTGCAGACAATATTGCTCCCTTTCTAGTTCTCAAGTCTTTCCTAACCTTTGACCTCTGTGATCCTGGAGGTCTTATGTCCATTCGTGCGTCTGTTCTAGCTTTTGGGAGCAAGCCAAGGAAATGTTGCCATCTCAGAAGCATGCTGGGCTCTGGCCAGTTTAATGCCAAGCAGCCACCAGAACACGTCCACCCCAATCCCCGAGACTGCGTGACTCTCACCTGCAGCAGGTCCTTAAGGGCTTGGACAGCCTGGTTCAGGATCCTCTCTGCATTCTTCCTGAGCTTCTGCTCTTCCTCTAGGAGCTTGGCCTGACTCTGCCCTGCGACCATCTTCCTCCTCACCTCCTCCTTCAGCTCCTTCAGCTCTTGTCTGCAGGGAGGGAGCCAGACATGAACAGCCAGGGGTGAGGTAGCAAACAGCCTCTTCACCAGGGGGTGCTTGGAGTGCAGGCGTTCTAGGGGAAGGGCTCATCACCTCCAGCAGGCCCCAGGGAGCTGTGTGCACACTCGCATGCACGTGTCTAAACCAGGTTTCCCGGAGAGGTCTGTCTGTCTGTTCCTCCAAGTCAGGTCCCCAGGCACGTATGTGTCTGTTTGTCTGATTGGCCAAGTCAGGTCCCCAGGGAGATGTGTGTCTATCTGTCCATCCAAGTCAGGTCCCCAGGGAGATGTGTGCACGTGTCTGTCCGTCTAGCCATTGAAGCCAAGATCCCAGGGAGACGTATGTATATGTGTCTGTCCGCCTGTCAGTCTGTCCAAGTCAGCCCACCAGGGAGGTATGTGAGCACGGGTGGGTGTGTCTAAATCTGGTCTCCATGGAGATGAGTGTCTAAGTCAGGTCCCTAGAGAGGCTGGGGTGGGCTAAGCCCCCTCTGCACATCTGTGGAAGCGAGGTCTCCTAGAGAGTTTACTTTCCAAGAGTTACACTCCCTGGGAAATGCCTGGGAACACTAGCCTCCCCTTCCCCATGGTAACTCCCACCCCGTGTGGGGTTCCTGAACGTCCTGTACGTACAGCTCCCAGCCAGCAGGGCCCCAGCTGGCTGCTCAGAGCGGCCCTTGTTGCGGGGGGATGCGCCCAGAGACCAGGCACTGACAGAGCACTGGTCAATGTTTTCATGGCTCCGGCCGGGTCAGGCCTTTTGGGGACCTCTGTGCAGGACCAGGCGCAGCAGCTGTTCTGGATGGGTGGTGGGGGGACCGGACAGAGCCTTGCTGAGTCTGTCAGAAGGTTGAGCAGGTTTAGGTGACACAGATACATTCAGGGGAAGCATAATCCCAATAATACTTCGCCCTTCCCTAGTCTCTCCCATCCAAAGGGCTCCAAGTGCTGTACAGACACTGCTTAGCTAAATGCCACAAGGGCCCTGTGAAGCAGGTGAATGGATACAGGGACCACTTCCCTCAGCACTTAAATGCAGCCACCTCTAGGGTGGAAAGTGGCAACTATTTAAAAACACACCACAACACTGCATGGCAGTTTAGGTCAGGAAGTGAAGAAGAATCCCCGGTCAAACTGCAGTTCCAGAGGGCATTGAGCCAGGACACTTCGGTTAACACAACTCTTCCAAGTTCCCACTCTGGGGGGTTAACGGGCACAAGGGGTCAGGACTAGACCTGGTCAAAACATTTCCCACAGCACAGTTCTCCATCAAAAAAAGCACTGTCGTCAAAATCAAAATGTGTCGATTTCAACAACATTTTCAATGGGAAAAAGTCCAAATGAATCCCATTGACTTTCCTGTTGCATTTTGAAAAGGCAAAACGTTTCCTTTTGGCTTCCTCGTTTTGATTAATTTCATGTAGACATCCTAAAACATTAAATATCTACTCAATTCTGTACTGTGTTAAATGCCTAATATTAAAACACTAATATTTTAACATAATATTATTGTTTACATTCAGTGAATCAAAATGAGAAAGTCAAAACTGAAATGTTTGACCTTACTGAGACAAAATGATTCAGCATTATCAGAATGAAATATGTTCGCAGCCCCAAGTAGACACCGATTAGAATTTTTGTTTTGTTACAAATTTCAAATTTTTTATTCAGAACAAAACCTGTTTTCGAAATGTGGGAATTTCCCGTGGAACTGAGCTTCCAGTCCCCTGCCCGCTGGAGTCAGGCTCTGCACTGTGCGTCTCATGGAAGAGCTAGCAGTACAGCACCACGCTGAGCTTGCCGTTCCAGAGGCAGAGCACCATTTTCTGAAGCACAGACCCCAGTTCCTGTAATACCTGGGTTTTCCTTGAAGGGCTCCCATCCAACCTGGCCTGGCCACACTTAGCCTGGGAAATGTGATGGGATCACAGTGCAAGGACTCTGCTTTGCCTCTATGTGGCCTTGCCACAAGACCCGGCTGCAGCACGGGAATGAGATCTGCCGCTGGGCCCCCGAAGGCTTGCTGTGACCTCCACTCCGCTCCACGTACCTTAGTGCCTGGTTCTCCTTCTGCAGCATCTCATGGGCCTCCTTCAGCTGCTGCATGGCTTCCTTCTGCTGCTTGTACTCATCCACCAGCACCTGCTGCTCCTTGCACTTATTGGTGAGCATCCAAATCATCTGAAATGAGCAGCAGGAACACAGCTTCGGGATCAGGAGACAAGAGGGACGTCTCAGGCCCCAGGCTCCCTATCCCCCCTCACTGCTGCACACACAGGCTGCGAGTTGCCCATGCCCACTGTCAGGTCCCTACTCCCAAGGGAATGAGCCACTTGCACTTACATGGGGGGCTGAGCAAACTCTAGGGCAATGGCGCTGCCAGGGAATGGGGAGACCTGGCCCCTGAAAGCCACCACATGGTCCCTAGGTGCAGACAAGCTGGAGCAGTGACAGGACCAGAGCCTGGCTTCAGCACCCCGCATCCCTCTGTGCGTTGGTTGAGCTCTGACCTTCTGGTTGCTGAGGCTGTTCTTGGCCATCTGCTTCTCATTGTGCTCCAACATCTCCAGCTGCTTCTGCATCTCGGCCTGGGCCTCCTTCAGCATGTCGTTCTCCTGGATGAGGTCATAGCTGCGGTCGGACATCTTGGCCAGCTGGACGTTGATGGCGACGTTCTCACGGATGGTGCGCTTGGTGGTCTCGGCCATCTGGCTGTTGGAGACCTTGCGGAACTCAGCTGCCACCACGTTAACACGCTGCATCATCTCCTTCTTCAGCCTGCAGGGGTGGGGCGTGCGCGTACGCACACAGGACACACAGAGAAGGACGTCACTCCATCGCAGCTGCTAACGCCTTAGCCCCAGCAACTCAGACCCCAGTCTGAAGGATTAGCTCCAGCCCGAGGGAAGGAGTGCTCCTAGCACTCCATCCACTGAGAGAGCTTTCACACCATCCCACTCCCCCCCAGGCCCGCTGAAGGTGCTCTCCTGCCTGTCTATGGGGGAAGCTCTCCCAGCACCTCCCTAGATGGAAACTCGCCCTGCACAGCACCCATCCACCACTCAGCTGCAGAAGGTAGCTCTCTTGGCATCCCACTCACCCAAGGGAGAGAACCCTCCCTGAATCCCAGCAGTCTGCCCTTCTTGAGTACCATCATTCAAGGGTCTCAAACCACTTCCCAGTCATCAAGGCTCACTCTCCCCCCCGAATATCATCCCCATCTTACAAATGGGAAACAGGTGAAATGACCTGCCCAAGGTCCCACAGCAAGTCAGTGGCAAAGCCAGGAACAGAAACCATGGCTCCCAAGCCCCACACTTGGCACTAACCGCGAGACCCCACTCCCACCTTCAGACTCCAGTGGGGAATTACACACAGTCAGTCTCCGTCTGGCACTGACCTGTCTTTGTCCAGCACAGCTTTCCTCTCCAGGTTATAGATATATTCCTTGTGATCTTCCTCTTGTTTCTTCAGCTGCTCCTCTAGGGCTGCAAACTTGCCCATGAGCTCATCCTTCTGGATCCTGAACTCCTCCAGCGCAGCCAGCTTCCCGCCTGCCAACAGCGATCACTTAGCACCCCAGAAGGACCACTGGGGGCTTCCACGTTTAGCCACGGGGCGTGGGGGGGAGCAAAGTGCTTCAAAAAGCCAGCAAACCCCATTGTGAGATTCTTCCCAACTGCTCTTCACACCACACTCCTGTTCTGCGTTTCTTAACCATCCTGATCGCAAACTCTATGAGGCCAGGACTGTTTCTTTAGTACTTTTGTACAGCACCTAGCACAATGGTACTGCTGTAATATCAATAATATTGGGCCAGCATATGGGGAAAGCTTGCCTTGAGGCTGTACCTGCTATGGGGACCAGCAATAGACAGGAGCCTCCAGCACTGGAAAGCAGCCTTCCACAACCCACATTGTGGTGGAAAGAGAGGAAGGCTCAAATGTGTATACACAGGGTTACCAGATAGCAACTGTGAAAAAACGGGACAGGGGGTGGGGGGTAATAGGTGCCTATATAAGAAAAAGTCCCAAAAAATGGGACTGTCCCTTTAAAAACAGGACATCTGGTCACCCTATGTATATACCACTTCTGTCTCCACACCCCCATGTATCCTCCACCACACACAGCTGGAATTAGGGCTGGTCAAAAATGTTCCAGTGAAACTCTTCTATGGAAAATCAGGGATTTGGCTACATAGACTCATAGACTTTAAGGTCAGAAGGGACCATTATGATCATCTAGTCTGACCTCCTGCACAACGCAGGCCACAGAATCCCACCCATCCACTTCTATAACAAACCCCTAACCTATGTCTGAGTTATCCAAGTCCCCAAATTGCGGTTTGAAGACCTCAAGCTGCAGAGAATCCTCCAGAAAGTGACCCGTGCCCCATGCTGCAGAGGAAGGCGAAAACCCTCCAGGGCCTCTTTCATCAGAAAACTAAAAAAACCTTCTGCCAAAGGCCCAACTTTTTTTTTTGTTTTCAGCAGCTTTGGGCCAAAAAAATAAATAAATCATTTTTCAAACCCTTTTTTATTATTACTAAAAGTTGAAGTGTTCTGCTGAAAATGAAAACGAAAAAATCATTTTAATCAAAAAAAAAAATGTCTGAGGGTGGGGGTACAAATTCCCACCCACTCCAGCCAGAATATTTCCACTGACTATCCTCCCAACAGCCCGTGGCCACAGCCTCAGGCTGGAACTGTTCAACCTTCAGAACTCCAGGCTCTGTCCCCGCACGGCTGCACCAGCAGCCCCCTGCCACAGGAAGGACCATGGGGCAAAGGGGAAGGGAAGGGGCCAATCCGAGCCAGGGCACATTACTTAGCAGCATGTTCTCCGAAGTGAGCTGGTCCTTGGTCTCCTGAAACTCGTGTCGAACCTGGGCCAGCTGGGCCTCGAAGGCGTCCTTCTCGGATTCTTTGGCCTGCTGCAGGCTGACCAGCTGGTCATTGAGGTCAGCGATCTCATCAACCCGCTGGTTCAAGGTCTTCTTGAGAAAGGCCACGATCTCCTTGTTGTCATTGGCCATCTGATCGTACTCCACCCTGAAGAGGGTCTCGTTCACCTGCAGCTCGTCCCATTTCCGCTGGTACCTGCCAGGGGGAAGCAGAGCCGAACAGGCAGTCAGACAGCAGTCTCCAGGATGGGCTGACTACCTGCCCCTCACCTATGTATAGGTTGGTCCAGTCTCTCTCATTGCCTGGGTGCAGGCACGGGGCATGCACAGGAGCACAGCTCGCAGCCTGACTGCAGTGGGACTGGAGGGGGGATTATTCATGGCTAGGAACCTACCAAATTCACAATCCATTTCAGTCTTTAAATCTGAAATTTCCCAGTGTTGTAATTGTAGGGGTCCTGACCCAACAAGGAGGGGGCAGTTGCAGTACTGCTACCCTTACTTCTGTGCTGCTGCTGGCAGGGCGCTGCCTTCAGAGATGGGTTCCTGGCCAACAGCCGCCACTCTCTGGCCACCCAGCTCTGAAGGCAGCGCAGAAGGAAGGGTGACAATACCGCAACCCCCCCATAACCTTGTGACCCCCCTGCAACTTCCTTTTGGGTCAGGACCCCCAGTTTGAGGAACACTGGTCTCCCCCATGAAATCTGTATAGTGTGGGTAAAAGCACACAAAAGACCAGATTTCACCGGGGCGGGGACACACCAGATTTTACGGTCCGTGACGCATTTTTCGTCGTCATGAATTTGGTAGGGCCCTACTCATGGCCCATTCCCCTACACTCCCATCCAGCAGCTGGGGACCCCCCCAGCCCTGTCCCAGGATGGGAAGGAGACGAGAGGTGGACACCAGAATGGAAGGGGACAGATCCCTCTGCCCAGCCCTGCCATTCTAATTCCAACACAGGTGGCCAAAGTGAGTCCTGCTTCAAGGTGCCTTGATTTCTATGGGAGCTGCACCTGCTTACACAAGGACTGACTATGGCCCTGGGATCAATGCAAAGTGTCTGGGAACAGAAGAAAGAGAAGCTGCACCTTTGACCCAGGGCTTCACCTGCACTGTAACTGGCTACGGCAGCATCAGCGGTAAAGGATGATCATGAGCCTGGATAGCGATCATCATAACACCTACATTTCTGAAACACCTGGCCCCAGAGCACTTAGCAAGCTGTATTTACAAGAATTGTTTCACCCCGCACTGAAACGCAGCCGTCTCTGGGGAGGGACACGGGCAGCTCTGTATACAGGCACCCTACACCCCGCACTGAAATGCAGCTGTCTCTGGGGGGGACACAGGCAGCTCTGTATACAGGCACCCTTCACCTCTCACTGAAATGCGGCTGTCTCTGGGGAGGGACACGGGCAGCTCTGTATACAGGCACCCTTCACCCCGCACTGAAATGCAGCTGTCTCTGGGGGGGACACAGGTAGTTCTGTATACAGGCACCCTTCACCTCTCACTGAAATGCGGCCGTCTCTGGGGAGGGACACGGGCAGCTGTTTAACACCCCCAGAGCTGGGGTCTGTGGGGCTGCTGGCCGGGTCTCCCCACGGTGTAGGCGGTGAGGAACAGATGCCCCCGCCAGGAAGGGCCCAAAGAGTCACTCGAGGAGGCTCCGATGGGCACGTGCCGGGGGCCGCACAGCTGGGCAGCGCGGGCAGAGCCTGGGGGTCCCGCGGGCAGCGGGATTTAGCCCCTTCGGTGGGCACAGCCCCCCGGGACGGGGATCCCGCAGCCGCCCCCAGGCCTGGCTCCTCCCTGGCACCCGGGCGGGCGCCCCACGTTAGCCCAGCCCCGGGGGGGGGGACCCCGCACCGGGCCAGGCGCTTCTCCAGGTCCCGGATCTGCAGCAGGTAGAACTCGCGGCTGTGCTCGGCCAGGGGCTGCTCCGCCTTCCCGTCCGCCGCCTCCTTGGCCGCGTCTTCCTTCTTGCCGCCGCCGCCGGCGCCCTTCTTCCTGGGGGCCATGGCCGCGGCGGGAGCCTCGCGGGACCCCGCGTCGCCGGGGCAGCGCGCCGTACATAGCAACGGGGCGCGGGGCTTAAAGGGCCAGGCGCCCGCAAGGGGCAGCCTCTGCCCCCCCCCCCCCGCGGGACCCGCAGGGCCGCCCGCCTGGGGATCCCTGGGCTGCGCCCTCCGCCCAGCGGGGTCCCCTGGGCTGGGCCACCCCCAAACTGGGGGTCCCTGGGCTGCCCCCAAAAACTGGAGTCCCCTGGGCTGGGCCACCCCCAAAAACTGGAGTCCCCTGGGCTGCCCCCAAAAACTGGAGTCCCCTAGGCTGGGCCACCCCCAACCTGGGGGTCCCTGGGCTGCCTCCCAAAAAACTGGAGTCCCCTAGGCTGGGCCACCCCCAAACTGGGGGTCCCTGGGCTGTCCCCCAAAACTGGAGTCCCCTGGGCTGCCTCCCAAAAAACTGGAGTCCTCTGGGCTGGGCCACCCCCAAACTGGGGGTCCCTGGGCTGTCCCCCAAAACTGGAGTCCCCTGGGCTGCCTCCCAAAAAACTGGAGTCCTCTGGGCTGGGCCACCCCCAAACTGGGGGTCCCTGGGCTCCCGCTCCCCAAAACTGGAGTGCCTGGGCTGGGCCACCCCCCCCCCAAACTGGAGTCTCCTGGGCTGGGTGCCCAGGCTTTGCTGCCCTCCATCTCTGCCCCCCCAAGGGTGTTTCCTGTACTGTACCCCCTCCCTCCAGGCAAGAGGGGTTGTGTAGGATGCCCCAAGGTTTGCTGCAGAGGGCAGGGCCAATGGCACCCTCTGACCTTCCTGAAAAACTAATGAGCTCTTAAAGTTCCACCCGTGGGTTCCTCCCTGGATCCCCCAGTCCCTGACACTCCCCCACTCCAACACCCTCCCCCCCTGGTAAAACCCCTTTACATGGGAATGAACATGCAAAAGCTCCCCTGCCCCCACAAATGTTACCCTGTGTGCTAGATCAGACTAGTGCAAAGCTGCAGTGAAGACATTGTCCCCTGCTCAGCTTGGTTTAAAGCAGCAGCTGGGACTTTGGTTCTACACACAAAGGAAAATACAGCTGCTGTGGATGTAAAAAGGTGGGACAGAGGAAGGATGGTGCAGTGGTTAAGGCTCTAGTCACGGTCTTAGATGATGTGGGTTTAAATCCCTGCTCTGCCACACGTTCCCCATGTGACCATGAGCAAGTCACTTAGTGTCTCTTGCCCTCAGTTCCCTCCCTGTAACTGGGGAATAATACTCCTGCCATACCTCACAGGGGCCACATGAAGATAAATACATTAAAAGGACTGGGAGGTGCTCAGATGCTCCAGTGTCATATAAATAACTAAGATAGGGGCTGCTTAGGGAAGTCACACAGGCATGGATGCCTTGGGAGACAGCCAAGGATTTGTTCCCTATACAAAATCTAGCATGATTTGGCCACTAAACCATGGAACTGGGCAGCAGGACACCAAGTCTGCCAGTGGCTCAGGGGCACCTGGGCTATGCCTTGATCTTCCCAGCTGTGAGATGGGTACAGTGATACTAATTCACCTTCGTAAAGGACTTAGACACCTACAATTAAATGCATCTGAGGTGATACAAGCAGAGTGACAGTTCTAGGCATGGTGCATTTGGTCCCTAGCTTCCTCTACCATTGTGCCCTTACTGAAGGCCACATGAAGACCAGTTAGGTTGCACCCTGTGATTGCGCCAGGCCCTGGCCCAGTCCAAAGCGAGTAAGAGCAAATATTTTTGCATCACTGAACAAGAAACTTTAGGGGGGATTTGCTGTAACCCAAAGACCTGGCATTAAATTCTTCTCTGGTTTTCTGGGCAGGTGCTAATCAAATGTGGCAGGGTCAGTGGGTGGTAGATTAAAGTGATTAGAGGAATTCTAGTGCCAAGTATATAATGGGAGGGGATGGGGGAGGAATATCACTTCAAAGATCTTACTGGGAAGGAAGGACAGATTTGACAGACACCCCATTGGGGCAGAGAGTGCATTTTCTATTCCACTGAACTGCTTTGCCAGTCTACCAAGAAGGCAGGTTCTAGGCTTCTGTAAACGGAGGTAAGTCAGGGCTCATTTCCAATGTCTAGAAGCAGATCTCTCCCAGTTACTGAGGGAGCGATTGGTTTCTGTACAGGAATGCCCAGGCCACAGGGTCACTTAGAACAGCTCTTCTGCAGCCAAGAGTCTTACCCTCTGCATCTTGCACCCAGTATCATTCACATCCTGTGCAAAGCAGCTGAAGTGGGTATTCACCCACGAAAGCTCATGCTGCAAAACGTCTGTTAGTCTATAAGGTGCCACAGGATTCTTTGCTGCTTTTACAGAACCAGACTAACACGGCGACCCCTCTGATACTTGACAGCTGTGAAATGTCACCCGGTGAGCAGGAGAGTTTTACACCCACTCTGCTCCCATTTCAGTGACTACAGGGGGGAAGGTGGGGCTGAACCAGGCCCCATCTCTGTAACAACCACAGGGCAGGCCAGCATGGTCTCCGCCTCCTGACAGTGATGCAGGGAGAAGGACATTCCACCCAAGTCTTCACAAGCCAGCATGCACTCTGGCATTTCAGAGCAGCCCAATAGATGCGAGAATCCCTCCCTGTGCAGCTAAGACTAAGATTCAACTATCCAGAAGGCACAGAACCGGAACAAGTTCTAAGATACACATCACTGGAGCAGGCGGAGCTCCCTCCTCCCAGGGCATCTTCAAAGCCCTTGACAGAAATTAAACTAATTAACCCTCCCAGTGCTGGAGGAGGGAAGGCTCACCTCCCTCATTCAACAGCTGAGGACAGTGAGGCACAGAGACAGGTGACGTGATCTGCCCACGGTCACCTGGCCAGTGGCAGAGCTAGGCCGTGCCTGCCTTTCAGTCGCCTGTTTGAGACGCGAAGCCAGGCTTCATGTTCTAGCAATAATCAGTGATGGAAGCTCCAACACACACAGTAAATTCACAGAGGGGAAGGCAGGCAGTACCCTCCCTCCAGACACAGAGAGCCAACACCCAGGCTGCTCTTCCACGCAAATCTTGAGCTTGAGTGTTGTGTTGGTGCTACAGGTCTCTCACACCGTGACATCCCAGACGTATCCCATATACCCTGGATCCCACACTGAGTCCACCCCGCAGCGCTCTGCTCCCACTACCACCCAGTTCACACATGGGTTTTGGACCATAATAACTAGTCAGTTAAGGGTGTGGCTTTTCTATACCAGGTACCGATATAAATGGTAAAGGTGTCCTATAGTGGTATAGCTTATTTCCCCCTCCCGAATGGCACTGAGAGGGGATCCCTGGGCACTGTCAGTGCACTGCACATGGAGGAAAGGAGGCGATCTGGGCATTGCAGACTCCCGTACACATGCTAGTAACCCAGAGCAAAGCGAACAAATGAAATAGACACTAGAGAACACTAGAGGGGCTATAGAGAACAAGAAGATGGTGACAAAATATGGGTGAGTTGGCTTAAATAGAGTCCAGTTTAATCCTCCAGAGGGCTTGCTTAGTTCAGTTAAACCATACTACATGGGAGGGAAAATGCAGCAGGCAGCCTGGCCTAATGCAGAGAGAACCCCAACCTGCAGCCAGCTGGGCAGATCTTTGCATTACTTCTGCCCTGCACTGGATTTGAACGCTACAGCTCTGGAAGTCTATCTGGGGCATTTCTTAAGCCTCATGTCTAGATGCCCTCCCCTTTTCAGAAAGGTCCCCAGCGTGGTCATCGGCTCCAACTTGGGGTGGAGAAGAGAAAGAGCTTTGATTCCATGGAGCAGAAGGATGAGCTGATCAAATAAGACAACATCCAAACAAGTATTACAAAAGAATCAATATACAGCAAGAGCCCTCGGCTCTAACACACACCCCTGGCCCTATGGCCTGGCAGATCTCAGATGAGTGGGCTCCTGCGTCCCTGCAGGAATGAGCTCAATCTGAAAATACTGAGCAAGTCAATATCTGGAAGGTTACCGAGCCTCGTACATTTCCAAATGGTTCTGTCCTTTCAGGGAGAGGCACCACTAGAGATGGGGAAGGAGAAGTAGTAGGTTGCAAAGGACGAGACCAAAAGCTCCACCATCTAGCAGAGGTGTCCAGATAGTCAAGCAGGTTCCTTGGTGCAAACTCTGCATACGGTCTATTTCAGTGAGTGACGATTATGGGCCCAGGTTAAACACTCCCCCTTTGGTCAAGCAAACACAGCTGCATCTCTCAGCCAGGAACCAGTCGAATCTGCAGCCGAGCAGAGTGGCCCATTGTGATCCTCCTTTGTCACGCTTGAGGAATGGGAAGCACCACTGGAAAAGGAAGTGAGAGGCCCGCATTACTGGTGCAACAGGGGTTGGCTGTTGTGCCACTGTGGGGAGCTAGGTTCCCTTTGCTGATGTGATGCCAGCCTGCAAAACTAAACTGTTTGCGGCCCCAAATGCACCCCCTCCTGGGCACTGGATTTCTCCGTGTCCCACAGAAAGCTTGTCATTGCAAGAGGACCTGGAACAAGGTGCGAATGGGCCATGCAGACCACGAGATTCTACTCTGCCTCCCAAAAGGGTCCCTCCTGGTCAGGACTGAGGTTCAGTGGTGGGGATCTGCATGGGGGGAGTTTGCCCCGTTGTTATGCCTGCAGCGTGTGTTCCGAGGACACCTAACAAGTTGGTGTGAAAAATAATCTCTTCATTTCTGGGGCGCCTGCCAGCCCCAGCTTGGTGCAGCCACCTCTGCGGGGGAGGGTGCCAGCTGGCTCAGAGCAGAGCAGGGGGAGAAGAGGGTACATGCTGGCACGCTAAACCCCAGACTGTCTGCCTGACCCACCACGTGCTAACCACGGAAATAAGGCAAAGCTATTTTTGGTTTCAAACCTGGCCCAGTTCATTTGCTCCCAGCCTGAGCCCTTCAGACTCCTGCCCAGGGATCATTTTCCTGCTAACACTAAAAATGCCAGACAGCAGGACTTGGGCATGGAAATTCTGACGAGGATGAACGATTGCTGGGCTAGGTTGGGGCAGACAAAGCGTAGGGCTGCTCTGCTGTCTGGCATCATGCACTGTTTCACTTTCCAATTACAGCGCAAGCCCCGTGACATGTACCATCCACCCACCCTCCATTGCCAGCAGGAGGCAGGTTGAGCAGTGAATGTGAAGGGAACCTTTGGGGTGCGAGGAGCAATGTATTCTCCCCCCGCTGCCTCCGCCTGAGGAGTTCAAGCACTTTACAAACAATAGCTAAATGTGGCCTCTCCCCTACTCTGGGATGTAGAGGAACATCACCCCCATTTTATACATAGCGGTAAAGTGACTTGCCCACGGTCACGCAGAGAATCAGTGGCAGTCAGGGATAGAACCCAGGAATCTGGGCCCACAGCCCCCCTCTGCTAGCCAGTAGCCAACACTGCCTCCCAAATGGACACGGTTAGTACTGACGTGACCTCCCATGGTTCAGCTTTGTATCTCCCTTCCCAAGTCCTCAACCCTTGGGATGTAGACCAATAGAGAGGGTCTTGCTAACTCATACGTAACATTGCAGCTGGTCACATGTCAGAAGGATGAGCGTTAGCCCCCTGGATACTCCTGCATACCCTCTCGGGAGAGCACCTGGTACTGATGGGAGCAATGGGGCATCACAGCTACTCCCCAAACAACAGCTCAAACAAGCTGGTCGCCCTAGTCAGGAATCCTGGGTTCTGTTCACCTGCCACTGACTTACTGCCCAGTTATGGGCAAATCCAGTTCAGTGCTTTGGTTTCCTCATTCGTCAGATGATACTGACCTACCCCACAGGAAGGGGGTTGGGACTCTAATTCCCGGGTGTCCGTCAGGTGCTTTGGGATCAGCGGGGAAGGAGGTGGGGAAGGGGAAAGTTGCTATTGGACACTGAAGATGAAAGGGAGATTTCAGACATGTCTGTGAGGCACATTTGCAGGGCAGCATTTCCTGGCAGCTAACTTCCATCCGCGCACACACGTGACTCTGCATGTTTACACACGTGTTCGGCAGCTGTTCCCGGGCCTGGCTTACCAGCCCGATGTTAGAGCTCATCTCGGGAGGTGGAGCGGAAGGAATGGCCAGCGTTGCTTCGGGAACCCTTCAGTGTTTTCTGTGAGCCGCTCCAGTCCGTCTTCTTGGAGTCGTCATCCCAGATGGTCGAAGTCTCCGTATCGCTGAGCCACTTGGAGTCCCCAGTGTAGTGAGTGGGGTAAGCCAGCAGGGGGTGCACCGAATACACCAGCAGGTCTCGGTTAGCAAAATGCTGCTTGTAATCCTCGCTGGAAAAGGGAAAGTGGAAAAAATCAGTGCCGCTGGGTAGGAACGCAAAAGGGGATGGACAGCAAAATCCGTACAGGATCTGTCCGCAGCCTGGAGCCCCTGTCCCCTCTAACGCTGTGTTCCTGGGCCGCTGACACCAAAGAGGAGGGAGTGCCCTGAGACACAGCACCTAGATGGATCATCCAAAGCATTTCCTGCTGCGCGTGGGAGCCAAGAACTCCAGGCAGGCTCCTGGTTCAGTGAGAGTCTGTAGGTGAGAGGAGTCCACCCATCCCCCGGCCCTGATGGAGCAGCTCAAACGGCAGCCAAAGCACTTTGCCTGGCTCGGGCCGGCTGCCCAGAAACATGTTCCTCAACATCCAAGGCAGAGCTAGGCCGTTCCCAGGCTCCTCGTTAAACTACAGCGAACAAGGAAACCCGCGATGAGCTCACCCTGCAGGCTGCCAGGTCTGCAGGACTCCGTGAGGAGCAGGAACGGGACACTGGGCCGCCGGCAGCCTCCTTGGGAGGCTCCTGGAACCCCACCCCCCCTCACCGCACCCCCCAACATCCTGCGTCCCCAGAACAGGGCTCCTGGCAGCCCTTAGGGTCGCGCTGGACTGATCCATGGTGCCCCCCTCTACACCCGGGGACAATTCCTGTTACATCCACCTGCACTGCTCCCCAGCCCCTGCCCTCTGCCATTGAGATCGAACTGGAGTCTCCTGCAAAGCAGGGCGCCCAGCCATGGGCTGGCCCAGTGCCAGTCAGCCTGTGCTGATGTTATTCTAGCTAGCCTGGGACTTGGAATGGTTCCTGGTTCACACCCAGGCTTTAGTCTGTCCACCTTCCTTCTCCATCCCTCCCTTTACTCTTTTAATCCCTCCGTTTTTCCATCTCTCTCTCAACCCTTCCCATTCCCCCCCCACCCCCCAGAGGTCTGCAGGAGGGGCGGGAGGTCGGCATTGGGAAACCAGAACTCCCAGCCCATTGCAACAGTGTGACTGGGATCTGAGCGCGCCTAAGACAGCTGCAGAGGATGCGAGCCACATGGCCAGCCCGGAGTGGCTGGGTGACGTCTGGGTAGGCAGGGGGGTTACGGCTGAATATCTGTGGAACTGCACAGCGCGTGGGGATGAACGGGGGACGCAATGCGGGGGGGGGGGGGTCGGTGGCCTTGTCCACATGCTGTATTTAGAGCCTGGTGTCTGTGCAAAGGGGCTCCGCGATCCCCAGACAAGCATTTCACAGATTCCTTGGCGGTGAAAACTGCACTCAGGTCCACCGGGTTTTTCAGCGATCCTTGTTCTCCCCCCTCACCCCCCCCCCCCGCCATGTGTGATTTCAGTGCTGCTGAACAGCATCTGGTCAAGAGCCCCGGAGCCCTCTGCCTACCATGGAACATGGGCAGCGGCAGAGCAAGCGGCCCCTAGGCTGGCCTCAACCCTAACCCAGGGGGGATGATCCATGGACGTCAGGCAGGCGGAGTCTCCATGACCCAGTCAGTCAGTCAGTAAGGGATGGGGGGCTCAGCCGTGATGGTCAGACATGGGGATGTGGCTGAGCCACAAGAAATGGAGCTGAAATCCTCCAAACTTGTTTCACACCAGCCCTTGCTCGGCCAGCAATGACTCTGTTCTCTCAGCCCTGCGCCCTCCTCCCCCACAGCTCGCTGACGACCGTTTTCCACAGACCAGAGCGCAGCCAGGGCTGAGGGGAATGAGCTCATGGTAACAGATGTTTTATTTCAGCGCAGAAGTAACGCTTGGGGGGGGACACACACACGCATGTTTCTTCACTTACACGGCCAAGCTGCTAACGGAGTCTGAGCTGCAAACCAGACTAGCAAAGGGGTGTCACACCTGACTGGGTAGGAAAACTGAACCAAAACCCCTTCCCGGGGGCTCTGCATGGACTGGAGACCACCCCCCCCCACCCAGCACTGGGCTCCGCCCCTTCTCAGCCAGACTGTCCCAGCCCCGCCCCTGGGATGGCGCAGCAGCCGGAGCCTATCCTTACTTTGGGTGCTTGTCCGACATGATGGGCAGAAACTCGTCCACCGGCAGCATTTTGGACAGGGGCTCGGCCGCGATCAGCTTCTGGGCCCCCCGCTGGGAGATGATGTAGGCCAGGGTCCAGTAGGAATATTCAGCCACCACCAGGTTCCGCACGTCCTCCACCGGCTCCTCGTCGTCCGAGTTCACCTGCTTCCTGCCCAGGTAGCTGCAGAGGCAAGAGCAGCCCCTCGGCTAAGGGAAGGAGCCAGGCCTGCAGCAATCCCAGGCAGCAGACATGCTGCAGGGCACTGGCTGGCTCGAGGGGCTGGGAATGGGACACAGACTTGTCCCTGGGTGGCTGGCTCCAATCAGCCATTGGGGCTGAAAACCACAGTGCTCAGGGCACTCGCCTATCTGAAAACAGTAGCCAGCATCAGAGGGCACGCGGGGGAGGGGCCCCCCAGACCATGGTGGGATTCAACCAGTGACAGCACCCACCCCCGTCCCTTCCCCCTCACTGTGGGCTAGTCCAACGTACATCAGGTCCCAGTCCAGCTGTGCCCACTCCAGCTCCTCCATCAGTCGCGTCAGCCGCACCTTGAAATAGGCCTCGAAGCGCACGTCATCCTCAAACACCACCGACTTCTCCAGCCCCCGCGCCACGATCTGCAGGGAGAGCCCGAGGGGTTGTCGATAGAGGCTCTGCCGCTCCCTCCTGGACCCCCCGCTTCTTCCCTTCCCTGGAAACTAAGTCTGGGCTGGGGCTTGTTGTGAAGAACGGCCTCACAGAACAGAGGAGTGGGGCAGAGGAGACACCCCCATCCAGGGGCTGCTCCCAAGGGCACCAGGCCAGCCAGGAAGGATGCTCAACGTGCTCCAGTGGGTAGGGCACTGGACAAGGACTCAGGAGACCTGAGTTCTAGTCCCAGCTCTGACAATGGTGACCTTGGACAAGTCGCTTCCCTTCTCTGTTTAGACTGTAAGCTCTCTGGGGCAGGGTCTGTCTCTCACTCTGAACAATGCCCAGTGCCATGGGCCCCCTCAGCAATAGTGTAATCTCCTGCTCCCCATTTAGTGTTTTCTTTTGCTTCAGGTCTTTACCTCTTTCCAGATGTAATAATGGCTGAGGAAGCAACCGACCTCCCCCTTGGTGAGCGTCCTGCCAGAGAACGGGTCGTAGTATCCTGGGAGCAGATCCACACCCAGGATCTTAATGTCACTGCTGTTCAGGGCGCTGGAGGGCGAGAGGCCGTGGTTAGAGAAGTGCTGCACTGGAGAACAGGCGGTGGGGAACAATCCTGCACTGGCCGGTGGGCATGATAGATCCTTCCTGTCTCTAACTCCCACTATTCCGCGCCCTGTAACAGCTACAGCTATCACTGCTCCTGGCCCCGTCGGATCTAGTCACTTCCACTTCCAAGCACCCCCCCCCCTGAGGGGAGCTCCCCACGGAGACGGGCTAGTTCCAATCTGGGGCAGGTTATTCCCTGCCTTGGTCCACCGACACCTCCTCCAACAGGGGAGCCTTCCCCCGCCCATAAGCGCCTCACAGGAGGGGCCTGGCCAGCCCAATAGAGGATTTGGCAGGCTGTGCTGTGAGACACCGGCAGGCTGAGCTCGTGTGACACTGAGCCAGGGGCTCGTGCGTAACTTTGGCTGCTGCCTCTTCTTACCATGTCTGACATCTGCCTTTTGCTTCCCTTGCTCAGGAGGCAATCCAGTGTTGTTCCATCTCTCCACCACAGACTAGCAGAATTTCCCCTCTCGGTTCGATGTGCGGTGTCATAACGCATCCCCCACCCCAACCCAAAGCAGCAGTGGGAGCGCTGAGCTTCAGCAGCAAGAAACCTGCCTGTGCCCAGTATCCAAAACCCATTCCCCCTCTACCCCTCTGAGGTACTGGCATCCCACCCAAGCTGTGGCAAAGCAGGGTAAAGAGCACAGAGCAATCACCTCCCATCCACAGCGTCCACCACCAGGGGGTCTATCTCCAGCTCATACAGAGAACTCAGCATCCGCTGGCGCCGGTCTGGCCGCCGCACCAGGTTAATCAGGAAAATCTTAAGAAGAATCAAACATTAAAGGGGCTGGGATTAAAATTCAGAATGAGCTGGACAAACTGGAGAAATGGTCTGAAGTCAACAGGATGAAATTCAATAAGGACAAATGCAAAGTGCTCCACTTAGCAAGGAACAATCAGCTGCACACATACAAAATGGGAAATGGCTGCCTAGGAAGGAGCACTGCAGAAAGGGATCTGGGGGTCATAGTGGACACAAGCTAAATATGAGTCAACAGTGTAACACTGTTGGAAAAAAAGTGAACATCGTTCTGGGATGTATTAGCAGGAGTGTTGTAAGCAGGACAGCAGAAGTAATTCTTCACTCTACTCTGCACTGATTAGGCCTCAACTGGAGTATTGTGTCCAGTTCTGGGCACCACATTTCAGGAAGGATGTGGACAAATTGCAGAAAGACCAACAAAAATGATTAAAGGTCTAGAAAACATGACCTATGAGGGAAGATTGAAAAAATTAGGTTTGTTTAGTCTGGAGCAGAGAAGACAGAGGGGACATGATGACAGTTTTCAAGTACATAAAAGGTTGTTACAAGGAGGAGGGAGAAAAATTGTTCTCCTCAACCTCTGAGGCTAGGACAAGAAGCAATGGGCTTACATTTCAGCAAGGGAGGTTTAGGTTGGACATTAGAGAAAAGCTTCCTAACCGTCAGGGTGGTTAAGCACTGGAATAAATTGCCTGAGGTGGTTGTGGAATCTCCAACATTGAAAATTTTTAAGAGCAGGTTGGACAAACACCTGTCAGGGATGGTCTAGATAATACTTAGTCCTGCCATGAGTGCAGAGGACTGGACTAGCTGATCTCTCGAGGTCCCTTCCAGTCCTATGATTCTACGACTCCAGCCCAGGAAACATCAGGCTAGAGACCCAGAGAAGGGCACAGTCTCACGCTCACCAAGGGAAGCTGCCAAGAGCAGAGGATAGTCTATCTGGGGTTCCTCCATTCAGCGGTGGGCAGGCCATAGTGACTGAGGGAATGGGATACCCTGGGACACAGAGGACGGACAAAGCTCTATCCCAGCTGGGCACACGGAGGGGAACAAGCTCCACTCCATGGCAATGCGTGTGATGAAGGAAGGGCCTTAGCAGCTCTCTCCTCTTTGAAGCATTAGCAGAATCTTTCCCCAAGATGGGAGCTCAGTGGGGTCTCTGCTCATGGGACAGGGCTCCTGCCAGACCTCCCTCACCAGCCACCCATCCTCTCCCATGAGTCAACTCTGCACTGGGCCTCAACGTACTGTTCCCTGGTGTCCTCACATAGGGGTTTAATGGTGCAGCCACAGGCTACCAGACAAGGAATACGGGTTGGAGTGTCCTTCACCCAGCAGGGGGTATGGAGGCAGCCCGCTTAGCTGGGCGGGGGGATTTCACATCACTCTGCAGCGTCTCCGCTGGCCAGCCCAGCAGGGACAGGCTCCAGAGGGAGGTGGAGGGACAGTAGCTGCCATGAGGGAGTTGTGTTGGGCAGGGAGGGGAAAACACGCTCTCACTTCCAGCCAGGTGCTCACCTCATCAAAGCCCATTTTACCGAGGTGCTTGGGGCTGAGGGAAACGTGCTCAGAGGGGTACATCGGGGGGCCGTCCACTGCAAGAGACAGAGCACGTGGCTAAGATGGAGTCACTGTGCCCAGAGCCCTCACTCCAAGGGCACAGTCAGAAGCAAACACCCTCAGCAGCATCACTGCCTCACCAGATACAGCTAGGGGTGTGGCCCAGGAGCTTCCCCCCTCCCCAGGATGATAGTGCGGGCTGGGGCTGGCCTCACAGCTCAGACAGCTCAAGTGCTTGGAGCCTGCCAGAATGGTACAGGCTGCGTCCCCACCCCGCGCCCCACCACAGTGCCTCATGGATGAGCTGGGGTCTTCCACTTTCCATAGCCTGTTCAATCCCTAGGCTTTGCTGCTGTAACTCCCAGCAAGGAAGCCAGCGAGCCCCCTTACAGCGCGGATGCCCACCTGAGACCCAGCACACTTCCCTCATGTCCGCTAAGGGCCTTTGCCAAAGAGGGACAGGAACCGCTTAGGCTTTGTCTGTCAACTCCTCAGACAAATGCACCCCAAACATATGGTGTAAACAGGTGAAACTCCACTGACTTCAGGGGAGCTGCACCTGCTGATCTGCGCCCCAGGGCGAGGACCCCAGCTGAAGCTCCCATCATTCCCCCCGTGCCGGCGGCTGGGTCCCTGAGCCCTTACCCATGGCTTCCAGGATGAGGTGCACAAAGTTGATTCGTTCGTCCTCTAGCGTCTGATGGGACTTCACCGGGACATTGATGTAACCAAACCGCTCCTGGTTACACACGTAGATCTGGACTCCTGCAAGGCAGCGGCAGCCAGAGTAAGCCCAGGCCACTCGCCCCTGCTCCCAACCCCTTCGCTGAGAGCTCTGCACACCAGCCTTCCCTGTGCTGCTCCATCCCAATGCACAAGCCCTGGGCTCCTCCTAATGTGCCAACCAGATCCCCACTCTCCCACCTCCACCCACCACCCTGCCTTGGGCAAAGGGGCCGTGCAAGGCCAGCACGGGGCAGGAGACAGCCCCTTGGGAAACGCATTGCTTTTCTACATCCTTCAATCCCACATCTACATGGGGACGGATTCAAGTTTCACAGTCCTCTGGCCTCGACCCCTGGCCATGGGATGCCTTGAGGAGGTCCCCCAGAAAGGAGCGAGTACAGCTCACTGCGGGTCCTCTCCCACTCTGCCCCTTCCCTCTGGCCCTCACCCGCTGCTTGGCAGGAGTAGGCGAAGACGATGATGTCGTCGAAGGGCCAGGTGTAGTTGGGGTGGGGTGGGTGGAAGGCGAGCTCGGAGGTCCCCTCTTTTCGCAGGTCAAGCAGGAAGGTGGCGTACACCATGGGGACGGCGAAGCAGCCCACGCGCTGGCGGTTCTTGGTGGGGAAATAGTCTGCTGTCCTGCGGTAGTAACCCTGGGAAATACAGGGGTGGGGTAATTCCCACTGACCGGAGCCAGCGCGTCTCCCCCACCCACCATAAGCAGGCAGGGCTCCAGCATGGAGAGCTCCCTCACAGCCATGCCCTGACAGCAGCAGGCCGGGCCCCATGCCACTCTCAGATGCTTCAGAGTTTCTCATCATCCAGCCTCTACCCCAAGGAGAGAGACACCAGCAGGGCCGCCCAGAGGGGGGGGCAAAGGGGGCAATTTGCCCCGGGCCCCGGGCTCCGCAGGGGCCCCCAAGAGAAGAGCGGAGGCTCCCGCCTCCGCCCCTCTCCTGGAGCCTCAGCGTCTCCGGCGGGGCCCCTGAGCCCCGCCCCGCTCAGAGACGGTCCTGCCCCGGCCCCAGCCTCTTACCGAGCACGTCTCTGGCGGGGCCTGAGCTCCGTCCCGCTCAGAGCCGCGTGGTGAGCGGGGCGGGGCTGGGAGCTCCAACGGGGCCTGAGCCCCGCCCCGCTCAGAGCGCCGTGGGGAGGGGGCGAGGCAGCTGCCTCCGCTCGGCGTGGAGCTCACAGCCCCGCCCCCTCACCACATGGCTCTGAGCGGGACGGAGCTCAGGCCCCGCCGGAGACATGCTCGGTAAGAGGCTGGGGCCGGGGCCGGGACCGGGGCGGGGGGGAAGAGCGGGACCGTCGGGGCCGGGGCGGGACCGGGACCCGCCGCCGCCGAAGCACAGCCCGGTCTTCGGCGGCGGGGGGCCCCTTCTGTTCCGGGACCCGCTGCCTAAGTGCCCGGAAGGCCCGCGGCAGGGACCCCCCCCCCCGCCACCGAATTACCGCCGAAGACCGGGCTGCGCTTCGGCGGCGGTCCCGCTTCGGCGGTAATTCGGCGGCGGGGGGCTCCCGCCGCGGGTCTTCGGGGCACTTTGGCGGCGGGTCCCGGAACGGAAGAGCCCCCCCGCCGCGGAAGACCCCGGGCCCCCGGAATCCTCTGGGCGGCCCTGGACACCAGCAGGTTGGTACACGGCTGAGAAGGCACCAGTGGAATTTCTCGGCGGAAGCTGCAGCCTGAACTGACTGGGTGACTTGGCTACGAGATCTTAGGAGCGACTCTGGGATGGCAGGGGGTGCCCAGAAGGGCAGAGGTGGTGCTTCGAGGAAGGTTCCTCAGGCAGGAACCTTACAGTTAGGTGCCTGGAGATGTTTTCTGGATGTGGTTAAGGGAGAAGAGGTCCCATACCTGCCCCAGGTCCATCAGGAACTGCAGGACAGGGGCACCCCCAAGAGTAACACACACCACTGCTTGGAAGCAGCACCCATGCTGAGTGACAGCAAACAGGACATCCTCCGGCACAGGGGATTCCCCCTGCCTGCCCCAGGCAGCTTACCTGAGGGGTTATCCCACACCAGAAGTTGGAGTAATATGTCTGGGAGTCCAGCATGGGGGCGATCACGGACTTGTTCTGCGAGATCAGGAACGTCAGGGTCCGATTGTTGGTCAGGATGCTGTCTGTATCGGTGAGCTGGTGGTGGAAACACAGCCAGCTTAGCGGGAGCAATACGCTTGAAGCGAGGCTGCGGCTGCTCATCACAACACATCTAGGTAGGCGAGCTCGTAGGGAGAGCTCCTGCCCAGCAACGGCCTGCCCCGGGCAGCACGGCTCCATGCCACTTTGGGAAACTCCTGGGTTCTCCTGCACCCTCAGCCTCCAACCACTCAGCCAGGGAGTGAAACCCTTGGAGGATATTTTCCCAGCAGGGGGCTCTGGGTGTTATCTGTGAGCGATGGCTCTGGAGCATCCACAACAAAACAGAGAGGAACCAGGGCCATAAAGCTTAAGTTAGGAAGATGACAGGTTTCCACAGTGGGGTCATTTCAAAGTAGGCTGTATACACCCCCGGAGGAGCTGCCACAAGGAACTATCCTGCTCTGGGCAGAGTGACGCAACAGAACGTTCCCATCTCCGCTTTCAACGCATCTGAAAGCTGCTCACGTTCCCCCAGGCTGGGCCTTGCGGGAGGGCTGAAATCCTTCCTGTGCTAATGGAAGGACACGGGCCCAGTTGGTCCAGTTACAGAGTTCTCTTACCAGGAGATAATCAGCCCCCTTGGCCCGGGCGAAGCTCAGAGCTTCCTGCTTGAGCCTCATGACATGTTCATAGCGTTCGTCTGTCCAGTGCTTGGGGCCAAGTTCATCGGGGTAAGAGCTGCATCAGGCAAACAAGGAGTTAATTACCTGCCCTTGGCTGTGAACTCACAAACTCACTGCGCCTGCATGCCGGATGGCTGAGGAGCTTGGCCAGGGCAGGATCAGCTCAGGATCACCTAACAAAGGGCTCATCTTGACTGGGTTTGCTTAGGGTGGAGCCCCTCTGGGGCAGCAGGGGGAGGGATCCCTCGCAGAGGAGCCATTCAGCTTGCACAGCCCTATGTCTGCCCAGCCTGTTCATCCCACAAGCAGCCCAAGCATGTGCAGGGTGGATCAGTGCTGCCTGAACAGCCCCAGGCGGGGAGGGAAGAAACGTGAAACTGACTCACTAACAGGCTCAGGATTGGGTCAGGCCACAATCAGCTACCGCAGCCCACACACTCCCAGCAAGGAGACTGTAGGAAACAGACTCTCCCTGTCTCCATCTGTGTGCAGGGCCTCTCGCTCCATCCGTGCATAGGGGCCTCTCGCTCCTGGGGGAATCTGTGCGGTCAGCTCCAGGCAAGAGCAGGACAAGACAGGAGAGAACAGAACTGGGCATGGCAGGTTTGGGTGGATCAGAACAGGATGGGGCACAGACAGCCGCCGACCAGCCGAGCAGTGGGCAGACCGCCACAATGCCAATGGGCAGGTAACCTCAGACCCCTTCTTCAGGGTGCCACCAAAGGGCTGATACCAGTGAAGGTGCTGGGAAAAAGCCATCCCCATCCCACCTGGAGGAGAATATCCATGCATCCTGTCCTAAACTGGATCAGAACCGCCACAGGGTGGAAGAGGATGCTAGACCCACTTCCATGCAAAGACTGTTATGCCCCCAAATCGGGAGCTGCAAACCACAAAGCTTCATGTAAGAAAAATGCAACGGTGAGGTCTGGTAGGCTGGTGCAGGGATGGGACCCAGAAACTTCTGGTTCCGTTCCATCTCCAGCTGACTCCCTTGTTCCCTATACACTAAATGGACAAAACACTCTCTGGTAGGACGCGTTGCTACAGCAGGGCCTCGGGTGACCATGCACCTTACCTGGGCTCCTCCACTGACTTCCACTCAATGTAGCGATAGTGTTTCTCCATGGCCGTAAGCCATTCCCACAGGATCTCGGTTGTGTTGTCGATATTGTGGTCCGTTGCACACCTGAAAAATCAGAATGCAGAGAAGACATTAGCTCTCCCCCTTCTCCCAGCCCCATTTCTTGCAGCACGTGCCTTCCAGCCTCCAGCCCCAAACCCAGCCACACGATCCTATGAAACTCAAATGGAAGCCACAGTGGCAGCTCTCAGGGAGATCCCCCTCCCCAAATGCCTCCCGACCGCCAAAGCCCACACATCTGGACATCAGCGGAGAGCTGTACAAACAAGGATGCCAGGGAGTTGAGAAGACTCATGTCTCCAGAGGGTGCGTGAATGAAGAAGTTGAGTGTCTCAAGCACAGGGCTGGCCTTACAGGCAGAAATGAGGAAGAAGCCTCTAACAGTGCAGAGGAACTACCAGACTGAATCAGACCAATGGTCTATCTCCGTGGTTCTCAATCAGGAGAACGTGCACCACTGGGGGTATGCAGAGGTCTTCCAGGGGGTATGTCAACTCATCTAGATCAGTGGTTCTCAACCTGGGGGTCATGAGCCTCAGGGGGGAGGGGGTCATAAGCGCAGGGCCAGTATTAGGGGTGGCAAGCATGGCAATTGCCCGGGCCCTATGCCACAGGGTGCACTGTGAAGCTAAGTTACATGCTTCAGCCCCAGGCAGAGGGGCTTGAGCTTCAGGGGTACAGTGGTCTAGAAAGGTTGAGAACTAATGGTCTATGCAGTCCAAAGTCCTGTTTCCAATAGTGCCAACTGCTAGATGCTTCAGGAGAAGGTGCATGTAAGCCCACAGTGGACAATTATGGAATAACCTACCTGCAGGGGAAGTTTCTTCCTGACCCCTGTCAGAGTACAGTTGATTCATGCCCTGAAGCATGAGGGTTTAAATCCAATTTTTTAATTCCATCTGATGTAAGTGGATAAGAACATAAGAATGGCCAAACTGGGTCAGATCAAAAATCCATCTAGCCCAGTATCCTGTCTTTTGATGGTGGCCAATGCCAGGTACCCCAAAGGGAATGAACAGAACAGATAATCATCAAGTGGTCCATCCCGTCACCATTCCCAGCTTGGATGTTCTTATCCATGGAAAAGCAGGTTCTTCCTAAAGTGCTCTCGGCTGAGTGGGAGAATTCCATGGAACTGGCTGGGATCACCACCTGGATTCATGAGCAGTGGCAGCATGAGACTGACTGGGACTGCGGAATATTAAGGGGCAGGACCACACCAGGAACTGCCCTCTGGCAGCTGCCAAGCCTGCCCACCCTTACTGGCAGCCCGACAGCATGCCAACAACGCTCTGCAGAGACATTCTGAATGTGAAACTGGTTCCCTGCTCTCCGTTGTCACAAAGATATCAGTGCCGCTTGTCCCAGAACACCCTGTTTCTGCATCGAGTGTTGTCTAATGGCTAGTGCAGGAAGGTAAGGATCAGAACTCCTGGGTTCTAATCCCAGCTCTGTGGACAAGTCCTTTACCCTCTGCGTGCCTCAGTCTCCCCACCTGTCAAATGGGGATTTTGCCACCTCTGTAAGCGCAAGGCAATAGATTGATTTACCAGTTTTCTAATATGGACCAGATGGGCCAAATTAATCACTGGTGTAACTGTATGGGCCTCAGGAATAAATTTAGCCCAGAATGTTCCTATCCAGGCATAGACAAGCTTAAACCTCCGTGTGAACTCTGCTTCCACCCTAGAGCCGCTGCGATTCCTTTAAAAGGAGACACGAGCAACCCAGGCACGAACACTGGCTCCTGTGCTATAAATACCTCCCGGCTACGCTGGCACCAGCAAAGGCAGCCAGCGGGAATCTTTTGGAGAATTAACATGTAATTTTAAGCAATCTGCTATTGGGAGAGGGAACGTGAAGGGATAATTCCTTCCAAACTGCAGACTCGCTGACTAGCATTAACGAGGCCCCCACGCTGCCCTGCCCGGGCCTGGCCAGCCACCAAACACAAGGGCTCATTTGTCTTCAGACCAGGCTCTTCCCAACTGGTAATTAGCCGTTCTCCTCCTTTACTTCTTCCCATTGCTCTGGGCAGGGCCGTGGGCTGCACACTGCCTACGGCCTCCTTTCCCCGTTCTGTTTTCAGCCCCGCCATGCCCATGACAACATCCACAGCCCCAGGACGGGGCCCGGATTCAGTGGCGAGTCCTGTTCCAACCGAGGTGGGGGAAAGCGACGAATGTCGTGTATCGCCGCCTAGCACAGGCGGGGGTTGGACAGGCAGGGCACAGACATAGTGGGAGTGAGCAGGGCAGAGCTGAGCGGACCAGCCAATGACTCCCCCTCACCCTCTTCTCATCCATGCTGCTCTCCTCTAGCCTTTCCTCTCACATACAAGTGAAACAGTGAGACATTTTTATTAAAAAAAACAGCTTTTTGGAAATGCCAGCCTCAGCCCCTGCCAGCAACACCGGGCAGAGAGGAGTCTTTGCTCCCAGGGTCCTGATCACAGCTGAAGGACAACATCTCCTCCCTCAAATACTCCCCTCCACCCCCACCCAAGGTCTGACACTTCACAAGGCCCGAGACCCCATTCATCCCAGCACATCGAGATCCGAACACAAGGCTGTGGCTTGTAATGGGAGAGCTCAGCTCCCCCAGGACCAACGTGCTTGCACCCACTCTACAGCACCTCCTGCTGGGAGCGGCTGGGACTGGAGTCTCCTCTCACACCCATCCGTTAGTCTGGGCTGGGTGCTGGGAATTCCAAACACATGGAGTCAAGCCACAGGGAAAACCGTAAGTATCCGAGATGGAAAAAGGTACCAATAGAAGAGTGGCCCAGCTCGCGCTGCAGCCTGGATTGCTGGCCAGCAGACTGCACATCTGGATCTCTAGCAGACGTGCACATATGGTAAAGATGCTCTTTACCACGATTATACTCCCGAGGTAATAGTTCCTACAAGCTCATGTGAGAGGCTGTCGAATACAGGAGCTTTGAGGGGCAGTGAGAGCAGATGGGATGAGGCGCCCAGCTCCAGACACCCGTATCTCACAGTATGCACGGGGGGGGTGAGGGGGGTATTAACCTCCAGGAGCAGGGGGAGAACATCCCCCCTCGGGTAGGATGGAAGCGTGTCCAGCCCATAACTCAGGCACCAGCCCCGCTGCTGCCCCACTGCCCAGCATCCCTTTAAGTCGGGGAGGGAGGGAGGGAGGGGTTCCCTAGCCTGGCAGTGCCCCCGCTAAGGGGACGGCAGTGAGATGGCCCCCATCCTGCACGGGCACATCCCGCTGCAGCCCCATATCCCTGCTGCCCTTCCTCGCCCTGGCACTAACCCCAGCCCTAGGGCCCCTCTGCGGGCTGGGGAGCGGGGACACCCCCGGCTTCCTGCCCTCCCCGGGGAGCCGAGCAGCCCTTACCAGATAGAGATGCGCCCCTTGGGGTAGTCCAGGCGCTCCAAGGCCCCCAGGTAATGGGGCAGCGAGTGCTCGGAGTTGCGGGCCAGGATGGCGATCACCACGGTGGGCAGCTCCTGCTGGTGCCCGGCTGGGCTCCCCCCTTCCTCCTCCTGCCCGGGGCAGCCCCCCAGCAGCAGGAGCAGGAGCAGGGCGCAGCGCAGCAGCGCAGCGCCGAGGGGGCGCATGGCCGGAGGCAGCGGCAGCAGCAGTGGGGAGCGGCCGGGGAGCGGAGCTGGGAGCGGGGCGGAGCAGGGGGCGGGTGGGAAGAGAGGGGCCGGGCTGGGAATCAGCGCCGGGAGGGGAGGGGAGAGGGGGAGGCTCACGGTGGGGAAGAGACGAGGCCTGGTAGCGCTGGGGCGGTGCCCTGCAGCTCAAATCCTGGTGCCACCAAGCTGGGCAGCAGCAGGGCCGGCCTCCCTCTCCCTAGTCCCGGGGGCCAGTTGGGCTGGGGGGTGCTGTGGGCTGGACACCGTCACCTGGCTGCTGGGAGCTGAGCCCCACCGAGCTCAGCTCCGGTGTTGGCATCCGCCCTTGCTCTGGGCGTGCACCCGAGAGCTAGTTCGGGCCCCTGTGAAAAAAAATTTTCAGGCCCCCCCGCAAGGGCGGACCAGCTAAACAGGGGCGACGAAGCCAGGGAACCCAGGCCCTGGGCCCCCTTCTGGACCGCTGGGCCCCAGTAATTTGTACTGGCTTCCACCACCACCCCCGTCAGCCCTGCGTGCACCCCTGTGCTGGAGCTGTGTGCTACATCTGGGCCTCCTTCGTCCCTTCAGATCTGCAGCAAGGGCTGGTCTGGCTGACAGCCGAGGCGGAGGAATTAGTGTGTGTTGATATTAACATAGTGCCTAGGAGTGCAGGCCACTGAACACGACTCCAGTGCACAGGCCACCCCTCTCCCCTCCAAAGAACACCCCAATATGCCCCCTGTGCTGGGATGCGACCTAGGGCCAGCTCCCCTGACCCTTTCCCTGCTGGGGACTCCCCTACCTTGGGTGTCTCCCCAGCATAGGTCCTTCACAGTCCCTGTGGTCGCTTTAGTCCTGCAAATTGGCGTAAAGGAGCCCATGGAGCACCATCCTTCGACCCCTCGGAGCAGGGGCAGCTTTAGTAGGCAAATTATGGCCTTGGCATTTTAAAAACTAGACCAGACCAGACATTTTGAAAATGCCCCGTAGGGCACAATACTTGGTTAGCTGGGGGCGGGCTGGCTGGGGTCTGACTTTCCATCTTTCACAGCTATGAGTCTTGGGAGTCCAGAAGTTTTGCCTGCAAGAAATCCCAGATTTCATGGAAAGCCGGGGTGGTGGAATGTGCCTTTTCTTCCCTTTAGTCTGGTGTTACACGCGTAGCAGACTTGCAACCCCCTCTAGTGAGAGCGGCCAACGCAAACAGCCCTCTCGCCTCCCCTGCCTGAGAGCTGGGCGAGTAGCAGGAGCAATGAGTCACGTCTGCTTTTGAGACTTCAGAACCACATTTTGATTCAGCCGCATTCACACGTGTCCCCGTTTCCCACAAGCATCCATGCAAGCCAGGCTTCATTCACACAACCAACGTCTGCAGAGAGCAAATTCCAGGCCCGTTGCCAAGAGCCGATTAATTGCAAAATAATATTGATTTCATAACAAAAATAAAATTAGTTTTGGAGCCAAAACAGTTCATCCAATCATGGAACAGAAACGACCCCGCATGACTCTGATGCCCAATCACACAGCTCAAAGGGATGTTTGCGGCGCATGCATGGCCAATGATCCACTGGCTTTAATGTATGTGGCAAACACTTTTATATGACAAACAGAGCTGTAAATATCATGGTCTGCCCCCAGACCATTTGCAAGCTGGAAAAGGAGCTAAATCTGCCAGATAAATAACAACTTTTCCTAACAAACAATTCAGTTAGTTCTATCTAGAGACCATCCCCAGCGTCCTACTGGAGCCCAAGAGTAGTTACATCTAGCATACCTGCCCTACTGATCACGAGGGGTTTGAGGGACCCAGCTATCCAGAAAGACTAGGCAGATGCCTTCCATCTTTGCTCATCACAGCTGCTGCAAAACCTGCCCAGACAGCTGTGTTTGACCATCTGGGATAAACAGAAATGGGTGAGGGGGGAGGAAACTTCATGACAACAGTCAAGCCAGCAAGACACAGAACCTGGAAGAGAAAACAGAGAAGGGGTGTGAGGGCAATAGCATTTGTGCCTTTCGGGAAATCCTGACATTCCCGCAGCATCAAAGAAAATCACGTTTCCATCAAGGCCGAGTATTACCTCGGAGTATGAAAGACAGCATATAAAACCTCCACCCCTGGCATGGGTCTTCAGCAGTGTCTGCAAGGGTGACCAGACACCCTGATATTAAGGACTGTGTCTTATATACAAAGCTATACCCCAACCCCAGGAGGGAAAGCGTCCTGATTTTTCACACTTGCTATCTGATCACCCTAATGTCTGCACTTGGGACCTCCAGCACTGCCCCACCGACCTCTACCACTTAAGCTAAAGAAGCAATTTTGTTGGCTGGTAGCAGTAGTAAACTGTTATCCTCTAGTGGACCAGCCACAACACACACTTTTCCAGTCGGTCATACATAGAAATAGCCTCTCTCTTCTCTACGCATCAGGCTTCAATTCTATCTCCTGGCTGATGTGTGTTGGACTGGTGAGCATTTAGGGAAGGGCTGGATAGTTTATTCAAAAAGCACTGTTCCTCCTACAAACCTACCCTGGTCCTCTCTAGGAACAGGAGGATCAAGAACTCTGATAAATAACCAAACTCTCTGTAGCAGGAGAGAGTTTTCTGGAAGTTCCAGACCCCAGGCAGCAACTCAGAGACCCAAAGGAAGTTCTATAATCCAGGAGCATGAAATGAACACACAATACATGTAGAACAAACAGAAAATACAGCTTGACAGCCTGAAATCAGCCTGCTAACTTCACTGCTCCATGGAGGCAAATACAATAGCTAGTTGGTTTTTTTGTTTGTTTGTTTGTTTTTTTAAACAAGGAGTTAGATTCTCTTCCCTCTTTTTCTGGTATAAGGTTCTTCAAAAATCTGGCCCCACAGTATAACAGGCTGAGCTGCTCCTTGTGTTAGTTAAATGACAGGACTCCAAGTCAGGTAACCTGAGCTCTAGCCCCACTGATGCACAGCATACACTAAATAGACAAATTTAATTCAGCATTGTGCCTCAGTTTCCCTGTCTGTAACTGGAGATTACTAATTACAGGCCTCACAGTGGGATTGAGAGTCTGAATTCACAATGTTTGCAGAGCGCTTTGAGCGCCAAATGTGGAAGAAGCTATAGGCAAATTAAGTCTTAGTTATGAATTGTTACATTATTATTAATTGTCACCTAGTTCAGTGTTTATCATTTGAGTTTGGAGGTGGATCTCCTTGAAGATCTAGCACAGAAGGTCTACGAGCTTGCCAGCTTCCAAACTTCCATGTCGTTCTCCAAGCCTGATGCTCTGCACCTTGAACACCAGCAGTTTCGTGGTGTATGTTTACACCTGTGAAATCCTTCCCAGGGACCATTTCTTTTTCCATCAGCAATCTGCTGCCATCTAGTGGTCAGTGAGTTCAGCTCTCAAATTCAAGAGGCACAGAGTGGACAAATTCATCCCTGGGGCAACTCCACTGACTGGGTCAAGCATGGGGTGAACTTGGCCTGTTGTCTAAAATTCATGCCTGAGGCCCCTGCTGATGTGGCAGAGATTAGGAATTGGTTCAGGGCATAATTGCTGAGTTTATGCAAGAAGCTCTCCTTGCCTGCAGGTTTTCTTAGGCCATTTGGAGCCGGTGAGGTCTCATGTCATGCCAGGATAAGGCAGCAGCCAGGCACAGCCGAGAGCCCTTTGCATAGAAAGCAACGAGTCTGCTTTAAACCTGAGTGCAGTCAGAGGTTTGAAGGGTTTAGGACAGAGATACTCAGACTGCGGCTCGCAAGTCCCAACTCTGTCTTGAATGTGTCTCTTTGCAGCACATGATATTAAAACACTGTGGGGTTTAATTATTAATCAGTCTATGTTATTAACCAATCCAGATGCTTTTGCTCTGTTATTAACCAATTGAAGTTGATAAAATAATACTTGGTCAGTCATTTTGCTGTGAGAATGTGTGTGTGTGTGTAGGTATGTAGGTATATTCTCACAGCAAAATGACTGACCAATCTAATCTTTAAACACACTGCCTCCCACACTTGCTCTGTTGTCTCCCAGGCATGCAGAAGGGTTGAACACGTAAATGCACTCCACTCCTGGAGGATGACAATAATGCTTCCTGGTGCTACCCTGCCATCCCTCATGAGCAGAGGGACTTGGACATATTGAGAAGCCAGACAGCAGCTGGGAGGGATTTGGGTACCTGCCAACAACCATCCCTACTCAGGATGGACAGTCCTTACTCGCCTCACTCTCTCACTTAACTCCGTGCATGTCAGTGGAGTTGAAGGCTTCCACATACCTCCTTACATAGCTCCCTGCCCCCAATCATGGCAGTATCTGAACACCACCCCCAACACACATCTGGGAGCCCGAGGGAAACTGAATGTTTGATCTGCAGAAGTGCTGAGCACCTTGAGTTCCCACTGGCTACAGCTGGAGTTGCAGATGCTCAGTTCCCTGAAATCAGGCCCTTAGGACTTGTCCAAGGCCTCATGAAAGCTGGAGCGAAGTAGGAATTACAGTTTGGTCCCCTGAAACCCAGCCCAGTGCCTCTCCCCAAGTCATGCCCTGGTCTCTGTCTAGCTTTCAGATGGGATTTGAGGAGGCCCGTGTGGGAGAGGAATGGGAGACCCTGCAAACGCGACAGTGTTAGCTACAAACGAGTGAGGTTTTTAAAGTCTGGAGAGTTAAGGGTGAAATTGCCCATTTGCTTTAAAACAAACCCACCTCATGGGCTTTAAGGCCAGAAGGGACCATCATGGTCACCTAGTCTGACCTCCTGCACATTGCAGGCCACAGAACCTCGTCCACTGATCCTGCAATAGGTCTGTAACCTCTGGCTGAGTTACTGAAAACCTCAAATCTTGATTTAAAGTCTTCAAGTTACAGAGACTCAGCCATTTACACTAGTTCAAACCAGTAAGTGCCTCATGCTGCAGAGAAAGGCGAAAACCCCCAAGAACCTCTGCCAATCTGACCTGGGGGAACATTCCTTCCTGACCCCAAATCTGGTGATCAGTTAGACTCTGAGCATGTGGGTGAGATCCACCAGCCAGACACCTGGGAAAGAATTCTCTGTAGTAGCTCAGAGCCCTCCACACCTAGTGTCCCATCTGCTAAGAGGACAGCAGAATTTAGTCAATTCTTTAGCAAAAGGACATGGTCTCTGCCCTTTTCCCTCTTTCACCAGCAGGTGTCACTACTGCCCACAGGATTCTCCAAAGAAGTTTGGGTTTTTTGTGGGGGGGGGGGAAGGGAGGAGGGCAGAGAGAAAGGATGGAATAATCAATTTGGCAGCTAGTCAAGAAAAATTATGTGCCATAGAACCACCTGCCTGGGAAATCCAACAGCAATAAGGTGTACAGGGCAAGGGTGAGAGTCTTCACTCTGCCTAATAGTGCAGACTCCATCAGCAATAAAGTCTTCAGAGATAGCCGTAGTGCAGGGGGTCCTCTCCCTGTCTGACACCAGCACACTTTTTGAGAGCTACATCTGTCCACTTGAGGCAGCCCTCAAGAAACCCCAGCCCTCTCTCTGCCCAGCACTGACACTAGCGATTAGCTTTTCAGCAGAGATGCCAAACTCCTTTTCAAAAGAAGGATCATTATCCCCATTTTACAGATGAGGACACTACGTTGAGGTCACACAGCAATGGGCAGGGCGGGGAAAGAACCCAGGACTCCCACTCCCGCACCTTGTCCAGCAGCCCACGGTGCCTGCACGTTTGACCCCATGATTCGTATTTAAAACATTCCAAATTTTTCGTTGAAACCAAACACACAGTGGATGGAATTTGACTGCCTACATGGATACACACATGCTCGTGCACACACACTCACTCGCTTCCAGCGACTACTGTATTACGTTCTGCTTCTAGCCCAGACTGCCTATAGCAGGAAGACATCCTCTCTCTTTTCCATGCTGAAAGGCACCTTAGAACTCTGATTCTATCTTCATGCAAAGTAATAAATTGAACATCTTGAAATTCCCTAAAGGGGACATTGTTGAGATCATTATACACTAAAAACAAGGGTTATTACCAACAAAACAAGAGATGGCTCGTATGGAAAGAATTGTCCAAATCGAAGTCAGCTGTCAGTGCACCTGCTGCTTGCACCTTTTGGCCAGTTTCACTTTCATTGCTAGGCAGCCACACTTTCTGGTCATCAGGCACTAGCACAAGGCTGCAAATCACAAGGGACCAGAGTATGGTGAAATGGGAGCACAGGGCTAGGCATCAGGAATTCCCGAGTCCTAATACCGTCTTTGCTACTAGCTCACCTTGTGACCTCCCGTGCTTTACATTTTTATCTGCACAGAAGAGACCGTAACACTTACCAGAGCTACGCGGCAGAGCTGCTGTGAGGATTGCTAAGCGAGTTTATTACAGTAGAGCCTAAGGGCCAACCAAGAGCGGCCCCAAGGCACTAACCACTAGGTAAACACAGTAGATGTTCCTTCCCCAATGAGCTTACTATCTAAATAGACAAGCCAAACAGAGGGCAGGGGAAGAGTCTAATCAGTTAATGCCTGTACAGAACTTCAAACCTGTCATGCTCTATAGGAGCACTATTGTTATTTTTCATATCCCATTTATTTTATTTAAATAGGAAAAAGTGTCTATTGATCTCAGGTTCTGTAAAAAAATAAATCTACATTTTGGGTCAGATTTGACTTGATTCTATGTAACACACACACAAAACACTGGTAAAAGAACATTATGAAGGCTGCCAAGTCAAGCACTCGGAAGTCAGGAAATGTCAGAAATAAGGTTGTCTGGGAAGCCTTACTTCAGTCTCCGTGTGTGTATGCTCAGTTGCTCTGCAGGGATCACATGTGTGAAGCCTGGGGAGCCCTAGGAGCTGAGAGAGTCTGAGTGTGTTCACTGAGGATGAAATCTTCAGTGATTTTTAGCTGCTAAGACCTAAATCTCCACTGAATGTCTGAACTGCAGTTTTTCAAAGGCTTAAAACTTGGTCAAGTTTTGGCCGATTTCCATGTGGATGGCAAAGGCACCTCCCTGACACCACCACTCTGCCAAATTTCAAATCCCTGCTCCAAAGCATGGTGGTGCTAGAGCTGTTGAATTAATAAGTTGCCAGAATTTTTAACATGGGCAACCACCGTATTTTTCTCCAACCTCATTCTTGGAAATAGCTGAATCATTTTAAAAAGCCTCAGGCAGATACCTAAACAGTTAAGTTTTGGCAAAGCTATAAGCAATCAAATCTTGCAATGGGAAGTGTTAGACAAACTTAATAATACGTAGTGCACTGACCTACCTGGCCTTTCTCCAAGTGTACAATCACGTATACGCACTTCCAGTCGCAGCCTGTAGATGGTGAAAGTGCCCCAGGTTTAGAGTTTGAGGTGCTAGGGATACATGTGGATGTGTCACATCAGGGACACGATAGAGAGCCGGTCATACGATCAATCCCATCTCTTCCCATCCCCATGTCCCACCAGGGACGGCAGAGCAGAGCAGAGAGCGTCTGTTGAAAGGCTCTCAAGGTTTTACACTTACAGATTCCATATACCTGCCCTCACATCGGTACCCCAGTTCCTCTGTCATCCCTCTCCGCCGTCATTGGCCTCCTTCCCATCTCCTCGCTACCTCACTCTATTTCCATAAGCCAAGTTCCCACCTCATCCATCACTCGAGTAGGACATTTCAAGGTCATACCCAAGATCAGCCCTAACATGCCTCCCAAACCACCTCCCAGCACCAGCCCAGGCCCAGCCAAGTTGTCAATTACCCTCACAGCAGCACCAGACTGGCAGAAACTGCCCTCTGCCATGACGCACATGGAATCAGCTCCAAAGACTAAACAGGCCTGAAAACTAATCCTTATTACTGAAACAGCTTTGGCTGATTCTCGCCCTGGGCGTTGGCATCAGCAGACTGGTGGCAAGGAATTCATAGTGCCCATGGGATTGGATCCAGGAGAGCTGACCCACGCAGAGTGAGTGGTACTCAAGATGCACATCTCACGTATGGGCGGTGGGGCCTGAGCACTGTATTTGGGAAATGAACCCTACAAGGCAAATTGAAAAGATTTCATCAGCCCTTGTGCTACAGCCAGAAAGTTTCCATCACAACTTTTTGTTTTTTTAATACACAAAATGGCATTTTAATTAAATGGAAATTTTGGCCATTTCCAGATTTCCACTTACATTTTTCAGACTTTTGTTGAAACACTGAAAACCAAAACTTGTTTGGTTTGGAAAGCTGGAAAAATTTCTGTATTTGGTTGCTGAAAAAAAATGGGGTTGGGGGTTCCTCCTTAACTCCCCCCCCCCTCAAAAAAACCCCTAAAAATATTCACCAGGAAAAGTATCTTTTCCTCAGTAGCTCTAATCTGCAGCCCTTTGAGCTGGATCCTGCATTGTTTTGGCTCCAATGGGGATTTGGGGCATGCAAGGAACTCAGAACTGGGTCCTTCGTGAAATCTAGCTGTTAGTTTTCTTGCAGAGACTGTCTGTATGCCACTAGATACACTAGAGGGTTTGCTTTGATTTGCATCATTCTAATAATCAATTAATAAACTTTTTGCCCTTCTATAGAAATGTCCATCCTAGCCTCTAAACAACCTTTATAAGCCTCGCAACCACACCTGAGGAAAGTGAGCATCATCCCCATTTTACAGATGGGGAAACTGAGGCACAGAGCAGTGCCGTGACTTAGCCAAGGTCACACGACGAGATTTGCAGAGCTGAAAACAAAACCCAGGAGTTGATTTTGTGCTATCGCCACTAGACTCCCTCCCCAGCTGTGTTTGTATCTTTGCGATGGGCATTCTGTTACCTTGATCTAAGCCTACGGAGCGGATTCGCCTGGGCCCTGAACCTTGTGAAATCACTTAAGCCTGGGCAAAGCAAGCGGAGGATTCTGCGAGCAGAAGATTCTGAGCTGGTAGCATTTCACACCCACTTTGACAGGCATAAGTGACAACACAAGGAGCAAAGCAGTGGAGAATCAGGGTCACAGCCTCTGGAAGCCGCACAGCATTGCCCCGCAGGGTAGGGGAGCCAGAATCCAGGATTCAAGCCAGGTCTTCAGTCCTAGGCCAGCGGGGGCTGGCAGTGCAGCAGAGTCATTCCTGTCCCTCCGTGTCCTCATGCCCAGACTCTCTAGCAGCTCCGGTGGCTGACACAGGAATAGTATTGACAGGCACCAGAGGGGGCAGCCCCCAACCCTCTTTGTCTGGGTAGGACAGCTGGCCTGAGAAGGGAGTTAAGGCTGGAGAGGGAAAAAAATTGACTTTCAAGAGCAGCTTGAAAGCATCCCCCCTCCAGACAGACAGACAGACAGACATCACCCTACTACCTAGAGAAAGACAGGCAGCTGGGGTTGATTACCTTCTCCCTAAGACATACTTATCTCCTCTTACTGCACATTGGTCAGGTGCTTTCTTCTACCCATCTGATCCAGAGCAGAGAGGAGCATTACAATGTGAGCTGTGAGCTGTACTCACTGAACACACACACACACACACACACACGGTAGCTGCTACTTCTCAGACAAAAAAATATCAGCTCCTCGGTGCAGTTTCTTTTCTCCATATTATCAGAGCCTTCTCCATCCCCATCACAGGGCAGCAGCAGGCAAACCACCGTGTTTCTTTCCAAATGGGGGAGTGCATTTTCATGCAGGAGAGTCCTGCAGTCAAAGCACTGGTGTCAGGCAGTTGTAGTGCATCTCAGCTTCCCCGCACAGAACAGCCAACACGCCTCCATCCGAACAGGCAGCCCGCTTGTTATTCCCGTACACTCTGCTAATGCACCTTAATGTGGACCACAATTGCCCCTCTAACTCTAGCCCTAGAACGCTGCAATAATCCTGCTATTCTAGTCTTGAACTCGTCAGCAGAAGACATGGCCTAGCAGGCCAGATTGTGCAGCAGGTTTGTTGTGTGTACAGATTGACAGTAGACACTCATGTATGACGTCTTCCCCATCTACACAGACGTATCACACCCATGCATATCACACACATACCCCATATATACAGCTGTGTAAACTTCCTCCATACACAGAGAGAATTATATCACACACCTCCCCTGTGCAACCGGACATACCCATTCATAGCTTCTGCATACTTTCACTCCCATGCATAGACATATATACTCAAATATTACACACACACACCCCGCCTGTACATACGGAGCTCACTCACACTCATACAGATCACACATGTACAGGGCCGACCCAAGACCAAATGGCGCCCCAGGCGAGGAGCGTCTTCAGCCACCCCCCTCCCCCGCATTTGTTAAACTTGTGAATATCACACAATGCATATAAACTTCACAATATCGCAGCTGGGCTCTCAGTTCACTTCAGTTCATTCTTATATCTCACTGACTGACTGGCAATGCCCCCCTCCCCTTACATACCCACAACGGCATGGCTGACAACATTCTAGGAGGTTCGAGGAAAATGTAGTTCTCAAAGTCTGGAAGGTTCCACAAGATTCTACAAAGGTCCAGAACATTCTAGGAGGTTAGTGCAAAATGAATCCACATACAGAATACCTGAAACATTTTACTTCAAACAAACATTCTATTTCCCCTTTGTCGCTAACAACAAAAACAGCACTCCGAGCCCAGTGCCCCCCAAGCCCGGCACCCAGGCAGTCACCTGCCCCTAAATCCATCCCTGCCCATGTACACACATTGGCCATAAAAATAGTCCATCGCTCACCTGTATCACACAGTCTACTTGTACACACTCTACACATACACTACATCTCCTCCCCCAAAACACACTTTGTCATTGGAAGCCATGTTTCACTCCAGATAAGAAGTCACAGGTTCTTATACTGGATGCTGTTGAAGAACACAGCTAAAAGTTCCCACACGTAAAGCCACTGGAAACAAAGATTCAGGACAAGGGTCAGTTTGCTGGCAGAAGATCTAGGTTACAAGACCAGAGAGCCTAGGATCACACAACCTTCTGAAACCAACATCCCTTCTTCTTTGAAACTCTTGCTGACTCGCGGTTTCATCTGGCCTGGTGCAGAGACATTACATCAAATCCATCTATGCTCAGAGGTAGCTGAGGAGATTAGCAGGAGGAAATTGCTCGGTTAGAATGGAATAGAATTGGCAGCACATGGCATCATTTACCCCAAGGAACCCTAAGGTTCTTTCCAGGGCAATGGTCTAGATCCTGGTAGTGCAGTGACTGCAAGTCCAGGCATGATCATGGCTGAGATTCACTCTGTATGAATCTCCTCTTGATTCGACCACTATTTAATGTGATGACAGGGCCTTGGGTGCTAATCCCTGGAGCCTGATGTTCTTTTTCTGTACTAGTGCAAGTTGCTCACCCACACACTGCCCTGCCAACGTGCCTCCGTTCCTTGGCTTTTATGCCAACAATGTTATCACTGTATATGTGGGGCTGGAAGTTTACACGGCTCCTTACAAACAAAGGTTGTAGCTATATGGAAAGCGTAGGATTGTAGCACAGCTAAGCTTTAATCTAGCTAGCACGGTGCCACTGGATTTGGCTGCCCCATCGCCCCCTCTTCTGGTCAAACATGGCACAGCAGGTGCTTCCTACCTCAGTTTCTTCTGAGGTGGGTCCCCTCCTCCTTCCCCACAAGGTCAATGTCAGGGAATGTAGCAGGACTCTCCAGCCTCATCACTGAGCAAAGATATCCCCTTCCCGGGTAGCAATTGTCCAGTTAAGAGCCACAACAAAGAGAAGATTTGCCTCCTCCTCTTGGGCTACTCATCAGTCTGCCTTGCCAGCTCAGGCCTCTCTTTGCTCGGGTATGGAGTGCTGGCTCCCAGTCTGCCTTCTCTGCAGTCCCTCTCACACTTGATCACTGCCCGGAGTTCCAGGCTTTTCACCCCTACCGCCAGGCCCTGCTGAGCTGCTCTTTCAGCTGAACGCTGCCTCTCAGGGCTTGCTCTGCCTGGAAGCAGGTTCCTATTGTCTCCCATCCCACAGGACTCTAGCAGCTTCCCCCCAGAAACCTGCCTTCAGGCATTACCGCAGGGCCTCCTGCATGACCCCAACCTGCTTCCTGTAGCACCTCCCTCTCTCTGCTTGCACCCTCAGCCCTTTTTACCAGACCCAGGTGTTCCTCAGCCTATCACCCCACCTGACCCCACTAGACCCACCCCCTCTGGCTGGGAGGCAGCAAATTACAGCACAGGTGGGGTTAAGTGAACAGGTGGGCTGGCCCAAGGCCTCCTGGCCCTTAAAGGGGCAGGCCACCCTGAAACCCACAGTGACAAGAGTAGTGAAGACACAGTGGCAAGGGCTTGTACTCGGCTACCTGCCCCAGCACAAGCTGACCGGGGCACTTGGGTATGCACTCGGGTTGCTAGCCGACTTGGAAGCCCATGCCACCATGTCTTCACCGTTCTACTTCGTTACACTACTAGCTAGCTTAGAGCTAGCACAAGTGCTGGCATGACACCTTCACTCACTGTACAGCCCTACCCCTACAGGCGGATATGCCCGCTGCCAGGAGGGCTGACAACAGAATGTTGCCAATTAGTGGCCAACGATGGTGGGGAGATTGTGTGATGTAAGAAGCTGGAGGTTGGGCTGAGACCCACCAAACACATTTTATTCAGCAGCCATCAGATTGTAAGAGTCACCTGGGCTAGATTTGAACCACCGGTGTGCAATATTCTTCATCTAGCCCCCCTCAATGGCTTGGCTACGTATCCTTGGTAAGAAGACAATTCAGTCAATTATATGGGAGAGCCACAAAGCTAGACCATTGGAAAGGGAAACACAGCCCTCCCCACATCCCTATCCATGCAGCCATCTGTAATGCGGGAAAAGCACCCTGGGTAAGTTCCAAAGGCGTCCGCACACTGGACCTTCCTCGCCAGACCATGAAGAGGGGACCCAGTTATAGGGCTGGATCAATCAGTCAAGAACCTTTACACAATGGGACATCATTCCGATCCGGACCACTCTTCACCATTCCTAATGGAGGGTGGTGGGATGGACACGCAAAGGACTCTCTCTCCAGAGGCAGTGTGCGGAGAAGGACACACACAAGCTCCACTGAGATGCTGTCTAATAACTCCTAAGAAATGTGTGTCCATTCCAGCTGTTTTCTTCCATATCCAGCTGTTTCACAGATTAAAAAAGCTAGCGCTAGCTATGAGTCCCAGAACTGGGTTTTCTTTCCAGTTTTCTGCTAAATCCATTCCCTTTCGCTGGGAGTTGTTGCCTTGTGCTTTTATTTTGTTCTGTCCTTCATTAGCCTATTCTCCTGGGCATGGAAGAATAATGGTGCCACGCTCTAATCAGGATATTTTTAGGTGTATTCCACTTCCCCCCACTAGGGCCTGATGGAAAGGCCCCAATTACAAGTGCAATTAAATCCTTAGGGTCCCCATAGCCTGCATTTTCCACCATCTCCCCGGAGATCTGCATAACTGAGATTGACTGACTGGAGCTCCAGAAGGACAGTAAGTGGTGTTCTGCCTGACAGGAGAGGGAGGAACAATGCCGACGGCAGCTGTAGTTAGCTCGGAGGATTGTGCCATTGTGAGCCCATATTGAAAGTCACCTGAGACATTTGTACTCAGTTGCCAGACACATTTCCACAGCCACGCCAGATGCCCCCAGCTGCATGTCCATGTTCTACTGCAGAGGTTCATGTGCAAACAATGCAGTAGCCGAGCGCTGGCCAATCAGAAGACAAGCCGAGATTGATTTCTGAGTGGATGGAGGTTTTTCCTGGCCCACCAACAGCTGAGAGAGGAAGAGTTCCTTAGTGATGTTGGAACAACACAGAGACTCCCCCACGTCACTGCTCCTCAAGTCTGGACAGACATCTCACGTCCATCCGTTTGAGTCCGGGGCAGGCAGGGCTCAGGCTGAAAACCAGCACGCAATTTCCTAGTGGTACCGGCTAATAGTTAAAGGGAAGAATGATAGTCTTGTGGTTAAGCTGCAGGATTCCTGGGTTCTATACCTGACACTGAGTTGTGTGTCTTTAGGCAAGGCACTTAACCACCCTGTTCCTCCATTTCCCCATCTGTCAGGTGAACATCATAACACCTGCCTTACGGGGGGATCATGAGGCTTAACCCATCTGTAAAGTGTCTTGTGCTCCTCAGACAGAACATGCTGTAGGCACACAAGAGTGTTACAAAGACGCCTGTTTGAGCAAAGGAATCCAGAGCCAGCACAAAAGGAACCCCACATACAAGAGGGGCATCTCTTTGAGAGCTGTGTGCTGGGTCATTTGCGGAGCCTCGCTTGCCTCCACTGCCTGGTCGTGCAGCTCAGCAGACCAAACACAGAAGGTCCCAGTGCAGGTGGTGTAAGGGAGTTGCCAGCCAACCACAGGAAGCATGAAGAGGCTGTCCGGGCAGTCCTTATCCATAGCTGTAGGTAACGCAGCAGAGGCGTCAGGTGAGAAGGTGCAGCTGTTGTGCACCAAGCCTTACGCCACGTAAAGAAGAGAATAGGCACCGTCAGATCTGGGCTTCTGCATCCAGGGATCCAAACTGCATGAGCCTCAAGGCAGGGGCCTGCTTCTCTTCTCTTCTAAACCTGGAAATCCCCAGGCACACCTGCAGCACCAGGTAAATACACAATAGAAGTGACTGCATCTGAGGCCCTTCCCCATTGCTTCTCTCCATAACAGAGAAGGTCCAGCCCAGGTGACAGAGGATCAGCAGGAGGATCCAGGATAGGACAAGGGCTCAAATGAAAGCCCCGAGAAACTAAAGAGCATGCCTAAGAAGAGGGCAATAGCCTGGGAAGACACAGGAGTCAGCTGACCGAGTGTCGGGAGGAGAGCTGCTGCTCACAGAGCTGGGCCCTCATTCAGCAGCTGCCACTATCCGGCCGCCAGCTCTGCAGGCAGCAACGCAGACGTAGGGGTGGCATGGGATGGTATTGTCACCCTTACTGCTGTGCTGCTGCTGGCAGGGCGCTGCCCTCAGCGCTGGGTGCCTGGCCAACAGCCGCTGCTCTCCAACCACGCAGCTCTGAAGGCAGCACAGAAGTAAGGGTGGCAATACTGCAAGCCCCCTAAAATAACCTGGTGACCCCCCCGCAACTCCCTTTTGAGTCAGGACCCCCAATTTGAGAAACGCTGGTCTCCCACACACCAAAGACCAGATTTCACAGTCCGTGATGCATTTTTCATGGCCATGAATTTGGTAGGGCTCTAGCGTAACTAAGAGTCATGAGTCTAACTTAAGAAAGGGGACACAGAGTCAATATATCAGGAGCAGCTTCGTAGCAACAAGGCTCATTCACCTGTGGAGCCATCAGCCACCAAATGAGGCAGAGGGGCTCCTGGCATGGGCCAGTTAAAACACTGGCTAAAATACTGTCAGGCACAATCCTGCCCTGGACGCTGGGCCATAGAGGGGATGAGACCAAATGGGGCTTTTCTCAATCTAATTTCTATGATTGTGTAATTCAGTCAGACCTAGAGAACCGGCCCCAAAGGCCCAGCTAGGCCAGCTCCTGGGATTCTCCTCAGCTCAGGCCTCAGAGACCAGCCCCCGGGACTCTCCTCAGCCCAGGTGAAGTGGGCACCATATGAACATGGGGGCAGCCGATGTGCCGTCACTTTTTAAGGGGGGGTACTTTTTCCTTTTTTCTATAATAAATTCCCCCACTTTCTTTGGGAAAATAATCAAGGAAATTCTTCAGCCAGGCTCTAAATCTGAGCTCTAGTGGTCTTTGCCTTGGCGAGGTGGGATCTCCCTCTAGGACTCAGTGACCCATACTCTCACAATCCCCACACACCCCGCCTTTCCCTCCCTCCTCTCCCACCCACCAGGACTTTCGGTCAGTCGCAGTCCAAACCCGGGCAGCTGTGACTGAAAACAAAGCTATTTCACACACAATAACCTTCTGTCCATTCCCAGATGCTGACCGCTGCGGTGGACAGCGGCTAGGGCTGGAGCCATTGAAGGTCCGTGCCAGGCCCCTGCTGGCAGGAGACAATGTTGGCAGTGATGGAGAGTAGGTATTTCAAAAGGTTTTGTTTTCAGATGACCCGCAGAGCCAGTGTGACCCTTCACCCCGAACCCTACCCACCCATGCTCCACCGTCCCAATAGCAACTGGCCACATTCCTGACCTTGGGGGGGAAAAGTTTAAAAACTCTTAGTGAGGAAACAATAACAGTGTCATGGAATTGATTTAGGAGGGACTTTTTCCATCACAAAGGCGAAACAAAAGGGCTTGGAGCTGGGAAAGGGGCTCCGGCTCTCAGCTCAGGAAGGGAACTGAATTACTGTGTGATAGGAGACATCTTCCAGTGTGTGTGTGTGGGGCAGGGGGTGTTTGAATTCCACCTGTTAGTCCTCCTAGCTGCCTCTCCACTCACGCACATGCCTGGCACTGCCTGCCTGGGCTACATTTTAGTCTAAGGCCAATCTTCAGGCTCTCTAACCTTTAACTTGCTGCAGAATCACTCCCCAAAGCCAGGGAAGAAGCATGAAAATCCTCCTGCAGCTCATGTTTCAGGGCAGGGGAGAGAGGGAGCCAGGCGTGCTAAGTAGAAACCATGCAGCTGAAGCTGTGAGAGATTTCAGAGGCCTGGTCCAGAGCCCACATCATGGGACCCAGAGAAGCAGTGGTCTGGAGCTCCCAGGCTAGCTTGAGGGGGAGGGCCCATAGCACCAGCTGCGAAGTCTCCCTCAGGTAGAAGAAGCCTCCTTCACTGGAAGACAGTTGGCAAAGTCTCTCCCTCTCAGGAGGGACGAATTTGCCACAGTCCAATGTGGCATTTAAAAATCCCACTCAGGGCATTTTGCGGGGGCGGTTCGCTGGTTCAGACAGTGTCAGAGCAACGGCCCAGCCAGTAGCTGAAGCTCTGGGACTTTGTGTCCCTCCGGGCAGGGCTGAGATGAGGCCACTTCTCAAGGATGCTTTCCAGACCAGCCCATTCCCCAAGAGAGCCGCACCGTTGAGGGGAATTTGGCACAATCTGGGCTTTTTTGAGGGTCTCAGCTGTGAATGTCTCACCTCTAGAGTCCCTATGAAGGACGCGCTCTGGATCTGCTGGGATCTCAGGTCTATAGCGTCCGTCATTGCCCTGCCGACACACCAAGGCCACAACTCAGCCTCCCCTTGCTGGCTCACTGACTCGCTCCTCATGTGAATCTGCCTCCGTGAGGGCTGATCGCCTGGGGCTGCCGTCCCTCTGGGGAGATTGGGAAAGTGGGGAAGCCAGAGGGGGCTGAGGTAAGAAAAGCAGAAGGAGAGGGCAGCAAAAAGTAGCCCTGGATGGTTCTTTTCCATGTTGTTCAAGCTGCATTTTTAAGGGACAAATCCACCCGCCCTGCTCCCCAGCCTCACGTGGGCATGAAGGGTCCCACCTGCAGCAGGACTGGGGCCGTTCCAGCAGGTGGTGATGGGTGGGGTGAAGATTGTGTACATCCATACACCACAGAGCCCCGGTCCACAATCGCTCCTGGTGTGCTGCCACACAGCCAAGGGCTGAGGATGGAAAGCCACGGGCCACTCTCCCTGACACAGGGAGGGTGCTGATGGGGTGGAGCCCATTCCAGCTCTGAGACTGGAGCTGTAGGTGAGGAGCAGCTTCTCTGCTTCTTCATGGCCTGTGGAAGGGAAGGTCCCATTCCTCCTTGCGCCCCGCCCCAGGCCATTGCTACTGCCCATGCACTCAGACTGTACCTTGCAGAAGGATTTGGGGCTTTAGCGAAAGCTACATAATTCCTCTATCTGCCGGGTGAAAGGGAGGGCCAGTTTGAGGCTTGAACACTGAAATGGGCCCTCACGCCCTCTGTGTGCTTGTGGGAGCTTCACCCACCGTCAGCCACACTCCCACGGAGGGGTGTTTTGGGGCACAGGGCCTGCAAGTGCCAAGGGGAGAACACAGCTGGAGCAGAGATGGAAGAGCTGCGCACAGGCAGGACTTGGACTGAGTGGAAATGGGAAGGAGGGAAATTGCCCTTGTCGCAGTGCTCGTGCGCAGTGCAGTACATGACCTAGGGAGGTGACCAACATGGAAAGGGAGTTCTCTTGTGCCATACGCTGAGCCCTCGAGCGCTGGCTGTGGGGGCAGCAGGGTGGGTGGGGAGAGCGAATGTGGTCCCTTGTGGGGGAGGAGGGCAGGTGTGATCTGGGCAGACTTTGGGCGTGAGAATACACACTCATGGGGACACCCAAGAGGGAAACAAAGTGTGGGCCATGGAGCGTGTGGTAAAGACTGTGCGATCCTTGGGAACGTGAGCAGAGACATAGCCCTACGTGTTGGGGCTAAGAGGCTTATGGGCCTAATGGAGTCTTAAGGGCACTTCTGTTTTCTGCTTTAATGCCCACCAGCCGTCAGAGCTCAACAGGGTGGCTGCAGAGCCGTGGGAGGTGCGCACTCCCATCTCCTCTCACCCCTGGAAGGGAGAGAGCAGAACCAGCAAGGGAAGCCGAGTCTTCCACCTGGCAGAGCAGAGCGAAGGGCTTCCCACCCGGCTACTGGCTGGCCCTGCCACAGCTCCCCTGGTGTTGTGCCAGTCCCTGGGTCAAAACAAGGATGCAATATGGGGGAGGGGGAAATTACTTTCATTCTAGTGTGCGTTTCCTTGACATGTCACAAACTCGGGGCTGGCGCTCTAGGCTTTCCACAGGCCACACTCGTCCTTGACTCAGTGGGAGTTTGGGTTGAATCAGGCCTGTAGGTCATTGGAAAATCAACCACCCTGCCTGACTTTGGTACCTGCCAGTCCAGCACCATCCACGCAGCAACCCTGTTGCGACCAGAATTCTTTTGGAGCAGTGGCTGGCAGCAGGGATTCTTGGGTAATATTCAGACACAAGGCACTGCATTGTGGGATGGTGTGAGAAGGTCCAGCAGAGCTGGTGCAGCTGCAATGCTTATGTCTTCTTGGCAAGACTGGAGAACCTGCTGCAGGCTGCCCCAGACCTGAGCTAATGCCCTCATCCAGGGCCTACAGCCAATGCTGGTAAGATGCCTGGGGTGGTTGTTGCATGTGCGTGCAAGGTGCTGCATGCTCAGGTTGTTCCTAGCCAGGCTTTTCCACTTACTGCAGAGCAGCTCACAGAGGGTGTTTGCCTTTTGCTGTGGGGCAGCTCAAGGAGCTGGGTATGAAATCTCAGACACATGAGGGGGATGGAGTGTTGGCGCCAACCAAGGGGAAACAAGACATTTCTATTTGCTGCAGGTCAGTAGCAGAGAGAGTCAGGGGGGAGATTAAACAAAAGCAGCCTCCAAACACAGTCTGGGTCCAACCCTCATTCCCACAGGGATGGAGGGGAAAGAGGGGCTATCGCCTGAACACAACTGGGCAGAAACCGAGGCTCGGATCTGGCAATGCTCCACCCAGGCACATCCCTGTGCCCACAAGGAGCTCTTTGCAGAATCAGGGCTTCAGTAAGCCGCTCTGCTCTGGCCTCTCTGGATACAGGCCTCTGATGCTTCTCTCTCTGAGGCACTTTCTTGACTCATGGATACACCCCCAGAAGGGGCAGAAACGAAAAGCCCTTGATTCCCTGTTCTGGTGGGCTCATTCACAGCCCCAAAGAGGTGAACCCTCTCCCCCCGAAACACGCTCCTCAGTCATTGGGTTTTTAAAGAACAAACTGCCACTTGCCTCCTTCTGTGACCAGAGAGTCCACATGCTGGAGGAGAAAGAGTGACTCATCTGTGGGCGCCAATCAAAGGGGCTTTGTGAGATCCTTAACCCTTTGGCGTGCTGTGGAGGCATCAGCTCCCAGCACCACCAGTCACATGCCAGCACTGGGACTTGGGCCATCACAGTGATAGATAGATAGATAGGATTTTAATACTGAGGCACTTAAATTAAGGAGACACAGATGCAGCCAAGCAACATTAGGAGTGAAATTTAATCAAATATTTTACACATCAGAGAAGTGCTTTGATACCCTAATCCCCCTGCCCTCTCTCCAACCCCCCTCCAACAGCCAATCCATCCTGGGCCCAATCCATCCCCTGGTCTTAAGCCCTCTGATTTACTCCAGGGGGTGAATTTGAGCCTCCATCACATTTAGAAATCCAAGAAAATAGCTTCAGAAAACGTCCAACTTACTGAGAGTTCCTTAGCGTTCAGAGCCTGCATCTCCTGCCACGAGGACAGCGTTCCGGCGCTGATGGGCTTGGGGAATGAACGAAAGGCGTTTTAACAGGACAAATTTTTTTTTTTTTGCTTTTCTGGATGGATCGTCAGAGGGAAAGGCTGGAAACAAGTTCACTGGCTTTTTTTTTCCCCTTGTCCTATTTTTTTTCCTGGCAGCCTCTGGGCGGAAAGCAGCTGGCAAGGTGATGCTTTTTTGAAAAGGGGCACGGCTTGTGAAAGAAGCATTCACTACTCTGCGAGCCTGGGGAAAGTCAGTGTTTTAGCTTATCTCCAAAACAGGAGGATCAGTGCTGAAGGGGGGGAATAGAAGGCAGGGCTGGCAGTGAGATGTTCTGCCCACTCCTCAGAGCTGGGAATATTATTTTTATTTGAAACCAGGAGCCTAAAGTCAGGTGTAAGGGCGACTTTCAAAGCGTGCTGCGCTGTGTTTACTCAGAATCAAAACTAAAGCCAATGACATCATGTTTTTTTCCAGGATGAAATTTCATTTGCAGATGACTTCCTCTACAGACTGGAAGTATTCAGGCTCTGAAGCAAAGAGGAACAGAATTGCTCTGAAAGAGACATTACTGTCTATGCTAGCAAGAAAATAGGTTTCTTTTGCTAAAATGCGTTGTGTGGTTGTTTTATAAGTTGCCATCTATATTACTTGGGACTAGAAAGAGTGCCCCTCTCCAAGCATCTGAGAGAAAGGCAGAGCAGCTATAAATCAAACACTGGAATCTGTTATTTTGCCGTTTGAAGGAGCACATCCCAATCTTTAGACTAAACCAGCCGAAGTGAAAAGTTCTCTTTAAGAGGAGCACATTTTTCCACCTTGAAAATCTGTGAGGTTTGAATTCAATGGTGCGATTCTCTCCCCACCCCCCGGCAGCCTGTGAGGGTCCAGAACCTGGGTTCACTTCTTTTGACTCTTCCCTGTTAATTTTGTTTAGAAACTTGTCAGGTTGGTACATAAAAGAGGTGGAAAGATCAATCCACTCTTTTCAGCAGTGTGGGAAAAAGTATTTCACTAATCCATATTTATTGGTGTAAGAAACTGAATGGGGAGGGGGGGCTAGCCCCCAGTAGTTAGGAGCAAAGGACATAAGGGACAGTTTAAGGCTGCCCTTTTCATAGCGGGGTCACATGTCACCAAAATCTTTTGCTTTGTCTTTGGATTGGTTACATTTTGTTCTCTTTTTTTCAATTGGAGTTGCCAAGCAACTAGCTAAGTCCAGCCAAGATATTTTCTTTATTACAAGTGGAGCAGAAAGCAGCAAGGAGGAGAGAGATAAAAAAGGAAGAAGAAGAAGGAGAAGGAGAAGAAGAAGAGAAGTTTAGACAATTAACATTTATAGGATCACATAACTTCATTAACTCAGCCAGTATTATGAGGGGAGGGGGGGTGGAACATTACGAATTAAAGAACGTTAAAAAGAGGTTTGCAGCATCTGGGTTCTAAAACAATGCTCGGCTCCAGGCTACAACAATGGGTGAATCCCATTGCTTTGCAGCCTTCAAGGAAGAGATGGCTTTAATTTCCTAAAGACGCTCATCAGGATTCCAGAGACCATGTAAAACCATTTTAGGATTCCTGCAGGAATCTGTTAGCAAGTTGAGGGGCGGAGTTTTGGTTGGCGTTTTAACTTCTGATTTCTACCTTGAAAAAATGGTTTGTTTAATATGAAAACAGAAGGGAGCCAGAAGAATCATTTGGAATGAGAGCCCACTGGGGGATTTTCCAGCTGCTGAGGAATCAGACATCTTTTGAAAGGAGAGAGCAACGTTTTCCTTTTTTTTTTAATTTGGCGTTGGCTTTTTATTTTTCCTTTTGAACTTGTGACGCTGTTGACATGGCAGCTCCCACAAACTGAGACAGCTTAGAAATTGCTTTCAGCATGCTGTGGCTTTTAGAGGTGACTAGAGATTTCAGATGCCAAACTTGAGAAACTTTTTAAAAGCCTTATTTCCAGGAAGTGCTGAGCACCCACCCTCTGAAAATTAGCCCTCCTCCCCCCTTTAAGGTGTCTCTGGTTTGACACTCAAGGTCACTAATCACTTCTAAAAATCTTGGCCTCTGATTTTTGCTTACTACTAAGGTCATCACCAGTGATAATATCTGTTATCAAAGTAGAGCTCTCCTCTGGCACGCCTCGCCTACCCAGAACTCTCCCTGGAAGTCACTGAGAGGTTGCAGTGTCCAAGAATGCAGGATCAGGGCCCCTTTGGGATTGACCCTGCCACCACTGTGCCTAGCTTCAGAAGGGGTAACTAGGTTTCTGGCTTGCAGAGAAGTCTTTGTAATTAAAATCTAATGCCTAAAATCTTCAAAATTGGACTGGACAAAACACTGGGACCTGTTCTGTAGGGAGCAACCCTGCACTGGCAGTGTGATTCAGTGACCTCATGGCTCGTTTCCACTTCTAACTCCTATGTGTCTCTGGCTCCTGGGCCCAGCCCTGCCCTAAGCTATGCACACACCACTGCTGCCTGTCTCCACTCCCTTGGGGGGGATTCTGAGGCAGAATCTAGTCCCATGCTCGGAAGCCTGCCCGGGTGGTTGGAGCGTTTGCAATATCCCCACTCAGTCCAGCTTGCTGAGATGCTTTGCACAAACGTGTTCAAGTTTGCGTTTCTCTCTCTGCTCATTAACTGTTTGCTGCTCCCAGCAGAAGTACAGCTCCCAGACTTCGCTTGTGGGCTTTGAGCATCCATGGTCAGCATAAGGGCCTTGCTATTCTGTAAACAGCACATGAGGATAGTACTTAAATCTGGGCAATTGTATGGAATTTAAAAAAAAGGAGACAAATACAACTGTTGACTCTCTTTAGCAGAATATTTTAAGGTCAAATCTTTCTCCAGCCCTGGGCTTTTTCTCTCCTTCTGTTTGATCTTTTTCTTTCATCAGCCTGCAATCTACACAGCGATTATAAAAAAAATATTATTTCTTACTAGCCAGCAGTGCCCTTGCCACATGCAGGGCTTCATGCTATTAATTCATTGTATCTGCAGCCCCAAAATACACAGGAGGAAAGTTATTGCAGGACTTAAGGTTGTCGTAGTCACCAGTTTAATAGTGAATTTGGCATGTAAGAAAAAGTCCCCTAAACCTGGATCTAAAATGCTGCTGAACAATATATATACAGCTCAGCTTTTCTGTGTTGCTAAGGCCAAAGATAGAGCCACCCTGGGGGAAGATGACTGAAAAATATGCAGGTAGATCATAAAATGTTGGTTAGCTCTTTGAAAGAAATCAGGACAGCTAATTCTGTCTAAACCCCATTTCAGTGGCATTTAAAATCCCGAGAAGAAAAGTGGGAACAGCTATTCCTGAAGAGCTGCTTTGTTATTAATTAGTAGCAGTATGTTATGATGATGATTGCAATGTGTCCATTTTTCAACAGGGGTGAAGTTTGCCCAGCATTTGTTTTATGTGTGTGTTAATTTCATTTGATCAAAGGCAGGGGAGGGAACGGGATAGCTAAAGAAAAGGACTCCCAACATTGCAGAAAGTTCAGTCAGCAGCACGGATGGGGAGAAGTCTGCATAGGCGGAAGAGGCTGGGCAGGTTTGGAGCATGGCTGGAGGAGCTGTGAGATGCAGCACATCCAGCAGGCTTCTTGCCTCGCCGCTTAGCTGCTCACTTCGCCCCTCTGGTTGTTTGTTTGTTTCGCTTCTGCATGTGTTTGCTGGCTGCGATCTCTCGGCCCACCCTCCCTGAAACCCCCTTCGGCAGCTTCCCGGGAGCAGCAAACGGTGCTGCCCTGTTCTCTCTCGAGGAAGGCTATTGCAGCTGTTATGCTTAAAAGTCAATAATATTCATTAGCGGGAAACAATGAGCATTATTTATCTGTTTTCATCGCAGCGCTCCATGGAGGGGGGAGCGGGGAGTGGACCCTTTTAACACTTTCACTGCAGAAAAAGGGGACGGGGGGCCGCTAGCCGCTCGGGAATGCCATGAAAATGAGGACCCCGGGGCAGGGATGCTGTCTGGGGGCGGAAGGGCCGGGGAGCTGCCTTGGAGGCGGGGGGGTCCCTTCACAAAACCGGAGTGAATGGAAACTCGCACACACGGTGAACGGTTCCGTTAGGAGCGGATGATCTTGCACGAGCTCTTTATGTTACACATTTTCCACCATTCCTTAGACCCAAGATTTCACCACCCCAGGAGACTAGACAGATAGACAGATAGATAGATAGATAGATAGATAGATAGATAGATAGATAGATAGATAGATAGAGGGGGTGTATGGGGAAAGCTAGATAGATAGAGGGGGTGTCTGGGGATAGACAGATAGATAGATAGATAGATAGACAGAGGGGGTGTCTGTGGATAGATAGATAGATAGATGTATGGGGATAGCTAGATAGATAGAGGGGGTGTCTGGGGATAGATAGATAGATAGATAGAGGGGGTGTATGGGGATAGATAGATAGATAGGTAGATAGATAGAGGGGGTGTCTGGGGATAGATAGATAGATAGATAGATAGATAGATAGATAGATAGATAGATAGATAGATAGATAGATAGAGGGGGTGTCTGGGGATAGATAGATAGATAGATAGATAGATAGATAGATAGATAGATAGATAGATAGATAGATAGATAGATAGATAGATAGGGTGTATGGGGATAGACAGACAGACAGACAGTGATTCTATTCTAAGAGCTAAACAGCCACCAACTGCTCCAAATACCCCATTTCTCTCCAGCCACGAGACCTGCAGGTCTCTCCCCGGGCTGTTAAGGGCAGTACCGGGGTGAGGAAGGGAGTGAGGAGAGGGGGGTTTGCTGAGCAGACTTCAGAGTATCTGCAAAAACACAACACCGCCCCCCCCACCAAAAAAAAAGACAAAAAGAAAAGAAAAAGCCCCCCCGCCATCCGAGCGCACCGCTTCAGGAATAACCAGCCCGCCCGGTGCAAACCCAGCCGCGCCGCTGGCCGGAGCCGGGAAAGGAAAAGGATCCGAGCGCTGTGAAATTCACCGGAGAACGGGCCGGGGGAGCCGCAGCTCTGCACACTTATTAGGGCGGTGAGAGCTCTCGGGCCGCTCCGCGGGAGGCTTCGCCCGGCCAGAGCCAGCGGGAGGGGGGGGCTCAGGCCAGGAGCCGGCCAGAGCCAGCGGGGGGGGGGGGGGGGCCTCAGGCCCGGAGCCGGCCCGAGCCCGCGGGGGGGGGGGGGAGCTCAGGCACAGGCGGCTTCGCTCCTGCAAAAAAAAAAAAAAGGCGGAGGGCGGCTCGGCCCTGCGCGCGCGGTCGCCCGTTCGGGGCGCTGTGCCTTTAAGAGCTGGCTGGCTCCAGGTTGCAGCTGCTGTTTCTGTGCTATGGAGACAGTGGAGATTCATTACTCCTAAAACACAATGGGCATTTATCACCCTGTGGTGTTATTCAAATCCAGTACCAATTGAAGGCCATCCCCATTCTTTCCTTGCCTCCTCTGCAACCCGTTTATTGTTGTGGGCTTCGACTAAAAACCCTTCAGGACCCCAGGGCAGCCTCCAGAGCCTTCTGCAATGTGCTCATCGCGGCAAGCCCCGGGCAGGAGGACAGGCTCCACCGCGGGCACCCGCAGCAACGGAGCCAGGAGCCCTGGCGGATTTTGGAAGCGCTTGGGTGGGAAGGATACAACATGGAGAAAGAGAGAGTCGCAGCCGGTGGACGCGAGCAACAGACTTTTAACAACAAAAATGGGAAAAGCTGAAATCTCTCCCCCGCAGCAAAAAGGAAAAAAAAAAAGTCACTTGGGGGATGTTTGTGTGGAGCCGCAGGCGCAGGTATTGGCGAGCACGGTGTGTGGATGTGCATGCCTCTTCTGCATGACTTGAGCAAATCGGGGTTAACAGGTGCAGAACAAATAGATCTGGGGCTGAGGTTCCAAACACATGCTCGAAACAGACTCTTGTCTTTGGGGGAACCCCTGCACTTCGGCTGGGTTTGATTTTTTAACCAGTTAATAAAATCATAGTTATCAATAGACCTTATATAGCTACAAAACTGTCTGCAACTATGTATAGTTATAGATCTATGGAACTGTATATAAATGGGGTCTTTCAATATTTTTCCATTATGTCCCTATAAATCTGTGCATGTATATATTTTATTATAAATACTCTCTCTTTACCTATAGGAAAAATCACTGAAACAGTTTATATATATATATATTATATATCTATAGCTATGGAATTATATATATAATTCCATAGCTATAGATAGCTATATATCAGATTATCCTCTAAAACTACAATTATATATAATGTACTGTGTCAATCGTTTTCCATGTAATAGATTATGTTACATGGAAAGAGATATTACTTATAATCGATATCTCTGTTTTGTTTGTTATGTTGAATTGTGTGTGTGTGTGTATATATATAGAGAGAGAGCGCGTTTCAATCGTTTCCCCATATAGTAGTTAGAGAGCTATTTATCCGATTATATAATCTGCCTCTGTGTAACATACCGTAGCTATGTATATGGGAAAAGCTAGGGAAACACACACACACGTGTGTGAATATGTATATGAAAATATTGAACCGCCTCAAAGATGCATGATCAATTTCCAAGTGGAATTAGAAAGCCAACAATTTAAAGACAGAAAACTGAAACCAGTGTACTCTGTTTGCACAGGTGCTGATGCTGATATTTATAAATAAGCAAACGGTACATAATCTGAGAGGGAACCCGGAGAAGCAGATTCGTGTTGGTTTGAAATGTTGGGGTTTAAGCCTGATGCGTTATTTTCTAACTAAAGAGGGAAAATGTTCTTGACTTAGCGAAGAAGCTGCATTTGGAGGGAAGGATTGTTACTGGTGAGAATCCGATTTGGATTCTTCCCCCCCGTTATACATCTGCAGATCTTTATGAAGAGATTTTAAAATACGCGGATTTCAAAAACAGGCTGTTGGAAATTATTGATTTTTGTCCAAAGAGGGGGAATTCGATTCGATCTGATAGATGGAATAAGGAGAAAATCGCAAGCTTGTTCTCAGATTGTCGGGTTTGTGTAGAGGGAAGGGGCCATCCCTATACAAACTTGCCATCAAAGGCTGAGTTCCTTTCTTCTTATTATTACAGGTAATTCACCTCTGCACTTACACACACACACACACACACAAAGAGAGAAATTTACAGACAGTAACCGTTCAAATTCCCCTCTACATTTTGTTCACCAATTATTTATAAAAAATAACATAAAAATACCCCTTTCTTGATTCAGATGCTCGATCAGGAATGTAGCACCGTATATTTTCTAGGGAATTAAATCATTTGGGGTGAGAGGATGACATGAAATCTCTCAAATCAAAACAGGGACCAGACGCTTTACAGCTATGATCGGAAACTTGTGCAGGGTGAAGGGAGAGTGTTACCTCCATGTTACACCTGCCTCTAAAGGAATTGAAATACGGGGCCGCTGACGCGAGTGTTTTGGAGAAGGCTCGGTGCGTGGAGGTGCCCGGGGTGGGGGAGGACGTCGGGGGCTGCATGTGTGTGTGTGTTTGTGTTTTCTAGGAACCAGCCCGGATTTTCCTGGAAGATGCTTTGCCGAGCCTGGAATGCAGGAATCTCTGCTCCTGATTGTCCAAACGCAATTCTTGTGCAATGGAAACATACGAACCAAGAATTGTGTCTGGACATCTGTGGCAGAGATTTCACCTTCATCGCTTCGGTTTAGGGAGTTGATTTGAGGCAAAAAAAAATCCCTTCATTCCCTGGACCCTGTGTGCAGCAAGGTAATAAATATTCGTAACTGACAACAGCTAAAACCCCTCATCTCGGAGGGATCTCCACAGGTCTCTATACTCAGCGGTTGTAGATCTAAATATGTTTTTTTTAAAATAATTCCCTGTGTTTAGCTCCAACAAATATTTCAGTTCTAATGCGTCAGATAGTTGCTACTCAAAGACTAACGCTGTTGCTCAGAGAGATTTTGTTCTTTGAAACGAATAACACGTTTAACAGCTGAGAATATTGTGTGTAGATACTGAATTCTAACCTAGCTCGCTGGGTTTAAACCATCGAAGATTTTAATAAAACAAATTCAGTTTAAACTTTCAACGGGTTTTCTTTTGATCTGCTTTAAAATCAAAACGGCTGAAGGAGGGAAAGGCCATTTTAAAACGTTTTTCAAAGCTTTTCTGGCTTAAAAAAAACCCCAAGCCTGGTGTAGTTATTTTACTCATCTGAAATTGTCTGGGGAAAAAATCGACATAAATAAAAATAGCGGTAAAAAGATGAAGGAATAAAACGTTTTGATCATAATCAGAATTATGGGTAAAGTTGACTTTCCCAGTAAACCAGATTCAATAGATCTGATCCAAAGGGTGTCTAAAAACCGAACCCTCTTCTGGAGAATTGCTTAAAACAACCAAACCCACTAGCCACTGCGAGCTTTAATTTCCTCGTCGCTGCGAGTCGATCGCTGGGGAACCCCCCGGCTAACCACTCATTTGTTCGCAGTGGGGTTTTGATCGGGCCGAGGGAAAGCCGCCACTGTCTGAGAAGTCTCTAAAGTGGGGGTGATCGAATGACACCAGCGTCCGGGCCGCCCTCGCTCCGGTTTTGTGCCGATGTGCTGGGAGGAGGGAGCTGTGTGATTCCAGCCACTGGGGGAAGCCCTCGGAGGCCCTTGCTGCCAGGGGTGTCCAGTCCCCATCTCCTGCCCGATCGCCCCGCTGCTAGGGGGGAGCCCAGCGCTGGCGAAGCCGGGGGATTTCCGTCTGCTCGTCCATTCTCCGGGGCGGGGGGGCGCACAGCCTTGCACGCACCAAAGGGGAACGGTTTCCCTCGCCGCTGTGCTCGGCGCTGTCGGGCGTTGGGTCCAGGTTCCCTCGGACCCGACCCCCCCCCCTTGCTGAATCGCCGCCGCCCCCACCCTGTGTTTCGAAAGGCGAGGGCGAGGATCAGTCCCCGCTGGAAAGTTTCTCCGCTACCATCTCGGGATCGGAGCCAGGGATCTCCCCCCCCCCGCCCCCAGTGCAGAAGCACGTGTGGAAAAACCAGCCAACCCCGCCCCCAAAGCGCGAGCTCCATTTTAGGGGGTGCGCGTGTGGCCCCCCCCGCCCCGGCTGAGCTGCGTGGGAGGGAGGGAGGGCGAGGTTGAGAGAGGCCAGGGCCGGAGCCGCGGCTGGCACCGCCCCGGGGGCACCTTGGCCGGGTGGGGGAAGCTGCAGCGGGGGGGGGGAGCGCCCCGAGAGATGCCAGCTCCGGGCCCAAGCAGGAGGCTCCTTTGAACCCACGCGCCCCCTCCCCGCAGCGCAGTCACCCCCCACCCGCGCAGAGGGACCCTGCCCCCCGCCGAGGGGTTCCCAGACCCCCCATGCCCATGCAGTCTGCCCGGCTGCTGCCTGCGTCTTATGCCACCCAGATCCGCCCGCAGCCGGCGCGACCCCGGCCCCTGCGGCTGCAGCAAGGAAGCGGAGCGGCCAGCCGGCCCTCGGCCTTGCGGCAGGCTGAGGCGGGGGGCGGCCCCCCTCTGCCCCGCAGCCCCTGGAGACCCGAGGCCAGGAAGGCCCGGGGCTGGGCTCCGAGCCCAGCAGGCCGAGCTCGGCCCCCTCCCTCCCGGAGGGGCACTGGTAAAGCCGAGCTCGGCCCGGCCTTGCAGCCGCCCCCGGAGCTCGGCGCTGCAGCGCCCTTTGCTACCTGCGCCAGGGAGCGACCAGCCCCTAGCAGCAGCCGCCAGCTCGGGCTACGCTGGGGGAAGCCCGCGCTGCAGGACCCGGCCATTGGCTGCTGCTAACAGCAGGGAGAGGGGAGGCTGGGAATAGAGCCTGCAGCATGGGGAACAGCAGAGGATTCCTGGGCCCCTGGCCCAGGCTCTCTCCGGTTGCCAAGCCAGGTAGGGAGAAGGGAAGGAGGAACTGGGGAGAACAGCAGGGCGGCTGCAGTGTCTGAAATCATCCATCCAATGGCACCCAGGCAGCAGCCCACAGCAAACCACCCCCTATGATTTAACGAGCAAAGCAGCAGCCTCCTAAAGCTTATGACTGCTAGGGCAACCCAGGACCCACCAGAGGAACAACGTAGGGAAAGACAAGCAACTTTTCACCAAGAATCCAGGCGGGACAGAGCTTGAGGCAAAGAATTAAACAGGCCTGTGGCTCAGGAACTTCTGCTGTGAGAGGAACTGGCCACAGCATCTCCTACTCCTCGCCCTGGCATTTTTAGCTTTTCTTGCACTGATGGGCAGTTTTTATTGCCTCTGGACTAATGCTTCTGGCTCGGCTGCACTTTTACTATTAAGGCAAGTAAGATTTCCCAGTGAAGAAACTCCTCCTATGGTAAGCAACCAAAAGGACGATCCAGAGAAAACCGCTCTAAAGCCCAATACAGCTTAGGGCAGGAAAGGGCTCGGATGCAGGACTTCACCCATCTCCTTCCATCTCCACCTCACCCTTCACTATTCTCAGCCCATGCCTAGATTGATCTAGAATCCTTAGGTTTTGTTTGTCCCCTTCCTCGCAGCAGTTTCACTCAGTGAAATTAATGACAGGTAAATTCAGAACAAATCAAAGCCTTTGGCCTGTGTAATTCACAGCTGCAGCATGGCAGAGTCAAGGGCTGCAGCTGGATTTGACAGAGGCTGATGACTAATTTTATTACCCATAATGCTCAGCACTCTTCACCTTGAAAGCACTTCAGAAACATTAACAAGTTAATCAACATAATTCATAGTGGTTTTAGTTATGCATCCTAGGACATGGTAAACATCTCTTGGCATAAACCCATTGCTAGAGAGGTCAAACAGGAGAGTGTCTCCCCACTCCCTTCCCACCATACAGAATGCAAATTTGTTAGGTGCAGCATCCTGAAGGATTAATGTATTGGCCACATACATTGCCAGTGTCAGGGTACCGCATGTGTAAGACCAATGGTCTGGTGCAAGCAACATGACTGTTGCTGTGTTTCTATCTCAGCTACTAAATAGCAGAGACCCAAGATAGGAAGAGTAGGTAACGGTGCAGGTGACAAGTATTTGAAAGAGTTGTGCAATACCTGATTGTATTACATGTGGCTGTAATCAGTCTACAGTCCTGATGGAGGTGCACTGGCAGAGAAATGTGGGAGCAGGACTGGAAGAGGAGGGGTGGGGGTAGACTGGTAGGCAAAAGGACCAAGGACGATCGCTAGAGTGATATAGATGGAGGAAGCTTGCTCAACATATTCCAAACCTTGGTTCACGCCACTGGTATCAGCGCCTCAGTTTTATTTACAGGAATCTCATCTTTTGCCCCTCCTGTACTTCGACTATGGCCTGGTTAGCAGCACAGAGGAGGAGGTTGACTGACACCAATTTCCCTTAAAATACAGACTGGCCTAAACAACATCCTTAGTTTGTTAAATACAAACCTCCACTTCAGCCATAGCAATAACAGGACTTTCTCAGTAGGTAAACAATGATGGGAAGTCTCACCTTCCTTTTGGGAATCTGGGGGGGAAGGGTTTAAAAGACGCATACTATTTGATTTTGCAGCATTTTCATTACTGTTTTCTGTATGTTCCAGCCCCTCTACCCTTAGAGTGCTCATCAAAAAAAGCTGCAGAAAAGCTGGTGCATACCTGCTCTGCAGCAGTTCTGGGCTCCACATCTCTGATGCTGAAAACCACATTCAATGCAGTTCTTCCACTTCCCATCTCAGAAATAATGTGATTCACTGCACCAGATTTTATAGGCAGAGGGCCTGCTTCTCTACTGCCTCACGTGTAATGTAGTTATTTGCACTTAGGTGGGTGCTCCAGTCTCATCTGCCAGTGTTTTACACTCCTTTGCTCAGGTGTAAGTAGGGTGACCCGACAGCAAATGTGAAAAATCAAGATGGGGTGGAAGGGTAATAGGAGCCTAAAAATCAGGACAGCTGGTCACCCTAGGTGTAAAGTAAGTGTAAAACAGTAGGAAATCAGAATGATGTTTCACACCCACTTTGCACAGATGTAAACAGTGACAAGCTGCAGGTGAGGGGAGAGTCAGGCCCTAAAAGGTGTCTACACTGCAATTAAAAGCCCACAGCTGCACCAGACCAGCTGAGTTGGGTTGGTGAGGCTCAGGGTACAGGGCTGTTTAACTGCAGTGTAGATGTCCAGGCTGAGGCTGCAGCTCGAGCACTGGGACCCTCCCACCTCCCTGGGAACTAGAGCCTGAACATCGATACCACCATTAAACAGCCCCTTAACCCAAGCCAGCTGGCATGGGCCAGGCTGCAGGTTTTTAATTGCAGTGTAGACACACTACGTGTATGTTGCTGCCCACCCTCCACCTCACGTGAAGACACAGCTAAAAACCTCTGTTCCTTTTTTCCTGTATTTCATATTTCCTCTTGTCTGCTAATGCTGCAAGGCACTTTGGGATACAGTTCATATGAAAGACACTCCACCAAATAAGTGTCCCATTGAAAGAAACACGGCTATCGCAGCCAAGGCAAAGTCCGTCCATCCTTGCCCTGAAGCGTAGCCGCAATTCCCTCAGATCATCTTTCTCCAGGAAAAAGGCAGCTCCCCCTCCCCCATACTTAGAGAAACTAATTTTCAGCACCTAGTGCAGGAGCCCTTACCTCATGGACCCCTGGGTGCATCAAGTGACCCAATGCAGCAGGTGCTCTCCCATCACCTATGCACCTGGGATTGCAGCCAGGAGAGGTTAAGGTAGAACCAAAAGATGGAAGTGCAGGCTAGGCCAGTCACTGGCATGGGCTTTATTTGTAAACCTAACGACGGTGTAAGTGATTTGCCATGGCTCGTAAGCGAGGCACAGACAGTTCAAAAAGACATCAGGGTTCGCCCCCAGTGTTTTTGTTTTATGTCCTTATGAATTCCAAGAGCTCAACCACCATGCAACGTTGAGATGAAAACCACGTTATCCTGGTCCTGGAGTTTATAATCCAGCTCGCCCTGCAGGTCAAGAAAGAACGAGAAATGGTTTAATAGGCATTTCCAAACAGAGACTGCAAAAGAAGAATGTCTCCTAACAGATGCCAGAGCACTAGGGACTACAGAGGGGGAAGACCGAGGTTTTCTCCTAAGAAAGGCGAGGTGGAGAGACAGGAGAGGGAGCTCTCAGACATTCACTGTTGTGGGGAAGTACCACTTTCAGAAGTGACTAATTATATCTGCAGACTAGTTAGTGACTATTTATGGTGGGCCTGTGATGGTGGCCTGAGAGAGGAAGACATTAGTCTGGTGGCCTAGGCCACGTCTGCACTAAAAAGTTAAGCTGACCCAGCTACGATGCTCTGGGGCATGAAAAATCCACACTCCTGAGTGACATAGTTAAGCCAACCTAACCCATGGTCTAGACAGCACTAGGTGGACAGAAGAATTCTTCCTCGCTTGAAGTGTAGACATAATCCTAGTGTAGCAAAAACCCCAAGGGCCAGCTCTGCTTGTTCTACCTCAGCATTCTCCTTTGGTTTGATCTTAGGCAAAACATGCAGTCCTCACCTCCCAAGCACTCACCTTATTATAATCACTGGCTCTCACAATTGCCCAAGGCTGTGAAGCAATGTTGGTGCCCCACTAAGCAAGTGGTTATCTCAAGCATGGATGAGACATCCACTCAGTTCCCAGAGGAGTGAAGGCCACAACTGAAGGTCAGGGAGTGTGGGTGATCTTCTGGGGGACTGAATGGTGGTTGAGCCTCAGCAGGTTCGATAAAGGCTCCAGGCTTTAGAACAGCCAGTGAACAACACATGGAGGAACTCCTCTCTCCCCTCGCCCGCTACTAGATGCTTAGCTTGGGGCAAGCATCTAGAATAGCTTCCCAAGAACAGCCACAGATCAGAGAGAGCAACAAAGAAAATCAAACTGAAGTAGTACTGACCATTAGTTCCCAGTCTGCATCATTGATGAGCACCAAAATTCCTGGCCGCCTGCAGAACACAGAAGTTGTCAGGAACTAGGATTGCTAAAAGCTGCAAAGAGTTAGCACTGCTGGCTGTTAAAAAGCAGATCACAGGCAGGCTGGTCTGTAAAGCCGATGCAAAAAGGGAATCATAGCACAGAGGTGGAAATAGGGACAGACAGTGCCCTTTCTACATCAAATAAAGGGGAAACGTGATTGATCCCAGAGCTCGTTTGAAATCAAAAGACACCATTCATGAGAAGCTCTGAGATGACTCCATTTCAATACAACATAGAAAAGCCAGGTAATTAAAACCTGTGCACTGCAATCGAGTGCAGAGAGATCAATTCAGAGCTAAGGAAAGCAATTGTAGTGCCCCTGCTAAAGGTTGTAAACACCCAGGATCAACTCAGAGCTCCTGATTAGAGGCAAAGGGATTCCCCTGCTTTGATCTTCAGTGTCCTGCAATTGTCTCTCCTGCTACCAGGGGACCTGGCACACGCTTCAGCTCACAGAGACCTGTGAGGAATGTTAAACACCCCAACCTCCACTCTGCAGCTGGGAGTTGCCTGCACAGCACATTGTGCTCCATTTCTTCTGGCCTTTTTCAATGAGATTGGCCCCATTTTAAAAATAAAATCATTTCCCAGCAGATCTATTTGTTGGTGCTTCTTGGAGTGACTGATCCAGGCCCAGTGATGTGAACAGAGACTGCGCTGTGCAGCACAGACACACAGCTGGAACAGGGGGATGGGTCTACTTGCTAAAACCTCAACCCTGCAATCCACACACAATGCTAGTACTGGAGGTGACAGGCAATGGAAAGAGGCCATGAGTGCTGGGGGACCTCGTGCCGTGTGGGTCGGGAGGAGACAGACATTTTGTGGAATTGGGTTGGGTTTAGGTTCAGAAGGAGCTGGAGTTCTCACAGTCAGACCTGTGAAAGAGCAGACACATTGCTCCCCAATCTGGATAATTCTCTAGAATATCAACCCACCTCCCTCCACCACAGTAGTACTTTGAACTTGCATAGTCCGTGTCATTCAAGGAAACCAATGCCCTTTACAAAGAGAGCCGCACATCCCTCCCATGGGGAAGTATTTATCCCCATTGTACAGATGGGAATAATGAGGCACAGAGAAGCTAAGTGATCTGCCTTTGGTCATACAGCAAGACCATTGAGCTGACCGTTTTTCCCTATTCCAGTCTATGGGGTATCCTCTTCCAGGTCATTCCTTCTAGCATATGCCATATTTCAACTGATATAAAACTTTCTTCCCGCCACCAGCAACAACATATATGCCCTCTGCACTGGGACTTGCAGACAGGGAAACATGAACAACATCTTTTACATCTGTACTTACACGGTGTCCCCCTGAATAAATAATTCTGGTCTCTCTTTTAATAGATTCTGTTTGATCCACTTTAGCAGGTTTCTGATGTCCCCTGAAAGGAGAGAGAATGACAGTTTATAGACTAGCTTCCTTACCAGCACCAAATATCCAGAGGTGGGCAAACTACGACCTGCAGGACACATGTGGCCCGCAGGCCTGTCCTGCCCAGCCCTTGAGCTCCCGGCCAGGGAGGCTGTCCCCACTCCCCCACAGTTATGCCGCCGCACGGGCAGCGCTCTGGGTGGTGGGATTGCATGCTCCTGCCGAGCAGCGTGGCTGCCAGACATGCTGCTCTGAGTGGCATGGTAAGGGGGCCAGGGAGTGGATAAGGGGCAGGAGGTCCCAGGGGGCAGTCAGGGGACAGGGGCGGTTGGATAGGCGTAGGGTCCCAGGGGGCGGTCAGGGGCGGTTGGATGGGGCGGAGGTTCTGGGGGACGGGGCGCTTGGATAGGTGTGGGGTCCCAGGGGGCCTGTCAGAGGGCAGGGTCCACACCTCTGGGTCAGGGCAGTCAGGGGCCTGGGAGCAGGGGGGTTGGATGGGGGTGAGGTCCCAGGGTCAATTAGGGGCATGGGGTCCTGGGAGGGGACAAGGAGCGGTGGGGGGTTGGATGGGTCAGGGGTTCTGAGGGGGGCAGTCAGGGGATGGGAAGTGGGAAGGGTCGGATAGGGAGCAGGGGCCAGGCTGTTTGGGGCGGCACAGCCTTCCCTACCCGGCCCTCCATACCGTTTTGCAACCCCGATGTGGCCCTCGGATCAAAAAGTTTGCCCACCCCTGAAATATCCACTTCTGTTTCACAGGAGTTCAATCACCAGGGCACCAGCCTTCACTCCCCAGTTAGAGATGCTATGCTCATCCTGGGACAAGGTGCAATGATGGGAACAGTGCTCCAGTCACTCTGTCTGGTCACAAGATGTAAGCAAGGGAATAAGAGAAGGGATCCTCAAGAACCCACCCCGGTCAGCATGCACCAGGAAGAGGCATCTCCTTTGTTAGGAGGCACACACCATGCACCCCGCACCCCCATATACAGAGTTGGCTGGATGTGCATACCTGACCACGGAAAATGCAAAAAGCCTCCACAGTTAATGGAACAGGAATCAAACATTTAAATTGCAAAACTGAAAATGTTTAGAATTAAAACAATACAAGCGTGAAGACGAGGAATTCAGTAGTCTCAGTGAGGATTACACATGAAGCTAAAAGTTTGAAGCTTCTAGTGTTGGCTGTCTGAAACAAGTACTAAAATGGATTGAAATATGGTGAAAGTGTCTCTTTCCCCTCCCCTCACAAAATGGCAGCATAAACTCAAAAGTGGCTGAACCGATTTCACTTGAGTCCCCTAAAACCATTCACCTTTGGGCTGCAACAGGCATGGATGGATACTTGCATGGCCTATAAGAATTTGTTCAAGAAACTGAAGTGGGTTAGAATGTAACCCTCCTTGGAACAGTCACTTTGATAGACACATGCAGGATGCAAACAGAGGATTATATTTGTAAGTGTCCGCTTATTTTGGGTGTCTCAGTTTTTGGGCATCCCAACATGAGACATCAACTTCCTGGGGCTGGCTTCGTGTTGGTTAGTTTTTGAAGTGCAGAACACCCACTATGGCACCAGAGCTCAGTGGGAGATGTGAGCATTTGCCACCTCTGAAAGCCAGGCAGGCACTTTTGAAGGTTTATACTTTTGAAAACGTAATCCCATAAGACACAGGCAAACATTCATGAATATATAGACACATGCAAAAACAGACATGTTGGAGGTAGCCGTAGTTCCATTCAAGCCCTTTATAATCTCCTTTAGCATCACACCTTCAGCTCGGACCCTCTGCTCCCCCACCACGTCCCCAAACACATGCTTTGTTTGATAGCTTCTTTATTAAAGCTCAGCCTTTATCTTTCTATTTCAGTAGGTGACAGGAAGGATTTGTCTTCATGTAAAAGGAGGAGGAGACACTGGTCGCAGGTTTTTATAGTAACAGTTTTACTTTGTGAGGCAAAAACAATTTCTTTAGCGATAGCATCAGTTAATTTCCTATTGGAGAGGTGAGAAGCGTCAGAGGGAGAGAATAATCCATTACAGGGTTTGGAGAAGCTGACAAATTACAATGTGGCATTCTCCTGCATTTGCCTCTATATTTCACTATTCCACAGTCCACTTCATCATTCTGAATCTACAATCAGTTGTTCTCCCAGGGCTCCTTTTAAGAACCTTCTGAAAGCCCCAAAAGAGCTTTATTTGTTTCAAAGGCACAAGGAAGTGTTCCCAGTGCACAAATCCACCTATCAGATATTCGGGCTTGAACCCCCTCTAGCCGTATCAGAGGGAACAACGGGATGTATTTGCACATCTCTGTGTGTTGTAAACGGCTCCTAGTCACTGTAAATATTTTCACAACCTCTTTTACAGGCTGAGCTAAAAAACTATTTTTGGTGCAGTTGTCGCATGACTGATCCATGGAATAAATACCCTTGTAATGGGGTGACTCAGTCTTTGCACTGTGTCAGCACATTGTGTTGTGCTGTCAGGGAAGCTCCCTGGAACAGAGCTTTGTTTCTTTAGACTAAACCTACACAAAGGTAGGTGCTTTCTTTAACTGGTCACATCTGTGACTCTCCCCACATGAAGAGTAAACTCTGCACAGCTGTAAACAGGTGTAAGTCAGTTACAGTGAATGGAGATACACCTTCCCAGGAGAAAAAAAATCCCCATCTGTGTCTCCTCTAGGACTCCTTCCATGTTTTCCTCTTTCACACATCCTCTATGGCCCTGTGTTGCTGGCTTCCTCTAAAGCAGTGGGACCAATGTATTCTAGGCAGCCAGAGGGGACTGCCTAGAGGATGATGCCAAGCAATGCTGCCTCCCAAAACTGGACAGTTTCTGTCCTGAAGGGAAGATCTGTCCCATGGCGGCAGATTGCACTGCACACTGGATCCTCACCTACAGTCAGAACAGGGATTTCTTTTTAACTAAATATCGTTTAGAGAAGTTTAGTTTAGCGGCATGGAATATACTATCCTCCAAGGTGATCACTTCCTTGGAGACAGCGAGCAACAGACAGAAGGCATAAGGGGCTGGTCGGTCAGTCAGCCACCAGAACAAGAGCAAACTATGTCAACCTTCACCGAAAAACGCTGCTGCAGTGTACAGCCCTCAGGAGCTCACACCCAAACTGCTTTTGCTCTCCATCACTAGGAAATGACCGCTAGGGAATGAGAATGAAACATCCCTACAGGAGGAGGAAGAGTGCAAAAGGGAAAACCATCCCCACCACAGCAACACTATGAAGGGTCATATCCTTGTGAGCAATGCACTTGCATGAGGGCACAAAACAATGAGGTGGATGATATATGATTCTGCTTTGATAGAGTAAACCGCCTGCTCCTCTGGGGCCCTTCAAGATAGATCATTTAAAACACAAGCACACAGTACCAGGGTTGGCAATTTCCCAGGAAACACTAATTTAAGACAGGGCACTGGTAAATACTGGCTTAAACCTGGTTTAAAATGGGAAACTGAGAAAAACAATTGCATCAGCATCCAGCAAGTTCAGCAAAGCACAGAATGGATCTTCGTACTTTGGCTACAGGCATTCAAATCTACTACATCACAGCTGGTCTTCTGCTACAGAATGCTGCCTGGCCAAAGGGACTGGTAATCTGCAACTCTGCATGTCTTCAACTGCCTAACGCTTCAAGCCTACAACTCTGCATTATTGTTGTTTTCACAGAATACATTTTTTGACTTGTATTCATACAATATTGAAAACTGAACTATGAAGCATGACACGTATAACTTCCTTGAGACAATACCAAACCAAAATGTACAGACATTCTGATGTTCAGTATTGGAATTACATATTATGTCCACTGCAATTTTACTTTTTATTTGTACAACCCTAAATTAATCTATGAATCTACTGCCTTTTGGAACCACAATTTGAATATGCAATTAAACCTAAACCTAAGTGTATGTATTGTACATTAGTTTTTAAAATAGAAAATTGCTTAAACTGGGACAAATTAGTTTTTTCCAGGGCAGTAAAAACCAAGGTTTTACCTGGTAAAGACCACACCATCCCTGCACTGCACCAGCTGGACAGATGATAGCCACCCAGAAGAAGCTTGCAATGTGGTGTGGCTGGCTTATTTCGAGACTGTCTCGGATGATTTTTTCTCCCTCCTTCCATAATAAATACATTATTTTCAGCCCCATCTGTGTCTGCAGTTACAGAGCCCAGACAACTCGCACCCACACACAGAAGAACACTCACCCTTAACACACACCAACACCTCCCCCAGAAGTCTCACACATGTGCACAGGAGAATTATACAATCTGGAGAAATTAATGCAACCCCATGCTCTGAGTGTCCAGAGCCTCTGTTTGGCAGAAACTGGGAGCGGACAGGGGATGGATCACTTGATGATTCCCTGTTCTGTTCATTCCCTCTGAAGCACCTGGCATTAGCTACTGTTGGAAGACAGGATACCAGGCTAGATGGACCATTGGTCTGATCCACTATGGCCGTTCTTATCTTTGAATATCCCAGTTTATTCTTTGAATATCCCCTCTGATCCAGAGTGCAACGCAACTGTCACGCCTTCTCCAAATCCCATCTCGAGACTCATTTCTTTCAGCTGTTCTTCAGCACTGAATTCTGCTCCTGCCCTCGTATTTATCTTAGTTATATTATTGGTCGTTTTGAGGAGCAATGAGAAAGGACAGATCCAAGAAGTATGCACAGACAAAATACAATACTTAGATTGCAAGGTCTTTTGGGCAGGGACCAGCGGTCGTTCTGTGTTTGTACAGGGCCTGGCACAATGGGGCCCTGGTCTGTTATTGGAGTTCCTGGACTCTCCCAAAAATAATGTGTGCAACTAAAGCACAACTCCTGCTCTTTTATTACCACGACCCTTATCTTTCCTACAGCACCCTCCTCCACACTTCGTTACACCACGCGGTGGTACGTATAACTTGGTTTGTAAGCTCCTCGGGCCAAGGACCTGTTTGTCCATAAAGCACCATTCGAATGTATGGATCTGTAGAAATAATCAATCGGAAGGAAAGCCCTTTAAACGGACCACCCCCTCCTGTCCACTGCCAAGCTGAATCCTCACCACTGGGACACCAATTTTATACTTTATCTAAACTGCTTATGAAAGCTGACTCATCAGAAGTATTTAATATTTACAGAAGTGCAATTTCACAATGTGTGCTGCCCTTTGGAGGTGACAGATCATGTATTTTGTGCAATGGCAGCTCTGTGCTGCTTATTGAACATTATACAATAAAAATAATGTTAAGAAGTAGGGAATTGGATGGCTCAGAGCACTGATAAGAGCGGTTTTCCTTTAGGTCACCACTTTAAACCCAGCCCAGTTAATAATGACCAAGATTTGTTACCATCACATGGCCCCAGTGAAATTACTTTGGTAGCGTCAGTCCAGTTCCCAGTAGACAAATATCCAGACCATAAAACCCACCACAACTGCCAACAATGGGGCCAATTAGGGCTAATCTCGGCAGAGGTGCCAAGGGCAGAATGGGCCACGGAAACTGAACGAACTTCTGACCTCAGAGGAAGTCTCTGCAATTCGGGGTTGAAGCACAATGGAGGGGAACCCTGTCTCTGTTCCGTGGACAGAGAGAAGTCAGTCTTCAGGGCTGTCGACCCAGTGCCTTTCACCAGCACCATAGTCACAGGAACATTCTGAAGTTAATAGAAAAGCCAAGAAAAAAAAATAGCGAATGTGAGAGAACTGACCATTCAAGTGCATCATGGGAGCTGACAGCCATAGTGCCACTGTATATACACAAAACAAACAGCCCAATGGGAATGAACAGATCCACGAAAATGAGCATGTTTCCAGTGACACAAAGCCACTGGCTTGTCATGCAGGTGGACAGGGTGTGAGAGCTGCAGCGAGCGTTTACCAAATCCCAGGCTTGTTTGGGATTTGGGTACATGCTGCAGTATAAATATCCCTGAATGTGGTTGAAAGATCTGCATAGTCTCCAGCTTGGTGTCCTCCAAAGTCTGATCTGTCATATCTAACTTTTCTGTCCGGAAGAATCAGCTGAGTATCCTCTTAGAGAAAGTGATCTGGGACTCCATCTTAGTGCTGCCTTCTACAAACGCCCAGGCTCATTGCTCCCTCAAAACCATAGCTGAAACCCATAGATCTTTCCCAGCTTAATAAAACCTCCTAGGCCTGACAGATTCATCCGTGACAACTCAGCAGCCAGAGAGCACACTTGCCGTTAGCAGAGAGAAAACAGCCATGGCAGACAGGTGCCTGGAAGAAGAAACACAGGGCCAGCTTTTCACTGCGAAATCTCACCAATCAGGTAAACACGCAGAAACCCAAACACTGCCCTGAAACACATACTCGCTCATCTTGCACTAACGTAATATCAGTGAACGTGAAAACACAGCCCTCCACTAACAAAGAAGCTGTACTAACACTCAGAGGGCTGTGTGTGTCACTGGCAGATTTACACACACAAATGAAACATACACATCTCCGCAGCCCCCCGCACACCCCTCATACATTAACAAGCAGATGTACAATCCAACCCTCCCGTTAGGGCTTCCAGAAGGTGTATTTTCAGTAATATCCTTGCCTTGGGTGCAGAATAGGAAGCCTATTTCAGGAAAACAGGAGACTCTTAAGACCTAGACACTGGAAAGCTCTTTTCTGATTTGTAATAACTAAGATGTATGCGGCCCCGCTCACCGAGGGGTCAGCGTTGCAACAGCACAATCGGTTTTCTCGGGCCGCCTTTCGGACACCTCCCTATGGGGTACCATTTCTCTGACCCAGAATAAGATCGTTTATCATACTGACCACGGCTGAGCTCCAATTTGTTGAGGTCACTAACTCTGGCCAAGCTCCATCCCACCCACATTCTCAGCCACTGGCCTGTAACTATGACAAAGTCCCCTCTTTGCATGCCTCTTCTCTCATTCCCTCTGCCTGGACGGGAAGTGAATGTGTAACCCCTGTGCCAGGTTAGGTGGCTTATTTTTCAAAATATAAACCATCCCCACAATACCCCACTCAGGCAGGTGAGTGCCTTGTCCATTTTACTGAATTCTAATTAGCACAAGAGCCACATGTTATGAAAGGGCCCATTGTAAAAAACAGATACAAGGGGTTCCTCAGGCTAGTTAATGTGCAAAGTGAACTCCCAAAGCGGATGGTGGGATATCATAAGCTGCAGCAGAAGGCCTGGAATGGCTTATATAATCAGAATCAGAGGAAAAGGGTTAAACTGTGGCTACATCTACACTGTAGCGCTTCTGGTGAAGATACCCTAAGCCGACAGGAGAGAGCTCTCCAGTCGGCTTAATTACTCCATCTCCCACAAGAGGCGGTAGCTATGTCGGCAGAAGAGGCTCTCCTGCTGACACAATGCGCTCTACGCTGGCACTTAGATCGGTGCAACTTGCATCACTCTGGGGTGTACTGGAGTAAGCTCTAGTGTAGACAAGGTCTCAGACTCAAGGCATGGTGACCACCAGCAAGACCAAGAGGAGTTTCGAATCTGTTTTCATTGACATCTTCCGAGCCATTTCAGACATTTATAGCAAAAAAAGACTCCAATCTGGATTCTATTAACAGGGAGCTTTTAGTGACTTTGGTCAGACAAAGAATCCAGATACTGGAACCATCAGCTTCTGTGTGTTAGACAATAATGCCTGGGCCCTGCTTATGATCACCTGGCAGAGAGATAACTCTCTCCCTCCCCGCCACCGCTTTTAACTGGAAGAGAGGGCCCACATTAGTGCTTCCTCCATTCCCTCTTATCCACAGCACAGGAAGAGACCAGATGCTGTGTTCTTCCATAACTCTTCTGTTAGCTTGGATGGAGGCCCTCGGTCCTGGGCCCTGCATTCAGAGGAGTCCTCGGCCTTGTCAGTCATCAAGGAATGTGTGGATCATGGGATTTTCTGTCAGCTCTTGTAAACTAGAAGGGAGCACTCAGATCCCAGGATTTCACATTCCCTCCAGTTAGCTGGTAGGGAGATCATAAGTTCCAGGGATCTTCAATCCCATTTGCCAGCCAGCAGCAAATCGTCAGATCCAAAGTGCTTCCAGCAGTTCCTGTCATTTCTAAAGGGACCCCCATCTGATCCTCTGCATAAAGCTAATCCCACCACACTGCCAAGAATCAGAGTTTCTAATCTTACAACACCCAATGCTATGGTCACTTAAGGCTTCTGAATAAATGCCAGTGCACTAAACCATCTCTTCTTTTTAGGATCATGGCTCACTAGTAGTGGTACATGGTCCAGTCTCTTGTTCAAAATTATCTAAGGAAGGAGCTAAGGAGAACCTTACAAAAAGAAGGGACAATAGGTGGTGACTGTATTCAACAGGCAGTGAAGGCTGGATTAGGAATCAGGAGTTAGAAATGATGATCAGTTAACAAGGGTCTTCTAGTTTCTCTCTCTACTAGTGCAGGATTATTCCCCATGGAAGACTGTTTAGGGCTTTGTCCAGTCTAGTTTTAAAGGGCTCAGGGAATGTGGTGCTTCCCACACATCCTGCAGGAGATTGTGCCATAGCTTGCAAAGTTAAGAATTTTTTTTACCAATAGCCTAAATTCTCATTTTCTTAATTGCATCCTATCAACCCTAGTTATACGATACTGCATCACCCTAACTATAACCTCTTCCTGACATAAAGAAGTGGGTGTTCCCACCCAACCACAGATACCTCATCTATTTCTCCATTCACCTATTCTGCACAACCTGGAATTGTTGATGATTAATTTCTGTAAGCCACTCAGGCAAATTCCCTGACCATTCAAAGAAAGTGTTATTAAATACAGACAACGTCCATTTTAAACCCACTGTGGAAATGAACTTCCCCTTATGCACATTTCCCTGTGTTGGGAAAGAAACAACTGACAGAGGAAATCTAACCACTAACACCAAAGACTATGTGGAATTATACATCCAAGACTCACTGCGCACGGAGGAATGTAACTATTCATACAGAGAGACTGCAGAGGGATCCCTCTGGCTCACACTTGCCCTGGCAGCATCTATTCATACAGAAGCCTGTAGAGGGACTCCCCTGGTACAGGCTCACTCTGGCATGTCGAGTTGGGCAAGACAGTTTCTTGCCCTGACTCCTCACCCCCTTCCCATCAGCTTTAAGAGCTAGTAATTTTTTTTTATGGCTTGGATAGGATTAGTGGGGGAGAATAACGGATGTCCCATTCAATCGCTATTATGACTTTATTCCTCTGCAATACAAAAGCCACACAATTATCTGTGCCAGTCCTTGCCTCTCATTTGCAGCAGTTACTTTGCTAAGGTTATATTTTCATATACAGCAAGGCCCATTAAACCAATTCCCCCTCCTACAGAAACACCACCCTCCTCAGCCTTACTTGAAAGGGGAAAAGAAAGAGCACGGATGGGGGAAGGGGAGGAAGATTTACAATTGAATGGAGGTAAGAATGGAGCAGTTTGTGGGATAAAGGGGCTGCAGAAGGAGCTTTACAGATGTGCAGAGGGACGGCGTCTCATTGTTTAATTAAGCAGAAAGTGGCTCTTTTGAAAAGCAATTTTGCACAGGAGCTCTGAGCTCAGCAAACAGCTCCTGTGAGTGAGGGCAGGAGGAGAAAGGAACAGCTGGCACCGTGAACCGTGTGAAACGCATGCTAAGTAGTTTAAAGGGCCAGGAACCTCCTCATCAGCCTATGCTCTGCTGCCATCCTTTAAACAGTGGTGTCATGACAGCAAATACCACCAAGAGAAAAGGAGTGAGGGGTGGGGGTTGGGTGGTAGGGGCTAGAAAGGTTATCCTACTAGGTGCCTGTGCAGGAACACACTGGCTGGGAAGGCCAGAAAAGCCAGGCTTTGTTATCAGAGGGATTTGGTCACACAGAAGGGAGATGGGCTTCTCAGTGCCTGGGAAGTTCCTTCTACAATGAGTTCAGATTAATCAGATTCGTGGCAGAGGGTTAACGCCGCTCCCATTACACTAAGCCTAGTAGGAAAGCACAGAGATGACTCCTGCAAGAGAATTTTAATTTTTCCATCTTTCCTTCTAATAACGAAGAGCTACAAATGAATCCGCTCAATTGGCCCCCTTATAAATGACACACCCACTTCACTGGGACAACTGCCAGGAGATACTGCATGCCAGTGATTCAATGGGGAGATGGCACAACAGATTAAAGGGCCCAGCCACACAACCCAATCTACCTGGCAGGGACATATGAACGAGGCTTGGGAAGCCAGTCAATTGGCTGCCTATTATCTGACTATGGTCAAATATTGTCAAACATTCCAACAAGAAAGCCCTGAGAGAGACAAGGGCCTACCTTTTTATTGCACCATGGTGTCATTCTTTCATTTTTTAAGAATATTTCATTTCATTTTTTGGAGTTAAAATAGCTCCATTAAGTAACTCGTTTTTTGTACTTAGGCACAAGTATCTAAGGCTAAGCCTAAACCTATTGGAGACCACAAAATCTTACTCTTTTTTGGTACTGTTGGTACTATTCTAATAAGTCATTGCTTTAAAATATTTGACTGGTCAACTGACCATTTATTTCTGGACCGGTCAAATGCCCAAACCGAATATGAACGTGACAGTGCCCTGATAGGGTGATAATATGGAGCTCCCCTGATGTAGAAGATTTGGTTGTGCAGACTAGCTTTGTGAAAGAGGGGTCTGGGAGTCAGGACTCCAAATTCAAATTCTACCTTTATACTAACATGAGATGCTCTCTCTGGTAAGTCACATTATCTCTGCACTTCAGTTTTCCCCCCATCAATAAATATATACTTAACTAGCCCATTGGGGTGTTGCAAGGAAGAGAATATTCATATTCTTTTGAAGATGGAAAGTGCCATATCAGGTGGTTTGGAAGGATTGGTTTTTATTTATTTATTTTAATGTCTCTGGATTAAGTCAACATTTATTTTTTAATTTGACAAAACTTTGCCCTACCAGAAATATTTTAAACATTCATTTCAAAACATTTAGAGAGAAGATAGGAGTAATCAACTCAGCAATAAAAATCATTTCAAATACTGATTTCTTATTGACAGCCAAATGTTATCACCACCACTATTTTGCATTTCTAGAGTGTGCCATCTTGCACACTCAATTCTAGCTATCTTCCTGGCACTCAGGTACCACATTCGGGTCAGACTATCCCCTAGTGTACTGTATCTGAACTATTCTGTTCATATTTTGGGGCCTTATCCGGAGAGATAGAGTCCCTCTTTTGAGGTGCTGAGTGACTAATTCCAGCTGATTTCCAACAGAAGTGAAGAGCACTCAGCACCTTGCAGGATCAGGTGCTTGGACTGTAAATCCCTCGGAGCATTTCCTGTGTCTCAGATAGCACCATGCACAGTCAAACTCAACAAATAAATTATTTTAATTTTCCCTCTCTCAAAATTGTGATTAACGATGGATTTTTCCCCTAGGAGATTTTGAGTAAATGGGGAATAGATCTGATTACTGAAATTTATGGATTACAATTTTATCCTTCCGAACCTTTGAATGCCAAGTACTCCACCAATCTGAAGCATCTAGATTTGTTAATTACTGCACACTATTGACGCTTAGAACTTTTGCTCCAAAAGCACAGACTCCTGACACTTAAAGAAAAAATCTTCATGATCGTTAGCAGTGCAGGGCCTATGATACAGAGTTGAGCAGCTCCTTGCACAACAGCCAGAGCCTCTTCAATCAGTGCTCTCACCTGAGCATACAAGATCCAGTGGTAAGAGCACAGCAGTGAGTCTTTCTAGTTGCTCTTAGCCAATATAACATCACAGATTTGAACCTGTGACTCTGCTGCAGGGATTAAACGATGCTTGTTATTTTCTCATCCTTCTAACACACTGAAGGAAAGTCTCTGACCATAGACAAATCCAGCACTGTAAACTCCATCAAGTGGGATGGAGGAAGGACCTCAGACATCACTAGCAACAGCATTCATATAATGCTCTATTTGATTGCCGAAGCATGCGGTTAAATAAATTACTGTGGTTTGTTTCAGGGGGATGCTGCCAAATATATTTTCATAGTTTTTAATTTAGGGTTTCTTTTCTTTATGCTCCATTGTTTCTAATTGCACCTTCGATGCTTGAAATTAAGGTTTACTTTCCGAGTGAATTTAATCCTCTCTCCATGTGACAAATATCTCCTTCGCTGTCCTCTCCCACCTAGCAATGTTTTTTTACGCAGAATAAGTCAACAGAGCTAGCTCCTTTAGTTTCTCTTTATCAGTATCATCAATGAGTTTATCAAAATTGTCAGCGCAACTCTGGAACAAAAGTTCTTATTTAACTTGTGCTCTTCTTTCGGCACAGATCTGCAGCACTTGAGAAAAATATGATATGGTCTCACAAAGTATGGTGACATGTGTACACGTACACACACACACACACCCAACACACAAACCCTTTTTTCATATGTTCCTCAGGGGCAACATGATAAAAATCTCTTCAAACCCCAGATAGCAAAGACAGCTGCTGCCGCATGGCTCCATACGTGGCCTTCTGTAGTCCCACTTGCAGCTCCCTCCCATCTGCCCTCCTTAACCTCCTCCAGACCCTCTTCCCCTCTGGCCAGTTAACACAAGAGGAGAAAGGGGGAAAAAAAAATCTCCATGCGGACATTAGCCAGGTTTAGAATCCAACCACATTTTCACCTAGTGCCTAGAATCAGGAGATTGGCATGTGGTAATCTCACTAATTAAATATAAAACCAATCTTTATAATTCAGAGAGCACTATCCAGGTCAAATTTGGAGCACAGACCATTTTATTCATTTATACATTCTTACCTATCTGTTCACCTAGCCCCTCATCCCCCTGCATCTGGGTGTTGTACAAAATGTATAAACAATTAAAATATAGTTGGGCCCAATGTCCCAGAGAGAAGCAAAATGCTCTGCAAAAAAAGGGACCAAAAATAATAACCCAAGAGGAAAGGAAGCGTAAGGAATGGCAAAAGGGCCAAAAAAACCCTTGACAACTAATAAAAAAAGATCAGTTAAAACGGGATAACGATCCTAGTACTCATGAGATCTGTTCATTCATGATTCCTTCAGTACACTAGGAGATGAACATATGGCATAAAGTGACTAGACAGGAAACACTGAACATGGTGAGTTTGTTAATTCTTTAAATACACAAGGCCCGATGATGCAGTCCTTACTCAGTCAAAACTCCCAGAGAAGTCAAGGTGAGTTTTTGCCTGAGTTAGGACTGATGGGATTGTGTCCTTTATTTTCCACTGAGAAACACATTTTCATTTCCCCAGAGAGAGCTGCATTAACTTGTTTATTATTAATAATCCCAAATGTTTTCCTTAACAACACGATCAGTTAGGGAATTTATAGAATTTCTTCTTCACACAGTTTTCCTGATCCAACCCTGCTGCTGATGCTCTCACCTCTGATGTGCCCACAGCTTCCCACACCCGAACTATTGCCCCACGTACCAAGAGAGCCTGAGTAAGCAAGATCTCCAGGGAGGGGAATTTTTTTTTTTTTTTTTTTTAAAAGGCTAAAATTTAGCTCCCATTGAAGTCAATGGAAATCTTCCCAATGGCTTCAACAGGAGCTGGATTAGTGTTATATGATGCACCATGGACATCTATCAGGCTGCAGAAAATAACCGGTAAGTACTCGTACTCTTATCCCTGCTAGGTACGGGCACCCTTAACTACCCTCAGATAGAATTAGAATACCCTTATAATTCCTTTCTAACTGAATGCCTGTTCATTGTCTGAAGACTGACAGTGTGTTAGACAACGAACAAATATTCTAAGCCAAACACCATCTAAAAAAAACCCAACCACACAAAAACAAAACAAAAACAAACCCACACAATATCCTAGCCCAAGACGTTTACAATCCAAATAAATTAATAGTCTGCCCCTTCTTTAGTGCTTTCCATCCAGGGACATCAAGTGCTTTTCAGACATTAGAATTTAACCCCAGGGCACCCTTGCGATGTCTGGCAGTAGTACCCCTGTTTTAACAGAAGGCAGAGAAGTTGAGTGACTTGCTCAATGTCACGTAGCAAGTCAGTGTCAGACTCAAGGACAAAACCTAGATCTTCACAATCCCAGGCCCGGTCTTTCACCACATCCTCCTCCACCATCTCAATACATCTATTCCTTTCGAATTATATATAGCTTATATTCAGGATCAAAAGTTTACTTGTCCTGAAAGCATTTGCACTGGCCTCTAAATATTTCTAGGCATGGCAGGAAGATCTCAGGCATTAAAATAGCAGTTCATGAGAGATTGGTTGCAAATATAATCTGCATGCTGTGTAAAGTTGATTGATCCTTTACATCATTTCTAAGTTTATAATTCCAGGTTTCAAATGGCATAAAGCTTTACTATCTAAGAGTTCTGGATATATCGGCTGCTAAAAATCACAATGCAAATGAAGTGTGGACAAGTGTAGAAGGGAGGAAAATAGTAATCAGAATGATGTTGATATCCCGAATCACTAAGGAAATAAATTAATTTTGTATAATCACGAATAGTCACTGGTCACTCAGTCTAGCAGTGTTTTGTTTATTATATGCAGGACTGAAAAGAGGATGTCCTGCACGTAAGGCCAGCGTAATTTTCAAACCCTAGCTTTGTCATGCTTGTCTGTGTGGTTTAAGTATATTCAGTTGTTTTAAATTAAAATCAAGAGAGTGATATTCCTATATAAGCACAGATAAGACTGGCTAACAGGCAGCTCCATGGACTGACCAAGGAGAATGCACTTCATGAAAATATTTAGAGGCTGCTGTGTATTAACAATATTCAGAGGGGAGGGCAAAAGTCTTTGAAGAAAGGAACTCACTTTGTGGTTGCCTGGAGGATGGAAAAGGTGCTCAGCCTATATGTGTTTTGTATTTACTTTGAGGGTTAACTATTGTCTGCCAAGCTAGCCAATCAATAATTGCATGGCTGAAATGGCCCTAAACCACATTGATTCCAGTTGTAAACTGAATAACTGCTGTACAGACTGACTTTCTTTTTCACAGGCATTTCATTTGCTGTCATTCTTTCAACTTATTTGAAAAGCTCTAATACTCACAAGGCTCTGGTTGACAGGGCAAGGTCACCTGATGTTTTTTAACGCCATCAAACAAGAGCTCTGCTCCACCTCTGAAATAAAGAGAATGCACATCTGTTTTATTTTCAAGTGACAGAAGTTATAAAGGGGGTAGTTTACAACGCAAAAAAATACAGAGAGAAAACAAAATGGACCGAATTGTATTTCAAGCAGGACAATTGTCTGTCTGTCTATTTGGCCTGTAAGCACTTTGGGGCAGTAACTGTCTCTTACTATTAGTTACTTGTATGGCTAGCTATGGACCAGGACCCACTGCGCTAGGCACTGTACAACCCGAGGACAGAAAGATGGTCCCTAGCTCAAAGAGCTGACAACCTGCTTGTACAGTGCCTAGCGTAACTCAAACTCAGCTGGGCCTCTAGACAGTACTGTAATACAAATCTCAGATTATAAACTCACATGCTCTAATACCGGGCCCTTCTGTAACACTTTTATCCAAGGCTCTCAAAGTACTTTACTAACCTCAAAACACTCTGTGGAATAGGTATTATCCCCAGTTTACAGAAGGGAAGAAACAACTTGTGCAAGGTCATACAGCAAGTCAGAGGCAGAGCCAAGAGGATAATCCTGGAGTCCTGGCAGTTCCCTCTTGGTCTAGCCACTACACAACTCACCCTCCGAAGCATTACAGCGGAAACATATGCGCAGTGTGAGTAACAAGCAAAACAAGGGACTCTGCATGCAAGTTGTACAAAATGTCACTCATCACATGCTTCACCCTCTGCACTTGCTCCCTGTCAAAGGAGCCCGTTCAAAGTCTCTGTCCTGATATTTAAAACACTCCCAGAGAGATCGCCTCTCCCTCTGCGACCATTATATTACAATTCGCCAGCACAAGTAAAATGTTGACCAATAAGCAGAGCCTTGTGAGCGTAGAAGGCACTACTTTCTCAGAAGCTGATCCCAGACTATAACAATTTTGGGATTTCAATGGGATTTGGGTACCTAACTCCCTTAGGCCTCTTTGAAAATCCCAGGCTAAATGCAAAACTCACGTCAGTGGCTTAGACTTCCCTCAAACTCTCCTGTGAAGAAAGTATGATTCCACTTTACAGCCCCAATCAATTCATTTCTTGAAAATACAGGACTGTAAGAACCCTCTGTATGAAGAGGGTTACCTAACTGGACTAGGAATCCAGGCTTTATTCCTGAATCTGCCATTAACTTCTCATGTGGCGCCAATTTCCGTATTTATAAAATAGCGGACAATTAACCATCTCAGTAAAGTGTTTGAGGCTTTATCGTTTATGAAGTGCTCTGTCCTGAGGAGGACTCCAAGACAACCCCATCTTACTGATCTGATGAATCATTGTCATAGTGGTACCTCACTCGAAAGCACTGATATATCTGAGGGGGTAACCTCACGTGAAAAGGCAGAGATTTTGGCTGTGCTGCAAAGGCATCAAGAGATATTTTCCAGCAGGCCAGGACTGACTCATGAAATGGTCCATGAGATTAACATTGAAGGACCCCAGCCCGCACCCAGCAGAGCACACCAGACAACTGGTAAAATGCAGGAGAAAGTTTGCAAGGAAATAGCAAGCATGCTGAAAATGGGACTAATAAGAGTTCAACGGTTCCTGGGCTTTTCTAGTGATGGTCCCTGAAAAGGAGGGGAACAAAGGGTTTTGTGTTGATTACAGAAAGCTTAAGGCTGTCTTGGTTCCTGATGCACACCATATACCCAGGATCAACAACATGCTAGACACCATAGACAGGGCAAAGTTCCTGAGCACCCTAAATTTAAACAAAGAGGTATTGTCAAATTCCTTAAACACTGAAGTGCAGGAAAAAAAAAATCTGCCTGTGTTAATGATTCAGGACTTTCTGAGCTCAAAGTGTTACCTTTTGGGTTAATCAATGCAGGAGCCACATTTCAGATGCTTGTGAACCAGGTGTCAGCTGGGTTACAGGATTTTGCTTGAATCTACGTCGATGACATTGCCATCTTCAGCTACTCCTGGTCAGATCACAAAAACCCAGTTGGGAATTGCGCTGAATAAATTAAAAAATGCTAGTGTCATGGTAAAAATGTCCAAGTGTAAAATGGATGCAGCCGAAGTCCCTCATCTAGAAGGTCATTTTGGAAGAGGGGGCCAGATCTGCCCAGATCTATTGAAAGTAGAATTCACTGTTAACTGGCCTGTACCAGAAATCAAAACACAAGTTCAGTCTTTTATAGGCTTGGAGAACTATTACCACCAGTTTGTGGAAGGATTCAGCAACATGGTGTCTGCTATCACAGACCTGTGCAAAAAGAGAAAACCTAACACGGTGCTGTGCACAGCAGCCTGTCAGAAAGGGTCTGATAAAGCAAAGAAAATCCAAAAGCCTATTCTGGCCAGACCAGATTCTGAACTGAGCACCAGCGCTTCTGACACAGGCCTGGGAGTCGTACTGACGCAAGCAGGTGAAGACAATAAAAAGCATCCTATTGCTTTCCTAAGTAAAAACCTGACCCCTGGTGAACAGAATTCCTCTGTCATAGAAACCGAATGTTATGCAATTGTGTGGGCGGTCAAGCAGTTAAGGCCTTACTTATTTAACAGGAAGTTTAGGGTCCTAACAGCCCACTCGCCGTTGGTATGGCTACACGGAACAAAAAGTACCAACTGCAGACTGAGACACTGGAGTCTAGCAGTGCAGGAATACGAGATGAAAATTGTACATATTGAAGGCAAAGAAAATGTGGTGGCAGTTGCACTGTCCAGGCAAGAGGGCTCCAACCTGATGCATATGGATTAGCCAGGGGCTGATCCTACTGCATTAGTGTAAGAAGGGAGGTGTGACCCAGGGATCTCAATGTCAACTGACAAGGGGATGCATGGGGTTTTACAAGGATCTACTGAGCCTGGTACATGCATAATAATTTACTAAAGGGTGACATGGTCATCATAGTCATTGCATGGATGGACAGGTAACATTTAAGATGTTATACATCTATACTGGAAATTATGTTCTTAAAGCCTTGAAGTTAAAAGTAGGCCACCAGTTGGTGACAGGCCTTGAACAGATTTTGTTCACACAGGTAGCAGGCAGGATATACTTTCTCTCCATCTGGTCAAGTGTATTGTGCACTGTATTTATTGCAATGGAGGCCTATTTGCATTACTGAGGCTGATATTAGTCAAGAGATTGCAAAATACAAGAGCGGAGAGCTGTAGGAAAAAACTAAAGTAGCAGTGGGGTATCCTGTTTATGAGTAAAGCCAATGGATTTGGGGGTACAACTGGGGTAGTGAGTTACACCCTAGATCCTTCACTGAGGAGATGAACTGTCAGTGTGGTCTGTCTTACAAAAGGAGGTCACAACCAACCCAGCTGGAAAACACTGCAAAGACTCTGGGTGAGCTAAACTTCACTAAAAAGGAAATTATCTTGTTAATGAAGTCTAGGCTCTAGAATGTGTGTTAAGATTTTATTTTACATGTAACTTTGTTTCCAATACTTTTACTTGCTACTTCTCTAACCACTATTTTTGTTAAATAAACTTTTGCTTATTTTCCATTGTAAACATATCTAAGTGCTATGCCACTTTAATAGTGTAGCTGTGATCGAAGGTGGAACTAGTAAGCTGAGGGACTTTGTTCCTTTGTGAGCAGTGAATCTGGGAATGTCCATTGAAACAGGGGCTGGACACTCGGAGGTTGGAGAGTACCTAGTGCTAACCTGCAAAAGGACAGCAGAGCCTGTGTAGGCTAAGAAGGGAGCACTTATGTTGCCAGTGGAGTTAGGGAGCTGACTCTAGGCAGACACAGACAAGGCTTTCTCATGATATGGGCAGATGGCAGTGAGGTGCCTCACAACCATGGGTACACCTGGGAAGTGTCACAACAGTATACAACTGCAACATTGGACAATATATGCTACTGACTCAGTTCTGCTTCCCGAGGCCAAGAATTTAAGAACTAGGTGCCTAAATGAAGATTCAGGCAGCTAAGTATGAGGCTTGATTTTCAGAAATGGTGAGCAACCAGCAGCTCCCACTGAACTCAAGGGAAACTAGCGGTTCAGCACTCTTGAAAAAATCAAGTCATTTAAACCCCTAAATCCTTAGGCAGACAACTAACTTTGAGACAATTTTTAAACTTTTAACGTCTTGGCATGAGTGATTCTGCCTGAAGTGTAGGTGCTGCTGGAGGCTCATACCCCATCAGTATTGAATTTGAAAGATATTTTTGATGATGGATTCATCAAATAGGCTCATAAAAACTACCAAACTCTATGCAGATACCATTTAATCCTTGGAAAGATTCTCGGTCTTAAAACGCATAAAATATTCTATAACTTTTTTACTATTCAGACGTACAGTATGAGTCATTGCTACCTTGCATTTCTCACAACCATGTAGATTAAAAATTGCCTCAAAAAAAGAGATGCATTTTAAAAGGAAACATGTGAAGAACATGGAAAATAATGAGTCTACATGTGACTGAGTCCCTTTAAATCCAATATCTAAAAATGTCACACTAGGAGTTTTTCTTGGCTCTGCTATGGAAGAGCACAACAGAACCTTTGTTATGCTCTCAGCAGTGCTACTTATATGCAGTGACACTCCTAAAGACTGCTCTGTTGGTGTTCTTCCACCAGCTCACAAAAAAATGGAAGCTGCAATTATTAACTTTAGCCGAGATTCTTGTGAGAGAACAAGTCACAGTAATTATATGAAAAACATTTTTTTATGTAACGAAAACAAGGTCACACTGTTACTGTAGAAATGTAGCTGGCGAGATAAGGTCCTTCTGTAATGCGCTAACTGTGGAGAACTCAGCTGTGATTTACACATAGAGAGCTCATTTATGCATTTCCAAGGAAAGCAAAAATGCTCCTCACTCTTCTGAGAAAACTAGGAGAGTTTCCGCAGCTGGAAGTGGGGAAAGATTGAGGAAGGGCCTCTTACAGAGAAGGGCATTTAAAGGGTTATGAAGATTGTGTACGTGTATAGGGATGGGGAAACCAAGCAAGCCTTTTAGCTTTTGTAAGAAAAAGACTTACGGTAACAAAATGTAAGCCCAAGACAAATGTTTATAAATTTCCAATTTAAACAAAATGTTTTAATTTTTTTAGTTTCCAGCAATAAGAACCTGAAAATAAAATGTGATAATAATGCGAAGCTGATGTTAGTTAACTTTGTTTGAGCTGAAAGAACTGCAAAAAGCAAACAGCATATATAGAAAAATAAAAAGTTATAAAAAATATTTCGATTTTAATCAATTTACTATATCAAAGGAAAAGGAAATGATTTATAATCTATTTTTGACATTCACAATGGGATAATCCATAAGTAAAAACTACCTCCCTCCCATTGTTCAGTGAGTGAAGAACAGGGGTTTTCTCTAGGATAAAACCATCTCAGTAATCCTGCCTGTTAACTGTGGTATCAAATAAACTATGGCATTAACAAACAAAAACACTTTGGGGCAACTGTACCAGTCTTCTGAACCAAAACCTCACTTGTACCACCAGTGCCCAACACTTCCCATTCAATTGTGCATGCCCTAATTTGACAATGGCAAATCCTTGGGCAATTACAAGACTGAGGACTTTAGCAGTGACAGACAGTAACTGGTACACAAGAGCCTACAGAACTAAATGGGAGGTAGAAAGTAGTGACCAACAGAGAGGCTTGTCATTAACATAGGAAGGAGGAACAGAATAAATGTTACAAAACCCTGAAATATCAGTGCTGGTCCTTGCTGAGTCTTGTTTTAAATTAAAATTGTAAATGCTTCTGAACAAGTTGCGTGTCTTCCTGTGTTTTTACAGCACCTGCATCAAAGGGTACCTTGAGTGCTACAATACAAAATGAAACCACACAAAGCTTCAGAACTGTTTTTGTAAAACACGTTGCCTCATCTCCATAAATGTGTTGATTGTTTAACATAAAATGTCCTTTTGCCAACAATGCATGATGACAAATCCTGCCTTTTCTGAAAACTCTGGATAGTCGCACATTAATTATGATCCATTCAACCCATTCCTGAAGTCTCACTGCCCCTCTCACATCCGGTTTCCTCATTGATTAGTGCAGACCAGCTCCCATCCTATCCACTCCCTCATTGTGGATCCCTTTAAGGCACATTTTAAAGCCTCTCCTTCTTGTGATGGCCCCGTATCTGTTTCAATACAATATTTAAAATCCTCCTTATAAAAGTTGTCCCACCTAGACAGCATTCCCTGAAGTTTTTGAGACACAAAAAATGCCAGGTCTAGAATGACACCTTGCTTCCAAATAGCAAGATAGACGATTCCTATTTTTCTTCTCATTCCCGTTGTGAAGAGCGTTCTAGTCTGTGCTCCAAGAGAGTGACCACACCCCCAACCATAGTCCTTATCCCTCCAAAACCCGGTAACCCCCTAAACTCCTACCAATCAGCATTATCACCCCCAGTGCCAGTCTCGTTCTCCAGCCCCTGCGCTCAAGCCCTGCGTTATAATCACCCTAGATCTTGCCCCCCCGCACCACCCCCAGAGTCCCACAACCACCCACGAGGTGCCTCTTCTCTGCCCCAAACCCCCACGACAGCCCCTTAGCCCCAGGCCCCGCCTGGTCCCCAGACCGCCTTGCCGCGGACCCTAGTGCATTGGTCTCGCCACCAGGCACCCCAGCTCCTGCCTGCACCGGTGCCCCCACAGCTCCAGGCCCACCAGGCTCTAGGTCCGTGGCCAGTCAGCGTGTCCCCGCATCTCCTGGCCCACCCCACGGGCGCGAGCCCCAACCCCCCCCCACGGCACCGCCCCTCTAAGGACCCCGCTCCAGGCCCCTCGCTGCAGCCCGGCCGCACTCACCCAAACTCCACCAGCAGGGACATGGGCGCCGCCATCTTAGGGGAGGGGAAACACGCGACTCAACCCGGAAGTACATCCTCACTTCCGCCTACCTGAGGTTGCATAGCAGCCGCGGCGGCGCTGGCTTTGAAGGCGGGGATCCGGGGGGGGCGGAGTTCGCGAGTTTAAACCAATCAAAGGGCGGGCGCCGGGGCTGAGCTCCGCCCCCGGGGCTGTCATGTGGTGGGGGCCGCCCGGCCGTTCCGATCCAGGGGCTCCAGGAGCTGGGGCTTTGGGGAGCAGCAGGAACTCAGTGGTACCGTCACTGCGCATGCCCATGCGCCGGTGGTACGGGGCTGTCCAGCACCAAAGGCAGAGCCGGGGCACCTGCCCCCCGGCACCTAGCGGCAGAGCCCCTGGGGGGCGAGGGCCCCCGGCCCCCCGGTACCTAGCGGCAGAGCCCCTGGGGGGCGAGGGCCCCCGGCACCTAGCGGCAGAGCCCCTGGGGGGCGAGGGCCCCCGGCCCCCCGGCACCTAGCGGCAGAGCCCCTGGGGGGCGAGGGCCCCCGGCCCCCCGGCACCTAGCGGCAGAGCCCCTGGGGGGCGAGGGCCCCCGGTACCTAGCGGCAGAGCCCCTGGGGGGCGAGGGCCCCCGGCACCTAGCGGCAGAGCCCCTGGGGGGCGAGGGCCCCCGGCCCCCCGGCACCTAGCGGCAGAGCCCCTGGGGGGCGAGGGCCCCCGGTACCTAGCGGCAGAGCCCCTGGGGGGCGAGGGCCCCCGGCCCCCCGGTACCTAGCGGCAGAGCCCCTGGGGGAGGTGAGGCACAGGGCTCCCAAAGGCAGAGCCCCTGTAATGAGGGTTTGGGCCCCCAGCACCTGAAGGCAGAGCACCAGGGGGTGACAATATGCAGTCCCATGGCATCCAAAAGCTGTCTGCCAGTGTAGGGTACAGAGCCTAGTTCAACTGGGCCCTTCTCCCTTATGGGGGCCAATAGGTGCTAGTCTAATGCAAATAATAATAATAATAACCTGGCTCTGGCCTGTTCTGAAAGCCTCTCTGGAGGGTTTTTTTCCTCCTGTTTACAATATTTTATTGCAAAAATGGCATTGTCCCCATTCACTAGCTCAATGTCCCACCTGCCTTCCAAACTGAAGAAGCCTCTGGTTGAGCACTTTTTATGTCCTTCCATTGCTTTAAAAGTTGTAGTAAACCAAAATATTCACCTGATGTCAAGCAGGCAAATACAAGGAATGTGATCACCATTATTCAATCTGTGAATATGCAACATCTATATGGTCTGAGTGGTCCACTCAAGAAGCGACCCCCCATATTCTGAGTTAGACCATGAAAGGCCACTCCTGGAGTCTTGTGCTGCGGGAGTCAAGTTATGACTAAGTATCGTAAAGATTTGTCATGTTGAGGGCTGAACTGAAAATCTAGAGTTAAGCTACGTGTAGTTGGCTCAAATACACCCTGGTTGTTATAACTATGTAGCTGCAGGGACCAGACTAAAGCTTTGTCATGTGAGGGGGGATTCCAAAAGGAAAAGAGGTGTAGATTGGCGCCAGGACTTGGCTTGAGATGGAAAAGTCTCAGGGCCCGGTGCTGGGATTGTGAAGAGTTGGGCATGGCTCCTGACAGGTGGGGTAATCAGGAAGGAGACAGCAGTGGGGAACCTATTTTAATTACACTTTCATTAACATTCACATACCTAGTGTAGATGCAGCCATGCAAGGAGAAACACCAGAGCAATGTTTTGGCTGGCACAAGCACTGCTCCTTGGACGAAAGTGACAGAGAAAGTGTTGGCATGGAGAACAAGTAAACAAAGACCATCCAGGACCAGAGAATAAGCACAGTTCACAACCAAACCCCAAGATACTTAAGTGGGAAAAGGCATTTGATTGGCAGGTGAAAGTTTAAAGCTTCCAAGATGCCATGATCCAAAATGCCTGTGCTAAAATCCTCCCTCCTGCTGCTGCAACCAGGTCATCCCGCCCCTTTCCCCAGATTTTTTCACTGGCTTCCTGTCTCCTTCCACAGTAAAAAGTGGGCCTTGTTCGCCTTTCAGGGCTTATGCTCTTCGCTCTATCCTCTGCTCTCATTTCATTTTAGAAGTCAGCCAACAAATGCCACTACTGTTAGCCTTGAGCACACATAATCCTTCTGCAGAAAAACTCCGAGCTAAACCAATGTTCAGTACAAAACCTGGATAGTTTGCAGAGTGCTTAGGAATTTTTCTGAATGGAGATGGGCCAGGACAAAACCTGAGATCCAAACAACCCCTTGTAATATCTCTTCAACAACTCTCTCCTTCTTAGTAACACAATGGAAAAGAACTGTGTCAGATATTTTCCAGTGGTGAACTCAGATTGACCATCACCTACCATCCATCTATCTAGTTATGTGCTAATTTTTAACAGGAAAATAGGAAAGCCCAGAGTGGAACAGACTAGTCCAGTCTCCTGTCACCAACAGTGGCCAGATGCTCCGAAAGAAGGTATGATTTTGCATATAATAAAGGTCTTTGCGAATCAGCCTTCTATTCTATATAGGTTTTTAATAGCTCACTCATCACCATAATATTTGAGCGCCTTCTAGTGATGCATTAAGGAACTTGACTAACATCTGTTGTGTTTGTTCTCTCTCACCCACACACAGGTCTGTGTTTATGTTACAGAAGACAAGGTCAAAGAAATGTGCCTTGCACTTGGAGCAGAAGGTGGTGAGGTTTATGATGATGGTCCTTAGTTCCTGGTAGAGTCCAATCCACTGTCCGGACCAGCCCCCCGCCCCAAAAGTTCCGTCTCCTGCACAGACAAGCTTCACCCTTATGGTAGAGCGTTCCATTGTGCCAGAGGAGTGTAATTGTCCATCATGGTATTTATCCCAGAGTGTTAGTTGTTCTTTTAGATACCCTTGGCCCAGGCTTTGAGTGCCTTGAAGATAAGGATCGAGATGTTAAACTGGAGTCAATGTGCTATGCAAAGCCAGTGTAGGGAGCAGAGGACAGGTCAGGTGTGTTTGCAGTAGCCAGTGTTGCTGAGCAGATGTGCTGCAGCCTTAAACTATGTCGTACCGCACTGTACTACAGAAAGTATCAGGGATATGTGCAGGGTCTGGAGTTTCTGTTCCAAGTATTTGTTTATTGTGTTTGTCTTTCATTGGCTATTCTTTTTTGTTTCCAGAAGTAATATACGAGGCCAAACTAATAGGAGACCTGGTTTTCTCATGGCATTTCAGTTCCTGGATTGTAGGAATCTTACAAGAAGATTCATGTGTTAATATCTCTTCACGGCCAAAAATAAATACATCAGTAAAAACATAACAGCAGCATTATTTAGACTTTTTCAAGTATCCAGCTGTACAGTCCTAGAAACTGCCCTGGTACAACAGTCACTGAATACTTCAGACACTATAGATTCATTTTCATGGTCATTGTGTGTTTTGGGACATGGCAAATCCTCATCTTAGACCACACTGCTGAAATCAGAGCTGTCTGTGTCTCAAAATTCTCTTAGGCGAAAACTACCTCTCAATAAAATTTATATTGATCTGATTATTTGTAGAGTGCTGTAAACATACATGATCCATGTGAATAAGATGAGGTCTCCTGGCTTGAGAAATGTACATACAAACTCAGAAGAACACAATCCTCTGGGTTATGGTTCAAGCTGAAGAATGTGGATTTGCCATACCATGAATTGTTTAATCAAAGCTCAGGTTTGCTCAAAAATATACCGGCAAAATCTTCTGTTCTCTTACAAAGGGGCATCTTCCATTGATTTAACTGGGATTGCACAGGGGTAACCAACAGCAGCATCTGGCCCACAAGAGTCCAATTAGCATTCATAGCCATGTAAGTGGTATTGTCGGAGTGGATACCCCAAGCTGATGTGCTTCTGCTTGTAACAGGAAACAGTCCAGACTTGCCTTGCTACAATCTCACTGATGCTCATCTCAGTTCCCCACCCACAGATTCAACAGCACCAAACAAAAGATAAGGTCACAAATTTGTTCTCCGCTGGAAAATTTAACCACATAATAAAAAGGGGTTTGATTCTTTCCTCTGACCTCTTTTCTTGTTTGTTTCTTCTCTCTCCTCTGGAGCATGGAAGGGAAAGGCCTCCTCCCCTTGAAGCCTGTGTATTCAAGAAGAAACGGTTTGGGTTTGTTGTGGCATTTTACAGGGAAATTAAGTTTATAAATAAGGGATTTACAATGAGGCCCAGTGCTACGAGGAAGCATTTTAACAGGGAGCCTTGTAGAGAGGATTCAATTATTTTTCCACAAAGGGTCAGGGGAATCCATAAACAGCTGTTTGCATCCCTCCACACAGCAAGTCAAACTTCAAGGCGAACAATAGATGGGAAAACTGGAGCCATCTCTGCAGCAGTGACAATGGGTTTCCTTACTCCGGCCTTTGTTTGATTTCCCAGTCTCAGTTTTGAACTCCCTCTGCATCAGAGAAAGGAGAGGGGGCTTGGGGCGGAGGGGGGGGGGGAACAGTGAGAGGGGAGGGAGGGTCAGTGGGAGTTAAAGCCTTTTGCAGCCTTTCTCTCCCATTCATGTGGTAATTGGGTGTCAAGCAGAGATCAGTAAGATGGAGCCCGGCCTCTGTGCCCGGGTTAAACTGCAGCAAAAAGAAAGCGGGAGCTGAACCGATGGAGCACTGAATGTCATTACAGCTCACAGGAAGCTGCCTGCCTCCCCCAGGAGGCACTTCTGTTCCGGCTGGGGTGTTGTGCTGTGGGGAGTGCAAGGCTTTTTAATTCATGGGATTGCTGAAAGCAGCTAAACAAAGCCCGAGGGCATTAAACAATACCGCACCCCCGTCTCTACCTTCAATAGGGGGCTCTAAACAGGCATTTAACCTTCAGAATAGCTGAAAGTGATACTCAAAGCTGAAAACACAGCTAACCCTCTGCTGCTTAGTCCTTATTATTGCTGAGCCGGAGGCCACTTGGATGGCTAGGGGCTCCTGCGCAGGGGAAGGCCGCTCCTCGAGCCTTGACTTCCTGGTCCCTTTTGGTTATTCCTAACACTCATTTCTCTAGCAGGATGACAAGCGTGCACGGCCCTTTACTATAACCTGCATGTGCCATGCAAAGGACAGGATCTCTAGCCTGCACACACTAAGGGCCTCTGAGGGGCAGGAATGTACCTCCCTGGGCTTGGTCTTCGCAGGGCTTCAGCACATCCCAGAACCAAGGCCAGGGAAAGAGTGAATCATGCTGCAAGGAGAAGGCCATGGCAGTAACACAGGTTCCACTTCACAGGCCTTCAGAACCAGGCATGAGCTGGAATGGGGTCCTGGGAGAAACATGCTGAAATCCCATCTGCAGGCCACAGCGAGGGTTGGGGTAATCTGCTTCTGACAGAGTCATACCCCCCGCCCTCTGAATGCTGACAAACTAGGCCTGACCGAGTTGAATTATCTCTGTACTCTTCATGGGTTTGATTCCACACCGTTAGTCAATAGGATCAGGATCAAGACCCAAATTATTCTGGAAAGGCAAATCATCTGCCTCTGGAATGGGCCAGATTGTGCCAAGTGTACGGTATTTAAAAAAATATACCTCCCCCTAGGCTTCCTGAGCAGGGTCATTCATGTGTTTGCTGACCAGTGGGGCTCTTTGGTAATGAGCAATCATTTTGATTTAAATCAGAACGGACCCCTCCCTCACGGCACCTCTCTGCAGCACCCCCAGAGACCTGGGCTTTATCACAAGGTAAGGAGCGTTTGACATTTTTGTGGGACTCCTCTCCACCTTATTAAAACAGCACAGCACTGATCAAAAACACATGGCAGGGAATCTCTCTGGCCTAAGTTTTACTTTTAATTATACTGGAACTACACTGTGGAATCATGTATTTACATTTCTAAGGAATTCATCAAAATACAGTCCATCCTTGTAGCGCTGCACGCTTCCTTCTGTACTTTCAAAAACCTAGAGGCAATGATAGTCTGCACAGTGCATTATACAAGTACATGCATTTCACTGTGTGTAAAGACAACATGGAAAGAGACGTCATGAATAGGACCAATTATAAGGGTTTTAAAAAAGTTTTACAGCCTTTCAAAGTAGTAAAAATGTTTCATAATTTTCCTTTAACATTTAAAAGACTTGATCCTGCAATTGCTGAGCATCTCGCAGGACTGGGTCCTTCATCTATATTGTAATATTCCCCTGCACTCTTTGCAAACCAAACATGGCTGCACCAGACGAGTGCATGACAGCCAGACAGCAAAATTAACAAGAAACAGGAGTTAAAAGTATTATTACTACTACTGTAATAGTATTTTCACCGTCCAAGTTGAGAGGGCGCAAAAAGCGATCAGCATAAATGGTGAAATGTAAATTAGCTTGGTAAAACTCTTCCACTTTTCACAAACTAAGGGGTTAATATGCAGTGTTATTGTAGTCATGTTAAGAACATAAGAACGGCCATACTGGGTCAGACCAAAGGTCCATCTAGCCCAGGCTCCTGTCTTCTGACAGTGGCCAATGCCAGGTGCCCCAGGGGGAATGAACAGAACAGATAATCATCAAGTGATCCATTCCCTGTCGCCCATTCCCAGCCTCTGGCAAACAGACCTTCACTTGGTCCCAGAAGATTAGAAAGACAGTGGGTGAGGTCATATCTTTTATTAGACCAACTTCTGTGGATGAGAGAAGCTTGAAAGCTTGTCTCTCACCAACAGAAGTTGGTCCAATAAAAGATATGACCTCACCCACCTTGTCTCTCTAACGGGTTAATAGTAATCAAGAAAGGGATTCATTTTTAAAGTAAGATTTTTAACCTTATGCAATCACCTTTACTAATGTTTCATTCAAAAACAGAATAATATTTCACACTCACAAAGCACTTTTCATCTACTCAGGGCTGTACAAACATTAACTAATTGATCAGAAAAGAGAAGCAAGTCCCACGCAGTGTCCTCCAGAACAGAGATGGGATGAAATTAGTTTATTTCCTTTTTTTTTAAAAAAGCACATGCATCAGGTTTCATTACGACAAGCCACTGGCTGCTTCTTGCCAACCACTGCTTTCATTGGAACTGTTGCATCTATGCACTTAAGCCCTGATTCCGAAAAGCACGTAGGCACCTACTCAAGGACCAATGACTTCAATGTGCTTAAGTGCTTTGCAGAATCAGGACCTTAAAAAAGACACCATGAGCCTGATCCAAAACCCATTGAAGTCAATGGATTTTGCATCAAGCCCCATTACACCATCTGTAGCAACACATCAACCTTTATTAAGTGCAAAACTAGCCCAAGTTGCATGTGATCTGGCTCGTGCCACCAGATTTACCGTAGGGGGGGAAAGTGCTACAATTGTCTATAGTAATGACTCCAAACAGTTCAGAAACACAAGCGTAAACTATAGCGGTGTGACATTACAGGAGCGTACTACAGTGACAGCTGTCGACATAGACCGGTGAGGCCCGATTTTCAAATGCTCAGCACCCCCAGTGGGAGCCCGGGATTGAAAAGAGCTCAGTGCCCATGTTGGCACCTAAATAACGTCAACCCAACACTCTAAGCTCTTTTGAAAATCTCATCACTTATTTAAGCCCCTAGATGGGAGCTGAGCTGCTTTGAGACTCAGACCCTGGTTGGGGGGGAAGTGGGGGGGAAGCGCCTTAGAAAATTCCAGCCATACAGGTGGCATACATAGCTAGATTAGACTTCTGACCCAAGGTCTGCTGATTGCTTTTTTCTTGGCATGCAGTTGGCCACGGTGCTTCCCATTTCTTAAACACTCAGTCTCCCCACTACAAGAGCTCGCTGCTTGACCCACTGCTTGAGATCCCAAAGCTCCCATCCAAACAACCACACACTCCCCGCTGCTACAATCATTCTCAACGTCATAGCTTCCATCAGACATACGTAGCCACAGATGAAGCCCAGCCAAGCTCTCTGCAGGAGCCCAGCACCTCATGCTCCGGATGGATCTCATGTCTCCAGCCATGCACCGGCACCAACAGCACAAGCTTGTTTTAATTTTGATTAGGTTAATTAAAAAAACAAAACCTGATCACTAGCAGTATCTCTGAGGCAACAGTCCCCAAGGGATCTGGGCTCTGTTACACGCAAGAAAAGCACATCGCTTCCCCTAAGGAAAAGGTCAAATGCTCCTATCCCCTCCTGCACAGATTAAAAATGTGCATCCCTAGGTGCTATATTCCATAGTGCCCACAGCAGGGATAATGTTGCCCCTCAGCTCTTAGTTTTTGCCATTGACTTCAAGCAAGCCATGATTTCACTTGTTATTTTTAGCGCTAGCCTCAGGAGACCCTCTTTGGAACGAATCCAGTTCGATTTGGGGTTCCAAATTAAACCAGAACGATGGCTGAATGGTGCTGAAATCTTGCAGGCCAATAGCACCAGATTTCAGCCCCCTGTGGTGGGAATGTTACAAGACAGAGCTCACAGGGGATTTCTGCCATTTCGAATCTGGCAAGAGCATCGGAACTTGCAAGATGTCTACCCTCTTGGGTGGCATCTGAGGTTGTCCTTCGGCTGCCCAGGTTGTACCTGTTTTGCAGTTCAACAGACGTCATCGGGCTTCAGGGCTGTTAACCTGGCACCTTTCAGCAGCTCTAAATTAACTTAAAACGGTGTGTCCCCATCAATCAATCTCCCTTCACATCTGGCTCTAGAGGAGCCGGAGTCTCTCATCGATTTTTAATTGTACCATACAGCGCCCAGCTACTTCTGTGACGGGTGCTCTGGAGAAGCTGCACCACCACCTCAGGCCCTGAGGTAACAGAGGTGAGGACAGAGCCCCACCGCTCAGACCGCACCTCCCTCAGGCTGACACATCAGGAAGGCTGCGTGTGAAGCAGGAGCATGGGCAGCTTACGTATGTTCACTCAGCGTGGCACACGCTCGCCTCACTCCTTGGCTTTTAGGAATGCCACTTGCTGACCCAAAAGCCCCTCTCACCATCTAACTGCAGGGCAGGCTTTTACAGACAGCCCAGAGGTTGGCATTCCAATACCACTGCGTCCACAGGCCTCTGGCCGCCTGCGTCAGGACGCCAGCTGCTGTGGCAATGTTCTTGTTCTTACAAGAGGTGTGGGCCTCCTCCTTGTGCTGGGGGCCCCATCTGCCTTGGGAAAGGGGAGTCAGTGGGAGGAGCTGCTGTCGACAACCTGATCTGCGAGGGCCATGCACAGTAGAGGAGGAAGGGGGGCATGGGACAGGGCCGCCGGCTTGGAGATCTCATTTCTCCTGACGCTATCAGGGTCTGACCCCATGGCGGCTTATTGCAGCCGCTTTACACACCGGCTAGATCTCCCTCGCCTCCATTTATGCACCTTCCTTTGGTGCACGTCAGCTTGAAAGCTCTGGGCCATGCCCCACGCCCGCACCCCTTTGTTCTGCTCCCACGGGCTGAGCGTGAAATCCCAGCAGAGCACACACAGACCAGTACCGCAGGCCCTTGTAGGTGCTGGGGCGGTGTTAGCCGTGCCCAGCACCCCCTCCACTGGCAGCTGCAGGAGCTGCACTTTGCTCATGCTTCTCAGTGGCAACAGCCCAAGGAGACGCAGAGGTTGAAAGGACCCCCCAGGTGGCCTAGTCTCCGCACGCATCCTGGTGTGGGCCAACGGCCTCCCTGGTACATACAGCAGCAGCTACAAGGGAAGCAGAAGCTTAATGGAAACAACAGGCCCCCAGTTTGCTCCCTCCCCTTTGGTGTGTAAAATCCAGTTAATTCTTCCAGCTGCACCTCCTGCTGCCACCATAGAATGGAGAAGCCAGGCTGGGCCCTGGGGAGTTCATTGACAAACATGGGATGGGGCAGAGTTGCCCCCTGGCCAGTTTTTCACCAGCCTGGCCGGTGCTGTCTTTCATTTGCCAAAAGAAATTGTGCCACGTGCTGGGGGGGTTTTCACTTGGAAGCAACATGCCCTGTATAAGCGGCGCACGATATTCGTGTAACTACCAAGCACCTACACAGCACATGGCTGGGAGGTGGGAACGTGACAGCGGCCGCCCGGGTCCTACGCAATGTACTGGGACTTCAATGAGCCTGTCATAACCGTGCAGTGCCAGGGACCAACCCACAGCGTGCAAGCAGGGAGGGGTAAGGAGCAAGGTGGGAGAGGAAGGGCCTCCTGGTAGGGGGCTTCCATCTCTCAAGGGCTGTTTCCCCTCTTTTTGAAGGGCGGGGGGAAGGCCCACTGGCTAGTTGGGTTTTTTTTGCATTGTGGAGGTGGCAACTCTAGAACGAGGCCTTTCTCCACTGAGCCCCTCTTGGTGGTCTCTGGGCTAAAGCGGCCACCACAGCATCCGCCCCAGAGAGGAAGAGTTGGTGGAGATGGGCAGTAGCAGTCCAGCTCCTTCATTCCTTCCCATCCCTAAAATCTCATCCATTCACTCCACACAGGCTTCCCAAATCCAGCCCCACATGCTGTTCCACAGGGCTCTGATCACCTGTGGGGCAGGATTTGCCCCTGTAAATGGGATTTGGAACAGGAAGGCATCAACAGCAACTGGCAACCCTACAGTAACAAAGCAAGTGCTGGAAGGAAAACATCTCGACAGGAGACCAGATTTCAGTTTCGTGTGGCCTGATGAAAATCCTAAATAGAAAACCAGCACATGGGAGACTGGAAAGTGATTGGGGGCAGGGGGAGGTTGGGAGGGTTTGATTCCTGACAGAAACCAGATTTTCTCTAGGACCATTATCATAGGTGGGGCTCGTAGAACTGCCCAGTGCTGAGTAACTGCCCAACACATCCCATGGCAAATTAATTATGATTATTATTTTGGAAGATTTCAGTCAAAACGGTCCAGACATTTCCAAGGAGAAAGATGGGGTTTTGCCCATGTTAAAAGATGCTGGTGGCTTTTTCTTTGAGAAGCTGTAGTGCCACCACCCTTAGCAGGGACTAGAAAGTCGGGGCAGGGGGGAGGTATTAGGGAGCTGCCATTTGCTATCCTTGTGAAAAGTCTACCCAAATATGGCCAAGTCCTACGCCTTTGAAAATTAGTAATTTGCACATGCTTAGCAGAGATGTCTTCAATTTTAGCAGCTAAATTCCCCAAAGATTCACACTTCCATGCTCCAGCATGGTACCGATAAGCTCATTTTCCACATGGAGAAACTGAGGCAGAGCAAGTGGCAGTGACTTGGCCAAGGTCTCTCACTGAATTATCAGCAGAGCTACAAAGAGAAGCTAGGACCCTTGACTACCAGGACCCTAGTCTAACCGTCAGATCCTTCCTTCTGTCGCCTGCAACAGCTCTAATATAATAAGAGGATAGTTAGGAGTTTCTTCCTCCTTTTGCAGGTGGATAGAGCAAATCTTAGCAATTGTGAACATAGACTTGAGCTTCAATTTCAGGTTTCCAGGACTGCAGGCACAGTGTGAAACACGGCATCCTAAAATCCAAGTGCAAGAGAATTTGAAATCCACTAGTGGCCATAATGATCCCACGATTTTATTTCACATCAGGATTTACAAGCCCGGCTTAGGCTTGACATGTGGAAACAGACGAGGTCATGTGACAATGGTCAGAGAACATGAAAGCGGTCCCATCCCACTCCTCTTCCTCCAAGCTGATGGTAGAGATAGCCCTGTGGGCTGCCACCTCCCAGCACCGTCCCACACTGCCCTGCCCCAGCCCCTTCCTGAGTGTCATCATTTCAACATCTAGTCAGTGCAGGGAAAACAAACATTTGGCTGCTGGATGGACTCGCTGGGACATGCAAGAAGGAGGGACCAGATGCGCGTACAGAGAAACATTCCAGTGCGGTGAGGCAGGGGAAGGGGTGGACTGCAGAGCGGAGGAGAAAGGGAGCCCAGTGCCGAGGACAGAAACACACCTGGCAGTGCAAGTGGGGAACTGCTCCTCTGAACGCAACAGTGATGGGCTTAGCAAGGCTTCTGCTCTGAAGGGTGGCCTATGAGTTCCCTTCCTGGCAGGGCGTGTTCAACCCCACGGCTTGCCCCCATATAACCACGGGGCACATGTGGAACTGGTTTATTAGGCAACACGCTGCTCTGAAGGCTGGTCTCCTCGCTGCTGCCCTGAGCTATGCTGAAGTCAGAGTCCCATTGACGTGCGTGGGCATCACATGCAGAGGGAGCACAGGCACGCGGCTGCCAAGCCCCTTGCCACCAGCTGTTTCATTCTTCTTCAATCAGCTCCTCCCCAGCCAGACAGGGCCTGGTGCCAGGGGGCATGGCCCATTTTTAAAGCTCTGCGAAGCAACAGCTTCTATCCCTCCACTTACACGGCCCTCCTCAGCGCAACACCCAAGGGAGCCTGGCCCCTCAGGATAGTCTGAGCCAGCGGGGCTCCCTTGGCTTACACTGCAGTGCTAGGGCTCGGGGAGAAAAGTCCTTTGCTCTTCTCCACCAGGGCAGAGGGATAAACATGGGGATAGCCCAGGCAATGAGGGGGTGCAGATTGTGTGCGTGTCTCCCGCCCCCTCCTTTTCCCCCACTGATCTCAGGCACCATTTAGTCTCATGGTGACGGGCTGAATTACAGAACACTTTTAAAGGAACAAGCTCTCTCACTAGGAGAGGACACGGAGAGGGGGCTTTGGATTGGAGTCGGAACGAAGCCACCAGCCTAGGATTGCTTGCTCACCCACACTCTGCCGCTGATCCCGTTTGTAGATCAGAGTCATTTGCTCTGGAGTGACCTCACGGCACCCTGGCTGGGACTGCTGCTACACCAGCCTGGAGAGCACGATGCAGGGACAGAACTGGGGAGTGAGCCGCTGTTTTCCTTAAAATAATGCACTGCAAATGCTGCGGGCTGATTCAGAGGCCCTGGATGCACTAGGAAGAAAGGTTTTCCCCCCCCTATGTTAGGCAGCCTTAGGTGCCCCCAGGTGTTTTCCTGGACTTACTAACAGGAAAGTAACAAACGACTGTGTCCATACAGTTAATTCAGGCTCTAGCCCAAGCCCCCTTACCATGCATGCACAAAGACCTCGAACCCCTTCTTGCAGGTGCTTTAATCCCAGGCTAGCTGACTGCGGGGGGAAGGTAGAGAGGGAGGTGAGAACCAAGGCTCTGCTTTAACTCAAGCTGGAACTAGGGTGACCAGACAGCAAATGTGAAAAATTGGGATGGGGGGGGGGAAAAATAGGAACCTATATAAGAAAGAGACTCAAAAATTAGGACTATCCCTATAAAATCGGGACATCTGGTCACCCTAGCTGGAACCCACCAACTTTGCAGTAAGGAGAGACAAAAAAAAATCACTCCAGTGCTGGTAGCCTTCCACTGCCTTCCCCCAGTGCCCCCTGCAGGACAGACAGACATTCTCCCACAATTGACTGAGGAAAAAACAATCGTAGAGCATCTCAGCACAAAGAACCATGGACTAGTCCCCAGACACACACAGGGGAACACAGAAACATACACACTAATGGGGACAGGGCTTTGTTGTTGGGATGTCACACCTAAGCTCTGCTAACCTGAGTGCCCAGACCTAGGTGCTAATCACCCAGGTTAGCTGTACAGTGAAGACAGACCCTAGGATTTTATCACAGAATGTTGCCAAACACCTGTCTTCTTCGGCAGCGTGGTCACCCCCACTAGGTCTCCTTGCGGTGCCTGCACTGGCTGCAAACCCATCTCTCCCCACGCTACAGTGGGGTATTGCCACTGCCCCCCCACCTGCTGGCTGGAGGCCATAACTATTCGCCCTAGTAATACAACTACCGCAGATGGAGAAGCTCCTTTAGCTCACATCACAGAGACCTGTGGTTTTGGAGCAGTGGATCCCAAATTCTAGCTTGGCCAGGGGACGCACTGGATGACTGGGGAGCCAGCCACAGGAGTATGTGAGCGAGACTCAGGTTCCTTCATTCAAGCCTGGGTGTCACAAGTGCAGGAAGCTGGGTATGAGTCAGCAGTGTGCCCTTGTTGTCAGGAAGGCTAACAGCATTTTGGGCTGTATAAGTAGGGGCACTGCCAGCAGATCGAGGGACGTGATCATTTCCCTCTATTCGACATTGGTGAGGCCTCATCTGGAGTAGTGTGTCCAGTTTTGGGCCCCACATTACAAGGAGGATGTGGAAAAATTGGAAAAAAGAGTCCAGTGGAAGGCAACAAAAATGCTTAGGGGGCTGGAGCACATGACTTATGAGGAGAGGCTGAGGGAACTGGGATTGTTTAGTCTGCAGAAGAGAACGAGGGGGGATTTGATAGCTGCTTTCAACTACCTGAAAGGAGGTTCCAAAGAGGATGGATCTAGACTGTTCTCAGTGGTAGCAGATGACAGAACAAGGAGCAATGGTCTCAAGTTGCAGTGGGGGAAGTTTAGGTTGGATATTAAGAAAAACTTTTTCACTAGGAGGGTGAAGCACTGGAATGGGTTATCTTGGGAGGTGGTGGAATCTCCTTCCTTAGAGGTTTTTAAGATCAGGCTTGACAAAGCCCTGGCTGGGATGATTTAGTTGGGATTGGTCCTGCTTTGAGCAGGAGGTTGGACTAGATGACCTCCTGAGGTCCCTTCCAACCCTGATATTCTATGATTCTAAGCATACCAAAGAAAGCAGATACCTACTGTGCTGATAGACGGATGGACATACAGAGACACTGTTCTCAGGACTCATTCTGCTACAGTGTAAACACAACATGTACTTTTCCCTGAATAGATCTTTCCTGCTCTCTCATCCAGCCCCCCATGGGATCACACAGACTCAGATGAGGCGAAGGGTGACGCACTTCGAATGTGAACAGATGGATTTTCCAAGATGCCAAGCACTGCCCCCCCACAACAAGGTTTGCAGGTGCTCAACACCTCAGCAAGAAAATAAAAGCCATGTGATTAGTGGCCTGGTCTTTACAATGGTGAGGCGCGTGAGACACAGCCAGGTTGGCAGGTGCCACAACACCAGATCAGCAGCATTGCACCCCTCACCCGGGGCATAAACTCCAGCTGAGAGCAGCCCCAAGGAGGCTCAATTCCACAAGGTCACAGCTCCAGTCCCCTCCTGCTCCTGGACAGGCAGACCTGGGAACCGACAGCCTGCGGCCTTGTGCCCTAACCTCTGGAAGAGAAGAACCAGGCCCAGATGAAGGGGGATGTCCTCATGTGAGGAAAAAAGAGAGAGAAGGATATTTTAGCAGCAGGATGCCCCCGTCACCCAGCACACAAACCTGGGGCAGATTAAAAAAAAATACAATAAATTAAGGCCCCCCCCCCCCCAAAAAAAGTATGATCATAAAAATAGAAAAATCATCCCCTGAAAAGAATGAGGCATGGCAGACACACTTGCCCTTCCCTCCTCTGAGCCCCACAATATCCTCCCCGTCCTTCCCCCAGTACGCTCTCCCTCACCCCCTCAAAGTTGCAATGCGTCAACAGTGAACCGCAAAGAGGGCAATGTTTTTGGCCACAGCCAGCTGGTTGGTTCAGTGTGGACTGCAAAGCTCACCTCAGCTTAGCTGCTTTGAGGGAGGGCCAGGACCCCATTGTCCGTGGGGGCCTGAGAGAGGCACTACTGCCATCAGCCCTTTTTGGACCCTGCAGTGTGAGCAGGACAGCAAAGGAGAGAAATAAACAACGGCAGGGAAATGGAGGCCCATGGAAGGTGGGCGCCCCCCATCTCTGCCATCTTGGCCTGGCAAAGGTCCCATGCCCCTGATCTTTGCCATCTTGGCCTGGCAAAAGTCCCACATCCCTGGCCCTAGATGAATATAAGACCCCATGCTCACAGCCCAGGGGGCCACCCTGGTATGAAGTAGAAAATAAAGCCGTAATGATTCTATACTTTGGTACGTAACCTCCCGCCCCCGCCCACCAATCTGTGTCTGTAAAACTTGTTAAATAAAGCTCGCGCCTGCCCTTCGTGTCATCCTTTAACCCTTTCCTTCCTCGTTCTGACACAGCAGAGGGATCTGAGAGGCGACTTGCAGAGCCTCGCCCATTACAGCTTCTGTTGTCCTGACTGGATCCTCTTGAAGGCCTCCATGTCCAGTGGGAGGTAGCAGCCTTGCCTGGAGTCCAGGAAGTACAGCCTGTCCTTCACCACGGTGGGGTCAAATCCGTCCCTGCGCAGCTCCACCTTCTGGAACTTGTAGGTGCCTGGGGTGGAAGCAGCAAGGGGTTAGGGGCAGCGGTGGGGAAGGAAGGTGGCCTGTGGACGCCACGGTAGCTTCCCTATTCCGCCACTCCACCTTTTCAACAGGTGCCTCCCCTTTGGAAATCAAGCCTGCCACCCTCCACTGCCACTAGGAACACCCACAAGGAGGGAATCAGCCCATCCACCCCTTGTCGGATCCTGCCCGCAGCATGGCTGAGACGGGACTAGCAGACACAGCCCTTGCTAACCGGATTCTAGGGCTATGCCGCACCTTAGGGTGAGCCAGTTTGCATCAGGGATTGAATTTAGGGCCTCTCCATCTCAAAGTGTGAGTCTCTATTGACTGAGAACTCTCTGCTGTGAGGCCCAGCCGCCCCTAGAGGAGGACAAGGCACCACACTGAGCGAGCGTGCGTTCCACCAGCCCCGTTCTCCTGCAACACCTTTCTCTCACCATGTGCTGCAAACCATGGCCCCCTTGGAAAGCTCACAGTGCATCCTCAGCCATCACCCGCCCATCTCCCCTGCTCGTGCTAGAGTGCCACTACCGACAGCCGGGTTTAAAAACACAGTCAGCCAGCCAGCGGGGCCAGGACCTCCAAGAGCCAGGACCTGGCGCCCCACAGCTTTGCAAGGCGTGTGGTCACCAGTGTATGCAGGCATCGAACACCCAGGCGCCATCCCAGTGGAGGGAGTGAAAAAGAAAAACGGACTTGCTAAAAAGTGAGACTTTCCAGTCCCTTTACATGCCGAGAATTAAGCCGCCCCGGCCCACCTGCCGTCAGTCAGGACACCCCCATTTTAGAGGGAGAAGCCGTGGCATGGATGGGGAAGTGACCCACCTCTGGTCACACAGTGAATCAGTGACAGTCAGGAATAGACCCCTGACTTCAAGTCTCCCCTATTCCAGACAGGTCCTTTCCAGAAGCCAGGAGACCACTCCTGGCTTTTTGTCAGTTCAGAAGGAAAGTGTCCCCAGCTGGGGCGGGCTCACTTGTCTTGTGGACTTCTGGCAGCACTCGCAAGAAGACGGGCCGTGCGTACAAGGGCAGGGCCTTCTTCAGCTCATTGGCAAAGCTCTCCAGGTTGCAGGAATTCTTGGGGTCAGCAATGGCTGCCATCCCTGCCTTCCCCTCGGTGCCTGGAACGCAGGACAGAAGGTGATGCACACAGCAGGAGGGGGCCGGTGCAATCATTCAGTCACATACACCCCCCCCCCCAGCGGGGGAGCAGCTTCAGCAAGCTCGGTGCGCCAGCTGGCCCTGGGCACAGCTTGGAGGCCTGCAGCAATATGCCTCAGACTAGACACAACACAGCCGCAGAAACCCACAACACGGCAGATAATCCAGAGGGCTCTGGAATGCCAGGCCGTTAGCAATGTGTTTAAGAGGCAGAGGCAACACACACACCCAGCCCCAAGGCTCAGATTAAATAATGCATCAGCGACACAATCTCCATCCTTCAGCACCACATACATACACCTCAACCCCCAACACTGAGCCCCTTGCCAGCGTCTCCGGCATCAGCCCCTGGTTGAACACGCATCCAGGAAAGCCCCAATCTCTCAGCGCTGCTGCGATGGCTTTGGCTGGATGCCGTTGCCCTACAAGCCAAGATACCAGCGATACCCTCATCCCATTGGAGCTGCCTTTGGCTGAGTTAACTCCAAAGGTTAGCGAGAATGGGACTGGCTCTGCCCTGCATCTTGTGTTGTCATTTACCCCCAGGCAAACCAGATTGACTGGAAACTCTCACCTAAAGTGTTTCATGCACCCATGGCCTAAAGATGGGAGGTTCTGCATCCCAATCCTGACCTCTCCTCCTCCCTCTCCCATGCAGCAGGATAAACAAAGAGACTCACAGGATGGAGACCAGGGCCCAGGCACCAAGTGCCAAAGGGATGAAGGGCTATCACCCCCGAACTTAGGGCAAAGGAAGGCTGGCAAGAGCAGAGGGCCACTCCCCTCATCCCTGGTTACCTGGCACCTCCACCCCGTAGACGACGACGTCGGTCATGTGGAGGATGCGGCTCAGAGTCCCTTCCACCTCTGTTGTGGAGACATTCTCGCCCTTCCAACGGAAGGTGTCCCCAGTGCGGTCCCGGAAGTACATGTAGCCATATTCATCCATCATCAGCACGTCTCCTGGGGGAGCCAGAGGAAGTCAGAGGAGCCTACAGGCTCCCAGGGTCGGAGTCACCATAACCCTCTGCTCTTCTAGAGTGCCCTCCAGCCAGGCCTCACTATCCCCCAGCCTGAGGCAGCTCATGATTGTTAGCACCATTCAACAGCTGGGGACTGGGGCCACAGAGAGGGGAAGTGACCTGCCCGCCAGGAGTCGTGGGCAGAGCTGGGATTAGAACCCAGGAGTCCTGGCTCTTGGGCCGTGCGGAGCAGTGGAAGGAAGTTAAAGCAACAACCTGGGCTTAACAATCTATCAAGACCCTGCCACTGGATTCGTTGGGTGACCCTGGACAAATCACTTCCCCTCAGGGTCTCAAAAGGATAAACTATCCCGCCCCAGTTCTTGGGTCAGGGAGCGGAGTTGGGATTCTTAGTTCCTGTTTGCAAAGTGGTTAGAGGGGGCAGATGGGAGGCTCCGCAAGGGGGAGTGTGACTGAGCGAGATCGCCAGGTACGGATGGGGACAGCAAGCAGAGCATTAACCAAAGGCTTTGCTGGGACTAGCAAGGCGACCCTGGAGACCAAGTGAACCTGTCAGTGCCAACCCCCTCCTCTCAGAGTGCACCCGCTGCAGCTAGGGGATAAAGGCCCTCACCGGTAAGATACGTCAAATCCCCCTTGGTGAACACATCACGGGCGATCTTCTTGCTGGTGGCTGACTGGTTCAGGTACCCGTCGAAGTGCAGCAGAGGGTCACTCTGGATGATGCGTCCTACCAGCTGTCCTGGCTCCCCTGTGGGCAGAGAGAGTGAGGGATATGCTCAGTCCCAGCCATTCTGCTCTATCAGAGACAAGAGTACACAGAGATTGCCGGCTCCGCATGGCGTGAACGTGTCCTGTCTCCGCGGGAGGAGGAGATGCTTTAGGGAGGACACGGGGGCTCTACTGTACAAACATCTCCTAGCGCACCAGTGTCCAGTTTACCTCAGCAACCTTTCCCCATGCTGCCCTCCCAATGGAGCTCAACCCTGACCCAATGGGACCTCCGACTGAGCTGCTCTCTCTGCCTTGTCTCCATGGCCCATGCAGTCCCTGGGCTCTCTGCTGAAACTGCCCCCAGGATGGCCATGGAGTGCCAGCTGTGATAGTGGTAGCAGCAACACAGGAACTGGGCTGAGAACCATCACACTCACTTCACACCTGACACCCAACATCCGTGGGTTGGGAACTATGTCCAGTCGCTACTGAACTGGAGTCCTGGAGGTGCAGAGAGCCACCAAAAGGGGGCACAGTTTCCAATGACAGCAGAGGATGCTCCTGGATGCTTGTCAGAACGGAGACTCCTGCGCAGCTAATCACAAATCAGGTCTCTAGTTCAGGGCTCATGCAACGCGGGACAGAGGGACAGACCAATAGACAGAGGCAGCTCCCCGCAACGCCCCAGCCCCCTTCACCTGGTTTACAAGGGATGCAGAGTCCATCCGGCCCACGGATCAACTCCATGGTGTCTTCGTCCACCCTCACCAAGGTGACGGGGTAAATCCCAGGCAGGATCCTGCTGTTGAAGCCACAGGAACCAACCTGGAATCGAGAGAACGCAGAGACATAGCCCGATGGCAGCTGGAAGTGTCTCTGCCCTCACCCTCGCTTCCCTCCTATCGCCCCAGCTGCCAGCCCGAGGGATGCGGGAGCTACCCCACCCCAGAGACCAGACACACACTGCTGCCTTCCCAAGGTCACTCAGGGCTCCCTGCCAATGTCGGCGCAGGGGCCTCACACCTGTCCCGCGGAGGGATGCTTACCCAGCTCAGTCCTCTCCCGGGACCAGAAGGGGTGTTTCCTGACATCCCCTCCCAAGTCTGCTCCATCCCTACCCTCACCATGGCCTACTCTGCCAGCTCTCCGAGCACATGAACCATCCCACCAGGAGCACCGAGGCCATGTGTCTGCACGAGACATCACGGTCACCCTCGGCAGCCGGGGAGAGGGAGGACCGGGCTGCAGCGGGTGGGGAGACGCCGCAGCGGCTGGCAGAAGGACACGGGCAGCAGACGGGGCCGTACGTTGTTGTCGAAGTTGCCCAGGCTGCAGTTGCACTCAGTGGCACCGTAGAACTCGGCGATTTGGGGGATCCCGAAGCGGGAGATGAATTCCTTCCAGATGGACATCCGCAGCCCGTTCCCAAGTGCCATGCGCACGCGGTGCCGCCGCTCCACCTCCTGGGACGGCTGGTTCAGGAGGTAGCGGCAGATCTCCCCGATGTACTGGACAATCTGCGGAGAGGAAGGGAGATATGGCACACTGTGCCCTTCCACAGCACCCTCCACCCAGGGACCGCAGAGTACTTGAGCCGCATCAACCCTGACGAGCCCCCAGGAGCCAGGCGGGTGTTAACAGCCCCATTATACAGATGGGGAGGGACAGTCGGGGAAGAGACTTGCCCAAGGTCACCAGGTGAGTCAGTAGCAGAGCCAAGAATGGAACCCAAGAGTCCTGTTGCCAATTCTGTGCCTCCCACCTAGCAGGCTGCCTCCTCGTAAGTTGGAATAACCGGTCTGGCATTCCCTGTTTTGCTTGAATGAGGCAACAGCCTGGCTGCCCTCCGGAGCATGATACAATAAAGCGCAGGAGCAAGGAAAGGTCATGGAACTACTTGGTTTGTAAGCACCTTGCAGCAGGGACCAGCTTTTGTTCTGTGTTTGTACAGTGCCTAGCACAGCAGGTGCTTGGTCTGTGACTGGGACAAAAGCGATCGTCCCTCATCAGACCCAGCTGCAGTGACAGTCATCTCCACAGGAAACAGCCAGCCAAAGCCTCGGTTTAAAGACATCCAAGGGCCCCGCTGCCAACTCCCAGGATTCTCAGCAAGGTGCTGAATCTCGGGGTTCCTCAGCCAGCTTTTCCCCTTGTGCCCCCACACCACCGCGAGGCCCCTGATCCCCCACTGCCTCACCGTACAGTTGTACTTCACACAGTCATCCCAGAAGTGAGAGGCTGAGAACTTCTTGCGGATCACCACAGTCATCCCCTGGAGGAGGCACTGGCCAATCCCGACAATGTTACCTGGGCGAGAGGGGAGCACAGGGGAAACCATTAACCTCCCGTCTCTTGGGAGAGAGTGGCTGATCCCAGAAACGGGACAGGCTGGCTTGGGGACATGGAGCCTTTCACTTTGAGGCCTCTGGTTTGAATCCAGCCCAGGATCCAGTAGGGACCAGATGGTGTCTCCATCCCAGGGCTGTTTGATGGAGCTGGAGGGACTCAGGTAGGTTCTTAGTGGGAGGTGCCCATTTCCCAAAGTCACCATCACTGGTGGTGCTAATGGGCCCCCTCAATACCCTCACTTAGGTCTCTAAGCCCCTTACAGAGGAAGGTGTGCATCGTTACCCCATTTTATAGATGGGGAAACTGAGGCAAAGTGACTTGCCAGAGGTCAACCAGGGAGCCAGTGACGAGCCAGAAACAGATCCCAGGGGTCTGTACTACCAGCTTCCTGATCTAACCACTAGCTGCTTGTCCTGGGCTCCCAGTACTGCAAAGTGGCTACCATGGACCTTGGGAAGACCCCAGTCCTTCACACTGATCCAGTGGGGACAGACGGGCGAGCCCCTCCTCAGCACACAGCAGCTGGCGGTTATGTTACGCAGCAGCCCCTGGACTAGGAGTCTGCCGACGTCACAGGCAAGGAAACAGGTGACAGAGGCTTGGGCAGGGAGACGCGTGAGCAGGGGCTGGGATACCTGCCGCATGGTAGAGAGGGAGGCAGTCGTACATCACGTCATCTGGCCTCATGCGGAATCCGTAATACACCAGGGATGCCATGCGGTAGTACCTGGGGCAGGAGAAGTGGCTGCATCAGTAGCCATGCCAGAGCAGAGCCCTCCACTGCTAGCGGGGTCCAGATCCCACTCCCATCCCCCTTGCACCCAGCAACGGCCTGCCCCTGCACACACACCCCTTACCTGCAATTGACCACGATGGCTGCCTTGGGCATCCCCGTCGTGCCGGAGGTGTAGATGTAGAAGAGTTTATCTGGAGGGCAGGTGGGGAAGGCAGAGAGAGGATTCAGCACCACAGCAGCATCTCACAACCCCTCTTTCCCGAGGAACCAGAAGGGCCAGCGTGCTGGGTCAAGCCAGGCAACTGTACACGCGCTCACTCCCTGCCATTGGCTATGGCCACCCCACCTCGGGCTGCCATCAAGTCCGCTCCCCAAGCTGGCCTCACTATTTGTACAGCACCAAGAGCAGGCCAGGATCTTCGCTAAGCTAAGCAGGTTCAGGCTGGAAACTACTCCAGTGGGAGCCCTCCAAAGAGGGCAGAGCACGGGAGCTCAGCTCAGCCCGGCTTGCACAACAGCAGGCTAGCGCTGAGCAACAGCTTCCCAGAGCGTAGTGCAGAAGAGTCACACGTCAGCAGACTGGGGAGTTGCACGTGCTCCATCTCTCTGCCGCTTACATGGACGTGACTGGATTTGTTTCACCCCAGCTGTTCGCGCCCCGGGATTATCCATTGCCACTGCTGGATGACACATGGGAACAACACAAAGACCCAGAGGCACAATAACCCACCCTCCCTCTCCACACCTCGTAACGTGGGACACACCTAGGAAACCCTTCTTCGGGGGGCTTGGCAGGTGCCGAGGAGCCATCTCCAGGAAGGGGTCCAGGTGTTCTGTGCCTGGGGGTGCGGATTCTGGATTCCACTCTCCGGAGCAGAAGAGACGAACAGATTTCCCCAGGGAGGGCTGTACCTCCTGCATGGCTGGGAGGGAAGGAGAGCATGACACAGGAGCTCTGAGAAAGGACATCTACGAGACACTGAGATCCAGGAGCACCGAGAGAGGAGTGGGAAGGTTTACAAAGCTAACTCCCCCACACGCTTGTCCAAGCCAACATTACACCCATAGCCTGCCCCAGCCCAGGGCTGCCTTCTCCCCAGCCTAAGAAGGCAACTGGCTCAGGAACTTGCTTCACCCAGGCTGCTTCAGGCTACAGTCTAGAGCAGCGACACTTGGACTCTTCAGAGCACTTTCAGGCAGTCTGTGAAACTGCTGCCAGCACAATAGGAAGGCACCTGTCAGTCTCCAAGCCTGGACAGTCCTTGCTGGCCACAGCTCAGGACCATTTTAGTTCTATTAAAAAAAGAAAATCAGAAACTCCCATTCCCTTCTCTGCCCCCAGCCAGGTGCCTCTCAGGTGTGAATTCAACACCGATGAGGTTTGCGGGTATTGGTGGACAAAGGCCAGGAGTGCTGGACCTAGTGACGCTGAAGGTGTGGCAACACCCCCTGGCTTGGAGCAATAATAGAGGAATGCTGGCCTCCCTCAGACAGTTCTGGCAATGGCTTTCAGCACCCCCACCTTAAAATTGTTCCAGTGCCCTGACAAAGGCACAAGAAGATGGGGCCGAACTGCAGCATGACCTGGAGAGATCTGGGCATGGGGGCTGCAGGCGACCAGGGGAGAATCACTCCTAACAAATGTAAAGTCCTGCCCCTGGGAGAAGAGACAGACCGCACCGACCTGCGATGGGGGAGGTCACCCACCAGCCACAGCTAACCCCATAACGGGAGCTTGCTTTCATCTGGTGCCCTGATTTGACTCACTCGTGTGACCAAACGCCAGAGCTGTGCTGGTGAAGCCATCACGTGACAGGGAAATGTTCACAAGAGGAACTCAGTGGAAGTAGCGGACCTCTGTTTATCCACAGTATAGGCAGGGCCTCAGCCCTACGCCAGAGGGACCAACCGTCAGGCCAAGAGAAGTCAGTCTCTATTGCCTGTTAGGTACTGGGTCCCTCTGCTAAGGGGAAACCAATAAGGATCAGTGGGGTGATGGTTTAGGTGACACTTGCCCATTGGGGACAGGGCTGAGACCCAGCAAACTCATTTCACAAGGTGGCCAAACAGCTCTCAGGGCCTGCTTTACACTGGCATAACTTCATTACAGAGGTGAATGAGGCCCTCAGTCACTATGAACCAGGGCTGGATTTGAACCAGCAGCCTGAAGTGACAGTGACTCATCTCCTGAACCAACTACTATATTTTCTGAGATTTGTTTTAAATATCCCCAGGGCTGGAGCTGGAGGCTGCTCCACAACCTAACAGTGGTCCCCCAGCCACTGATATTCAGCCTAAGTTTTCCCAACTGCCTTAGTTATTATATTCTAGCCCCTTGGTTCATTCTAGACAATGACTCTCCTTCCTGGGCATTTACACGGCTCAGATCTTGGCAGGTGTTTCCCTGATCCCATGGAGTCATCACAAAGGCGCTGGCGTCTGGTGCAAAGCCCCAGCTGGCTGTGGGGCTGCCAGAAAGGTGCCTGTTTTCATGGCGGCAAACCGCCCCCAGTTGATACCCTGGCATTACAGACCCTGGCTCGGCAGATTTCACAGCAGTGTCACATTACAATTCTTGACTCCCTACCTACCCCACTGGGTGGCCCCCGGTGACACCCACACTCCATAAGCCAAAATGCACCCCCACCTCTCATGCATGCTCCTCAAGGGCCAGCTCTGGCTCACCCTCCAGCAACAGAGCCGGGGGTCTCATGCCAGCAGCCCTCCTCGAATCACCCCCTACAGCAGCTCAGAAACCCACCCCAGGAGAGACAGCCATGGCTACTGTTACCACCGAGCCAGACTAGCCAGCAAAGATGGGGGGAGAAGGGGAAGGAGCACAGCGCTGGGGGGCCCAACTACTTTGCCACCTCCAAGCACGCGCCTGGGGACACGACCGACTGACTCCTCTTACCTTCCATCATCTCGGCCCCGAACACCACGGCCTTGGAGTTGGAGATGTTGATGCAGTGCAGCAGGGCCTCCATGCGCAGGTGGGAGTTCACGAGCGCCGCCTCCACCCCAATCTTGGCCATCCCCAGCCAGAGACCCACATACTGGTTGCGGGACTCCATGAACAAGGCCACAACGTCGCCGGAGCGGAAGCCCTGCTCATACAGGTAGTTGGCCACCTGGCTGGAGTACTCATCCAGCTGGCGGAAGGTCCAGCTCTCGCCCGTTCCCTGGAAGATCAGTGCTGTCTTCTCCGGGTGCTTGCGGACCGTCTCCTGGAAGATCTTGGGGATGGTGTTTTTCCCCCTCAAGTGCTGCCACACCTGCCACTTCACCCTCATCAGGACGAGCCCCGTGCTGCCAACCAAACAGGACAGAAGATTCTCTGCACTGATGCACGTGGAGGCCATGCAACCAGACCCAGCCTAGACTGTGGGTCTCCCTCCCATCGCTCACAGGGAGCAGGAGATCTGCGTGTGGAGATTTCCAGAGAGACCCTTTATAACCAGAAACGGATTACAGAAGCAGGGAAGGGGATAGAACCCAGTCCCTTCCCCTCAAAGTGGATTACAAATGCTCCTCCCCAACCCCCAGATGAGTTAAAGGAACAGCCCTGCCACCTCGGGGCAGCAGATATTGTGCAACAGGCCACGGGGCACCTGTTCCCTCCGAGCCACGCCCCCACGACTCCTCGCTAGAAGCCAGCTCGTCCTTGATCCCGGTACATTCTTTGCATCTCCTTGGCCCCAGCTCAGAGAGCCAGGTCCAGAGTGCAGACACTCGCCTGCCAAGTCAGCGTGTTTAGGGACCGAGGGAAGTCCAAGGTCAGAGACAGTCGCCAGCCTCGGGACCTCAGCTGCAATCATATCTCGGAGAGACTCAGCCAGAGATGTCAGAGAGATCTCAGGTGCCAAGAGCAACTCCCTCCCTCGCCTGGCAGGGTCCGTATTCCTCACTGAGGGGGCTGAGGTGTAGGCAAGATGCTGGCAGTCAGAGCTCTCCCCTCTCATCCCTGCATTGCCCCAGCCACAGCAGGATGCTTCCCTCACCTTGGCAGCCCCAGCTCCCCCTACCCGGTTCTGCGCTGGGGGTCACCTTAATGCAAACGGGACAGAGAGGGCAGTTTCCAGCGAGGACACTTACGTGACGTCCCTCCTTATTGTCTTGAAGACGATGCGTAGGAATTTCCATCCCCCAGAGCCCAAGTAGAATATGAAGAGGGCAGGGATCACCTGGACCCAGGAGAGCTTCAGGACCAGCCTGAAGAGCACGAAGAGCGCGGTGAGGGCAGCCAGCCGCAACATCTTGGCCTGTGGGGGGGAGACAGTGGAGATCAGTCACTGGTTTTAACTCTGATGCTTCCCCGGGGAGCCCCAAGTAGGAGTGACAAAGTAGGACCAACCTGAAGTAGGAGTGACAAAGACAGTGCAATTTCCCTGCCAGGGGAGGTGTCAAGGTGGGAATGGGGAGGGCGACATGGGCTAAATCCTGCTCCCCTTACGCAGGCAATGCATGGCAGTAAGGCAAGCGGGACTGAACCCCTGCATGGCACCCCGTTGGGCTTCCCTGTAAACTGACTGCGAGCAGCAGATGCTACCAATAGGCACCGTCTGAAACCACTGCCGGTGCATCTCGTGGCCTCTGGCTGGGCCTGCACTTCGCCGTGTACCCTGGAGCACAGCTCACCAGGGTGGTGTAGATGGTGCTCCGTCTGCTGGCTTGATAAGAGCCAATGGTGTCTAACCCTGCTCACAGCAGGTCGATCACAAGCGGATGTCTCCCGGGACGGAGACCATAACCTCAGCAAACTACCACACGCATGAACTAGAATCGTCATGAAATTCCTGGGGGAAGCATAGGACACAGGGTGGAACTGGGAGAATGGCAGGATAAGAAGCAGGGAACGAGCAAGGCAGATTTCTGTTCCACAGCACCGTATGTTAAACCCAGTGGGCCAAACCCCCGTTGGTGTAAATTGATGTAGCACCATTCACATCAGAGACACCCTGCAGTCAAGCCAGTGGAGCTATGCTGATTGACACCTGCCGGAGATATGGCCCTTCACATTTGGGGAGCTGAAGATGGGGACATAATCGGACAGATCCTGAGATAGCGGAGAGGCGTGTGCCAGTAGCTGGAGCACGAGATTGGGAAACAGAGGCCTAATCCCAGTTCCGGCACAGACTCTCTCTGCGGCCTTGGACAAGCTATGCCACTTCCTTGCCTCAGCTTCCCCAGGTGTAAAATGGGGATAATACACATGGGACCATTGTGCAATTGTCAGACAGTGGTGGGAAAGCAACGCATCAGTGACAAGTATGTTTCAAACCGATAGACCCAGGAAAACTCAGCATCAGCCTCCAATTTATACTGAGGCTCCTCCTTTCGCTTTACTCCAATTCTGCCATGACCGAAGTGGATTCGACTCTCCGGCGGTGCCCTGGCAAATTGGTGACTCAACAAGGCCAGCTCCTCCTGCACCCCACGCTCTGGCTCTAAATGCTAGACCACATGGCCTACTAAGCATTTCAGCTTTGCATGCTCCTTTGACAGGACTTCATAAAAACCCAACCCACACACGCACATAACAGGAACTAGAACAGAAAACAGGATCTAAGTCCTTTGAGCTCCATAAGGGTTTGCAGGTTCTCATATAATCACACCACTTCCTAGCTGAGCCGCAGCCAGAGCTGATCTAGAAAGCGGAGCCCAGGTAACGTGGTCACAGATGGGCTCCTGGAACAGATCAGACGTGTCTCCCAGATGTGCACCACCAGGGCGCAGCACAGCCGTGACCGGGGCTAGGGGGGCTGCATAGGCATAGCCTTCCTGCCTTCCTCCCAAGGGGCGCAGGGCAATGCACACACTGCTAGACACTCTCCCCTACAGACTCGCAGGTCAGCTGTGACTCTCCTCCTGCATTTCCACCTTCCCACCCCCATGGCAGCAGCCAGACCAGATGGGGAGGCCACCCCTGTGGGCTGACACTTTCGCTGGCAGTGGCGCAGAAGGGCAGCAACCTATAGAGGGATCCTTCCACATAGCAGCTACGCATCAAGCGGGGAAGGCAACCACAGGCTAATCTCCCGGCAGCTCAAGGCCCCACAGATAAGGCTGGTCCTTCCTGACACAGGGTGAAAGGGAAGGAAATTAACACCATTTCCTATTCATTCTTGCGGATTTAACGTCTCTGGACTAGCAAACTCCTTGGTCCCACAGCGATCAGGGCAGCAGGGGATCCCCTCACAATTACAAGCTCTGGCCAGGAACCTTTCGGTTCTCTGGTCCCCGGGTGAAGTCTGGGGGAGATGGGGTGCTCTGTGCCGTCATCCCCTGGGATTCAATCTCCCCAGACAAACATGGGAGTGGGGCTGGTTTTGAGCTGACTGAAGGACCCATCTCTTTGGCATCACACACTTCTCCCTCTCCTCCGAGGTTAGCTACAGCAGTGCTGAGGGCCACAGAGAACATCCTGCTTATTGCAGACAGGCTGCTAATGCAGGAATCTAACCCAGGGGATGTGTGCCCTGATGCAATAAAATGAGGATGCACCGGGGGGCCCTGGTTGCTGAGTGGATTCCCTAGGAGCTCCTATAACACCCGTACATGATCATGGACTCAGATTTCCTGGGAATGTTGTGTGCAATCCCTCCCCCAGTTCAAGGATCTCAGACTCTCCCAAACTTCCAGCCCTGCCTGCTCCATATTAACATCCATCAAGCTCTCTCCTTACCTCCCTCCTCCTGAAAGCTCCCAAGAACACACCCATTCCCTGAGACACTAGGCCTGTAATGACCTCTCCTCTTGTGCCTTTCACCTGGGCAGGGACCTGCGCTTGGTTTGGCACATTGTGTTGTGATACAGTGGTTCTGTCGGGGGAAGGGCTGGGGAAGCAGAGCGGGGCTCTGTTCCTGGTTCTTCCACTGAACCTCCCTGTGCTTTGGTTCCCTGGTCTGTAATCACAGATGGCTACGATAATAAGGTAGGTGGGTATTTGTATTACAGAAGTTCTAAGAGGCCCCAGTCAGGGTCCGGGCCCTATCGCGCTTGGTGCTGTACAAACATTTGTGCTTATCTGGGGGGAAAGCATTATTCACTGCAGCCCATCTAAGCCCCACTCCTGCAAGCTGCTCCTTCTGTGGGCAAAGCCCTGTACTCACAAGGGGCCCTACTGACTACAAAGGACTCCATGCAGGGGTCTGACCATGTAGATTTCACTGCAGGATTGAGGAACTTTCCCTGAGCCATAGTTAGCCTCTTTCCATGGGTATCAGGCTCGCAAACCTCCTACAAACACCAGCATTTAATGCAGATCACAATGCTGCTATGGGCACCCTGCTCAAAGCACCGAGTCTGTCTGTCCCTCTCCAGCCAGTTCCACATGTTTTCTGAGGCATTTGGCATTCCACTGCCAAGCTGGCTGTGTGCCAAGCACTCCCAATTTCACAGGGGAGATGGAGCTGGACACACACTTAACCAAGTCACTCCATATGCCTGCAGAAGGGAGAGTCAGATCATTAGATACAGAAGTGCTGGGATTGCAGGCTGCACTCAGCTAGGAGCAAAAAAAAACCTGAGTCCCACCCCCTGGAACCTCCTCAGGGCATCCCAGCAATCTCACAAAGCATCAAGGTGCAGGAGCTGCTCCCAAGAAGACAGGCAGTGATGTTGGGCCTGTGCCCATTTCTGCTCCTTCCTGGCATAAAGCGGGGGCCCAGGAGGCTTTGCTCAAACCAGGTCTTTATCTCCCGCTTGATTTTTACATTAGGAATTCAGGGCTTGTCTGGCTGCACCGGCACAAGGAAAATTAGGGCCCGTAACTCACTCGCTGCAGGGGGCAGTTCTGTGATGGCGATTTACTGCTCCTAGTTTTCCTAGTGCAGATGAGACCTGAGGAGACTGGAGAGCCAGTGAGATATCAGCCCAGGAGCCAAGCAGCCAGGAGAGGAGGGTAGCCAGCCAGCCAGCCAGATTCCAACTCTTTCCTGCTGGCTTGCTTTTGCGAATACTTATTTAGCTGCAGCGCCCCATGAGAGACCTATTCCCCCCTCATTAGGGGGTGAGAGCTCCCAGGTAATATCCTCAGAGCTCCCCCAGCAAAAGCAGGATAGGCCAGGCTTGGTGGTCCTGATATTTCTACAGGGAAAAACAATGGGATTGTGGACCAGTGAGGGCCACCCAAAGATGGAGATGGTTACCACTATGCAAGGTGCCTGCAACCGCCTCCTTTTGGGGGGGATGACCAGGCAGCCACCAATGCCCCAAAAGTGAGCAGTGCTGGCTAGGGAGGGGACACACCTAGGACGGCTGTGGGGGTACGTGGATTCAGCATATGACCTCCCTGGAGAACCTGCCCTCCAGGGTAAGGAGGTCATGCAAACAGCTCCCCCCTTCCCCAGCGATGCATGTGTGTGTCAATGAAGCCTCACTATTCTGGAGTGATTCCAGCTTCCATGGGCTGTCTTGCCTAGCACAGGAACAATGCTCCAACATCAGAGGAGATCTGAGCAGGATCTTGTATCCTGCTGGACTTCATTTCAGCACCCAGCCAGAAAGGGCACAATCCCATTGTCTGTGAGAGGGTGGCCAGGTTCCTAGGAGAGCCCACAACCCAGCCTACCTCTTAGTTCTCATCCACGGTTGTGCCAATCTTTCCTTCCAAACTCTTCTGTCACACAGTGGTCCCCTGAAAGTCTTTTCCAGCCTCAGTAACAGACCACTACCTCCACTTCAGGTGTTCTGAACCACCAGCAGGCTTGATTATAGCCCATCAGCAAGCCACCTCCTTGAGTGTTATTTACATGCTATTTATGATGAGTAGCCAGCTTCCCCTTGCCTGCCTCTGAGGAAGAGTACAGTGTTAGTACCACCCCACCCACCTGCCTTCAGGCTCCCTACTCTCTTCCTTGGCACATCCTTCCTGTCTGTTCCTATAGTCCCAGCTGCTGGGGTTTCTTCCACCCAATTAGCCCCTCAGACAGTTAATTGGCCTGCCAACTGCCTGTCTTTCAGTCAGGTCCCAAGTAGTGTATACCGGTGAGGATTTGAGTGACAGGGTGCTGAGTCAACACCTGACTCCACACTTCCTGTTACACTTTCCTTCTCTGCCTTTCTCCCATCAGCATCAGCCATGCCAGCACTCTTCCCATCACTCCAGCTTGCATCAGTGCTGGCTGGCTCTGGTTCCTCTTTTTCCTCCTCCCTCCACACCTAAACCCTCACCAAATCCTGCTGCCTCTTTCTTTACAAGACCTCCAAAAATCCATCCCTTCCTCTCTACCTAGAGGACAGCCCATCCTCTGGGAACTTCAGTTGCAAGCACTTCCTATGCCACGCCACACCAGCTAACGTACAGCTGCTCAGACTACTGCTCTAGCCATGTCTTCCCCATTCTTTAACCTCTCCACTGACTTCCATTCTTTTACTGCATTTTACTACTTCTCTTCTTTTCCATAGCTCTCCGTGGTTCCACCCAATGCCCATCTCTCTCATGCCATCTCCTCCAGCGTTCCCTCCTGCTTTCTCTCCTATACCTACAGCAGGTATCATGGGTCCTAATAAACCCTCCCGACAGGGGCAGCAGGTCCACAAATAAATAATATACAGATGCAGAGACCCTTTCACTAGGAGGGTGGTGAAGCACTGGAATGGGTTACCTAGGGAGGTGGTGGAATCTCCTTCTTTAGAGGTTTTTAAGGTCAGGCTTGACAAAGCCCTGGCTGGGATGATTTAGTTGGGGATTGGTCCTGCTTTGAGCAGAAGGTTGGACTAGATCCCTCCTGAGGTCCCTTCCAACCCTGATATTCTAGGATTCTTTCAACTGAGGATCTCAAAGTTCTTTCCAGGTCCAATAAACCCCCATGGTCCCACTATTCCCTCTGAAACAGACATTATCCTCCAAAGCAAGCTGAGCAAGGCCCAGGAACACAAAAACCCTCCGCCTGCAAGCTTCAGAGAACTGGAGAAAGTTTGGGCAAGACTCAGTGCTGATGTCAGCAGGGGCAACTCCAGAGACAGCAACGAATGCTGGTGTGGCCAGTTTATTTGGACGTCTCTCTACTGAACCTAACTTAAAGGGGCCAGTTTGCAGATATGTTACACCAGCTCTCAACTGAGCCTCCTGTTCTTACCTACATTGTTTCTGCTCCTTTGGGATAATGGTATCAATCAAATCTCTTACATTACCCAACCAAGCGCAAGGGTCACTAGCAGAGCCATAAAAAGAGAGATTGAGCTTAACCGGGCCTACCAGGCAGATGCACTATGTTAAAGAAAGATGCAGAGGGTCAGTGATTCACTTTTCTCTGAAACGAAGAACTTAAGGGGGAGGGAGTGGAAGTCAGTGACAGTGTACAAGGAAGATCTTCATGGTCTACCAGACAGGGACAGGATGTGACCCATGAGCATCAGAGAGATACAACAACTAGCAACGCTCAAGAGACACTTTTTTTTTGGCAACTAACTGTAGGTGCTTCCAGGCAAAGAGCTTGCCTTTCCAATTGGATCACAGAGAGCCCAGCACACTTTTGGACACGCTGTTGACAACAGCAATATACTCCAGGCCCCATTTCATGCTACCAAGAAAGCATCTCTTGAATTTAGGCGACACAGAGGTTGAACTAAGAATACAATGCATTACCCAGGCTTTTGTCCCCGTTTTGGTCACTGCACTGTTTGGAGACTCCGACCGGGGTTTGCCATCAAACCCTGCACCTCCCGCCGGTTTCTTTCAGAAAGGGGATGTTCTCCATTCCTACCCAGCTGGGATACACACGAGAGCTCCACACAGTTTGCCAGGCTCTCACAGTAGGAACCCTCACACCGCCACCTGACTCGGTTTAAATGCTCCATTGCAGCAGGCGGATCTTCTACCCAAGGGCAAGTTTGCAGAGTGAAAGGGAAAGAAAGCTGCAGTCTCTCTTTTCAACTACTGACACCGGGGGCTAAAAGCAAGAGGGGGACCACGGTCCTGCAGCCAAAGAGAGGTGCCGGCGATTTCCCATTCCCCACCCAGCACCTCCTATAAGCCAAGCCTACTCAGTCACGGCGGGGAGCCTAAACCCCCGTTTCTGGGGGTGATGCCTCCCCCAGCAAACAATGGCTCCCCCCACGCCCTTCCCCAGCAGTCTCCCCCCACAGAAAGACACACACCGAGAAGGGCAGCAGTGGGTTTCCCAACCTCCATCCGCCCCCCTGGAGCCGGGCAGGGGCTCTCTGTGGGGGGACCCCACCCAACAAGCCTCCTTCCACCTCTCCCCGCAGCGGCAGCGAGGGCGCCCCACGCCCTGCCCCGCCCCATGCCCCAGGCTGGGGATGAGCCGCCCAGGGGGACAGGCTGGGACGAGGCGCCTGACCCACAGCTCCCCCCCCCCCACTTACCCCTTGGCCCGCCGGGCCTCCGCGCTCCCCGCCTAGGGCTGGACCGGCCCCCGTCTCCCCCGCCAGCGGCTGTCAGCCCTGCGCCTCCCGCATGGCTGCCGAAGGGGCCGGGCCGAGCCGGGCGCCCGGCTGCTTCCTGCCGCTGCCGCCGCGCTGACCCTGCCCAAAGGAACCTGCCGCTGCAGCAATGCGGGAGGGGAGCAGCTGGAGGGGGAGGGGGAGGGGGGAAGCGGCTGGGAGCCGCGCGGCCTGCCGGGAGTTGTAGTTCTCGTGTCCACATCCTACACGTGGTCTCCTGCTGAAAGCAGAGGGCGCCTCACGCGCCTCTTTCTACTTTCCGGGCATTGTTCTGCCCCGCGCCCCCCCCCCCGCCTGCAGCCGGTCCCCACCCCCCATCACACCCCCTCGTCCGGGGTAGAGCTGAGTTAATGGGACCCCCCCCCCATCTCTGTCTGGTGTCTCAGCGCTACCGCCCGGCCTTGTCTTGAATCAGGTGCCGCCTGTGGCTGCAAAAGTGTCTGGAAGGAGTCGGGAGGCGGCGGGCGGGCGGGCGAGCGAGCGAGGGGGGAAGTTTTGCAAACTCCGCGCCATGGGGCGCCTGGGGCAGGGGCGAGGGTGCGGGCCGGCGCCGGAGAGCGGGGCTGCAAATGAAACCCAGCCGCTGGCCGGGGGAGAGAGGAGTCGCTGGAGTCAAGCGCTTCCTTGCAAAGGTCAAGGAGGGGATGTGGAGGCTCCTCGATCTATCCGCCAGGCTCTGTGGCGCAATGGATAGCGCATTGGACTTCTAGCTCGATGACGGATGGAGTCATTCAAAGGTTGTGGGTTCGAGTCCCACCAGAGTCGTATTTTGCCCCCTCCCAGGTAATCACTGGCAAACCTGGCTGTGGGAGTAACAGTGCGGAGAAGTTGGTGGGGGAAGCGGTTCGTTTTTGAAGGATGTCAGTTTCAAACCCGTGCGCTTTGCTGTGCCATTTTTAAAAATCACTTTGGTACTTGGAAGTCTGGTGCTACCATGACACCGATGTATTTTTTAAGGATGTTACTAGAAATCCACGGGATCGTTTATGAAGCGTTACCTCTAAATGTGTTTTAATACTGGCCAATGTTATTTTAAAACTCCCCGGCTTTGTGGTGAAGTATTTTTAGCTGGTTAGTTATGAAGTTATTTTAAAATTGGTTCTTTTTTTAGGATGCTATTTCAAACACGCAGAACATGATTAAATAGGGAAACATAAACATTACTCTGCTATTTTTCCTTCAAAGGCTGTTTGTTTTTGTTTGATGATATTTCAAGGGCAAGATTTGTTAGAGGAGGAAAGGGTTAGAAGTAAAAAAATAAAGGTTTTTAACCCTTCTGAACCCATCCTTTGTTTAAATCAGTTTATTTTCAGGATGTTTTTTAAGGCCCAGGTCCTGCAAACACTTAAGCATGTGGGTAACTTCAGTCAAAAGAGTAGCAGCCCCACACCTAAATTACCTGCTAAGGCTCCAATCCTACATATGACCTGCTGAGCCGGCATAGAGCCTGCTAACAGTGAACTGCAGAACTGAGTGCAGGATCAGCGACTAAAATTTTATTTTAATGGTAGGTGTGGGGGGTGCATATTCATACTTTCATCTGTCCCTGACATTTCTCTATACTCAGAGGAAAATAAGGGTTTGATTTAAAAATCATTGAAGAAAATAGGAGTCTCCCCACTGAGTTTACTGGACTTTGGATCCAGTCCCTAGATCCCTGAGTCTAATTTTAAGATATTCCATGGCTGAAAATTAATTTTAATCAATTTTTTAACCCTACAAGGATTTCTGAAGCCAGAAACAATTTCTGCTCATCCACAACACTGCTAAATAAAATAAAACCCAGTATCTTGGACTGAGATGTAGCAACTTTGAGCCAAGAGACGATATTTCTAACATATTGATGGCCGAGTTATGAATCCCTGAAAACACCAACTTACGGTTCAATGATGAGCAATAATAATGTAACAAACCTAGGATGGCTGTACCAAAAGTTCACCCAGTTCATCAGGGAGCAGCGCAAATACACAAGAGCAGCAGACTCATTAATGTCAGTATTGAGCTAATTCCCTGTCTAGGAATCTGCCTGTATGGTGTCAGTTGTGAACGTTTCAGGACATCTCGATTTTCCCTGACTTTATCGGTGCACACTGGTCTTAAAGGGTCTGTGTCCATTTTCCTTCCAGCTAAGGAGTGATTTTTCTATCCTTCATTATAATGGGCAAGTCACTGCACTGATCTCTGCCTCAGTTTCCCCATCTGTAAAATTAAAATGATACTGACCTCTTTTGTAAAGTGTTTTGCGATCTACTGATGAAAACAGCTATATAAAGGTTAGGTATTATTATTATTATAGAGGTACTAACACACTTCCAGTTAAAGTTGTATTGAAAAATGCATGTAAAGTGTGGATTATGGGTCCGATCCAATTGCTATTCAACTCAAATGAAAGACTCTCATCAATCACAATAGAAGCTGGATCAGGCCTTTATTTTCATGGATGTATATGAAAAACATTCAATATTTTCTTCCCAAATTCATCCCACTTACTGATGGGCCCCAGGCTAAGTTCTTGTGAAAGTTGTGGCGCAGCTGTAAATGTGAAATTTAATATTATTTAACTTTTATATTGCAGTAGCTCCTAAAGATCAAACAGCTGAGGGTCTTATGGTGCTCGGAGCTGTACAAACACAGTAAATATCAGCCCGACCCAAAGAGCTTACAATCTATCAGACGCCTTCCTGAAAGTCAGCACAAGTTTTATAGCATTTCTTTGTGTTCTACTAGATTAATACTGTAAACATTCAGCCACCTCAAAAGGGAACCCATTGATAGAGACAGACCTTGGGCCAAATTCTCTTTTTACTTACACCAGTTTTACACTGTGACTTATCTGGGGCTTCTCCTGATTTATGCCAATAGGAAAGGAGAATCCTGATTCTACATGTACTTTGATTACAAGTGAGTTTATTGAACTGTCATTTATGAAAGATGCAGTGGTTATGTCATAACATTTAAGAACCTTAAGGTCAGAATTGACTATATTCTCTCTCTTTTTTTTTCTTTAATCAATGAATGGAGTTCAGAAAAATACCCCGAACTCCATGTTAACCCAGTTTTGTTTGCTTAGATGAGATAATAGATGTACACACCCTCCAGGTAGGGTAGTGAGATCCATGCAGAGCTATGTGATAAATGGATTTACCACATGTCTCTTGACAGGTGCCAAGCAGATAACAGGGCTCTCACCTTAGAGCATATGGTCTAGGGCGGTTTGTATTGGTGACCCCTTTCATAGCAAACCAATGACTGTGACCCCCACTTATAAATTAAAAACAAACACTATTTGCTGGAGACAAAGCGAGGTTTGGGGGGGTGGAGGCTGACAGCTCATGACCCCCCCATGTAATAACCTTGTGACCCCCCAGTTTTGAGAACCCCTGGTCTAGGGCCACAAGACTATACCAGCTGAGACCCAGATTGGGGTCTGGCCATTAGAACAGGAGTATTGGGGGCGGGGGGGGGGAACTTCACAGAAGTAGGGACGAGGCTTGGCCTTTCCACTGATTTGGGAGGCGGTTCCAGTGTGACATTTGACACAGTTTTAGAAGTGGGTGAAACGGCAAAGGGAGGGGTCGGGGTGAGGTTTGGAAGGAGGGTGAAGAGCAGAGGAAGAGGAGAGGCAGGGCTGGAGTTATGGAGACCTCTGTAGATGAAGAGATGACCCCGCCCCCACAGGCCCTGTGGGAAGGTAAGCAGGCAGGTGGGATAGCCCCTCCATCAGCACCTGGCCAGACTAACTCCCCCTGCCCCGATGACTGTTTAAAGTGCATCCCCCACCGCCCCCCAGCTCCCCAAGCAGGATGGGAGAGTCACACTCCCTGCTCAGCCTGTCGGTGCACAGCCATTCTCGGCTCTGGGCCATCTTCTCATCCCCCTGTTCTAACTTCCTCTGCGGAACAGGCTCACCAGCCCCTCTGCTGGTTCCTGGCATGAGGACAGAGGTGGGGAGGGTGAGAGGTTGGGCATAGTTGGAAGTTCCTAACCAGGTGGCAGCAGGACTGGGCCCAGCTCTCTGCAGGTAAGTATTGTCTTCCCGTGCCCCTTCCGCCTCCGTGAGAAACACCCGACCACGCGTCAGCTCCCGGGGACAGCCCAGTTTCCAAAAGGAGAGGGGAGACGCAGTCAGTGCCATGATTCAAGTAGCAGGAAGGCTCGGGCAGCGCTGTGGGAAAGGGGGACGCATGCTGCAGGGACAGAGACGAGAGAAGGAGGTTGCAATACACAAGAGGGAGCATGAGGAGAACAGATTGTGGCCTCAGAAGGGACAAGTGCCAGGTGCAGGTGTTTACTAGCCTCCCCAGGCTGCCGGAGGGAGTTCTACGTCTGCCTAGCTCTCACCACAGGTAGCTGAGCACTGCAGCAAGGACCGTGAGACTGTGAGCAAGACCTCACAACCGCCTGCAGTGGCTTCCAGACACCATTCACAGAGCAGGAAGCCTTAGACCACAGCGCACTGGTCCTCTGTGCAGAAGGTGCACATACCTCAGTGCTCTGAGAACATGGGGGAGGCAGACACTGTGCTGGGTCCATTGCTGGAGGGACATGTCCAATGTTTTTGGAAGCTCTTTGCATCCCATTGTGGAAAGCCAAAACGCTGCCTGCAGGGTGTGTGCTCTGTGAGGAGGGAGTGTGGTCTAATGGGTAGGGCATGGGGCTAGAAATCTAGATTCCCAGGTTCAAGCCCCAGCTTTGCCTCTAATTCGCTAGGGGACCTTAGTAAAATCACTTGTCCTCTTTGTCACCCAGTTACCCCACCTGTAAAACAGGGGTGATAATATCCACCTCTCAGGGGGTTGTGAAGATTAAACTGATGTTTGCAAAGGCACCCTGCACTCCATAGGCACTGTGTCCCACCCTGCCTGTGGCTATGTACTACAAACACAGGGAGAAGTGATTAATCCCAACAACTGCCTGAAAAGAGCTGATCCAGGACCAAACCCCAGGTTATCAGCAGTGTGTATGTTGGCGACAAGGTCTGGCTTCCACTTGCACCAATGCAGCCCTATCAGAGCAGGTAATTCTGCCACCACAACCACTGTGGAAGATGCACATACACCACCTGCTCTGTGTCTGCATTCCACTGGGGAGGCAGGCTACACACACACGTGCGTGATCTGTTTCCAGCTGCCGCAAACATACAAAGAACAGACCCCTCCGAAGGATGAGGTTACACATCAGATTGTCTGATCTGGGGGGAGACAAAGCTGCAAGTGTCACCCGGGATTTTATTTATGAAAAAGGAACATCAGCCTCAAAACACCACATTAAAATACATCCTGCTTTGGTGCACCGAGAACTATTCAATCTGGGTTTTGTTATTTGCCTTATAAGTGTGGAACCCAACTTAGTTACACTGCACAGAAATCGCTTTATAAACACTGACCCAGCACAAACAGCGTGTGCAATCTCAGCATTCCACTCCCTGTGGGATTCAGCATCTCATTCTCCCTCCCTCTGTTCTGCAGATATCCAGCCTCGCGCGCTCGAGCCCACACAGAGCTACTGAAAACAAAGCCAAGTTCATGTGGAATTAGTGGGGACTGAAATCTTCTCTCCTCGGAGCAGGTACAGCCTGGACAGTAAGTGCTTCCCCCTGGCAAGCCGGTCACTGTGCCTCTATTGTAAACTGGAAGGGACCCAGTTGGGGACGAGAGGGGAGCTCAGGCCCCGCGGCCCATTCAATCCTTGGCCTGGCTGCTGAGACAGTCAGCGAGGGGGATGCTGGTGGTGGATTTTGTTTATTTTAAATGGTTTGCAGCAATTGACACACTGTGACACACATGCCCTCCCAACTCAGTGGGGTGTGGTTTCACTGTGACCGACCAAAGCGGGTATGAGACTGATCGATTGAGCTGTACTAGAGACACAAAATACATTCCTAGTGCCAGTCAGTACCGCTGGGGGCAGAGCACTAGTGCTGATCGGCTGTCATTGCGTCAACTGGCTTTAACTGGGGTAGAATGGTCCCCTAGGGAATTAAGTGTCTCAGCTCCCCAGGGGGGTAGGTATTCACCTAGGGAACGTTATAGCAACCAGAAGCCAAAAGTTACTAGATAGTTTCAGTGCTACTTTAACCCAGCTCTGCTTCCCATCTTCCCCACTCCAGTATTACAGGGATAACTGAATGCAGACCATGGGGCCCTCTCATGGGGTCTTGTGAAGACATGCAGCACATGGAGACTCCATGTCCCAGCCTCTGCTAGGACCTAGCTGGTACACTGCATGATGGGACTTATCTCCATGGGCCATATCTCTACGCTGAGGACTAAGACAGTCACCAGGTTCAAATTCACCTTAGGGGTGCGAAAGTGCAACTTCACTGACATCAGCAGAGCTGCAGCCGCTTACAACAGCGATGAATCCAGCCCTGGGTGCAGCCCTTGCATTCTTGGCAAGTTGGCAACCCAGCATCTCATGTGGGCAGACTGATGCCCTCAACTGCTGTAGGAGAATTCCCAGGAGACTCGAACCTGCAAAGGGTTTATTCATTGCTCCTCATGCATGGTGCCCAGTCAGGCTCCATCCTGCCAGTGTGAAGCCCAGTATGCCCACCTGCCCCCCAGACTTTTACACACAAATAGCAGGGGGATGTAAGATTCCAATCTCCTCCCTCAGAGACTCCACCGTCTGCTCCCAGCGGTTCTCGTAGTAGAAATTCAGGACACAGCTGGCATTGCGGCCGCTCTGAACAGCCCAGGGAATAAGCTCTGTGGTCAGGATCTGCAGCTTCCTGCAATAAAGGTGTGGAAATGGTTTGACTTTCTTCCCTGGGAACACAATCCAATAGCCAAACACAATACCACTGTACACAGCGGCACACAATACAATACTACGACACACTCTACAGCCCTTTTCATCTGAGGGCCTTAAAGCACTTTAGCAGCACTAACTGATTTACTCTCACAACCACCCATGAGCAGGTCAATCTCATTCTCCCTGTTTAATTCATGAAGCAGTGACGGTCCAGAGAGGGGAAGTGCCTTACCCAGGGTCACACAGTGAGCCAGGACAAGACCCACATCTCCCGACTCTGTCTCACGCTTGAACCACAAAACTATGCTGCTTCCCAGAAGCCAGTATGTGGGGTGCCTAGAAACAGCCCTGGGAAGAATCTGAGCCTCTGGGCTCAATGGTACCATTGCTGTGATCCATTTGCTGAGTATGTAATGACGCATAACACGGAGACCAGCCAATCTCATTATCCCATTTTACAGCAGGGGAGATCCACAGCCAGGGAAGTGAGGTGCTGAAGGACACACTGCGAAGTCAGAGGTGGACACGGGAATAGATCCCACGAGGCCTCACTCTTAGTCCTTTGCTTTAACTACTAGATAAGATGGTACTTTCTGTTGCATGAAGACATTTCACTGGGTAGTGTTGGTAGGAACTGTGGTTCCAGATTGGAAGCCCTATTAGGATTTATGGGATAAATCAGACCTAGACAAACAGGTTAATTCCCTTTAGGGATGTTAACAGGTGCCATGAGAGCTTTCATATTCTTGGGTAGGATAATCTTCCACATCAGGCCATCTTTGCCTATAAAGATCTATGGAACATGAGACCCCCTTTCCACTGGGAAGACCCCCTCCCTTGCAGACAGGTCCCCTCTGTCGTGCCCATCTGCTGCCATTTTATTTGGGATCTTGAAGACACATAATGGGAGAGAAAACCTCTCAATCAGACTTTCAAACCAGGCACAGGCTCTACAGAAGCCTGCAGGCTGATCAACCTACCGGGCGTTGAGACGAACCGGGCCAAACACCGCTCCCAGAATGCACATGGGCAGGCCAGTCTGAACAGCTTCAAACCACTTCACCACAACCTCCCCTGGAAGAAAGCCAGAGAAGACCCAGGAGAATGAGAGCTCCCTATCTAGACGCATGTCAAAACAGAGAAATTGTCATTTTATTTTTCACCCTCCTCTTCCTAGTGAATTATTTCCTCAGGTGCGTGTCTGGGCCATCGTTCAGAGTGTACTAAGATTGTACGTGTTTCCTCTGGGCTCTAGAAATAATCAGCTCTTGCTTCCCAGATAGGGTGACCAGATGTCCTGATATTATTGGTTTTGTCTTATAATTGTCTATATAAGCACAGACCCCAAGTGACCCGATTTTTCACACTTGCTATCTGGTCACCCTATCTCTAGCTAAAGAGCGGGCTCCTCCTCCTGGCATTTGGCGATGGCTTGGAGAGCCACCGTCAACAGCTCAGAGCGCCGCCCTGGATATGATGCAGGAATGACTGGGCTTGGCTCTGGGGCGCCTGTGGGGATGCTCTGTAATAATTTATGAATATCGTGTGTTGACCTGGTTATGGGGTGGTTTATCGTACAAATAGATTGGTTTAGTTTAATGGGATGGAACACTGGGAAAAAGAAACAGGAAGGAAAAAGAATGACGCCAAAGTAAGCAACTTTCCAGCACTGGAGGGTTGTTAAGAGACAGTGGGTGAGGCTGTCTAGGGGCTACCGTCCGGGGGGGAAGAGGGGTGAAGACAGAGGTGTGTGCAGACTGTTGGTTTACAATCCTCTCTCTTTAAATGCTTTGTTCCTATTGTTAAAGAAACAACCCTCTGATCACTCTATTCACCACTGGTCACAGACTCCCACAGGTGCCTGATTCCTGTCAGACCTGCTTGACCAGAATGGGTGATCCACAAGGTGCTGTAGCCCAGAGCCTGATTGGGAGAATTGCAGATTCCCACCCTAGGACAGGTAAAGGCATGAGGCTGACATCTGAGGGGTGTCCTTAGAGCAGTGGTTCTCAACCTATTTATAACTGTGTGCCACATACGCCCAGATACCCCTCCACAGAGTGGGGCCAGAAGCAGAGCCCGGCGACCCTAGACCCCCGTTCTTGTGGGGCCAGGCGGGCAGCCCTGACCCCAGATCCTGCTGGGCGGCAGCCCTGACCCTGGATCTCTCCGTGTGGGCTGGGCAATCTTTACTACACAGCTGTGTGCTAACTGGGCTGCATGCAGCCTGCAGGTTGAGAACCACTGCCTTAGAGAGACCAGATAGGGGAGAGAGGTGCAGCTGGCCCTGTAACCGTAACATGCACAATGGACCAGATTCTCAACTGGAGTCAAGGGATTTGTAACCCCATTGGTTTCACTGGAGCAAGCCTGACTTATATCAGCTGAGAAACTGGCCCTACTTCTCTCTGTTTTCCCTCTCTGACAGTTTGTGTCTAGTCAGTTTCGCTGTTTTTCCTGTATAATCCAGTAGAAGCTGATCCAAAGCCCATTAGAATCAACAGAAAGGCTGCTACTGACTTCAGTGGATACTGGATCAAATCCTTAGGTTAAACTGACTTGTTTGTGAGGATCTTGCACCCAGCATATGGGAAAAGGGAAGGGAAAACTTGACTGTGAAATGAAGGGTGTCCCTAGCCTCTGTTTGTCAGAGGATGGAGATGGATGGCAGGAGAGAGATCACTTGATCATTACCCGTTAGGTTCACTCCCTCTGGGACACCTGGCATTGGCCACTGTCGGCAGGCTGGATACTGGGCTGGATGGGCCTTTGGTCTGACCCAGTATGGCCGTTCTTATGACAAAAAACTGGTCAGGGAACTTGGGGCTTGAAGTTACTATTCCAAGTGGCCCTCTCATTTCCACTGTAAACCCAGCATAGTAAGTATCTGGCCTGCTCGATGTTTTTCTGCTGCCCACTTGGCATATTTAGAGTCTACAGAATCTAACCCTCCCCGCTTTTTTAAAGCATGTTTCTACATGAAGAAAGCCTTCAAAATATGACCAGAGTGCAACCACTGCTCTGCTATAATACCCCCATCCATGGGCCATAATTAAACTACGCAATCTGGCCCTCTCCGCAGAATGAGCATGACACTGCTGATGCAAATATTTTTGCTCTTTTCAGACAATGCTGCAACTGGGAGTTTTGCTCTTGACTCCAATGGGAGCAGAATCAGGACCTTAAGCTCTCTAGCCAACTTAACTTATTCCGAAGGCCCCTTTCTGAGGCACTGCAGAAGGATGAGAGCACTCCAGGCCATGCGCTAGTGAGAGACACAAGCACCCTTTGAAGATAATCAAATCAATAAGTATCCATACTGTAGTCCTAACATTTGGGTTCTATACAACATTTAAAAAGTTCAACCTAAAAATTAAGGCTGTGATTTTCAAAGGTGTCTAAGGGACTTAGCTGCCCAAATTACATGATCATAGGTATTACTGTATTGCTGTCGGGCTGTTCAGGAACACTGAGTTACTTGCACAGGTTTGTTATTGTAGGGTTGCTCGGGAACCCTGAGCTGCTGGCATTCAAGCATATTAGAATATTAATAATACCTAGCTCTTTTATAGCAGTTTTCATCGGTAGATCTCAAAGCGCTTTACAAAGATGGTTAGGATCCCCATTTAACAGATGGGGAAACTGAGACACAGAGCAGTGAAGTGGCTTGCCCAAGGTCATTCAGAAAGCTGGTGGCGGAGCCAGGAACAGACCCCAGGTCTCCTGAATCCCAGTCCAGTGCTCTATTTAAACAGCAAGATTTGCAGCTTGGTAAACTCTATACTGTGATGCAACAAGATGGGGGTGGAAGGGTGGAGTAGGTCAAATGTCAGGCCTCTCAGCCTGCACCAGACCTTCTTAAAATAAACCTCCAAACACTGGGAAGCCCAGGCTCCTGCAGGGTCCTAAAGCTTTGTTCAGCTAACAGCAGGTCAGCAATTTCAGCCTGCCACTTGCTATTAACAGGTTTCAGAGTAGCAGCCGTGTTAGTCTGTATCACAAAAAGAACAGGAGTATTTATTCACCCACGAAAGCTCATGCTCCAACACGACTGTTAGTCTATAAGGTGCCACAGGACTCTCTGCTGCTTTTACAGGAATACTTGTGGTGCCTTAGAGACTAACAAATTTATCTGAGCATAAGCTTTCATGGGCTACAGCCCACTTCATCAGATGCATAAAATGGAACATTGAGTAAGAAGATAAATATACATACAGAGAACATGGAAAGGTGGACGTTGCCATATCAACTTTAAGAGGCTAATTAATGAAGATGAGCTATTATCAGCGGGGATCTTAATTAATTAGCCTCTTAGAGCTGGTATGGCAACTTCCACCTTTTCATGTTCTCTGTATGTCTATATCTTCTTACTCTATGTTCCATTCTATGAACATAAGAACAGCCGTACCGGGTCAGACCAAAGGTCCATTCAGCCCAGTATCCTGTCTACCAACAGTGGCCAATGCCAGGTGCCCCAGAGGGAGTGGACCTAACAGGCAATGATCAAGTGATCTCTCTCCTGCCATCCATCTCCATCCTCTGACGAACAGAGGCTAGGGACACCATTCCTTACCCATCCTGGCTAATAGCCATTAATGGACTTAACCACCATGAATTTATCCAGTTCTCTTTTAAATGCTGTTATAGTCCTAGCCTTCACAACCTCCTCAGCTAAGGAGTTCCACAAGTTGACTGTGCGCTGCGTGAAGAAGAACTTCCCTGTATTTGTTTTAAACCTGCTGCTGCATCTGATGAAGTGGGCTGTAGCCCAAAAAAGCTTATGCTCAAATAAATGTGTTTGTCTCTAAGGTGCCACCAGGACTCCTGTTCTACTTGCTAGTCAGTTTATTCAGAAGAACAGACAGCTGATTTGCAGATAAGAGCTCAACTAAAAGAACATTTCTCCTCCCGTCCCCTTCTCGTAAATCCAGCCCACACTTGCTCAAAGCTGGTTTTGGCTTACGAAACAATCCACTCATGCAGTCGTTCTTGCACTGCAGGTTTCATCATCTGCCCTTTAGGACAGCACCCACCCAACCTCTTCCTATTCAGCAACGCCAGTGACTCAGTGAGCATCTCTCATGTAGGTGAAGGGTGATTGTTCCTGGAGGCTGTGGTTCTCTTTTTATCCACACAGCAGATGGAATGCTGACAGCGGCAAAGCAAACGTGCCCCACGCCCTGCCCCATCAGTGGCCTGCAGCCCTGACCTGGAGGAGTTTAACCTCCATGGCCCGTTCAGTCCTTGGCCTCTCTGATAAGTCAGCCAACAAGGCAGCCAAGGTGCAGGGATGGGTTTTGTGATGTGGACATCTGGCCACTGGCAGCCTGGCAGAGACCTCCCCAATTCATTTCACACAGCAGCATGCTAGACGGTAATGACTCTCAGTCACACTCAGTCTGGACTCACCAAGCATGTTGGTGGGCATGCCGAGAAGGGTGTGCATCAGGTCATGGACCTCACGGTACCGCTGGATCACATAGGCCAGCTCCTCGTCATCGACAAACTTGACCGGCATCCTGGTGTCTGGAGAAACTCTCTGCAAAATCAGAGCAGCCCAGGTTCAGCCCCTGCTACATGCCAGGAATTCCTGTTTCATGATGATTCTTTAGTAATAATAATCCCTAGCTCTTACATAGCACTGTTCATCAGGAGATCTTAAGGTATTCTGCAAAGGAGGTCAGAATCATTATCTCCACTGTATAGAAAGGGAAACTGAGGCGCAGTGACGTGACTTGCCCCAGATCACCCAGCAGGCCACTGTCAGAGCCAGGACCAGAACCCAGGTGTCCTGAATCCAAGTCTAGTGCTCTATCCACTAGGCTGATTTAATTTCACTGGAGACTTTCTTTAGGCTCCCCTGTCTGCTTTCTCCCTTGCTGACCTCCCAGATGGCTCAGACTCCCCTCTGGAGCCCATCCATGCTCTTCTCACCAGACAGATCAGCTACCGCCATCCACAGCCCCCAGACGCCCTGCTGCCTCCCAAGGACTGCTAGGTCCCATACTCACATTGCTGTCCAAAAACCGGACATATTCTCGGCCAAACGTTCCATCCGGAAGCCCCCGGAGCCCAGTCACGTCCAGGGTGGAGAGACGGATCCGAGGCCGCTCTCTGCAAATGAAAAACAGAGTGGCTGAGCCAACCCACAACACAGCAACTCCCCAGGGAAGCTGAGAAAACCAAGGCCAGCTGCCCAGACATCGGTATTGCTGGAATTCACGTCCTCGGCAGGAGGGTTTTGCTGATGCCTTTCCCCACTGGCTCTTAAAGTCCTGCACAAACACTTGCTTGCCTATTATTTCACACCCGTGGGAATCAGGGCACAGAGAACTTAAAGGAGCCATAGTACCAGTAAAGCCGTTATCTCACATTTCTACAGCACCACTCATCTCTGAGGATGCCAAATTCTCTATGCACAGCACCTCTGAAATGCAGCCGCCTCTAAGGCAACAGAGACAGGTACGTAGCACCGTGCACAACAGTGGTGGCAGGGAGGGGTAAACTTTGGCCAGAGGCTTCACAGCAAAAGTGCTCTGGCCTCATGAAGCAAGCAGCACGTCAGTGGAGAGAAAAGTCTGTCCCAAATGTGGACTGGATGCCCCCTCCTGCTGAGCTGTCGGTGCTTCAACAGCTTCAGGACCTATCACAGAGCACAGCTGGGAACACGACCCATAGACAGAAGGCACCTTTGCCCAGGATGTCTCTGATTTCAGTAAAGAAATTTAACGGAGGGGCCAATTCAAAGCACTGAAAGGCCACGAACATACTAGTTTTGGTTCCAGGCTGAAACTCCCCACATACACAGGCTAGACCTAGGCACTCTTAAATCCTCCAGATAAGGATTAAGGGGGATCTGAGTTGCACCTTGGACCAATTAACGAAAATTCCCAGAACTGAAATAAATGTCCCCGTCTTACTCCGCCTGTGCATCTGACGGTTGTTTCACTGCTTGGTTGACACTAAGCTGCACTTCCTGTCTCACGCCTTACTATTATTATTATTCAGTATTTCAATGCAGTAGCACCCAGAGGCCCCAATCAGGGTCAGGCCTGCAATGTATCAGACGCGCTACAAACACAGAGCAAAAGGCAGCCTCTGCCCTGAAGAATTTACAGTGTCATTAAGACAACAGAGGAGAAGTAGGTGTAACGAGCAAACAGAAGATACAGAAAAGAGAGGACAAAGGAAACAGTAATAAGAATGTGCACTTGCATTAACCCCGTACCAGCTGGCAGTTTCCTGTAGGCATCACAGCAGAAGCGGGTCTTAAGGAGGGATCAGAAGGGATAGGATTAGTGTCTTTCCAAACCAGTGTGGGGAAGGGGTTTCAAGTGTAGGGAGTGGCATAGAAGAAAGTAAACAGGTTGTTGTGGGAGAAGCAGACAAGTTGGTGATGGAGGCTGCAGTCGCTGGCAGGCTGATGCAGTAAGATCCAGCAGCACGCGGGGTGGGAGTTGCTATTGCCCTCATGAACTGCTGTGGGGGGAGCTCACATACACACAGTTTCCCACATCTAGAACGAGCGCGTTCACCACTAACAGCAGCAGCAAAGCTGAAACCGAAGAGGAGGTAGGCAGGCCTGCACACCAAGTATGTGTACTGCTGTTCTTGGACTTGCCAAAAGGGACCATTCTGAACATCAGCAGGGAAGCAGAAAAATCTCTTGGGAATTAAACAATCATTCTGTCCCTGTAAGCACAACGATTCCAGAATCCTCCCCTTGTCGACAGGAGCCTGCGCTGCCTGCCCAGAAGCGTGCGGTATAGATACAATTGCTCCAGCCAGCCAGCTGCCTCATAAGCTTGTCTCCTTCCCTGACACAGGCCATGCAAGTGGGACAATAACGCACTGTAGGATCTGATAACCTTCAGGGTCATGTCTCATTTTGTCCCTCAGGCTCCGCAGGGCTGAAGAGCCAGTTGTCTCACCAAGGACTGCCACCATATCTGAAAAAAGAGGGGGAAAGAGAGAGAATGGATGGGAAACTGATTGACAATAAAAGAGCAACAGGCAAACAGTGGTTCTGGTTAAGAATGAAAATCCTGAGGACACAAGACAGGGCTAATACATTTTAGGTACCTATGTGGCCCTCAGCACTGCAATATCTGAGCACCTCAAAGCCATTAATGCATTTACCCTCACAGCACTCCTTCGTGGTAGAGAAGTCCTATTATCCCCATTTCACACATGGAGAACTGAGGCCTAGAGAGACTAAGTGACTTGCTGGAGGTCACTCCGGAAGTCTGTGGTGAAGCATCCTAACCACTAGACCATCCTCTAGGGTTTAAATTGCCATGCAACTAGTCACAAGTGCTGCTCAGAGAGGGCTCTGAAGGTCAGGAGTGAGGTGCGGTGGCAGAGCTAAGTATGGGGCCTGGGACTGGAACAGCAGGGAGTATTGCAGACTGGGAGTGAGGTTAGGAGAACCGGGAGGTTTGGAATAATAAGGGATGAGGAATGAGATGCTTTAGCAGAGATATGCAGGGGGATCTTTCTCACTAACTGTCTGCACTAACAGCTGTCTCTGCGTGCCAGTCTCAGTTTCTTAAACACAAATTCTTTCCCACCATGTAGAGATGGGGAAATAAAAGAATGAAAATCCCCAGGGAAACTCCCAACAGAAACACAGATCTGGCTCCTGGGGAGAGAGGGAAATAGAGTCTATGTGAATGCGGAGACCACAGATGGATAAAAGCTGCAAGATTCAGCTTACCATGCCGGTAAGGGTTGTAGAGAGCCATAAATGCTGAGCCAGCAGACAGCAGTGCTTTCTGCAGAGGGCTGGTGGGGATGTGCCCTGGGTACAGCTGGTAATACCTCTCTTCATCCACATGGTCCTCTGCAGTCACTCTCAAGTCAGTGTGGGGTAGCTGATCTCCCCTACCTGCAAAACATAGCCACACCAGGGCAGTGAGTTAACTGAGAAATACAGTTCTGTTCAAAGACTAAGACAGTGCATATCTGCCAATGTAGCTTCCTTTGTCCTTTTCCTGTCAGTCTGTATGCAAAGCCCCTTGGTGATCAGAGATAACTACAGGTCACTGGTGTCTATAGTATCACCATGGCCCATGATTTGCAACAATACTCCATTATAAACACATACGTTTGGGAGCTCTAGCCAGGTGGGAGCTGTGGCTAGGATCTCACTGGCTCGAACAATAAAGCTACTGCATGATCACTGTTACTGTTTGGATAACCTGGAATATACTTAATACACCTCTACCTTGATAGAACGCGACCCGATATAACACAAATTTGGATATAACGCGGTAAAGCAGCGCTTGGGGGGGGAGCAGGGCTGCGCACTCTGGCGGATCAAAGCAAGTTCGATATAACATGGTTTCACCTATAATGCGGTAAGATTTTTTGGCTCCCGGGGACAACGTTATATCAGGGTAGAGGTGTATAAGGACAAAAAACAAGCCACAGCAATAAAACCGAAAGCCGGAATACCAGGGGTGCTTGAGGTGCAGTGGCAGAGTTTGGGGCAGGTGGGACAAAGTAGCACAGCAAAGGATGTTGCCAGGATTCCTGTGCATCTGTAGAGCTGGGAGAAGTAGGAAGCAGACACTGCGAATCAGGTCACAGGTGCACTGGCCGGGCTGCTGGGAGCAGCACTGGAACAGGGGCCGCTGTAATTCAGGACTCAGGTAGGTGGGGTGCAGGCAGGCCTGCCATGGTAAGGGCTGCTGCAAAACCAGGTTTGAGGTGCACTGGGCGGGGGCCCAGGGCAGGGATAGCAGGGGGCGCATCACGTCTCATTTCCCATGAGGAATGAATCGAAGCCTGATTCGCTTCTCAACCCGCCGACACGGGCTCTCGCCTGCCGTCGCGGCCCCCCCCAGCCCCGCACGCGGCCCCCCGGCACTTGCCTATGGGGGCCGGCGAACCCAGGGCCAGGCGCCGCAGGCCGCGCAGCGAGCCCGGAGCCCGCCGCAGCCAGCCCGCCATGCGCGCCCCGCCCAGCCAGCAGATCGGCAGCATCCGCTGAGCGGCGACTAGGCCGGAGCTCGGGGCCGCTCCCCGCTCGCCAGGAAACCACGTGCGCCCCGACTCCGCCGCAGCCCCGGTGCATCATGGGCCGGGGGGGGGGTGATCAGCTGGGTCCCTCTCCTGGGCCGGGCGGAGCTCGCGGGGCAGCAAGTCCCGCCGGCTGCCCCAGCGGCTGATGAAATCGGGGCGCGAGTGGCGTCCCTCTCCGGGTCAGGGCTGAGGCCCAGCCTCGCGGGTGCAGCGGGACTTGGTGCTGAGGCTTCTTCCCCCGCCATCCTGCCACCGGAGGTGGGGACCTGGCGAGCCCCGCCTGTGCTATCCCGCAGGAGGAGGGGGTTGGGGGAATACAGGGCTCCCCAAGGAGCAGGGCCCGTCCTCACGTGTGTAGCTGGTGCCCAAGGCGGGGTCGTGGCCTGAGAACTCTTTCTCTCCCCTGCTGATGCTTGGCACGTGTTGGCCACTATACCCTCCTAGGGATCTGAGCAGCCGAGAACTGCCCGGAACGGGTGCGTCTCGTAGCGCTTGCTCCCATGGGGAGCGCTTTCATCAACGCACCCAGTTGGCGGAAGCGCATGGCGGCGCCCACTGGGGGAGCGGTGTAGTTGATGAACCCATACGCTGGCGATTTCCTTCCGCCATAGCCATGGCTGCCGGGAGGGCGGCTAGGACCGGGCTAAACGGGCTCTTCGCTGTGTACAAACCCCCCGGGGTGGCTTCGATCAGGGTGCGGGACACAGTGGAGACCCTGCTCCTGAAAGGTGAGGCCAGGTCCTTTTGTCCAGGCCCTGGAATTCACCCCATGTGGAGGGGGGGAGGTGAGGTAGGAGACTTCCAGTCCGCCCCATAGAAGATTTAGGGCAGTGGTTCTCACCCAGGGGTACGCAGAGGTCTTCGGGGGCGGGGGGAGATATCAACTCATCTAGAGATTTGCCTAGTTTTACCACAAGCTACATAAAAAGCACTAGCGAAGTCAGCACAAACTATATTTCATACAGACAGTGATGAGTTTATATTGCTCAGTATACTAGACACTGAAATATAAACGCAATATTTATATTCCAATTGATTTATTTTATAATTATATGGTAAAAATGAAAAAAACAAGCAATTTTTCAGTAACAGTGAGGCTGGGACACTTTTGTATTTTTAGGTCTGATTTTGAAACTTGGGGTTATGTAAGACAAATCAGACTCCTGAAAGGAGTACAGTAGTCTGGAAAGGTTAAGAGCTACTAATTGAGGGGATTCTAAGAAGGCCTAGTGCCCCCACTGTTTTCCTTCATCTCCAAACTCCCTTCCGACCTACGTGCTGAAACTGCAATTCAGAGACGTTGGCACTTGGAGAAGCATGTTGGGTCAACAAAGGAGCCAAATGGGAGAGTGTAGAGCTCCTAACGTTATCTGGTGCAGCGTCCCTAGCAGCATTACTACTTGCAGGATGGATGTGCACATGGAGAGGGACTACCTCTGTCAATTGACAATGCCCTCCTCGCTACACCTTTAAGTAACTTGACCTGGTGTTAATGGTCCAGGCCATGGTTAGCTTGTGCTAGTGCATATAATCCTGGCCTTTCTAAAAGCCTGAGAGACCCCTTCAGGCCCACTTATGTTGGTTTGCTGCCAGGAACACTTGTTATGACTAATGTTAGAAGCCCTAGCCCAAGCCTTGTGTGAGTTCATTTGACAACTGAGTCCTCATCATAGAGAGGATAAAGCAAAGGGCATACCTCACAATTTGGTAAAATGACTAAGACTAGTCACTGTATGACACACATGCAGGCTGAGACAAGTGTTGGAGGAAAAAAAATCAGGCTTGAGATAGCCATTGTAAAGGCTATTCTCCATCTCAGACCTAGCAGCTGTTAGGCTGGCAATCACTTTAGACTTTTTTTTTTAAATGAGGAATCCCTCTTCCTTGCTGAAGATGATATACCCATGTCTACTCATCAAGGAGGTATCGGCATTGCAGTCACCAGGAGGACTTAGATTCCTTTCAGACATAAAGGAGATGGTCTCTTGTCCCACTCACCTCCCTTCAGGGACTGTGAAGATGCTGCTTCCTAAAATGGAACTCATACATGGCTTTGAAGGACTCTAACCATGAGCCAAAGACACTTGAGCCTTGTCTGCACACACAAGTGGTGCCACTTTAATTATATGGTAATACTCGTTTCCCCTGTGGGAAGGGTAATAAGTTGTACTGGTATAAAGCACCTTTATACTGGTCTAATTGCATCCACACAAGATGTAATAGTAACTATTTCTGTAAAAAAAAAATCACATTCCTAACCAAAATAGTTATACTGTTACTGAATCTGCTTGTGTAGACCAGGCTTTGAAGAGAAACTACGTATGTTTATCACTCCCTTCACTGTATTTTCTTTTCATACTGTGTCCCATTGTTTTCTGTACCATTTCCTGTAGAACTGAACTCTCTGGAACGGCCAGCTGTGCAGCAGCAAGTACGCTTCCTGCCTACTACTGTAGAAGGAAATGCTGGGAAAGAGCTGACCCTCACAGTTACCCAGTTGCCTGTCCTGACTGCCCACCCACTAGGTAAGAGGCTGGAGAAGAATCTTGATTTCTGTGGAAAAGCTGCTGTAAACCATTACTATCATTTCTAGATTTGACTTGCCCAGTGAGAAAACACAGGCAGAATAAAGGAGGAATAAGAAGTGTTAATTCCCTTAGATTGCAGCCGCTAATGATTATCTGGTAGCTGGTAATCACTGCATTCAAAGGGGATAAACACTGTGCAATCTGCTTGTAGTGGAGAGAAGAGTGAGAATCCATTGGTGAGATTGAGGACTTTCATTCCATTTTAGGCAGTGATGTATTAGAAGTGGTTTCACTATGTGCACGGTAAATCATAAAGATTTTTAACACCTTGGAAGCAGCAAGATTAAATTGCATTGGGACCACGTATACTGCCTGCTACCATCATACTATTCTCAAGAACATAAGAACGGCCATACTGGGTCAGACCAAAGGTCCATCAAGCCCAGTATCCTGTCCTCTGACAGTGGCCAATGGCAGGTGCCCCAAAGGGAATGAACAGAATGATCAGAAAAGCTTGGTATATTTCTTTCTTTATAGTGAAATTAAATTTTGTGTATGACCTTCTTTCCCTTGTAGTTAAAGGACCAGAGTTCACTTACTTGAAAATCGGAGCAGGTCACCGTCTGGATACAAAGTCATCTGGAGTGTTTGGTATGTTTTGTTTTGAAAGAGAGACAAATATAGCTTCATCATGAAATTACCACGCATAGGATAGAGGGGGTTTTAATAGACGATAGGCTCACAAAACACTGTGCTGGCTACTAGCAGCATCTGAGGATTTTGTAGGGCTTGGGCAAAGGTAGAAATGGTAAGTTACAGTAGAAACACACAAATCAGATATGATTGATCTGAGAGGGTCCTGAATCAGAAGCCAGGGAGACAAGAATAATTATTTTCAGAGAGGCAATGTGGTCCAGTGGAAGGGACTGAATTGGGAGACTTATATTCTCTTCTTGGCTCTGCTGTGTGTAAACCTGACTGCTCAAGTGTCTCTGTTTCCCTGTCTGTAAAATAGGGATAATGATACTGCCCTTCTTTTGTAGGGTGCTTTGGGATCTACAGATGAAAAGCAGAAGCTAACACTAGCACGTAGCTCTTATTAGTTGTGGCTTTAGTGGCAGTCAAAGATTTGGGGGTGTGGTGGCAACTCTCAGCAACAAAGAGTCAGAAATAGTTAGACTATAAATTCTGGGTATATAGATATTGCTTTTTCTGTGTCTGAACGGTGCCAGGGGATAGTGTGGTGCTATATAAAAATGCTTATGCCCAAATAACTTTTTATGGGACTGATTAACGGCCTCCTGTTGTTTTTTGTATTTCAGTGCTTGGAGTGGGCCATGGGAACAAGCTGCTCACTGATATGTACAACGCCCATCTTACTAGGGTATGCACTGGCACCGAACCCTGTTTGGGGACTTCTGTGTGTAACACCCATTCTCACTAGAAATCAAGTCCCAGTTAGAAATTGCATCAAGAAAGAAGAGGCAAATGTGACCTACTCTTACTAAATCATATGAGAAGTAATAACACATACAACTATATATAGGCACAAATCACTGAGATTAAGCAATATTAAGTATTCCTTTGGGAGTGGAGGGAAACAATATAAATGACCTGGGAATTGGTAATGGGATGTGGAGCTTTTTACCTGTAGGTCATCAGTCCGAATCTTGCCTGGTCAGGACCAAGCAAAAGTCATTGCTATCTGGAGGCTTCTATAAAACAAACTGGGTCTCAGACTATTTCTAGTGGGGAGGGAAGTATCCACACTACACAAATCACATTTGCCCTGTTTGTTGGCAGTTCTGGCAGAGAAGCCAAAGGTAGAATTGGGATCTGGAAAATGACTCTCCCCCCACTTCCTGCTAGAGGTAATTCCTCCAGCTCAGAACTGAGACACATTGACTCTTGGGATTTCCTCCCTAAATTTTCCACGAAGAGGCACCAACTGGCTGCCACTGTATCCTAACCTTATTCAGTGGAGGTCCAGATGACATGAAAAGGCACTGGCACTTTTAACCATCTACACTACTGCGCCCACCATTGGAAGCTGAACTGCTGATAGCAATGATGGCATGCTGGACAATAACCTTAGGGAGACAGATACAATAGTATGTATAGATGTATGTGTACATACTGTGGTGAGTGAGAGATGCATGTGTGTACATGTTGAAGCATGTTCTTTATATACTGGTATGTGGGGGGTGCACTCTGCCTCATTCCCATTTGTGTGTCTATCCAGCTGTTGCACCATGTTATAGGCCTAGATTGAGAGATGTCTAGGGCAGGGACTGTTGTATTCATTTGTACGCTGTTTAGCACAATGGGGCTCTGATCCCTGATTGGAGCCTCTAGGCACCACAGCTGTATAAGTAATATTAATGATGATCTTTATCAACATTGCAATAAAATCATTATTCTAGTGGCTTGAGCCTGCAGATCATGAACAAGTGGGAGTCATAAAAGTGTGCTCATATGAGACCATGTGAGCTTTAAGAAAGCTGTAACCATTCAACCTCATAGGCTCTGGTTCAAGAGCCTATGAGGGGCCTGGGGAGGTCATACTGCTGTCACAAGACATAATGCCTGCTTCCATATTATTGAGGCAGCTGCCAGCAGGAGTGGCTGTCATGCTACATTTGAGTGTCAAACAAATCACCAATGCTTCCCAAAGCCATTATCAGTTCATATAAGATAAGAGGCACCACTCACTGTGCAGAGACTGCAGCTTTCCTTTAGAGAAACCTTTCCTGTCCTGTGATGCCCTGTAGTCGCTGCGTAGCAGGGTATTGCTTCTCTGCTGTTTGCAAACTGTTTCCTCCATAAATTGCACTTTCCCCTTTTGAAGGTTTATACTGTTCGTGGACTGTTTGGCAAAGCCACAGATGACTTCTCAGACACAGGCAGGCTAATAGAGAAGACCACATTTGGTAAGTGTAATGGTCGATGTGGAAACAAAGATTTCTAATTAGAAAGTAAAGTGTTACACCTGTCCAGATTGAGCAACATTTAGCGCACCTTTAAGAGCTCTCTAATCTTGGTTTATGAGGATTCTCCCATGCAGTCTCACCACAGTAAACATCAACAGAGAGTCCTGTGGCACCTTAGAGACTAACAGATGTATTGGAGCATAAGCTTTCGTGGGTGAATACCCACTTCGTCAGACACGTTACCCTGCCTGTAGTATGCTAAATACAGCCACAATATATAGCTCACTGATATAAAGTCCTGATCATACCTATTCCCAAAGTTAGGTGTACCCCATCTCCTTGTACCTCAGGAGACATATTATCCTCACCCACAAGAGAGTGATCAGAGACTTCCATAAAGGTTCTGATGTTAAACAAAGTCTTGAAATATCTCATGAGATGAATTCTCATGAAACCAATGCAAGCTCTATTCCCTTTGCCCCAGGGACTGCTTCACTTTGTGTACTGGCATGGTATATATGTAGACTGGGTCAGTTTCCTGTGCTGCTGTATTCTGTTATGCTAAAGTCATCTTTCCCACAAGCCCATTTAGATATGACAACTTGGCCAGGAGATGGCAACATCTTGATTTCAGACTAAGACTCTTCGCAGGTGCTGGGTGTATCAAGGAAGATTTATGTTCCTCTTTTGCCTTCTCAACATTTACAGATCATGTCACAAGGGACAAGCTGGAGCGGATTCTTGCTGTCATTCAGGGAACCAATCATAAAGCTCTGCTGATGTATGTATCCAATCAGAAATCCTGAATGACCTGACCTGACTTCCATGCTGCTATTTGCTGATCATTGGAAGCAATGAGATTAGTCTGTTGCTTGCTGTAATGAATTATAAAGGTTTGAGCCTGAGAGAGGAAAATAAGCCACTTTGTGTGTGGGAGTCAAGCTCTAATGAGGCTACCTTTGGCTTCTGAACTCCCATCTTACTTTAGGGCCTATACGTGACACCTTGGTAAAATGAAAGTTCTTCTGCTGAGTATGATAGGGTGCCTTCCCTCCCAGTTGTAGTACCTTACTGATAGTACCTATGTTTATAGCATTTGTAGGACAATGACTGCATCAGACACAGTTACATGATTAAAAACTGTGTCAGGGGAGGTTAACTTAGAAACTACAGAGACTGAACAAATCTTTAGTTTGAAGTGTGAATGTTGCATCAGTTTTATAACAAAACAGAGGGTCTTTGAACATGTGCTCCCAGTGCGACGTGGTGACCAATGGGGCTAATGTGATCCCTGGATGCATAAACAGGTGACTCTCTGTATTTGGCAGTGGTGTGACTGCTACTGGAATACTGTGTCCAGTTCTGGTGTCCACATTTCAAGAAGGATGTTGAAAAATTGGAGTGGGTTCAGAGAAGAGCCATGAGAATGATTAAAGGATTAGAAAAGTTGCATTATAATGATAGACTCAAGGAGCTCAATCTATTAGCTTAACAAAGAGACTGTTATGGGGTAATTTGGTTACAGTGTATAAGTACCTACGTGGGGAACAAATATTTTCATAAGGGGCTCTTCAATCTAGCAGATAAAAGTGTAACACTGGCTGGAAGTTGAAGCTAGACAAATTGAGACTGTAAATAAGGTGTACCTTTTTAATAGTGCAATTAACTATTGAACAATTTACCAAGTGTCATGGTGGGTTCTCCATCACTGACTATGGTTAAATCAAGATTAGATGTTTTTCTAAAAAATATGCTTTAGGAGTTATTTTGGGGAAGTTTTATGACGTATTTTATGCAGGAGGTCAGACTAGATTGTCATGACAGTCCTTTCTGCCTCAGAATCTATGAATTCATTGGGATGGAAGTGCAAATTCACTGCTCTGTTCCTTTCTCCAGGCACTCTAACATTGACCTGAAAACTCAAGAGGCCTATGAGCTGGCTGTTGAAGGTTTAATTCGCCCGATGGAAAAAACCCCTCCATTAATCACAGCAATTCGATGCCTCCAATTTGCACCTCCAGAATTCCAGCTAGGTATGGTCTAACTAGAGCTAGAGTTTGGGAGTATGTTGGAAGTATGTATGAAGATAGTGGCAAAAAGTTGCTATCATCTAGCTGCTCTTCTGTGGTCTGTGTGAAATGAGTTTGTGAGCTCAATCTAGTTCCTAATGGACAGGTGTCTGTTACAAAACCATCCCAGCTGGTACAAATTGGTAACTGTGACAGTCTCAGCAAACACCCCAATGATTAAATTTGCCATAGAGATTGAAGGACCATCTCAGTGCTGGATAGACCCTCTAGATTAGGACTGAGCAGCATGGGGAAGTTTGTGCAATTTCTGCCTGGTAGGAACATAACTGCTATATTGGATCAGACTGATAGTCCACCTAGTCCAGTATTCTGTCTCTGATAGTGCTTCAAAGGACAGTTAAATTCCCTAGCAAATAGCTATGGAATAATTCTTCCTGTGCAATGTCGTCCAAACTTTTGAAAGCTGAGCCCTCCTCACCCCCCTTTATTCTGGTTATGTGTTGTTCAAGGCCTACTCTAAAATGGGATTAAGGGGATAGAGAAGATGTATACATTGCCTAGTCATTTGATGCAGCCACCCTCCCCACTTAAGGAAGCAATAAATTAGTGGTCAGTTTATGCCCTGAAGTTTGAGATTTTATATCCCCATTAAACTTTTTTTTGTCCTAGATAATGTAACTGAACATAAAATCCTTTTTCAAATCCTGAACTTCTGGCCTCGGTGATCGCTTGTGGGCAAGAGTTCCACAGGTGATCTGTGAATAAAGGATTCCAGTTTCCATGGCTGTTAATTTGTCACCTCTGTGATTTAAGTTCAGGATTGAAAGACAACTCTTCCTGCGTTCTAATCCTGGCACTAATATGGACTTCTGTGGTATGGTGAAAGTCATATACCCTTGCTGCCTCATTTCCCCACAACTAATGTGAGGATGATCATTTTCGTACCTGACTCACAGGAATATTGCAAGGATTATTTCCATACACCTTGATTCTGCAATTGACTTTGTGCAGGCAGGCAGATCCTTGTGTCCACACAGAGGCCCACTAAAGTTAATAGAGCTCAACACAAGCCCAGGGGTCCATGCACGTAGCCATTTACAGGATTGGGGCTTTAGTTTGAAGACAAAGCATCTATTAAACATTGTTACAAGTATTTAATCTGTACAGATATTAAGAATTTGGGATCCTAAACAGTCTGCTTATAAAAGCTTTGTGGTTCACCTTAATAGCCTTTCTAGTCCTCATGAATTATTCTGACAAACTCAGATACAGCTAAACTGACCTTTGCCTAGCCCAAATATCTAACTCTTATTATATGACCTTGTATTTGAAACTTGTTTGTATAAAATTGACCTCTTTGAAGGCTTGGTACATTGTGCAAGACCTCTGTATAATCATGATTATACAGGCAGGTACTTAAAAAAACAGCATCTTTCCTGTTGAACTAACTCTTCTTTTTGTATTTTAATACCAGTAACTGGTGGTTGAATTTACAGGCACGGTGTCTTGTTGCATATATGCGCTGACCCTTCTAATGCAGTCTTTCTGCCTCCTCCAGAAATCCAGTGTTTGCATGAGACCCAGCAGTACCTCCGAAAGATAGTTCACGAGATTGGCTTGGAGCTGAAATCAACTGCTGTGTGCACCCAGGTGCGGCGGATACGGGATGGCTTTTTCACACTTGACAGTGCTCTCCTGCGAACGCATTGGAACCTGCAGAATATCCGGAATTCAATTCAGGACTCTAAGATCAAAGTGAAAGTGGGGCTTCAGAGAAGCTTGGGCCACCAAGCTAGGAGTGGTAAAAGACATACCGATATGGATCAGGTTGCAGAGAGCAAACTGCACAGTACAGAGGGAATGTCTGCAAGCGATCTGACTCATAAAATGAGATAACCACACGCTGACTGACAGGTGGAGAGTAATAGGAAGGGAAAATGGTGGTTACAGTCCACAACTAGCCCTTCCTTGGGGTGGTCCTTGATTTTGTAAGGGTTGCTTGTGTTTTCATTCAGGCAAGGCATTTCTCCATTGACAGGCAGAATAACTTTTGTAAGTATTGCACAACACTGCAGCAAAACTGTTGATAGCTGAGATGAGTGTACATTTCCTTGCAAAGCCAAAACTGCTACTGATTCAGTGGGAACATCAGGTTGGTGAGGGATGTAAGAGCGGGCCCTTCAATTAGTTTAGAGATGGGAATACAACCAGCGTGTTGCAGGCTTTACTTCTTTTATTCTCTTTATGCGCCTTGTGACAGAGTGTGACCTCAGTGGTTCTTTTCCCAATTTCATACATATATATTTTTTATTATGACACTTTCTATAGATCAGCCCCATTTTCAAATACATGAAAGGGGTAAAGATTAATTGTTCAAACCAAGAAAGGGTTCTGCCTAGGGGAAACTACAATGTAAGCAACTAAGACTAAAGTAGGGAGGTAATACTATTTCTCATGCAGGGTAACTAATATCTGGAGTAGGTTAGTCAGAGAGCCAGTTGAAGCGGGAGAAAGGAGAGGCTTATTATAGGAAGACTGGAGTAGGATGTAAACACAAGAAGTTGGAATGGGGTGAATTAAAATCCAAGGTAATATATTTTATGGGGAAAGATGCTATTATTTGATACTCAAATTTAAGTCAACGGGGCCAAAAGCCCCAGCATTTTGTTTGCATGCATCTATAGTCCTCCATCATTTTATTTTTTCCTGCCCTTCAGCAAAATTGTATGTTACCTTTAAAGAGAAACAGCAAGGGAGTACAGCTTTAGAATTCACTGAGATTCATTTAAAGCTACAAATTACTATTTTACATAAACAATGACAGGTACATTAGCAATTAGCTAATGTATTTCTAAAATGTGTAGGGCTCAAAGTGTGATGCCAAGATGTACTAAAGGATTGCAATCTAAGATTTTGATGGCGTGCCAATCATTAATATCTAGGTTATGCGTTTGCAGTGAGAACTCTCATCACACGTGGGGGGCTCAAAATTAGGTAACACCCCTCATTTTAGATTCTAAAATATTTTAAATATAAAAGTGATGGTGCATTGGTTATTACTATAGTGAGGATTACCTTCTCCCCCATGCTTAGAAATATCTTGCAGACACATGTATTTTATTGGCTGATCTTGCTAGGCCTTACAGTCAACTGGTGGGCATTTTTGTTTGGAAGTACTGTGATACCTTTAGAACACTACATCTGACCAATTGCAAAATTTCCAGGCATGTTCTAGGCATCAATTGGCAGAACCCTATTGATTTTTGGGAAAAAATTAGAAAAGCAGAAGGAAAAATGAGACACAGACTGAGACACCTGCCATCCATCATGACACCTTGAATGACTTATCTCCCAGACAGAAGAGAGATAACGGAGCCGGAAAAGGAGTCACAGCAGGGAACCAGGGCATGGGCGGGGGGAGGGCATGAAAGGGGTTGCAGAGAATCCCTGAAATAGTAGGGGATCAGAGGGCAGCACACAGAGTGCTTGTGGGAGAGAATGGAGAGATAGAAGGAGCCTCTAATATGTGTAATGAGCTCAGCCTGTGGAGGCAACAAAGTATGCAAACACCCCCCACCAAATTTCTACTATCAAAAGAGATTCTACCTCTTCCAGACTTGTACAAAGAGGCACATGTAGGCACAGTTTCTCCTTTGAAAATGTACCTGGACAGCTGTTAAAAGGTGAGCAGTAACTCTGATATCAGCAATTGCAACCATGGCAGGGGAGGAAGGATTTAAAGACTTGTTTACACAGGGCACTCAGGCCTGCTCTACACTAGGAAATTAAGTAAGTTTAACTACAGCAGTCAGCATGTGAAAAATCCACACCCGAGTGGCATTGTTAAATTGACCTAAGTCCCCACATAGACAGCGCTAGACTGATAGAATTCTGTTGGCCTAGCTTCTCAGGGAGGTGGATTACCTACACCGAGGGGAGAATCCTTCCCTGTCAGTGTAGGTAATGTCTACAATGAAGCACCTCAGTGGTTCAGTTGTGCTGCTGTAGCGTTTTAAGTGTAGACAAGCCCTCAGAACATTAATCCAAATTAACTAAAAGTGTGGATTTAATAAAATGAGATTTTCCACACAGTTTAATGCAGTTTAACTAATCCACTTTACATTCACACCTTTTAGTTAATTTGAATTAATTTTCCTGGCTTTCCCTGTATATACAATAGTGACTGTCTCATCTCTTGTCCTTGAGGATTTACAAACCCCCCACAAAAAAACCCTCTCTCACTTGAACTTAATTCATGGATTTTTTTTCGGCTGCCTCCAAGTTCCTCTGCACAATGATGTAAAGCAGTGGTTCCCAAACTTGTTCTGCTGCTTGTGCAGAGAAAGCCCCTGGCAGGCCGGGCCGGTTTTGTTTACCTGCCGCATCCGCAGGTTCGTCCGATCGCGGCTCCCAGTGGCCGTGGTTCGCTGCTCCAGGCAATGGGAGCTGCTGGAAATGGCAGCCAGTACATCCCTCGGCCCGCACCGCTTCCCGCAGTCCCCATTGGCCTGGAGCAGCGAACCGCGGCCACTGGGAGCACGATAGGATGAACCTGTGGACGCGGCAGGTAAACAAACCGGCCAGGCCAGGCCCGCCAGGGGCTTTCTCTGCACAAGCAGCAGAACAAGGCCTGGTCTACACTAGGACTTTAATTCGAATTTAGCAGCGTTAATTCGAACTAACCGCTCAACCGTCCACACCAGGAAGCCATTTAATTCGAACTAGAGGGCTCTTTAGTTCGAATTTGGTACTCCACCCCGGCAGGTGGAGTAACGCTAAATTCGACATGGCTAGTTCGAATTAGGCTAGGTGTGGATGGAAATCGAACTTAGTAGCTCCGGGAGCTATCCCACACTGCACCACTCTGTTGACGCTCTGGACAGCAGCCCGAGCTTGGATTCTCTGCCCAGCCACACAGGAAATGAACCGCGAAAATTTGAATTCATTTTCCTGTCTGGGCGGTTTGAATCTGACGTTCTGGTTGCACATCGGGGCGAGCTCCGCAGCACCGGCAGCAATGCAGAGCTCTCCAGCAGAGGAGTTCATGTAATCTCTGAATAGAAAGAGGGACCCGGCATAGACAGACCGGGAACTCTTGGATCTGATCGGTGTGTGGGGCGAGGAGTCTGTGCTTTCGGAGCTGCGCTCCAACGAACGGAATGCAAAGACCTACGAGAAGGTCTCCAAAGCCATGATACAGACTGAGGATACAGCCGTCATGCAACGCAGCGCCGCGTGAAAATCAAGGACCCCAGACAAGGCTACCAAAAAATCAAAGCGGCCAACGGACGCTACGGAGCCTGCCACCACTGCCCCACCAGTGACCATGGACTCTGATGATGGGACAGTGTCGACGGACAGTTCCTCGACGATGTTCACGGACGGGGAAGATGAGGAAGGGTTTGTGGAGGACGAGGCAGGCGACAGCGCTTACAACGCTGGTTTCCCCGACAGCCAGGATCTATTCATCACCCTCACGGAGATCCCCTACCAACCCTCCCCGGCCAGGAACCCGGATCCTGAATCAGGGGTAGGAGCAGTCGGTAAGTGCTTTAACCATGTTAACTTTTATTCTTAATATAACAGGAATCTGAAGTGTGTGAAAAGGAGGTCTCTGTATATATGGTGATAGAACACAAATCCTCCTGGGAGAACGCCACGAAGCTCTCCTGCCGTTAATCGATAAGCATCAGCAGGAGGTTCCTGGGGAGAGCTGCCTTATTGGGTGCTCCGTGATAGCACACTTTTCCGCGCGAGGCTTTCATGCGGTATTCAGGGAGCACTGCCTCCCAGAGCACGGCTGCATAGGTCCGTGGTTCGTGCTAGATTTCACGCAGCATGCGCTCTCTATCTCCTTCAGTGCCTGTCCTCACGGTGATCTCGCTCTTAGACTCCTGCATCTAAGTAGGGGAAGAAATGTTACGTTACGCCTGGTCCAAAGTATTTTTAATAAATAAACGGACAGACGGCATAGCACAGACTCAGCACGCAGCTGCGTGACGAGCGTAACGGAAAGCCAAAGAATCAAATGGACGCTCATGGAGGGAGGGGGGAACGAGGACGCAAGGTATCCCACAGTTCCTGCTGTCTCCGAAAAGCATTTGCATTCTTGGCTGATCTCCAAATGCTTCTAGGGTCAAACACAGTGTCCGCGGTGGGACGGGTCATAGCTCGGCAATTTACGCACCCCCCGACCCCCAGAAGTAAAAGGGAAAACAATCCTCTGTTGACTCTTTTACATGTCACCGTATCTGTACTGAATGCTGCAGATAGACGCGATGGTGCAGCACTCAACACCAACATCCTTGCTCCCCCCACGCTATGGATGGCTGATGGTACAAAACGATGGAAATCCATCCTCATCATCAGCCTATTGGCACATGGGGCAGTGCAAAAGGGCTGGTAACCATGACAACCGTACCAACTTGCTTGGGACCGGTCGGTCAAGGCCGCCTGTTGCTAATTTTTCATGGTAGATGGTGCAGTATGGCTGGTAACCGTCCTCATCATTGCAACAGGGGGCTGAGATCCATCAGCCCCCACCCTTCATTGTAAAGAAAAGATTCAATTGCCCCTGGAGTAGCAGAGGGATGAGTGGCTCCCTCCTCCACACCCTTAATGTCATCTCTGGACTATCATTGCAGCTGGAGGCTTCCTTCCACTCATTTCTCACAAACGACTACCTGTGTCTTATTCATGCATTCTATATTACTTCATCACACAAGTGGGGGGACAATGGTATTGGAACCCAGGAAGGCTGGGGGAAGAACGTAATGAACAGCTGGGGTTGTTTCAGGAGCACACCCTGTGAATAGCGTTCAGCTCAAAATTTATGCAGGATTGGACAGAGAGCAGCTGTGGTCTCTGATTGTATGATACAGTGGTTCTCTAGTACAGTTGCACATAATCTAGGCAGGACTGATTCTATTTTTAGATACCCAAAAAGGAGGGATTGACTCGGGGAGTCATTCCCAAATTTTGCTTTTGCGCCCCTGGCTGATCGACCAGGGGCACTTATGACAGCACCAAATGGCGCAGTGCAAAAGGACAGGTAACCATGACCATCTTATTACCGTCTTCTTACCAGTTCATGGTATGGTAGACGGTGCAGTATGCCTGGTAACCATCGCTGCTGTCATGCAAAAGCATAAGCATGCTGCTGTGTAGCGCTGCTGGTCCGCCTCTATCAGCGGCATACAGTACACATACGGTGACATACACAAAAGGCAAAATAGGGTCCATTGTTGCCACGCTATGGCGTGTGCCAGGGCATTTCATGGAAAACGTGATCGAAATGATTGTCTGCCCTTGCTTTCCCGGAGGAAGGAATGACTGGCGACATTTACCCAGAATCCACCGCGCAAATGATTTGTGCAACAGCAGGCACAGGGGTCTCAACAAAAAATTCACAGAGACAGCCTAGATTCAGTTAATTGTTCGCAAAAAAGTATCATTGCAAGGAATTAACTAACTGTTTCCCATCTCACAGCTTCCACTGTCTCCAGACCTTCCACAGCATCCACCTCGCAGAGGCTGGTGAAGATTAGGCGGCGAAAGAAAAAGACAAGGGACACGATTTTCGATGAATGTGTGGGCTGCTACCTAGCCGAGGCGGACCAGCAGAGGCAGTGGAGGGAGAAAGTCTCTCTGTACCAGTGCTCACACAGCGAATGGGAGGAGAGGTGGCGTGAGGAACACAAGCAGGCGACTCAAGCAATGCTTGTACTACTGAGGGAGCAAACGGACATGCTCCGGCGACTTGTGTATGTTCTGCAGGTCCGCTGCAGGACAGAGCCCCCGGCAGTATCTCTGCAACCGCCCTCCCCCGCCACAAAGTCACATACCCCCCTCACCCTAAATAACCAGGAGGATGCCCGCCCTGGTCCGTGAATACTGTCACTGCACCCCAGCAGAGTGCTCAAGTAACCAAAAGCTCTCATACCCTACGTTTGCATAAGTCCTTCCCTTCCGGACTCAAACAAGTCCCAATCCCAGTCCCATCCCATAACTGTGTACTTAAGTAATAAAAATACTTTGCTGTTAAGTACTGTTTCCGTCATGTTTCCTCACTGAAGACTGTGTTTGAATGGGGTGCGTGGGGAAGTGCGTTGCTAATTGCATAGGACAGGCACCTTTCGCAGGGTACAGACACGGGGTCCGGATCAGCAGCGGGTAACACACACAGTGCAGTCAGCAGGCACCGTGGTCGGTATGGGAGGTGGTTTCCAGGTTCTGTGTGGGCGGTGGGGATGTGACTTTTTAGCGGGGAGGGCAGGTACAGATCTTATACAGCGGTCCTTGTCGTGGACCGCTGAGTCACGCAGCAGAGGAATCTGTATCCGTCCTCCTCCGCCACAAGGCCACATAGCCCCCGCACACAGAATCCCAAAAAGGAGGGATGGCAGGCTCCGTTGAAACAAGCAGTCCGGCAATGCGGACCGCTGTAGGAGCAGGAGCCTGTCATTCCTTGAGTTTAGAGGCGGTCTTTACATCAGCGCACACCCTACCCACCGCAGTCTGCGTTCCAGTTTCGACCCTTTAACGAAAAGTCATGAATAAAGAAACCTCTCCTCAGTAACAGTGTGACATGTATTTTATTTTTACACGTGTCTTGGAAGTGGAGGAAACGGAGAACGGGGTATTTAACCGAAGAGGAGAGTCAACAGTAACTGGGTAAAGAAACAGGGGCAGGTTCAGCTTCTCTGTAAAGAAACTGAACAGTCACAGGTCACGCTGCTCGCTGGTATTTGAAGAGTTCCTTGTCGCTGTCCCAGGCGCCTGTATAGGGCTTCATGAGCAAGTGCATTAGCGGGCAGGCTGGGTCACCGAGGATCACTATAGGCAAATGCACATCCACAACAGTTATTTCGTGGTACGGGAAGAAACTACCTTCCAGCAGGCGTCTGAGCAGCCCACAGTTCCTGAGAACACATGCATCAGGAACCTTGCCCGGCCATCCGACGTTCATGTTGGTAAAACGTCCCCTATGGTCCCCCAGTGCTTGCAGAACCATTGAAAAGTAGCCCAATTTCTCAGCAGCTGAATGTGGAAGAGGTGGACGATAAAGTGCGAGGAGGAGAAAACGGCGAGGATCGCAGCGGGCTCCATGCTTGCAGTGCTGTGGCGTCCACGCTGTCACTGACCAGAAAAGTGCACGAACAGATTGCCCGCAGGCGCTTTCAGGGAGGGAGGGAGGGCGTGATTGACGGTTCAATGACGACAGTTACCCAAAACCACCCTCGACACATTTTTTCCCCCAGCATGCATTGGGGGGAAATCCCAGAATTCAAATGGGCAGCGGGGACTGCGGGAACTGTGGGATAGCTTCCCACAGTGCACCGCTTCGAAAGTCGACGCCGGCCCCGTGAATGTGGACTCAGAAGTTCGAATTAGTGTATTTAGTATGGATACACAAATTCGACTTCATAAGGTCGAATCCACAAATTCGAATTAAGTAGATTCGAAATAGTCCTGTAGTGTAGACAAGGCCCAAGTTTGGGAACCACTGATGTAAAGTGAAGGTAAAGCAGTAATGGAGCACTCCTGCCACCTTGTGGCTAAAGATTGTACTCCCACCTACAGTGCATTGGCGTGTGTTAACTGTTTAAAGACAGACCTTGTGTCTTATGTGCTCTAGTTTTCTTTTGGTATAGAACACTCATAGAAGCAACTGTATTCAACTATACAAGCCTCTGTACAAACTCTTGTGCAGCAGTGGCACACCCCACACAGACAGTTGTTTACCCAGGGAGAAATGTATAGAAAGTTTCACTAATGTGGAGTTAAGGTTGTGGGTGCACAAGAGTGCCCTATTATAATGAATACAAGTTTCAATCCCTAAAATGCTGCTGGGGAAAGCCAGGAACTGCATGGGAACCATTACCTTAATTCTACAGCCATAACCCTCCTCCCTTTAGGATGTCAGCGCCTTATCTATAATTTGGGGAGTGAGGTATGTTTTGTCTTCTGTGACCTATGTTGAATACAGAAAATTGTTTGAGGAAGCCCTTCATTTTATTACTGATATCTTTAAGTGAGACTGCATCTGGAAACAAGGAGGGAGAAGTAACTGTGTCCAGTCTGCTATGCAGCCATCAGCAATGGTGCCTCACTGGCCCTATTGAGGGTCGTTGGGAAGTGCCTGAAGAGGTGTTCGGATCTGGAGTTATAGTGGCACACAGAAAATAGTAGTCTAAGGAGAGTACAGTTCTGTTTTTCTTAGCATCTGTATAGGCCAGGGGTGACCAAACTCTGGCTCAGCCGCATAGGGCAATTTTACAGTTAAAGTGAGGCTCACAGGGTACCCTCCCCCCATTCTCCATCTACCAGGCTGGGGAGGGGGGAGCTCAGGGCTTCTGCCCTGTGGCAGGGTGGTGGGGCTGGTGGATTCTGCCCTGTGGCAGGGTGGGGAGGGGTGTCTCAGGGCTCCAGCCCTGCAGGAAGTGCCCACTGGGGCTCAGAGCTTCAGCAGTGTACTCCCCGGGCTGAAGCCCTGAGCCCTGGGAGGCATGCCTGGCTCTCAAACTTCTGAAGATTATTGTATGCGGCTCGCAGGGTCATTAAGTTTGGCCACCCCTGCTATAGGCTATCAGAGTGAATTGCTAGGGAACATAAGAGTTAATCATTTATTCAAAATGGACAATTCAGCAGCACAAGTTAATGCTTTTCCATTTATTTACTACTATACATATGCCACAACCAGCTTCCAGAACTCAATTCAGGGGGACAGTAAGATATTGAGCACCCACAGCGTTTTCCACACGAGGCATACAAACACCTTGCTCTTAGCAGGTTTCCTTTCCCACTTCTGAGGTTTTTAACAAACAAACACAGCTCTGCATATTCTCCCATCTCCAGTGCTGCCTCCTCCATCCATTTACTGATCCCTAACAATTGCTTCCCCATGTGAGACTTCCTTAAAGAAGCCCTTAGACCATCAAGATGTCGAAGAACCCCAGTCACATGTGCAACAGTGAAGGGGTTAACTATTAATTCTGAATTATAATTTTTTTTAAATAATGAACAGTAAGAGGAGCCTGACGCTCCTAACACTTCAATTGAGTCTCTTCTCATTGCCAAAGAAAAGAATGCTACTTTTCCTGAAACAGGGAACATGTGATGGATTCAATAGCTTTTCCATTCTGGAAGTTAGATATTCTTAGAAATGAAGCGGTCAAGTAACACTTCCTGGAAAGTCTCTGCATTTTTACTGTCCTTGTAAGTTCTCAAGGTGTACGGTACCAACATGCAGTACCCCAGTAATGGTGATCTCTGCAGGAGATTGTAGTCTTCAGTTTCAATGCTAGTCAGTAAGTTCCAGATCAAATTTGGGGTACAGCTCCTTTGTGGTGACCCCTCTAATCGTGGCTAGAAAGGAATCAACACCACAGCTTCCATTACAGATAGAGAAGCAGATTAGTGAGCAAGAGTTTTGGCTAGCAGCATGGTTTCTACGACTTGAGTTTAGGCAGTAGAAAAGACTTGACTCTCCCCAAGCCTAGTTGTCCTAAAGCTTTCCATTAGCTAAGGGATGAGTCCAAATGTCTCTTATCTTACACACCCTCCCCACTCCACTCCTAACTGCAGGATTTTTTTCCAAGTCTTGTGCAGTGCAGAATACACAACTCTCAGGGTTAGCTATCAATTACAGGAGGCTCATCTTTGATAATCCACAGAAAAACACTTCCAGTCATCAAGTGACAATTTCACATCCCATTCAGAGGATCAGGAAGAGACACTGAATACCCCTCTGTGGTTCTGCCATTCTGTTGAGAAAATCCCAATGGACTCATGACAGATGTATCTGTGCTTGAATATAGGATTTTAACTATAGAATCCTAAAACCGAAGAATTATTAAAATAAGCCCTAGGACCGTAACTTTCCCTCTTCTGTAATGAAACACATGGGAACATTTACTGAGAAAAGTTGCATGTTAGTCCTGCCTTTCTTACCCAGCTTGCCCAGCAGCATCTGTCCAGTGTCTTTAATATCATTGTACTCATGGAGCAGAGAGATGTGTTTCTCCAATTCCTCCAGGCTGTAACCTCTGTAACAGCAAACCCAGAAAGGTCACAAGGACACAGAGAAAATACTGCTACTTTACCACATTTGTTTAGCAGAGACAAGATAATTGTGAGAGATAGCAGAACCTGCCAAAACCACACAACTTGCCTACAGGACTCTGAAGGCAAGAGCTCAGTCTTTAAAAAATAATTGGCAGAAAGTATAAATGGGGGAGCCCAGTCTCCATTCTGAGGGCTGTTCCAGATCAATCCTTCTCCCCACAACAAAATAAAGCTAAAAGTAGTTCTCAGAATTAGGTATAAACAAGAAGTAGTAATCTTGTGCCCTTTAGCAGCACCACAATGCAGAACAGCACCACCTACTGAATCACAATTATTACTCCCTACAACCTCCAGGTTTTCCTTAAATCCAAGTACTGATTAAATCCAGCCTTGCTTTGCAAAAAACAAAGAGACAAGGTACTTGGTTCAGTTTTGTAGCTGAAGTGCCCTGCAATACAAACAATGCTGAAATTAACACTATTCCTAGCTAAACGGATTTTGGTCATAGTGCAATATCAGCATCACCAACAGGATGTAGCAGTTTCCAACTCTGATACTTGGGTTTGTTTTGTTTAAAAAAAAAAAAAAACCCAAGCCTCATGCGGAACATCAAGCTATCCAAGAACATACTCAGCCAACAACTGTGCAATTTCCTGATCCAGGGTAAGATCCTTCTGTGTCAGTTCTTCAACTTCATGCTGTAGGGTTTCTTTATTGACTCCATCTGATTGACAGGACCTTGGAGACTGGATCTGTAGAGCAGAGAGTGCTTTTAACATTCCACTAACTCAGCACTGTGTGTGATGCTACTGTCCCCGAGGGGACTGAACAGAAGAGATATTAAGTATTTGTTCGTTTATTCCTGAAGTATCACTTAGGTGAAAAGGGCAAATAAGACTTCACAGTGAAAATTGAAGTGAGTAAACTAACATCCTGCTATTTAATGCCAATCAGTGCCATGTAGTTTGTGAGTTCTTCAAAGCAGAAGATGTATCTTACTCTGTAAAGCTTTTAAAAATAAACTCTCAGGAAGCCAGTATCTAGCCCCAGAAGTGTATGTATATGTCAGAGCACTAAGGTAACTAGCAATATTTTTCCCCAGGGAAAATATCTATTGCTGAACCACCAAAAATATTAGGATCAACTGCTGATTCAGCCAAAAGAGAAAAGATTAAATAAGCCATGAAGACTAAGCTATCCTTATCACTTGAAGCCATCTCTCCAGGATAGATGTGAACCCATTTACTCTGGGATACACCTCCAGAAATTCTAGCACCAAATGTGATGCTGCAGTACCAATGTGGACTTGGCTACATGGGTATGGGTGAGGTGCGGCTCTGCAGCCTGGATACTTGCAGGTGGACCTGGTATGCACAGGTTAGCAAGCATGGGAGCCTGGATAGGGGTATGCTCTACATCAGTGGTTCTTAACATTTCCAGATTACTGTACCCCGTTCAGGAGTCAGATTTATCTTGCGTATCCCCAAGTTTCACCTCGCTTAAAAACTACTTGCTTACAAAATCAGACAAAAATACAAAAGTGTCACAACACACTATTACTGAAAAAATTGCTTACTTTCTCATTTTGTCTGTATGACATTTTAGTTTGTACTGATTTTGCTAGTGCTTTTTATGTAGCCTGTTGTAAAACTAGGCAAATATCGAGATAAGATGATGTACCTCCTGGAAGACCTCTGTGTACCCCCAGTTGAGATCCACTGCTCTACAGTATAGACATGCCCCTAAACAGAATAGTTAGCAGGGATCTTGCTCTGATGCTACCTTTGCTGTGCCTGCTCTGTGAATACACAACTTCAATACTCATGGCTGAACATGACAGAGTGACACTCACACTGAAGTCGTGTGGCAGTAACAAATGATGTGAAATTTAGTTTCTCTCTGTGTACCAGGAAGGATAGAAGCATTGAAGATGAAGGATATCACTGCCCTGTATCTACACATTAACTGGCAGAACATCTAAATTCTACTCTGTTCATCACTATGGTATCTAGCATGAAAGAAAGCTGATCCATGTAACCAACTGCCTTAGCGGCTGTTATTCTCTAGAAGAGAGACAGTGAAAGAGCAAGCAAGGGTACCCAACTGTGACATTGCCATGGATAAGAAGGGTAGCAATCCACAACATCCCCTTGCTGTAGTCCAGGGCAGCACTGAATTTGGAGGTAAAACCATTCTCTTCCCAAATGGGGAGGAGAGATTAAACTTACTGGAGATTTGAAACCTGCATTGCAATTTCTCAGGATTCCAGTTGGTGTCCTGGATTAAGACAAAAAGAAATTACCATTTTAAAAGGCACGAGCATAGCCTGACAGAATGAGACAGCCCTAGCCTGCATGCACCTTTCAGTGGGGAGGAGGCAACCCCAGAATACCCACAGCGGGGTAGCAGCAAAGATCCAATATCTCTGATGTCTTCAAGCTGTGATGTGCCCTGGGCTTGCTGATTGGGGGCATCCCATCCTCATCAAGAGGCTCCCTGAGGCTTAGGAAAGTCAGTCCCACAAAGTCCCTTGGGAAACGAGGAGAGTAGCATGTTATCCCTCTAAGGATCCTTGGCAGCTGCATTTCAGGACAGGAAGCACTCAACCCCCGATGGCTGGGGAAAGTAAAGTGTGGCTCCTCTCACTCTGCAGGCCGGTGAGAGCACCGTCAGGGGCTGGAAAAGGAAAGTCCCATCCCTGTAAAGGGCTCCATATGAGATGGTCAGGAGGGAAGTCACAGACCCTTAAGAGCTGGGGGGAGGGAGGGTCCCATGCCACCTGAAGAACAGCACTCTAAGAGCTAAGGAGGGGGATACATCCCTTGAAGACAGGCCTAGGGAGTTATATTGAACTTGCTCCTACCTCCTCAGGACAGGCCTAGGTGACGGCCCGCTCCTCCCTCGCAGCCCTGGGCTTTGCTCCCACTCCCCGCAGAGTGGGGGTCCCTGCTCGTGGTTATCCAGCGCTGCCTGCGGGACAGAGGGCCTGGAATCACCATAAGCCTCGTTACCACCTTGCATGCTGGGAATTGTAGTCTCAATGCAGGGAGTGGCCTTTCCTCCCACACTGCATGTTGGGATTTGTAGTCTCTGAGGACTTCACAAGTGCTCTATCTGCTGGGATTTGTAGTCTATGAAGGTTTAAAAACTACATTGCATGCTGGGATTTGTAGTTTCTGAAGGCCTTAGCCCAGCCCCTGAAGACAGGCTATCAAAATATTTTCTTCTCTTATTTGTGAAAAAAATTTCACTGCACCACAACTTTATTTATTCTTTTTTATCTTTGATAAATGTATTTGCTTGTTAAATAGTTGTTGGAGCTGAAGACTGGGACTAGTGGGGAAGGTGGGTTCTATTCCTGGCTCTGTCACTAATGTGCTGTATGACCTTGGACAAGTCACTTTCCCTGACTGAGCCTTAGTTTCTTAGACCTAACATTAGTTATGTGACTTTAGCAACTTGAGTAATAATTGTTTATTATTTGTTAAGTGTAGAAATTGTGGTCAAGGGCACACAATATAAAGAATAAGAGTTAAGGTTTCAACAGTGCAACATTCAAGAACAATCTGCTACAACACTCAGAATCCTACCTGCTGCTATTACAAATCACTTCTGAAGTCTAAACATGAGGAAGAATATACTCAGGGTTATGTAGGAGGGACTTGTTATAGCTCTCTGTACACGCTGCTCACTTCACAGTACATTTAGAAAGCACTTCTTCATCCTTTGACATATTACTGGGAGAGAGAGCCCGGCAGCAACAATTTCCATTAATCCAAAATCATATGATCCATAAGGAGTAAACGCTGTCATGGTCCATGAAATTGCTGTCTTCCTTTTTGTGTTGATAGTGCTGGCATAGCCATGAAAATAGACAATGGGGAATCAGCTGCATGTTTATCAAGCATTTTTCACTACACTTGAAGCCTGTGTGTCAAGCTTTTATCCTTACTCTTAGGGTCTTTGAATATTTTATGTTACTAACACTTAAGGTAGCACTCACCACCATCTTCAAAATGCTTTATAAATAAACTAATCAGTCTTCACAACACACAAGTGAAACAGGATAAATAGAGGCCATTTGCCAGGCTTCTCAACTAATTTGGAAAAAAAATCTAGAAATCCATCTGTTCTGTCATTCCTATTCCATGATTAATTTTCTCCAGGCTTAGAAAATCTCCTTAGTGCCTGAGTTCTTAGTTCTTAAGAAAATTAATTTTCTAATAACTCATTTTAACTATATATTCCTATATAATGACTTTTCCAGAAGGATATCAAAGTACTTTATAAACAATTGATATATAAACTACACACACGGAACATTTTACCCACCACTGAAATGCAGCCATTTATGAGGTAAAATGCAACAGTTGTTTAACAGCACATAACAACACTCCCCAACAGTTAAGAATACAAAGAATATATTTTTCCATTTAAAATGGCAGGTGGAGTTTTAGGTGGGGGAAGCATATAATCAGAATTAACCAAATCATTATAAGAATATGGCCTGGACACATATGTTAACACCCCAACTCTTACAAAAAGTGCCATAGGAGTTCTAAAGTTCACAAGTAGCCAGAACCTCGATTTTAAATTTAAGCCAAAAGACAGTATCTCTTTAAGCACAACATTCCTTAAGCCTTTTGGGGAACTGTCTCAGAGGGAAAAGAGTGCCATCATTACCACTTCCTACACCAGCAGTTCTCAACCAGGGGTCTGGGGCCACCTAGGGGGCTGTGAGCAGGTTTCAGGGGGTCCACCAAGCAGGGCCAGCATTAGATTCACTGGGGCCCAGGGTGGAAAGCTGAAATCCCACTGCATAGGGCTGAAGCCGAAGCCTGAACAATGTTGCTTCTTGGGGGCCCCTCTGGCATGGGGCCCCAGGCAATTGCCCTGCTTGCTATCCCCTAATACCAGCCCTGGCTTTGACATGCAGAAAACCAGTTATTGTGGCACAGGTAGACCATGGATTTTTTTTAGCATGTTGTGTGAGGGCCTCAGAAAGAGAAAGATTGAGAACCCCTGTCCTACACCACACACACCATGCCTGACTTGGTTCAGTACAAAGGCAACACCTGCAAAAATACCAACACCACTTCTTGGAGCCCTTGAAATCTCCTATCCACGTATAGCCCTAGCTGGACATTCCTCTCAACATCCCAACTGGACAAAACCTGGGATAAATGTTCAAATCACATGATATAAAATAACAGCAGCTGGTTAGAGTAGAATCTGAGTGAAAAATGGGTCACATTTCACAGCACTTGAAAACCTGAACCACAGCCAACTGGTCAGCTGTTTCACCTACATTCCTCTCCTAATTGGTGCTTTACAGTCATGTGGCCCTATGGGAGGCTTAAAGAAGCATGCCAAGGGTAATGTAAAAAGACTGTTTGTATTTCCTCTTTTGGGAAAGAATGCACGCAGGGTAGAAAGAGATTTCTGTCTATATCTCCCCTGTCTGAACAGCTCCATTGAGTATATGGTGGTTGTGATTATATCCCATATCAGCTATAGGCAAATATTGGAGGCAATATACTAGACTCAATGGACCAATGGTCTGACTCAGTGTACCAAATGCTGCCATATGCTCCCTTTCAAGAAAACGAGCCAAAGTGGGCTGGTGCATGAATTTTAATTTCATGTTGAGGACCTGAAAAAAGCAACACCCTTCATGTATCATGAGCTCCAGAGGTAGGACAGGGATAAACACAGTGTTAAAATCTATACAGATTTGATAGGACTGGATAAACAGCAGAGTACTGCAGAATAGTGCTGGGAGGATATTTGTACCATTTGTATGTTACACTAGCAGTCTCTGTCCATACTGACATTAACACAGTGCCAATTGACACAGTAATTAGCTCTGCTGGATGCAAATTTAAGCCACACAGTGGCATGATCGCCTGCACCCCTTTGGGAATGCATTTATGTATGGGGCAAGATGTTTTACGGGCTTTCTAGAGGGACCAGTGATAACCACTGCAAACTTCTCTAGTGCAAACGAGGTCCTGAAGAGAAAAATAAAATGAAATCTTGGGGGCTTACCGAAAACAGCCTTGGATGCTTGGCTAGGTTTCTAATCAAAGGTTCAAGGAAAGAGTGAGTGGCTGGTATCTGGAGAGCAGTCTGTGCATGGAGGACATAACACACCATCATCCTCTCACCCATTTGTAATCCCAGAAAACCAGTTAGCAGGCGTTAAGGCTGAGAGACCACATTGGTAACGTGTGGGAAGAAACCCCTGCCCTTCGGCCCACACAGACCCCAAAGCTCCGGTCACACGTGCATTTCAGGACCCATGCTGGCAAGTATGGGGGGAATGTAGAGTGACATGGGGGTGAGGGTGGGTGCCAGTGGTGCAGGGCAGGATCACGGGGGGATAGCGGGTCAGCGGGGCGGGAAGCACCAGGGAAAGGGGATGTAGCAATGCCGGATGGGGCAGTGAGGGGGTAGTGGTGGGGCAGGAGTGTGTGGGGGGAGGCTGGGTGCTAGGGCGGGGGACAGCACCCAGGGGGGAGGAAGGGGAGCTGTGTCAATGCTGGGGGGGGGGAGTGGTGGGGCAGGCACTGGAGAGGATGCTGAGGCAGTGTAGCTGACGGGGGGATGTCTAGGTCGGAGGAAACACTGGTGGGAAGCCGAGGCAGGGGCGGGACAGCGCTTGACTGGAAGGCCGAGGCGGGAGCGCGCCTCCTCTCCTCACAGTGCTCGGAGGCGGGAGCACGCGCCCGCCGTGGGCCGCGCCGCTGGGAGCGCGCCCGCCCTACCGGGGCACGCGCAGCAGGGCGCAGCCTCCCTCTGTCTCCTCCCCTCCGCCGAGCGTGGGGGACGGGCGGGCGGAGTCTCCCTGGCTCCCCCCAGCCCCGCCGGGCTGACGTGGCCCGGCTCGGACATGGCGGACGGCAGCAGGCAGATCAAACTGGCCGCGGCCAAGAAGAAGGTAACGATCCCGGGGAGCCGGAGCCGGGCCCGGGCCTTCCCTGAACCCGGGGCCGAGCGGGGAAGGCGGCCCCGATCCCTTCCCCCGCAGGCCTGTGGGAGAGGCCCGGGCTCCCCGGCCCAGCTCCATGGGAGGAGGCGGCCCAGCTCCCCTGGAGCTGCAGCCTGTGCCCCCCGCTCGGTCGGGGAGAGGCCTAGCTGCTGCCTGCCCCAGCCCCGTGGGGATCCCCCTCGCGTTCCCCCGCCGCTTCCGTAGGGAAGCGAGGGCCCCAGAGGCCTGTAAGGGAGGCTACAATCCCCACCCCGCCCCCATAGGGACAGCCCAGGTCTGCCCCCCCCCCCGAACTCTGCCCCGAGTGCAGGTGAGCCCGCGCGAGCTCCCAGCCCCTGCACCCGGGCAGAGTCACTGCAGCAGCATTCGGAGTTTCCAGGTGCTCACAAGTCGGTAGGTGGGTGGGCCCGACTAACCGGCCTGTAGCGATTTGGTTTCTGTGATGGTGTCAGAAGGGTAGGACCTTGTGTGATCTTGGCCATGGGGATTGTTCCCCCAGACTCTTCATTCGCAGCCTGCCCAGAGGAGCTGACACCTTTAGAGGATTCAGTGATTGCTCTAGATGCTTTGGGGCCCTCCTGTTTAAGAGCCTCATGTGTGCATAACAATTCAGAGGTATTCTTCTAACAGCAGTGATATCTTCACTGTAAACCCTGTAGGGTGAATCTCGTTTTAGAGCTTATGTTCAGAAACCCAGACACAAGAGGGCTTGTTAAGATATAATATGGCCCGAGTTCACTGTTGGTTTGTTCTCTTGTATTGATGCAGTAAGTGCAAACATAACTTATCACTGATCTGTCACAGTGAGATACATCTGTGTGTTAGGACTTCAGATTCTTACTCCTGCACATGTGATATAGTCTGGCAGGTAGCATGGCTTTATATATATCTAGGCAAGTCAGACATATTTTATATCAAGTGTTTACATGCTGTAGCACAGGGGAAGTCAATTCTTACTCCTTTTTCTCAGCTGAAGGAATATCAGCAGAAGAATAGCCCTGGAGCAACAGCATCAGCCAAGAAGAAACGAAAAAGTAAAGATGGAAGTAGACCTGAAACTCCAACAAATGATGACAGAAAGTCTCCAGAGAACGTGAGTAGCTTGTTCTTTTCTTATTCCAAATTAATTGCCACCTTTTCCTGTCTGCCAGCCAGTTTTTCTTCAACTGAAGGAGAATTTTGACAGTGTAGTATGTGAAGGAGAGGGTACATTTCATATACTGATAGTACCAGTGTTTAGAACAGAAAGTAGCTACAATTACCTAATGTTGCATGATGGGGTCAGGTAATATGTGCCCCTATGAGCATATACTGGAAATGGCCAGTGTTGATATTTTGAGACTTGTTTTGATAGAGATAGTTAACATGAATTCCTTTGGCTACAGCAATCCTTTGATCAGTATTCTCACTCTGTCCTTTTCTGAGCCATTTCTCTTTCCCCTTTTCTTTCACCTCCTTTAGATTCAGAACATTCTGAAGGTGCTGGTGTCAGACCTTAATCGATCCAATGGGGTAGCCATACCCTCATTGGACAAGAGGAAGGTGAGGCAGTGTTCAGAATCCATCTGACTAGCTTGCTGTTCATACTGCATGCTTCAGAGTCTATTCAAACTGGCTTTGATTTTTGGTGGAACCTCATTCTGACATTTGTTGTCAGTTGCTTGAGTTTTGTTGCTGTTATCATTAACACTGAGCTATTTTTAATGTGCTTTTTGTTCTATTATGTTTTCCTTGGATTTGTGTCACATTTAAAATGTGAAGTGAGAGGTGCCAAGGACTTTCCCTTATGATAAGACTGCAAGATCAGCTGCTTTGGGATTATGTCAGGAATCTTGGGTGAGGTTGTGTGCAATACACTGACTGTAGAGACACCCCACAGTTCCTTTTCCCACTCAGTGTGTTTCCAGGGAGATATAGCATGGGGGCATAAAACCATTGTTTAAACTGGAATACAAGCTGGGTTTGTTAGTTTCTTAGCCCATAATCTTCTTGTTTGCATGTCATTGTTTTATTTATAAGTACCACATCTCTGAAGGGCATGTTCTTGCTTATCTTTAATCAGCCAGTTGCCCTGAGTAAGCTGTGTAGTTATTCCAACCAACTCATTTTGTGACAGGTGATGAAACTTGCACATGTGATGTAGTCTGGCAAGTAACATGGCTTTAAATATATCTAGGCAAGGAAGTCAGACATATTTTATATTAAGTGTTTACATGCTGTAGCACAGGGGAAGTCAATAGGCGGACTGCGTGCTGCCAGTCACGTTTGAACAGACTGCAAAATCTTTTTATTTACTACTTCTTATCATTATTCTTGTGGTGTGAAAAATGTTTCTCTGGAGTCTGGACCTTGACTATACCTTGACCAAGACATTTGGACATTGACTCAAAATAATTTACTACCCCTGCTGTAGCGTCTTTGTATTCCCTCTGCTCCTGAGAATGAAGGGTAAAAGGAAGATTTCAACTTGTAATAAGAGACAAGTGTACAAGAACAAACTTATAACAGCCTTTCATTTTCAGTGTATTTTATTACCAAAAATTCCATTTAATTTAAGTTACAGTTGTGATAAAACTCAGAAAACTCAACATAGAACCTCATTTGCCGTTTAACTTTATGGTATTGTCTGCAAAGGGCTCCACTCTAACTTTTGAATTCAGTTTCTCACCAAATTAACCATTATGATACTGGTATTTTATTTTATTTTATTTTTTTGGTTCCAGCCATAGAAATTGTGTTAATTACTGTGGGACTTAAAATGGCATCTGTGCAATGAAACCTGCATGCTGTGATAGATGAGATAAGTTTTTCACTAATTTTCTGTGCATGATTATGAAGCAACTGACCTCAGAGATATACAGTGCACATAGAGAGCTCTTGCACCTATGTTGTTTGTATGTTTATGGGAAAGTATGAGAATGACAGGAAAATTTATGCAAGGCCCATCTCTGTGGGATTGGATGTGCCATGATAGCATCAGATTGTGCACACTAGGATTGGAGTTTTCCTTTTGTATGGGGTCTATTTTCCATGTACTAAACATGGGTATAATTTAAGGTTAATAGGTGGGCATATCAGAGAAAGCAACTAGTTGTCTGTTACATTAATGGTGTTCTGTCTTCAAATGAAGGCCAGACCTATGCTTGGGCTTTTAGTGCTGTTGTGAATGCAGAGAAATTACTCTTTCATTTGTGACAGGTTTCAGAGGGGTAGCCATGTTAGTCTGTATCAACAAAAACAACGAGGAGTCCTTGTGGCACCTTAGAGACTAATACATTTATTTGGGCATAAGCTTTTGTGGGCTAGAACCCACTTCATCAGATGCATGGAGTAAAAAATACATTAAGCAGGTATAAACATACAGCACATGAAAAGATGGGAGTTGCCTTATGTGGCTCATTCCCAACAGTTGACAAGAAAGGGTGAATATCAACAGGGGGAAAATGTCCAAATAAATTTGTTAGTCTCTAAGGTGCCATAAGGACTCCTCATTTTTTCTTTCTTTTGTCTTGATGTCCTGAGTGCTTCTTTTATCTTCCTTTGCATGGAGAGGGGTTTTGGTCTTCAGAGCTAGTTCGATTTTCATCTTGGAGGCTGTGGATTGTTATGCCCAGGGTCTTCAAGAGCAACTTGAAAATTAGCCTTTAACTGTAGCCTCTAATGAAAGAGAGAATTTCTGTTCCCAGTTGTCTTGCTGAGAGAACTCCTGAGTCAGGAAAATGCTGCTCTGAACACTCACTTGATGCTAATAGGCAGAAAAGCTGAATGCTGGCAGCTGAGCTAATGCTGTCATTGGTGTCTTAACACAGCCTGGCAAATCCCTCCCACCTCACCCACTGTAGCTTTCTGGTTGTGTGGCAGGGAGAGAAGCTGACAGAACAGGAGCCCTTGAGAAAAAGCAAATGGATCCTAGTGTGTATGAGTCTGGGTGGAGTTACCAGTTTTTTATTGAGTTATTAGAATTTCACAAGTTTAATTTTTTGAATGAGTATTTTGGTATTTTTAACATGCCCCTCAGCAAATTAGCTCTTTATGTTGCTTTCTTCTCAAAGCTCCTTTTCTGAGAATGACTTTTGTCACTATTACTGCTACCTTATATTGATTACATCTTTGAGCATGGTGCCCTAGATATGTAAAAAGACATGGTCCTACCCTGAAAAACTAAAAAATACAATTAAAATCAAATACTGCATTGGGGTGGAGAGGGATTCCTTCTGTCCACTTTGTAGTCTGTGTTGGTCATTTCCTAAACCAGTATCAGGGCAAAATAACCTGAGATTGGAAGCACTGGTGAGGTGGAGGGATACATTAAATGTTGTTAGGAATATTAAGTGTATTGAACTCTGACAGCATGAATCAATCCTGCTAAAAAGACTTTAAAAAATTGGCATTGGCTTTCCCCATTCATCTAGCTCAGTGATCTTGTTAGTTTCATCAAGTCCATGTCCTATACCTTAGTGTTTGTAGAATTTGGGAGAAGTTCTGATCAGGAAGGAAATAGGAGGCAGCAAAATCCCTCTCTGCTCCTCCAAGCAGTCATGAAGGGGGAAGGGAAGAGAGAAATGTTTCATCTTCTGTCTGAGCAGCCAGGAAGGAGGTGCTGGAATAAGAGAGGAAACTATCAAATGGAGTTGCAGAGAGCCACAGAATGCTTGTGAGGCTTGTCTTGACGTTGCACTGACATTTGCTTTGTAGCCTCTATAGATGATGACTGATTGCAGTGTGGCAATGTAATGACACACATTGCAACAGGATGCCGGAATGTTGCACTGGGACTTTGTGGCTCTCCAGGACTACTTGTCCTGCAGGGTTGAAGATAGATATGAGGGATTCTCCAGTTGCTCTGTAGTTTGGTAGAGGTAGTTGGTGTTAGATTATGCCTCTCCCACAAACACCAAACTTATTTCTGTACAGAGATACAAAGATGCATTTCTTGACCCTCTTCCCCACTTAAGGCAAACTCAGCTCTAGCATATGAAGGTGTCACTTCTCTGGATTCCCACAGGAGTTGCATTTGCTTACACCAGGGCTGAGTTTGGTCTTTTGATTTATAATGCCCTCCTAGGCCTGGTCTACACCTAAAACTTAGATCGACCTAACCGCATCGCTCAGGGGTGCGAAAAATTCTCACCCCTCAGAGATGTAGTTAAGCTGACCTAAGCCGTAGTGTAGACACCACTAAGTCAATGGATTCTTTCTTCCATCAACCTAGCTACCGCCTCTTGAGTGGGTGGATTTACAATAGCAATGGAAAACCCCCTTCTGTCACTGTAGTAAGTGTCTACACTGGTGTGCTACGGCAGCATAGCTGCAGCTGTGCCATTGTAGCCACCTTGTAGTGTCGCTGTACCCTTAGTGTCAAACTCTTCAGTTGAGAGCATTCCACAAATTTCAGGAAAGGATGTGGGGGATTAACACTTGAGTCAAACTAATCCAGTTCTTGAGTGGTCACTAACCCATTCTGTTCCATCTCCATTTGTGCTCATTGACCAGTGTTCTCTCCAGAGACAGTCTGAATGTGGTGCTTTGCAAAGCAGAGCCAGTAGATCTGGCATTGCCCTTGTTCAATCTGCTATAGTTCCCTTGCAGTAAACGTAGCAGCTCTATTTCTGCATGCAGGTTTACAGTCTGGCAAACAAACTGCCTCTCATTAAAGAAGTGAGCTGGATTGCCAGACACTAATTCTGGATAAGGCCCCCTCATCCAAGCTGGAGACTGGGACAGTAGACGACAGTGTTTATTATTCAGTGAAGAAAAACAGGTTGATGGATTGACCTGGCTTGCTCTGGGGAGAACACAGTTTTTTTGCCAAAACACGTCTGTAGTTGACCACAGTGCTCACTTGGCATGTTTTGTGCATGGAGATCACATGGGTATTGTATTCACATGTTTGTGTGTGTCCCTTCCTCCTGCATGTAGATTGTAATCCTTGTGCTATATTTTGTGACAGGCATACTTTGACAGTGATGTTTCCGCTCATAATGCTGAACAGCTTGCTGCTGATGTCCCCGTGTTATCTAACAGCAACAGCCTACCTAGCTGTGGCTCTGTCATGCCTGGTCCTGGTAGCATACCGCTGTCACAGGTTTGTGAGCATTTGCATCCTGAATACCACCAGTGCACTGATGATGCCCGTCTTATGCTAAGCTGAAATGTTTGACTAGCACATGTTTTCCAAACAAGTGTGTAATTCTCTCCCCTCCACTCAGTCTTGGTCCAGCTGTGAGCAAAATGAGTTTCACACCATGTAAAAAGCTTTAGGATTTACATCCTATGTTGGTTATTTCCCTTCCTCTCCCCCAGGGACCATCCTCAGGAAAAGAAGAGTCTCCTCCAACTGGAGTAACCTTCCTTTCTTTACAAAATGTTTAAGAATTAAATTGAACCTTTCCAACAAGGCAAATAGTTTGTGATATTGAGGAACTGTTCAAGGCTTTGACTGACCTACTGTAATATTCATTGGGTAAATACTACATAAGGCCTTTCAACTTGTGACATGAGGAGTCCCAAAATTAGCAAAAATTATCCACAATGTAGGCCTGACTTGGGTTGTGCTTTCAGTGTTAGGTTCCCCTTTGGACGGACTGTGGTAACGACAAATGCTATGTAATCAGAGTCCTAGGGTGTGTTTGAGTGTGCCTGAGTCGTGTGTGTCTGTGTGTCTCTCCCTCTCTCTTTTTTCCCCCTCTGGTATAGTCATGTGATTCTTGTGTTTTACCTCACAGATACAAGATGCCGATGATCCTAAAAATGCTTTGGATGAAAATAGGTGTGTGTCTTTGTTTAATAAAAAGTGCTTGTAACAGGGTCCTAAAGAGGCCAATAAGTTAACTTTGCTTGTAGAAATTACCCTCAGTGCTGTCCAGGCCTGGGCAGTTCCATGAATGGACCCGCTCCTAAAGGAATGCATTGTCTTTCTCCATTCTCAGGTCTCTCTCATCGACAGAGAGTCTCCGCCAGTTGTCTGAGCAGCTCAATGGCTTGGTGTCACAGGTACCATTTAATTCCATTTTTTTTAAAACTCAAGCTGGGGGTGGGGGAGGAGGTAAGTAGCCAGTACAGTAATATTCCTTTTAATCCCAGAGTTCTTTGCAGCCAGCCCACTAAACAATAAGACATTTGAACACTGAAAAGCAGAAACCATTGTTTTAGGAATGTGAAACTCAGTCAGTGGGAAGAAAACCAGAGTGGGAATTGGAGGACAGCATGTATTCATGGAAACATGCTCTCTCAATTCAGTGGCAGTAAATCTGTGATACATGGTCTATATATTTCACCTAAGACCATTTCTGTAGATGCTGTGGGCAGAGGTCAACAGACCAGACCAGTATGTATGGTCACATTATGTACCAACCTTTGTATGGTGCCTTGATAAACTTAAAGTGAAAGGCACTAGGTAAATATTGTGCTGTTGGGGGTATGTTTGTACACCCTCCTCCTGTTTTATATTGAGCTTGTGCCCTTGGGATATTCAATTCAGTTACTCTTCCTGACTTTTTCTTGTAGTCCACATCCTATGTGAATGGCGAAAGTGCTGTGTCTTCCACAAATATGAAGGAGATGGAGGTAAGAACTCAGTTTCTGATTCCAACATTCACTTGGATAATATCACTGCTGATCACCCAATGGGACCTTCTGTGATTGTTGTATTGAATCTTCTCAGTAACGCAGTGTGGTTTATAACCCTGACAGCGAAGCTATGCCCAACATTTGGAGCCAAGCATCGGTGGCAGCTCCACCTTTGGATGCTGGAGCTATTAAGGAGCCGTCCTGAGTGCAGCCACTACTCCCAGTTAATGTCTTTAAATGGGAGTGAGATCTTTATTGGAATGGATACAACATCTTGCCATCTAGCATATACTTGTTAAAAGTGAAATGTTTTTTGGGGACTCAAACTAGATCAAAATTGTGATACTGATTTATTTTCTGTCCTAATAATTGCCTTTTTTCCCCTTCTCCTCTGCCCCCTTCCTTCTCCTCCTTCTGTCTGCATGCGCCCATCAGACACGTTACCAGGAGCTGGCAGTAGCCCTAGATTCCAGCAATCTAACTAACAAACAGCTCAGTACAAAACTAGAGGAATTGGTAAGAAACAATCCAGCCAACCAGTTTGACATTGTCCTTGCTGCTTCTCCATGCTCTCTGGGTGTCTGCAAGATTATGGGTTCTTTTACAGTGCCACAAGGGAAGCTGTTCTCACAGCATTGTATGGAGAACAAAGTGGATTTTATGGACATTCCCATTCAGAGGGTAAAAAGTCAAATTAAAAGATGACTCCTGAATTTATTGGCTTGTCTGAGCCATATGAAATATAGTCATGGGGTTTTAGGTAAATGTACTTTGCCATAGGTGATTAGCATCATGATAAAGCAACTAATCCTGGGACAGATCGGCATCCACTGAATTCAGTAGGAGCAGGCTCAGTGGTAGCAACATTAAAATCTGTGTTTTCTCCAGTTGATCTTGCTGTTCCAACTTTGTCTGCAGAGTGGGAGTAATGGGGCTAGGAGTGAGCATAGGGACTGGTATCTGATCATCTCTGCATCTGTGGCACTTTGAATGAACCACTTTGTCCTATAGCCTGCATGGATGTTGCTGCTGCTTTTCAGCCTGTTGCTTTAACACAGCAAGAGAAACAACCGCAAAGGATTAGTTTCAGTCTGAAAAGAGCCTGCTTGGTTTGAAATATTTTTCTCCTTGTTTCATTCCCCCCACTTTCCTCCCTGCAGTTTAGGGCTCTCCTCAGTGCATCCCATGGCCCCTTTTGTTTTGCTGCATTGTTTTTCCCCTTGTATCCCTTTTTCTCTTGTAGTATTGAGGCTGGGCGGCAATTTCCACCTGTTATCAGAGCAGTGCCCACCAGCGACTGTCGCTGTTTGCCTGCTTCCACACAGGCATATGAAGTGGTCTCTTGCCTGGAATTACACAAGGCCTATGCTGTACTCCCGGGTTTGCACTTGTCCACTGGTTCTGTTAGGATCAAAGCCTCCAATATATTCTCCTTCCACACACAATCACCTTCCTAAAATGCTTCTTGAGTAGGATTAGATAAACAGCTTAGCCAAAGTTGATGTCTGTAACTCCTGTGGAAAAGACAGTAGCTAGCTATTGATAGCAAATAGGAACATTGCTCCACATATCACAGTGGCTGCTCGTATAGCGTGGTATAGAATCTCTGATCACTTTGTCTTCATGCCGTGCACCCCCACCCCACCCCCCAGAACCTAGCACTGTTTTTCTCATTAAACCTCCAACCACTTCTCCAGTGAGATTAGAACAGGTTGGGACAGTATTGTGTATATGCTAGCGCTTTCTCCACGTTTTGTCCTTAGTCCTCCCATCTGATCCACGTGGACCGGGGATTCCTGTGCACTGGCAGAGCCATGCTGACTTAAATGGGGCTCCACATGGTATAAAAGTCTCTTTATGCAGGCTCAGGGCTTTAACATATTGTCAGTGTAGTGTCTAAAAACATCTGAGGGAAGGGAGGAGAGAATGTGGTTCTCTTTATAGGATTCTGATGTATCATTAATGTGATATAACATCAAGTACTACAATAATAAACACCTTAAAATGTAGGATGTGAATTTAACAGGGATGATGCTGAGATCAAATATAATAAGCATTTTGGGTTTTATTACCTAAGCAGTTCTAGTGTGGAATGGGGATGTTCTTTTGAAGACTAAAGAACATACACTGAGCTGGCTAATACACTTCTCAGGAGCCACATGCCATGACCCTAGAATCTATAGTTTTAATAGTTGAAACATCCTATCTTTGTAGCAAATGCCGAAAAGATTTAACAGAACTCCTGTTTGCAATAGCTAGCCATGTGTGTGTCCCATGTCTTTGGTTAAGATTGAAGACAGATTTACTGATCTCGTCAGTAAGAAAGTGATTGTTAGTACTGATGCATCAATTTTGCTCCTTCTGCAGAAACTGCAAAACCAAGAGGCTATGAATCAGCTGGAGAAGGTAAAATGCCTCCAATAAACCCTCATCTTAGGATAGGTACATCAGTAGATGTTCTTCTCCCCAAGAGGAGCGGATATTTGTGAAGTACTGTGGCGCAGACATACATGACCCAGCCTTAGGTGGATAAAATGTGTGAAGATAGCATTATATACGTTATAGAGGGCGCTGGGAAGTCCTTCTGCACGCCATCCTAGTTTGGTTTAAAAAACATCAAGTACTACATCATCAAGTACTACTAAAAAAACCCAAACTCATAGTTAGAATGCTTACATATAGCTTTCCTTAGGCAAACATAATTAGCTGGCATAGCTGACATACTGGCAAAACCAAAGGAAAAGTGTCTGTTCCAATCCACTGTCACAAATGCTGAGTGGGATTAAAAAACTCTGAAATGAAAACATTTAATATATTGTAAAGTTTCTCCTTACTGTTATCATCATCATAAAATCATAGGGTTAGAAGAGACCACAAAGGTCATCTAATCTAACCCCCTGCTAACATATTTTAAAGGAGATACAACCCTTACCTTGAATAAGTGTCTTTTTATATTAAAAGTTACCAGCCTCCACTGGTAACATGCTCTGTCTATAACTTGCACCTTATTTTTCCTTTTCCAAGATAACATTAATGAAAGATCCCATTTCATTCATAACTAAAGTTCTTGTTACTTAGAAACGTTGTCAGGTAGTTTAGGCCCAAAATGGAGATTTTTGTACTTTGACCTTTTTTTTTTTTTTTAAACAAGACCTTATGTTAAAATGAATTTTTATTGAATTTCAATTCAATTAAGCAGATGTGCTTATGTTTAGATTTAAACATTCCCCTATAATTTGCAGTCCAAAAACTGCAGGATTGTGCTATTGTGTGAGAACTTCAATGTAAAAGAGCCTAATCCATTGCCCATGCTGAGTAAAGTGCAAAACATAAATACAAAGTTTAAATTGTGAACTGCAAATTAGGTCTTTAAAATTCTTTGTGTCAATTGGATATTATTATTACCACAAGAAACCTAGGTTACAATTGTATTTAAAAAAGAAGTCCCATTTAAAAAAAAAAGTTTTGTGTTTAATGTACATGGTTTCTTTACACAGGAAAAGAAGGGGTTTGAACAGAAGTTTGCCAAGGAGCAAGGAGCACTGAGGGAACAGCTACAGGTAAGAGAGAACTTTTCCATTTCAGTCATATCATCTGGTCTTCACTTGGCTTTTTCTGGACTTCCTAACACTGGGATGTTCTTCCTTCTGAAATTCATCTATTCATCCAGCTATTCAGGAAAGGCATTTGGTCAGCCAGACTGTAGACTCATCCTATGGATTTATGTTAATCTTTCTGCCTTTAGTGAATTATCTTTTTGTGACTGCTGTGGAGATGTAGTTCCAAGCACAGGTATCCCATATTGAGCTGCTGTTTTCTTTTCCCAAAGGTTCATATCCAGACTATTGGAATCCTAGTCTCTGAGAAATCTGAATTGCAGACAGCACTAGCACATACACAACAAGCTGCCCGGCAGAAATCAGGTATATCGACTTTGAGCATTCAACTGAGGTTGTTGGAACTAACCAAGGATCTTGAGTCATGGGCACTGTATTCACTGGCAGGCTGCCCATAACACTCAGTGACTTCTTAATGATAAATAATTGGCACAATTATTGTTTCTATCATCCAAGCTATCCCCAAAATCAGACCCCATTGATTCCAGAAGAATCAAGGTTCTTTTGTATGTTGCTAAAACCCTGTTATGACTGTTAGATACTGGTGATTATCCAGGCTGTTACTTTCTTACCGTCCTGTTGGCTGCTTTTCAGCTGAACACCACAGCTGTCATGGTAAGATAAGTTTTCATTCTCAGCTGAAGTCCAGCAATTTTCTGTATTATAAAAGTGATAAATAAGCACCCAGTGCTTTTTCATCTGCAGACAAAGGGGGTATCAACTCCATTTCACAGATGAGGAAGCTGAGGCACAGAGAGGTTAACTTGCCCAAGGTCACACGGGAGTCAGTGGCAGAGTCAGAATAGAACCCAGCTCTGTTGACTTCCAGACCTGTATCCACTGCGCCATGCTACCTTCCTTAAAGTGGGGGAGAGTTTAAGAATTTGTGGGCTGAGAAGAACGTGTAGTTCAGCCAGTTTTGTAAAACTGTTTGCAGCCTAGCCCCACCTGAATCTGTTTTGACTTGTTCAGGAGAAGCTGAAGACCTTGCTGCACGGTTGCAGTCATCTCGCCAGAGGGTATCTGAGCTGGAACGCACTCTGTCCTCCATCTCTACGCAGCAGAAACAGCTGGAGAAAGTAAGTTATATCCCCATTTACACTTTAACAGTTGTGCTCTTTCCGGTGCATCTTTCACTAAACTGCTGCATGCTTAATGGTCCCATCTTTGAGAAGAGGGAAGCACAAGCCCTGTAAACAAAGTTCTGTACCCTTCATGATCAAGGCAGACTTTTTTTCACTTTTTGCAGCCACTAATCTTTGGTCAAAACTTCTGTTTTCAGATCTGGCACCTTGCTTCATCTGTCTTGCCAAATCCAAACAATGAAAGCCCAGGAGCTTCTCCATCAAAGAGACACTTTAGTATTGGTGCTAATCCAGACCTTTGCAACACAACCTCATGGCTAGTTACTGGTGTCAGTTTGAAAAGACTGACCAGATAGGCTTAGCTCCAGTGCTGGCTGGCTGTAGCCTGATACGAGGTTCCAGGCAAATCCGTTCTGAGGTTCCAGCCATAATACTGCTGTGAATTCAAGTTCTTGACCTTCTTAGTTCCACATTAGCTGATCTGTAGAAGGCTGAGAATAGTTAGTTTTAAGCTTTCCTTGTTGGTTAGAGTCGGGGGTTGATTTGTGTATGTTTTCCTCTTTCTCTAGCATAATAGAGAGGTAGTGAAGGAGCGAGACAGCCTGAAACTGGATCTGTACAAACAAAGGTCAGTCCTACTCTGTATGTTACTGCAAGTCCAGTAATGTTGAACCCTGTGAGAGCTGCCCTCTCATGCCTAGAATACAAGGGGTCTCTTCCAGTGCACAGCCTGTCCTCCTTTCAGCCACCAGAAAGGACCAGATTGTAAATTTACCTCATGAGTAACAAAGAACTAGTGGCAAAAGTAAGGATTATTGCTAATTTCTTTCTGTCTCTCAGCAAAGGCAGTGAGGAACTCAAGCAGCAGAACTCGGAACTGTCGGAGAAGCTTCACTCCCTGGTCTCTAAGAACTCAGCCATGAAACTGGATTTGGAGGATTTGCATAAGAAACTGGAAATGGCTGAGCTGATGATTCAACAGGTGATTGCAGTGTTATTGGGAGGTGGATATAAGGATAAGGCCTTGCTCTGAAGGTGGGAAAGGGGATCATAGGTCAAAAGAGAATTGACCACTGGGTGGCTTTTACTCACTACCATTTACCAAACAGCATACAGTGCTTCACAGAGACAACTTCCGAATGAAGAGGTCTTCATCAAGGTTTATGGAGAATGGGAGCCTGTTCTCTGAGGAGTTTGGAGTGGTGGACCATAGACACCATGACATCCCAAGGATTGGACTAGTGTCTCTCAGTTTTTTTTAAGGCCAGAAGGGGCCATTCAATCATATAGTCTGACATCCAGTGTAACATAGGCCAGAGAACGTCATCCGGTTATTCTTGGATTGGATTGGATTGTTTGACTGATGTATATCTTTCAGAGATGTAGGAAAGAGGAGCTGCCCCAATAAGGTACTAGCGGCTGCTATCTCCTTCATACAGTAGATAGAACTGTTGTATGGGGTAGAACCCCCATGTCAGCCTGTTTCTAAACAGCCAGTCATCTCAACCCATACTTTTTTAATATAAACTTGTTGAACTAGAACAAAGAGGAATTTACAGAACCATAGAAATTACCACATGGATCGTGTCACAGGTTGCAATCAAAGGGAAGAGGTATAGAAGAAAACAAGGAATGCAGGCATTTCCCATAACTTCTTTGATTTTCCTGGCAGTTTTCAAGTCAGTCAGGGATTCTGGATGCAAACCAGCAGTTGCAGTTGGCATTGGAAGAGCGGGCAAACCTGGAAACACAGATTACTCAGGTAAGAGAGCATATGGAATATGCTGAGGATCCATATTGCAGCCTTTGTAGGGAAACTTGTCTGGCAGGGCAAAAGAGTGTGAGACTCTGCACTAATACTGGTCTCCTCCAGCTGTACTCTTTGAGCAATAATGCTCCAGTTTCCTCTGTCGTCCTGAGCAGCTGTCAGAGTCGCTTCGCCAGCTCCAGGTTGAAAGGGATCAGTACGTAGAGAAGCTGAAGGAGGAGGGCAGTATCTGGCAGCAGCGGGTACAGCAGCTCTCTGAGCAGGTAAAAACAGCAGCATCTTCTCTGGTGTATATGGAGGCATTATTGTTACTGATGCTGGGGAGGCTGACTCTACTGATTTGACTCCTCCCTTTCTGGGACCATACAGGTCCATACGCTGATGGAGGAAAAGGAGAAGAATGTGACCCAGATTCAGGAGCTGGAAGCCAGTGTTGCTGAGATGCTAAGCAGATCAGGTAGGCTCAATCAGAGCTTAGCATTGTGGAGCGCCAGCAGGCTAAAGCAAGGCCCATTATGTAGAACTTCAGTACAGAGAAGGGGCAGTAGGTTTGATATCCCCAAACCATAAGGACAGCTAGAAAGGATTTGTGAGAAACTTACCAGCCTAGTGCCTGTCAAACAAGACCATTCAAACCATCACCCAGCCATGTCTGCCTGTTCTTATCCACCTGATCAAACCTCCAGCTCCTATGGTCCAGTGAAGAGGAAAGAGAACTCTGGTTCATCTGTGCTGTCCTAACACCCAGCCAGGTGGAGAAAAGCTTCTTAGTGGGGAACTAAGGCCTGGTCTACACTGGGGGTGGGTTCGAACTAAGGTACGCAAGTTCAGCTACGCGAATAGCGTAGCTGAACTCGAACTACCTTAGTTCGAACTACTTACCCGTCCTGACGGCGCGGGATCGAAGTCCGCGGCTCCCCCGTCGACTCCGCCACCGCCATTCGCAGTGGTGGAGTTCCGGAGTCGACGGGAGCGCGTTCGGAGTTCGATATATCGCGTCTAGATGAGACGCGATATATCGAACTCCGAGAAGTCGATCGCTACCCGCCAACCCGGGCGGGTAGTATGGACGTACCCTAAGGGAGCTAACAGCACATAGCAGCAAGCTGTGGTCTTTCTCCTCTCGTTTGTCTCTTCCTAGGAACCATCTGCTCCCAGAGGGAGGGTTGGATAGTGCTGTCAGTGACACACCCTTAGATAGAGGGGTTGATTGTTGTGTTGGCTGAGGAAAGGCCTATTCACATTAAAGGGTTCTGTACCTCTAACCTATTGTGAATGGTGCAGCCCTCCAACCCAGCTGATTGTAACTCCATTTCCTCAGCAGCTAAGGCTAATGACCGTGAGCCTGCCCTGCCAGAAGGGCCCACGGAAGCTGAGCTGAGCCTGCAACAAGAGGTCCAGCGGCTGCAACAAGAGAAGGAGGAACTTCATGGGCAGTACCAGGCCCAGGTGCGGGATAACGAGCAGCTGAGCCACCTCAACCAGGAGCAGGAGGAGCGGCTGCAGGAGCTTGAGAAGACTGTGCAGCGCTATAGCGAGGAGTCTGTGGACAGACAGCAGATCCTGGAAAACATGCAGAGCGACAAGGCCACCATCAGCCGGGCTCTCAGCCAAAACCGGGAGCTGAAGGAGCAGCTGGCTGAGCTGCAGAACGGCTTTGTCAAACTGGTACGTCTCTCCCGGGCATGCAGCCCTTTGAACTCCAGGGTACAATCGTAGTGCAGCATGAACAGCGACGCTGACCTCTGGGCAGAAGCATTGTCCTGGCCTTGCCTGCTGGTGCTTTGGTTGTGACAGCTCTAGCATTAGACCTCGGTGTGGTGGAACTATACAGTCTCTCCAACTCCCTAGTGAGCTGCTGGGGGATCACCCGATATCTCTGCTTGTCTCAACGGCGTTTTCTTCTTTCCTTCCCTTGTGTCCTCCACCCTCAACTGGACTGCTTTTCTCTGCCTTGGGCATTTCTCCTGGCTCTTTGTCCTTGAGGGCCCTGTTGTCTGTCCCCATATTTGCATGCCTGTCACCCATGAGGAGGCTCTTCCCAACTTCTTTCGCCTCTTTCTCTGCTGTCAGTATTACTCCTCCTGCCCCTGCATCCTGTTGTGGCTTCGTGCCTTTCATTGCAGCATAAAGCTCCCCAGCATCCTCTTCAGGGCTCTGTGCAGTCTTGCTCCCTGTGTCTTTGCCCTCTTGTCCTTGCATTCTCCCTCTAGTTACCTGCTCTCTTCAGTCCTCTCTGAACTCCTCCCTTTGTCTCCTCACCCTCTTCACTCTGCCTCTTTTTTTTTTTTATGCCACCCCTGTGCTTGGCCAGTGAGAGGCTGTGCTGTGTGCCAAAACCCTTTTCTCTTATGGCACCTTCCCTGTTTTGATCCTCATGCTATTGTCCCCTCGCTGTCTTGCTCAAGCTCTTATCCCAGTTTTGTGTTCCTCTGTCTGAATTAGAATGACTGAGGGCAGGGACTTTGGGCCCAATACAGCTACTTACACGCCAGGATTGCAATACCCCTCCATTTCAAGAGGAATTGCACCATGTTATGCTAGCACTGAGTACGGCCTGTTGACTTGGTTTGTAAAGTGCTATGTACATTTATGGTGCTTGATTTAGGGCAGTTTTCTGATATGGTGGCTCTGCATCATTTCAGACAAATGAGAACATGGAGGTGACAAGTGCCCTGCAGTCGGAGCTGCATGTGAAGAAGGAATTGGCCAAGAAGATTGGGCAGCTACAGGAGAAGCTGGCTGAGCTCACAGAGACGGTAATGCACTGCGGTACAGCAGCAGGGTGATAACGTACCAGGTTCTGAAATAGGATAGGCTTTGATGTAAAGATGGAAATTGTTCATTTTCACAGCAGTCTGGGAGCCAGTCTTCACCATGTACCTTGTCTGCACCCTGCTGTGGATGTCTGGCATTTGTGCCAGTCAGAGTTTAGTAGGGTGAAGCACCCGCTTCTGGCTCATTCAAGGGGTGATACTGACAATTGTCTCCTAGCTGGAGTAAGAAAAGATCTGGTGCCAACTGCCACAGTCTACAGGAGAGTCAGAAGCTGCCTTGTTTCCCATGCTGAAAAGGAGGGTGGTGCTGTGTGATTTATGCCCTGTGAAGATGAGGATATGCAGGGGATAGTCTTCAGCTGTGTGTGTAGAGTTGGAGCTTTCGGTGATGGGTTGATCTTATTCTGTTTGTCAGGTGGAACTGAAAACGCGGGAGGCCCAGGGCCTTCAGGAGCAGCGGGATCAGTACTATGGCCACTTGCAACAGTATACTGTGGCATACCAGCATCTGGCCAATGAGAAGGAAGAGCTGCATAAACAGTACTTGCTTCAGACACAGCTCATGGACCGTCTGCAGCATGAAGAAGTGCAAGGCAAAGTGACAGCGGAGTTGCATCTCAAGGAGCTGCAGCAGACCAAGGTAATGGGGATAGGCAGGTGTTGAAGGATGGTAGGCAGGACTCTGTGTATATGTTGTACTTTCTGCATTACCCTGTGTGGGTGCCGGGGCTTCCTGCATTACAGACAGGCTTGTGGTCAAAACATACCATTTTTCTATTGCTGGTGAAAATATTGGGAATCTAGTTTAGCTGGTGCAGGTCTCAAGTGTGTGGGAGCCATCCAGCCCCTCCAGTGATTTCCTGCTTCTCTTACAGGAAAGCCTGGCAGCTGTAGCCAAAGAAAACAGAGAGCTGCAGGCCCAGATCAGTCAGTTAGCAGCAGAGTTGGACGATAGAGTGTTGCACCGAGTGGAAGGTACCGGCAGTCTTGTCTTTAGCCCAGCCCAAGCTTCCACCTGGACTATCTATTGTTAAAGCTCCTTTGTATATTTCCTTTGTCTCATAGGAGATGGAGTGGAGAATGAAAAAATGGTAGAAGAAACTGTGAAATCTTCACTTGTGATCCCAGAGGATTTTGAAAGCCATGAAGAAATGGTGAGTCCATAGTATGCAGCAAAGTTTCTTTCTTCCAGTTATGCATAAGTACTTGTAAAGTGGGCAGGTCACACTCCCCTAGCAGGGAGACTGTGTGCATACGATTGCTATCTGCCCATGCAGTGAGCATGCACACACACAGAGGCATAGTCAAAGCCCCATGTGCACTGCAGCAGGCACCCAGGATTCTGCAGCAGTCTGGTGTGGCAGACTGGAATCTATTGGCAGCTTCCATTAAATGAAAAATGGAGGGTAAAAAATAATATATGAAAATAACCCAATCAGCTCAGTAGCTCTTGTCTTATTCTGATGCTATATCCCTTAGCTTGGGAGGCAGGTTGGGATTGGTGCATCTTCTGGCTATTTTTGATAGAATGATCATTAGTGAAAATAGGTACTTATTTATAAAGTGTACACATGTTATCTTGGGGTTCAGATTTAACCCACTGAGGGGAATTGGACAGGTGAGACCTCTTGGGCTATTTCCTGCTTCAGTTTACTCTCATTACATTTTTCAGATTTGATCTTCACAGCTGGGAGGGCCAAGATCATAACTCTTTAAAATGAAAGTTGAGGCTTTGTGTCCCCGTTCTGCAGTAAGCAATCGATTCCACAGTAAGCTCTGCAGCTGCAGAATTGTGGATCACACAGGGCCCTGGGCAAGGTCTAATGCAGAGGACTAGGAATAAGTCCCCTCAAATTCTGATCCCAGCTAGAATGCTGACTCACTGTAGGCGGTTTTCCCCATCTATAAAATAAGGATAATCCTTACCTACCTCCCAGAGATACTGGGAGTTGATTGGGTAGTAGAGCTCCATAGATGAAAAGCACTTCAGTGCTTTTCATCTGAAATTGCCTTTTAGGTCACTTTCTTGACATCTGCCATGTCCCAAGTGGAGAAGGAGCGAGAGGAGATGAGACAGCAGCTGGCGGAGCAGAAACGACAGTGTAGAGGTCTCCTGCAGCAAATCGCTGCTCTGAGGCAGGAGCAGCAACATAATGTCACATCGAGTGGAGGTAAAGCTCTGCACTGTTTGTATGGGAGGGGGAGTGCACTAGAAAGAGCCACATGGAGTGGGTGTGTGTGCAAGTGCATGCATTTGCCTCTCCCAGTATCAATCAGACTTGCAGTTTTATTGCTCTTCCACAAACTGTACACACTGAATCTGCGTGTCCTTTCCAGGTTACACCACAGACACTGTCCCAGTGGAGGTTCATGAGGCTTTAAAAACTGCCATGGAGAAACTACAGGTGAGCAACTGAACCCCCAGCTGGGCTCTGGAGCCCGGCATCCGGCCCCACGGTATAGCAGACCAAGACTATGTTGCAAGGGAATAAATAGCAAGTCTGGTTTCTATGACACAACTGCCTCCTTTCCTGGGTTTCCTGTGAATGGCTTATCACTTCTGCATCTAGCCTTTGGGATGCTCAGCATGGCCTGCAATAGTTTAAACTCAAAGGGAATGGGTGTAGGGGGCTGGCATTGGTCCTTGATCTTTTTTTGACGACATAGTGGTGGGGCACGCTCAATACCAGTCTCCCCAATGCAGATGAGTGAGAAACTGCTGCTAGAGGCTTAGCAATCTTGAAGCTTTCAGTGCCTGGGAAGCTGTGCTGTTATGGTGGAGAGAAGTTGAAAGGATTCCTTATCCCTGTGGTGTCACTCTCTCTAGCTGTGTTTCCTTCTCCTTTATCCAGCAAATCAGCCAGGCTCTCCCACAGGAGACAAGTTGGGAGGAAAGAACAGTATTGTTTCCTAAGCTCACGCTGACCTGGAAGGTGCTCAGTCGGGGGATTGTTAACCCCCTTATGTGTTCTCTGTGCAAGTGTAGTTGTTCAGAAGGCTGATGCTGGTTATGTGTTCAGTCCCGCTTCACAGACCTGATGCACGAGAAGGCTGACCTGAAGGACCGAGTGGAGGAGCTTGAGCATCGCTGCATACAGCTGTCTGGCGAAACAGACACAATTGGTAAGATTAACCAGCATGAGAGCAAGCTAGACAACCTCTTCAGAGTGCCCAGGGTGTTAATGGAGCCTGACCATTCAGCCACCAACCAGATTTCTACTACCCAAAAATTACCCTGCTGGGTAAAAGACTTCCAGTCTGGTGTCCAGATTGGCTATCAACTGGATTCTAAAGCCCCATAGTTCATTTACCCATTGATATAAAGTTCAGGCAGAGAGAGCTTTATAATATTGTAACCCCTCGGTGCGTTGTCTCTGCCTTATGCTTTTCTGCTGTGTTCCAGGGGAGTATATTGCATTGTACCAGAGTCAGAGGGCTATCCTAAAACAGCGGCACCGGGAGAAAGAGGAGTATATCAGCCGGCTGGCCCAGGATAAGGAAGAGATGAAGGTAAGGGATCCGTCCTATCGAAATAGTTCTCGCACCCTGGATAAGAGGCCAGGAAGCACAAGCAGAATGTGCATGTGCGAAAGCTGATCTCAGCAGATGAGTGGCAGGCATCAAAAGGACATAAACAATACAAACTTTTCCATAAAACTGCCAGTTTTCTGAATTCAGATCTGTAGCACTAGCTGCTGTTCAGCTGTTGGTCTCTCCCGAGAAGATTATCTCCTTGTGCCAGATTCACTGCTGGTTTGGTGAAGTACAGTACAGCAAACTCATCTTCAAAATGCCTGAAACCAGGACTCTGTGTGTCTGTCAGGATGAGTGACCTGCCCAGTGAGGTGCAAACCTACCAATTGTAAGAAGCAACTTGGAATTCTGATGGGGAAACTGCTCTCTGCAGACTTGGCACCTGCCATTCAGGGTGTGGTCTAGTGTGCTTGCAACTGAGTGCGGTTGACCTGGAAATACTGGCCAACTGTCTGGGCCGGGGGGGGCCAGTGTGGTAGAGCAAGCTGTACGTACTGTCTGTGGCCACAGGGAGGACATGTATGTTTCATAGGTTTTGTTTTATTTGCTAACTTGCTACAGATGAAGTTATTGGAGCTCCAGGAGTTGGTGATGCGTCTGGTTGGGGAGAGAAATGAATGGTACAGCAAGTATTTGGCAGCTGCTCAGAACCCAGACATGCTAGTAAGTCAAGAAAGTGGAAGTGCCATTGCAGTTGAGAGGCACATTGAACTGAATGCTACCGATGGAGAAGGTGAGCAATATCCTGTGCAGCGAAGTGCTAGCAGCAACTCCTGCTGGCTAGCAGGAAACCAGACTACGTGGTGTTGGGATGGGAATAGTAACCTGCCTTGCCTTTGTTCTTCACAGGACTGCGAGAGGTGAGTTTAGCAGATGAGCCAGAACAGGAGGCTGCAGTTCTTCAGTCCCATGTATCTAGTCATAGCAAAGGCCCCCACCCCAGTCCAGAGGATCCCACTGCTAAGCAAATCATGCAACTTCTGAGAGAAATCCAGAACCCTCAGGAGAGGGTGGGGTCCCTGTTGGAAAACCCCTGCATTCCTTTCTTCTATCGTGCCGATGAGAACGATGAGGTCAAGATCATGGTGATTTAAATGGCATGAGGAACCTGGCGTGCGGCAATTTTCTGTGAGCCTGTTAAGTACCCAAACTGCTTAAACTCACCCTGTATCTCTGTCCAGACAGTCTGGATAGATTTCCTCTTCATGGGGAAAGAGGGATTGCATCAGACAGAACTCGAGCACCAGACCTTCTCATCTCTCCTTGTTCTCTCTCCTCCTGTTACTTGGTGCACTCTGAGTACAGACTCTGACTTGAAGTAATCATGTGAGGCAGTCGGTAGTGCTGCCTCTGCTGGCCCACATGAAAGTGGCGGGACTTTTTCATGACCTCTGACAGAGTAACTTGAACACTTATTTCCTAGCTCTCCGACAGGACTCTGCTGCTGGCAGCCAGCTTCTCGGCAGTGATTGGCTTGTGACTGTTGCACAAACCATGATTGCTATCTGCCTATCTCCTTCCAAAAGGTTCCTAAAGTAACTTATTCTGGCAACAGACTCCTTGGATTCTGAGTGATTATTTGTGTTTCCCACCATGTATCTGAAACCTCCCATCTTTCTCTACAGCCTGTCTCCTGCACTGTATCTGAAACCAGTCTTGTTAGTCCCAAACAGCCAAAAGACACAGGCTTCTTGCCTGACTAGGCAGCACTACAGAAACTTTTATTCACATTAGATAGGAGGGAAGTGGCCAAGGGTTGCCTTCTGAGTCCTCTTGGGACAGATGCTTGGTTACTTGGCATAAGCTTTATGTGGTTGGTTGAGGGTGGGGTGGAAATGTAACTGCACTTTGAAGGATGATGTTTCACCTTGTTTGTCTGAAAGTTTTATTTATATAAAAAAAGGGAGAAATAAGTAAAAGCAAATCACTTAATAAACGTGCTTTTGTTTTGAATTTCTGGACTCTGGGATTCTAGTTCCCCATCTCTTGGATTCCTTTTTCTCCCTACATCTCCACACGGACTAGCTGAGTGCATTAGCGACCTCCTGGGCTGACCGTAGTCTGCTCCTGGTAATTCCAGACACACATGCAAGAGATGGAGCTCTTCACCTGGAAACGCTTCAAAGTTGCAAAACTGACTGAGGCAAAAACAAGGTGACACATTTGAGTTGAATGTTTGTGCTGAAAGAATCAGTTCCCTGATCTAGAAGCCAAGAAAATGGATTGTGATGAATGGAGCAACTCACTGAAAGACACTGTAAAGATGGTGTGTACAGAACTCAACCACCATGGGTTACCATCTCCATCATCTGCTAGGAATAACACCAGTGTCTGATAAGTAAATATGGGTTTAAAATCTAGAACTTCTTGTCTGCTGTCTGGGCTCAGCAATCCCAGTGGCAGGTCTCGAAGGAGAACTCTCTGGGGAGTGTGTGTGTGTGTGTGTGTGTGTATTTTAAGGAGACCTAACATATAAAGTTGTGCAATGCAAGACAAATTCCAGGTTGATGACTTAAAAGCACATGCACATGCTTGACTCCCATTAGTACCATTCTGTTTGGAACAGAGAGGCTCTGGCAAACAGAGGCTATGCTGGTTTATGATTTTTCTTAGTTAAAATTCTGCAGGTCCTTTCTATAATCAGTTCTGTTTTATTTTGAACGAGCCTTTTTTTAACCGGGTACAGGGAACAGTTGTTCCACAGCAAAAAGCATGTGATGTTTGGGATTTTTTTTAATGAATTTAAACGTTTATTTTAGTGGGGAAAGAGGTTCTGTGGAATAAAATCCATTCACTCCTCTGAAATTTGAACAGCTGAATGTTAGCCTTTCGGGGGAGGACAGAAACTGTTTTTAAGTCCTTTCATTTGAACAGCCCTGGTATTGACTGTCAGTGTTGTGGGCAGAGTGCACTGCTGGAGGCATCAGGCAGGGCACTATCAAGGTGGGCCTATGAGCTCCTGTTTGCACGAGTTTGTGTACATAGTGTATCTGTGTAACATTTTGTATATTCCTTGAAGAAAAAATACAGCCCCTTGCAGCATTTTTGCCTGCTGGGGTTGCTCATAACCTGTATTATAAAAAATGATCTAACTGCAGTGGGGAAGGGTTGTGAATTAATACAGTGTGTTGTTATTATAAAAGGAGTAAATATTTATTGGGTGTTCTATTCCAGGAATGTGAAAGAAAACACTGTTGGAGAAATTTTTGCATTCTGCTTCAGAGGTGATTTAATCCTGTTATAAATTCTTTCTTTCTGAATAAAATTATTCAGGCAAGCACTGACTGTGTGCACGTTTTCTGTTCAGATCATCTTGAAATTTGGCTAGGAAAACTGATAGTGGATTCTTCCTTTCAGAGAGAGATCTTGATTGAAGGTGGGGTGGAAATGTAACTGCACTTTGAAGGATGATGTTTCACCTTGTTTGTCTGAAAGTTTTATTTATATAAAAAAAGGGAGAAATAAGTAAAAGCAAATCACTTAATAAACATGCTTTGTTTTGAATTTCTGGACTCTGGGATTCTAGTTCCCCATCTCTTGGATTCCTTTTTCTCCCTACATCTCCACACGGACAAGGCTTCCACTAGCTGAGTGCATTAGGGACCTCCTGGGCTGACCTTAGTCTGCTCCTGGTAATTCGTTTGGTGACAAGACTATTCCTATGTAAGTATTTGCTAAAGTATTTGGTAGTTTGGTGACAAGATCCAGCATCATTAACTTGGATAAACCACTTAACAAAGTGGTTTGATGCCCCATATTAACACTATGTGAATCCTCTCATTTGCTCAGGACAACTGGGTCCAATGGTTCACAGTCTCTAAAGTACCATTTGTTAAAGGAGCAGTATACTCTCCATCACCAATGTTCTCTGATTTGTCACAGATTCAGGTGAATCACATATTGTGATGCTTTATGTCCAGCATAATTTAGGTTAATCTGTAAGGATTACATTGGTGCCGGGATGTCGTTGCTGAATCAGATTAACCTACAGCAGTGGTTCTCAACCTATTTAGCATTCTGGGCCACATAGACAGCTCTCTCTGTTATGTGGGCTGCATCCATACAATATACATACTACCTGTATGGCCTGGAGGATGTCACATGGGCCAGAGCTTGTGCTGATTGGGCCGCAAGTTGAGCACTGACCAACAGGGACTTGGGAACCTTGACATCCACTTGATGGTATCAGAATGTCCACACAAAATTCAGCCAACCTGGGGGCCTCAGCTGGGCATTGATGGGGCCAGGACCAAAGTGCTGAACAGGCTGATTCTGGGGACCCAGAAACCTTAGTGGGGAAGAAGTTGACATGGAGGGATTCGGGGATTTTGACATATCAAGCAGGCTGGAGCCTCGATGCTGAATCTGTCGACCTTGAAGGATCTGGGGATGGCAGCACTACATCTGTGGTGCTGGGACTTCCGCACCAAATAGATCAGCCTGGAGAGATCCTGGGCCCATGGCACTACATCATCAGGTCTGGGACCTCAGTGCTGACCTAAAGAGACGCAGGGACCTCAGCACCACGTTGACAGTGCCAGAATCTTGGCACCAAATTAGATTGAAACAGAGGAGTGTGGGAACCTCAGCACTGCCTGGCATCAGGTGCCTGCTGGCACCAGAACCTCAGTGCTGGGCTTACTCAGACAACGTTGGGGAGATGGATGTCACTTAAGTGGGGCACATAGCCACTTAAGAGCTAGTTGACATCTGCAGTCCATGCTGGCCTTACACCATGCCAGATGTAGCTGACTGGGCCTAAGAACCCGCCTGCATCAGTAGAGGTGTGTTAGGCTCCTGCAAGTCACCTGATGGTACCATTTCTTCTTTATTCTTCAAACTGAAGAAACAGTCCGATCTGCTTAAACTATCCTTTTAAAAAAGTGCCCCAAAGGGCAGCATCCAGGCCACTGCACCTTCAGTGATTAAAAAGGAAGTGAAAGGCAGTTAGGAACACTCCCTCAGAATCGGACAACTGGCCCCAACAGACACTGCTCACTAGAAAAATTCTGCAGAACAGGCAGTTCAGGGTGTGGTGTTCTTAAAAAGTACGCTGCATGCCTGGGCGTTAAATGAATGCCTGCTGCTTTATTTTCTTGTGAAGAGGATTTGCTTCAGTGTTCTTGACATTTTCTTTGTGTAGCTTGGTGCCACACCTTCTCTTCCCCCCCCCCCCCAGGTGGTAGCATCTGAGTGATGCTCTGTGTGTGTAGTTTGTAAAGCTCTTTGAGATGAAAGGTTAAATTATAATTAAACATAAAGCCTATTCACGCCCAGAGAGAGAGAGAGAGTTTTATTCTACTTGTGGAGCCCATCATTATACAGAAATGATAGTTTATTTCAACCAATAAACAAGAGTGACAGGTAGATCACAAACTGCATCACAGCTACTACCAGCACTGAGATGGTTCACCCACAAGTCGGGGGCAATACAATAACGCAACTGTACACAGCCGAGAATTTAACAATCAGCTCAAAAACTCCATGTCAGGATTCGGTTAATTTGTTGGGTTTGTGGGTGTGGAATATATATATATTCCTCTGTAAGTATTTGCTAAAGTCCACATAGAAGCACAAATGGCTTAAAACACCTGACATATATATAATTAGATCTTATATATATATTTATAGATATTTATATAATAGGATATGTTTCTCATTACTACAATATACTTGTTTTAATTCCTTTAAGCAACTGGGAGGAAAAAAACAGTTTCACTAGAGTCACATCTGATATGTGTATGTCACAAACTACAACAGAACAAGCCATGTGTGAGATGAGTCAGACCATTCCAGGACAGAACAGCTAAGAGGCAGGCAAAGATTCTCAGAGGGAGCAAGGCTACATTTCAAATGGTGGTTTTGGACTCTCTGGGCGGGAGGGACTGGCTTTGCCTGGCCTGCTGGAATTTAAAGAAAGAGACAAAAGAAAAAGAAGGAAAAGAAAGGGAAAGAGGGAGGGGGGAAAAAAAGCATTAAAAGAATAATTAAAACACAGAAAGGAACTGGCATCAGAACTTCAGGCAAAGTGGATCCACAACAGAAATCAAAACCAACAGTACTGGAATAAGAGAACTTAAATCTGAATCAGGGCTGGTTTAAAGCCTGGAGGGTGAATGCTCGTTTTTGCTTCAGCAGAGCCACAACATCTGAGGTGCACAGGATCAATCAACTTTTTAATACTCTTTTTTTTCTTTCCTTTTTACACATACAACATTAAAACAAAATACCCAAATTGTTAAGAAGATGAGTCGTCTGCAGTGGTTACAAGTTTCCTGAAACACATACCATCCGCATGCAAGAAGAAAAGGTTACCATAATCACCACGCTATCCAAAAATACACTGAACAAGAAATGTGCTTATTTGAAGTAGAGATATTTGCAATAAAACATTACTTAGCGAACTCCCTGAAAACTTCTGCTTGTCCATTTGCAAAAGGGGAGCATCATACCTATTCCCCTCAGTTTCTGGAAAGTCAGTTGCAGGCAGTGATGACACAGCTGCTGGCAGAGGCCAGCGGCTCTCCATCAGCAGTATTTCCTCAGCTACTATGGAGAGCTGAGGGCAGGTAGATCCATCTGCTCCGTGCACTCGGAGGTGTGTGTATATGTGCTATCTCAAACTTCGTTCTAGAAGGATTACACTGCTCAATAAAGCTCTCCTCATCTTGATCTCCCTGCCTCGCTTTGAAGTGAGGTTAATTGCACTGTTCCCAACAATATATGAATGTTTGCACCTTAATTCAAACCCATACACTGGACATTTCACCTTTGTTACCAATAATGTCACACATTTTGACAGTATCACTTATTATTCTTCTGAGTTGCGCTTTGTCTTCTTAACTACAACATAAGAAAATAGCTACAGAGCTACAGATTAGTTCAAGGTGCTGAGACACTACAACTAGCCAATGCAGGCAGGACACATTGTTCAGGCTAGATCAGCCAGGTGGAGCATTTGGCTGGGCAGCTTCCATTTGGGCTTAAAGATGCCCCCGCAACTGATCACTCCAAGGAGCCTGTGTCCTTCAAGGTCCCATGCCACTGAATGGGGACTACTCTATGCTCACAAAGCAATACAGAACTCACAAGAGAAGACGAAGAAGAGCTCAATCACTAGCTTGCATTTTACAACACACCAGGAGGGGGCAGTGGAAGGTGAAGGGGTGGGATGGATGAGGAGTGAATGTGCCTGTGGAAGGTGGTGTGGGGCAGGGAAGCCGCGGGTACGGCACTCGTCGCCAGCTGTCTACAGGCCTTGGGTTATAAATCTAAGAGGGACGGTTCAGCTGGTCGGATTATGGTGGGTCGAGTAGGTGAGGCAGGGCCCTTCCTGCTGTGAAAAAGCAGAAGAAAACAAAAACGAGAAGAGAACACACACCGTGGTTAGCATGGCAGTCACAGTCACAATCACACATGCTTCTCCACCTCATTGGAGCTAGTGGGAGGCACCAAAGAAGGGGACCTCAGTTTGGGGAAACGGGTTACCCACAGCATGAGCAGGAGGCCATGGAGAAGTCTTGCAATTTTAAAATCAGCTAAACACTGGCTCCTCTGGTCACTGTGGATCCCTCATAATAATGAGGAAGAATTAACTGCACAGCTATTATCACCTTCCAGCTGGGAATCTCAAAGCACAAAGGCTAATTGCCAGCGACTGCACTGGCACCAGAATGAGAGTCGAGAAGCATGGACACGATAACAGTGAAGCTACTATACCAAGCAAGTGAACGTCAATCACACAGTGTGGACAGTGTCCTCTGGGAGGCGCTGTCACAGAGGCTGCTGGCTGGTTTGGAGAAGCACCCTTCCCCTGCACCAAGGCAGGTGACAGTCTGTAGAATTCAGTTCTCAACGGCTTGGATCATCTTTGAGATTAGCTACCAAACTAAATTTGATCCTTTTGTTCGTATAGTCCTGGGACCCAACAAACATGACTCCCATTGACTTTAATGAAGGGAATTTGGCCCTTGCTATTTGTGACCTGATTTCTTAATATTGTTCCAGCATTTCTATGCTGAAAGCGTTTCAATAAGTTGAATGGGCAGCAATTTGGTCTAAGTAGAAGGCACCAACTTCAGCATTACGAGATTGGCTTCCTGTAGGGGCCACAGTCCCTTTCTCTCATCTGGCTAAATGAAGAGGACGTCAGCTTGAAAATATAGGCTACGAGGAAAGGAGGAAGATTGTGCATAATCTAAACATGGTTAGAAATGGATAGACTTTTATCTGTGAATGAAAACTGTTTGTATATTTTCATTTAAATACTGCCCCTTGCAATGTCCGCAACCCAAACCCAACAGCATCCTTTTAGTGCATGAGATCTGGAAAATGAAACTAATCAGCACAGGGCAAGACTAGTTTCAGTGTCCAAGATGAATGAAATGCAAAGAGCAAACGAATAGGATGTGGTTGAGAGTAAATGAGATTGATATCATTCTGTAGGTTTTAATAGTCAGCGTTTGTATTGGTAACACACACAAGGAAATCTCGTTGAATTTGCACCATGACAGTGTTACATTGATGTGAATCTGGATTCCCTGTGATCCATTTATGAAACAGAACCTGGCTACTGAAACTAAGGCCCTCTCTGTACAGAGGTTTTTTGCATGCTCTAAATCGTTGCAAGCCCTGTTTTGTACAGGTACAAACTGCAGTAAGTGTTTATTCAGTGTTCAACTATTGTAGCTACATTGATGTAGTTATACGGGTGTCAGAGTAGCAGCCGTGTTAGTCTGTATCCGCAAAAAGAACAGGAGTACTTGTGGTACCTTAGAGACTAACAAATTTATTTGAGCATAAGCTTTCGTAGGCTACAGCCCACCAAAGCTTATGCTCAAATAAATGTTAGTCTCTAAGGTACCACACGTACTCCTGTTCTTTATACGGGTGTGAATTTCTACAGTTTAAATAAGCAGTAAGTAGAACCAGAAACTTTCATTCCTAATGCTCAGACATAAGGCCAAATTCAGCCCCGGTGTAAACAGACATCTCCAGTGAAGCCAAGGGCATTACAACCACGTACAGCAGGGCTAAATTTGACCCTTTGTTTCCTGCCTGGGGCAATGTTAGGCCATGACTACACTACAGTGGCTGCAGCGGCATTGCTATGGCACTGCAGCTGTGCTGCTATAAGGTAGATGCTTCCTACATCAATGGAAGGGGTTTTTCCATCAATGTAAATAATCCACTTCAGAAGGAATTCTTCCGTCGACCTAGCTTTGTCTACAGTGGGGGTTAGGTTGACCTAATTACGTCTCTCAGGGCATGACATTTTTCACAGCCCTGAGCAATGTAGGTTGATCTAATTTTTAGGTGTAGGTCAGGCTTACTGTACCACTCGAAGCTTTTTTTTAAAGAAATTGCTGAACACTGTGGTTTTTCTTTGACTCCGCAAATCCATCTATAATGTGAGAGAAGCCATCGCTTCCCAGGCTGTCATGCACAAGTTGTTCTTCAAGTAAAGCAATATAAATGATGGGACTGAGTTAACCTGAGAATAATTCAATACCACTGCAAGGTAGTTAAACTGATACCTTTATACAGAGTAGGAAACTGAGTCAGAGAAGGGCCATCCCTTGGGGAGGTGATGGCGTGGGGTGTGGGCCTTCTTGATGCACTGAAGGCCTGTGTGTTATCTGCTATAGTTGCTCACCTAAGGCCTTACTCAAAGCCCACTGAAGTCAATGGAAAGACTCCCATTGACTTTAATGGGATCCAGAGCAAATCCTTAACTAGGTGCTATTGCACCATGCCACCCATACTCTAAAGGGCATCTTTTCTAAAGCTCAGAGCTTTTTCTAAAGCTCAATTTGCATCTCATACGCTTAGATTCTCTTGCTGTTCTTACCAGATATAGACAGGAAAGAGGGATTGAAATCATTGGAGAGCAAATGATACAAGACACTCTGGCCCAGATGGGCCATATAACCCTACTAGAGTACACAGAATTGAAAGGGTAGCGGCAAAGCGCACATAAAAATACGCTGGTGTTCTTTGCTGATTGTGTACGATGTACAAAGATGGCCTCATGGAGGGTTTGGTCGTTGCTCTCTGCTTGTTTTGTTTTACTTTTTTGCAGATCTTGACTTTGCTCCTCTTTTCTAGAGGACTTTGGTGAGACGTTTAAAGGATCTGGATGCTGACATCATCAGAGGCTGAAAACTGCCTCCCACCAAGGGCCTCTGCCCATTGCCAATGTCTTCAGGAACAAGAGAGCAATCAGGTGCTGGAGGCTGGGGGTTGGGAACAGCAGAGACCTTCATGAGCCTGTCATTATACACCACTAAATTCTGCTCCCTTTGTATCCACTGACAAAATTTCCACTGACTACAATGGGAGTGGAATTTAGCCCTAAAATGAGCAAGAGGAGGCATAAACCAAACAATTATTTTGGTTGCTTTGCACTTTGCCTTTTAAACCCTATTCAAGCCTAGATCCTTATCATTTTGAGGACATCACAAAAATCAGGCTGAGAGGGGAAACACTTGGATTTATTTTCCTGAGCTGCAAAAAGTCGCTGCTATCTATAGTCAGGATCAAGAGGGTTACCCCCTAACACCACCATCCTACATTAGCTCTGATTTCCTTGGTGCTCTTTATAAACCAGACCAAGGGCAGAGAAAGCCTCGTAACAGCGAGTCCCAGAACAAAGCACAGACAACACTCAACCCTCCTATCTGAGACCCTCTCCAGGACGAACATTTCTACTAGGGCTTCCAAAGGTGGCTGCAGCAGGCAGCGACTGGGGAAAGCTGTTGCTCTGACATGTCTGTACTGAGTCATCAGTGAGGAGGGCTGAGGATAAGAGCTGAAGCAAAACATTTACCACTGAACAGTCTCTGTGTTGCAGCACATTTCAGCCCTCTGCCCAGCTATATGCAGCAGTAACACAGTCACCATTCACTATGAGACAGGAGCTGATTGTGAACTCTGAGGGCTTGACCCAGAGAGGTACTGAGCACCTGCAATTCCCAGTGGTAGCTGAAGGTGCTCTGTGCCTTGCATGATCAGGCCCAATGAATTCAACAGGAGCTGCAGTAGCTCAACACCTCTCAGAATCAGGCCCATCAGATAGAAAGATAACGCACATAAAGACAAGAGTGGGGCTCACCAAACATCTCTGTCCCACCCCATAGTGTCCCAAAGCTGCTCCACTCTACCCTCTCTCCCTTTCTCTCATCAATAAGGGCCAGTGGATCTCAGGAAGGACAGGTAGATTCCATTCAAGTCAACATCCTTCTTCAAGTTACATCCTCCCCCCGTTAGTATTTACTCAGATGGAAAGTTCAGCCCCTGAGTGTAAGGCCAGCACAGTACACTATATACCTGGTGCTGGGCCACCTTGCTAATCTGGTGTTCAGCAAATATGCTGCTGCAAAGTGCAGGGAGAGAGCAAAAGAGAGAAGGAAAGACAGATAGAGGCCCTGGAGCACAGTGGTGAAGGTGGAACATGTAGTGTGGCATACACCCCTTTTTCCATGGGAAGGAGAATGGGAAGAGAGAGGGGACATTTGGACAGCAAAACAGGAGAACATCTAGGCTAGGGGATCAAGAGGAAAAAGGATGTTTATCTCTAACTGGGATCAGATGAAACAGGGGGAATGGGGGAGCATTTAAGGGCAGGGTTACTCCATATTTGGGAAGACAGAAGTCACTGATGGTAATGTCCCAGAACCTTGCCCTCCCTTCCATGGAAACTAGATGGAGATGCAGGGACTACTTTGGGCAGACATGCTGAAATGTAAAACAAGAGTCTCAATCCACAGTTCCCCATCACAGTCTCTGGAGAGGCCATTAGAGCAGACAGAGAGATGGAAAAGACCTACAGTTCATTCAGTCCATCTCCCTGTCAGTGCAGGATTAAACAGGTTGAGAGAGACACGGCTCCCACCCTATCTCCCATGCTCCCGCCTCTCTCTCTCTCTTTCTCTCGCCTCACTCTGAACCCATACACTCAAGGGTGAGGTCTTCTTCTCTGATCATTTTCCATCTTTTTTTAAACAGTTCCTGAGGCTTCTCCCAGCCTTCCCTCCTCCTGCAGCTCCAAGCAGCTGCTCCCTGACTGATTGTCCAGCGTTCTGTTAAGACTCCTCCCTTTGTGGGCTGTTTGGACAAGGGGATCTGGTACAAGTAAAATATCAGGTAGGAGAGGTGAGCAGCAGAGTGATGGGAATGGAGGAGGGGAGACACACTGACTCATGCATCGCAGGGAGAGAGTGCAGAACATACCGTGGCTGCCAGTCCTCAGGGGTCACTGATAGTGATTCTGAAAGACAACACGAAATCAACATGGCAGTTCAGACAGTTCAAAGCAGAGGCCACACAGACAGTCAGGAAGGTGAAACACACATACAGAGAATAAACAGACACTCTGTTTACAGGAGCACACCCTACACATTCACAGCCACCCCTACACAGGAAAGTGCACATCCCACGCTTACGGACACACCTGTCCATACAGATGCATACATGCCAACAGAATTAAACATACACACCTAAACAAGAGTGCATGCATAGCTATACACACATTTCTACACATGTACATAAAGATGTGCACACATCTATCTAGGAGCATATGACCCTCACATGTGCACATAAAGAGGCATACAAACCCATAAGTACATTGTGATGTACACGCACACACACACAGAGCTGCATTCACACACTCACTAGCATATTCACATGGGCACACAAACAGGCTCTTATACACATACAAAGCTGGATCCACACTCAGACTCAAGACACATTGGAACATGCTCACATACTGACACAAGTGCCCAAGTGCACTAAAGTACACTCACATGTGCTTAAACAAACATGCTAGCAGGCACAGGTCTCAGGATTGGGCTGGCTGGATGTCATGCCATATTTCACCGGAGATCCAGGCTTTCTAGTGATATTGCAACACTAACTAATTTAACACATTTAATCAAAAGAAACAAAGGCCATGAGAAGTGGAAATCAGGAAGGGCTAAAGTGCAGTTCTGGGTCTTGAGTACCAGTCAGGAGAGGAGGAAACAAGGACATAGCTTAATAGATTTTAAGGCCAGAAGAGACCATTAGATCATTTAGTCTGACTTCCTATATAACTCAAGCCATAGAATTTCATCCAGTTACCTCTGTACTGATCCCAATAACTTCTGTTCAACTAATGCACATCTTCTAGAAAGGCAGCTCTATTTGACGATGATTCTCCTTGACAACAACTTTTTGAAATCTGTCCATTAGCCAGTTCTTATCCATCTAGCATGTGCTTTACTGATATAATACAGTGCTAGTTTTATAATCAAAATCTCATGCTGCATAAGCCAAATGTCTTATAAATATCTAAGTATATTACATCTATGAAAGTTATCTTTATCAACCAAACTTATCTCACCAAAAATGAAATCATGTTTGTTTGACAAGACCCATTTTCCACAAATGAGAATTTTGTGCACAGATCATAGCTGCTCAGAGCACATGGCCTTCATTGCATGGGCAGAGGCTTATGAGTTGTTTCTAATGTACAGTATTTAGATAAATAGTTCCCAAGGGTACATGTAGCTGGTGAGTATGGACCTATACAGGAGACTGAAGAACCAACCGCTGAAGCTCCCCAGCCAGGGACATAATCGAAGGGAAAGGATCCTGCTTCTTTGAAGACTTCCTGTTCAAGAAAATGAACTGGGAGGTATTTGTGTGTGACAGCACCTGCATGAGTGAGTGTCTGTATATGTCTGTGGGTGTATGGGGCAGAGAACACTCCAACATCACCAACCTTGAATCCAGATGTTCATACAAACCAGATGGAGATGAACACAAACATACATACAGCAGGCATATGCGCACACATCCATGCAAGCACATGTACACATGCACAAATATCAGATCCCATTTGCTCCCTGTACCAACTCCCACAACAAGGCCCACTCACGCTGTAAAGGTAACCAGTTCCACTTCATACTCATATGGCATCCAGTGTAATCCATCCAGTGAGGGAAAGATGGGTATTAAAAGAAAAGCAACAATGGAGATGGTACCCGTTCACCCATGGCAGAAAGACCCAAGCCCAGGTGCCAGCAGGGAACTTTCTTATTCTATATACAGAAGAGGGAGAAAGGTTGCCATCTGAGTTCCCTGGTGAATGGAGAAACCCGAATGGCAAACAGGGTATAAGGCCATGGGAGGAGTCTATGAACAGCTGGAAGGATGGAGGAGTGGGGGAGAGAGATTGAGAGCGAGAGCGTGAGTGAGCATTGCTTCACTACACTCTTTGGAACAATCCCATTCCCATCCAAACCATGGCAATGAGTCAGCACTGAACCATTTCCCACCCCCCAGGGCCAGGGAGAGTGACCTGTTTAGTTAGACATTTCAAGTTTCCTTCCTCTAGTCCAATGTTGTTTTGTTCAGAACCTCTCAGCTCCACATAAAGGAAATCATCTATAAAAGCCTGTTACAAATGGGGCAGGGGTTGCAATGTAGGCTGGGGCAGAGTGGCAAAGAATTTCCCTAGAGGCAGGAGCTCAGCTCATTTCAGGCTGTTTGGGGGATCCTACCAGGATGGGCAGGGTATATAGAATATTTTTCATGAGTGAGGAAATGAATCACAAGGTGTGAAAGGGAGATGGAGAAAGAGAGAGAAATGTGGGAAACACAAAAAATGACCAGAAAAGGAGTGTCATGTGGGGAGGCAGCAGCACAAGAAGCAAGAGCCAAAACTACACAACTGAAGCATGCAGATATCCACAGGCACTACCAATGGTACTGCAAACCCCTGGAAGGGGGCAGCAAGGTGCATGTGGCCAGGTCCCTGTGGGAGCAGCATTAAGGGGCAGAGGAAGGGCCAGGGCAGAGACATTGAGAAGGTAACATCATTTTCACACCAAAGAATCAATAAAAACCGAGCTGCATCCTCTTCGGACTCATCCATTCCTGTTCCTGTCCTGGGCTGGATACAGAACCTGTCAAATAACTCTCTCTCTCTCTCTGAACAAGCAGCAACCAGAGAGTCAAGGCATTATAACAGGAGAAGGACCAGGCAGCCTCTAACATATACCATCACCACCCATCAGAGACAAGATGTTATCACAGGAGAGGGGGCTGGGAAGCTTTGACACACCATGAACACCCATCAGAAACAAGGTGTGGCAACAGAAGAGGGCCAGGGAGCCTCTGACATGCACAATCAGCACCCATCGGAAATGGGACATTATCACAGGAGAGGGACTTCCTTACACCCACAGATGGGAAGTTCCTGGTTATCATTCATTTTACCATTCCATTTCTTTCCATTCCTCTGGCTGAGATCATGGATCCAACAGTGAAATGACCTTGGTTCCAGCCCAGCCCAGCTTCTTCCTAAAGTTTCCTTACCAATGCACTCGTGGCTCATTCCAGGTATCAGAAGTATGCACAGGGTGACTATACCTGGGGGAGGACCCAGTCCTACAGAGCTTCCTTTTGGGAATGTGAAGTTGTAACATGTGGGCTCTATAGCTTGGAAAGTGCCCTGGGCACTTGGAGTTAATTGTGGGGGTGATAAGGGTGTTCATAAGGGAAACCCACCTCCCAACCACTTGTTCTCATACTATACTCCTACACAGCTGGCCACTGGTACCGGAAGCAGCAGCCAAGCTGGGTAGGAAAAGCATCCACATATCTTGGTTTAAGTCCACCTCTTCCTCTCCTTGAAACCTCCTGTATCAGGAGAGGAGAAAGAGCTCACACACTGGGGCTCCCCTAACATGGTTCTCATTGCCATGAAACACATTCCCATGCCCACCCCCTATTCCATCTCACTCCCAGCACTTTCGTTTCCCACTTGTGAGTACAGGTACCAGCATTGCTGCTTTGATTGGGATTATCATGTATAATGCTCTCTGATCCAAGGTCCCTCCCAAGACCTAAATGCACTTTTTTGCGGGGAAGAGGATGTCCCTCTGTTTCAGACATCTGTCTCCTCACTGTCTCCCCGATAAAATTAAATGTCAACACTAGTACGACAAATAAAGGAACAAATGTTCCCAATTGCAGAATTGATTCAAACACATAGAGAAAGGCTTCACCCATCCCAAATGGTCCATCACTGCTCTGTAAGCTGAGAGGAAGGAGGCATTACCAAAGCTGCCACCTGAAATCCAGATCTCTCCCTCTGCATGAGTGTCTCAGGACTTACCTGGGGACACCAGGAGGAGCACGGTTTGGCCGAGATGGAACTTGAGGTGGGGGCCCGAAAGGATCAGGGGAGGCACCTGGCCTGGAGGGCACAGGGGGAGCACCACCCAGGGTGGGTCCACCAGCAGGAGGAGGTCCAGGAGCTGGACCTCGAGATAAAGGCCTGGCTGGTGGAACAGCGGGAGCTCTCCTTTGTGGTGTAGGGCTGGATGTGGGAGACCTACCAAACAACCAAAGAGAAGTTCAACTGCAGCAACAGGCATGTACAGTAGCCCTCCAAACCCCGCAGTGCCTTCAGCACCCTTCCAGCTCCCAAGTCACCTTCCATATCCCTTCAATCCTTCTGTTTGTCTTCAAGACTCCTCCAACCTCCATATGACCTTCAAGGATCTGGCAGCCTAATTCACCTACACAAAGCCCTAGAAGCTCCTATTTTATTTTCAAGGACTCAGCAACCCTCATGTTAACTTCCAATACCCCAGAATCTTCAGCACCCATTAGCCTTCATATTCTAGCAGGAGGCCCCATCTAGCCCCTAAAGAGGCATCAGGCAGGTCCGTGGGGCACTACCCTTGAGCCTCTGGTACCTGCGTCCAGATGGTATGTTCTGCACCTGCAGCCAGGAGTCGTCCACCGGTGGGGGCGTAGGGGTGCTGATGGTGGTGGTGTTAATATCCCCGATGATGTTGAGTGCCTCTTTCAGGGCATGGTACATGCGCAGCATCTCATCACGTCGCTGGGCCTGCTCCGCTGACTCTTCCATGAGGCTGTTTTGGTCTCCACAGGAGTAGAGGTTTGCCAGCAACTCCGAGTGGATAAAATCCTTCGTCTGTAACCAGAGCAGAAGAAACAGAAAATCACAGCCATCAAAGCCTCCATTTGAATCATCTTTCCTGCAAAGCCCCCCTCTCTCTTTCCCCATCTCATTTATTCTCTGTCTCACATTCTCTCCTCCCTTTCTCTCTCTTTCACCTCTATCCTGCTAGTCCACCCATATTTCTCTCTCTTTCCTTTTTTCCTTCTCTCCATGTCTTTCACTCTTTCTTCTCTTATCTTTCTAGTTCTCCCACAGTTCCCAATGGGCTTAGCAGGGCGATATGTACATTGTTTATCATGAGATGCATGATGGTCTTAGGCATGAGGTCTCGGATGGTTTTGTTGACAATTCCCATGTAGGAGTCCACCAGGTTCCTGATTGTTTCTACTTGTCTCTCCAGTTGGGGATCCATGGAGTGCATGAAACTGTCAGATCCATTTTCCTCTGTCTCGTTTGCCTACAGAGGGAGGGCAAAAGGGAGAAGCAGCAGTTGGAAAGAGACAGATCAATTCTTTAATATACCATTGGGGCCAAAAAGCAAATGTGAGATGGCGAGGGAGACATGAGGGAACTTCATGCAGCAACATGGGATACAACTTGACTTTTCTTCTGAGCTGTAATTCCCAATACAGTACTCAGCTTGTATAACCTGGTAACCCTTCCGCAGCTCAATTTAGAGGAAGGGCCATGAATGTGAGTTCCATGTTAGTACCATTTTGTCCTATTTCAGTGCACTACAGTTGGTTATTGGAGTAATGCAGAGCCAGTTTACTCACAAGTTGGTCTTTAGTAGCATGCTGCCCTCCTTAAATTGTTGTCACCAGCTACCACGCATGTGAACAAAGGTGTACCCAGTAGGTGTGCACAAAGTGATCTCCAATGCACTAATGTGTGTGGAGGGGAATAAACACCAACATACAAGTGTTTGTGCCGGGTGAGTGAACATAAATGCACCAGTGTGTATGTAAGAGTAGGTGAATATAAAATGCACTGCAAACACAATATAATTGCATACACGTGTGTGTGTGCACGCACATCTGTATGTATTCATGCTTACATCTTATGACTCAGAATGCCTAAGTGGACTGATTCACAATGACAAGGATGGCAACCTTTGAGAGAAGCATTAGTTAGATTCTAGTTCTATCAGCCAGCTCAGGCTGACTCTCAAATTGCCCTCATATGCAGGATTGGGGTGTGAGGATGCAATTTATACAGCTCTTTAGCACCGCTTAGTGTCTATCTATCCATATAGATACCTAATATGCTCATCACTGGAGTTTCTGGGTGCTAATGGTGGTTATAGGAACAGTGATAGTTTCAAGAAAAGTGTACTCAGTCTTGCAGTTGCTGTGTGAGGGCACCATTTGCAGCTGATATGAAGAAGAAGAAAAGGAAGAGGGTAGCTGGCTTGCGGGCAGGAAGAAATTACCCCTAATGAAAATGTGAGTGAACACCCTGCTCGGACTGGCTGCTATGCCAAGTCTCTGCCTTGAGGAGTTAGACCCTATTGGCCCAGTCCCTGAATTACAATAGGTGGAGTACTCAAATGCGGCAGCACAAGAAACAGTCAGGCCTCCCTGGACTGGGACAGGATCTCCAGGGTGGGAAACGTTTTAAAAATTTACGTATTTGGAATGGGATTTATTAATGCAAGTTCTGCTTGCCAAGTCATTTCCCTCAGGATTCCATATAGTGAATAGTCCATGTATTATAAAGATTGGTATTAATATTTTTAACATTAATACCTTACACATTTATAGCAGCTTTAATCTTAGAGGCTCCCAAAATGCTTTAGGAACTTTGAATCTGATCTTGCAACTCTTGGTAACGTCAGCAGTCCCTTACCACATAAGTAGTTCCATTGACTTCAGTGAGAGTACTTACATGTGAAAAAGGGGGCTCAATTTTGGTTGCTCTGCACCTGGTGTAGATACTGTGAATGTCCAGTGAGACCACTTGGATTTGGTAGCATTTTGCACCCACTTCACATTCACTTTGCAATCATGTAAATGACTATAAAATGCGCAGGGCAATGGAGAATCAAGACCTGGGTCCACAGGATCAAACCCTATATTATTCAATAGTTAAAGTTCTGTTGGGATTATTCACTATAAAAGGGATTGGCAACCTTTGTCACGTGGCCTGACAGGGAAATCTGCTGGCAGGCCGGGACTGTTTGTTTACCTGCAGCGTCCACAGGTTCGGCCGATCACAGCTCCCACTGGCCGCGGTTTGCCGTTCCAGGCCAATGGGGGCTGCGGGAAGCGGCAACCAGCACATCCCTCAGCCCGTGCCGCTTCACGCAGCCCCCATTGGCCTGGAACGGCATACCACGGCCAGTGGCAGCTGCAATCGGCCGAACCTGCGGACGCTGCAGGTAAACAAACCGTCCCAGCCCACCAGCGGATTTCCCTGACAAGCCGCGAGCCAAAGGTTGCTGATCCCTACACTATAACCTCCTGTTTTCACATGTTTATAATTTTCTGAAAAATTCTCCATTTGGGCTAAAATGTTCCATGCCTGAGCTCAATTCAGCTCTAAGGATCAACAAACATTAATTAATCCTCACAACCTCTCTGTGAAGTAAGAGAGCCTCATTCCCATTATACAGGTGGGGAAACTGAGGCCCATAGAGATGAAGTTCTTTGCTCAAGGTCATATAATGCGTCAGTGGAACAGCTCAGAAAAAAAAAACATGTCTTCTAACTCCAAGTCCTGTGCGTTAAACACAGGAACCTCTTTCTCCAAATTAAAGCACTTTGGAAAGAAAGAAAGAAAGAAATCCTTGCACCCATAACTGAAATACATCATACAGCTACCTCTAGAATTAAATTTGTTAACCAATAGGGCACAGCAACACAATAGCACACCTGCCAAGACTCATCCATTCAGAATTAATTCCAAAGCATGAAAGATTTTGCTGTGTGTGTTTCAATGTGCTATTTAAAATGTTACTCATCTTATTTTTAAATTTCCCTCACTCACACTGTCCCATTTTGATAGACTTGCAGCAGTTTAGGACATGAAGTGAAGCACAATATTGTCTCTAATTTGGGTGAAAACAATTAACCAAGAAAAGGGAAATTTTCGTTTGTTTCCCCCAGGGGGTTTTAGTTTGAGCTTCAGCTGGAAGGATCGTATGTATCCCCAAAGGGATGGAAGGATTCACGGTCTGAGAAACATGGGGTTAGGGCGCTGGAAATCAGACATGATGACTCCAAAAAAGAGGATAAAATGCCAAAAATAAAGCTCTGATGAGCCTCAGAAATCAAATACCAAAAAGGGAGAATAAAAAGAGAAAAAGGAAAACCCAAGCCAAGAATGGAAACAAACAGCAGATGATCTGACAGGAGGTGCAAAGACAGAGGGAGAACAAGTGATTGCCTCCCGGGAGATGATGACAAAGGGGGAAAAAAAGGAGAAAGAAACTGAAAAAGAAAATCAAGCAAATCAGAACTAGTTGATAAGAGCCCCTGAGGGGCAATACAGGCAGAAGGGGTGTCACTTACTTTGTCCTTGTCCTGGCAGGTCAGTTTGAGCACAAAAAAACAAAAACAAAAACAAAAGTGACAAAAATAAAAAACAGATTTTAGTTGGTCTCAAAGGCAGAAGCAGCATCTACTATAGCATTGAATGGAAATAAGACCAAACCCAGTCAAAAACACAGGTCAATGGGACTAAGTCACCCTGGGCCACAGAGGCTGAGTGGGTCATTAACTAAATTGAAATGATCAAAATGGAACCTCTGCAAAGGAAAATAGCTCATTAAAGATGGATGTCATGGGAAAGTTACTTATCTGCAATGGCTGCTCCTGTTACTCTCTCCTCACACGAGGTTTTGTGCCTAAGTGTTGGACAGGGATCACAACAGCCCCATAGCAGCACAAAATATTCCAAATCTTCCCATTGCCTCAACAATAGGTGAAGTCATTGGAAGTCCTTCCATTAACTTCAGTGGCTTTGGATATGGCCCAACGTCCCCTTAGCCCTCAGTTCCTTTCCCACCAAATGGTTATAGGATAAAAAGTAATCAAGACAAAACAATCATCTTCAAGTCTAGCAGAGAAGGTGGATGAACCTCTACCAGAAACACAACTGTCTGAAAAAAATGACAGGTAAGTAATTTTCACTGCTCTAATAAGTAAGTATTTATAAAAGCAGCAAAGAGTCCTGTGGCACCTTATAGACTAACAGACGTATTGGAGCATGAGCTTTCATGGGTGCATGCATCCGATGAAGTGGGTATCGTATTCACCCACGAAAGCTCATGCTCCAATACGTCTGTTAGTCTATAAGTGCCACAGGACTCTTTGCTGCTTTTACAGATCCAGACTAACACGGCTACCCCTCTGATACTTAAGTATTTATAATGACTTTTCCCATTGTCAGAGACTGAAAAGTTTCAGGGATGTCTTTTTAACTCTACAGGAGTGTACAGTATGGTATGTAATAATACTGCTGCTTTAAGGGTAATTTCTTGAGAGAACACGACACTGGTCATTAAAGGGCTGCAGGAAAATGTCAAGGAAACACAGTAGGTCATATCCTACATATTTTAAGAGAAGGGACCTTTCTACTGTAGGGGAATAAGATATCAAACAAGCAAAATATAAGAAAACCCCTTCCTGATAGGAAAACACAGCTCTGGCAAAGCTGATGGAGCTCTGAACTTGGCCATAGAGTAAAGGTACTGATGAGTAATAACACTGGCCAACATTATGCCTCTGTTTGGGAGTCTCTTGCCATCTAGGAGTGAAGTCGTTAAACAGTTTCAAATGATTGTGTTATTGGCCATTCCCTTCTTCCTTGTGCTGAAGCACAAGTCCTCAGGGCTATGGAAATGCCTTCAGCAAGGTGTCACTGTTACATTCGCCTTGCTCCTCCTATCTCCTCATCCCTCCTGAGCAGAGTTTATCACTGGAGACCTGAGCTACCTCCCCAGTGTGTCTGAGAAATCTCATGTATCTAGATTTACAGCCCATAGGGAAGATAGAAGCCAGAAGGGATTATCTTTGAGGTCCACCCCTTATCCCCCATTTAAAAGTTGCTAATGGTTATACCCTGTGCATCCTCACCAAGGGAAGAAGTATCACATACCAGAGGAGGCTGAGGGCAAGAAGTTCAGCCTGCCTTCCAATTCTACCCTGCAGCAGAAGGTGATGGAGATAAGGTCCTCCAAAATAGCGTCCAGTTTAACTCAAGGGGTGATAGTTCAGTGGTTGCTCCTAAGACACTTGTATGCCACCTTTTCTCATCCCGTTATTGCTGATAGCCAAACCCCCAACCTACCCCAACACGCTCTGGGTACACTCCTGCACGCAGGAAGGAAGCCTTCCAGCTGTCCACCTCCTCCTGGGTCTCACACGCCAACTCCAGCTGCCGATAGTCTTTGTAAACGTTCCTAAAAAGTGAGACATAAGACGTGTTACTTCAACCTTCCCCAGATGGCAAAGCAACCACTTCTCCATCTCTGCCAATGTTCTAAAATCCTTAGTGTGTCTGCACATCAGTAACAAAGTAGATTATCCTCTCACTGCCTGCTAATATCCTCATGCCTCCCCTGCACCCTATGAAAAGGTGAGAGAGAGAATTAACTCTCCATTATTAACCCTAGCTCTCCTCACTCTAATCTCCCAGCAGACCCCAACCCTGTCCTGAAGAGACCACTCTTGGCAGGTGTGAGAGAAGACTGCCTTTCCAAACACATTCAATCATGCATTTCTTCACCTGATACTCTGGGCTCATGAATTCTTGGGACTAACTTTATTATCCAACTGAAAGAAACAAGAGGGGTTCAAATAGTTGCTGTCTGGCCCTGGCAGAGATCCCTGTGGATAGGCAGCCTGGCTAGTTGAAAGCCGGGATCACATTGCACAATGCACTGCAGCAAAGAAAGTAAGTTGCATGATTATAAGAGCTTAGGGAAGGATCCCAGAGTGTTTCCTTTTAAAAGGAGTTTCTTCCTAATGACTGTCCTCTAAGGAGATGTCCATCCAATCAGGACAACATTCCTGAGAGGCCCCCATCTCTCTACTCCCTCTCCTCTGTAACTCGCTATCCCATTCCAGGATGTCCCCAAAATACTGTACAGGGCTGAAGTTAGAGATGTGATTTAAGTCACTTCTAGGAAAGAGTTCAGCATGCTCTGGGGAAAAGACAGCACCTCTGTTCAGTGTTGAAGAGAGCAAAGATGTGCTTGCTGGACATGAAGCCCTTCTCAACATCCCGCAGCTTCAGGTTATCCACGGGCAGCATGTACTTCTTCTCCTTCTCCTGAAAGAAGAAGATCAGCAACTGGTCACTCACTGCCACTGACCAAATCCTCATCTGGTGAAGGAGTCAGTCAGCTGTGGGATCCTCAGAGCCTCACTCCCCTATTCCCTCAAGAAGTCAATCAGCAATGGGGCCCTTACTGCTCAATTCCCCTAACCCTTCCAGGAGTCCGCCAGTAAGAGGGCCCCCACAATCCAGTCCTCACAACTTGACTGCCCTATCCCTTCTAGCAGTTATTCAGCAATGGGGCCCCCATCCTTTTCAGAAGTCAGTCAGCAAGAAGTCCCTAACAGTCCAGATCTACCATCATCTCAAGGAGTCAGTCATCAACAGGGTACTCAAAGCCCATTTCCCACAACCCCTCAAAGTGTCAGTCAGCAACTGGGCACTCACAGCACAATTCTTCCATGCTCCCAAAAAGTCAGTCGGCAAGGGACCCCTCACTACCTGATTCCTCTATCCCATAAACCAGTCAGTCAGAAACTGAGTTCTCACGGACAAAATCTCCCATGCCCTCAAGGAGCCAGTCAGTAATGGGGCCCTCATAGACCAATTTCCCCATCCTCTCAAGAAGTCAGTCAGCAGTGGGACTCTCACATCCCACTTCCTCCATTTCTTGAACAAGTCAGTCTGCAGTGAGGCCCCCCACACTCTGATTCCCCTATTTCCCTAAGATGTCAGTTAGTAACAGGATCCTCACAGCCTGATTTCCCCATCCTATAAAACAGTCACCCAGCAAATGGGCCCTCACTCACAGCCAAGTTCCCCATCCCCTCAAGAAGTCAGTCAGCAAGGGATTCCTCACAGTCTAGCCTCCAGAACTCAACTCCTGCATCTCAGAAAGCAATCAGTCAGCAAGAGGGTCTTCACAGCCTGACTTCCTCATTCCCTCAAGGAGTCAGTCAGCAACAGCACCACATATCCTAGCTACCACAACACCTCAATGAGTCAAACAGCAACTGGGAATTCATATCCCAATTCCCTATTTCCCTTAACAAGTCAGTCAGCACAACTGTCACAGCCCAGCTCCCCGCAAGGACTCTCAGTTGAATTCCTCATCCATTCAAGAAGTCAGTCAACAAGGGCTCTCTTACACCCTAGCCCCACAACTTGATTCTCCCATCCCATAAAACAGTCATCAAAAGGAAAGGCCTTCACAGCCTGACTCCCCATCCCCTCAAGGAACCAGTCAGCAAGAGGGCCCTCCCAGTCCAGATTCACCATTGCCTCAAGGAGTCAGTCAGCAACAGCAACACCACAGCCTACCTACCACTTCACCTCATTAAGTCAGACAACTGGGCACTCTTAGCCCAATTTCCCTGTTTCCTTAAGGAGTCAGTCAGTAACAGGGCCTTCACAATCCAGCTTCCCCATCCACTCAAGGAGTCAGTCAGTAAGGGGCCCCCACAGCCCAATTCCTCCATCTCCTCAAGAAGTTACTCAGCAACAGGGTCTTCACAGCCCAGCTCTCCCATCGCCTCAAGAACTCAGTCAGCAACAGTACCCACATCACTTCAAGGACTCAGTCAGCAATGGGGCATTCACAAGCCAATTCCCCATCCTCTCAAGGAGTCAGTCAGCAACTGAGGACTCACAGCCCAATTCTCCCATGCCCTCAAGGACTTGGTCAGCAATGGTGCCCTTAAGGAGTCAGCCAGCTATAGGGACCTATCAGTTTATTCAGCCACCACATTAGGAGTCAGACAGCAATTGGGCCTTCACATCCCAGTTCCCCCATCCCCTCAAGGGAGTCAGTCAGCAACAGGGCTAGAGTGACTACTCATCCTTTATTTTAAGGGACCTTCTCTTATTTCCTTGAACTGCCCCTTAGGGTGACCACTCATCTCTTATTTTAAGACGTATTGAAATTTATTAAAACTGATAATAATTTGATGTGTCATTCCATATTCTTTATGAAAATATGCTTATGATATGAATATGACATAACTGAGATATACTTTATGCAAGATGGCTCATGTGAGATATCATTGGAAAGGTTATGATGTACTGAATACGATTATCCAGTGTGTATGCATGTGTCATTTCTGTTTCTGAAGTTAGGAATATTGACTATGTATCTGTATTTCAACTATGCTACTTTGGATGACGCCCACTGATAACACTTCAGGTACAACAATGGAAAAGCTAGACAGGGCAGAAAGGCCCATCAGCAAGGACAATGGACGGTGAAATGCTTGGCCTTCCTGTGGACGCTCCATATTGTCACTGACTCATGGACACTGTGATACTACAGCGTCAGATGGTCTTGTCACCTGATACTAAAACATTACCTGGGACTTCTTGTAACTTTCCACTGTAAGGGAAGGGGTCAGGTCAAGTTTGGGGAACAAAGGATTCCCACTTTATGTAAATCCTATTTAAGGGTAGGGAGGAAGGCAAACAGGACTCCTCCTCTCCAGGGCCTGTCGGCCCAACAAGAAAGACTGCAAAAGGGAAGGCAAGGGGGGAGTCCAGACTGAGATGGGGTCCAGTCTGAAAAGGAATATAACAGGGACTCAGAGCCACCGAAACTTTGCAAACTGCCTGCAACAATATCCAGGGTGAGAAATACTATGGGTAACCAATTTCTTTAGTGAAACCAGCTTAATTTGCATGTTTGATTTCATTTGCTTAGTAATCTGCTTTGTTCTGTTTGTTACCCCTTTTACCACTTAAAATCTGCCTTTTATAGTTAATAAAATTAATTTTGTTTATTATTAAACCCAGTTTCTGTAATTTCTACTTGGGGGACTAAGAAGTGTGCACACCTCTCTCCACATTGAGGGAGGGGGCAAATTTCATAATATATCTTTGGGCAAGGGAAGTGGACATCTGAGTGCTGCAGCAAGTCCCCTAAGCTGAGTCTTCCCAGAGCTGATCTGCAGCTGGGTGTGGCCCTGCCTGTGTGTTTGCTAGAGGAAGTTTTAAGAGCCTGGCTCAGCAAGACAGGTTAAAGGGGGCCCATGCTGGCAGAACAGGTAGACTCAGTGGTATCTCAGCGCATCAGGTGGCTTCACAAGGGGTCCAACCTATCAAAAATAAGAACCATTTTAAACATTAAATTGATACTTATGATAATTACATTGTATACCTGAGGGCAGTAGAAATGTGCATTTGAGGAAAAAAATACATGATATGTGAAGGGAAATGGTGTTTCCTTACAATGCCCCTTAAAATAAAGCATTGTCCCTTATTTTTCATGTGGTTTTCCCTTATTTCCATCCAACAAAAGTGGTCACCCAAACAGCCTGATTCCCGCAGTCCCTCAAGTCAGTCAGGAACTGGGCACTAGTCACAGCCCAATTCCCCCATACCTTCAAGAAGTCAGTCAACAATGGGACCCTCACGGCCCACCTCCTCTACTCCTTCAGTCAGTCAGCAAGGGAGCCCACGCAGCCCTATTCCCCCTGTCCCTCAAGGAGTCAATCAGCACTGGAGCTAGGGTTGCCAACTGTCTAATCACACAAACCAAACACCCTTGCCCTGCCCCTTGCCCCTCCTCCTGCCCCACCCTTCTCCGAGGCCCCCCTCCTCTCACTCCATCCCCCCACCCTCACTCACTTTTACCAGGCTGGGGCTGAGGTGCAGGAGGGGGTGAAGGGTGCAGGCTTCAGCCCAGTGGCACTTACCTCAGGCAGCTCCCAGAAGCGACCAGCATGTCTGGCTCCTAGGTCTGGCCCACTGCCCCTCCCACAGGTACCGCCCCTGCAGCTCCCATTGGCCGCAGTTCCTGGCCAGTGGGAGCTGCAGAGTTGACGCTCCAAGCAGGGACAGTGCGAAGAGACCGCCCCTGTGCCTAGGAGCCAGAGGGACATGCTGGTCACTTCCGGGAGCTACATGGAGTCAGTGCAGGTAGGGAGCCTGCCTTAGCCCTGCAGTGCTGCCAACTGGACAGTTAGCGGCCTATTAAAATCTCCCGGATTGGTTTCAATAGCTACTGGGAGATGGATTCTGATTCCGGGAGATTCCCGGCCAATCCAGGATGGTTGGCAACCCTACCTGGGGCCCCTACCACTCGATACCTCCATCCTATAAACAAGTCAGTCTGTTCTGAGGTCCTCAAAGCCCAGCTTCCCCGTCACCTCAGGTTGTCATTCAGGAATGGGACCCACAAAGCCCCATATTCCATCCCCTCAAGGAGTCAGACAGCAACAGGGCTCTCTCAGCCCAGTTCCCCCATCCCCTCAAGGAGTCAGTCAGCAATGGCACCCACACTGCCTACCCCCCACATCACCTCAAGAAGTCAGTCAGCAAGGGAGCCCTCACAGTCTGATTCCCCTACCCCATAAGACAATCAGTGAGCAATGGCGCCCTGACAGCTTGATTCCCCCATCCCCTCCAGGGGCCAGTCAGCACCCAGGCCCTCTCAGCCTGACTCCATCATCTCTTCAAATATTGATTGAGCAGGGTGTTCACAGCTATAAACTGTCTACCTATCTAATGTGTCTAGGCATTTATATCACACTCAGTGCTGTGCTGTTCTGTGCTGTTCTGTGCACCCTCCCTCAAGTTTGTGTATTAATCGCTGAGAGCATTTCCCAGTGACCAGCCACGGTAGCTCCATCCCATTCTGCTCTCTACCATTCGTGGCATGTGGCTGTTCTCACCACAGATACCTCGACTCCTGGTCTCATTATAGCATACTGCTATCTGCTTGTAAATGCCACCAGCCCTCTGAGTTGGGGGGGTTTATTCTTTGTTACACCTGAGTTTAAACAAATCAAGTGAGATAAAGTGATGTGGTCATGACTGCAGGTTAAAAAGTCTTATTTGCATTATTAACCTTATTTTCAAGTTTCTGCAGAAAAGCCAATCATTTGACAGAAAAGTTGATAGTTTCTCATAAGAATTAATGGAATTTAAACCACTTTCTGTCTTAGAAGATCTGACACACCTGATCCATCCTGCTACTTCATCCTACACTATGAAGGGCTCTTGTTAATTTTTAAATAATAGTAGTTACAAAAAACACTAAGTGGGGGTCCAGTGACTCTTCTCTGGCACCAGAAGCCATTGTGGTTGGAGTGGTGTGGAATATCTGAGGGCCAGCTAAAGACCTTTTATATAGAAAATGACTAACAGCCATCATTGAAAATTCGAGCCAGGGCCCTTCTGACTACTCAAAACCCCAGGTGAAATGGGTGGCGGAACATGTGGGGAAACCTTAAAAACTGAGGCCTAAATTTTCAAAAGTGAGGAATGATTTTGGATGCCTCAATTTTGGGATGACCAATTTCAGACCTTTCGGGGACCTGATTTTCAGAGTGGGAGGGCTAAGAGCTTTCTAATTATGCTTTAAAGTGTCTCCAGTTAAGCAGCTAAAAAACAAGGTGCCCAAAATTTAGGCTCTGATTTTTTCGGATTTAAGCTTAATTTTGAAATCTGTATTCAGAGATGGATGAGGTTAGAAATCAGGGGATTTTTTGGCTTTAACCCTAAAAACTGAAGATCAGACTCTCCTCTCTCTTACTCAGGGGACGATATGGAGTTTTTACTGGAGTTTATCTGGATTTACATCAATGTAACTGAGAGCTGAATTTGGCCCAAGGGCCCTAGTTGTAAGTGTACAGCTCTAGTCAAGTATTGCTATACCAAAAGTGATCAAGAGAGGGAGCCATTATACCAAACTCCTCACCTCGAAGCAGAGTGCAAATGTCTGACTACTCCAATAGAAATGTATTATGTATGTAACCGTCCCCCTTGTGTATGGGTTCTGGTGTGTACGTCATGCTTGCCTCGGCTGGAAACATGGAGAAATTTGATCCCTCACAGGGGAAAAGGGAATAGAAAAGGCAGGCAGGCTGCTAGCAGAGATCCCAAAATCTAACTGGAAAACACAAGAGCTGAGAAGCAACTGTAGATGGTGATGCTGCTGACACATTTCCTAGGCAGATGGAATCAAAGCCAAAAGAAGATGATCTGACCATTATAATAGCCCTATAGGCCTTAGTCAGCTATCTCACTAAGTCCCATTAATTTCCAAGTATACCGGTATACTTCTCTACATGTCTCAGATCCCCAATGAAAAGGTCAAATGACAATTATCTGTTACAATATAATGTAATGCTGGGAAAGATGACCTGGAAACTCATGTTCTCTGGGATGGACAGAACAGGGACAGCTTGGGCAGCAACAGAGCTCCCGTACCCCTCCCACCACTGATCCAGAGGGACCAAAGATAGAAATGGTATTCAGACCTCAATTTCCCTGTACTTTTTGCTGAGACTGCCAACCAAGGTGCCAGTTAGTCTTAATTGAGGGGGGTGAGTATTTTTGTGACACAGATGCCTATTGATTAGGAATCTGGCTGAGACCCATAAAGTCATTTCGCATTCTGAAAATCACCTAACAGCTTCCAGATTGCAATAACTTTCAGCCACTACTGCTCCAGGTTGCAAATGAAACTGGTGACTTAGAGGAGATGAACACCCATTGCTAAGCCCCCAGGCAAGCCAACCAGTCCTACTGCAATCTCTCCTACTGAAGCTCCTTATACATCACCCATACGCAATCTCTCTGCTACCCAAGAAAGTAACTTCAATGTGGATGGCAGCTAAAGGAATAAGACCTAGAAAATGCTCCTCACATCCTCACAATGTCAGAAAAGTTTGGAGCTGGGTGCAAAAGAAGAAACATCTCATAGCAAAACAATCAAGAAATCAAGTGGTGAAAGCAACAGAATTCCCCGAGTCCTAGGACCTAGATGATCAGAGGCGAAAGTAAGCCTGTATGCCCCGGTACGGCGTACTGGCAAGAGCCGGTGCGCCGTACCGGGGCAGATTGGCTTCCCCTGGCAGCCATTTAAAGGGCTTGGAGCTCCCAGCAGCGGCTGGAGCCCTGGGCCCTTTAAATTGCAACTAGAGCCCTGCTGCCAGAGCCCTGGGGAAGTAGTGATGGGGCTCGGGCGGCGATTTAAAGGGTCCAGGGCACCTGCGGCAGTTACTGCCCCAGGCCCTTTAAATCATCCCCTGAGCCCTGGGGTAGCGGCAGCGGGGCTCCGGCAGCTATTTAAAGGGTCCAGGGCTGCAGCAGCCGCTACCACCTCGACCCTTAAAATAGCCATCGGAGCCCCAGGGCTCTGGCAGCAGGGCTCTGGGGACAATTTAAAGGGTCCGGGGCTCCGGTAGCCGCTACCACCCTGGGCCCTTTAAATCATCCCCAGAGCCTGCCGGAGCCCTGGGGTAGCGGCGGCAGGGCTCCAGCGGCAATTTAAAGGGCCAGGGGCTCGGCCACCGCTACCGCCCCAGGCCCTTTAACTTGCCACCAAAGCACCACCACCGCTACCCCTGGGCTCTGGCAGCAGGGCTCCAGGGACGATTTAAAGGGCCCAGGGTGGTAGCGGCAGCCAGAACCCTGGGCCCTTTAAATCACCGCCCAAGCCCCTGGCTGCCACTGCTACCCCGGGGCTCCAGCAGCGCGGCTCAGGTGGCGATTTAAAGGGCTCAGAGCTCCCACTGCCGCTATCCTCTGGGGCCCTTTAAATCGCCATCCGAACCCGGTGCTGGAGCCCTGGGGTAGCGGTGCCGGGGCTCTGGCGGTGATTTAAAGGGCTAGCGGCTCCTGGCTGCCGCTACTGCAGCGGAGCCCCGGGCCATTTAAAGCTCTGCCAGAGGCTGGGGCCCCCTCTGATGGTGATTTAAAGTGCCTGGGGCTCCGCTGAGGTAGCAGCAGCTGGAGCCCCAGGCCCTTTAAATCACCCCCGGGGCTCCCAGACGCCTCTGCAGCTGGTAGCTCCGGGGGTGATTTAAAGGGCTCAGGGCTCCCAGTTGCTGCTACCACAGCCCCAGCCCTGAGCCCTTTAAATCCTGATTTAAAGCACCTGGGGATTTAAAGGCCTCGTCTCTTCTGGTAGAGGCCCCGCCTCTTCCAGTTGAGACCCTGCCCCTTCCTAAGGACTCCAGAGTACTAGTAAGTCTTTTAAGTTACTTTCACCCCTGTAGGTGATGGTGTATGTGTGTCTTCACCCTGCACCCATTTTGTTTCCATCAAGGCCTTAGAGTTCTTCACCTTCATCTCATAGGAATTGCTTCTGTAATGCTTCTAGCCTCTTCATGCTGTCACTTCCCACACCATTGCACTAGTGCCAGGATTTGCACTCAACAGTTTGATCTCTGTTACACCAAGGTAAATCTAGAGTGTATTCAGTGGTGTTAGGACCAAAACCTGGACCCACGACAGCTAATGGGAATTTGTCATTGACATTAATGTGATCAGGATTTAGCACTTTTTCCAGATTTACACCAGTGAAACTGAAGTCAGATTTTGGACCCTTGACTCTAATGTGCACTGGGAGCCATACACACATGTAAGGATTTATACTCCTAGTCTCTAAGTGCAGAAGGAGCCAAAACGTTAGCACCAGGCTTCACACTCTTAAACTCGGAAGACAGTGAATTCCATCATACAGAATGCTAGCGCCAGGTTCCCAGGTTCTGGGGGCACTGCATCTATGCCCTGGAGCAATATTCAAACCAACATCCTCAAGGGGCAATTAGACCCATATTGCTGCTCACTAGTGTATGATTTTTCAGCTTTGGGGGTAACAAGAGCCATACAAGAGCTAGAGCACTGGTGCCAGGAGGTAAATCCCCTGGCTCTTGATTGCAGCATGATGCGCGCACACACACACATTCAGCCAGTGCTGTTCTGACCCGCCATCTCACCACACCTACACCCCATTCTCTCAAAAGTCCTAGCTCCACTCTTTCCATCTTCTCGGTTTTCACCCCCGCCTGTTTTATATCAATACTCTGACTTCATTTCCTGATTGTAGAGACAGGAAAGAGTGTAACGAGCTGCCGAGTGCTGAGCCTTTTAAAGCTTTGGCTGAGCCCTCTGCCCATATGTTAGCAATCAGGGAGTGTGTGGTGGCTGAGACATCCCAAGACCAATGCAGCCAAAGGCGGGGAAGGGGGAGGGGCTCTCCCTCCAGCCTGACAGACGCAGGCAAAAATCAGAGAGGGAGGACGAGGTGCCAGTACACCCTGGGATGGGGAAGGTGGCTTTGTTGAGCACGGTTCAAAGATCTTGGCTTGATCCCAAAAGTCCTGTGTTACTCATGAAATATCTCATTTTGGTGGCAAGGCAGATTAGAGGATCATAGCAGAGGAGAGGCTGCCCTCTCAGCCGCAGAATATCTATCCCAGGAAACACACGCATAGCCAAGGAATTACTCTGGAGCAGGCAAGGGGGAGGAGGTAACATTGTGGGCTGCAGGAAGCAGGACACTAAAGTGCAAATATAGGGAGAGAATGGGTATTGGGGTGACAGGGTCTAATCAGGCCTGGTTAGTCTCACACCTTTTAAAGGACCATCATTCCTAACTATAATCACAGTGCTTGCATGGAGGACCCTGAATGCAGCAGAACCAGTGTGGTCCACTTGCACGGGGGGAGGATAAGGAGAGTCTATGCAGGAGGCCTACCCCCCATGTACACAGTAAAGCACAGCTCCATAGGGGTTGGGGGAGGCACTGCCACAGAAAAGAGACTTGGGGGCAGTGTGGGCACATGGATCCCCTAGCCATTAACCCCTAGTCATGGAGGGCAAAGCATTGTGTTTGGGGGAAGGACCGAGACTAGTGTAGCTTTGTGGCTTGAGAAGAGGCACCCTAAGTAGCTTGTTACTCTGGCTCTGTACTGGGGCCAGTGTATTTTAGACGGTTGTGGTTTGCATTGTTAACTGAATGTGCATTGTTCTCCTCTGGGCCTTCATCCCCAAATACATTTTAAACAGCCAGGTAAAAATATAGCATAGCTGGATTGGAATGAGGGTTCCTGGTTTGTTCGCAGGCTATTTCCTCTGCCCAGCCGGTCTCTCTGTGCAGAAGGGGTTGGTGTTTTATATCTGGATACACATGAAGCTGAAGCTGATGGGGAAGCCCACACATGCATCCAAAGGAGGAATCTGGCTCTTGGGGTGCTAGGAGATAATTGACAGAACTATCAGACCTCACCCTAATCAACCAGGAGGGCAACCCAAGATAAGCTGAAGCTATTATGACACGTAAAACTTTATGCACAGAGAGTCCAAGTGTATGTGTTCTGATTTATGGCTCTTGTGAAATTAAAAAAATACCAAACGCTACTATTAATGCTAATGTACTTTGCTTTTCTCTGGTGCCAATGGTGTGCTGGAGGAGGCTCGAGACCATTGTTAAAATCCTACCACCAAACTGACAGGAGGGTTGTGGTGTTCTCCTTGTCTCAGGCAGTCAGCTCCACCCGAGATGAGGTCAAATCACCCCTGACAAAAATAAATGATTTTTTTGGGCCTCATCAAATTACTTTGGAACAGTAAAGTCTTCACTTCTGTAACAGACCAAATTGTACCAGGAATTCAGTAATTTCAAAAATATTTACAGTGGAGGATCCCCCCAGACTTCCTATAAATTATTTGCTCCATCTACCTCCCCATTATCCCAGTTAAACCCTGTTCCCAGTCAATTTGTTCAGTAACAGTGTATAACAATGCCCAGCATAGGGCCTTTTCTTTGCTTAGTGTTGTCACCTCCTTCCTGTATTATGAGATTTAAATGGGGAAATAAACTAATAGATTTCCCCTCAACCCTTAAATGCTCCTCATCACGGGTTTAACCTATTAGGAACAAAACAGGAGTACTGGGTGTTCATGTTTTTAGCCATAGATTTAAAGTCTCTCCTCTGGCTCTCCCTCCCCTGTGTGTGCTGGTGGGTTGCATATTGCACCTAAAGCACTCTTTATCCCTGCAGCACAAGAGAGGAAGTGAACCACATGGCCCAGGGAACATCTGGAATCGCTACACAGGAGCTGAGCATCAGAGAGAAAGCGGCATTCCTCAAGTTTCCATCCAAGGTATGGAACCTTCCTTTCCTCCGCGCAACCTTATCCGTCAGATGGCTCACTTCCTGTCAACCTCTGACCTCCACAGCAGCCAACAAGCTCCTCCCTCGAGTCTAGTTAGCGTTGCACTGCCACGTCAATTGAGGCAGAAAGACAGAAGGGAAGCAAGAGAAGGGAGGGAGCAAAGACCAGAAAGAGGGAGGGAAGGAGGCACAGTGAGTGCCAGACGCGATGGGGGGAGGAAAGGAGGGAACTCGGATCGCTTCCATGGTAGCCGGAGGCTAGCTGCAAAGGCAACTGGCCAACGCGGGTCAAAGGACCCTTGTTATGGGCTTGGAAGCGAAAGCTGGTCTTGTTTGCTCTTTGCTCTGGACCCTGGGTAGAGCGACGTTCTACGGGACTGAGAGCTGGGCGGAAGGAGATCAGGATGCATCGGGCCTGAGCGTCCTCCCACCCGCTGCCACCAACTGCTGCGCCAGATGTGGGGGGTTGAATAAAGCAACGAAGTCTGCACATCTGGGCAACGGCCAAGACTTAGAAACATTTTCTCCTGGGTTCGAACAGCAGTAATTTATTTTTATTTTTTAAAGGTACGACGTGCCCGGGGGAATGGGGCATCGGCCTTTTGATGCCAACGTCGGAAGAGAAAAGGGGTTTGAAGGTTCGCTCAGTGCGGGGTGCAGGCAGGGAGCAATCCCCTCTTCTTCCCAGCTGCCAATGGAGGAAACTTCTTCAAGCAGGACTTGGACTTTCCCTCACCCTCTCTCTGTCCCCAAAACACCAGCCCAGAGGCAGAAAGGGGGAAGGACTAACGTGCTGCTGCTAGCTGGAGAGCTGGACACAGAGGCTCCACTCCGTCTGCCCAGTGTTCAGACTACCTGTTCAGGACTACGAGATTGTACAGTAGTCTGCACATTGGTTAGGCTGTGCTGGGATACACCACACACGCTGCCGGTGCCGCACAGGGATGGAAACGCCTGCATGGCAGCGGGAAATGCTGGGGTGTGAGCAACGCATGCTAAATTCACCTACCTCCCCCAGTCTGCTGGGAAACAGCCACTTGGATCCTCACCTGATGCTCACTTTTATCTGTCACTATTCACCATCCCACTCCCTGTCTGTCTGTCATTTCCTCCCTGACTCTCCTCACCCTCTCTTTGCAACTGTTTCTGTTTGTTTCACATGCTTGTCCCAGTGAGAGCCACTCAGGATGCCTTGTGTTTCTTGGGCAGACCTTTGCTATAAAAGTGTCCAAATCACAGGGACAGGGTCTACCCTCTGGGAGAGTTACGGCTGCACAGTGGCTTGCTAGCAGTCCCTTTATGAGCGAGGCGGCGAAATGAAGCAGCGGGAAGTGGCCAGTTGGGGAATTTTATGGTGTAACAAACTTTGATTATTTTATTTAAAAAAAGAAAATTTCAGGTTTGCAGATTCTGGGAGTCGCTTTTCCTTTAAAGTTGGTTGTGGTCCTTTCTTTAGATGTGGATTGGGAGGGACAGGTAATGTGTATGTGTGTGCAAACCTACTAAAGAGAATGAGTGAGTGAGAAAGAACAAAGAGAGAGTGAGAAAGAAGGAGGAGGGAGAGTGTGAGAAAAAGAGACTATGAATGGGAGGGAGAGAGCATGAGAGTGAATGAATGAAAGAGCAAAAGAGTAGGGGCAGAGAGGGAGGGAAGGAGTATGTGTGATAGAGAGAGATCCTGAGGCTAGTATGATAACTGGGAAGGACTGAGTCTCAGAGCATACCTAGCTCTACGGTCTCAAAGCAGAAAAATGGGTGACAAAATTCAGCTTGCAGCTGGACTGTTCAAAGCCACCCCTCCATTACAGCTCCATCCTGAAGGCTGGCAGGGCTTCAGCCACTGCAAAGAAACAGAGAGGGCTTCATGATGTGGCTGATCTGGGGCTTAATACACAAGAGCGTCAGCTTGCTATAGGGAAAGTGATCTGCTCCGTGTTACTGAAAATGGGGGTTTCAGAGGGAGATGTAATGTAATCCTAGCATTGAAGTCTCTAGCTAGAATTGGGAAGGAGCCACGGTCTGATGTGTAGTAAATGGACACCTACAAGCGTGTGAATAAGGTCACAGCTTCTCCCAGCCAGGAGAATCTGCCTGCATTCTCCAGTGATGTAAGAGAAGGGAGGTACGAAGGCAGCACAACTCTGACCCAGCAGACTCAAAATGGTGCATGAAGAATGTAAAAGATTCCCCATCATATGCCTGGATCTATAGACATGCAAACACCTACACATCATTTCTCATGCTCACACACACCATTCATGTGCACAGATACTTAACACATGCACATACCCAAATACTAGACACTCACACACCAAACATACGCATTCCAACAAGCACATAACCTCCTATTATTCACACACCCCATTCTCACTCAAACACAACATTCATACATGATCACATAACTGCCATGTCATCCACACCCAGTCCCGGGCATACATACCCACACAGGTCCAGGCCATTCATATGGACACATAACCATGCCAGTCACACGTACACACAAATTCAGACACACACAATTAACATACTCAGACATTCATACATGTACATACCATTCACAAACATACACACCCCTGTATCAGTCTCACACACCTATCTGTGTGCATTCACACTCACACACAATACAAACACCCACATGTATACATTCAACAACACACAGAGACACACCCACACCTTGCAATATGGAGTGGAACCTTCTTGGGGCAGGTCCACACTTAAAAAGCTGCAGCGGTGCAGCTGCACTGCTGTAGCGCTTTAGTGAAGATACTACTAGCCTCTCCTGTCGGTATAGTTAATCCACCTCTGCAAGAGGTGGTAGCTGTGTTGATGGGAGAAGCTCTCCCATTGACATAGCACTGTCTACACTGGGGGTTAGGTCAGTGTAACTACATCGCTCAGAGTGTGGATTTTTCAACCCCTGAGCGATGTACTTATGCCGATGTAAGATTGTAGCGTGGACCTGGCCTTAGTGTCTATACAGAACAGCAGTACTAGAATTACAAGTTGCACTTTTGCTGCAGTGAAACAATTTGCTATTACTCTCATTCTACTTCCGCATAAAGGAATTTCACTCTATACAAGGATCCTGCGAGCAGGTTCCACCATGCATTTCAGCAGGACGGACACACACATTTAGCTATGGAAATACACTGACGCCCTCACACAGGTATGAGCCAAGTCCTGCCCTCCTTAGCCCTTATTCAGCCTAACCTTAGTGAGACTTTTGCATAAATAAGGACAGAAGGTCAGGGCTATACAGTATATTCACACCCAAATTCCCACATGTACTAGAAGTAGACTGTATTCACCTGTGTGTGCAACCACTCACGTACACACAATGACACATGTATGTAGTCATATGCATCCCAGTTTAAATTCACTCTTACATGTACCAAATGCAGGGCCCATGGGACCATTCCAGTGGGATGTAGGCTTTGCTAATAGGAACCATGTAGCATATTGTTCATTATGGCTCGGCTCTGGGCTTAATGCCCCCTGCCACCTAGAGAACTAGAGGAAAACCCTGGATCCTACCTGTGTAGCTGGGTTGTGTGCTGTAGCTCTCTGGAGGGGATTTGGTGGAACACCACCTTTTTCTGCTTAGGTTCTCATACCATGCTCATCACCATGGTAACTGAGTATCTAATACCAACCAGCTACAGTGCCATGGCTGCCACTCCAGTCTCGGGGGTGCAGTGCTCTCCTTGGCTAGCGAGATCACCCTCTGTCTTAGTGAATGGTCACTGGATCCATATAGTTGCCAATCCACCATCTCGTTCTCCCACAAATGTCCTATAGGCAGAATCCAGCAGCATCCAGGAGGTGCTGACTCCCTGTGTGGGATTCCCAAATCCAGGATGACTCCCTTTTCTGCAGTAGATCTATACTGCAGCTCTCCTTGGGTCAGGGATTTGACTCACACAAAGGAGACTGGAGGAAAAATGGAGAGAGAACCCAAAGGAAGGGCTCTTGGCAGCAGGGCAGAACAAGAAGCCAGCTTTCCGCCCCCTTCCTTCCCCCAGCATGCTCCACCAGCCTCTCCGGAGCAGTGGGAGCCCTGTCCTCACTCACACTTGATGCTGGAACCTTTAAGACACTTTTAAGTTCCAATTCTTTTCTTTGAGGGGGAAGAGAAAACAAACCAGCATTGTGGAAAAGCTGGTATTTCACTAATGGGACCCAGATGTCTCTCCTCAGACTTGATGCCCAGTCCTGCCGTAACAGGGCAGGAGAGGGAAGCACTTAGCTCCATTCCACCCGCCTCAGTTTTTGAGAGGTGCTAGCCTAGCCCAACGTCGTCCTGCCACCCCCAGTCCACCCCTAGTTTTCCCACCAGATGCCCCAAATTCTGCAACCGGCTCTTCCTCCAACACAGGGGTTTTCTTCCCTGGATTGAACACTCTCATTTCCTTTGACTGTTTGCTACAGCACCGTGGAGCTGGGGCAAGAGAACCCAACAGGAGCATGAGAAGTCAGGGTTTTTGTCTGTCCAAAACGTAAGTGGATCGGGACTCTCAGGCTGCACTCAGGGTGACTTAAAATGGGGCCTTGAAAGACACCATTCCTCCCTTCAAATCAGGGGGACAGGGAGGCAGACAGTCCTTTCTGGGGAAAAGAGGGGATCTGGGACTGAGACATATGGAGACAGCCATGTGTGGAGATACCAGCCTGGTTTAGGAGTGATGGGTCTGAGAAGCCTCCTCTAGGGTGACCAGACAGCAAATGTGAAAAATCAAGACAGGGGGTGGGGAGTAATAGGAGCCTATATAAGAAAAAGACCCAAAAATTTGGACTGTCCCTATAAAATCGGGACATCTGGTCACCCTAGCCTCCTCTCAATGAAGGGCAGAGGGGCCGTGGATGATGGAGACAGCCCTGTTGCCATGTGGGGTAGCAAAGCCCTGGAGGACAGAGTCAGCCCTGTCCCTGTGTAGGGTAGAGGGTTATGATGGGAACTCCAAAGTCAAGGGCTCTCCAAGATGCCCCTGTAATGTACTGACTCTCTAAGCTGAACCTGGCCATGGAATCCAAGTGGAAGTTACCTCCCTTTCCTTCCCCAGAGGCCAGAGATCAAAGAGCTGAACTGGTGAGAGGGGGCAGGAGTGGGGAAAAATCAGAAATAAAAACATGCTCCCCCTTTCCCTCCACCCCTTCTCCAGTTAGAACAAAGGGTCCTTTCTCCTGTGCTGCTCCTGCCTCGTCAGCACTGGGTCGCCCTGCGTTTATTTAAGGGACGCTGGCTGGCAGGGAGCTGTTTTAATTAGGCTGCTCTGCCTCTCACCGTGCAGAAGGGAAGCGGTGCAGACCTCCAGCTGTTATTCATCCCCAGGGTTACCCTCCTCATAGGATAAAAGGGGCGCCCCTTCCCCCTCCCATGCAGCTGGAGTCTATTAACATAGATTATGTGCTGCAACCACAGCCTGCCCACTCCCTGCTGGGGCAGAGGGGTGGAGGGGCTACGCGGTCATCACTGAAATCCAGATGCAGAAGCTGTTTTTAATTTAAAACAACGCTCAAGCCTTACATTATAACTGCCTGACCTGCACACATAACCATGAGGCGGCGTTGCCACACCAGGCAGCTCTGTCTGAGAGTTCATGGGCCTTGAAAAAGGACTGGCTGATTTAAAATCTCCTTTGCACAATCAATTCCAGTTTTTTGCTGATTATGGGACTGATGCATGCCCCAGCTGAACTTAGACCTGGTTTACACCTAAAAAATCGATTGATCTAGCTATTTTTTGCTCAGGGCTGTGAAAAATTTCACACCCTGTGCAACATAGGTTGACCTAGCCCCCACTGTAGACACAGTTAGGTTGACAGAGGATTCTTCTGTGGTCTTAGCTACCACCTCTCAGAGAGGTGGATTAACTACATCAACAGAAAAACCCCTTCTGTTGATGTAGAAATAATTTACACTTTAGCACTCCAGCTGCACAGCTGCATTGCCATAGCTGTGCCTCTGTAGTGTAGACATACCCTAAGACTGATCAGCTCCTGGTCAGGGAATGACATTTCAGGCCTGATTCTCTACTGTGTGGCATGTTGTGTCATAATTTCCAACTGTGCAAAGTGGGTGTTAAATGTGCCCACTGATGTAAATGAGTGGAGAATTCTGGTCTGGTAGCAGTTTACAGGTATGTTGCACAGGTATAAACCATGACACAAGGTGCAAGGCCCCTTCTCTTCCTGACCAGTAATTTGGAACCATTTATTGGAAAAGCTGACTGAATCTGAATCCATTTGTAGCCATCCCCCAAAGTATTTCTATCCCTGGCACGTTGAGTGGTATTTGAGTTTAAATTCATGTCATTCTGATTACCTTCTTGCTGTTCATTCCCACTATTCAGAGATTTAGGCCCAGGGGCCAGAGATTTTGTCTTCCTTTATGACTGGCACACTGTTGATAGTAGACAAATAAATAAATAAATAACAATAACTTCAATTTGGACATGATTCTGGCAGCTGGTATCTTGCTCCCTGCTTGAGTGGAAGAGGAAGCACTGGGAAGCCATGATTCCCAACTTTCAGGAATATTTATTTTTAAGGCGGGTCTACAGAGACGATCCATGCTATTTTCTCATTTATTTTCTGCATGTACTATTATGGTTTGTTAGTAACAGTACTCAGCACTTTCACATTCAAAGCACTTTATGAACATGAATTAATTGATCTGCCCAATGCCCAGATGACGTGGATGAGTACTAATATTCCCATTCTGCACATGAGGAAACAGACAGAGAAGGAAAGTGACTTACCCAAGGTTACAGAGGGTGTCAGTGTTTGAGCTGGGATTTTAATTCCATAGCTCCTGGCTCTGAGTACTGTGCTCAGACAACTAGGTCACACCTATCTTGAGTGACCACACAAGACTAGAGTCAAGCTTAGCCACAATTTAGTCACTGTAGATATTGCTGAGAGTACCACAAAGCCCTGGGTATCAGAGTGCTAAGCCATCCCCTCCCTCCTGTGAGTCGGCCTGCCAGAATAAGACAGAAAAGTGCCCTGCCCACTTTTTACTGACTCAGGAGCGCCAAGCATGGTCATTTCCAACTGGATTTTCTTGTCAGTGCCAGGATTGCTGCATCCAAATTAATGCCACGACCTTCACAGTTAAAAGGAAATATCCTTATTCCAGTTGAAGCAATATCAAGGCCCCACTAAGAGTCAAATACAAGGAACAAGGCAATAGATTCATGGGCTGACGGAGGGGCTGGCAGCAGCTGTTTGAACGCTAACATATACAGGGTGTGACTACTGTGCAGGGCTCCATTTGGGCATGCGTCTAGGGGAACACACAGTTCTATACCCCACCAACAGAGTATATGGCATCCTGATTATAGCTCCCAATCTCCTGGCATCCCTTCCTGGGAGAGGTTGAATACTGGTTTGTGGGATCACTCCAGGTCCCAGGGGTATGCTTTATAGAAGCAGATAATTAATACTCAGAAAGTGTATTTATAATACCCAGCCACTGTAGGGAACTAAGGGCCTGATACAAAATGCTCAGCCACTGAAAGTCAATGGGAGTTGAGGGTTCTCAGCACCACAGAGAACTAGGTATCAAAGCCATACTCCAACCAGTCCTGAGGCTAGGCCACTCACCTCATCATCCTTATACCATGAGAGGTTCTCAGCTGTCAGGACAAACCAGTATTCCTTGGCACCGCCCTTCATGATCCCAATGTTATTGATGGTGAGCCAGCCTTTTCGGATCACCTGTGGGGATGGAAATTGTCAGCGTTAAACATGGCACTGAGAACCTAGTCCTCCTAATGGTTAGGGAGAGAGCAGAGTGTGTCCCCTACACACAGAGACCAGCACAACAATGACCAGGACCACTGTGCTCTCTGTTCCTGCCAAAAAGCCCCTCACTAATTTGGAGCTCCGAGGCGATCAAGCCTGCACCTGTCTCCAAACAGGAGAAGGGTTAGGCAGGGAGTGAAAGGGAGGCAGGAGAGAACCTGGCTCTGTTGGGGGTTACACCATCTGCCAAGCACTCAAGGGGAAGACAGAACTGCAGAGAGAATCTCAGACACTGGCCCAACCCACAGAAACCAAATCACAGCAACAATCACACCCAGAAAAGGCAATGCCTAGAAAGAGCAAAGGAGGAAGCACACCCTGGCAGAGACAGGGGCTCTCCCAGCACTTGAGGTTGGAGGTGACTGCTTCACAGAGCTCGAGGGGAGGCAATTCAAGAAGAAAAGTAGAGAGAGGTAAATGAAAAACAAATTATTTAATTTTGTAACGCAAGGAGATACTGAACATCTGGGAATAATGATGCATCTGGAATTCACACCCTGAACTTAACTGTGTGAGATAAGTGGCATGTGTGATTGTTACTATATATATGTACATTAGTTTTAATATAGAGATAGATAGATATAAAGTCCCATATTCACATTCTGTAAATGAGCTAGGAGATTATTGATTAGTAGACTTTGTAACTTTAAATTAATGTTTGTCTATTTCTGTATGTGTGAGTTAATAGAAAGAGTATATGTATGTAATAGCTTAAATATAAGCATGTTAACATATATATATATATATATATATGTGTGTGTGAGAATGTGCATTACTGCAGGTGTTCATTATTATACATGTGTGCATGAGCCTGTGTTACTGCACGTGTGAATTAGCCTATATATGTATGTATCGCTGACTGTGTTTGCATGTTACAAATTAGTGTGTGTTGTGAACAGTATGTCTGTGAATGGCTAGGTGTTTGTGCATTAATTAATACTGTTTTGTGTGACTTAATAAACATCTGCATAGTGTCTGCATCAGTGCATTCATTGTCCATATCTGCAGGCAGGGGTGAGTGGATTTTCACTCCTTTCTTTCATGCTGCTGATTGTTAAAATTCACAATGGACCAATTCTCTCTGCTGACAGAAGGGGGCACTAAAGCTGAACCCCAGATCCTGATCTCTAGATTGAATGGTCTCCCCAGCTCCTCCCGCTTACACACTTTAGAGGCAGCTAAAGAAATTCTCATCAATTTCTCATGCTGCCTTTGCTCCCCACTTCCACTTCATCTGTATCTAACATTAGCTGCCACTTCCCCCCATTGCAGTAGCAGGTGGAATGGTCCTTGTGCTGTTCCTGATCCTGATCTCCCCAGATGCATCATTAATGCTCATTAGCACAGCCTGCTGAGCTGCCTTCTACTCACCAGGATCTCATCCTGCAAAGGGGAACCATAGCAACAGCAGCAGAGAAGAGAGGAGAGGAGCAGAGAGAGGAGAGATTGTTACTAGGAAGGGAGGAGTGGAAGGAGGAAAGAGCCTCAAAAATTAATCAACAGAATCTTTTACCAAATTAGCATGTCAGCTGCGAAAACATCAAAGACCTCAGGCCCCAAAATAAAATCTGCTAAATGAAATGAAAGCTCAAGCTAGTTACAGGCAAATCCACAAATGAAACAGAAAAGGATTGACTCCTAGAGCTGTTCCACACCCAGGGCAAAGGCAAGGTACTCACTGGTGCCCTTCAGAGGATGGTCTCCCTGCAACTGGGAGATACCCAGTAAAGCCCTTAGAAATAGCATCGGGAGAAGCAATGATCCGGCTGAACCTGCCAACCAGCCTTCCAGCAACTCTGAAGCTCTAACTGTGTTTCAGGGAAAGGTGGCCAAATATATTTTGAAGATGATTCACTCCAGATGAGAGTTTGGGGTTGGAAAGGAAGAAGCTGTTCACCTACATTCTTCGCTGGGCTGCTTCTGTACCCTCCTTTTGTAGAAGGTGCCCAAATCTCTGTGCAGACCTTCCAGGCTAGATAACCCTGTGGTTCTCCCTGTAGGTCTAGGACAGGAAGGTCTTCTTTGCCCCTCTGGCTTTCAATAGCACGTACACTCCATGCACTACAGGGAGGCAGTAGGGACTTCACAGTCCATCACTATTTTCTCCCAGGAGAAAGCTCCACCATGAGGATGCCCACCCAAGCGGGGCTGATGAATGCCAACGACATCTCCCTGAGCAGGTGGCTTTAAAGCCTCCCATTCAGGTGGAACTTGCCTCTTCCAGAAAATGTGAGCCCAGAAGCTCTGCAAATTGCCCTTTGGCTAGCAGACAGTGAAGACCATTCATGTGGTCAAGGAAGACAACTGGGAAAGAAAACTCTATGGCATGGCAGTTTAGAGGTGGAGCTGGGGGAACTGGAGGGTATAGTTTGCCCCAGTTTTTGATGGACTATAAACTTGCATCAGGACCCACCAAATCAGAGAGCATTCTCCAGCTCTTGTCTGCATAGAGAGGTCAAGCGCAGCTGGGAGAAGTGAATGACACATCTAGGGATGTGAGCAGAATTAACACTGACATCTGCCACTATCCAGAAAGCAGTGGCTTAAATGGCTAGACCTCTGATCATCACCCCTGCACTTTCAGCTCTTTATTGGACCATTTGATAATTTAACTGTCTAGCGTGTGCTGGCCCAGTTGTAAAGCACGGTGAACCGATCAGGGAAATGCAAGGTCACCCAAAGAAATGGATGAAACTCGAGATGTTCTGGATTCTGTCCAGTACCCAACGCCAGGATGATAGTGGAAGGGGACTGGGTCATCATATGCAAAGTGACACAGTTTCTAAACCAGTTCTCTACTGCAAGGATCCCAGCGTCCCCTCTTTTAGAGAGTCTTGCACCCTGCATACCTCCCTGCACTGAGTAAAGTCTGCAGCACCCTTCCTTTGAGCTCTGGTCCTCAGCTAGGGCAGATGTTGCAAGCCTCTGTAATCACCTTGTCAATCTCCCTTATGTGATTCTGCTGGGACAGCTCCTCCATTCACTTACTGTTAAAGCCAGTGGGGTTGCACCAGAGACAGTGAAGAATATGATTTGGCCTTTGTATTTAAGCAGCTAATAGACATCCACAGTCCTAGTCTTACTGAGGGCAATGTCAGCTCCATACAAAACAATTGTTCTTTTGCAGGAGGGAAAGTCCATATTCTTCCCCTTTGTCCTTCCCACAGGCTTCCCTAATCCCATACATTTCAGTGGGGCTAAAGTTTCTCTCTAATCTTCTTCCCATCTGCCTCTCTTTATACCTTTGAAGTGTTGCTGTGTCTGGCTCAACATCTGCTCAACTGAGAGCCTGTCAAGCAAGGTATGTGTTCCTCTCGCAGCCTCAAGCAGGAGGGAACTTACCTGGTTGCCAGCTGCCTTCTTCTTGCTCATCTGGCTGCTCCTCTGTTGAGCGCTACAAACAAGATGAGAGACATTCAAAGCCCATCCAACTCCTCCTTCCTTCCTGAATCCTGCTCCCTCTAGGCTTCCGCAACAGCACATTCAAGCTTCTCGCCCTCAAGTTCCAAGCCCTGTATAGCTCCTCAACTACATCTTTGGTCTCAGCCTCACCTACTCAACTCCTTGCTCCCTACGCATCTTCTAAACCAACTGCTGACCACCCCCTCTCTATTCTTCTTCACTCCTGCCTTCGTTCTTTCTCCCATGCCACCCCCTAGGTTTGTAACTCCCTCCCTCTTCTCATGCAACCACTTTCTCCTCTGTCAAACCCCGCTTGTAAACAGGTCTTCCATGAAGCCTTTCAATATTAATACACAGAAGAAAGGAGCAAGACAGAGAGCTCTGCAATGTTTTGAGACCACAGCACCTGCTGGTCTCTGCAGCATTTTGGGACACATCTTGACCTCAAACTCCAAAACAACCTTTGACAGTGATGGGACCTCGGTCTATCCCTGTATGTCTGAACTGTACTGTCTGTCTAAGTTTTAGCATCATCTCCTAGGGACAGAGACCGGGTTTTGCTCTACATTTCATAAAACACTCAGCACACTAATGATTCTCCATGAACAATTTTATAATTCCACCTGATTTTTATTCTTTGTCCTGCCTGGTTGGATATGATCATTCCCTGCCCTTCCCTAGCCCCTTTCACCCAAGATCTCACTTGTGCTTTACAAACACGAATACTTATCCTCACAAACTCCTCTAGGGTGAGTCAGTGTCATTATCTCTGTTCTATAGATGGGGAAACTTAAATACATAGGGATTAAGTGACTTGCTCAAGGTCAAACAACAAACTAGTAGCAGAGCCAGGTATAGACTCCAGGTCTCTTGGGCCACTAGTCCATCCCTCCTCTCAGTGGGGAATGACATGGTTGACATGCCAGCCACAACACTGTTGACTTGCTCTAGCTTTGGGTTTATTTAATTTCTATCCTGACAGCTCAGTGCTCACTCTGCTATGCCATATTGGAGGCCTAGCTTTACTCCTTGCTTCCCAAGGAGTCTGGGGTCAAGGGGGAAGGGCATGAGGAGGCATCACACTTACCCCCAGATGATGAGGTGCCTCACAATAACCCTCCAACCAATTAAGGAGTGAGTTAGCCTTGTGTGTGGGGGGTGGGCTGAAGTGAGACACAATGAAGTTGGGGGGTGTCAGGACTCCATGGAGAACTGCCCTCACTCCCAGGGGAAGAGGGAAACCTATTTCTCTCATTACCATCCTGCACATTATACCTCACTTCAGCCTCCCATCAAAGCCAGGGTGGAAAACTGCTCCAAACTCTCCACCCATGAGGCTCTGCAGCCAAGGCCTACAGCCCACCTACCAAAGCACACACAGAGCAAGGCTGCAGGGGAGCAGGGGCAGGGGGAAGGAGGCAGTTCAGGGCACTGGTGCTTACTTGGCGAAGCCAATGAAATCCTCGTGGTTTGTGTTCATGTATGCCAGTTCGATGTCTATCAGGAGCATGACCTGGGGGGCAAAGACACAAAGAAAGTGGGTAAGAGACAAGGGATGGGTGCTACTAACACAAAGGCAGGTAGCAGGAGCCACCACTGAGTTGCCTTATGGCTCTTCTCAGTCAACACCTCCCTGAGCTTTGGGGGCGTTCCTCACCAGATCCCAACTTTACAGCAAAGGCCCATCTCTATCCTCATACTGTTCCCCTAAAGGCTCCCCCTCTGCCCCCCACCCTCAGACAAGCCCTGCAGGCCCTACCTGATCCTTGGTCCTGCCCTCTCGCTCACGAATGTGCGTCGTAACAATCCGATCCATCTCCTCCCGCAGGTGAGGGTACTGGCTGAGCTGCAGGGAAGAAAAAACACGTGCACGTGGGAAAGTGGGGCAGGATCTGGGGAATAACACTCCCCTCCCAACCATAACAGGGGTCCTAGAGGGGTAAAGGCACAGGAAAGCCAGAATTGCAGACAGATTTTCCCAAGTTCCTGTGGGGCCAAAGATCTCACTCACTGTGCTTTGAGCTTCTTCAGAGAACAGCCCTTCTCCTCAGCAGCAATCCCCCCTATCCTGCAGGAGACCAGGCTACTGCCAGCTCAATTTGTTCTACAGAGCGAGGGGCCCATTCCCATCCCCAGATCTGAACATACCCAGTTTCGGGCATGTCTGAAATCCCAGTTTTATGGCTTAAGCCCATGGCTGGTTGTATCCCAATAAGCCAAATGACTAGTTCTCTGAAGAAGGGCAGCATCTCACTGGTAACGTAGGAAAGCGATGCCACGGCAGTATCTCTCTGGCTTTTGTCTACACTCTTTTTAAAACCCGCAGCAGCAAGTCTCAGAGCCCAGGTCTACAGACCTGAGCTCGTGCTATGGTACTAAAAACAGCAGTGCAGATGTTGCGGCTTGGGCTGGAGCTTGGGCTCTTAAACTCCCTCCTTGGGCTTCAGAATCCGAGGGCCAGCCCGAGACCAAACATCTACACGGCTGTTTTTAGTACCTTAGCGCTAGCCCACCCTGCTATGGGCTCTAAAATGCAGGGTACTGTGTAGATATACCCCCTGACACTAAGGGGAGCATCTTGGGTGAACAAAGATGATCAAAGCTAGTCTCACATCCCATTAGCTGGGTCACTAGCGGACAGTGGCCTGCCCCAACGAGCAATGCCACAGGTGAAGACCGAGGGCATGGCCAACCTCTCAGGGAACCAGCCTTCTCTCAAGGAGAAAGCAGCAACTCTGGACTCTACAGGTGCTCCAGGTGTGCGGCTGTAGCATTTTACTCCCCTTCTGCACTCCCTTTGCACTGGCACAAGGGAGTGGAGAATCAGAGCCAGCATTTGTGTCACAGGTAAGCCCACTTTGCCACTGATGGCTTGTTTCACACCATGAGAAGCGAATTCAGTTTGCAGCACACAAACAAAAGGGAGTGGAGAAGCACTGTCACCTGCAGTTGTTCAAGGGGGAGAATCCATAGAGATTGTGAATGGGAAACATGACAGTGCAAGCCAGGAAGCTGAATGGGGGCCCGTGGCAGCCCTCTGGCATTCAGGCAGCACTTCCTTTATAACAGAAAAGTGCCACAGTATTCTACAATAAGGAGACAGTGGTCCCAGTGAAATCAATGAGAGTTTTACCATTGATTTCAGTGGGATTAGGCTTTTGTTCCTAAATGTCACATCCCACAGTGGTGCTACTGCAACATTTGGGCCAATCCCTGGAGATGGCAATCATTTTGCTTTCTTCCTTAAAAAACAAAGTAAGCTCTTTGGGTCAGGGACTGGCTTTTTCATTTGATGTGTGTACAGCACCTAGCACAAGGGGCTCTGGTCCCTGATTAGGGCCGCTAGAAGCTATTGTAATAATCATAATAATAATTAGGCCCCTTTATTATCCAGTTAATCATTCTCTACTTAGCACTTAACCAGCATGAACCAGTCAATTCCTGCACCGTTCCTGAGAGGAACACGTGCCACTATCCCTCACTTTACTGAGGAATAGTGAGATAAAAGTGACTTGCCCAAGATCACACTGTAGGGCCCCAATCCTGCACTAACCTCAATAGGGCAGCACCCATGTAGTCCTCAGTGCAGGATCAAGGCCTAAATTAGCTGAAGTCTCAACTCCAGGCCAGTTCTTAGATCACTCCTTTCTCTCCTCCCTCCCCGGAAAGTTGTTTTTTCCCCCCCTTTTGTTCTATTATTTTGAAATATTTCAATTTGACCATTTAACGCCAACTGGAATTTCCTGACATCATCATTATTACCTCCTCCTACTATTTTGGGCTTCATTTTTGGCCATGTCTCTCATTTGCCTTAGTACAGCACTGTCTCAGTTCTGCTGATCTGATGGGGGGAGTGGGGGCTGGGGTTTAAATCTGATTTGACTTTTGGGTTCTTATAAACAAAGGACTATGACAATATGCTACAGGAATCAGCCCAGACCCTGCACAATCACCATTGGAAGCTAGAAGGTATAGGGCAATTGCTGTCTAGTACTGAGGTATTTGGGTCTGTTTCACCACTACATCACTCCAGGTTTATTGCATCACTGTCATGCCCTTGAAATCAATGCAGTTGCCCTGGCATATGGCTGGAGTAAGGGAGCAGTGGATCAGGCCCCTCTCTTAATAAAGGACTCTTCTGTTCTGAATGTCACTGGCTCCAGATTGATAGGAACAGGATTTCCGCTCACACTGAAGGTGGCCCCATGTGGAAATGGGCTCCTCTCATACCTTGAGAAGGGGCATATTAGGATTTCTCTTGGATCTTTATAGTTTAGGCTGCTTGTTGCTTTAGAGGGAGAGGCAGCACTTCCTGTTTTCTTCTGAGGTTGAGGGAGTGCTTCATGTCAAAGAATCAAAACCAGGAAGTTGGAAAATCTCTAAGCAAATCTCAGCTTCTTTGATTCAAGAACAAAAAAATAAATAACACGAATAAAGGCAAGGTGAGGTGCAAAACAGTCTCAGTTTATTCAAATCAGGATCAACCAGCAAAGGTTACAAGCAAAAGAAACCAACAGCACCACATTCACAAGACGTCATGCAGGAGGCCTCACACCTCAGCATGCGTGGGAGAAGCAGGGGTGGGCAAGAAGGGGAACACTGGCCACGGGATGTCATGTCCACTGGGGAACATGCAGTGGAATGCAAGGGGTGGGGGTAATGCCAGCAGTGCAAGCAGCACCCAGAAATGCCATGACTCTGAAAGACGGGAGAGCAGGTGACCCTGCCAGGGGCTCTCAGCCGGTCTGGGATGGATTACCACACTCAAGTGGGTTTTCACTCCTGCCCTAATTGCATTTTCCTCTCCAGTCATAATGTAAGCTCAGGACCTTCTCTTAAAGCAGCCTAGCCCCAGGGAAATCCTCATGACACAGCTGTAGGTCCCTGTCCTTTCTAACACTAAGAGTCCATTTCTTAGGCAGGAATCTTAAGAGCTCTAACTGAAAGGATCCTGATTTGTAAGGCACCCTTTTGGATTCATAAGGCTCTGCTGTGCAGTTTGGACACAGAAAGTTTCTGCTTTTTTAAATCCACCAGAGGGGATGCTATATTCCTGGATCCACTGGCTTTGATACTCTGCCTCCCTACCAGCTGAATTTCATGCAGTCTCAGTTGCATAGGGTATTCTTGACTATCTGTTCAAAACTACTGCATGATGTTGCTGTGTGCTGTGAAAAACTATCTCATTACACCCCAGAGTAGGCTGATTTCAGTGGGGGATGAAGAGATCCCTGGATGAGCAGTTTTAAAGCACTTTGAGATCATTCAGGATGGAATAAGAGATTATTATTAACAACTATAATAACTAAAGATCCGTAGAAAAGACAAAGCCATCTGTTCTTTGGCACCTTTGTGAATATGGCTTAGCCATGTGAAGAGAGACTAGCCATTGACTGCTATCAGAGACAGCCAAATTTTGGGATGGGGGAGCAATTAGCAGCAGTTCCTTACATGGCCTGATTCTGATTTTATTTACACCAGTGAAATCAGGTGTAGCTCCCTTCAAAATAGTTTTTCACAGCACACAGCAACACCATGCGGTAGTTTTGAACAGATAGTCAAGAATACTCTATGCAACTGAGGCTGCATGAAATTCAACTAGTAGGAAGACAGAATGTAGCTCCCCCAATGTCTCAGAAACTTGGATTAACACTCCTTTTATGAAAAGCTTTGGGGGTCTTTAATAAACACAGAATCTCAATTGTATGTCTCATCCCAGAAGTAGCATAGGATCCTAACACTCTGGTTGGAGGTTGGGTATTTTACCATGACAATTCCTGCAGCACCTAAACTTTTCTTGGAGGTCTCTCATCCAAATATTAACTAGCTCTAACCCTGCCTAACTGGAGATCAAGCAAATGTGCAGCCCAAGATGTATGAATTAATGGACAAGTACTACACATCAATAAGTCCTCTACACAGTTCACCTCCACAGCATTACATCATTAGAAAGTGTCACATGTGCAGCCTACCTTACTGGTAAATCTGTCCTTCAGGCCCTCAGAATTTCCCATCTTGATTCTGCAACATCTGTCCCCATTGCCCCCTCCAATCCATACAACATGCTGCTGCTAAAGTCATCTTCCCTGCCAAACATCTTGATCATCTCTCTCTCTCTCATACACACACTTGGAATTCTGTTCTCCCCCCCTCTGCTCCACCATCCAATTCAAGCTTCTTGCCACTGTTTTCAGAGCCCTACATAGCTCTGCTCCCCATCCTTGTCAAGCCTTATTTTGTTCCACATCCTCTGCTCTGCTAATAGCGACAGCCTTGATGCTCTATTTATTAGCTTCTTGCACCATCATCTCTGTTGCTTCTTCCACATTGCCTCCTATGCATGGAAAACCCTTCCTGAACTCATCCACAAAGCTCCTCCCTTCCCAGCATTAAAGTCCCCCTTAAAGACTCACTTCTGTTATGCTGTCTATGAAAAATCTAATTGACATGTATATTAACTTCACTGCACTTTGCCAAGATGAGGGTTATCCCACCTAGATCACTCTATTTATATGTTGTACCCCTCTTCCTAAACTCTATTTGAATGTATGTCTGTCCTCAGATTGTGTGCTCCTTTGGAAAGGGACTTTCTTGTCTGCTTGAAAAGCACTTCACACACTGAGGGCACAGTCGCGAGCAATATTAATAAATCACTTTAATAACAGAGACGCCCAATTCAAACCTGCCCCAAATCTGGATTTATAGGACAAAGACATTGGGCAAACATCAACTCCTCGCCTTTGGTGGGATGAAGGGCTCAGATTTGAACCTGCCACTCCCGAGAGTCCAGGCATTTCCATCCTGATTCTGTAGATGTCTAAGCCAATTACACAGATGGAGGGAGCAACCTTGCACTGGCCAGGCAACAGAGCAAAGTTTTTTCCATCTCTAATTTTTAGAGACCAAATTCTGCAGTCCTTGCTCCAGCAAAGCTTCTATTGATTACAATGGGACCATCTCCAGATAAGGACTGTGAAAGGACTGCCGGATTCAGTCCAGCCCTAGCTTGCAGGGGATTTTCTCTTCTTCCTCCCTCATCATCCCCTGGTGACAAGCTCTCTTCTGTCCCATCAGCTACATTTCCCTCTGGCCTCCGTTCCTCTTTTCTGTCGCTCGGAGGCCTGGACATGGAAATGCACATCCTGACTGTACAACTCCATTATTTCATCTCCACCCTAGAAAATCTCTACCCTCCCTTTCCTCCTCCAGTGCCAAATCTGTCCATCCTACCATGACAAAATGAATTTCAAAATCTACAGAAGGTGGATGGGTAAGATACATCTGAACAGGGTGCCCCACTGTAAGAAGTTAGTGTCCACTAACACTGAGGTTTTCTTTCCCCCCCTCTACACCGATTTCTCTCCCCTGAAGACATAACTCCAATCAGAGACAGAAAAACATCAATGGAAACAAACCAAAATCACTACAAGCAAACATAGGGGGAGGAGGGGAAGGATGGAGGAGTGTCTCCCACACTGAGCTGGAAAACAGGAGGACTTAGAGAAAGAAATCCTTTGGGGTGGAGCAGCAGTGCTTGAGGGATGGCAATGACCAAAGTGCAGTAGCTGCCGAGATCAGCCCTGCTGAATACAACGAGGTCCCTTCATCTGCCAACCTCCAGCTCTTGGCATTCTGAGCTCTTAAATTTATACTGGATTCTCCCTTCTTTCCCACCTGTCTCTTTCTAATCTCTTCTCCCAAACCTGGGATTATATATGTTGGCCAGCCCAGATCCTCCAATGCAGAAAAGGGATTGTGGGTAATTTTTATAGAGGCTCCTAACTAGAACAAGAGATGCTGTCCCCTTTAATTCACTTGGCAGAGAAACTTGCCCAGCTGGGCCGAGGGGTGCAGGATTTTAGTCCTTCCTTGGCAAATTATTTTAGTTAGTCTACCTTTCTATTTAAAGAGGTGTGTGGCGCCCTCTACTGCACCGTACAGGCCTAGGAAACCAACCCACTTTCCACCAGACATATACTAGCACATGTGTGATGGCCTCTACTTATTCAAATGGGTGGTCCCTTTTTCCACTTTGCTGCTCTTTAAGCTACCCAGGAATTTGCCTCCTTTCCTTTGCTTTGCATCGGGGCAGGGAAAAGCAGCACAAGATTCATCCTTCTCTCTTTACTAGCATAATCTTTAGTTAAAGATCAGCAGGAGGATGACATGGAGAAGATATAGAGCTCTGTTGTCTGGATGGAGGCTGGGGTTATGCACAATAATCCGGCAGAGAGACCTGGATTCTTTTTACCTTTTAAGGCCTCTCTCTAACTTGTTTCTTGTTCTAAGATGTTTGGATTTCCAGAGAGGCAGCGACAAAGGGACACAGAAAGGTTTTCAACGTGCAATCAGGAAGAGTAGGACGAGAGGCTTGCAAGGGGGTTTATTCTACACCGAGCTGCATACCAAGGGGCTGGAGTGAGGAATGGGGGCTGGCTAGCAAACAAGCAGCTGTAGCCAGCTGACTTCTGAATTCATAGCAAAGAGATCCATCAGCTGGGGCCTGATCCCTCTCCCCTACTTTTCACACTGCTTGGATGCCTGTGGGCTGCTTCTTTCCATCAGATGCTTATTTATATAGTAGAACCTGACTTCCATGGCTGTTCTCCTTGTTCTCACCAGATTTGTTGTTGGTCCCCTGATGTGAGCCCAGGCCCTGAAGGGTGTGAGGAAAGGGTATGTGTGTGTGTGTGTGTGAGAGAGGAGTGGTGCTTTGCCCTTTCTTTATGTTGTTGGTTTCTTTACCTTTTCGCTACACTTTCTGATGGTGGATGTGAGCTCACTCACTACCATATCCACACACTTCAGACTCGGCTCCTTCAACTTCTGCACCTGCTTTTTCACTATGGCTTCAAAAGCGAGGTCAGGCGTGAAGAGACCCGTTCTGCACGGCGAGGGGCAGGGAGGGAAGAAGCAACAAGGAAGAAAGAAGAGCAAAGCAGACAGAGGCAGAGAGAGATTGAGAGAGAGAGAGAGAGAGAGAGAGAGAGAGAGAAGAGAAAAACACAAGGCAAAATGAGAAGTGAGATTTTGGTTCACTCCACAGATAAATCGAAGCAGGTGAGCATTGCTGCAGGGCCCATGTGCTGCCAAGTATCAGGGGATTCTACAGATGCATGGAAATGGCACAGTGGGAAGGAACAGACAGAGTAGGTGAACCCATAAGCTACAGAGCCCAACAAAATGGATGGGTGGATGGATGCATCCAGGAATCCCTCTCTCAGAGCAAGCCTTCTCCACAGGCAATGAAGGCTGAACACACTGAGCCTCTCGCTCTTTTCTTTGCCTGAGTCAGTCTCATTTCCCTCTGCTGTTCCATGGGTCTCTTCTCCTGCCTTTTTACCCACCAGCTTTATCCCTTTCTCTTTCTGCTTCCCGTAAGTTCCCCCTAGTCCATTCCATCTAAAGCTGGACTGCGTGGGGTGGGGGCTGGGGGCAGTGGCACAAGTAGAATTAATTTCTTACCGATACGCTGCACATAGGCAACTCATGGGAGGGACACAAAGGTGGGGGGGGACGTGACCCTCCACATGACTCATCCCTGCTTTGCCCCCAGTCCAGGGCCCCCACATTCTCCCTGCCCCTCCCCATCCCACGTTACTTGGGGGGGGGACTCTGTCCTCCTGCTGTGCCAGATACAGACTTCTGAACTGCAGGGCTCTCTGGAACCGCAGTGGCAAAAGGAGCAGAATGTGGGGCCGCAGGGTGGCCCCAGGCCAACAGCTCCTCCAGCACAGCTGTACCGCCCCCAGCCCCACCTCCAGCCCTGTCCACTGGCACGGCTGTACCACTCCCAGCCCCACTCTGCCCCCAGACCTTCCACGCAGCTGCGTCTCCTGTCTGGGGTCTGTATAGTCTTGCCAGAGGACAGGGATGGGGCCGGGATGGGGGCAGTACAGCTGCGCTGGAGGAGTTGCTGGAGTGGGGCCACCAGGCAGCCCCACATTCTGCTCCTGTGTCTTTCTGTTACGGCGTACCAGCAATAAATATCTTAATGGTGCAGCGTTCTGGGCCGTATGGCCCTACTTGAACCACTGGCTGGGGGTGGGGCTAGGTTAATTTTTGTCACTCAGGTTTCAGTTTTGCATAATCATGGGTGATATGGATTCAACTTCGTCACTCCAAGTTTCAGGGGTTCAGATAAACAGTTCCAGTTATGGCCTGTCTCTTTTCCCATTCCTCCTCTTTCCTGCTGTAGGAAAGGAAGTTGAGCCCTAACAATGAACCACATCCTGAGGCCAATGAAATGTATCTAAAGGTACGTCTTCACTACCCGCCGTATCGGCAGGTAGCAATCGATTTCTCGGGGATCGATATATCACGTCTCATCTAGATGCGATATATCGATCCCCGAACGCGCTCCTGTCGACTCCGTAACTCCACCAACCCGAACGACGGTAGCGGAGTCGACATGGAGAGCCTCGGACATCGATCCCGCGCCGTGAGGACGGTAGGTAATTCGATATAAGATACTTCGACTTCAGCTACATTATTCACGTAGCTGAAGTTGCATATCTTATATCGATTTCCCCCCGTAGTGTAGACCTGCCCAAAGTAATTAGGAAGGTGGAATCTTCCTAGAGAGCTATCACAATTACCCCAAACAGCCTTCCTAGTCCAGCCTATCTGAAGAAGATGTTGTCAGGTTGATTGAGGTACAACTTTGAGGGTTGTAAAAATACCAAACATAAGATCAGTAGAAATGTTTCCACAATTATTTTTTTAAATCCCAATGAATACAGTTTTCCTGTTCCAGTGTTTGCAATTCAGACATCACAACACTGAGCTAGTGCATGGGAACCAGAAAGTGAAAGTGACTAGAAATTAAAATGAAACTTGATCAGTCTATTTCAACATCCCAGATGAGAGAAACACAAGTGTAAACAATCAGCAGGAAGAGTGCAGCACAAATTAGATTTTTAAAGTGTGACCAAGGTTAATCAAATTCGGGGGCTATTAATAACACACACAAAGAAATTTGTTTTTAAATAACTCATCATCTTTAACCTGACAGTGCCCCCTTTAAAGCTTCATCGGCTGGACAAGTGGTCTTTGTGCTGCACTGTCCCACAATGGCAGGGGCTAGTAGTGCCGGCTATGGATTTCCTGTGTGTTTCAAGGGATATTGTCACAGGACATTTTTCCTATCCAAACATACTGTGACTAAACCAGGGGTGCCTGGAGCTTCTGACCAATCCTTAGCTAGATTCACAGTGAATGTAAATCAACATAGCCCTGTTGAAATCCACAGAGATTTGCAGATTCACAGCAGCTGAGAATCTGGCCCCTGGTTGTTAATATGGAAGTGCTGTCCAGAGATACTTCAACCCCAAACATACATCACTGCTCCATCTTGATCACAGCACCCTCTCCCATGCATTATGTCACTTACAGCTAATGTGAAAGGCTGCTCTGGTCATGTTGGGATGTGTAATTTCCATAGTACCCATCTTCACCCAGGTGCACGTCTCAGAGTCTGGCAGGTTGCCAATGAAGCGCTTGTTTGGGTAAAGAGCGGGTGCCCTTAAAGTTAAAATGGACCCTGCATGTCTCAGAAAATATGTTCCAGGTCTCACTGCCTATTCAGAGATTCAACCTGCCTGCTAAGTTCAATATAGCCCCTTTAGATGTCTCATACAATATCTGAGTCAGACTCAGTGGATGAAGCCTGGGAAAGGGACCCTCACACAAAATGTCCCTTTAGCTACCTGAACATTTAAATAACATCACCACTTTGTTTCTTTAAAGTAAACAATATTACCACTCACACTTGCGCGCGCACACACACAACATGAAATGCAGCCAAACTCAATCTCTAGCCTCTGAACCACTACGGGACCCAAGCCCGCTACACTAACAAGAAAACACCTTAAAAATTCTGATTCCCTCCACGCTCCCTTCTTAACTGAGACAATGGTCTGACCCAATATCTCCTGCTATAACTGACTCCCTCCCCCAGTTAGATTTGTTCCTCTTTGTCCACCTCTTTCCAGCATTCCCTCTTTCTTTCCTATATGTGTGTCACTCTGTGTACCACACCTGCCCTGTCTCCCTCACTCCATTAGAGGTGGCTGTGGAATACTGAGTTCCCGTCTTCTCTGTCCTATGGTCTCTTTCTGTCCTCCCTGATTTTTACATTTCTGTCTCTCTTGGGTACCATGTATCCTCGTGGAAGGAGGAATTTGTCCTTCATGTCTATAATAGAGATAATTTCACTACTGGTGAAAATTTATTCCTCAAGGAAAAAGAAAGAGAAAAACAAGACTGTGAAGGTGGATATAGAGAGAAATGGGAAGGGAAGAAAGAAAGACAGGGAAAAAGATTCATCGGGAGGAAGAGGGCAGGAGTGATAAAGACTTAGATGATGATTGATGGATGGTAAAACTAACCAAGGGAGGATTAAGGGGACATGAAAAGTGGGCCCTTCAGATCCAGTTACTGGACGACTCTGGGTACTTGGCAGCCCAAAGGTCTTTGCTTACCTGTCACCAGCACTAAGGGCAACTTTCTGGGTGCTCCCCACAGCTACATACCTCAACAGAAGACAGCAGGATAGGAAAAGGAAGCTCCTCCAAGCATTCTAAAAACCTGAGGAATCTGTCACTGTCTGTCCACTTTGCTCTCCCAGTCTGGACTGGGACAAAGCACATGTACGTGAGCCTGAGCACCTCTGCAGAGACCTCCAGCCCCAAGCAATGCAGTCTCTTGCAGAGCAAACCTGAGTCTCACCACTCACCCCACCCCCACCTTTTTTTTCCCCTAAATTCAAGGTTTCAATCTCCCTTGGGAGCCTCCAGTAATGCCCTCACCCGGTTACCTGCTCCCGAATGGCCAGCAGTGATCCGACATACCAAGAGTCTCCAGTGCCCCGCTATCACACTCTAGCTGAGATGCCCTTTCACCAGGACCTGGACCTGTCTGAAGCAGCAGGCCATGGCTGAGAGGAATGGCAGGCAGTCTCCCCGTCTTTCTCACACTGCTTCTCAATATTAAATCTAAGCCCAAACTCAGACATGAGAATTGCAATATTTGAAGGATGGACAGAATTATGACTGGCTCTCTCCCACATCCCCACTGAAGCCCACAACAGTCAATCAGAACCCAGAGAATGAAACCTCCAGGGCACCCCCATCACAGCAGGAGGAAGGGAAAGGCAGGAACTCAGGTGAGAGTGGACACCTCCACTTTCCTTCTTCTCAGCCATTTACTGCTCCTTCAAAACAAGATACAAACCAAGCCAATCAGAAACCATGCCAAATTCCACAAGCTTAGGAACATCTCCCCGCAGGGAAGCCCACAGCTTGATCATTCCACATTAGCAAAGCCTATTTCACCTTTGACTCTTGATTCTCCATATTTGAGAGCTTATGTACCCTTTTGCTTGGGGATGGTCAATCAGGGGCCAGATTGGATGATACAAAGTCCCTCTTAGTTCCCAGGGGAAATCTATATCCCAGACTCTGACTTGAAAATTAAAATCAGAAATTAAATTTAAATCAGATATAAACCATCAGCCTCTAGAGGAAGAAATAACCTTGGCTGTTATAAAGAGTTAACGCTCATGTTAGAGAGCCAGTGGAGGGGGTCGTGTTTCTGGAGTGGGCATGTGGGAAGAGACCCCAATGTTCCAAAGACACCTCTAATGGAATGGTGGAGACGGCAGCAACCCACTCCTATCAGCTGTCCCATCTCTTTCTGATTGGCTGGTTGGCTGGAATGCCCCAGGCTAGTATCACTCAGGTCTAGTCATGCTGCTGAGGAGGTGGTTAGAAACATCAAGTTTCACTGCAGGCAGCTCCTTGCCCAGATCACAGTGCTGTGCTTCAGCCAGCGAGCAGATGGGCGGGCAGGTGTTAGCGTGTGAACTCCATGTTCCCTCCGGTTACCTTCTTGGTGCACTGTCTAACAGTATTGATTAACTCCGAAATGACCATGTCCACGCATTTCAGGCAAGGCTCTTTAATCTTCTTCACCTGCTTTTTCACAATGGTCTCAAAGGCCATGTCGGGCGTGAAAAGACCGGTTCTAAACACCCAGGGCGGGGGCAAGACAAGGCAGGAGGGGAGGTAGAGGGGGGCAAGGAGAATGTCACAGCGTTACACACACATTTCAGAGCAGGCATTTGTATCACTGACACCCAGCTCGTTGAGCTGGAGGAATCATAAAACCCATGAACAAAACCTCACTGAAATCAATGGGAATGGAGGGTGCTCAACACGTCACAAAAATGGTCTCTTAGGTGAAAATGACCAACACAGGGACCAACGCTACGCTTATGTACCACTTCAGCCTTTTTAAGGCAGGGCCTTTAGGGTTTAATGCAGAGGGGTGAATATCACCCTTAGAGAGTTTCAAGAAACCCTTTCTTAATTATAATAAGGGAGCAATAAATACTAATAGTAATACTATTGCTCAAATGAGCTTGGCTAGATCAGAAGGAATGAGCTGAAGGAGAAGAAAATAAACTTGTCAATATCTGATCACCTGCTTGCATTCTCCAGCATTTAATAGCAATTCTGAGGGGTGCTGGGCTCCCACAGTCCCTACTGACCACACGGGGAATCGCAGTATCTCAGCAGCTCTCAGGTAAGGATGCCTGTTAGGCATCATAAGCCACACATCATTAATCTTCTCTAACACAAATGCAAAGATGTTAACTTACCATGCATTTGGGACCCGGTCCTGCCAAGTACTGAGCACCCTCAGCTCCCATTCAAGTCACTGATGGTTGAGTGTGCTCAGCACCAGCTTGCAGGATCGAGCCCTAGTAGATCTGGGAAAATAAATTAAAACAATACTATAAGAAATTTAAAAGGTGTATAGGGGGTGTTTAGCATCCCTTCCTATGTCACTTCCTCTAACTACAATGTGATGTCACTTCCTCTTTCTCACACTCAGCACAGGAGATGGAAGAAAAAGGTTGATCACCAAGGCAATTTTACCTTTGAAGCTCCTGCAGCTCTCACATGGAAACAGAAAGCAAACTGATTTTGATTAACTTTAGTACCTCCCAATACAAGGCTGTTCAGCTGTCAATGGCCCAGACAGGTGCTCCCTCCCGCCTGCTGACCTACCGTACCTCTGAAGTCTTCTCAACTTGATCTGGAAGGTCTAGAGATATTTACAAAGCTGTGCAGTCGTGGACCTGCCTAATGCATGATACATGCCTGATACCATGGATGTTCTTGATGGCGTAGCTGATCTCTCGCCGGAGCTCCTTCTCATCAAACTCCATCTGCACCAGAAGAAAAGATTGTGAGAAGGGGCCCGGCAACCCATACAGCAGAGCACCATGCAGATGCAGAGGAGAGGGCCCCTGCCAGGTCATGACTCAGCCTTGCAAGATGGAGGTGTGAAGAAGGAGTGTGGCCTGTTGGCTGGAACACAGGAATGGGAGTCAGGAGATCAGGCTTCTGTTGCCAGCACTCACATGCTGTGTGAACTTTGGAAACCCAGCTTAGGGCTTGACTGTTAGTGTATATCTACACCCAAGCTGGAGTTGCAACTTCCAGCTTGGGTAGATGTACACGTTAGCTCCAATTGAGCTAGTATGATAAAAATAGCAGTGTGGCCGTGGTGGCATGGGCAGTGGGTCAGACTAGCTGCCCAAGGATGTACCTAGGGTCTCAGATGGGATTGTACTCAGGCAGCTAGCCTGTCCCGCTATTTGTGCTGCTGCAGCTACATTGCTATTTTTAGCATTTAGCTCAATTGAAGTTCACACATGTCCATCTACCTGAACTGGAAAATATACCCCCAGCTCCAGAGGACGTACCCTCAGAAGTGCTGCCCAGTTCTCATTGAACTATACAAATGTCCTTAGAAATAAAGGACAAAGGGAATGAGAAACTAAAAATATAAAATTGTGTCCCAAATAAAATATTTTCCCTTGCAAGGTTTGCATGTGATCTCAGCAGCTGTTTTTTCCAATATACACATAAAAACTGGATTTATTTCTCACATAGAAAAGTTATAACATCATCAAACACAATGCAGGCTCTTGTCTTTCACTGAGAAGGCCTCAGCATCTCATTCAAATGGAAAGAATCAACATTTAAATACTACTACGAAGTGAAAATACAGGCAAGCCAACCCATAAGGGGAACAGATTGGCTCCTGCTTGATCTTCTGTTTTGAAAACCATCATGAAAAAGGTATTTTGTCACCTTTTCCTCTGGAGCTTTTATACATTATACGCCAGATTCTCCCATAAAGTGGAGCCTCTGTGTGTCTCTGCTAGTGCAGTTTGGCCCCAGGCACCAATGCGTGCAGTCGCAGGAGGACACCACAAGAAGATCCTCTGGTGGTGCTAAATCAACGAAGGGGCTTTTACACCACCCACTTCTTTGCTGCTCATGTAGAAGTGAAGATGTAATGTGGCTGTAGCAAAGGAGGCATAGTTAGGATGTCCCTGCACCCCATTGATCCTTGGTTGTGTTTTCTACCCCTTGGGAGTGTTTAAGAGTCAGCGTAAGTTGGAGCAGCCTTAGTCTGGTATTAGCTTGGCACATCAGGACCAGCCCTGCCCACGGCATCAGTAGGATCAATGGAATGCAGTTTTCAGCTATCTCTGCATCTACCCCCAAACTACACTGTGTGCAGATCAGTCAGAGGCAAAGATCTGACTGTATCTTTCTCCATGGACATTTAGCTGATCAGAGACTCTTTGGTTTGAGGTAAACAAACTACAGCTTCAGCATTTGGGATTCATGTAATCAGAACAGTTAAGGTAAAACCCTTTTACATAACCAGGAAGAGAAAGTGAGGGAGTTCCTATGCTCTGTTACCAGGGCAGGAACTGAGGAAGGGGCCATGTTCAGATACTGGGAAGGGGGCTGAAGGAGAGATCAGGCTCTGGCACGGGGTGAGGGCTGAGGGAGAAGAGAAGCCAGGATTGGAGGTGAGAAAGAGAGAAAGGAAGCAAAGAACAGAGAGGACTGGTGAAGGAAAAAGACAAGAGCAGGTGAGAAAGACAGGTGAAGAAGAGAAAGAAAGTGATGAAGGTAAAGACAAGGTCAAGGAAAGAAGAAACGAATTAAAGATGCAAAGGAGAAGAGATGAGAAATGAGCCAAGAAGATGGCATCTGAGAAGGACAGGTGAAGAAATGACAGCAGGTGGAGAGAAAATAGGAAGGTAGGTGAAAAGGATAGGAGGGGGAATGGTACCTTCACCAGTTCAAAGGGGAACCGCTCATGGAAGATGCGGTTGATCCTAGCTCCTCCAGACAGCTCATAGGTATCAATCTGGTCACCGGAGCCTTCAATACGTTTCTCAAAGTCCACAGCAAACTGCTGGACCATCCTAGGCAGAAAGAAAAATGAATGGGGGAGATTGCCAGGTACACTTCTCCTAGGAGGGACACACAGCAGGAGTCACTTACTGAAGCAGAGCTTTGGTCTTCCGGGCAGGATCATCAGGACGGAAGTTCTTGTACTCGTCCACCTCTTTCTCAATGGAGAGAAGCTGGCTCTGGAGTTTGTTTCGCAGGCCTGGCAGGGTGTCTCGGATGTGATTGGTCAGTTGCTGCAAAAGTAGAAGGTTGAGAAATGGGTTAAAAAGCCTGTGAGTTGTGATTGAACAGGGCTTGCTGACTCAGCAGAAGGGCAGCAACAAAGTGTGCTACTCCTCTGCGACAGGGGGGATCATTAGCCCTGTGTGCCAGAATAGGCTACTCCTATGAGCCACAGGGCATCAGTCTTGTGTGGCAGAGTGGGCCAGTCCCACTGACTGAACTAGGTTTTGACTGGGGAGAATGAATGAGATTATATCAAGGGGAAGCCATCATTGGACAAGTCATCTCTCCAATATAAAGGAAAGAGCTAGGTTATGGATCTGTCTTTGGAAACTCCTCAGGCTTCTCTGCAATGCAGAGGTAGCAGAGAGACCAGGCAGAGCAGGGACAAAATCAATACCTGAAATTTTTTAGACAAATTGGCCCTGCCAAGGTTCAAATATGCACGAAAGGTTGATGAATAGCACAGCAAGGCCTATTATGTGGACATAATGGGGTTGTCATGTTCCAAGAAGAAAAGGAGGTTGGTTTCTTTTGACAGTCCAGTGTCCATCTATTTAGGTACTTATGGGGCCCTCATCACCATACTATCTGAGAGCCTTGCAATGCCCCTATGAGGTAGGGATATTTGGCTTTTACAGACAGAGAACTGAGGCACAAGGTAGTTTTAGGATTAAGCCCTAAAGTCTTAGGCTGAGCAGAGACTTGAACTCAGGTCTCCTGAGTTGAACTGCAGTTTACCCAATGTCATACAGACAGGCAGCCATCAGACACAGAACTATACTAGCTAGGAGAAGTACATAGTAATAATATTCTATACTTCCCTAGCACCTTTCAACAAAGGATCCTAAAGCACTCAGAAACAATGACTAACTGAGCCTCACAACTCCCCTTTGAAAGGGAAATAATTTGTGCCCATTTTACAGATTTATTACTGTTCTGGAGTAAAGGACAAGAAAAATTAAAATTGTTTATTTCCATAAACCAGCCAAAAAAAGGGGACTTTATTTCCATTTTGGGGGTGGATTTGGGAACGTATTTTACTGCAACTTCTTTAAGCTTATCCATAAACGTCTCAGACCTGCCAAATGGGTCTCATCTGAGGACACCTGGTATAAAGTGTCCCATTTAAGAGGATGAAGGGACTTTGCTGTGCGAGTTTCAGCATCTTTAAAGCACTAAAACTTTAAACTTTTAAACTGTGGGCCCTGCTGGAGTCTGGACAGGCTCTGGGTTGGCTCTGAACTTCTTGTTTTAGGCTTTGATCCTGTCAACATGACAGAGTTAGTCAAAAAAATTGATCAATTTTGAAATATTTTTTTAATTGGAAACAAAAATGTTCATAGAAAATTTCCAGGTCTTTTTAATTTTCCAGTTTTTCAACAACAAAATCAGGTTTTCATTCAAAAATGGAAAAATTCTACAAAAATGTAAAAAAAAATGATTTTGCTAAATATTTTGTGGAGAATGCTTACCATTTTCCAACCACATGTTTAACTTTGAAGCCAACGGGACTACAAACATGCTTCAAGCTGAACACATAGCAAAGTGGTAGGATCAGGGCCTTGCTGTTTCCTTTACAATCTTGCCAATAAACAGATGCAAATGGCCGCCAGACCCAAGCACTGAACAGGAAATAGCCTGCACTGGCTCCCCCTGTTGCACCAGCCCGTGGGCAGGGAGACCGTTTCTCCTCCTCTCAATGCTCCCCCTGCCAGTGCCCAAGGTGGATCCTGTGGTGCTGAGGAGCGGGAGGAGGCAGCGGCTTCAGGGCCTTGTTGCCTGGGCTGGGAGGGGACAGAATGGGGGATGGGAGCCCAGGACCCCCTTTGAGGCCTGGCTCCTCATTCTGTCCCCCCAGCCTGGCTCTGCTTGACCATGGCTCCCTCAATCTGTACCCCCAGGACAGACCCACCCTGGCTCTCCTTGAGCCTCTGCCCCCCAACCTGTGCCCCAGCCTCGTTCTTGAGCCTCTGACCCCCAGCTTCTGTGTCCCCAGCCTAGTTCTCCTTGAGCCTCTGCCCCCCAACCTGTGCCCCAGCCTCGTTCTTGAGCCTCTGACCCCCAGCCTCTGTGCCCCCAGCCTAGTTCTCCTTGAGCCTCTGCTGCCCCTCCCCCATTCTGTCCTTCCAACCTAACCTGCTTGAGCCCAGGCTCCTCATTCTATGCCCCTGGATTTTCCCCCTTGGGAGCCTCTGTTCCCCTGACTTGCAGCTCACCCTCCCATGTCTGAGTTGGTCTCTCCACTCCTGGATAAACTCTGTGCACAGGAAGCTCCTCCACCATGCCCTCACTGGAACATGCCAAGGTAAAGGCCTTTATCACTGTATCCCAGTATTCCTTTGACAGTAGCTCTCTATGATGTTCGTCTCTAGCACAAGGGAAGGGGGATGTGAGCCTATTTGCTTTGATAGAAATGGGGTGTGTGGTGAATGGTTTGAAAGCCATGGCTACAATGTCATATGGTCAACTGGAATTTAAAAAAAAACTGACTAATCACAAGAAATTCCAGTTTTTGACAATCCTGTTTAAATAGTGTTCAGAGTAAATATCCAGAATTTGATTCAATTCCTTTAAAACAAATTGCATAGGTTTTTGTCTCCTCCTCTCCTCATGTACCTGAGGGGTCTTTCCAGCAAGGGAGAAGAAGCGGATTTGAGAGCAACATTATCGTATTGCTAATGCATGAGATGGGAAGTACAACTGATCCTCAGCAAAACAGGGAAACTAATGACTAGGGCTGCACATTTGTCACTGCAGTTTTATGAAAAAATCAGGGAGCAGTCACTGTAAATGTAGTAAAAGTCACAGGTTACTAAATTTACTGTGACAGCTCCCTGAGCTTTGATTAAAAATGCCCTCCTCCCCCTGCCTAGTGGCACTGACCACCTGCAATTGCATGTTCCACCCAGGCACTGCAATACTAATCCTGCTTGGTGACTTGGGGCAGGTGGGACAGGACAAAACATGAATGGTGCTGCGACCTGGTGCTCCAGCTCCCAACGCTCTGAGCAGGGAGCTGAGTTCAGGACCACAGGATAGGAGCCATTGGGCTTGCTCTCCAAACCCCTTTCCACCCACCCCGCCTCCTCTCCTGGCCCCTGGTGACCCACTGTTTGGGAAAATCATGGACAGGAAAAAAAAGACATGGACAAACAGAAAAATTATGGTATGCATGACGTTTTTCCACCCATGACAAACCTACAGCTCTACTGATAATATGCAATGTGTTTTTATCTATTTGTGTATCATAGGGTTTTATACTGCCACCCATCATTATACTATGAGTACCCAAATCAGTAGCAATAGCAAAGTCCATAGAAGACTTCGTGGAGTCTCTGGCACTTTTCCCTTTTTGGGGTCAAAACACTGTTTGAGGGAGAGTTTTTAGTTTTGATTTTTTTTTAATCTTTAAGATTTTTATTAATTTCTCTCTCTCTTTATTTTTTGAGTTGGTAGGGCTTTAGAGGCAGAAGGGGGAGTCAATGCTGTCTCATTCTTATGGTGAAAAGGCTTTTTTTTTAAAGATTTTTTCACAATTTCAAATATACCAATCAGAAAAAATAGAGAAAAGTCCATACGCTTTTGCTAACTTCTTTCAGTTCTACTGATCTTGGGTGTACTTGAACTATAGCAATTAAAAAATTGTCAGACAAATGTGATTTGCAAGTTGATGGTGTCCCATTAAATCTTAACATATGAGGTTTTGGTTTTTATAGTTTCCTCCATTGGATGTGTCTCAGGAGAAGGCAGCCCTCCAGCCATATTAGAGTCTTATCCGAATTAATTTATAAAACAATTTTCTGATAGGCATCATTTTTAATTGAACATCGAAATAATTTTAATAAATATTACAGGACTACAGGAAATGCAATGATCTCTTGAAGCTAAAAAACCCACAAACATGATAGGCCAAGTTCTGCTCTCACTTACAGTGGTGTAAATCAGGAGGAATTCTACTGGTGTAAATCTAGACTAATGCTATTGACTTCAGTATACTTACTCTGGATTTATACTGATGTTACTGAGAGCAGAATTTGGCCTTTTGTGTTTAGTGCATGAACTTGATTTTCAGCCCAGAGGAAAGTGCTTCCTTATATCAGGGTATTTGAGTCAGGCACAGTTTAGTGGTCCTGTACTGACACTCTCTCCTTTTGTGACCTTGGGCAAATCACTTAGCTGTTCTATGCCTCAGTTTCAGAGCATTAAAACAGGGACAGTAATCATGTATCGATCCATTGTGAGTATTCATTAATTCACGTTTGCCAAGTGCTCTAGGAGTGTTTAGTATTGTCATGATCTTCGAGTAACCCTGGGTGACAGCCCCATTTTGGTCTGTTCTCTGTCCTGGTGGTAGCCAGCTGCAGAGCCCAGCTGCCGTTACCTGGTTCAACACTTTCTGCAGGTAGGGGGTGCCCATGCGTTCAGCCATATGTCTGTAAGATGGGTGGGAGAGAAAGAACTTCCTCTCTGCAGCCAGTGCAGCCTGAATGTCCTTCTTGCCATCAATGTCCTTCTGACTTCTGTTGACCACACCAATGTAACCTACCAGTGGAAAGACCAAAAGTCAGATGGCAGCACGGTGGAAGCGCAGAAACATTGGACACAGCCAGGAGACAATCCAGGGTATGGAGAGCCTGCGATACGACACTAGGAGGGGAGGGCAAAGGGGAGTCTAAGTTTGAAAAGGGTGATTCTGCACTTGGACTCCTGGTAATGGAAGGAGGGGGAGACCACACTGATAACTGGAACCATTAGAAACTAGTTGAAAAATTTAAACTGGAATTTCCACTAGGTTCTGATACCTGGGAAGGAAAAGAGAAGGCAGGTGGAGGGCTGCAGTCACTACTGCTAACCAGCTAAGATTTGTGAATCTCCCATTATATTTATTTATTATCGCGTCCCCTCCCCAATGCAATTATTTTTCTCATCCACCTGTTAGGCCTTGTCTTCTAAACTGTAATCTCTTTGGGGCAGGAGCTGTCATTTATTTTATCTTTGTATAGCACAGAGATCGGCAACCTTTCAGAAGTGGTGTGCCGAATCTTCATTTATTCACTCTAATTTAAGGTTTTGCGTGCCAGTAATACATTTTAACATTTTTAGAAGGTCTTTTTCTATAAGGCTATACTATATAACTAAACTATTGTTGTATGTAAAGTAAATGAGGCTTTAAAAATGTTTAAGAAACTTCATTTAAAATGAAATTAAAATGCAGAGCCCCCCGGACTGGTGGCCAGGACCCGGTCAGTGTGAGTGCCACTGAAAACCAGCTCGCGCGCCACCTTCGGCACCCGTGCCATAGGTTGCCTACCCTTGGTATAGCACCTACCCAATCGGATTGTGTCCTTTAGGGCAGTGGTTCTCAACCTTTCCAAACTACTGTACCCCTTTGAGGAGTCTGATTTGTCTTGTGTAGCCCCAAGTTTCACCTCACTTAAAAACTACTTGCTTACAAAATCAGACAAAAATATAAACGTGTCACAGCCACACTATTACTGAAAAATTGCTTACTTTCTCATGTTTACCATATAAAATAAATTGATTGTAATATAAATATTGTACTTACATTTCAGTGTATGGTATATAGCGCAGTATAAACAAGTTATTGTATGAAATTTTAGTTTGTACTGACTTCGCTAGTGCTTTTTATGTAGTCTGTTGTAAAACTAGGCAAATATCTAGGTGAGCTGATGTACCCCCGGAAGATCTCTGCGTACCCCCAAGGGTAAACATATCCCTGGTTGAGAACAACTGCTTTAGGGCTACCACTGTATAAATAAGGCTTCTATTTTTATTGTTTATTAATTTAGTTTTTCAGGGTTTATTTTTAGCAACTTTTAAGTTTTATGCAGGAATCCAAAATAGAAGTGTTCTCTTTGTGTATATGGAAACGAGTAATGTCTATTATATACATTAATATATCTACTACATACAGTAATATATACTGTAATGAGTAATCTCTTTATAATGTTCCCTAGTGCGCTTTAACATAGTACTCATTCAAACAGCACTATGTTAAAGTGCACTAGGGAACCTTTAGTCCACACCAGCAAGGTCTACACAGACCAATTAATGCACAGCATGTTAGTGTGCTTCAGAAGTCACACATTATTGCTTCCTGTAGACCAGCCCTTCAATACAAGTAACCATTTCCGGTGTTTTTCCAGTGGTGTTGGATAAACACCATTTTAATTCTTTTTATCAGGGGTGTTTTATCTGCGTTGACCAGTTATAATGAAAAATCAAAAGCCCTAAATATAAATGTAAAAAAAAAAGAAAGCCCAGATTCTGATATCTGGGAGGGAGAGGTGAGACCCAGGTTGCCATGTCTACAACTTTTCTTCCATAAAAAAAGATATAACACAGAGAACAGGATTCTGCTTTTGGGTTCTGGCTGCCAGGACTGCATACAGGTACAAAGACTCTTGGGAAGGGATTCCCTTCAGAGGAGCATGGCACATTTCCCCTTACAAAGAGGTTGGTTGTTCTCTCTTGGAACTGAGGGACGTCTTTTTCCAGCTTGGATCTGAGGGGCCCAATGATTTAACATCAGGTTTGGGGCAGATAGTCTATCAGAGAGGAGAACACTGTTGTGGCACAGGTTCTGGGGAATGTTGGAGGAAGGGGATGGGACCCGGGGGAAAGAAGGGAGGAGAATGAGGAGGAAATGAAAAGGGGATCCACACCTCTTCGAAGGGGAAGTAACTTGTTTTCTAGCACATCTCGTGCATCGGTCCCTTCATCCATGAGGTCCAGTTTAGTGATGACGCCAATGGTGCGTTGGCCTATGGGGACACAAGCAGACATGATTTAGCTTGAACCAGCAACAGTTCCTGTAAACAATTTGGGCAGAGGAAGCACTGCAAATTACCTGACTGGGTTCCACAAGGGCTCTTGAACTCAGTGCATGGGACTTCCAGCACAGGGTTTGGGAGAGAGGGGACTGGAGCATACCAGTGTGGTGGGAGAGGAGAGAGGGGAGGCTGATTCTGAGATACCCCCATTCTGGGCTACAGCAAAGAGGGGGCTTAGTGAAGATGGCTCTACCTAACAGGTCTATCCCCTCTAGGGAGCAGTTGGGTGACTGAAGGGTGGGAAGCCTTTTTCCTCACTGGAGGGAGAACCAAGAATTTCTAGAACAGGGGTCAGCCTCAGCCACCTTCGGCACGCGGCCCCATCAGGGTAATCCGCTGGCGCGCCGCGAGACATTATGTTTACGTTGACCATCCGCAAGCACGGCCCCCCGCAGCTCCCAGTGACTGTGGTTCACTGTTCCCAGCCAATGGGAGCTGCAAGGGGGGCCACGCCCGCGGACGGTCAATGTAAACAAAATGTCTTGTGGCCCGCCAGAGGATTACCCTGATGGGCCATGTGCCGAAGGTTGCCGACCCCTGTTCTAGAACAACACCCCATGTGGAAGCAACCTCAACAGGATTTGACAGGGTACTGCCATAGGAGTCTGTGTGTTGAGCATGTCACTGCCTTGATGATTGGAGGGTGCATGGGTTGAGAACACCACTGTCTCAGGGGGTTGTGTGAACTGGGCAAGAGCTATGTGTGTTGGGAAGACTGTTTCTTGAGCAGGGGAACATGTCACTGGCATACACCATTACTCATGTCCAGGGACAAGGGAGAACCAGATCTAGTGCCAGAAATGCCATGCTAAAACAAAAACAGAGGCTGGATTTACCTTGGGGGTCAACCTCCTTTGCGATCTTGAGGGCATCAGAGTTGGCGAGATCAGAGTTGGCTGGGGATACAGCCAGAATGAGGCAGTTCTCTTTGGTGACGAATTGCATGATCATTTCCCGGATCTGGAACTCAATGTCAAGTGGCTGGTCCCCCACTGGGACTTTTGTCATTCCCGGTAGGTCCACAAGTGTCAGACTCAGGACTAGGCAAGGGAAAGGAGAAGAGTGAGGGTCCCAATAAGGGTAGCTTGTTCTGTTTATGAGAGGCATCTGTAAATTTAAAAGTGGTTACCTACTACACGGATAGGCATGATAGATATATACATATAACTCAGCCAGCAGCACCCAGAGTCTCATGCAGCCCAGAAAAAAGTAAAAAAAAAAAAAACCCTTCCTTTTTGTTAGTGGTGAGAGCAGTGGACTGGGACTCAGGATTCTATAGGGTCTGTTCCCACCTCTGCCACTGGCCTGCTGTAACCTTGGGCAAGTCACTTCATCTCTTTCTACCTCAGTTTTCCCATTTATAAAATAGGGATGATGACACTGATCTCCTTTGTAAAGTGCTGTGTGCTACTGATGATGGAAAGTGAATTATAAGGGCTAGGTATTATTATTAATAATAATCGTATTACTAGAGAAGTAGTAGCTATTAGGTCTAGTAGTCAGATCAGGGGACTGGGAGCCAGAAGACTGGGCAATATTCCTGTCTAGTGGTTAGAGCAGGGGAGTGGGACACAGGACTCCCGAGTTCTAGTCCTGTTTCTGCCACTGACTGTGGCAACTTATTTCTTATCTCAAAGCCTCAGTTCCCTATCTGCAAAATAGGGCTAATAACATTGACCAGTCTCTCTCAGTTGTTTTGCAGTTTAAGGAGCTTTGAGATCTCTGGATGGAAGATGCCAGAAAGAGACAAGAGATTATCAATAAAAATATTTTACTGTGTATTAATATCTGTTATGCAGCAACTTCTGAAAGGCTTTTATTTGCCACATCCTAGTCTCTTCAATCTCCTCCTGCCAAGGCATCTCAGTGTAAAGTGGGAGACCCTTCTTTCAGTATGGCTGATGTCTACACACCATGAGTCATTCCTGCTCAAGTGCCAAACAGTGCATATATTACTAGAAACTTCAGGAGCATCTCCCCATCTTTGGTGCAGTAAAGAGGTGTTGGGGGAAGAAAGACAGAGATACAGTGAGAGAGGTATGACTTTCTGTGAGCCATTCACTCCATCTCCATTTTGTATGGCAGTAAACAATGCTCATAGGCTCATTATATACAGGAATAGGGCCCATATTATATTATGCCATTGATTTTGGACGGGGATTCTGCTTAAAAAAGACAATGGTGTGACATGATTCCAGATTTCCTATCTCTTTTAAATCTGAACAACCACTTGAGCATCATTTGGAAGTCGCAATTCATTGCTGCAGGAGCAGTTAGGTAAGTGATGTTGACAAAAAGCCAAGCACAAGATGATTAACCAACTATAGGGCCATATCCTGCAATCCTTACTCAGGCAAATGTCCAAATATCTATGACAGGAGTTTTGCCTGAATAAGGGCTATGGGACTGGGCCCGTTAAGATTAGGGGCAGAATGCAACAGGTAAGGAACTGGAGCACAAGCAACAAGAGGCAAGCAACTCTGTCTTTAAATCAGTGATTCTCCAACCTTTTCCTTCTGTGGAGCACATGGAGAGACCTTCACCATCTCTATTCTGAACACCATACGTCCCCTGATCATAGTCTGAGAACAGCTGATTTAAATGTTAAAAGAAAACCCAACAGAGGTAATTGTGGAGTAGCACTGGCAGATTATGAAGAGAGAGTTCCCAGCAACCATTTAGGCTTATAGAATTATTTAGTATCTCAATCAAGTAGAAAAGCTCATCAACTATAAAGTCTTTAGAAAATCCTTAATGGTCATTCAATCTTTATTTTTTTCTGGATAGGGAGCTAATCTAAACCCATTTCAAATCCCACACCCCTATTCCCCTATGTCATAGCATTTCTCCTTTCTACCAGTGGAGTGCTGGATGTGGTTCCCTTTGAAGTCTATCAGTGCAGGCCTTGTGTGAACTGGGGGAATCATTCGAGAGCCGTGCAAGGTGCTCCTTTTCCCCTAAGAGCTGAGCATGCTGTCTCCACAGCAATCCCAGTCCTACAAACCTGGCACAGCAGGATCCCATTTGAGTCTGGATCTTGGGTCCAGCATGGGGCAACATAGTGTACTATTGCCAGATAGCTCAGTGAGTTGTCACAATGTGGTCAAAGGGCTGGAGATTGGTTCAGCAGGGTCCAGCCTGTTGTGGGGATTTGTGAGCAAAGAATCTGCAAGCTCTCACAGCAGCGATTTCTGTTCTTACTACTTCGTTCCAAGACAGAGCAGCATCAGAGTGCAGAGTCAACCTCACCATTCTGCTCCCCTGTCCCCCCCAAATACTCCAGTCTTGAATGTTGTACAGTACTCACCATGGGGAGAGTAGACCCGGAGGTTGATGGGGACAGAGGAAATCCCCTTGTTGGAGCCAGTAACGCGGTCTGTCTCAGCCTCGATCTCCAGACGTATTTCTTCAAAGTCGGTGAACTTCTTCCCTTTGCAGTGTAGAAACTCTCCAAATTCTAGTCAAACAACACTAGAAAGTTACAGATTGTCTCTGCTGGGCTGGGGAAACCGTCAAAAGGGATAAGCTGTGGCAAAGGTCTCAACCTCTAGTGCCAGGAGGCTAGCAAAGAGGAGGTAACTAAGGTACTACTATCACTACCAACAGCTGAGGGAATCCCCTTCAGCTCAAGCCAGAGAGCTGCTGATCCTCAGTTCATGCCCCAGCAGGGATAGAGTCCTCCCCTTGATATCCAATTAATGATTCAAGCCTTCCTCTGTTGAAACCAAGGCAGCTAAATACACGCCTGTCTGCAGGGATAAACACCATGCACACAGTGCAGTGGAACACAGTGTTTAGTGTTGTGTGATCAGTGTCTAGCACTTTGTTAGAGTGTTGGGGTAAATAATGGTGTCATCCTCTAGTGGCGAGAGGACCAAATTTCTGCTTACCAGTTACTTGACAAGTAGAACTGCTGCTTTACAGATCTGAGACACACAGGCTGGGATAAGTGTCCCACACTCTCAAGCACTAAGAACTCAATTCTGCCATTGACCCACACCCAGCAGTCCCACTGATTTCAATGAGAATTCTGCACAGGGAACATTGGCAGGGTCTGGCCCTTAATTACTGGCAGAAAAGATTCTCCTTGTATCTTCACGGTGAAACTTCAGTTCCCACTATGCCTGTCTTAGTTACAGCAGAAGAGACAATTTTAGCTAATGTGCTCCTGATGTAAATAACTAAGCCCAAATGTCTTTTTTTTTCTGTAACTGACACTCTGATGCTTAGTTCTCAACACATTTAAATTACATTACAATAGAACCTCAGAGTTACAACACCAGAGTTACAAACTGACCAGTCAACCACACACCTCATTTGGAATGGGACGTATGGAAGCAGCAGAGACAACAAAAAAAAAAAGCATGTACAGTACTGTGTTAAATGTAAACTAAAAAAAAGGCAAGTTTTAAAAAAATATTTGACAAGGTAAGGAAACTGTTTCTCTGCTTGTTTCATTTAAATTAAGATTGTTAAAAACAGAATTTTTCTTCTGCATAGTAAAGTTTCAAAGCTGTATTAAGTCAATGTGCAGTTATAAACTTTTGAAAGAACCACCAAAATGTTTTGTTCAGAGTTACAAACATTTCAGAGTTATGAACAGCCTCCATTCCTCAGGTGTTCGTAACTCTGAGGTTCTATTATAGCAGGGGTCGGCAACCTTTCAGAAGTGGTGCGCTGAGTCTTTGTTTATTCACTCTGATTTAAGGTTCCTTGTGCCAGTACTACATTTTAACGTTTTTAAAAGGTCTCTTTCTATAAGTCTATAATATATAACTAAACTATTGTTGTATGTAAAGTAAATAGGTTTTTAAAATGTTTAAGAAGCTTCATTTAAAATTAAATTAAAATGCAGAGCCCCCCAGACCGGTGGCTAGGACCCAGGCAGTGTGAGTGCCACTGAAAATCAGCTCGCGTGCCGCCTTAGGTTGCCTAGCCCTGGTCTATAGTTACTAATCCTATGAAAAGCTGACTGCTAGGGTTCTCCAGTCTTATCTAGGTCTCCTCCATTCAATAAATCATAGGTCTGCAGTCAAGGGAAAGTCATGAGGAGCTTGATGAAGCCACCTAATAAATTCAGCACAAGCTGATGAGAAGCACTTTGCTCCTGAACATTTAATGCAGCCTAGACTTTAAATAGCTGAAATGAAAGTACTATTTTTATGAGGACATATTCCAAGTTGCTTTCTCACATTGAGTAGTACCACTGATTTCAGTGGGACTGCTCTCAGAATAAAGCAGAACTCATGCTGAGTACAAGTATCAAAACCTGGCTCCTAGTGAGTTTAGTGCTGGCAAAAAGTGCCAAATTGACAGCCTTGTAGACTGCTGTCTTCTTTCCCACAGAACAGGGATAGCACGGCAAGGTTCTGCCAATGAACTTCTATCCCAAACTGGAGGGGCCTCTTCTAGGAGTCGGGGGGAGTTCATCTCCATGTCCCATTCAGTCCTTGGGCTCTTCTCAGATTGTCAACAAGTTTGCCAATTTTTTGTCAACTGTGGTGGTGGGTTTTGTGATGTGGACATCTGTCCATCGGGAAACAGAGTGAGAACCCCCAACTTGTTTCACATGGGCCATCCAAAGTGGGTAAGATTTTCAGTATACTCTGATTATATTCCTATACATGAGCCATAAAATTTATTAGAGGTTGGCAATGAATATTTTTTTCTGTCTGGGATATAGCAATACAGAAAATGTTGGTGTCTGCCGAGAGGGAAGATTATACCTCACTCCATTCCTCTGTGCTATTTGCTGGGTTAGGAGGAGTGGAGATGGTTCACATACCTGTTGTAGAGTTTACCAACTGCAGGACCAGTGGGCGTCTGGTGACAATGCCTGATCCACGGGGCAGGAAGTCCCTAAAATGAAATAGGAAGTTTCTGATGAGTGATGGCTTCCTTCCTTCAACCTTTTCATGGCTTTGTTGCCTTTAGAAATTCAGAGATTCTAAAGCAGAGAGTCTTAGCCAGAGAAAGAGAGCAACAAAATTTAAGGCACTGGAAAACAAAACTTCCCTCCCCCAAGGAAAATAAAGGGTTATGGGGGAGATTTCCAACAGCACCTACAGGATTTAGGAGCACAAGTCCCCCTTGAGTCAATGGGACATGTGCTCCTAAATCTCTTAGGCATTTATGACAAACTCCCTAAAGCTATTCTTAATAAACTGATTTCCACAGAGCTCTACCTCAGCATTAACATCCTCTGCAATACTGGAGAGACCTTTGTCTCCCGTGTGAGAATGCTAGGGAACATGGTACTGCTGGTATAGCTCAGAATGCTGGAGAGGCCTGCACCACCCACAGCCCTGCTCCAGAATGCTGGGAAGGCCTGTACCCTCCTCCTCCCCACCCCCCTTGTCCCCCTGCAGTGAACGTGCAGTATTTCTGTGTCAATCTAATGAAGCTCCCTATAATCAAGGAGCAGATATCTGGGTTTGGAGAATGAATCCAGGTTTAACCAAAAAAAAAAAAAATTGAAGGGAGTAATCCAAGCAATATCTGCAACGCCGGGTGCCTCCTCAGATGCTGTGAGTGCAGTGTTACCCTAAAGAGGGTTGGGCTAGTTAGTGAATCACGCAAGCCCTGCATTTTGGATTTAGAGGAGAGACTGCATTGCTCAAATATGCATATGGTATATGATCCTTCTGGAACAAAATCCATAGCAGCCAAGGGCTTGCCTCCACCCAGGCCTCCTCCTGACTGACTGCTCAGAGCCAGAAACTGCTGCCAGGTCATCAGCAACAGCAGCTCCTTCCAAAACCAATTCACCAAATGGTGAAATTATTAGAATACAGGATATTTCAGGGAAGGAAGGAAGCCCATCTATATCCATTTCCTAATGCTGACTTAGCAGCTACAGCCCATGAGCTTTTTTTTTTCTTTTCTTTTTCATCCAAATGCTTCTCTCTCTTTTTAAAGCTAGGCATACTTATTGCATCCACTGACGACCTTCCTAGTTTATGGACAGATTTTCAAAAGTGCTCAGCCATTTCCATTGCTCTCAATTGCAGCTGCTGGATGCTGAGCACCTCTGAAAATCTGACCATTTTATTTCAGTGCCTGAATGGGGATGGCATTCTTTTGAAAATCGGGCCCCTCTTCCATATATAAGCTACATTCTTTGTGAAGAAATCCTGCCTAAGTTCCATCAGTTCTAGGCCCCAATTCCCCCCTCCCTTCACGCTACTTTGACAGTAGTGTAACATCACTGACTTCAGCAGAGCTAATCCTGATGCACACTGGCATGGGCAGACAGACCCCAACATTTTAAGTCCTTGTTCTTGTCCTGCTATTGGAGAGAAGGTTAAGAGAGATGAGATGGTCTTGTGTTTCAGTCAACAGAGTGAGACTCAGAAAATCTGTTTTTAATTCCTGGCTTGCCCACAGATTTCCTGTCTGGCTTTATGCAAGTCATTTCACTTCTCTGTGCCTCCATTTCCCCATCCATACAATGGGAGTAATAATATTTTCCTATCTCAAGGGCTGCAGTGAGGATGAATTCAGTAAAGGCTTAGGAGGTGCAAAGCTACTGCTGTGATGGGAAGACATAAAAATAATTAGATAATCCCTACATCCAATAGCTCTATATAAGTGGTCTCCCAAGTGGGCTGCACGCACTCCAGGGGTTCGCAAGAGGATCCTTTGGGGTGCGCGGCAGGAGGAGCAGCACCAGAGCAGCACCACTTTTTTTTTCCCTTCGGCAGTTCAGCCAGGAGTCCAAGCGGCTTTCCCCACCCCCCTTCCCTTTTTTGCTTCGACAGTTCGGCCGGGAGCAGGGGGTGCGTGCTCAAAATATTTTTACTGATGGGGTGCGCGAACAAAAAAGTTTGGAGACCACTTCTCTATATCATAGCAGGTGAAAATCTGTTGTCAATTGTAATGTAATTGTAGTGTAAATCTGAAGTAACACCATGGAAGTCAATGTAGTTGCACTAGATTTACACCACTGCAACTGAAAGGAGAAAGTAACCCATTCTCAATATTCCAGTCCTTTCAAAAATCTATGTTCACTGGAGTCTTCTTTTCATTTCCCCTTTCCCAAAGAATACAGCCCTAGTTTCTTTATTCCACTGGTATTACAGCTAAAACCTTTGAGTCTCTATCATTCTAGGTGGCTAGCTACTGCCTCGTCTCCATTTATATAAAACATTGTGGGCAATATTCCAAATAAAGTCCCACTCTAGTGTTACAATAATTTCCTGTGACATAATTGATGTCAGTATTTATATGTCCCAGAACTGTACTGAGTTGTTCTTTTTAACTGTGATTATATCATGAGTGAATGATATCATATTACTACATAGTCCCTTCTCCAAAACACTGGTAGAATATATAAGGGCCCAATTCTGCATGTTACCAAGCACCTTGCGCAAGATGTCAAGTGCCCTAAATTCCCATGTAGTAGAGGGCAATGTGGGCCCTCAGCACCTTGCAAGATCAAGCCTTAACTGAACAAAATTGCTCTTCATGCTGATCTTTGTGTCTCTGTCTGCCCTGAAGCTTGCTTAGTATTAATACTTTATACGGATATGGTGTGTTTAACCTTATATTCTGCCCTTTGATAGTTTTTCATCCTAAGATCTCATATTGCTTCAAAGTTGTGAATTCAAAAAGCCTAACATTACTCCTGTGGCTCATGTGGGTTATTTGGTAGAAGAATTTTGCAGCTGTGCATTCGGGGTGCCGGCCCTTGTGTCCTGTAACTGTGGTCCCCCCTCCACTTTGGCCGGGTTGCCCTAGAGTAATAGAGGTACCGTTGGACTTCCCACTACCCTGGAGGCTAGCTTGACGCCTTCTCAGCTTGGTAAGACCTGCCAGAGCATACACTCCACAGTACTTCACTGTTGAACCCCATTCACCCCCACACCAATCCTGAGGTAGGGAGGTAGGATTTTGTGGGGGATTACTCCTGTGAAGTAGGTAAATATTTCCGCAGTTTTACAGAGAAGGAAACTGAAGAACCTAAAGTTTATAGACTCTAGGACTGGAAGGGACCTCAAGAAGTCATCAAATCCAGTCCCCGGCCCTCACGGCAGGACCAAATACTGTCTAGACCATCCCTGATAGACATTTATCTAACCTACTCTTAAATATCTCCAGAGATGGAGATTCCACAATCTCCCTAGGCAGTTTATTCCAATGTTTAACCACCCTGACAGTTTGGAACTTTTTCCTAATGTCCAACCTAAACCTCCCTTGCTGCAGTTTAAGCCCATTGCTTCTTGTTCTATCCTTAGAGGCTAAGATGAACAAGTTTTCTCCCACCTCCTTATGACACCCTTTTAGATACCTGAAAACTGCTATCATGTCCCCTCTCAGTCTTCTCTTTTCCAAACTAAACAAACCCAATTCTTTCAGCCTTCCTTCATAGGTCACGTTCTCTAGATCTTTAATCATTCTTGTTGCTCTTCTCTGGACCCTCTTCAATTTCTCCATCTTTCTTGAAATGCGGTGCCCAGAACTGGTTTATGGTGAAAGGTTTCCAGCTTGGGAGTCTAAAGTTGTCTGCACAGGGAAACCTTGTTCCAGTCAGATTGTCTTACGAATAAATTTCCCCACGTAGACAAGATTTAAGGTTAGTCACCTAAATCAGCAATCTGACTTTAATCTATTAGCCTGGGTGAAAATTAGCACAATTTGGTCCCTAATACAGAGTCAGGAATTTGGGCCCCCACCTCTGTATTAGCAGAGAATGTGTGGAGTGTAACCTGCATGGCTCCTATTGACTTTAACAGGAGTCAGGTGGCTCTAATGCTGCACAGCCCTTTGAAAAAATAGCAAACAGTGTAATGCCAATGAAAACAACTTCATAAAATTTACCCCGAAAAAATGAAGGAGGCCCTTTGGCTGGTTGTTTCAGTGATTAATATTATTTCCTCCTTGACTATCCATCTGCTTATTTCCCTCTCTGCTGACTTCTGGACAGATTCCCTCTTCCCACAATATGCCTGTTCCTTCCCCGCAATGCTTGGCTTTCCGGCAATACATCAGTGTCCCTCCTGCTTAGGTGGAGCCCATTCCACTGGTGGAACCCTACAGCTAAGGACTGGTAAATGCTGTAGCTAGCTGGCTGCAGGCCAGGCCAGGCGGAAGGCAGGGTGAAGAATGCTTGTCTGCTTCTTGCAGCAAGTTTAATAAACTGCTCCTGTAAATGAAGTACACTGACAGAGGCAGTGCAGCACTGACTACCTGCTTAGTTAGTGGCCTCCTTGAAAGAGGTGTTAGGCCCAGTTAACAGGAAGGGGAAGAACTGTATTAGCACCAATTTTGTTCTCTGCTTTGGAAGAAGGAATGTGAAGTGATTAAATTAAATCAGAGACAGGGAATCAATACAGGAGACAAGGACAATTACATTCCAGATGACTTGGGAAGACAAGAGCAAAAGGGTTAGATAAACTGGCTTATTCTATTCCATGAAGGAAATGTACGGTAATGAGGCCAGGGTAAAAAAATAGAAGATAGAAAACTATGCCTTCAGTGATAATATGCTACAGAGCTCTGAGCAACGAAATGATGAGGCCATTTCAGGTTTTAAAACAAAGGAGACCCTGGTGTGCTATAAAAGCAGTGTAATCTCTACATCTCATTACATGAAACATTGTACAAAATGTGGTGTCTGAAATATGATATTAAACAGGAAGCTGCTGTCTTGAACACATGACACAAAGTGGAATGGAGAGAATCTTATATTAACCAAAATTTTTTTTTTTTTATTTAACAGCCCTGACAATAACTTTGAAACTTTCTGACTTCCATGGCTTTTGAATGGGATCTGAATTTTCTCCATCCTACACTGCATCATCAGCTTAGGCTTCCTGCTGGGAAGTATCACTGCCCCCTCCCCGACCCCCACTGAAGGAGACAACAGTCCTATTCACATCATGGAGGTACTGATTTTCCATATATATTTAACTTGATTATTGGCTCCTACAGTTCCACAGAACGAAGTTTAAGGTACCAGTTTCAGGTAGCCATCTATAGCCATATATTTTATCCAGTTCCATTCAGAGAAATATAGGACTATGAACAAAGATATGAGAGAATGAAGGAGGACGCCCTCCTTGCTCATATGGTGCAAAGTAACAACTAGGGCCATGACCTGAGATAACACTCATGATAATACTTTGCACCTTTCATTATTCTCACAACAACCCTATGATATGAGGCAGGTATTGTTTGTCACATTTTACAGAAGGGGAAACTGAGGCAGGAATGCTAACTATCTTGCTCACAGAGGAAATGGATGTGAGTGCTGGGACTATAGCTCAGGAGTTCCTGGTTCCCAGGTCTGCATTTAGATTGTTACATCACCCTTCCTACTGTCATACAGTAGAGCACTGGCTTGTGATGGGCAAATTGGATTAAGTGGCCTAATAGGTCTTGTTCACCTCTAATTTATATTCCAAGACAAAAAGGTGTGTTAAAATAGAATTAGGGTGAAGAGTATGAGTATCAGTAATTTAAAAGTAAAAAACATTAGAGGGACATATTAAATAGCCCCACATGAATAATTGCAAACCCATGAAATACAGAGTTAAGGGGACACTTTAAAGAAACGTGTTAAGGTATGGAAATGCAATTAAGGCAACCTTAACTCTGCCTTATAGTGATGCCATGCAATAAATACCATTATGATCAAGGCATTTTAGTGTTTGTAGGCCCAGATTAAATTAGACTGGTTTCTACAGACATTCGGGTTTTTTAATATATTTTGTTCCTTTTGTAATTTCTATGAAATATATATTTGACTATCTAGGGTATTATAATTTGTTACTGAAAGTTACCCTAAATCCAGTGTTTAAGACAAGGTGAGGATCCTTAATAAAGAGAAATATTTGAATATAAGTGTTAAATACTACAGGATGAAAGGGGCTATTGTATTGTTTTATGTAGGAAGGTCTAAGGATATTGTTAATGGTTGCCGTCAAGCAGGTTCTTTGATCTATACACAATTACAGACCTGATTAAAGCTGATGAGTGTGCTAACCACCCCTAATTTGGGCTAAATGGAAGGAGCAGTTAAATGCCCCTTTATGTAGTGATAGCTAGAAACCATGACCCAAAGCAATAGACAGCCCAGCAAGGGGATTGGAAGCTAAGTCATGTGGGTTGAGGGGATCCCTGAGTCTGACTGCAAAATGCAAGAGCTAGAGAATTGATTGGTTGTAATTGTGCATATCTGTGTGTGTGTTGTTGGGCAGAAAGGGAAGGAAACAGAGGGGAATGTGACCCTGGAAGGAAGATGAGACACAGAGATGCTTATGGGCACAGTACTCTTTGGAAAGGCAGTCTTGGATTTCTGAGCAAGGAATCTGTCTGCTGTTGTTAAGATTTCAGGAAACAGGACTTTGTGTATGTTCTTTGTAAATAAACAGGATTGCACCAAAGAAATACCCAACTTGTATCATCAGTTTCTCTTCCTAACAGAAACAACTCTGCAAGTCTCTGAATGCTGGCTAACTGCTCAGGCAAAAAGTTTTTTTATTAAGTAAGAGGTGATTATTAAAGCTTTGCATGAGGGAATAAGTACCCTGTTGCCTCAATGATCTGATTCATCGCAGAAGGGGGCACGTTGGGTATATTGTGCTTGGTTCTGAAGCTTTGTTATAAATAGGATATTTTAGAGCAGATACAAAAGAGAGGAAGAGGAATGATAAGGGACTTGGGGAGAAAAAACACATACTTAAGACTGCTACTTCCATTCTTGCTAAAAGTGGGTTCATTTGCTGGTCTAGTTGTGTGAACTGAACTGTGCTCAGTTAGCAGAGGTTTGGTGACTGTCCATAACATCAGGATTAAATGTCACTGTAACAGATACAATATCCGAAACCGACCAGCCTGTGCTCATGACCCTGCCGTTCTGTGTGTGACGTTGCACTCCATAATGTTTTATGGAAATATGCTTATGAGTGTAAATATGATGTAACTGGAATATGCTTTATGCAAAAGGTCTCTTGTAAGGTATAATTAAAAGGTATCATTACCCATGAAAGTTTATGCCCAAATAAATCTGTTAGTCTCTAAGGTGCCACAAGCACTCCTTGTTGTTTTTGCTGATACAGACTAACACGGCTTCCACTCTGAAACCCATTACAAAGGTTATAACCTACCGAATATATTCATCCTATTTGTATGAATGTATCATCCTTGTATCTGAAGCTAGAAATCTGAAGTATAACTCTGAGGTCCTATTGTAATTATGCAAAGTGTGGGCCATTAATGGCGGTTTAGAATCTTGATGGCCCCCATTGACTAGGACAATTGGTTGTAAATGGTTTATTTACCTGCAAGCCTTCCTGTATACCTGTGTGCCAGCCCCTGAGTAATGAAGAATGGAGTCTTACAGTGACATGTGACCATGTCACATGATACTGGAATCCATCTTAAACCTTGTGCTTTTCCATTTAGAAGGAGGGGTGGGGACCCAGAGAGATAAAGGATTCCTACCTTGTGCCAAAGCTATAAAAGGGGGAGCAGCAGAACAAAGCGGGTCCCAGTCATGAGAAAGACCCTGCTTTTCACCTAAGATGCCTGCTGGAACTAACAAGGACTGTGCCGGGGAAAGGATTAGGCCCAGACTAGGAAGGAGTCTAGTCTGTGAAAGAAGCTTAATGGAACATCTCTGAGGGTGAGATTTACCTGTATTCAGTTTCATAATGTATTAGGCTTAGACTTGCATGTTTTGTTTTATTTTGCTTGGTAACTTTCTTTGTTCTGTCTGTTATTACCTGGATCCACTTAAATCCTACTTTTTATACTTAATAAAATCACTTTTGTTTATTGATAAACCCAGAGTAAGGGTATGTCTACACTACCTGCCGAATCAGTGGGCAGCAATCGATCCAGCTGGGGTCGATTTATCGCGTCTAGATAAATCGACCCCCCCGCCCCCAAGCGCTCTCCCGTTGACTCCTGTACTCCACTGCCGCGAGAGACGCAGCAGAGTCGATGGGGGAGCATCAGCAGTTGACTCACCGCAGTGAAGATACTGCGGTGAGTAGGTCTAAGTACGTCCACTTCTGCTACGTTATTCATGTAGCTGAAGTTCCGTAACTTAGATTGATCCCCTCCCGCTCCCCCCCCCCCCCCCCCGTGTAGACCAGGCCTAAGTGATTAATACCTGGGGGAGCAAACAGCTGTGCATATTTCTGTATCAGTTTTATAGAGGGACAATTTATGTGTTTACCCTGTATAAGCTTCATACAGAGTAAAACAGATTTATTTGGGGTTTGCATCCCATTGGGAACTGGGTGTCTGGGTGCTGGAGATAGGTGACCTGCTGAGCAGTTTTTGGTTAAAGTCTGCAGCTTTGGGGGCGTGGACCAGACCTGGGTCTGTGTTGCAGCAGGCTAGCGTGTCTGGCTCAACAAGACAGGGTTCTGGAGTCCCTAGCTGGCAGGAAAAATGGGCTCAGAGGTAATCTCAGCACGTCAGGTGACAGTCCTAAGGGGGTCTCTGTGACCGAACCCATCACACTGTGCACTCAGGTACTCACTTCAAGGCTGTTGGATTAGAAAGAGAAGACACTCGATGGCTGAACCAATACAGAGGGATACTACAGCTCTCTCCTTACAATGGAGGAGGATCTGTTGCATTTGACTGTCCCATTTCAACATTTTCTATCTGTAAGTTGAAACTTACATCTCTCTGTCAGTTTCCCTCCTTCTCAAAGTATGTAGGAGCCATGTCTACTTTTAGCTGCCAGTCACTTAAATAAGGATGTACAGACCCTTTGAGGCTTATGAAGGCAGCCTTCCTAAGCCAGTAATACTCAATTTCAGGTTTGCCTACAAAAATACCTGTGGAACAGGACAGAGACACTATCACTGATGAGGTGGTGAGGAAGTGGTCTCAGGGAACTTGACTAGATCACACTGCACATCAGTGGCAGTCAAGAATAGAATCCAAATCTCGCAGAACCCCAGCCAAAGTTGTGGGCTGTCTGGTTTACATCTTCAAAGGGTCATGTGGTAGGAGTAGCACATGATACACGCAGGCACTGTGCACAGCCGTCTAACACTCCATTTCTTTTTTTTAATAACATGAGAAATCACAAAGCCATACAAAATAATAAATCCTCAGTTTTCCCACCCCTCCAGAGTATTCTTTGGGCTGAGGTCAGAGTCAGCTGGGGCCACCCAGCATCCTTTTCCTGCTGCAGTGCATGGCATGTATTCTCTCATCAGCTCGCTGTTGCTCTCTGTGACCTGGCTGATTTGTCCTGTTCTCCTTTCCTGCCCAAAACTTCCTGTGTGGCTATTTGAGCCTTCCCTCTCTGAGTCCTTTTTAAACTTCTCCTTCGACATCTCTGTCTCTTGGTCGTGTTGCTGGTAATTTTCTACTCTCTCCACTTTTACCCTCCCTGCAAATAATTTGAGGGAAGTATCTTTTGGCTTCAGCTAAACTGTTATCATTCAGGTGTTTCCAGCTGGGTAGGCGGCCATTAAATTCAAATGACCCACCATTGTCCCTGGAATGGCATAGACTGACACAGTTCTGCCTGTCCATGGTGGATTTGACATTTACACTTAGGGATTAATTGAAACAGCAGTTGTCATAGTAACAGCTTCATAATATCAACCAGAATTCATAAACTGTACAGACAGATTTTCCAAATTGCCACATGAGTAAAACACTCATTCTGATCTGATGGCATATATTATAGGTTCGTAGATTAATTATTAACCATTGGTGCAATTTACCTTGGAATGTGGTGGATTCTCCATCACTAGACAAGTTTAAATCAAGACTGTAAGTCTTCCTAAAAGAGATACTTTAGCTCAATCAGAAGTTATGGGTTTGACGCAGTAATCGCTAGGTGAACTTCTCTGGCTTGTGTTATGCAGGAAGTCAGAGTAGATGATCATAATGGTCCCTCCTGGCCTTAAAATATGTTTATCTAATCAGCTGAAGTAATATCAGGTTGCAAAACAAACTCATTTTCCACCCCAGAGCAGCTTGGCCTCATTACATAGATTTGTACTGAGTATCTGATGTGTTTTAACCCTTTGGTTCTGACACAGGGGCACCTCCCTAAATTTAAAATGGGTTCGATGTTGCAGAGCTCCAGCAGCACCTTTTGAGCACAGAAAGCTAAGCAAGACAAGAAGCCACAGCCTCCTCTCCAGCAGGCTGTCAGCTTCTCCCTGCTTCTTTCTTCCTATTCCTACCAGGACGTTGCTACTTCTGGCCAGCATTCCTCTGAATCTATCATCGCTACCACCCTCAACCGACTAATGCCACTGGAACTTCTCCATGGCCAGCCAACACAACTCCATATCAGGCAACTCTTCTCAGTTGACTACCACCCATCACTCCTCTTCAGCACCCGGACTCTTCCTCTAACCACGCTCCTGCATCTCCTGCTGACCCTCTTCTAGGTCCTGCCTTCCCACTTTTCCTCATCTGCGACTGGTTTTTCCCACAATCCTGTCTTCTGGCTAGGCAGCAAGGCCGGCTCCTGGCACCAGCGCAGCAAGCAGGTGCTTGGGGAGGCCAAGGGGAAGGGGCAGCACATCCGGCTCTTCGGCGGCATTTCGGTGGCGGGTCCCTTGGTCCCTCTTGGAGGGAAGGACCTGCCGCCGAAGTAGAAAGCGGCACGGTGGAGCTGCCGCCGAAGTGCCGCCGATCGTGATCGTGGCTTCCCGCCCCCCCACCCCCCAGCTTGGGGCGGCAAAAACCCTGGAGCCGGCCCTGCTAGCCAGTGCTCTTGTCCCTCTCCAATCCCTTAGACTAGGGGCTCTCAACCTATTTACCATTGTGGGCCACATATGCAGCTCTCTATGTGTGTTATGTGGGCTGCATCCACACAATATATATACTACCTGTATGCCCTGAGGATGTCACATGGGTCAGAGTTGTGTGCTGACTGGGCTGTAAGCTGCCCACAAGTTGAGAACCTCTGCCTTAGATAGTGTGTCCAGTGGATCCCTCTGGCTGATAGGGATAAATCCATCACAGCCTATTATAACACATTTCTTATCTGCATAATATGGTACCACTGCTACTTGTGTGTGTAATGTGGTACTGGCAACACAATTGGATACAATGGGTCTTTATTTCTGTGTACACGTATCACATATTCTATGACACTGGTCACATTCCTGCATACAATGATTCATTATGTCAGAATACTTGAGTGCAAATGGTACTCCAAATCAAGTCAGAGACAATAATTCATGAATGTCAGAATACACACATGACAATGGAAACAAAATTAGACACAATGGGCCTCTCCTTCCACTGCCTTGCATCTTGAGTCACCATTTACACCAGTGTAAATTGGGTGTAAAACACTCATTCTGATCTGATGGCATATATTATAGGTTCATGGATTAATTCTCTCAGCCAGAGGTAACCAGAGGTCGGTGGTGCTCCTACCCTGAAAAACGCCCTCTATACCAGTAGCTAAGGGGGCTGGCGTAGAGGTGCTACAGCTGCTCTGATGCAACCCAGGTATTCTCCTTACTGGGAACCTAGAGATTCTCCTTGTGTAAATCCAGCCAGCATGTCCAAAACTGACCTTATGATTCTATCACACGGCTACCTCTCTGATACTTAACTTTTTCTGTGTTTCCTTTCCCTTCCCACTGTGGCAAATGTGCAGGATATTTGTATCTACAGGAGCTCTATCACCCTTGCTGTCTTCCCATGTCTCTCTCAAATCATGTATATTTCATTTGGAAGAACTATGTACATCAAACAAAGTAAATACACACATACAGACTGAATAAGAAGTAGCCATATCTTATTACAAACACACAAATGCAGTACCGCAAAGAAGAAGAAATAACTACATCCGAATTGCACATTTCTTTTGTGATGGGCTATACAATCATTCTCTAGGTTGCCAGTTAAAAGCAAGTGAAGGTCAGCAATGAGCTAAAGCTAACAGGCTGCCAGATGGCCACATGAAATGTGTTTGGTGGTCTCAGTCTAATTCCCAATGAACAAGTGTCCATGGCACAAGAACTACCGTTATAATCGGCACTAAATGGCATTTCTGCTGGCAGCCTCCACAAAGAGGCCAAGGACTGAACTGACTGTGAAGAATGAACTCCCCTCCAGACCATAGGAGTTCTCTCTCTGTGTTGGGGCTGAAGCCCAATTGTAGGAAAACTTGCTCTGTGCTGTACTTTTCTGGGAATGCACAGAGGATGACAGTAACCAGGTTGCCAGTCTGTCACCGCTTACCTGTACTTGTTTCACACAAGAAGCTGGACCTTGTCCCTAGCACAGGCTGAGTGGGCTGTACCTATCTTGATTTGACTCAGATACATTATGATGTTTACCTGCTACTGTACATTGTCTCTGGGTGGCATCTGTACATGTTATTTCCTCTCTTTATCACCCACTCTTTGCCCACCTCTCCTTTCTTCGTGTCTCTCTCAACTCTTTCCTGCCTGTGCCTCTCTACTGGTCATCAGGATAAGGGGCCAGGTTTTCCGGTCACTTGTATTGATGTGAGTCCCTGAGCTTGATTTTCCTCCCACACCAGTTTTGCACTGGTCTAACTCCATTGACTTCAGTGGAATCACTCCTGTTGTACACCAGGGAAGAGAAGAATCAGACTCACTGGGTTAGATTCAAAGTTGTGTTATGACCCCTTTGCATCAGCCTAACTGGTCCAGGACTTCTGCCAAGTGCCGAGCTGGCTCCACCAGCTCTGTGCCACCTCAACAGGAGTCATCTCGTGAAGGAGGCCTTCAGGGGCAGTCTAGAGAAAGGCCAGGGCATTCTTATGTCCCAGCCATTCTGCACTCTTGTAGTAGCCCAAGGGAGCCATTGCAGCAGGGGGATAACCTAGCCTGCACCAGGGTCTGAACTGACACAGGGATGAATTTGCCCTATTGACTTCAACAGAATTATTCACATTGCTGTAATTCCACTGAAGTCAATGATGTTACTCTGGATTTACACTGATACTAACAGCAGAATCAGGCCTCACGGTTCTCAATGACTGGGATGAAGGTAGAGATGGTGCATCCCTTACCCATATGCCACTAACACATCCCTGCACAGAGCAAAACCTAAACAAACAAATAATTATAATAACTACTAGGGGGCTGCGTTACACAACATAATGTAGGGACTTCTGATGTGAAGCTTTCATTCTGTCCTTAGCTGATCCTGCATAATATATGAGCTAAAGTCCCTATGCACAGAGAGGTGAAGTAAGGACAAACTAAATGCCTTTACTTGGAATTTCCTTGTTTTGGAGGATTTAAATTAGATCCTACAAATATATTGGGTGGGGGGCTGATATTTATTCTTCCTTTTTCTTTACAGTAGTTGTATGAAAGTTGTTACTAACTGAAAATAATAGAAAATCAGTGTATGAATACAGTAAGTCACGCTGCTGTGGCTGTCCATTGACAGCTTTATGGCTTCAGGGAAGACAAGAGGATTTTGTGGGGAAAACAAGAACGACAATTATGGGTAAAAAACTGTTAATGACCTTTTGGCAGGTGTGTGAATCTGTCAGTGCACTGAGAAGTGAATCGTTCTGATAACAGTGGGCTCCCTGCTGTTATGCTAGGGCCAGGTGGCTGAGGCCCAGTCAGTAATGTAGGTAGCACCATATGTCTGTTTTTCACTCCCCTCTTTCCTCCCATCTAGAAATGTAACTTCCAGTTTCAGAATTGTCTCCATCTTAAAGGGACCAGCTCCTCAAGGAGATGTGACAAAGAAGGAATTATTGCCATTCAGAGGGAGGTGATCTGTACCTGTACAGGCCCCCGGGCCATTCAGCACGAGAACTTTGTACAGGACCATCCATAGGTCCAGTCTGAAAGAGGCCCTCAGTATTGCAACCTGCATGTGTTAAAAAATCACTAACCAGGCCCTCAAAAATCATGATATTGGCTTAAAAATCTTGTGTTTTACATAATAATAAATGATGGTTATTTTTGTTTACCTTTTTGTTTGGAGGCCTTTATGGGGCACGCTGCTTCACGTTTTGAAGCTTTGCTTCGCAACCAGGAGGGCTAGAAACTAGAGTCACAGTCATAGAGTTTAAAGCCAGAAGGGGACACCAGATTATCCTGCCTGACCTCCTGTATATCACAAGACGTCAACACCACCAGCACCTGCACACTGACCCAAACAGCCAAAATTAGACCAAAGGAAAACTGAGATTCCCACCTAACCACTGGACTCCAAAACCTGGGACTTTATGAAAAGCACCAAATATCACATGATTTGTGATAACATCATGAGAGGTTGCAACACTGGGACCATGTATGAAGGACCTCAGCTCCAGTCCTGCTCAGGAGCCTGTACCAAGCCCCAGCTCTTCCCTGCATGGGAACCTGTAGAAAAGTGCCAATGCAGCTCATGACCTTAGTCATCCTCCTAACTGAGGGCTTGAAGGTCTGAGCAGGACACACATACTCCCAGCTGCCATTACACTAGGGACTTGTCTGCATAAACATTTAGTTCCTAGCAAGCTAGGGTATGACTCTTCCCTGCACTGGCCTGCTGCAGACAAAACGTCCAAGTGGACCCATTTTAAAGAGGACCAGGTCAAAGCACCATAACAAACTGTTAATGTGCGTCTGCAGGGTCCATACGGACAGTTACTCTGTTGCAGACTAGTGTTGTAAATTCACATCCCAATTTGCCACAAACTAAGTATTTATGTGGACAAGCTCTGATTCAGATCTTCTCCCCAGATAGTGGTGACTGGGGATAATTCTGCTCTTCTCACTAATGCCATACAGAGCTGTGACTTTGGAAATCATGTCTCATGACTTCGGCGCTGTGTGACATTGCCACTAGGGGGTCCCTGTGATGCAAACAAACTGGATCTGCATACCTGTGGCCCTAGTGATCATCGATTAATAATGATTTAGGATATCACTCTATCAGAGCAGCAGCTTGAAGAGGGATTATCTGCCTTCCTTCAGTTACAGGGCAGCAGACAAACCAATCCAGGAGAGAGAACAAGTCCCGGAGGGATAATTTTGTTCCCCTTTCCTGACAACACAGTGGAAATCAACAGTTTCCATGGAAACAAGTCAGTTTGATGCCTATGCATTGCCTGCATCTTGTGTTGCTGCATATCAGGCCCATGCTGAAAGATTCTTGAGCCACAGCCATGAATGTTTGTTCAGAGTTTGTTTTAGGGAATATGGGACATGATGCATCCATGCAGTACCCACTGTCTTTACTGATTGCATTACATATTTCAGCAGAGCTCTCTGCTGTCACAGATAGAATTAACCATGAGTATCTTCCCCCTCCTCCATTCTGATGGATGGACTTATCCACAGGATCCCTCCCAACTAGCGTCCTGCAGATGGATTAGCCCTGAATACAGGACAACATAAAGCACTGGTAGGAAAGAACACAGGCTGCACTGACATAAGGACAGCCCCACCTCCAGCTGCCTGAGTGTGCCTGTGTGTGCACTGATTTCCTTCCTCTGCACTTTGGAGACAAGATCAGTAGAGGGATTTCCCTGCTTGAAGATTGTTCCTGCTTTATGGACGAGGACAATGTATAGAATGGTACAGCCTACAATGCCAGTGTCTAATCCCCAAAAGTAATATCCCATTATAGCAAATGCCACATTGACTCTAAGCTGCAGAACCTGGGACTTTAGGGGAATACAGAATGCAATGCTGGTGCTGTGCAGCTTCCTCTGGGATCTTGGGGTGCCCTGCAATATTCAGGGTAAAACAGGATCCAGTGCTGGTTCTGTGCAGCAGTATCATGAATTTCAGGAGAATACAAAACCTGATGCACAGTAGATTGCAGCACTGGGAATTCCATGGTAACAGACAACTTAGGTCTGGGTCTGGAAAAGGAAGTCTGGGAACCCCAGAGAAATACAGGAAGCAGGGCTGGTTCCAGGCAGAAGACCCTGGAATTGTCAGGGTAATAAAGAACGTAGCACTGGTTTTGGGCGATGACATCAGGGATCCCAGGGTAACAGTGATTGCAGTTTTGGTTCTGAGCAGTTCTGGGCCTCTAGAATGCCAGGGTTATGGAGTGCTAGCAAAAGCATATGCTCCACTCTAGGAGCAGGTAAAATGGATCCTTCCCTTCTGCAGTGCTATTGATTTCTCACCTTAGCAGAAACAGAAAGGACACATTTGTTTGGGTTTCTTCCTGTATTGTCGTGATCCCTGAAGTGAATTTGTGTGCTAACAAAATCCACCTTTCCTGCTTAGAAAAGCCAGTGTGTGTGTGTGGCTCGTTGTGCTGTGTACCTTAGCTATCTGCATGACTCCATCCCAGAACACCCCTGGAGCTCACAGGAGGCCTCCTTCCGGGGTGATGATGCCATCAAGCACCAAAGACATCCTAGGGCACCAAATTAGTGCAAACCGAATGACAGGAGTAAAAGGATCCAACTTTGATGGTCATGCAGGGATAGGGACGTCTCCTCCTCAGGGTTGCAGTGAACGCTAATGACTCTGCAGTAACACTTGCTCCACTCATACCCAGTGCACTAAAACAGCAGGACTACTGACTTGCTGGCAATATTGGTTTTGCCATGGCAGAGAGAGCTCTAACTCTCCAAAATACCACCTGTATAAATAGTGCCCAGCATCTTGGCAGGCAGAAAAATAACAGGACAACCCACACAGTAACACTGGAGGGAGGAAATGCCTAGTTGCTGTGAAAACTCCAGCCACCATCAGGTACTGGTGTTAAAATGAGTTAAGACTGAAGATAGCATCAGCCTAATGCTTGTGCTATGATTTTCAATGGGCTAATCTGACTCAGTGATGTAAAGGCTGGCTGTGGTCAGGATACACCTGAGAACAGACAAAAGAATGTTGTGAGTAAAGACAGGCTCTTCAGTGTCAAGATGCCATTACTTGGCTGTAAAGGGATGGGTGGTGTGCTGTGGCATTTGTCAAAAGTCAAGACTTGGCTCCTGAATGGTCAAGTACTCTGGCCTGTCAACGCACACAGACATGTTTCATGTGTCCTGTAGGCCTCTCTGCAGAACGAGGATGAACTGTCCTTCTTTGCACCCTCTCTCTCCCTGGAGATAGGAAGCTACCATATAATAAAAGGCTTCCAGCTAGTAAGACAGGGGTGGGCAAACTTTTTGGCCCGAGGACCACATCGGGGTTGCAAAACTGTATGGAGGGCCAGGTAGGGGAGTCTGTGCCTCCCCAAACAGCCTGGCCCCCGCCCCCTCCCACTTCCCACCTCCTGACTGCCCCCCTCAGAAATCCCCGACCCATCCAACCCTTGTCCCCTGACTGCCCCCTCCCGGGACCCCCTGCCCCTAACTGCCCCTCAGGGGCCCTACCCCCTAGCCAATCCCCTCTGCTCCCTGACCCCTGTCCACTCCCCTGCCCCCTGACAGGCCCCCTGGGACTCCCATGCCTATCCAACCCTCACCCCTTTACCATGCCGGAGCCAGCCACACCACCACGCTGCCCAGCAGGAACGGCGGGCCAGAGCGCTGGCGGTGTGACACGCTGAGGCTGCGGGGGACAGGGGACAGCAGGGGAGGGGCCGAGAGCTAGCCTCCCAGGCCAGGAGCTCAGGGGCCGGGCAGGATGGTCCCATGGGTCGGATGTGGCCCATGGGCCATAGTTTGCCCACCTCTGTACTAAGGCCATGTATATAGGGCATGCATTAGTTTTATCCGGTCAAGACTCTAGGGGTATATCTGCAGAGCAACTGGGAGTTGTGATTCCCAGTATGGGTAGACAGACATGCACTAGCTCTGCTTAAACTAGCACACTAAACAACAGTGTGGACATTGTAGCATGGGCAGAGGCTCAGGCTAGTCATCCGAGTTTGGACCCAAAGGGTCATGTGGGCTTGGATTTGGGTCGCTAGTTCAAGCTAGCATGGGTCTGTCTACCCATGCTGGGAATCACACCTCCCAGCTGCAGTGTAGATATACCCAAAGGGTCCTGGACTCTAGCATTTGCAGAGAGAGGACTAACGGAGAAAAAATGTAGTTCAGGAGATGTTCGATCACTGCAGCCTCTTCCATGGCACTTCCTACAATCACAGACTGCAGGGTATAGGGGGTGCTGTGGAGTATGGCAATCTCCCTTGGACTTGGATGCATTATCCTATGCTGTACAAAGGTGGGAAGGGCACTGGGAGGGGGGTAAGGCAGACTATCTATGGTCCATATTCACTATTACAAACCTGTAGAGGAGGAAAGTGTTGTGGAGCAGAAGCTAGACTCCCAGAGTTATCACAGGCTGTGCATTAGAGACACAGACACTGCAGGATAGGGTAGTCTCTCCAGGATGCATGCATGTTATCACAGACTGAAGACGTGCTGCTGTCCTAGAGAGAACATTAAAATGGTGCTGTATACCTCCAATCCCTGTCCGCCTGGAGAGGATGCAGGAATGGTACCAGCTCCTTGCTGTACATTGCACCTCTGCACTTTCAGATGTGATTAGGATCACACTGGCTGAAAACATGCTGTGTCAGAGACGCTGCTCCCCTAGCCCATGAGAAACAGCAGCTTGATCACTAACACCTCCAGTACAGCAAACCCCAGGCATTATACTGAGTTTAAAAACCAGACAGTCTGATTTCCAAACCTTGCAGCACTAAAGGAGGAAACAACAGCCCCAGGAGTGATTGGTCATGGAGGCTGAATCTCCATTCTCACCCCCAGAAGAAGATAATGTTTCTAGGTAAGGATTGGGACCCATTTTAAATGAACAGAGCTTCAACTCCTCTGTCACACCAAGTGATTCCTCTAGGTCAAGACAGGCATCCATTGGAATAGCAATGTGAGAAGAGTACTGATTTGAACAAGCAGGCAGCAGCTAAAACCCTGGACTTCCATTCTCATCACTCCTGTTCCTTATCATTCACTTTCTCAAGGAAGAAAAAAATTCACCCAAAGCCCCTCTCCCTGTACACACACCAAAACAACAAAAAAGCTCGGCAACCAAATTTTTAAAAGTGGCTTCTCATTTTGGGTGCTTCAGTCTTTGGTGCCCAGGATGAGACACCTTAAAGTTGTCTGAATTGATGCTGCTCAAAACAGAGGCACTCGGAATTAGGAGCCACTTTTAAACATGTTGCCCTTAAAAAGTAAAAGCCAATAAAATTCATTATCCGGGGATCCTTCCTCTGCTGGGTATCCAGCATATTAAGTACTCTCCAGCCAGGCTTCAAATGGAGAAAGTCAACATCACACACACACACAATGAATGACCCGTGGAAAAAGCAGGAACCCCACACAGCCAAGAAAGAGAAATCCTGCTATGATCTCTTCCAACCTCCACGCTGAAGTGAAGAAGGTGACCTGGTTTTGCGGCTGAAGCAGTATGACTGGCTCTGCAGTGTGACACATCATGTACCACCTCATCAGAGATCTCTAGAGTTCGCTCTGCCTTTTGGCCCTCATTCCCATCTGGCAACAGTTTTGCACTTGAGGCAGCCACCATGCTCAGGCAATTCCCAGCTATTCATAGAGGCATTTCTATTAGAAGTAAAAGCACAATCAGCTTAAGAAATAGCCAGAGATTACCAAAGAGATCACAGCAGCCAGAGAGAGAGCAAGAGAGAGCGGTAGCCTTTAGATGTGTATTTATTAGAATCAAAGGACCTTACCCTGATCTCACACCATTATAAATCAGGAGTAATTCCAGGGAAGTTAATGTAGCTACATCTGTATAAAATGTGTGAGTGAGTTGAGAATCAAGCCCATAAAAGATAAAGGCTTATTCTGTCATCCATTGCATTGTCCTGCCAGCGCAGAATTGTTCCCTCAGGGTAAGTCTGTACAGCAAGCTGGGAGCTATAATGCCCAGTGTTAGTTGACACATGGCTGGAGCCTAAAAATAGCAGTGTGGCCATGGCAGCACATAGAACATGAGGGTTGGAAGGGACCTCAGGGGATCATCTAGTCCAACCCCTTGCTCAAAGCAGGACCAAGCCCCAGATCCCTAAATGGCCCTCTCAAGGATTGAATGTTTGAGGGGGGGGCCATTTAGGGATCTGGATTTAGCAGGCCAATGCTCAAACCACTGAGCTATCCCTCCCCGCTGCTAGCTGTCTGAGTACATACCCATGGGGTTGGGCATGTTTGTACTTGGGTGGCTAGCCCAAGCAACTGCTTGTGCTGCTGTGGCCACACTGCTATTTTTAGTGCACTAGTCTGAGCAGAGCTAGCACGTGTATGTCTACTCATGCTCAGAGTACACCTCCCAGCTGCTGTGCAGACAAACCTTCAGGGAGACATCAGGATGTATGGTAAGGAGGCAGGGGCAGCTCTAGGAATTTGGCCGCCCCAAGCAGGGCGGCATGCCGCAGGGGGCGCGCTGCCGGTCGCCGGTCCCGCGGCTCCGGGGGACCTCTTGCAGACGTGCCTGCGGAGGGTGCGCTGGTCCCGCGGCTCCGGTGAAGCATCCGCAGGCACGGCTGCAGGAGGTCCACCCAAGCCGCGGGACCAGCAAACCCTTCGCAGTCATGCCTGCGGGAGGTCCGCCGGAGCCGCGGGACCAGCGGACCCTCCGCAGTCATGCCTGCGGGAGGTCCTCTGGTCCCGCGGCTCCGGTGGACCTCCCGCAGGCATGACTGCGGAAGGTCCGCCGGAGCTGCCTGCTGCCCTGCCGGCAAAATGCCGCCCCACGCGCGCGCTTGGCGCGCTGGGGTCTGGAGCCGGCCCTGTAAGGAGGCAATTGTGTTTTTCATTATAAACCCCTGTTCTTAGAAGTTTATAACTGTATGGGTGGGAAAAGGCTTTCTGAACTGAAAAGTGTCCTGTTAATTGTCATCATCAAAACACAGGGCCAGATCCTAAAGGACTAGTCTTTACTCAGGCTAGACCTGCTATGAATATAATGAACATGGGCTTCACAATTTTGCCTTTAGGCCTTTTCCCCTCCCAATGTACAGGAAATCAGCATAGGCTTTTTTTCCCCTTATCTGAGGAAGGCAGAATAACAGACTTTCCAGTGCTCTCATGGGAAGATTAGCTCTGCTCTAAAAAAAAAAAAATGTTTGCAGATGTTGAGAAGTGAATACTCAGTGTCTCTGTGGACTTCTGCCTGTTGATGTTCTGAGCAAAAGTCCTTTCATACAGCTGAGAAAGAAACTCTGCTCTGAAACATGGCTACGGTTTATGCTCAATCTTAACATTTTTACAATGCTTCAGCCACACTCCTTGGCCTGTTAGCTAAAATCCATGGCAGTATCAGTTTAATCTGATGTGTCCTATTTCAGGGAGACCATATCCTGCCTTGGCACCTCTGCCATCTTATATCCAGGGTGCAGTGTCATTGCTACAAAATGATTGCACTGACATGATAAACAGGACCTTGACAATTCCTGATACTTGTTACAGCAGCATTACACACTAGGGAATTCAACCTTCCCTCTTCATCCGTGTAGCTTTAACAGTGTGACCTAGACCCATATGAAACAGGAAGTGAGAAGTAAGGAGAGGTGGTGTTGGTGTAGTGAGTTATTAAAACAGCGCTTTTACTTCCAGAGACCTGAGTTCAATTCTTAAGTCACAAGTGAAAAGGAGTTGGGCTCATCCCAAATCCTATTTTGCATATCTCATAGATTGTCATGACTGACAATCTTAGGAGAGGCCCAGGTTTGTGTAGCCAGCCCCAAGCATTCAGAAACCATGAGTAATGTACTAAAAACATGAGATTGGTTTAAAAATCTTGAGTTTTTAAATATAATACATTTGGAGTTCTTTTTATTTGTCTCTGGGGGCTGGAGCAGTTAATGGATCACATTTTCAAGCTCTTTTCTGCAACACAAGGGCTAGAAACTTACTTTTTTTAAATACAGCAGCTGAGATTCTTAATTGGTAAAGTCCCAGGTGCAGGAATCAAGTTAAGAACAACAAATCATGAGATTCTCAATAGAATCGCAAGAGATGGCAACACTAGGTAGGGCAGCAGGAACAACTGCATTTGGGAAATGTGCACAGCATCTGCCCCCAGTATATCTTCATAAACACCTAATTCACACAAAATGGTAAGAAGAGATTTTGAGCATTAAAATTGAAATTCCATCCTTCATCCCCTCTGTTATGACTGGGTCTAGCAAGAGCTTCAGAATTGAGAACCATGGGATGCTTTACATACCATATTTGCAGATGGATTTAGGGTCAGATTTCAGACTCAGGGCTCCATTCTTCTCTTACTTACAGTGGTGTAAATCAGCTGCAATTCCAATTAAGTCAGTGGAACTACATCAGCACAAAACTGATGTAAGCAAGAACAGAATCAGACTTAGCAGCTGACTAGGATCCATGAGCTCCTGACTTCTAATCACAAGTCTGACACTCAGTCACTGTGTGGCCTTCAGCAAGTCACTTAACCTCTCTGGCTCCATTTCCTCATCTTTATAATGGGGATTAGGACAATTACTTAACTACTTTACCTCATCGACCATTATTTATTAGTGAATGATAGCAAAGCACTTTGTAGATGAAAAGCTCTACTAGGTGCAGCGTATTATTAATTGTTCTGAATATCTTGACTTTTTAGCTTAAATCAAGCTGTCAATATCATTTAAAAACCATTAAAACAGTGGTATTGCTTTAATAAATACTGATAGGATGAATAAGAGAGGATCATTCACGAGCATCGTCTTCAGCCACTCTTCACTACCACCCTAATATTTATATTTAGTAATACGCAATGAGAAAAAATACCTTCTGTGACTAACAGAAACCCATCAGATCAGTCCAAGTAAACAATATGTAAATTAATGCCTAGATGCCATGATGGATACATTACAAATGCCAAAGATGAAATTAGATAAAGAGGCTGGGGAAGAAAAAGAAGAGAGAGTTTTGGAGCTGTCAGAATTAGAATCAGACCCCTCCAGGTCTGAGCAGACTAGTTGAGACAGTGACTCTAGACATCCTGAAGTCCTGAGCTATATTCTGTACTAGGGTTGGTGGAGTAGCTGATCACGTCCCTGTGGACAGATCCCTGTGACTTACAATCACTGAGGTGCTTTCTGTTCTGGTTCATGATTGAAGCATGTACTTTTCTCACCAGATAAACCTAACATAATAGAAGCCATAACAGGAACAGCCCCTATTCCAACGCAATCTTGATTTATACTTCTCTTTTTTCTATTATCAGTACTGTGTTATTAATCCTTATTATTTGTCAGATCAGGGCCCCATTGTGCTAGGTACCGTATAAACATATAGTAAAAGACATTCCCTGTCCCAAAGAGCTTACAACGTACACAGCTCTCCATGTTTCTCTGCATGGCTCTATATGTGAGAACGTAGGAAGTGCTACAATTAAACACACTACTGATCCATCTAGTCTGGTATCCTGCTTCCTGCTGCATCATAACACAGATCCATCATATCTTGTAGTCTCTCTCTGATAGTGGCCAATCCTGGCTGGTTTAGAGAAAGGCACAAACTCTCCATATAATACACTTAATTATGCAGTACTGTCCCAAGGAGGAAATTTCTTCCTCATATCAGTTGGTGAATGCGAATTGCATGGATGTCTACAGCTCTCTGGCAAATCATCTCAGTAAATAAGAATACGGCTCCTCCATTTTAAAGAATTGCAAGATGAATGTCGTTGTCCTTATTACTGAAGAGTTTGGATTTAGCTATTCATAAAAGGGAGACCCTTTCTTTCCCGTATAACTATTGTCACTTCTCTTGCACCATCTGTGTTAAGATCAGAGCGCTTCCATTCATGAATTAAGATTATGTATGATGTGACATAGATTATCGTATCACATCTATGACTTAAGTAGTAGAGTTCTCCTGGTTCTACGGGTGGGGAAGTAAGATACAGAAAGGTTAAGTCACACAGCAAATGAGTGGCAGATCCAGGAATAGAATTTAGGTCCCCTGAGCCCTAGGCTTGTTCTTTAGCTACAAGTTCCACCTACCCAGTTACTTCTGTGTCCCCCTCCATTGGTGCTCCAGTTTTCTGAATCAGGATATGCAAAAACAGTTCTGAGATCAGAGGGAATGCTGTTTAACTGTGATGAGAGTGTTGTCCTGTTGCGAAGACTACATTTCCTACCATGCATCACAACACTGAGGTGTTTTTAAAATACAGATCTAGTTGTAGCTCTCCTCCCTACCAGCTGTGCCATGACTTGCTTCGTTATACATTGCAAAGAAGAAAGAAGGAAAGGATTACACCCAAAGATATTTTCAAAAATTCCATTTACCCTGTGTCTCATGAAGGCAGTGGCTTGACTATGGGTATTGGTAGCAGGTTACTTTTCATTCGGAGAGGCTTCCCAAAAAGAAGTTCATTTTATCGTGGGCATCTGGCCAGAAAACCATTACATTTTGGGTGGCTGCCTATAACCCCCTTAGCCACTCCTCTGGTTTTGCTACATAAGTGAACTGAATGAAAAATCCTAGCATTGGTTCATATGGGTGGAGCACACATAGGTTTGGCTCCCGCTTACAACTAAAATCTCGGCTCAGTGCACCATGGCAAATTTTGCTCCTGCAGCTAAAACACCAAGAGACAGATTTTCTTTGATTCATTAACTTTTATGTTAACTTGGTTGCTCTCTCAGGGGCTTATCCTGCAAGATGCTGAGCATCCTCTATTTGGAAAATCCCACAGACTTCTATGGGGCAAGATAGAGCCCTAAGTCAGTGCAAGCTAGGGATGCTCAGCATCTTGAAGCATCAAGCGCTAAGCCAGGCAAGGGAGGGGTTAAAGTTTTTATCTTATTTTACTGTATTAGAACAACATTTACAGATGTGGCCTCTGATTTGGAGCACCTCAATTTCTGTAACCAAACTTGAGGCACCCACTCAACTGGAGCTGTGGCTGCTCCGCCTCTCTGAAAATCAGGCCCGAAATGTCTCAAGTTGGGTCTCAAAACGTTTGCCTTTAATTCTCTAACTTCACATCATTATATTTGTACATAGTTACATACAACATGGTGAATGTTTATATGCTCTTTCTTTAGAAAGTCTAGTGATTAGGGCATGGAACTGGCTTTCAGGACTCCTGAATGCTGTTCCTGATGAAGGGCTTCTCTTCACGTACAGTGCAGCTGCGCTGCTGTAGTGCTTTAGTGAAGATGCTATTATGCCGACAGGAGAGCTTCTCCCATCGGTGTAGGTAATCCATCTCCCCAAGAGGCGGTAGCTATGTGAGTGGGAGGAGCTCTCCCATTGACATAGCACTGTCTACACTGGGGGTTAACTCGGTATAACTACATCGCGTGGGGTGCGGATTTTTCACATCCGAGTGACGTAGATATACCAATGTAAGTTTATAGTGTGGGCCTGGCCTCAGTGTGCACTCAGATCACATAGCAGCTCTGTGCCTCAGTTCAACACCTGTAACACTGGCGTACTAACATTTGCCTACCTCAGCAGAGTATTATAAAGATTAATTAATGCCTGGAATGCTAGGAGCGCCTCAGATGAAAGGCACTATAGAAGTACAAGGAGGAGGAAGGGTGTGTGTGTTCACACTAGGAAAAAAGGTGTGATCTTACCATGTCAGCTAACCTGGCAATTAACACATGATATAATCCTAGTGAAGACAAGTCAGTTTGTACTTTTCACATGTTAGCAGGTTGAGGTAAACCCTAGGGGAGCCTAGAGTTTACTTTAATGTGCTAACACATGTTAAAACTACAACTAACTTGTCTTCACTAGGATTTTACCCCTTGTTAATTACCACATATTAGCAAACATGATAAGAACACATTTTTTTCCCTATTGAAGACAAGGTCGACACTTACGTTACACTGTAGGAAAATGTCAAAAGAGCTAAGGGGAAAAGTGTAGTGGTTCTAAGGGTGTGAGACCTCCGTGCACTGCTTCAGGAAATAGTGATGATATATAATATACAAATAAACTTGTGTTTATTTAGGGCTTGACTCTTCATCCTCACTCATGTGAGTAGCCACAGGACAAACCACGTGAACGAGAGTTGCAGCAGGGATATCTAGGTTTGCAATTCTATATTTATATTCTCTGTTTACAATATTCTGATCATCCATGTTATGTTTTGGCTCAAAGGTGTGTCTCCTGCTACTTTTCCTTCCGCAGGCAATTGCTGAGAGCTATGTACATTTCTCTTGAGTTAATTCCTTTTTCTTGTGGCTTATCGTGGCATGCTATATACACTTACTCTTGTGCTGCATTGTCCTTTGTTGCTTTTTATTAATCTTAGGAAAATGGATGTATGGTCTTTATTAAATACCAGAGGCTTACCACTGTTTGTGTGTATACATACAACTAAATCAAACAAAAAAGTTATAATTCAGGTGTTGGAATATAAATGGATTCCATTAAAAGGCATGAGCTCAGGGCTAGGAGTTCTCTCATGATGTCAACCTCTATTGCCCTGGACAAGTTACTTCACCCTGCGTGCCTCACTCTTCCAGTCTTTAAAATAGGGCTACTATTACTCACTTTCCTCACAGATGTGTGTGTATTGTATAATGCTTTTAAGATTTACCACATTAAGGTCCCTTTACAGCACTCTGGATGTGAAAAGGGGTCCCAAAGAGGGCATGAACCACTTTAAGGCCCCTTTATGCTGCCAGAGTTGTCTAAAGGGCTCTTGGTATAAATGAAAATCTGACCATTAAAGTAATATATAAATGCTGAGTGTTATGTTGTATGGTGAGTGGACATAAGAATACCTACAGGCTGAGATTTTCAAAACTACCTGGGAGCTCTGGACCCCCAGTTCCCATGGTCAGCATTGACTATTTCACCCGTAGCGTTTGCTCAAGAAGAGAAGAGAGAAGTTTCAGCTCCATACATTTTGAGGATGAGTGAGCAGTGATGTACCCCTGCTGTACCTGGACAAGCCAATGCATGCTTCTGAGATATCCTTTGCTTTTTGATAATCTGTGTCCATGAAGATTGCCTTTTCTGAGGGAATTTCTAGGCAGTGCTGTATCTAAAATAATGACAGTGCGCCTTTCCATTACAAAGCAATTTACAAATATCACCTAATTAAGCTTCATATCATCATCTCTGGGAGGAAGGCAAGTATCACTATCCCTCTTTTACAGGTGGGGAGAATGAGTCACAGAGACATTAAATTACTCACCCAAAGTCACTAAAGTGTCAGAGGCCAAATAAAATCCAGAACAAAGTTCTTGGCTCCTAGCCTTGTATTCAATCTACTGCAAAACACTGTTTCTCGAGGCTCTAGCTTAGTATTGGCAGGGCTTAGGTTTAAATTTGTTCTTTTGTATTCTTTCACCTATATGCTGAGCATCCCCTCCAGGCAAACACATTAAGACCAAGTTTTTGTACACATATAACTATGTTGGTTAGGGGTGTGGGGTTTTTTTTATTGAAATAGTTATACCAATACAATCACTAGTGTGGCCACACTTATACTGGCACAAAGGTACTTACACTAGTAGAGCTCCCCTTCCCATATGGGAATATCCTATTTCAGTATGAGCACATTTATGCCAGTAGAACTAGATCCTCCATGGTGGGTTGTACCGCTTTAATTATACCATATAGTTAAAACAGTACAAGTGTGTGTGGACAAGGCTTAAGACTCCTTACTCAGCATGGAAAGTATTCCACCTTTGGAAGGGGCTTGATTTGGATATAAAAGTTTTTATGATGGAAGGAAGGTCTTAAGGCTAATGCTTAGGTCTGGGACTAATCAAATGTTGGGTTGATTCTCATTGCTGTGTGACTTTGGACAAGTCACTTAGCGGCACTGCATCTAAGTTCTTTCATCTAATGGTGATAATAATTTCCTACTTCCTGGGATATTGGAAGGCTTAGTTATCTCATGTCTTTAAAATACGTTGAGATCATTGGACAGGAGGGCATCTTTTGATTGATTTATTTATTTTGCCACGTGCCATAAAAGGAGAGTGAACATTTCTGGACTTTGGAAACAACTGTGTGAACTTTGCCTTAGATGGCCCCATTTTCTTGCTTACAGACTCTCTATTTGGGAAGCCCAATCTCAAATTAGATCAGCATCAAGTATCCCCGATGCTTTACTCACTCCATCCAAGCAGTTCATCCAACACTGGCAACGTGTAGGGCCAATTCATGCAGGCACTCTGAAGTAGCAAATGGGCAGCAGGAACAAAAAGGGGAGGGTGACGCCATAAGATGTCCTAGTGGTAGCACATCCACAGTAGCCAACGCTTAGGGATGACCAAAACGAAGCTTCTTGCCAGCTCTGAGGCCCCAGCATAAACCAGTCTGGGAAGATAAATGTCAGCTGCCCTTCTTCTATCAGTCCCATCCCACACCATTAGAGGATTTTACCATCATCATCTGGTGTTAGTCACCATGCTGAGTCCTCGGCAGCAGAAGCACATATAGCAGCCGCATCGACATCTGTTATTATAAATACAGGCTTTGCATTGTTGGGTAATCCGTTAACAGCAGAGTAAGTGATACTGGGAGAGTAATTAGCAGTGACTAGCGAACCATTGCACTCAGAAAAAGAAGTACTTGTTTGATAAGATATCAAACAAAATAACATTTATTGCATTCAGTGTAGTTCCTCTGTATTTTGAAAAATTCAGCATACATTGAATGTTGGTGTTAGCAGAAGATGCTGGATTGGAAGCCCTAGAGACTGAAGTCCTGTTTATCCATGGATCAGGTGTGATGTTAGTGAAACCATCCCCATTCTACCATGCTGATGTGATCTGGAGGAACTACCTCTAAAATGAAGAGGGGAGTTTAATCTTCATGAAACATTCAGCCTTCAGCCTCTCTGCTGAGACACCTCCATCAAAAGGACCAACTACTGTCAATTGTGTTGGTGGTGTTTGTTTTTTAATGTGGATAACTGTCCATGTGGAACTGGGCTGAGACCCATCAAACTAATTTCATATTGTGCACCAAACAGCTGTCAGGTGGTGATGACTCAATCTCACCCACAGCCTGATCCCAAAAAAACTGGTGACATAGGCCTCTCTATAGCAATAACCATGTTTTAATGTATGTGGTCCCGCCATGTTATAACACAGATTCTTCCTTCCTGTCTGAATAGAAAAAACCTATGTCATAATCATGTTAGGGAATCATATTTTAGCCTAGATACCGGTGAAGATTAAAACATGGCTCCCTAACATGACTTTCTCTGTCCACACAAACAAGGAAAAAAATACCTTAGAACCTGGCTGGGTCACACAGCCATATTTAAATGCAATTGGTTTTGTAATGTAGACTGGTACTTTCAGTGGCAAGAGGTTTCATATCTATTACCAATCCCCTGAGCCACCCAGCCACCTAATGGCATCAGATGGAAGAAGTCAATAGTTCCGTTTGACACGTTTTCCATTTTCTCTCCAATTATTTCCCTGAATGATTGTGTTTTCATCTTGTCCTGTCAGCTCCTGTGTGGGTACCCTTCGTTACTTTATTATCCTAAAAGCTCTGGCACCATTGAAAATCAGCGAGCGAGAATCTCAGGCTCTTTTGAATATGCAATGATGGGAGGTTTTGTTTAAACAACTACTCTGATTCTTGCTCTGTTTTCTTTTCCCCAGAAGCAAAAGTGGCATCTCCCTAATGCACACTGTCTCTCATGGCTCAGGGACACCTGGACCCCTGTACAGCATATTGGACCATTCTGTTCATACACCACCAAAGATGGAGCTATTCAGGCTCATTACAGGCTCTTTCAATGACAAAAGAGTTATAAAAATAATTTCATTAGTAGATGTCACAGTGCAAGGACTAGAGGGGGCAAAAGAGAAAGAGAGAGAGCGCCCACGCAACAAAGCAGGGAAAGAAGAGGGAGAATACAGTTTGTGGAAGAAAATAATCTAACACTCTGTCACAGCAGTAGTTCCTCCTAGGGAAATCAGCAGCAACCTGCATCCTGGTCATAGAGGATAGCAGTGCCTAATAGGGAAGGATTATAGCAAGGGCCACAATAGCTTAACCAAGCTACCAACAAGCTCAGGACGCACTCCAGGTGTTGTGTATACTATGTATGTGCAGACCACCTTCCCTGGTCACCTGCTATTTGTTGAAGCTGCTGGTGATTATTGTGAAGGTCACATGAAGGGAAAGCACCAGAATATTACTGTCACAAAATGGTAGCACCCACGCAGTTGAGCACATAGGGGAATAACCACTGCTTCTTCTGCTTCTCCCCCCAGCTCCTGACATGGCATCCACCATGGAGGATGGGGGGTGGGGCTGGGGTAATTGAACTTAAACTCCACAGCTGCTCAGCCTCACAACAAGCACATCCATCTTTAGGTGGCTATGTAGCGTTCAAGGCATGTCCTGTATCTAGCCAGACACAATCAGGAGCAGAGGACATGCTGTGTAACCCTAGTCTTCCTAGCATTTCACCTTGGGGGATTCTTCAGGGTGAAACTTACAACAAATAAGAAATCTAGTCTTGATGGATCTGTTCAGATCACAATGGCCGGTATTTAACAGGGTTTGTATACAGTTATATATCTACACACACAATATTCACTGATCAGTATTTTTTAGAATCACCATAGATAATTCATTGCCAAAAATGATGCAGAAGTGGTATCAATTGTGGCTCTGGCTTGCAGGTCTCTAATGTGTGATACAAATAAAGGACACCCCAGAATGTGGCTATTTTTCCTCTGACATTTCTATCCCTGACATTACATAATGTATGGACCTTTTGTCAGTGCTTTACTGGGTTTCCATGAATTTTCTGTGCATTCTATACAGCCATCTATATTATTCTCTCCTTGAAGCAGTGCCTTCCTCCCCTATTCCTCATCCTCCCCACCCTGCCAGTGCCCAGCAGCAATTGTCCTCCAGCAGCAGGGGTGAGGAGAGACATCCTACCATCCTGGCTCCTTGCTCATCCCCAGGATTCTGCCTTCTTGTATTTAGCTCCCATAAATAAATAAATAAATGATTTAGGATTAAAACCATTAAATCTCCTGTGATGTGGACAACACATCAGCTCAGTTCCTTCCTACTCCCTCCCCCTCTCCCACAAATGGCTTCTTTTGTGCATTAGTCACTCCAAAAGCAGGATTTGTCTGGTGCTGCATCCTCCTCTCAACCTCTTTCACACACACACACTCCCCCCTGCCCCTCCCAGCCCACCAAGCAATATGCTGTCCAGCATTGATCTGCTTTGATCAGTTCCCAATCAGATATTACCATTTCAAAGCGGACATTTATACACACACATGCACTTCTAATCGTATGCTGAGGGGAGGGCTCTCCTGCTAGTGAAGGTGACAATCAAGGGAATGTCACCGGTTATAGAGACTCCTGATTTCTGCGTTGTAGGGTGCAGTGCAATCCTGGCACTAGAATGTGTGTGTGTAGCAGAAGCTGGGATGATCCTCCTCCAGTATGAATACCAAGTTCAGAGGAGCAAGATCAGCGCCCCCTCCCCCCCCCACACACACACACAGTGTCCTGGATTGCACTGCATTAAGCGTTGCACTGCATGTCCATTGAGCAATGCATTGCACAACATAGATGCATCAGGGACATCAGCCCCCACAACATCCCCTATAATCGTCTGTATTTTCAAGTCTTACCTTCCCACAAAATTTTCCAGCACTGAGCTCTTGCCGGCGCTCTGTCCTCCCACCACAGCTATCTGGGGTAGGTCCAAGTCGGCATTCTGGCCGATGGAAGCGAAGGCATCCTGGAGCTTGTTGACCAGGGGGATGAGGTCTTCCATCCCTCGGTTCCCCATGTCTGCAGCTCCGCCTGGGCGCTCGCCTCCTGGGCTTGCAATGCAACCGCCTCTTCCTCCCTGCTTGGTTTACAAAGGATTCACTGCTGGGGTTTGGCCCCCCAAGCCCTCATCAGGGGTTGTCCCAACCCCACAGCTAGGTGGTGGGTTGGTTTGCCCTCCACTGCCACCTAACCTAGGTCCCTGGATCTCTGCAGCAGCGCTGCTACCCCGACTGCCAGCTCAAGCTCCGCTAGCCACAGGGCTCCTCACGGGATTTAAAGCGCCCGTACCAGCAGCGGCCGCTAGAGGGCTTTGAGTGCCCTCCTGTGGTCCGAGAGCTTCATGGGAGTTGTAGTTCATGTAGGTAAATGTAAAGGGATTGCTAAAGGGAGCTATGCCGTGAACCAAGTGTCTTCTGCTCCCAAGCAGGGACACTAAGAATAAGGGAGGCTTCCAATGTCTCACGGAAACACAACACAATCCTCCATCACAAGAGGGGGGTTCAAAATTGGCATTCAAATCAACCCTCCAGAGTCTGCATAACCCCTGATATATTTGTAATGAAGAAGCCAAGAATATTTCACGCCTCTCAAACCGCAGTACCACACAAAAAAATCAGTGCTGACTTTAAATATTCAAGAGACACTGCAAATTAATAGCTAAATGCATTTTAAAATAATATATCTGTACATAATCTCTGTTCTTGTAAGTGCCCCTACCTAGCTGACTCATCACTAAAGTATACGTTTATTTATTTATTTTATTTTACTTTTAATTTATTTTTCACTGTTGCTGCTGTTTAATCTTTGCTTTTCGCATTTCCCAGAGCATGGACAATGAAGAAATCCATTTAACTTTTGTTCCCAGTCAATTTCCATTTCTGGTTGTAATGCACTAGCACATTGCTGCTATGTTTGATTTACCAAAAATGCAGGGAAATGTTTTATGTGTTTCCACTTAATTTTTTTTAAAGCCTCAGATAATAAAGAGGAAATGTTTGGCTTAGTTTGCAAAATAATGTTTTTACAAAAGTAATATTTAGGGCCATAATTAACCTGAAAGTGTCTTTGGTGAAAACAAAAATATTTTTTACAGGTCAGGGTCAAAGTAATTTCACTCTGCCCATGTAGATGTTTGCAGTCCTCTTCCCCTCCCCCACCCATCTTGATAGAAAAGCTGCCATTTACCAGAGGTTTGCTGTAATCAGCAATTCTAAAAGTTACATAAAATTGATTGTATTTGATTGCAGCTATCAACACTTTTTGCTAGCAATAGCACCATCAAACTATCCGGATATTGGACCCCTATCTGGTTGTTTACCATAGTAAACAGGTTACAGGCATTTCACGCTGAGTGACCCTATGTTCCAGAAATCATCACTTAGGATCATTCTGTTCCCCATGAGATCTGAAATTAAATTAAAACATTTGTGTTTCTCTTCAAAAAGGCTTACAAAAGAACATTGGAAGTGCATTGTGTCAGCAATTGACATTCAAAATCATGCCTTAAAAAAAAATCTGACTAATATAACCAGAGGAAGGGAGAGAAGACTGGGATGCAAGGGATGCAACAACAGGATTTCTTATGAGTTCTCACTCAGGTATTCTTACTTTCATATTTATTTTTCATGAAATTAGAATTTAAATTATTGATAATCTTTGGCGCTCAAGCCACACACACACACACACAACTTTTGTGGAGTCTGCAGGTCTGATGTGAGCTCTTTATACCCTGCCTCATTTCAGGAACAGGTGAGGCAGCAGGGGGCAGGAGGAGTGCTGGGGAAACTATCAAGAGTAGCAGGCTCCTTCTCCATGCAGACAAGAAACTGGAGAAGGGGAGAAGAAAAGAGTGAGAAATCTGCAGAAAATGTCAGTAAATTGTGTTGATGCTTTCATTCAAAATCTGTAAATTATCATTAACATTACACTGAAAGCTGCACAGAACATGGTGCCTTTTACCCAGTTTTCAGATGCACTTGTAAATGAGGATGTAATATTGGTATGCATCATTACAGATGTAAGGATTCATTACATTTCACTATTGCCACATAATGAGTCTACCTAACCACTTCTGCAACAATTCCTGTCATGTAAATCATAGGCAGCAAAGCAGGAGCCCCAAGTACAAATATGAAAGAACCCGTGGTCTGATTTTAAGAGGTAATGATCACCCGCACCTCCCATAGGTGTCAATGAGCTGTGGGTAATCAGCACCTCTCAAATTCAGATCCCTCATTTTCTGCTTTTGTAAGAGACTGTTCATTGCGAGGGTATCTGCTGAGTGTCAAGGTGTGATGGTGCAGGCCTTGTGACTCCAAAGCATCTCCTTGCTTGATGACTTATACAGCAGTTTGTAGCAGTAGTTAAAAAAAAAAAGAGGTATGTAATCATCCTGTATAGCAATTACTGGAGGAAAAGAGAGACTTGGAAATAAGTAGGAAATGTCCAAGCAGGAATAGACAGGGAAAACCCCAATTTCTTTCTAGGCTAGAAAGCCCTGCTTTGAGACATGCAAATAAAGAGAAAAGGTAAGAGAGAGAAATTATTTCTTTAATGTGTTTTAAATCATCTAGGGCCACATTTTCAAATTAATTTCTATAAATGCACCTGTGGATAAATGTGCTCATATTTGCAGGTCCATCTGTTTCCATGCAAGCATGTAGGTAGGTGCACTGGTTTTGTGGGAGTAAATCCCCATTAGCTCATGCAAACAGACCTGCCCACAGATATTGTTAGTGCAGTTTGAAAGCCCTTGTTTGAAACTATACCCCTTAAAAAGTGATCCATCTGAGCAAGTAGCTAGCAGAGTGCACTTCCACAAGACAGGGAGCTGCCTCTCACTCCTCAGACCCATGCAGACAATGCACTCACTCCCCTGGGGAAGAAAGTGCCCAGACCCAGGGCTAGAATGCACAGGGAAACTAGGCACATGCCCAAGGCCCAAATTCATTTGGGGGGGGGTGTGTGAAAATTGCAGTGCCACTCACTCAAATTAGGCCAGTGCCAAACTGAGGAGGAACAGGATTGTCACCAATACCATATTTATCAATATAGGAGTGAGTGGTGCTGTGACATGATACTTGGGCTCCCCATATCTACCATAATCACTGGACCACCAGAAAGCTTGCCATGCCCCTATCTCTCCCACCCCCCCACAGAGGAGAACTTCTGTTCTAGCGGGTAAGAGTGGGGTGGCACACTGAAGTTTTACTTAGGATAGCAGATTGTCTTGAGTGGCCTCTGTTTATGTTGGAGCAAGTGCAACATCAGCTGTTCATTGTTATTCAGATTAGAAGGCAGGGGCCCATATACATTTATGTTTGCCTAGTGCCCAGTGATGGGTTAATCTGGCCCTGCCCAGACCAGACCAAACCAAACAAAAAGAGTGGACACTATTACAGGGTACATGTAAGTTGACTAAAAACCTGCAGCAGGGAGTCTCATAGCCACGGTCAACTGACGGGGGTTCACACTACAAGGCTGAAAATAGTAGTATAGACATTCCTGCTTGGGCTGTAGCCCAGGCTCTGAAACCCAGCAAGAGGGTGGGTCTCAGAGGCCAGGCTCCAGGCGAGGGTGACCAGACAGCAAATGTGAAAAATCGGGAAAGGGAGTGGGGGGTAATAGGAGCCTATATAAGAAAAAGACCCAAAAATCAGGACTGTCCCTATAAAATCGAGACATCTGGTCACCCTACTGCAGGCCAAGCAGGAACCTCTACATTGCTATTTTTAGCCCTGTAGCATGAGCCAGTTGACCCAGGCTCTGAGATTTGCTGCTCCGGGGGTTTTGTTTGGTTTGGTTCTGCAGTGTAGATGTACCCTCAGGGTTCCATGGAAAAAGCCGTATGTAATCATATAGTTAAAGAGTATCACAATACATATGCACCATGGGGACAATTAGAACCCTAAATATAGGGGCCACTGCCAGCTCTCCCAGTAATTTATCATCACAACACCCATAACATCTGTGAGATAAAGAGGTGCTTTTATCCTCATCATGGAAAATGGGGAACTGAAGCACATGCAGATTTATAAAGGTATTTAGAAGCAAAAAATGCAGATAGATGCCTACTGGGGAATTCAGAAGTGTTTAGGTGCTTCTGAAAATCCCACTAGGCACCTAAACACCCTTACAATCTTGTCCTAAGTGACTTGCCCAAAGTCAGACATGAAGTCTGCAGCAGAGTATGGAATAGAGCCTGGTTCTTCTGAGTCCCAGGCTTGTTCCCAAACTACTGGGTCAGTCTTTCTCGCTAACCAAAGTCTGTAGGACACTAATACTCAGACTGCAGCTTGTGAGCCACAAGTGGCTCTTGAATGTGACTCTTTGCAGCACATGATATTAAAACACCATGTGATTTAATTATTAACCAATCAGGATCCTTTTTCTATGTTATTAATCAATTAAGTAAGTTATTAACCAAGCAGGATGATTTTACTATGATCATGTGTTTCTTACTCATGAAGAGGTGTTGAATATATAGTACAGTAGTAAATTAAATAATGAATTCACACTACTATAGCTCCTTGGGGGTAATGTTGATAATTAATTTGCCTCCTGAAGGACTGAGGTCTGAGTCTCACTGCTCTAGGATCTTCTTACAAGGGCTTTTTCCTGCTCTTCCACCACTGCAAATTATTCAGCCCTGGCAGTTTTTGGAGTAGGGTAATTATGGTGGAGGAAAAGGATCAGTTATGTAGAGCAATGCGAAAAAGACTCCATATAAATTTTCCCATGACTGTTTCCTGGCACAAAACTTAAACCACAAAGATTAACAGGAGTGTGTTTTTGAGCCATCAATGACTGGCTTAAGGAGTCTAGGCATTAACACAGCTAGCCATTAAGGGCCAGGATCTCCAAATAGGCTATTATAAAATCATGACAGTATAAAAAAGTCAAAAGAAAAAAAAAGCCAGCTAAGGACCAATCCTGCAATAACTAGTCTTGCAAAAGTCTTTATTTGTGTGATTAGTCTCACTGAAGTCAATGAGACCATTCACACGACTAAGGGCTTTTCATGTGAGTAATTATTGCAGGATTGCTCCCTAGTACAGTAAACAGCAAACAATCAGGACTTCAGTCTTATTGTCCCACTAGATTGAGTATAAAGAGAAAATGAGAGTTCACAGAACTTCTTTCAGCCAGAGGTCTCAGATACTGGACACATACTTCACATGAGTTTATTAGAAGAGTTGCCACAGCACAGGAAAGGTTTGCTTCACACTGCCACTAGAAACTACCTAAACTTGCTAGAAAATCTTGTAAATAAAAATAAATTCTCACAAGAATCATGCAAAAGTCTAATTTCCCCCAAAAGAGACTATTTTCTCATGGCAGAGTTTGTGGAGATCAGACCACAACAAATTGCCAGTGAGTGCTAGGGATTTTCCATCTCCTCAGTGAGACAGTTGCCATCTGCAGCAGATACCAAGGATTCCCTTGGACCGTCAAAAAAAAAAAAAAAAAGCTGCTGGCTACCATCTGCTTCCCCTTTTAGCCGTTTACACAATTCGCCTAGCCACAGCCCCTGACCAGATGGTGCCCAGCCTTGCTTGTGTGCAAGGCACCCTACTTCTAACTGTGGGCTGTGTGGAGCACAAGGAGAAGGAGGCAGAGCTGTCCCAGCCTGGGGCAATTTCAATGAAACTGCAGGAAGATGGGGAGGGAAGATATTAAATGTCCCACTGAAACACGCAGCAAAATCCCTTGTTCCTAATGGGAGAAGACAAACGAATCCCTCAGCTGAACGGGCTGCGGGAGGAAGGCGAAGAGGTGCAGCAGTGGGTCCTCCAGGCCTACAGAAGGAGCCGACTCTGCAGCTAGCGGCTGCTCGGCGGCTTCCTTTCTCCGCTCGAGTTTGGGAGCGGGCTGGTCCGGCGCAGCGAGGCTGCGCTAAGTGTGAGCCGCCAGGAAGAGCAGGGGCCGGGGCAGCAGCGGCTCCAGCACCCGCACCCGCAGGTGGTTATTGTCCTTTGCAGTAAGATGGAGGCTGTTTGTCAGGAAAGGGACACTCCGGGTGGGTGCCGCGGGAGCGGCTGCAAGGCAGACCCGTCAGCGGGGGTCTCGCAGGCGCCGCTTTGGGGGGGATGTGGAGGGGGTGGGGTCCAGAAGGTCCCCCCCCTCCAGGCTGCTGCTTGTGGCGAGCCCGCGGGCGGCCCTCGGGTGGGTGAGTGAGTGAAGGGGCAGCGGGTCCCTGCTCGGTGGCTGCCCCGGGGTTAATACGCAGGAGCCCAGCGGCGGGTGCCTCCCTCCCTCACGCTCCTGCGTTTTGTCCCAGGCTCGGCTCGGCGCTGCGTGGGGCTCCCCAGACATGTTCAACCAGCAGCAGTTCCAGCTGCTGCAGCTCCAGCACCTCCTCCAGCAACAGCAGCAGCACCCCTCGCAACAGGGAGGCCGGTAAGCGCGGCTAATCGAGGCCGGGGACCGCGGGCCTGGCCCTGGGGACCCTGCCCAGGAAAGCCTGAGCGTGGCTGGTTTAATGCCTGCTTCCCTGGCCGGCTCTCCCCCTCCCCCTGTTCGGGGCGGGGGCGGCCCACGCCCCCCAGGTGGAAGAGGGGGGAGAGCAGGGGGCTGGCGGGCAGGGGGATCTGGCCAAGGGCCTTGGAGAGGGATCTGTGCCAGGGCTAAAGGGGCCCAGGTGGGAGGGAGGGAAGGGATCACTGCAGGGGTGTGAGGGCCCTGGGGAGGTGGAGATCCATGTAGAGGTTTAGGACCCCGGGTGGAGTTAAGGGGATCTGAGCATGGAGTATAAGGGCCCTGGATGGGGGGTGGGAGCGGGCACGAATTGTCTCCATTTCCCCTAGTGAGTCTGGCAGCTGAAGAAGCTCATCTGTCTGCAGGCGCTGGGAAGGGTGTCTAGAAGCTGCAGTAGCACTGGCGGCAACAGTAATAAAGGGTCTGCCCAGCCTTTGGGTGGGGATCAGGGTGCTGCCCAGAACACTCATCCTTAGCTTTGTAGGGAGGAGGCAGTCGGTGAAGGAAGCTCCTGCTTGGTGCAGCTCCTCCAAATCAGGCATTGCACCAGACAGGTATAAAATACTACAATTTAAATGTCTAAAGGCTACTTCTCTCCATTGCAACAGATGGGGCACTGCACTATAAAAATCTCTGTGCCTATGGTATTTTTAAGGTGCTTGTCACCTTGGTATCTCTCTGATCCCCTCATCCTAGTACCCGAGAGCAAGTAAAACATAATAGCGTAGATCATGTAAAACAAAATGCTATAGAGTCAAAGTGTCCAAATTGAAATAAATAAAAGGTGAACAACAATCAGACTAGAAAAGCTGATTGTTGTTCAGAAGTGGGGAATCTAGAGGAAAATGTTACCTGTTACAACTTACATAAACCTACTGAACCTTTTAAATAGGGGCATGGATTTTACTATTATTACCAGGCTCCAACTCCCTTTTGGTTAAATAATTTTGTTTTATGATGTGTATATTATCATTTAGTTAGTGTAAGGGTGGGATTATTGAATTCAGTTTGAACATGTGGTAAGGTGTCATTCAAGTGATGATTGTATATAAGCCCAGATATTTGTGCAATTGCACCCCATGCTGTTGAGGCTGTGACTTTGTATTTGATGTGGATTAAAAGACAAATCTAGTCATGTGTCTGCCAGACATAAGCAGTAAAGTGGACAATAAAGAGTGAAACTGCTCACCTAACATGGAAGAGGGAAGACAGTAGTTCTAAACAAGGACATTTGCCCACTATGACCAGAGATAGAGGATATACTACAGAAACAGTTAAATAATGCATTTAGGTGCTACTGTTCTCTTCTAGAACTTTATGCAGCAGGCATTCAAGACTAAAGGGGGGGAATGTAAGGAGGAAAATAAGTTTCTTAGCTACTAAATCACAACCACCATTGCATCAGTATGAGGAGTATGTTTGTTTGGAAACCTCTCTATTACGAAGGAAATATAAGAGGAAAAAGGGTGGGAAAATATTTAAATCTCTCTTAAAATAAATGTAAATTACCTACAATACTGGGAATATCTGTTATTATTAAAAGGTGACCCACTATACTGAGAATATCCATCTATTTATTCAAATGGTCTCCTAATAAAAAATATTCTAAGTGGGGTGGCTTGGGCTGAGGAAGATGTTGTGCAGAAGTGAATTTCACACCTGAAGGGCTTTCTTGTTGACTTGCCAACCTAAAATGTGATGGTGTGTAATGTCAGCACTTGTGCCCACCAGGGTAAGGCTTGAGGAAGAGTTGTCTGATATAATCAAGCCTTTCTCCTTTAAGAGCTTTAAAAGCCAACACTGAATAGGCTTCCCCACCCCTACAGAAAGTGCTTTCGGCTTCATAATATTTATAGCATCTTTAGAAGTGGGGTAAGTACATTAATACTGGCTCATAAATTATGGTAGTGGGGTTGAGAGCAGTGCACTCAGACTTATTTTTAGAGCACGTAAGAATCATCTAGGGTAATGTACGCCAATTTCTTCAGTCCCCTGAACCAGACTGACACTTTGCTGCTCAACCCATTCCCAGGTATTCCCACTCCTCTCATCTCTTCCTTCTGGCCCATACTTTAAATATGAAAGTCATAGTTTACTGCCACTCTTCCCAACACTCACATTTAGGTTCAACTGCACCCATATGGGCAGCCTCTGGGTAGGAGTAGTGGATTTTGAGTAGTGTCCTAGGACGATGAAAATGTTTTAAGAATCAAGAGGAGTTGTCAAATTCAGCTAGTGATCAGCAGCCTGCCTGGGTCTGTAGATCTGCAGTCCCCTACTGAACTTCCTTAAGCCATGGCATTACCCTTTATGTGTGTTTAGGTTCTGTCTCTTAAACCTGGCAAAGCTGCAGACCTAAAATTTTGTAATGGACGATCTCTCCCCATTGGGTACTCCAGGAGAATGGAAGAAAGGGGAATACAATGTTAATGTATACAATAGTGTTTTAATCCAAATGCATCAATGTTCCTTTTGTCCTTTCCTCCTTGTGTTGTGCTTGTTAGAGACAAGAGTGAATTTGAAGGTTACATTTTTCTACAGGAAGCTTTTTAAGTGTTTGATCCCTTCTTTTCCAGGGGTTTGCCACCACAACAGCAACAGATGCTGAATTTACGGGCAACGAATCAAGCATCGCTCCTCAATGCCAATCCAATGCTTCACCGAGCTCTGCTCATGCAACAGATGCAAGGTACTGTCATTGTTGGAGGTGCTCATTGCACTTATGTAGTCACCCCTTCTCTCCCAGGTTAAGTGAGGGTGAAGTCATAGAGTGGATATTGCATGTCTGTGCTTTGGGACTCCATTCCTCTGCACTGTTCTTTTTCAAATTTGCCCCAATCCAAATCTCAGAGGCTCTTCAGTTGTTGAAAATCCAATTTTTCAACTGCTCAGGAGCAACATTTGATATGGAAGTTGTGACTTCACAATGGGAATCTTCGAGGTGGTTTAGACTGTAAAGGTAGGTGGTGGTAAAACTCTTTCTCTTTTACAATCTTAAGGCAAATATAAATGTTTCTGTGAATATATTAAACAGCAATCATAATTTTTGTTTGAATTTAAATAGTCACTTGCATTGTCTGCGAACCCAAATAAATGTGTTGCAGAAAGTGAAACTGATTAGTTGGTCTGTCTTCCAAGCTCAGTGAAGAGAAGGGGAAAAAGAAAGGGCATAGAAGTGAAAAGTAAATTTTTAAGAAACAGCTTTGTGGAATTCTGTTTGCTTGGAGTAAGTCACTATTTCTTCCATCATCTGGTTTCCAGGTAGATAGATTTTTGTCTGTGGTCTGGTAAGTTTTCAAGACAACTTTACAAGGCTGCTCCAGTAATAGTTGTAGTTAATATAAGGTATTAGAAATGCAGATGAGGAACTTTTTTTTTTTTTTGTATTTTCTTTTATTTTTAACCTGCCAGTGCCGTTTTGACAAAGAAAAAGGTGCCTGGATTAATCTGAATGACCATTTAACTTAAAACTAGACCAGGGATGATTCTTGTATATGAAGGTTTATTCTGCACGTTGTTATCATGCCCTTTGTTCTCCCTTGCTAATTAATAAGCATGCTCTCTCATGACCCCAGTGGCCATCTAAAGATCTCTGTTTGGCTGAGGAAAGCTGAGGCAGTAAGGAACAAACTCTAATCTGAAGTTAGTGCTGATTTTAAAGTTTCTTATGTATGTTTGTGTGATGAAAAGAGCTTGGGCCCAGCAAAAATATGAAAGGAGGATGACTGATAAATTTGATGTTAAGTAGTAGCATGGCTTTTTTCAAAAGGTGAAGGTTTTATTGAAAAATTATATTTAAAATAGAAATGTCCAATGATCTGAAACAAACTGGATATGCCAGTTGAACAAGGTGTTTTAATGACCAGTCTAATGAACTGAGGCGGAGTATTATCCCTACCTTATTAGCAAGCTGGAACTAGTATCTGTGATTTCCGTTTTTGACATTCTGCGTTCTCATGTTTAAATGTGTAATAAAGACCATACTGAACAATATGACTGTACTTGCGAGCTGAATTTTTGTGGTCACTTACAAGGTTTGGATTACATGTGAGAATATCTGATGCCCAGGTATTTCAGTGCCTGAGAAACATCAGAATAAATAATTCAGTGGAAGCCTGTGGTTTCAGCAATGGAAGCGGGGAAAGAAGAAATGCCCTTCTGAGTCTAAATGGATGTGCAATTCTAATAAAAGTGTTAAACCATGAACAGAAGGCCATTTCTTACCAAATAGATTTCTGTTCAAAATTAAGATAAATCTCCTTACAAGAAGATATTTTCTTTCACAGCATAATTGACAAGTAGTTCAAATCTGTGGGAATTCCTTGTGTTGTGTCGCAGCCTTTATACATTATACCAGGGTCATCTGGTGCTTATAGCATGATGTTGAGTGTCAGAACTCCTAGGTTCAACTCTTGACTCTGCCACTGACTTATCGTGTGGCCTTTGGCTAGTCACTTATGTACAAATTTTCAAAAGTGAGCTCTGATTTTGGATGTCCATCTTTAGACAGCTATAGCCTGATTTTCATAGGTGCTGAGCACCCAGAGCTCAAATTGACTTCAGTGGGAGCTATGGATTTTTGGTACCTGTGAATATCAAGCAGTTGGTATCTAAAGATCGGCAGTCTAAATAATAGGCTACTTCTAAAACTTTGTCTCTAAAGTCTGTCTCTGCTTCCTTATCTGTAAAATGGGAATGGCAAGGCTTGCCTTCATCGGAAAGCGTTGATACTTACCTACTGGCTATAAAGCACTTTCAGGTGGATGCTCTGCTGAAAAGAACTGCTCAAAAGACAAAACATTATGATAGAAAATGGTAGCATCTTAAATGTCTGGGTTTAGTTTATCATGTTGAGCTTGCTTGATAAATCTAGTGGCAGAGAGGCCTATGAAATCTCTTGTTTAAAAAGTAAAATGATGTTTTAAATGAAATGCTCCAATTGTTACTGCTGTTCTGTCCAAAAAAAAAAAAGAAAGATAGCATCCAGATCAGTTTGAACTGCCAGCTGCACAAGCTGTGGGATGAATTTCCTTCTTCTACAAAGAATGTTTGCAAAATCAAGATCTTGTCTTTCTTTAAACATGGTTGACAGTGTGTTCAAATCAAATAATCACTCCAATGAGTTTAGCCTGGAGTAACAATTATAAACAGTTGAGTAGTCTAACCCATCTCCACATGGCAGCGATGATGGAGTGAGATCTTTGGGGTGGTTGGGGGAAGCAGAAGCCGGCCAGCAAAACAAAACTAATTCCCTATGGAAAGGGAGGTACAGAGTTCTCTAAGCTCTACCCCTCGCTGCAGTCGTCATGGCTTTGGGGTTTTCTGTCTCGTGAGCACACCCTACATGGGAGTGATGTAAAATATGTTTGTATTTGTAGGAAACTTACGAGGATTTAACATGACAGCCCCAGCTCTGCAACAGTTTTTCCCTCAGGCTACAAGACATTCCCTTTTGGGGCCACCACCTGTCGGGGTCTCATTAAAGCCCGCACAGCTGGGCTTCCCAGGCCTTCCATTCCAGCGGCAGAATCGGATGTTTCGTAAGGTGAGCTTGTGATTTCCAGATCTTAGGAGACTAGCTCTCATTTGTTGCTGGCTGGTGCCTGCTAAGATGATTGGCCATATTGTACATGGGGCACTAAAGAGGAATGCAGGAGGATTAGAATGAAAAAATAATAATTTAGTACCAGGTTGCTGACACAGAAGCTCTTTGGTCAAACCAACCCATTTCCAGAGATCCCAGTTGTACTGGTAGTGAGTTCCCCATCCTCTTCCAGTAGACCCCTCCTGTCCTAGGGTACCAGGATTCATTTGATTAGTTCTAGGTAAATAGTAAAATATTAAGAACCTTTAGAAATATCTACCTCAAAATAACTACAACACAGTGTGTGAAATCCTGGCTCAACTGAAGCCTGAGAGCTTTGCCATTGACTTCAATGAGGCCAGGATTTCACTCCATGTCCTTTCTCTAGTGAAAACCTCATGGCTGCACTCCTCCTGGAGACTGGCCTGAACCATGAAAAATAGAGTGGAAGGTTGGGAGTCCTTGGCTTCTATTCCCAGCTATGTGCTGACTTGCTGTGACGATCAACAAGTCACCTAATCTCTTGCTGCCTCCATTTTTCCACCTGTAAAATCTGGATAATACTTGATTGATTATAGAGATGTTGTGAAGTTTAGTTGATGAAAGTTTATAAAGCCTTTTAGGATTCTCGGTGAAAGGTATTACATGATTGCAAAGTACTACTAATCCCTAGCTCCTCCTCCTCTTCAATTCATTCCCCAGGTCTGAATTCAGATTTGTCTGAGAATCTACTGAAGATAGTCCTTTTTAAACTGGCCAGGATTGCTCCTCTGTTTCAGCCTCAGGTTGTGTGTTACCTAGTCCAGTGTTCAGTGCCATTTTAACTGGAGCTTCTGGCTTAGTCTAGCATTCTGGTTGGGTCTGGCCCGGAGAGAAAAGGAAGAGTAGTTATTTGGGGCTCTTCTTCTTTCCAGCCCATGCAGGTTTTGCATGAGCCTTTCTGAAGTATCCTGGACCTGCCACAGCTTCCATTAAAATCCTGGAGCTGTGTCAGTGGGTGCCTGCAGTTTGGAATCCATGTACAGAGCTCTGTTCATCCACTTTCAGTTGCTTACAGGTGGAGAGTCTTAGACAAATCATCAGGCTGTCTAGTATTGGAATTTCTGCCGAGTTTTGAGAAGGAGAAGAGAGCTGGGTCTGAGACTCTTTGCCAATTGCAGGATTACCAGAGGGGTCCTGACAAGAAGCGGGAACTGGACCAGGCATCCTCATCTCACGCACAAGGAGTTGATGAGAAAATTGAAATCCCAGAAGGTACCCAGGCTGGGTCAGAACAGAACAATTCCTCACCCACAGGTAAGAGGGCCTTGTAATGAAACAAAATCTTCTGAGCATGCTCAAGAAATCTCTCTAGAATATTGATGCAGCAAAAACAGGAGATGGCTTTAGTCTCCTGTTAGCTGCTTACCGCAAGAGCGGATTTCTGGAAGATGAACCTATCTGGCATAGCTTCCAGTCAGAGCCTCCTGCACTAGGCTTCATTTATGCCATTAGCTAGGTGTTTTGATTTTGCAAACCAGCTCCATATCTCTTATTTAATCAGGTGGAAGCTGTATGCATTACTGAGATGATGTATGCGATGTACCTCTTGTGGAGCAGGAGGAACGTTCCTTGTTGCATTACACCACTCCCATGTTATAATCCCCTTCATCTTTGATTTAGTTGGGGATTGGTCCTGCTTTGAGCAGGGGGTTGGACTAGATGACCTGAGGTCCCTTCCAACCCTGATATTCTATGATCTTTTCCCCACTGGTGCCTGTTTCAGATAAGGTTACTTGTTCCTTTGCCTGTCTAGTAAGTCACTTCGGTATAGAAGAACCTCCTGAGTGGGATGAGAAAAGGAAATAATTTTGGAACAATAGCTGTCATGCCGCCTTACCAGCACTGAACTCAGCATGGCAGCCATAGACTAAAACTTGTATGAGGTGGAACCCACTTGCAACCAATTTGTTAAAGAAACAGACTTGTTTAACAGGATGCTTGTTTCCATGTTGATACCTGGAATCTTACTGGGACTGGGGCACCATTGGGTTAGGCACTGTACAAACATGTAGATATGGGCCCTACCTCAAAGAGCTTACAATCTAAGAACACACAAATATAGTGAGGTTGTATCCACATGAATGCCCCATAACGGAATGATTTTCCAGTTCAAATGCAGTGGAAAACTGATTTTGATTACAGGGACACTGAGCAGGTTGACAGGTCTCACAATTGACCTTAATGTGTAGTATTGGAATTTTGTGGTGTGGGCTCTTGTCCCCTTGGTATTGGACTAAGACCCAAGCAACCATTGGTTAGTAATAAGTTCATATCTCTACTTCTGGGTCAGGCTTACAGCCGTAACCTCTACAGATAAAACTCCGTCTCCCAGGTCATTACTAAGCTCTTGAGTTAGTGATCCATTTCCACCCTTCTCAAAGCCAGAACTGGCCAAGTGCTTTATAGTCATATCATCTGCTCTAAAGTACTGTATCTGACATAGGCCATTTGGTAGGAGATCAAATCAGATGGGCCATGGTTTGTTCTGCCAAGGTAACATGTGTCTTTATCCCTGCAGAACCAAAAATGCCAGCAGAATCCATACTGGACACTGAGCCTGCAGCAAAGAGACTGAAGAGGTAATTTCCCCTGAAAAGGCCATATAAATGCTTTGTTATTCCATTGCTGTATTCTCAGTAAAATGGAGCACTACCGTGGCAGCCTGACTTCCGGCATTTGGGGGGAATATCTCTGGTAATCTGGGTGACTCAAAAAACCTCAGGGCACTTGCTGAGTCCAAGGATGCTGCAAGTGTCATAGCCATGAAGATGATGAATAGAGAGATGAATCAATGGACCGCGTCTAGACAGGCTATAAAGATGACACTTCCTGAGCCCCTCTGTTGCCTGGATCCATATATCGATTCGGCATTAATAAACACAGGCAATTGATATTATTATCTGAATGAAGGTGAAGGGGAATGACACACAATATAAAGGCCCATCTTGGAAATTCTCTGCTCCCTGCTCTGCCCCTGACTGCTAAACCAGGAACCATGCAATGTCATATTGCCATCTGGTGGGAAGAGTATGGAACACAGTTCAGCAAGTAGCCTGTGCTGTTCCAAACTGTATCCTGCTCAGACCTGTTACCGTTATACATGTACGGGGCTGGGGGAGTGAATAAGAATTATTAGACATTGATTTGATAACTTTTTTTCCAAAGTGAATTTATTTGCAAAATCCTTTTTCTGTTCAAGTGCATTAGAAGCTCCCTAATATGCACTAGTGATGAAGAGTGAGGACTCCTGCAACCTAATCTGTTCTCTGCTACCAATTCACTGTGTAGTCCATGGGCAAATCTCTTCATTTCTCTGTTCCTGGTTCCTCGTCAGTAGATTAGAGATTAACAAAGAGCTCTGTGGAGGATGTTGTAGGATTGATTTGATGTTTGTACAGCACTTCGATCATGTAAAGCATTATAGAAATGCAAAATATTATTCCGCATTTGGGGATGCCTTGTGAATTAGCAAGACAGTGAGTAAATGCAATTAAAACAAAGGCTGACTCATTACACCATATACTTTGTTCATTCATTTGCCAAATGTAGTTTGGTTTTAATTATGCTAATAATTTGCAGTGTATTAATCAATGTTTTGTAGCATAAATTGAATAAATAGTTAAGCCTTAGTGATAGGAGACCTTGCTGCAGTGACTCAGTTTTTACTGAGCAGTGGCTAGAGACTACCAGATTTAGTGTGTGTCTTATGTATGGAGTGCAGATTAGCAAGGTTCTGCTGCAACTGAGTCCATAGTTTAACTTTAGAGAGTGTTTTTATTTATCTGAGAATGACCTGATGATGAATCTCTGGCGCAAATGAAGTTTACTGTTCTAAACCTCCCTTTCAAAACTCTGAACAGCACTATCCTGCATATATTTCGGCTCTTGTTTCTTATCACTTCCCACCTCTCCCCTTCTCTGCCAGTGATGCCACCTGCCATGCTCCCTCATTTCCTTCTCCCACTCTTGTCTTCTGCACGATCCATATGCCTGGAACAACTTCCTTATCCCAATGCAACAAGAAACCACCCTTTTCGTTCAACTCCTTGAAATCCCATGTCCTCCCACAAGAGCCATAAATGGTAACAAGTATCAATATAATGCTGCCTCCTCCTCAGTTTCAAAAAGTGACACCTTCTCCTCTAGGTCTTTGATCTTAGAGACCCTGTGGAGCTGTCCCTCCATCTGTGTGTCTAGGGTGTTTGAGCACACTGTCAACACTTAACAAATAATGATAATAGAAGCCACTCTTGTTTTGTCCTTGTCTGCAGTGTCAAAATCTTGCTGTGTATTTATAGCTGTGTAACCCAGTTACTTTATCACTTATCAGTCTGCTAAATTATGGAGTGTGTGTTTAAATCCTAATGCAGACTGCATGCTGTTACTGAGTTCAGAGTGTGCTGAAGTGTGTCACCGGTGGGAATGTAGGTCTGGCCTGCAAAGAAGGACATATTTAAAACCTAGCTGAAAATTCTGAGTGCTGACATATAATCAGAAAGAAATCTGCCTTATCAGATCATTCTGCAGATCAGGAGCCTGTTTCCCCTCCTCAAATCAGACCAAGGGCAATAATGAAACACAAAGCTAGCTCCTATTAGCAGGGTTTGGTATTTAGAGCTATTGATTATCCGCTACAATCAAATGCAAAATATGTCAGGAAAATAGTCAACGAAACTGAAATCTCAGTGAGACAAAACTCCTGAAAATTCCTGCTTGGCTACCAACAAGGTCTCCTCCTGACCTCAGTTTTAACCTTCCCCTATCCCTAGAACAGGTGAGTGTTGCAGTTGTCCTGCAGATCACCAGCCAAGGCAGGAAATGAATCCCAGAACCCCTTAGTGTGAATAACCTCCAGGCCACCCTCTTCCCCACCCTTCTATCAGGTTAAGACAGTTATTCTTGAACAACTGATTCAGGCTCTTTTGGCTGGCTTTTAAAGGTATGATTGATATTTGTGTGTATGCTATGGAGCCCTTCCTTGTTCTGTTCTGCTGGAGCGTCACCAGAAATACCATTTGCAACAGTAAAATATTATTTTTGAGATTTCAGGTTTTTGCTTGATTATTAAGAACGCTGTAGATTGAACTCCTTGGCCTGTGGTTTAAACACCACCTCGTGTATTGGCTTAAGCCTCTCCATCTTCCTGGCTTTGGACATGGGAGATAATCTTGTTCTCCTTTTCTCTTCTTTTTAATTAAAGTATGGAAGAAGTGCCCATAGAGGATGCTGCAGGCAGCCAGGAAGCAGAGGAGTCAAGCATGGAAACCCAGGCAGATGGTAAGGGGTTATCATGACCGACATGAGGGATGGAGCCCCCAGCCTGCTGGTGGAGTTGTGTAGATTTGTAGGTTCCCTCCTGCTAGAGATATGGTGTAACACATGAGGTACATCTACACTTCATCTGGAAGATGTAATTCCCAGCCTGGGTAGACATATACATGCTAGTACGCTAAAAATAACTGTGTGGGCTGGGCTGCCTACCTGAATATAACCCCGTCTGAGATAGTAGGCATGTACTTGGGTGGCTAGCCTGAGCCCCCACTCCCCACACCTCTACAGCCCTACTCCTATTTTAGCATGCTGTCTGGAGCAGATCGTGTGTGTGTCTGTGTCTGTCTCTTGCCAGAGCTGGGAATTACACCTACCATGTTCAGTGTAGGATACCCTGAATATTTTCAAAAACACACTCCAGGGATGAAAAGTGAAGGAAGAGTAATACTGGGAACCAACAACCTAAGAATATGCCCCAGTAGTTATCCCATTTCCAGTTAAATTAGGGGCTTCCGGTTTGTTTTGAACAGCCAGATACAAACAGTGGGATGAATTTCCATGTTGTACAAGGACTTTCTCTATGAAACCAGGTTGAGGCCCTGTGAAACTAGGGTAATATCAGTGTACTGCGGTGATGTAAGCTTCCAGACTTTATGCATCTGTTTCTTGGTTTTTCTATCGTTTGTTTAGTTTTAATCCAGCTAAAGGATCTTTCTGTTTTTAGGACCAGACAGCATGAGGGAGAATACAACTGAAGATGCCTCCAAGGAGAGAAGCTTCTCTGAGGAACTGAAAGCTCCAGAGGTAGGTAGGCAGGCAGGTCCTTCGCATAAAGGGACAATGTGCTCAGAATGTCTCCTTGCCCCAAAGAGTCAATTTTACCCAGATCTCCATTGTGATTGGAAACCAAGTGGCACCCGGCTCTGGGGTTGATGTCAGTGGCCCAGGTGTGGCATTGTGCTGTGGAAGGAAGCTGCTGTGCAGGGTCTGCCTCTGATTAAATTACAGCAGTTTGTGGCAATGTTTTAATTGTTGTAAATCTGCACCCCCTGTTAAAAGCGTCACATGCTGCATGCTGACCATTGGAGTTATGACTAATTTAAAGATTTTCATACTGATCTGGAAGGATGGCAGGTTCTTGTATGTGGGTTTTTTCTTTTTCTTCCCTGTTCTTTTTAAAATTTGCATTAAAGGATTAATTAATGGCTCTTAAATGTCTGAGTTTCCCAAGAGGAGCTTCTCTCAGCCCAGTCTGGGAAGAGGAACAGTCATCCCCATCAAGTGGGTCTGTTTTGGAGGCTGTAGAATCACTGATAAACATGAAAGTTTAGAAGTCGGTAGAGAGATTGTGAGGGATGCAGTTAAAGCAGATGGAGAGCGTGCCTTTCTTTCCCTGCCATTCCTGGGAAGTGAGCTGAACGCTGGTAGCTACCTTATGGTTTGAAATTACTGCAGGAGGGAGAGGCTAGCTGGGTCCTGGCACTCCAGAAAGTAGACTGGTGAAAAGCAGGCCAAGGTATAACACTATTAGAGCCAGCAGGGAAATGCACCTGTGGACTGGGAGCCTGTGCTAATAGTTGTTTTATGATTAAAGTAACACCTAAAGGCCTGTCTGTATTCCAGGCCAGATCCGACGTGTCCAGCTCTGCCAGTGCATAGCTGTCTGCCATGGCTAGTGACACCTCTGTTCCAAAGTGGGGGGGTGTCTTTATATGTGGACAGGACAATACGCTTACAGAACTGTATTAAGGAATTACATTACAGCCTAGATCATTATGTGGAGTGCTGAACAGTCTGTAGTTCTGTGGTGGGGAAGCACAAGCTATGGGGAGTTCCCCAGCTGGCACTGTGGAGCACTGCAGTCACCAATAACTGGATCAGCCTGTAATGTGTCCAGGGTCCACTCAAGAACTGTGAGCATAGAAATATACATTAGCCTGGGAGTGACTCTCTGTGCTGGAAGATCCAGCAATTAATTTCATTAATAATGAAAGTTATTGTGGACCAAGCAGAGTGATAACACTGTGTGTGTACATGTAACTAGGGCCCTACCAAATTCACTGCCATGAAAAACGCATCATGGACCATTAAATCTGACCTTTTGTGTGCTTTTGCCCTATACTATAGAGACTTCATGGGGGAGACCAGCATTTCTCAAATTGGGGGTCCTGACCCAAAAGGGAGCTATGGGGGGGTCACAAGATTATTTTAGGGGGGTTGAGATATTGCCACCCTTACTTCTGTGCTGCCTTCAGAGCGGCGGCTGCTGACAGAGGGCCCAGCTCTATAGGCAGCAGCACAGAAGTAAGGGTGACGATACCACACCAGGCCATCCTTCCTTCTGCACTGCTGCTGGCGGTGGCTCTGTCTTTAAAGCTGGGCTCCCGGCCAGCAGCTGCTGTTCTCCAGCTGCCCAGCTCTGAAGACAGTATTGCCACCAGCAGCAGCACAGAAGTAAGAGTAGCAGTACACCCTCCCCCACACACACTAACCTTGTGACCCCTCCCCCCCCCCCCACAACTCCTTTTTGGGTCAGGACCCCTACAATTACAATACAGTGAAATTTCAAATTTAAATAGCTGAAATCAACTGTGAAATTGACCAAAATAGACTGTGAATTTGGTAGGGCCCTATACATAAAACTTGAAATGACATGAGATTGACTGAAATTTAATTTAAATGCATTTTTCCAGGTGGTATGGAAATTGGGTTAACCCTTTATTCATCAGAAGCCCCTAAAGATCTCCTCTAGATTGGACTCTCTTGACTTTTCGTTCTGGCAGGTGCTGAGTTCGGGGGGCTCGTTGAAAGTGACTATCCAGCAGAGCAGTGAGAGCAGAGCTATCAGCACCACAGCCCTGAAGCCAGGACAGTGGACCTGTGAGCTGGGCACGGCTGATACCAGTCCTGAGTCTGTCCTTAAATTCTTCTGTTACATCTGCAAGACCAACTGCTGCAACCAGCAGGTATAAACACTAGAGTTTGGCTGGGACTGGGGGCCAAGGGAAGGAATTGCATGGCCAGGGACTTGTGGTAAAAATGTTGCACCATGAGACATGTTTTCAAGACATCAGGCACGATGGTGACAAGAGGCCGAGAAAAGCCTATAAATAAACAAACAAAATAAACCACTCCTCCCAAGAGCTTGCAAGCTAACATCCTAAAGCTCCAGTGCTGGCTAATCCACAGAAAGCCATGCTCTTAAGCTTTCTAAATATTATAGATCAGTAGAGGGAATGGAATTGAATTGACCGGTGTGTGTGTGTGTGGTTTTGGTTTTGGTTTGTTTTTTAATTCTGAGTCCATCTAAATGGATTTTCTCCTTCATTAGAATTTCCAATCCCACATGGCTGGAATTCAGCACCAGCAGCGACTTGGGGAGATTCAACACATGAGTAATGTCTGCTTTGTCTCACTGCTGCCCATGGTGAAGGAGCAGACGTTGATGGCTAAGAAAGATGGGTATGTATCAGTATGTTGGAGGGTAAAGAGGGCTGATCCCAGCTAGGCCAGTACCTAGATATTGCAGAGCTTGGAACTTTAGAAATACCTTTGATGTGTCCCTATCATCCCAGAAACCAACATTGCAAAGCACAAGTCTGTAAAAACAGATTAAAATTCTGGATACAAGTAAAACTGTCACATCTTCCCCACTTGTTCTCAGAATGTACAGAAATGGGGAAGAAAAATCCCCAAAGCAGTAAAAACAGCATTCGCTTTTTATTTTTAGTCAGTGTTTTGTGAAAAGAGACCTGATCAGACATGGACAGGGTAGGTGTGTCTCTATGGCTGGCCTTTAATAGAGTACATGTCACTGCATATATCAGATCTCAGATAAGGTCTAATAGAAATGCTCAAGACACTTCAGCTGGGACCCTCTTGCCAGCAGTCCCTAGATCTGAACACAGGGAGGCAAGGCTTTGAGTTGAAGGCCCTTGACTTTAGAACTTGCCTCTGCATTGGTCCCACCCAGCCTGTGTGTGTCAATGTTCAGGGTACCGTTCAAGGCCCATCTGTACTCTTAGGCCTTAACCCCAGCAGGTAGCCCCCTTTGGGGAAAATTATTCATCTGCTTTCTATAGTGTAGCTCTACTGCCTTTGTCACACTGTAGTTTTTAATGCAGTTCATCAGCCTACGGACGTTGTGATGGGTGCATTTTTATAGACTGAGTGAAACCAAACCAGCTAAAGGTGGGGGAGATAGGAACTGAAACAGTCTATGGAGGGAAAAGCGCAGTAGATGCTGAGACCGTGCAGAACTGCAAAAGCAGTGTTCCCTGGGGAACACAAGGGAGTCTCTTACTGAGCCATTCTTCTCACCACAGAGAGACCCAGCAGCGATGGTGTAACACCTGCCAGATACACTTTACAGGGGATCTAATCAAACATCGAAGGACTCAAGAACATAAGGTAACAAATTACTGCCCTGATTTACAAAGGGGGTCGAGTGATAAAAGACATTCACTTATCCTTAGAGGCAGGGGAGTGAGCTGGAGGGAATACACTGGAGCATTGCACTGTGGTGATGAGGATATTTCTAGACAGATCTCTTTAAGCATTTAGTTCTCTTGGGCTTCTGCACACTGGTGCTGGTGGAACTCCTGGGTGTCATGCTGAGCAAATTAGGACTGACTAGCAGCACATCTTTTGTTTTCCAATTATGACTACTACAGGCCCTGCTTACTATTCAACTCTGTCTATCCAGAGGTATGATAGCAGCATGGCTCTTTCCTTGATTATTTTCAACTGCATGGGGAAATTTAGATAGGCAGTCTGGAATTACCCAAGCTGGAATCTGGTCAGGACACTAGTGTTAATTACCCCATCTCATATGACAAGTGCCATGAGATCTTTCAAGACCATGAGCAATCAGAGCCTTTCTGCGTTGCTCTCCCCACACATTTGCCACCTCTTGGGCATGTGGACGCATGTATGCCAGGATGTCTCCCCCCCCACCCCCCCTGCTGTAAGAAGGTGGCCTGACTGTTCTAGATTCACAGTCATGATTTTGAGAGAGAAGTTGTTTAAATTCAGTTTAATTGAAACAAAGTAGTGCCTGTCTTAACCAGTCAGATCTTCTCATCCCTCTCTGCTCAGCTGGCCAAACGCTCTCTCCGTCCCTTTTGCACTGTCTGCAGCCGCCACTTCAAGACCCCTCGCAAGTTTGTAGAGCACATGAAGTCCCCTGAGCATAAGCAGAAGGCTAAGGAGGTAATGTGAACTGGATTGGGGAGAAGCACTGCTGCGTTACAGAAGTGGCTATGCTTGGGATGTGTGGGAGGAGTATGTATATGTCCTACTTGTCTCAAACCAGTGAAGAGATGCATCATTTTTCCTATCAAGTGGTTCCTCTCCTCCCTGACTGCATTCCAATACTACTTGAAGGAGCAGACTGATAATTGAGCACTGTATGTGTGACTGGGGGCATGACAGCCTTCTTGCTTTCTAGCAATGCCATCTGCTCATCCCAGAATGTGGCAGTCCCAGACTCCACCGGGAGTCCTATCCAGTCGTCCTCCATCAACAAGAGGGACATTATGTGAGTGCCTGAAGTTAGCAATCTAGTCTGGTCTGATCTTTCCTCTCTGTGTCTGGCAGGTGAGGCTGGGCGAGAAGGAGCTAGGTGGGCCAGAAGACTCAGAGGAGCTAATCACAGTTGATGCTGTTGGCTGTTTTGAAGATGACGAGGAGGAGGAGGACGAGGAGGAAGAAGGAATTGGTGAAGAGGAAGGTTCTGAGGTGGTGCAGACAGAGAATGAAGATCCCATCGCCACGCAGGTGCACAGTGATAACAGAAATGGAAGGCTGTGTTATGTGATCTGTATTATCTGAGTTGGATCCTAATGACTGTCAGTCAGTCAGGACCAGTTGAGCTCAGGGCATTCTGGAGGCTTATCTACTCCATTCCCAGAGCACAGGACAAGAAGGGGACTATCTAAGATACTCTGAAATCTGATTTCGCTTTTTGGCAAAGAGTGGCAGGATCTTTGATTTCCATGAGTAATACAGGGAAGCCCTTCGTGTGCAAGAGAGATCCTGGCTACCCTGACAAGGGAGGCAAAACAGTTTAGACTTCACTCTCCGCCATTCTGCTTTAGCTGACCCATTAGCAGCTTTGCTTCTGTTCCTAACTGGACCCCACAAATGGATACATCTTGGCAAGTGTTCTCCAGATGAAATAGCTCTCTGCTTCGAAAACAACTAACCGTGGGAAGGACACAGTTGAGGTAGCTCAGGCCTTAAATACAGGTGGTGGTTTTTAATCCTGCTAATGAAATTTTCTCCTCTTTGTGTCTGGATTTAATCTGTCCCATACACTATGCTGTTAATGTAACCTGTGCAGCATGGCTTGAATACTGAATGGTAACACAATTAAGGCGTGTATTCTACAGTAGGAAGGGGATAATAGGAAACAAAAGCCCCTTCCTGCCATGCTGGATCTCAGCTTTGCCCCCAGGCTCACTGGAAAGGGTTAAAGGCCCATGAGGGGAGCTGAGCAATGGATGCAGCCCCAGTAGACAGTCCTTGCAGGCTGGGGACTCCATGCACTGACATGGTCTCTTGATATCTCGTTCAGGTTGGGCTGAAGGAAAAGTCTCCGGTGGACTGTGAAGGAAATGAGACATACTGTCCAGATACCCCCTATGGTAAGCAAACCCAGACAAGCAGTGTATCCAAGAGGGTCTTCTGGGGCCAGGGGCTGCCATTGCATGGGGGGTGGGCCTCCGCACAAGAGCGCGTTGCCAGCAGTAAGCAGAACTCTCTCCAGCATCCAGGTCAGACCAGTGAAGGTTAGCGGATTCTGGAGAAGGGATGAAGTTTGAGCTGCTGAGTTGTAAGTGTAAGGCATGTGCCATTTGTCAAAGCTGTAAATGGGTTTGGCAGGTGCCTCTTGCCCTTCAAGAGGTGGGGCTGAGAACCCTTGATCTCATCCAGGAGGACCGACCAACTGTGGAGTAGGGAAGGAGCCAATGTAAATGGGTGAAGTGCTGAACAAGCCATGTAGAAAGCAGAGTTACTAGATCAGGGATGCCCCAAAGAGGAGCTCAAGTGCCCCATTCAGAACACTCCCTAGAACTGAAGCCTCAGTAGAGATGCTTCTCTCTTGCATTGAAGAGCCAGGTCAGCACATTGTGACGTCAGAAAGGAGTTTGAACGGCAGGCCTTTCTTCTGTATTCTTCAGAACTAATGCTTTAGACGAGTGTCTGATCAGAACAGACAAGCTGCTGAGCTCGGGTGCAGCACTGCCTCCAGAACATTCTTTTGTGCTCTCTCTAGCCACCACACTAATCTCTGTAAGCCGCTCAGATTGTGGTTTCTAAAACCTTTCCCAGACAGTTACACATTGTGGGCAGGGCTTGGGCGTAGGCACCAGCAGAAGTTGCTCTGTGCACAGGGAGATCTCTGTTTACTCCAGTTTTCCACATTGCTGTAACCTTCCACTATCATGTGGCAGACGGAATAATGATTAATGCTGTGAATGTTCTCTCTGTGTTTCTCTCACGTACCTGATGTCTTCTGCATGGATTGAGCCCATTACTGCTGGTCATATGGTCTCTGTAGTTTTCCATTGTGTTTTTTTTATGCTATGTAGTTTCTTTTCTTTGGCAACCTGATCTCTCTGAATATCAGCCCACAGCTGTACTGTGGTAAAATGAGATATTCAGCAAGTGATCTTGAAAATCCACAATTAACAGAAGCAAAACTCTTTTTAATTTCCCCTTTAACATTCTTATTGTTTTGGAGTTCCGTTCAATGTGATCTATGATTTCCATTCCCCTCCCATTTTGCAGGCCTGGATTTTCTGGTCCCCGTCGCAGGTTACCTCTGCAGGCTGTGTCACAAATTCTACCATAGTGACTCCGCTGCCCGGGTCACACACTGCAAGTCCCTGATGCATTTTGAGAACTTTCAGGTTAGACCCCCTTTGGCAATTGCATGGCCTGGCATTTGTCACCCTGTGTGTGTCTTCTCTATTCCCTCAGCACCTCCTCTCTTTGAGCTGTCTGTCTGCAGCACCTTCCCATTGTCCTCAGTGTCCATCACAATGTCCGTCATGCCACAGCTTTCATCTGGTATGCTCTCTGCTTGTCTTCAACTCCCCTTGTAGATCAGACACCGTTCTGCTCCTGCTTCCTAACTACTGCTAATGGCTGCCATTGCCCATTCTCAGCTGGAAATCCTCCATCTCCCCAGCAAATGTTGGATCCATTCACTGAACCTCTGAAATGGAATCCCTGATTCAGCCTGGGACTTTTCTGGTCCCTTAGCAAGTACAAATGGGTGAAGCTGGTGGGGGACTAGACAAGAAGAGGCTGCTCCTTTTAAAGAGAGCAGGAAATGATATGCATCTGTGTAGGTGAAGCTTTAGTGTCCGTAATGCTGGAAATAGGCCCTGACACTCAAATTACATATAGGTAACATCTATACAGGGGACAGGTAGTTGGAAACTCATCTTTAAAATGGTAGAAATGAAATTCCAGGCCAGTTCTAGAAGATGGATAACTCCAATCCGTAAGCTGCTGAGAGTTCAGTCGGTCAGCAGGGACTAGGCAGCAGCAGGGAGCAACTTGGGAGCTTCTGGTAGCTTGTCTGGAGGCTCTTCACTGGCACAGAGTTCAGCCAGTTAATGCTGTCTCTCTGCTGTATCTAGTCCACACAAAGATACAAGAATGGGCCTTGCCTTCAGCTGTAAACTCCTCCACTGCCTCTCGCAAATTTTGATGTCTGGACCTGAGTGTGCCACCTCCTCTCTCTGCTTGAATTTCAGGAAGGGCAGTAATCAGATTTTGTGACCTGTGCCCATCAGGCTGCTCTTGAGGCACTGTAGTGTTTTTCCTTCCCCCTTCAGTGACTATTGCCTGAGTCTTGTGTATGGAAGTGGCATTCCCCGACTCCTGGGATAGGGGGTAATTCCACTTTGCATTTCCTCTGCTGGTTCAGGCCAAGGCCTGCTTCAGCAAAAATATCCCATTTCTCCTCCTGTGTATTCATAGTTTCTTCATGGTGTGTCCTGTGGAGCTTTTCTGCTAGTCTTCAGACAGGTTAACCTTTCACTAGGCTGGCAAAGGAGTTAACAATCCCCTTTCTATCCCTGTTACCTTTACCAAGAGCTGGGGGAAACAAGTGTCCCCCGTGTGCTGGCAGTTCTTAAAAATCTTTGCAGCAGGTGAAGCTGCAGCTGTTCCTCTAGGTCACCCATTCCCTGTACAGATCACTTCCGGAATGAAAGAACCAGCCCCCCTTGTCCATGTTTTGCTTCAGTAAGTTATTTAGATTGATGTAGTTACATTCCCTCTTCCCGCTTGTTAAAAATGAGTTAGCATAGCAGCAGTGAGCGTTCCTCCCCTCCACCCTTAGAACCCGGGGAGATGCTCCTGTTTCCACCCATTGGGGTACCAGGAAGGAAGTGTTGTCTAGTAGTTAGGGGACTAAGAGTCAGATTTCCTCTCTTCTGGCAGTGAGTTGCTGTGTTACTTTAGGGAGGTCACTGAGCTTCTCCATTCCTATCTATAAAATAGTGAGGATGGCCTTAAGGGCTAATTCATTGATATTTGATGAAGTGGTTGGAAGTAGCTGATGCCAGGTGTATGCGGGTGTGACTGGGAGGAGTTGGCCTTCTACAAATATTTAAGGCTAGTCTCTGTTTATAACTAGCCACTGCCCTTTTGATCTTGTGATCTCAGCTGGAAGCAGTTACTCCCTGGACTGTGCATACTGCTGGTTAGAGGACTAAAGACTGTCATGGTCTTTGCATTAAATGTCTTCTAGTTTCTTTCAAATGGGGTGAACAGCACTTCTGGCCAGAATTCCACACTGGAGGCTTCTTAACAGCAAACTGCTTGCATCTGAGGCACCAATCTGGAAACAGCTACCTTGCACTTGGTCAACAAGAGTTGCCGCAGTTTAGGATGTGACTTTTAAACTGATTTAGTTACACCAGTATGTAATGCTTTGTGGACACTTAAGCTGGTTTAAACTGCTGTATTCTAGTTTAGCTTAAATCAATTTGGAACAGACAAAGTATTGCAAACCCCTCTGTGTACCCTTTAACTTAATTAAAAATTAAACTCAGGCAGCTTTGTGGGGTAGACAAAAGCATAATCAGGCTGGCAGTGGGGTGCTGATCATGTATTCAGTTCACTTTGAGTGCATGAGAGATTTCTGGCTGTTAAGTGAAAAATGTTTAATGTTGTACTGAAGTGTCTGTCTACCCAGTGGAGACAACTGGGCCCTTTACCTGTTTCTCCCCATACAGAATGGGCTCTCTTCCTCTGGCACCAGGAGCGCGAGCAGACATAAACTCTTGGACCGGCTAACCTAAAAGATTAGGACTTACTGAGCCTCCTGATGCTTCTCTTCTGTGCTACCAAAAGCAGGAGCTGCATAGAGCTCTATTTGAAGAGTGATAAGAGTTGTACTTACTCTCTAGGGGCCAGGAAAGATCACAGGGAGGACTTACCTTTTGTCCTCAGTACCAAGTGGCTAATAATGCAGCCCCTTCAGTGGCCAAGTACCATAGCGCAGCTCAGATAGCGTGCTGATACAGTAAAATAACCTGAATAGAATGGTCCAGTTAAACTGTTGGGTTCAGTACAAGCCCCTTGTTCCAGGGCTTAAGTTGAGCATCACCAATCTCTTTCATATTTCTGTGGAAGAGAAGGAGCCCCATGCTGTTTACTTAGTGCCATAGTTTTTCTAGAAGTCTCGATCACCACCTCTCTAAGTAAAGGCCTCCAGACTGATTAACATGCTGGAGGAAATCCCTTTGTGGCTTAAGATCCCATGGTTATACATAGTTATACTTCTGTAGGTTGGCCCCATGTGGCTCTTGTGTACTATTTTCCTGAAGTTGCAGTGTCAATTTTAACCTCCTTGCTGATCTCTCCCTGGAGGTCTCAATTTAGGAACCCATCAAATAAGTCATCTTGCTGACAATGCTGACATAGGGCCTATATTCACTATCTCATGAATGTCGGTGCACTCTTGCAAGTGGGGACACTTGCTACTTAAAATCCTCTCCTAGAAACATCCCCTTAAATGTGATTTTACTGAAGCCCACCACCCCCAACCTTGGAGCTCTTGCAAAAGAAGCAGAAAGTGAATGAGCAGACAGTCTAATTGCATTGCTTAGATGAGCAAAGTGCAAAAGGAAACATTGTCATTTCATTGTGTTTAGATGCAGCAAAATTTGTGTTAATCTAGTTATTCCCCTTTAAGATGCCTGTAAGGAGTGAAAAAAATCAATAGTCTTGTGTAGCTGGAGGGTGAGACTACCTATCTCCTGCCCACCTCCAAAGCTAGATTCAGTCAGTAGTTGAGATGAGTTTTCTTGATTTCACTTAGCTCAATAGCCCAGCTGAGCGTATCATCTCCGATCAAGATTAACAAATATTAAAGTCTGGTTCTATCTCTGTATCCCCAGCCTCATTCTGCCTAATCCCTCCATATTAGCAAATGCAAGAGGGAATAAAACCTTAATACCGTCACTCTTTGCCAGGAGCAGACCTGTACCTGCATGAACTCCTTCCTTCAGCAGCCCACCCAAGAGAGCCATAGACTTGTGCTTTGTTTGGAGATTAAGCCAGCCAGTGCAGTCTGTCACTTGCTACTGTCTTTGTGCAGGTTTCTCCTGGACCAGCTGAAACTGTCCTGTAATGTCTCAGGCCAGTTATTGCTCACACATTTTTCCTTTTGCACAGAGATACAAGGCAGCAAGGCACCATGCTACAGCAGCACACTTGGAGGCCTCTTTATGCTCCCGTGGCTTGGGCTTCCAGTCATCGGATGAGCAGCTGCAGCCACCTGCTAAAACAGAGGATGAAGCTGAGACAATGAATACCCATCATGGCATGGGAGAGGAAGATACAGAATTATTGGCATTAAAAGAACAAACCTCTAGGTCTCTAGAGAATAAGAGTGAGCTGGGCCCCTCTGTGAGAAGGGGTGAAAGCCCAACCAGTGAGACTGATATATGTGGAGCCCTGGTCATAGAGGAGGAAGGAAGTCAGGATGAGGGTAGCAAGTCCCCCACCACTAGTGAAGACTGCCTGCTCCTAGATGAAGACAGTGCCACAGTGGAGTTGCTGGGACACAGTATGTGTAAGGAAGAGGAAAGTGATGAAACCAGACAAAGGGATGGTACAGACAGACCCCAGTACCCAGTGAGCGAAGGGGATTCTGAACAGGAGGCAGCAAGCATCAGAGAGAAAGAGGCAGACACCTGCTCTCCAGCCAAAGGAGAAGCAGCCAATCTAACCCCAGCAGGGCGTAGACGCTCTGGCAGACGCAAACCCAGATAGAACAGCTTTAAAGGGAGAGCCCGTTGCATACAATATTTGCTGGAAATGTTTATTTTCGGATTCTTTTAATAGAGCAAAAACCTTCCACTTTACTGCTGTTTTTATTTTAAAAATAAAGCCTGGCTTTAGCGTGTTTAAGAGGATGGCATTGGGTGTTATTTATACAGCTGGGATGTGATAGAGATCCATGGGATGGCCAAAGCTCTGTACTGTTAAACCTGAAAGGGTTGCTGAAGCTGACCTTCCTAAAGCTTAGGCTCACTGCTTGAACTGGCAAAGCCTGCTGCAAGACTGGGCTCACTAGGACTTCTCACTGTACTAGCCATCTGCTTCCTGCTGTGCTAAGGTGGTTCCCCTTTCACAGGTCATGATACTGATATGAGCAGAATTTTACTGCTGGCAGATGAGTCAGCCCCACGCGAACACAATTTATGCACTTTCACATGTTTTCCCATGGAATCAAGCCAGTGCACTAGGCAACAGACTCACTCAGGACCCAGTTTTAGACTAGAAAATGAAAGCAGCTCAGTCATTTGATCTCTCAGCACTTAAAGCGAGGCTGCCTCTGAAATGCTTGTAGGAGGACATTCAGTTTAAGCTGGTTTATTAAAAGTTTCTTTATAAATACTATTAACTGTACAAAGTGACAGTCACTTCACAATGCTGGGCCTTGCCAGCAGAAGCCACAGACACAATCAAAGCAGTTTCACAGAGTTACAGTGGTCATGCAGTCTTACAAACATGTTTATCACCCAGACATTCAGGAAGGACTCTGACGTGACAGCATTGCTGGGCAGTCCTCCTACCCTCTCTCACGATGTGGCTGTGACACTACAAGGGGAGCAGATTAGGCTGCTATATGGTAATACCTCTCAGAAGCCACTGCTGAGTCTCTAAGTGGTTTAAGGAGTTACTCATCTGCTCTTTACTCTCCATTAAGTAGAGCCTGATGGTGGCTTACACTACATTTGAAGGGGGAATGCGTGGACTGGAGTCCTGGCATTTAGCCAGCGTTTCTCATCACAGAACTTTTGTAAACCTAACTGAAGTGTAGACTGTAGGGAGGCTGCAGCCACAGGGCTAAAGAAACCAGATGATTTAAGCCCCAGAAGAAGCCTATTACTGTCCCCACAATTAACACTGAGAGCAAGTCTGGGGCCAGAATGGAGCCACCATTTGCTATGGAACTCCAGAGCAGTAAGGCTTAGAAGCCCAGTTTACTGGGGGAGAAGAGTTTGTGAGGTAGAGTTCTAGACAGTCCTCAGGACAACAGTCACCACTTTCCTTTGTAGTTGAATTGTGGCAAAAGGGTCCTATACATGAATGCCCACACTTGCAGCCTAGGCTTCCTATACCCACTTCTAATGGTGTCACTGTCTGCTCAGAGCTAGAGCTGGAAGTACTGACTCCTCATCTCTCCCCTTACCCACCTATTTGCTGATGCAGCATCAGTCACAAAGAGAAAACAAGACAGACACAGAGAAGGGCAGAACATTTAACCACTGGAGGGAATGCACAACAGCAAGTACCTTTTCTAGTCAAGTTTTACATTAAACCACAGACCATGGTGGACCCATTGGAAGTAAAAACTATTTGACAGTTTGTGTCCAGCAAACAGAAGGAACTAGATGTCCATGTGTGGTCCCTGCACATCAGCTTGCATGTTCTGCTCTTCACTCAGCTGCTGCTGGAACTCCAGGCGTGTCTGACGGTTGGATTCCAGCAGCTCCTTCAAGCGGGCATGCAGATGGTCATTCTTCTCCTCCAGGTGATCCAAACAGGAGTTGATTTGGTCCAGCATGGAGTTTATTGCTGCATATTCTAAAGGAAGGAGAACAAAAAAAATCCTGAATAATTTAAATTCTTGTACAACCACCACTCATTCTAAGAAGGTATCAGGCAGCAAGGCCTCTTGCAAATATACCTCAGAACATACAGGGAAGGTCCTCTATCCCAAATGCATCCTCTCTGTATCATGATACATCACATCTACTGGTGAAACTAGGTCTGTGGGGAAACTGGGTAGTTCAGGGGATTGGTAATGTGATCTAGGATGTTTTACTTGTGTCACAGACCAGGAAGGAAATTGCCATCTGTTTGGTAATCTCTCAAGTAAGTGGTTGGGCTCTGGCCAGCTTCCACTAGACAGGGATCCACATTGCAAGAGGGCTGAATAGATAAAAGCTGAATTAATCTCTTCACCCTTCCTAGAGGTGGCTTTGCCTAATCAGGGTACAGGCACCTTGAAAGGGTGCTGTTGAGAAGCTTAGCACAGAGAGTGTAACCTCCAGAGCTGCCACTCTAGGACCTGGCACATGAGAATCTGGAAAAAGAATTCCAGAACATCACCAGCTGATGTGGTGGGAGCAAGGATAGAGGAAGAAAGGAGCAATGCAGTGGAGCCCCTTTGAATGAGCTGAATAGGAACATCTCATAAGGTCCTAAGGGGAAAAGTAACCAGAAGGATGAATGTGGACCAATTCTGATTTCCATGAACAGCACTTATCCCCTTAATTTCTGAAGTTGTTGATCCAGGTCTCAATACTGCAGAGACCACATAGGTCTTGCTTTACCATTTAAAACACTACACTAGGAAGCAAGGATTCATTGTAAACCACCCTGCAGGATCTATGTATGTATCATGCCATACAATCAGCACAAACCAGGTCCAACAGGCCATTCAAACCTACTTGCGATGCTGCTTCTTCCCAGGGGGAGGGGGAAAAAGCACTCACACCAAGCCCTGAGTAAAAGGAAAAATGTGGTTCTCATGTACATCTACAAAGAAAATGATCTAATTCAAGCCTCAAGAGGAGCCACAGATTTCACTTCACATGCAAGGTCAACCAGAGCTTGCATGGAAAGAGAATATTTTTAATGTTTAAATAGCTAAACCTGTTCTGCTGAACACAGCAAGGGGCAGCAACAACCAGTCCTCAAACAGCATTGTTTAGAACAACAGACCACAGTCTGAATGGGACTTCTCTGCAGCTTGCACTCAGGCATCGGGAGCATGTGGGAGAAAATGATAGTGAAGCTGTTTTCAGCTACCAATACCCTGAACACAAGTACTTGTTCTCCCAAAATCTTTTAGAAGACAGTGTGGCAAGTCCTTGAATCACATATGCCACAGCTGAAAGCGATTAATGCTATACCTTAATTCTGATATTACATTATTCTAAATTAAAGTTATGAAGTGACTTCCTGAGACTAGAATGCACAGGGATAGAAAACAGTGCAGTCCCTGCTTCCAAATTGGGAGAGCTTTGTGGGACAGGCTAAGAGATATGATAGATTATTTAGAAACTCATATCTAAGGACTTCCCACTCAAAGCCAACTATAGAGATACCTGGTAACAAAAGAATCATCAGCTAAGGATCTGAGTGATTTCAGGAAGAAACACCCTTGACATCTTCAGAATCTAGTTCTAAATTGGATTGACAGCTCAAATGGACCCAGCAGAAAGGATCTCTGAGGCAGGTGATAGTCCCTAAAGCTCAAATTCCCAAAGGAATTGTCATAGAAGACTAGCTAAGCATCCCTTTTTCATCAGGAGCCAGAGCAAGGTCTGAAACATATTATTCCCTTCCTGGCTAGTAACTAGTTGTACTGGTGCTTCCCAGAACAGTATGATGAAAGGCCTTTTTAGTCCTAGAAATCCTCCAAGATTTTTTCAGAAAAGGTGCTCTTAGATTTTGTTAGAAGGCACCAAACTAGGGTGTTGGGTGGTTTAGTCTTATAGAACCATAGAAATGTCGGGCTGGAAGGGATCTTGAGAAGTCATCAGGTCCAGCCTCCTGCACTATGGCAGCACCAAGTAAATCTAAACTGTCTCTGACAGGTGTTTGTCCAACAAAGGTGATGCCACAACCTCCCTGGGAAGTGTATTCCAGATCTTAACACCACTTATAGTTCAGAAGTTTTTCCTAATAGCTAACCTAATTTTCCCTTGCTGCAAATTAAGACCCATTGTTTCTTGTCCTATCTTTAGTGGACAGGCGAAGAGTTGATCACTATTCTCTTTATATCAACCCTTAACTTATTCGAAGACTTAGGTCTCCCCTCAGCCTTCTTTTCTTAAGACTAAACATGCTCAGTTTAAAAAAAAAAAAAGCCCTCATAGGTCAAGTTTTTTAAGGCTTTTATCATTTTTGTTGCTCTCCTCTGGAATCTCTCCAATTTGTCCACATTGTTGCAAAAGTGTGGAGCCTAGAATTGGACACAGCACTCCAGCTGAGGCCTCACCAGTGCAGAATAGACCAGGACAATTATTTCCTGTGTGTTATATACGATTCCTGTTAATATACCCCAGAATTATATCTGCCTTTTTTCATACTCAATTCGTGATCCACCATAACCCCCAGAGTCTTTTAAACAGTACCACCACCTAGTCAGTTATTCCCCATTTTGTAGTTGTGCATTTGATTTTTTTTCCTTCTTAAGTGAAGTACTTTCCATTTATTATTGAATTTCTTCTTCTTTTGAATTCAATCCAATTCTCACATTTGTCAAGGTCATTTTGAATTCCAGTCCTGTTCTCCAAAGTGCTAGCAGCCCCTTCCAGTTTGTTGTTCATCTGGAAATTGTATAAGCATACTCTCCACTCCATTATCCAAGTCATTAAATATTTTCATTAATACCACCAGACCCAAGACCCCTGCAGGACCCCAACAGATACTTCCTTCCAAAGAAAAGTTTGTTGGTTTGGCAGGATTTGTCCCTAACAAGCCCATGCTGGCTATTCTTTATACCCCACTATCTTTCCAAGTATCAAAGTTGGACTGACTGGGCTAGAATTCCCCAGGTCCCTTTTCCCCCCTTTTATAGATAAGTGCTATGTTTGCCCTTCTCCAGTCTTCTGGCACCTCACCTGTGCTCTGTGAAGGGTTTGAATATTGCTTTATCTAGTTCCTTAAGTACCCTAGTATGAATGTCATCAGGCCCTGCTGACTTGAATACATCTCAATAGTCTTTAACCTGTTATTTCCCTGTTTTGGCTTGCAATCCTTCCCCCTTGTTAGTATTTGTTGTGTTGAGTATCTGATCATCATTAACCATAGGGGTGTGTGTGTGGGGTGGGGTACACGTGCTAGGAGCAAGCCGGCTAAGGGGTCTGTGGTTTATCTAGGGAGAGAGGGGCATGTTTGGAGCAAGGGATTGGGGAGGAGGGGTCTGGGGCTCACCCAGTCAATGGGGTGCTAGGCGCAGGGAGAGTTTGGGGAGGGCGGGGCATGGCTCTCCCCAGGTGTGGGGTGCTGGGAACCGGGAGGGGCCCGGGGCTCGCCCCAGGGAGGAGGAGCTGAGAGCGGGCCCGGGGCTCGCCCCAGGGAGGGGGAGCTGAGAGCGGGCCCGGGGCTCGCCCCAGGGAGGGGGAGCTGAGAGCGGGACGGGGGCAGTGGGGTCCGGGGCTCGCCCCAGGGAGGGGGGGCAGTGGGGTCCGGGGCTCACCCCAGGGAGGGGGGGGCAGTGGGGTCCGGGGCTCGCCCCAGGGAGGGGGGGCTGAGAGCGGTCCGGGGGCAGTGGGGTCCGGGGCTCGCCCCAGGGAGGGGGGGCAGTGGGGTCCGGGGCTCGCCCCAGGGAGGGGGGGCAGTGGGGTCCGGGGCTCGCCCCAGGGAGGGGGGGCTGAGAGCGGGCCGGGGGCTGTGGGGTCCGGGGCTCGCGCCAGGGAGGGGGGGCTGAGAGCGGGCCGGGGGCAGTGGGGTCCGGGGCTCGCCCCAGGGAGGGGGGGCTGAGAGCGGGCCGGGGGCAGTGGGGTCCGGGGCTCGCCCCAGGGAGGGGGGGCAGTGGGGTCCGGGGCTCGCCCCAGGGAGGGGGGGCTGAGAGCGGGACGGGGGCAGTGGGGTCCGGGGCTCACCCCAGGGAGGGGGAGCTGAGAGCGGGCCGGGGGGCAGTGGGGTCCGGGGCTCACCCCAGGGAGGGGGGGCAGTGGGGTCCGGGGCTCGCCCCAGGGAGGGGGGGGCTGAGAGCGGGCCGGGGGCAGTGGGGTCCGGGGCTCGCCCCAGGGAGGGGGGGCAGTGGGGTCCGGGGCTCGCCCCAGGGAGGGGGATGCTGGGCGGGTGCTTGTCCGCTCTTCTCTTACCGGTCTCCCCGAACCCGTCACCGTCCCCCTCCTCGCCCCGCCCGACGTTTCCCGCCGGCACATGCGGCTCCCCGTTCGGCCCCGACATGCCGCCGAGTCCCGCGGCCAGACAGGACCCAGGTCGCGGCCGGACTCCGAGACAGGGGAAAGCCCCGCCCCTTCCCCGGATGGAACGGCGGAAGGTCCCGCCCCCTGACCTGGAAAAGGGCGGGGCTTGGGTTGACCTAGCCACTCGCAGACTTCAGCCGGGATCCTAGGGAGGGGGTGTGGGGTCACCTCCTTCCTAGCCCCGCCCCGCTCCAGGTAAAGTCTATAGTTATGGGAAGAGAGGGGCTGACAAACAGCGCGGGCGGGCGAGAGGCAAACAAATAGACTTTATAGTTGTGGGGGGCGTCTGCCTACAGAGAGGCGGGATCCCACCCCCAACCTCCCTGGGCGCTTATGTTCCTCCCTGCAGTCATCGCAGAGGGATTTGCTGGCAGGATTTTACATGGGTGCAAAACATATTCACCGAACTCAGGAGAGTATCTGCAGACGTCAAATGTGACCTTGGGTTCACAGCCGAGGTGGCTGTAAGAGGCACCATCATCCAGTCAGAGTTTAGGCCTGTGTGTCCCCGTCAAAACCAAGCCCTACAGCTTGATTTTGGCTGACAGCTGCTCGAGAAAAATCTGTTGATCAGAAGTTATTCACAGAAATGATCCAGCAAATAAATTCCAATCAATAAAGTGAACTAATCTATCAGCTACTCACAGACCAATTTAGAACCAGAAAATGTGTTGAATGAATTATTCACATAGCTTTACCTTACTATCCCCTTCTACAGTGGTTTTCTCTTCAACCTTTTTCCATCCATACTAATTATCTCAGTTTATTACATGTATATTTATTCTTTGTAGACTGTTCTCAGGACATATGTTTATGGGATGTTCTCAGGAGGTATGTTCACCTGTATAGAGCCTTTATTTCTGGAGCTCTTAAAGCACTTTGTAAACATTCATTATTAGCTTCTGTGAGGTAATTTTACAGATGGTCAGACAGGATGATGGCTGATTAAGTAAATTGCCCAGAATCACACATTGAGTCAGTGACACAGACTGGACTAAACCCCAGAATTCTTGACACCGAGACTTCTGCTTTTGCCAGTAGAGCACAGTCCCTTCCTGTTTTTGTCTATCCAGTTTTAGTTAACGGTTTGTTTAATTTAGCTTAATTGTATTTAACAGAATAAAATTTGTTTAAACTGTTTTTTATTTTTCCACTTAATAATTGTAACCACAGTTAGTAGGTCACTTTCAAATCTCCCTCTTTTCCTAGGACAATAAGCACAATTTTCTCTGCCTTTCTTTATAACTAAGATTTCTTTTTTTAGACTTGATATTAGTCATATGCTTCACCTGTCCTGGGAAATCAGATCATTCTATAATTTCTTCCATTTTATAGGATATATCTTTAGAGATGAAAATAACTTGCAATTAAGGGCATCAGTGTGTCCCTGAGCTGAACTTGGGCAAAGACTGATTTGAGGAGTTTTTTAATTCTAATTGAGTTGGAATTTTCAATGCACAAGGAATGAAGGATCATATCCTTAACATCACAGTATATTCTGTATCTTTCCTTAGTATAACCTGACTACATTCTGCTGGGATAGGGCCCCATCCTATGTCCTAACACAGTTATGCTCATAAAAATAATAGTATGGGCATAACCAAGCATAAGTGACAAAAGTTAATTGCCCTGAAGCATGAGGTTATATGTCTTCCTATTGCATTGTGGAATACAATTTCACAACTAAGTAGGCTTATGTAATTAATGTCAGTAAAGCTCTTTGAGATTCTTGCATAAGAGGCGCTATAGAAGTGGAAACTATTACTATTATTTTTATTCCTATTTTATGTTTTAACATCTTTATGAAGTACTGAGGTTTAATTATCCATCATGGCAAAAGCCAGATAACTATCAATCTGGTTTTGCAAGTATGACACCTACTAGATACTCTGAATATTTTGGCCTTGCCTTTCACCCTGTGATTCTAAAGCAACTTACAAAGATGGAATTTTAATTGTAATTATTTATTGATTTGGAATTTTACCATAAAATCATGGGCTATTTGAGATTTTACTTAATCATCCAGCTCTGTTCCCAAGTATTGCATTCAATATTCACACTACAAACTGTAAGCAAAATTAATCCTTAGTGTAATTTGCATGAAGGATGGAATTGGGCCCACTATGTATTGTAGTTGAGAGGAATGAGCTCTAATATCTGGAAAAATAACTGTCCAGACTGGACTCTTTGAATGAGCTGATTAGTGGTTTGGAGTTTTTGCTAACGATTCAGCAGATGCTCTGATTTAAATAATATTTAAAATGATCTAATCCAGGGGTTCCCAAACTGCTGGCTGAAGAATACTTGCTGATGATTCTCAAACATCTGATTGGCCACATAGCGCTGGCTCTCCTTGTTTCCAACTGCTGCTACAGATGTCCACACTCTTCACTACAATTAAAAGCCACCTGTAAATTAAACTGGAAACAAGGAAGAAACATTAGCCTAGCCACTTCTGTTGGGAGCAACTATTACATAAATAGAGAATGAGAGGAAATGAGCACTACCTCTCAGGGACTGGAGACATCAGTGGGATTAGAGTTGCAATCCTATAGCAGTTAGGTAATATTTTCAGGAGAGCTAGGTGAAAAGAAGTTGGTGGCTGGGCAGCATAGTCAGGGAGCAGGGAACCAACTGTTAGGGGACCCCATGCAGAGGAAAAGAAAAGGGTCTAGACAGCAGAGAAGAATGTGTCAGTGAGAGAGATTAATAAAAAACATGGGAGGAGCTGATAAAATTAAGAGTAAAGCAGGTGGTGGGTTTGATTCTTTTTTGTTCAAAAGGCAAAAAAAATTGCATCAGACAGTTAAACATCCACCGATACTTTCCAGATATGACTTTTCCATAAGCAATTGCCATAGTCCCTGCAGAGATTGTATGTGATAATAAATGGGAGAGGAGGTTGTCTGCACTATGAGCAATAGGAAATGAGGTGTTCATGAGACACTCTCTGTGTTAAAATATATTCCACACTATGAAAATGTTTGAGAGCTCCTGATCCAACCTAGCAGGATTTTATAGCACTTGTCATCATCGCATGGGTTATTACGTTGAATGTTACATTCTCTGCTACAGTGTGATTATTTTTTCAGCCTACCCGTGCCATTTATAACCATTTCCAATCAGGGTAGTTCTAGGGTCCTGTTATTGGAGAGGCAAATGGGTATTTTGGGGCCCCTGAATATCACTATTTACAAAACAAACCTTCCAGGAGTAATTACACCCTTAGAAATACTTGGACCCTTAAAAATAAATTGTGGCTACTGAGTCAGTATTTTTCTGTGATTCTATAAGTTATCTAACAAATGAAATCTCTCATATCTGCTCATTGCTTAACGTTGTACAGTATAAATTTGTACATATTTTGGCTTTTCTGACAATGATGGGGGGGCTTGGAAATCATTTGGGGAGGCAAATGTTCTCTCCCCGGGGGGCACCCGGCTTGCTTCCCCCCCCCCCCCTAGTTTTGTATGTGGATGCTGGCCCTTATGCAGTACTGCATCTGGGAAGAAATGATGGCACAGCAAACCAACCAACCAATCAAAAAACAAGCCCAGCAGAGGCGCTCTATCCTTAAGGCCGCCTCTGCTCTGGTTGAAAGCCTCTGGTGCTTGGTGTAGAGGCCCTCCCTCGCTGTTTTTCCCCTCCTCCCCCGTGGAGCGAAGATGGCAGCAGCCTGCCGTGGCTGGAGGTGCCTGGGGCAGCTCCCGTGGAGGCTGAGGGCGGCTGGCGTGGGGCTCCTGCGGGCCCAGAGCAGGGGGTACTGTATCCCCTTTGGGACAGGCCGCTATGCACGGGCCCGGGCACTGAAGGGCAGGCGCGTGCTGGTGGGGGCTGCTTTTGCCCTGGGGGGCACCGTTGGCCTCTTCCAGACTCTCCAGTATCCCCTGAAGGCCCAGGAGCACCTTGCAGAGCAGCAGGCAGCCAAGGTAACCCCCTGCCTCTCCCCTTGTAAGAATACTGCTGGAAATCCAGGAGCCCTGTGCAGTCCCTAAGGAACACCGGGCCCCATGGTGCTGCTTTCCCATCCCCTGCTTACAGATGATTCTGAGTCCTTCCTGTGTAACCTGGCTTTTATACTGCCTCCCAAATATCTTCCATTTTCGGGGTGCACACTGAGATCTTGGCTCCCATCCTTAATTAAATCTTAAGAGGGTGTCATGGCAGGAAGAAGCTTGAAAAAGGTTTCTTCCTCACCCAGTCACAGATTTCTTCTCCTATATGACATTTCTATTTTTGTTCATTTTCAGATAGTATTTTCCCTCTAATGTCCTGTAGCTGATTCTCCAGATTAGAAGGCTATAAAGGTCTCAAATGATCTGTGGCTGCTTTCTCTATTTACTGTCTCTGCAAATCCTTTTGTAGCTTTCCCTGGATAGACTAATTGCTACTTTAAAAACAATCAGCTAATTAATGTTTTCCATGCCTATGGATGACTGACATGCTAAGTGATATAGAATATACAAGTGGTGGCATCAGGTTACAATATCCTAAACAAATAACGTCTACCAATTTTACTAATAACTCTTGTGTATTAAAACTAAACACTTATAGACCCTGATCCTGCAAGACATATACACATACCTAACTTTTGGCAGTAGAAAGAAAATAGTCTTGTTTGTTTCAATTGTGTTTTTAGTCTGGTCACTTTCTGGTTCTCATACACTAGCATAATGTTGCAGTATTTGGGGGTGGCAAACCCTTCAAGAAAAGGTTTAAATATACATAGCAGACTTTTTCTATTGATCGAAACACACACATCCTTAATATTAGATGTTGTTAGGAAACAACATTTAAAGTATTAAAATCTAGGCCTAAACTACCCAACATTATCCTCTTTGAGTAACTATAAAAATTGCTTTTAATTAATAAAAAGAAAAGTAGTTGTCAAGTGACAGGGAAAACAACAATTCTGTATGCTTACATAGGCTTTCCGTCAACTAATGACTTCCCACAAATATCTTGAGGTATTATGGAAGTGAGAAACAAGGTAAAATGGTGGCATGTGTTTTATAATGTATGACTAATAAGCAAGGCACATTAAATGTCTGTTGTGTAATTGCATTGTGCCTAATGCTGATGCATTATTCCTTGTTCACGCAGCATACTCAGTGAAGATATGGTGTGTAAACAATGCAAGATCAGATTCTGTGTTTATATGTTCTCAACCAATACCTTGCAACCACTACCAAAAAAAAAAAAAAGGGGAAAAAAAAAAAAAGAGAGAAAAAGTCATTGTTTCCTGGCATGTCACTGGTATTTTTCTGTTTGTTTGTTTTAATGTCAAATGTAGGGTTTTATACTGCTGCCCATTGCAGTAGTATTTGAGCATCTTCCATGTAAAATAGATAATAGCAAAGTCTCTAGTGGACTTCATGGAATCTCTGACACCTATCCCTTTGCAGCATAAGAACTCTGCTTGGGGGATGGGTTTTGATTTTGATTTTTATGGATTTTATTATTTTAATTTTTTTTTGTTTGTTTTTAAGGTTGATTTGTTTAATTTTCTTAGGCTGGAGGGTTGGATTTTTTTTGTGTAGAAAGGAGTGTTGTGAATGTCATTCTTATGATGGCTTAGTCCCTAACCTATAGGATTAAATTGGCAAAACCATATACACCTCTACCCCGATATAATACTGTCCTTGGGAGCCAAAAAATCTTACCGCGTTATAGGTGAAACCATGTTATTTTGAACTTGCTTTGATCTACTAGAGTGTGCAGCCCCGCCACCCTAGAGTGCTGCTTTACCGTGTTATATCCGAATTTGTGTTATATCGAGTCGTGTTATATCGGGGTAGAGGTGTATTCATAAGAGACTGGAGTTACTACAAAGAGATAAGGGGATATTTAGAAAATTAGATATTCATTATACAAAAAAGTTAAATATTTATAATGTCATTGGAAGAAAATGCTGGTTAACCAGGGATGTGAGCTTTGATTTGGATGACCAGATTATGATCTGAACACCCAATATCAGCAACAGCAATTTAAAAATAAATCGATCAGGGGAGGAGGTGATATTTGAGTTGAACATACAAACTTCTGGCATTTTCCTCCCTCAGCTCCCCGCAGGTAGCCTGCAGTTGACCCTGTACCAATACAAAACCTGCCCGTTCTGCAGTAAGGTGCGAGCCTTCCTTGATTACCATGGGGTGCCTTATGAAATTGTGGAGGTGAACCCGGTAATGAGGAAGGAGATCAAATTTTCCTCCTACAGAAAGGTGCCCATCCTTTTAGCCAACGCTGGAAACACTCTGGTGAGTCTCTGCTTCTCAAATAACCGTGGTTCTTGGGTTTACATCTAGCACTGGGTTACTAGCCAAGTGCAGGTGTAGCCTGTAGATTGATACTCTATTTCCAAGGGTGCTTAGCATCCTGTTCCTCATTTTATGGCTGTATACTTAGCTACCTCTTCCTTAGCCTCACTCTTACGGTATTTTGCTGAGCACTCACAACACCCAATGTTCCCTAGCAGAGATAAGCCATGCTGCCGCTAGGGAGTTTGGGAAGGTGCGACTTTAAAGTCCACTGGTCTTATTCTTCCCACCCCCATGCAGGATTCAAACAGTTTGCACAGAAGTCAATGGGAGGTACTTGTACTCTATGGGGGAAGAATTATGACCCAAGGACAAGTGTTTTAACCGTATATTTTCTTACCATGCTGGTTTGCCCCCTGGAATGCCAATGGCTCAAACTGAAACCCACTTTGGTTTCTGCTGTTGGCCCGTCTAAAACAAGCAGAAGAATAGATACAATATATGGCTGTAGTATAGCAGATTTGCCTATGGAAATAAACCAAAGTTCAGGGAAGAAGGGACTTGGGGACTGCTTAAGCCCCGAAAGATTCAGCTGGCAGAGCTTATGAGCTCCTTAGCTCCATCAATTTCTCTTTTTAAGCTTATTTTCATTCTATTTTGCAGCAACTGAATGACTCTTCAGTGATCATCAGTGCAATAAAGACCTATCTCGTTTCCAGGTAAGGGAGAGGGTGAGAGAGAGAGAGAGCGCGCGCTCAGGTGTTTTTTAATTCAGAATTCCGCCTTTGCACAATGAAGATATAAAAGTTAGTCCACAAATTAAATGAGTCAAACCTTCCTCTGATTTTTGTTTTATTTTGTTGGCCAGTCAGAATATCGGGAAATAAATCAACTTGCTGCTCTTGTAGCCTGCTCTTTAGATCTAGGTTACAAAGAGCTTGAGTAAGGAATGGAGATGGAGGGGATCTTGGATCTGGGACAACTTGTACTTTTATTCCTCTCACACCCACCCCCCACCTCCCCGATATAGAAAACATCCGTGTATAGAAATTTAACCATAAGAGACATTGCTAGCTGCAGCTGACTATTCTGGAGTCTGGTTAATACTTACCATGGGTTATTTGAAATGAAACTTACATGTACTCTCTCTCTCAGTGATTTCAGCTATTTCATAGTAGTGCATTTTAACGTATGTGGCTTCAGTGTGTTTTTACTCCTTTCTTTTCATATACATTAAGTGCATTTTCCTCTTAGTCTTGCATCTATGCACACACTGCAATGTTACTACAATACATTACAGTAAAGATATATCTGGGATAATGTGTATAACATGCATGTATAGAGTCAATTTTCAGACTGAAACCTCTCTTAAAAATGACATGTTTATGTTTAATCAGTGATTTCAGATCTGGAAAGTCAAAGGATGCTAGAGGGGGGCAAGGTGAGACTTTAAAGTCCACTGGCATTATTGCTCCCACCCCCATGCATGATTCAAACAATTTGCACTGAAGCCAGTGGAAGTTACTTGTACGCTGTGGGGGAAGAATTACAACCAAAGAAGAAGTATTTTAATTGTATATTTGCTCACTATGCTGGTTTGTTTTTTTATTTTATTTTCCCCTAATGGCCAATCTCATCCTGAGATCTAGAAATGTAGCCATGATCTTTCTTTCTCGTACATTATCAGCGGTAATAGAATATTCCACTATTGGAATCTGATTTCCTTATGGTGCCTTAGGCTCTGTTTGCTCTTTTGACAGCTGTGTCAGCTCCACAGTGCCATTAAAATCAGCAATTTTTTTTACAGTCTCTGTTGTGACTAACTGCACTTCAGGATGGAGAGGAATTCTGAAAGAGAAAATACAGACTGCACTTAGATTTACAGCCCCTGAGCTGCCTCATTATGAAAGTCTCTATTGTTAGAGCAGCCAGTGTTTTGTTCTCCCAAAAAGAGGACTCATAGCAAGTGTTTTTCAGTAACACATGGAGAAGACCATGCAGATTCTGACTGTGTTTCTCCCCTCAGGAAGAAGAGTTTAGATGAGATCATGTCATTTTATCCTCCTATGAAAGCTGTGAATGAGCGGGGCAAGGAGGTGACCGAGTATGGGAATAAATACTGGCTCATGCTGGATGAAATGGAGACCCAGCGTGTATACCCCATCAAAGAAGCTAGGGTGTAAGCATTTCATGTGCTAGGGGGCTCAGAGTTGGTTTCACAGCATCCCTCCTGTATCGTCTTGGAGAACACAAACAGAATCTTCCTAATGCTGCTCTTGACATGATACACATCAGACACCCCCTAAATAACTGGAATGGTTTTGTTTCGAGTAATTTATTTGTTTAACTTGCAAAATGTAATACTTCCTATGTGAAATTCCCCCCCCACCCCCACCCCCTTTGGTGTACTCTGAGCCTCAACCATTGCACCAATTTCCTCCTTTGCTTTCTCTCCTCCCTGCCTTCTTCCCAGAGAGGGATGTCCCTTTGGGCTCCTGGGTTAGCCAGAGGGGTCACTTGGGATTGATTTATGTTGAGGAAAAGCCATGATTATGGGACACTTGTTCCTCATGAGACAGCCAGCCTGCTTGCAATAATAGAAAGAGAATCTAGAGCTTTAGTTTGTCTCATCCAGATGGAGTTTGGCGTTAGAGCAGCTGAGTTGGGGAGATCCCTCCTGACGACAGTTCAGGGATATTACCAGTGGAGCAAACTGGATGGGAACTATGTTGCACTCTCGTCCTTTGCAGAAGCTCCAGCTACAGTTATTCTGATATCAGCTGCATCCTCCTCTGATTCAATGTTTCCACTTTGTTCACTTAAACTACTTTCTTGGAATGTCTACAGGGAAGAAATGACATGGCGAAAATGGGCAGATGACTGGCTGGTTCACCTCATCTCCCCCAATGTTTACCGCACACCTAGGGAAGCCCTGGCTTCTTTCGATTACATTGTCCATGAGGGTAATTTTGGCACCGTGGAAGGCTTTTTTGCCAAGTACGTGGGGGCCGTTGCCATGTTCTTCATCGGCAAGAGGCTGAAGAGCAGGTTGGTACCACTGACCCAGTCACACAGCAAGGGAATGTCTCTTTGTCCCATTGTTTTGTAACTACCCTTAGCCATGAACTTCAAACAGTAAAACTCTGTGTCTCAAACACATGTTAATAGGCATTTTCCTTGCAAATAAAATGCAATTCTGTTCTAAGGATCAGTTTGGATACTCCCCCTGTTCTGATCATTGTATCTGAATGATTGCTATATGTGGAACCATAATATTTTTCAAATCAGACATGTAGAGGCAAAATCTCCATTTCTGTAAGGACATATTTTTAATTTAACATTTGCTCCAAGGCAGGTCACTCCAGTTATTACAGTTTATGGGAGCACCAGTTATGTTCTTGTATGCCATTCAGTGGTGCAAAATCCTTTCCTACCTTTGAAAATATGAGAGGAATTTATACTTGTTTGATCTGCGCAACTTAAATCTCCGCTGATCAGAACAATCAAACTGGCTTTTGGGAAGTAATATTTTATTCCCATGAACTGAATGATCACTAAAGTGGCACTAGCCCCACCATTTGAGTAGTAGGGCCAGGGGCTCTTTCCTTTTTAGATCTCTGCTGTCTTTCCAATACAAGTGCCTTCTTTAACCAAGGAATGGTCAAGACTTGACTTGTTTAGTGTGACACACAGAGTTAGTGACTCAGAAAGAATTGCTGTCCATGATTCTAGAATTCTGGTCCTTTGCTTTAACCACTAGAGCAAATAGCTCCTTAACCACTTAATCAACTTTAAGTATTTATGGACTTCTTTGAGCCCTCTAACCTTCTGAATTAAAGAGATGCTTATGCACACAAATTACTTCATAGTCCTCTTTAAAAATACCCAAGCCTTTCCGTTCACTCTGAAATGCATTCCCTGTCCCCAGCCATATATCAATCCATGGGAAGAGTAATGGGAGGAGAAGATTAGAGATAAATGAACCAGTTAGAGGACACTATATTTTTTCTCTTAATACAGGCACCATCTCCAGGATAATGTCCGAGAAGATTTGTACAAAGCAGCCAATGACTGGGTAAAAGCTGTTGGCAAACACAGACCATTCATGGGTGGCAGCCAGCCGAATCTCGCTGACTTGGTAATGGTCAAGACCCTTGGTCTCTGTATTTAAATTATCATCTGTCATGCACATAGTATGATATAGAGGTGACTATGATTATGTATAAAATATGTGCTATATCCTCTTGGTCTGTATATTAGATATATCATTCGAGTGTCTTATGTGGGAGGTGAGAGTTGTGTTGTCAAATAGTGTGTTACAGGTGAGGGGTGAGTATGTTTACTCCATTGCACAATAAGGCTGTGTGTGTAGAAAGCCTGCTAGCCTTTTCACTGGGAAATATACTCCAAGCACATACCTTACAAACATCATGACTTCCCAGAGTAGGGCATTATCAGTCAATCTGAAGTAATGACAAAAGCAGTTTACAAACTAGGCTTCCATGTCTGCAACTGGAGATGAGCCCTGTTGACATCAGTGGACAGGGTCATGAGGTTGGCATGCATAGATCAGACTTTGGGATTTGAGCCTTAAACCATTTCCTGCATCATTAGCTCTCATTGAATAAAACAAAAACCACTATCATTTTTGTTTTATTCTGAAGCAGTGTCTCCATAAAGAGTTTATATGGAGCTGGATACTGTACCAGATCTTATCACTTTTCATTTACTCCATTTCCCAAAAATCTTGCCCATTTTGTTAGGCAATTCCTATTTATCCATCTAATGTCTGTGACTGTCTCAATAATCTCTGCTAATAAGATGGGTGGAATAGGTGATAAGGAAGGGAGTAAGGTTTTGGGACACTTAAATCTGAAGTCACCTCCATTCCAGATTTAGAGTTAATGTTATCTATACTAATTCCAAACTCTCTCTCCTCTCCGCACAGGCAGTGTATGGGGTCCTCCGGGTCATGGAAGGGCTGGAAGCCTATGATGACATGATGACTCATACCAATATTCAACCTTGGTACCTTCGCATGGAAAAGGCTATTGGAGAGGCAGAAATCACGAACTGGCAACTGCTGCAGCCGCCTTACTAAAATCTTTGCACAGAAAAACATTAAAAAGGAAAGACCTCTATTTAAAAAATAAAATGCACTGGCCCCTCCCTCTGGACTGACGTGCAAGCATGCAGATTGTCCAGCTTAAAGCTAATAAGAGGTTTCGTGAGAGCAGGAGGGGACAGGTGTGCACAGCAAAGTACATATGACGTTTAGAATAATAGGAACATTTAAAAGATGCTGACCTGGGACCTCATTGGAGTGGAGGGTAAGTTCTGATTTAAACAGCAGAGTGCAGCAAACTGGCTTTCTCTTGGTGAGCCCCATACTAAGAATATGTTGTAAAAAGAAACTGCTATACTGGCTAGTGGACCCTGGAGCAAAAGCAAATATTTTAGGTCTGTCCAGGGTTGACTTCAGGCTGTATCTCCACTTGTCCAAGTTGTCCTGAGTATCTTCCTGACTATTTGAGGTACTGTGTAACTCTTAAGTGGCATTAAGATTTGACCTGCAATAACATCCTCTAAGTACAGTGCTGAGGGCAATGGGGGAATCAGCAGCACTGAGGAAGGAATTCCTTTGCATGATGGAAAAGATCCTGCTGTGTGCAGGCCATGTGCTTCCAGTCTTCAGGGTGATCTCCATTTAAATTATTTCAACAGCTGATTCTGGATTGTTAGTGACAATACAGGCTTGGTTCCTCTTTCTATGCAGTATATGGCATCTAGGATTTCTTATCTACCAGTAGATAGAGACCCAGAGAGCACAGTGTAGGCTGAAGAAAGAATTATTGCAAAATGATTTGAAAAAAGCTTCCTATTATGAATTATATGAAAAGTGTTCCTGGAAATACTCCATATGATCAGTTGTTATTGAGTGAGTGCTAGTAAATTCTGTAATCCTCTGTGGCTCTCTAGATGCTTCTGTAATGCAAGAGCACCAAAGGTTTTGCTGCATGGAGGTGGGAGCCATTGCTGTAGGCTACATTGTACAGTGTGAACTTATTGGAACTAGTATTTCCTCACTGAGCTCTGGCTAGTCCTAGTGCAGTACAGAAATTCCAGTTGGTACCTGTCTTGGTGAGCTAAGATGCAGGGAATCCTTTCACTTCTAGCTATAGGCCAGAGGGTGAGAGATCCTCTGAATGGTCCAAGGTTTTAATTCCCTGTTATCTACTTGTAACAATCCTGTCCATGGCATCATGGGCACTTTTCAAGGAAACTGGTTATCTGGGAAAGTGAGGGTGTAGATGACATCTGTCATCAGTGCAGAAACTTGTACTTTGTGTTAGCAGAAGACTGCTTTTCGCTATCAGTCATAAGTATCAGTGTGTGATACAGGTGTGTTTTATTGTCCAGAACCTACTGTATCTATGGATACTTCAGAAGGAAAATGAGGTGCAAATTCTAGTGTGGACTCGATGAGTAGTAGTGGGAGAGGAAGAGAGTATTTGCAATAAAAACAAACTGCTGCTACGCTCTCTGGCTACATTTATTTAAGCACTTCTGCACATAGCTATCTTTAAGTACAGCTACAACATTGTTCAACCGTATAATGTTGCAGTGTTAAAAATTACGGATTTTTTCATTCAATGTTTGAGCATGTGTGGATATGAAGGGGAGACAGATTAGATCAATTAATTTTTTTTTAATTAAAAAAAAAACTCTGAAGTAGTTAACCAAAAAAATTTCTGTCAGGAGAAAAATATTTAACAATTGTCCATCCTCCCTGAGGCCTAGGGGGCCAGAACCCCCTGTGGTGACAGATGTGCAAATGAGCCATCACTGCTTCAGAACGTCCCTGGGGCCTTGCTAAGAAGGATTTGTCCCCAGGCTGAGCAGGTTACCTCAGCTGCTCGCCTGGGGCCCCAGTCCGATACCCACCCTGTGCAAGTGCCTGGAGGGAGGCTTCATCTGCCCAGCTTTTTAAGGGGGCTGCTGCGGCCTCTCTCAAGCGGGGCTGGTTAGCTGAACCTCTGCCAGAGCCGAAATATAATCGGGTCTGTAGAACAGGTGATTCAGGGCCCCGCCTCCCCCATCAGTGGGGTTTAGACCTTCTCCCCCACGCCCCCCACCTCCCCTGGCCCTGAGTCAGCCCCCATCTCAGCGCAGCCTTGCCCCGCCCGCCTGTTGCCCGGCGTTCCCATAGTGACACGTCCCGGCTCGCCCGAAGGGGGCGGGCTCTTGTGACGCCGCGACGGGCCTTGGAAGCTAATCGCGGCGGCGAGCCGGGGTCACGGGGGGTTTGAATCGCCCAATGGGGGAGCTGCGGGCAGCGTCCCAGAAGCGGACCCGGAAGTTCGGCGGCGGGTCCCGCTGCTGCTGCTGCTTGTCCTGCCCTTGCTGCTGCCCCCTGCCCCGTCCCCCCTCGCCCCGGACCAGGGGTCTCCATGGCAGCAACAGCAGCAGCTACCGCCGCCTCGCCGCCAATTTCGAGGAGATCCTGAGGCGGCGGCTCCGAACCCGGCTCGGCCCCGCATGGTGAGGGGGGCTGGGGAGCCGGGCGGAGGGCGCTGGCTGAAGTGGGATCCCGGGGTTCCCGAGCCCCCCCAGGCCTGCTGGGGTAGTGTGGACTGGCAGGGACATGGGGGTCCCCGCAGCCCATGCGCTGCAGCGGGTCACACCCTGCGGGCGGCTGCTGCTGCTCTTTCCCATCTGCCTCTCAGGGATGGTTTCTGTGGTGTCTGGGACGTGCCCTTTGCCTTGTGACTCGTCCATCCGCCCCCTAAGGACTCCCAGAAACGAGCCAGTCCCCATCCCCCTCTGAGATCAGGAGGCTGGCTGAACAGTCAGGAAGCTTTTACAGTAATTTTTCAGGCTTCAGCGTTGCCGTCTTATTTAAAAAAAAAAAGCCTTTAGGGGTCATGTTTTCAAGCCTTTTTCTGCAACCGTGAGGGCTAGATAAACTTACTTGTTAAAAAGAGATTTTTGTGAAATAAAATGACTCCAGAAACTGGGGCTTTATTTCGTTCCTAATGTGAGGTAAAGTAACAAGAGTTAGTAATAGTGATTGCTGTTGGACAAAGACCGCTCGTTTATTCTTCTAAAATATCTGTTCTTGCTGGTGAAAACAAAATGTGCTGGCTCTAATGAGACTGTTTAATATTGCTCTTGGTCTTTCAAGGTTCAGCTTTGAATTCCCTCATTCTTTTGCACTGTAATTGATGTAGGTTTTCTGCCCATTAATAGGGTTTATTTACTTATCAAGAATGAGATAACCAAACAAACCAACTGTATTTACAGTCACTTATCTAACAAGAAGCTGGAGAAATTCTCTCACTTCAGCAAACTCTATCTCAGTTTCTAAATACACATCTTCCCAGCCTGGGGGTATTCTCTCGTGCCCCCTCCCCCCACATTTGGACTCTGCTTGACGTTTAACTAATAGGTTTGGATATTACTGCATTTATCCTGCAAGATTCTATTATGTCAATTATACTGAACTGTTGCTAAAACTATTTTTAGGGTTCATCTCCATGGGAAAATTTATTGGCATAACTATAACAGTATAATTTGTGTGTGGTTAAAAAACAAAAACAAAAAAATTATACCACTATATTTATATTGGTGTAACTTCCTGTGTGTAGATGCTCTTATTTTGTAATATGAGTGTCCTTTCTTTTGGTTTAGTTTATGTTGCTTCCAAATTATCATCTTAACCCATAATAAACATAATCTGTTAAGAATAACTATCTAGTCTCTTTCCACAGATCTATAAGAACCTTTGTTAATTTACTGCTCTTTTTCCTGCCATTTATCCATGTAGTCCTCACTTCTTGCTGCTCTTTCCCACCAAATTGCAATAATGAGCACAGAGGGTCAATAGTGTGATGCATTTTGTCTATAGCTGTTTGTAATGGTTATTTTGCTTATATGAAACTGTTTTATAACATTGGAAAAGCTGCTGTTGTTATGAGCATTTAGACAGTAGGCAGTATTGGTTTGTAGCAGTTCCTGAGACAGCAGTAGTGAAAATTGGGCAGGAGTAGCAAGATGATGATCAGAATGATTTGAGTTGAAGATCTAATAGTTTGTGACATGCCAGGGCTAGAAACATTTTGGAAAAAGAAAGCACATATCGTTTTCAGGATCGGGAACATCTGGTAAGCACTGGTCCCAAACCACTGGTCAGAAAGAATAAAAACTTTCTCTTTTATGGCAAATCCACCCTGCAGGCAGAATCAGGTGTCTTACGTATGATGCATCTTAAAATTAATTATCTAGCGTAATGTGTATTTCATACCTGAAAATCAAAGTACTTATTTTAATCTTTTTATTTTAACATTTCTTGTGCAAAGAATGCTAAGGCTCACTCTTTTGTCAAGCGGTTTTTAGGTATTTAACATGTTTGAGTCAGGATGTTACCTTTCTACTCAAGGGAATGGGAACCTTAAGGAAACTAGCATCCTCTACTACTAGTGATCTATTTAATATTTCTGCCATCAGGTGTCCCCCCTCCAGCAAAAACGAGATAACTGCAATCTCAGCACAGAGAAAAGTGTCACAAGGAGCTGAGGATCTTATGCTAACTGTAAGTAACTGGGATTGGAATGATGTAATCCTTTTTGCTGTAGTCAGGTTAGTGGTGCTACTTTTCTTTTTCTAAGAAGGAAACTTTTATAAAATACTAAGGAATTAAACTGTGCATTGATAACTTTGAATTTGTTTTCATACCTTGCTATTGTGTATTAGGCACATAATTAATGTGGAAATAAAATACATGCATAATTTATGAGAAATAACCTGCAGAGACAAATATAGGCCCAGTCCTGTAAGCACTTACACATGTGTTTAACTTTAAGAATTGTGAGTAGTCCCATGGAAATCAAGGGAACTATTCAGAATGCTTAAAATTAAGCACATGCATGTTTGCAGGATTGGGCTCATATGGCACATCTGATGGGTTCCTTTTAGTTTTCCTAAATTCTTTAGTTTGCTGGTCAAAGTAATGGCCCTGTTGTAAAATTTTTGTTCAAAATCAGATGGTGTTGCTAATCAGATCCCTGGCATGCTCTAAGACCTTGAACTCTGGTGACTCTTACAGACACCCTCTACCAATACAACACTATCTTTACATTGTCTGTACCATCCCTTGTCCAAACAAAAATGAAGGGCCAGATTCAGCCATGGTGTAAATAGAAGCTTATGGAGTTATTCCAGATCTTACACCAAAGCTGCATGTGATCCACAAAGGCAGGTGCTACTGAAAGGAAGCTCAAACTGTGGCCTAAATACCTTGACCCATCTCAGCAATTGTAGCTGTCTGGGGACAGGTGGCTAGAGGCAGTTGTCCAGTTTGACTGGAGCGTAGGGAAATTTTATTATTTCCAGTTTCCTTATTCACAGGTTTCCTTTCATTGTATTGCCCTTTCCCGTTTGTTGGAGAAGAACCATGAAGAACCGCTCCTCATCTCCCCCTTTGCACGTTCACGTGGATGAAAACACCCCTGTCCATGTCCATATAAAAAAGGGTCAGAAAACAACACCTGCAAAAAGCCAGGTAGGAGTGTGTAGCCGGGTGTTTGTAAGGGCTACAGACCAGAAAAGTGAAGGGTCCTAGAAGCACCACTGAAAGTTCAAGGTCTGTTTCTACCACTTGAGGTCTGAATAGATAGATAGTAGGTTAGAGAAATAAGATAGATTGACTTCTTAACTGCATTCATTTCAATGTGAATTTTCAGTAATACTTTTAAGTAATCTTAGAAATTGAAACTGTATCTCATATGGGTAATCTACGGGATTTAGTTTTATATTTACATGTATAGTTGGGTTACCATTTGTACTTCTATAGGGCCTTTATCCAATGGTCTTTAAAGCATTTTACAAACATTTAGTTAAGTTTCGAGCTACCCCTCCCTCTACCATGAGATATGGAAGTACACCAGCCGTTTTACAGGTGAGCGAACTGAGACACAGATAAGTTAAGTGGGTTGTCCAGAATCATACAATCAGTCATGACCGAACCAGGAGTAAAACACATTCCTTTGCTTTAGCAGCTAGACTTTCCTGACACCCTTTTTTTGCTGAGGAAAACCATACTGTATTTTACAGTTGCTTTTTAGACACTGAAGATATTTTAACTTTAGTCCTGCCCCAATTTAACACATTTTTCTGGGTTAACATCTTGGCAAGCTACTGCCCATTTTCTGATCATCCCTTTGTCTGGAGGAAGGGTTGTTAGGAAGATGGTAGCTGGAGATCTCAAATTCCACCTGTATCAGGTTAAATGAAAGATTAGATTTAAGAAGACTCTGGATTGAAGTCATCTGCTGGTGCACAGACAGCTTTTATGAGTCTGGACTATCTTCTCTTGGGCATTGGCCAAGAGGATGTAGCAAGTAGCCTTAGTTATAATTGATTAGCAGGTAATGGTGGCTAGGTTTCAATTGCTAGTTGGAGCAGGTGAAATGCTCTTCAGAGGTTGAGGTCATTCTTGAAATGGAAGACCCAAGTAGTGAGTGCTAGTTTATTTTTCTTTAACAGTCTGCAACAGTTATATTTTGCCTGTGTGTGTGTGTGAGAGAGAGAGAGATGCCACTAGTGAATATTTTAATGGGGTATGCCTGATGATACTCAGCTATATGCTTCCTTTGCTTTTGGACCACCCGATCAAGCCTCAGAATTGTGCAAAAAGCAGCTGCATTTTCATTTAGATAAAGAAGCTTAATATCAACCCATATAGGAGTGAGAATACCTGTTAGTCACAAAGCAGGGAAAGTGTTTCCAGGATCTTCATAGATCAATCCCCCCAAACACCCATTAATACATCATGGCTACTGTTTGTGAGTCAGGTCTGGGAGATAGGGAGGATCCACCTAGTTTGCTCTTCCTGCATAGAAATAGAAGTTGTGGCAGTGCTTTTCTGCATCTCCTCTCTTTCCCAGAAAGACTACCTTTTTCTGTCTAACCTTGTCCTCCCTTCTCTCCCATCTGTCATTCTCTCTGAGCTGGGCTTTCTCAGTAGGCCAACTCAAGCTATTACGACTATATGTACAATTATATACAGCAGCTTGCATACTTCCCCTTACTCCACCCAAGGCTCTCTCACCTGAGGTTTAATTGGAATTGGGCTTAAGAACAGGTGATCGTTAGTTGAGGGACCTCTCTTCCCACTAAATTCCTGTGATATCTGATGTTCTTCTGTGGTTGTCTTTAAGGTTTGGTTTAAGGTCTTGGCCTTATTTTCATATGCTCTTGCTCCTTGGACTGCTTTTTGTCCCAGTCCCCTTGATTTAAATGTTGTCACTGGGCCCAGTTTGATTTATTTCATGTTTGTTATGTCCAGCATTCCAGGTATTGTTTTTAATATGAGTGCTTTATAAATTAAGACATTTAAATAAACCAAAGAAGTGAAATGAAAGTAGGTTGTCACTCAAGTCCTGATGTAAAATTTTGCAAGCAAGCAAACTCTCCCTCAAAATGTAAAAAAGGACAGACCTGCTTTAACACCAGCTAGATCTATTTTCACAGGGTAACCAAGGCCCTCATCGCATCACAAGAGGCAGAGCTACAAGTGATGTCATAAAGGCCCTGGCTGACAAATAGCAAGAATGCTTTCATTTTGGCTATGTGATCTCCTATTTATTCAATAAGTTTTTCTTGTGCTTGGCTTTGCCTTGTTCCTCCAGCTGCTGACTCTCCTCTCTGATATACCATGTGAAGCAGTCTGTGGTACTACTGTAAGAATGATGTTGTGCCATTTAACTCTTACAGCATTAAAGGTTCAAATGATTTTTTTAAGTCTTATGAGGTTTATTTTGTTTTTCTCTCTCCTTCAGCCGAAACACAAACAGAAAATGAAAGGGGATACCGTGAACGTGCGCCGAAGCGTTCGGGTGAAAACCAAGGTCCCCTGGATGCCCCCAGGCAAAACATCCATCCGGGAGTCTGCCTACAAATGGGAGGTATGGCTGACTTTTGCTTTTTAATCGGATGGCTTGGACTAAGAGATGGTACCTAGATTTTTACCTTACTGTTGGCTTGGAGGGTGCTAGACTTTAGTTAAGGTGACCACTACCACCTGGCAATCATTTTAAACATCCAACATTTATCTCTGGCTTTTGGAAATTTATTCATACAAATAGATTTTGAATGGGGGATTCATCATGTGTCTGTTTCGTCAACAGCTATCTGTCCCTTTTTCCTCTTTCCGACTCCTGCCCCCCCCCTCGATATTGCAAGGCTGGAGAAATCCCCCTTCATTTATTCCTTTTCTACTTTCCTCTCTAAAAGACCTTACCTTGGGGCACAGTTCACTTTATAGGCCACTATTGCTACTCTGTGACTGTCATAAGACTTCTAGAAAGGAGTGTATTGTGCTCCCTTTCCCACCAGGGGCTGAATGAGCTGCTCACTCCCAGCTCCTACTGGCTTGGAATTTGAACTCTGATTTTCCTTCATGACAATCAGACGATCAAACTAATCCCTACATGTGCTGTTTTGGTGGATTTGGGAGTATTTATTTTTCCACATTAAGAGCCTTTTACAACTGACTGAAACAGGTTGAAGTAGAGAGGATTATAGCCTGGGTATTTTATCTTGCCCTCATTAGAATTTTTTCAGAGATGTGATTCAGTCCTAGATTGGTTTTGGAGATGCTAAGGTTACAACATTGCGTGTACCTTTTAAAAAAAGCCATGACTATTCCATCCCCACCAGGGACCAACCCATCGCTTGGAAATTACTCCTCCAGATTCAGAAAAACTGCTCTCTGTGCTGCGTCTGAGTGACCTCTCTACAGACGAGGAGGATGCTATTCACAGCAAAATGAACAAATATGAGAAGAAGATAGATAGCCTGATGAATGTAGTGGGGACACTGAAGAATGAGGTGAGAAGACTACTAAAGGCTCACGGGGGGGTAATGGGGAGGGGCTTGCAGATTAGGCAAAGTGATACTGAAAGAGGAAACCTGGCAAGAGGATGCTAAAGACTGGGGTACAGTGATAAAGGGCAAATGGATGCTCAACTCATTTGTTACATATCTTATTGAGAAGGGCTTAGCTACTCTGATGCGTTGTTTACACTAGCGTTGTCTGCTAGCAAGGTGGATTTCGGCTTTCATTCAGTTTAGCTATATCTCAACTACAGATTAACAAGAGGCTTTTTTACTTATGCTAAAATGAATCATGGAACATGGATGACACAGATGATGCTTTGCTTCAGTTTCCATGTGTAAAGTCTTGTTCCCACCAAGGTCCTAAACCTAAAAGATGTTCCTCCCTAAAGGTGAAAGTATTGTCTTACCACATGGACCCATAGGCTCTCAGGGTTGTCTTGTTGAACAGTATATTCCTCATGGCTCGCTACTGGAACTTACACTTCAGTGATGCCATGTTATCCCATGTAATCTAAATGGCCAAGTACTTGTCAATATTTTAACAGCTGTCCCATGAAAGTCTGCATACAGAATTCTAAAGATTAGATTTAATGTGATGCCCAAACCCTCTAACAGGCCTAGCATGGTGAGGGCAGACCACAGGCATTTTCCTTTCTTTCAGCTTCCCCCAGAGCAGGCAATATATCCCAATTATATTGGTGTGTAACTGTGTGGTTTTAATTAAAAATCTCAAAACCTATAAGCAAAATAGTCTACCTAACTCAGAAGTCCTGTTTATCATCATAAATAGTTTGAGCCTGTCTGTGCTCCAAAAACAAAAGTCAATTACATGATAGGGTAACTCAAATGTCTAAACTCAAATAATTGCACCTGAGGACAGCAGGGCTGAGCCGGTCTCTTGGCTTTGGAGACGTACAGTGGGAAGAACGCAAAGGTGAGGGCTATGCCCTGTATGGCTAGACCAGCAGTGTATCACAAACTCTGATAAAATGACACAGTGGGCTTAAGCTGCAGCAAGAGAGGTTCAGGTTGGACATTAGGAAAAACTTCCCAATTGTCAGGGTGGTTAAGCACTGGAATAAATTGCCCAGGGAGGCTGTGAAATCTCCATCATTGGATATTTTTAAGGGCAGGCTAGACAGACACCTGTCAGGGATGGTCTAGATGGTGCTTGGTCCTGCCATGATGTAGGGGACTGGGCTAAATGATCTCTTGAGGTCCCTTCCAGTCCTATCATTCTATGATTACAAAACAGTTGTCCTCCAAACCAGTTACAACATGGTTTAAATATAAATGGGATCTAAGCAGGCTAATGTTGTAGATATAACATGGAAAGTATCATCCATGTCACCAGTTTTAACCTTAATTAGTTAGGGGAACACTAGGCCCTTCTTCTTTATTGAGTAGAGGCAGTACGTCTGGTGCATTGATTAAATTCCAGCGTAAAGTGTCAGTCTGCATTCCTAAATATCTTCAGCAATTGATCTGTAGCACCGTTTCTCACACTGGGGTCTGCGGGTCCGGGATGGTTACCCCAGGGGGTCCGCCAGCTACGCTGATTAACTCCTCCCAGCGCCTCCTGCACGCTGGGAGGGAGAGAGAGGAGTTGGAACAGGGCACACTCAGGGGAGGGGGCAGAATCATGTCTGGGGCCACCAGCCCTGCTGATCAACTCCTCCCTTCCAGTGCCTTCTGCATGCTGTGGAACAGCTGTTCCCCAGCATGTAGGAGGTACTGGGAGAGAGAGAGAGGATCTGGAAAGAGGCAGGAAAGACGTGGAGTGGGGGCTGGGGCTGAGCGGAGCAGCTTGGGGGTCCGCAAAAAAATTGAAATAAAAATGGGGGTCCTTGGGTTGCTAAAGTCTGAGAACGCTGATATAGTATTCTTCATCTACTAAACTGTTGAGGAGCATTGCTGTGTGCTGCTGACCATCTGCTGCATTTCAGTGGTGGGGGATCTGAACCATCTGTAACACCATAAAAGCAACATGATTTGTGTAAAGCTCTATATACATAAAAATAAGATGTCCTCCTTAGGCCAAGATACAGAAGCGGGAGGAACAACAGCAAATGGCAAAGCGTCTCCTCGAGGAGCAGAAGGATGAGCTAGATGAAGTCACACAGGAGCTGGTGGAGACAGAACATGAGAATACCTTGCTCCGACGTAACATTGAGCGCATAAAGGAGGAGAAAGATCTTACTTTGTAAAGAACTTATCGTTTAACTCCTATGTGTACATGTACTGTAGTGAAGTTTAAAGAGCACGTCTCTCTTTTATAAAAACATTAACAAATTTAATTCTGGTTTGCTCCCAGGACCATAGGGCTGAGTGGCACTGCAGAATTGGCTATCTACTTCCTGCCTAATGTTGCAGTGAAACCCTCTTTCCTCAGTGTGACATAATTTTTCCCTAGGGAATCTCATTGTGGTAGTAGAAAAAAATCAGCCTTCCTGAGGCAATTATTTAGAAGCAAGTAATGTTTTAGCTCATTCTGTCAGTCATTTTCACTGAGTGGGGAAATAGTCAAACATTCATGTTTGATTGTGAGTCATCTCCCCTCTTCCTCCCCCCTCCCCATCACACACACTAAAGTTTATATGGAAAATAAATCTCTGAACCTTTCAGAAGAGCTTTATGAATAATTTTTAAAGCTTGGGAAGGGCTTTGAGCCCTTTATGGAGGGTTTCTTTGAGTTCTAGTTGTCTGTGTTCTCTCCAGTTTTTTAAGAATGGCCAGCTTCATGTTCAGCTGATACCATTTTGGAGGCTTATTTCTGGTGAGATATAGGTTCTTAGGATTGTTGATATCCAGGATAAAAGGTGTTGGGGTTTAGTATTTGGTGGGGGAGGTTGCTCTGAGAGAACCCCAAAATTGGCCCCCTCTGATATTCCCAATTTGAGAGATGAGCTTCTAGCAAGCACAGGAGGTTTGGTAGGGTCTGCTGATCCCCACCAAAACCCACTTCCAAGATTGAAAAATGGTAAATTTCTAATATTTGTGGTGTATCGTTTAGTTTGGGAGGTTTTATCGGTTATCCTCTGATCAGAAACTGTAATTACAATGCTTCCTTTAAGGGTGACGTTACCTGTGCAGCCTGGTTATGGCATATGACTATCCATTCTTCTGATAGCTGTATTCTTCTTGCAGAATGCAGAAGAGGCACTTGCAGCATGAGAAAGAGTGTTTGATGTCCAAGTTAGTTGAGGCGGAGATGGATGGAGCTGCAGCAGCCAAACAGATTCATGCGCTGAAGGATACGATTGGGAGACTCAAAAATGTAAGTGATGGCATAGTTCACTGTAACATTTGCTGTATTGCCACATTGCTGTTCCAAGGGCTGACACAGAATTACTGATTCAGAGGTCGTCAAGGAAAAGTGGAGAGGTTTCTAGTGCTTAAAGTGCTTGATAGGCCTTTGGGCGCAGAAGATACTGAAATCCAGATCAAGTAAACTCCCATTTGTAAATTCAAAATGACTTCAGATTTTATCAGCCAGCATCTTAACATCCCACTGCCCTTTGTAGATGTGACACTGATGATCAAGTTGTTTTGTTATGCTGTGTTTGTATTGTATACATCGCTCATACCAGACTCTAAATCAGGGGTAGGAAACCTATGGCACGGGTGCTGAAGGCGGCACGCAAGCTGGTTTTCAGTGACACTCACATTGCCCAGGTCCTGGCCACCGGTCCTGGGGGGTCTACATTTTAATTTAATTTTAAATGAAGCTTCTTAAACATTTTAAAAACCTTATTTACTTTACATACAACAATCGTTTAGTTACATAATATAGACTTATAGAAAGAGGCCTTCTAAAAACGTTAAAATGTACGACTGGCACGCGAAACCTTAAATTAGAGTGAATAAATGAAGACTCGGCACACCACTTCTGAAAGGTTGCCGACCCCTGCTCTAGATATTGAACTGCAGACAAATATGACCATGTCTTTCTTTATTTAGGAGAAACACATGACCAGCTCAGACGTTAATACGCTGACAAGGCAAAAAGAGTTGCTGCTACAGAAATTAAGCACTTTTGAAGAAACCAATAGGACACTCCGGGATCTACTTAAAGAACAGCACAACCGGGAGGTGAGCAGTGCTGCATGTTTAACTTTCCCTGATCTACAAGAGACATCATGGTCTAGTGGACAGAGACCAGAACTCCTGAGCTCTAATCCCAGCTCTGCAACTGACTTGCTATGTGATCATGGACAAATGTTTCACCTCCCTCTGCCTTGGTTCTCCTAATTGTAATATAGATCTTACCCCTCCCCTTTGAGGCTCAGATAAAGTTTGAACAGTAATGTGAAGATGTTAAGAGCTCTGAGTGCTAGGCAAACTGCAGGAGCGATAATACTTTGGTGTAATTACTATTCCTACTGCAGCTTGTTGAACGTGTGCTGCTTTGGTCAAAGGCAGGCCAGTGGCAAAGTACTTCCTCAGCCACCCATGATTCTAGTAAAAGGAACCATCAAAGGTTTGTGTTTGCCCAAAGTGGGATACGTTTGCAAGATCTTAGTTTGCCATTGTGCATTTTAGTATCGCCTTTGACTGGGTTAAAGGAGATGGGAGTGAGGAAGGGTTTCTGGGATGGGAGTTCTGAGGGGAAGAGGGTTGAAAATGAAACTTGTTGGCAGGGTTGACACCTTTTAATGTTATCTGAGAACTGCTGCTTGAATGCTGGCGTAGATAGATAACTTTCTCAGGTCCACCTTAAATTGGAAGGCAAGTTTTCTTGGGGTTAGGACATGGAGGGTGGCTTTGGAAAAAGCTTAATGAGCTCTTGTCTGTTCGTTCTCTTGTAGAAAGATGCACAGAAATTGATGGAGCAGCAGGGGTTGCTGCTAAAAAGGCTGTCGGACTCGGATGCAGAGAAAGCGGTAATGCAAGAGCAAAAGCATGCTTTCAGTACATGGGAAAAGATGAGATTTACGGTTTATTCTTTAAAACATGGGTGACCAATAGTGATGCACATTGCAGAGGTGCCATTGAGCCTGATGGGGAAAGCTACGTTGGCCTTTTTTCTTTAAAAACAGCCCCTTTTTTCCACTGCTAGCAACAAAGTCTCTTTTTCACTTAGGATCTGGGTGTTTGTCTTCCAGAATCTGAAGATGAGGCTACAGGAGAAAGAGAAGGAGGTGGAAGAGCTCATCAGTCAAATACAGTCAGAAAAGGTAGTTTCCCTTTTCTATTACAACCTCTTTTAGAACACACACGAACCTTCAAAACTGGAATTTGAGACAGCTATTCTGAATTAAGGCATTGCAGGTTCTGCTTTGTTGTGTGAACTGGCAGATGCCTATCTAATCCCCACATGGAATTGCTGATGTATTGATAATGTCCATCACAAAGACTTTAGGCAACAAATGTCACCACAGGACTGGCTATTCCTAGGGTGTTGCCAAAGCTGCTATTGCACACTTTGCTTGGGAGGGTCTCAAGTGCTTGGAGGCAGAGCCAGGTTAGGTGCCTTGCTGCAGCAAGTCCTGATGGGTGATCTCCTTTTGCTGGGAACCTTCAGTTGCCCATGGCCTCAGGTTCTAATGTGCCCTGCCTCCCCCTAGGTCCTAAGTTCCTAGGAAGCAGATGGCAACAGTGGCCAGAGTGGAGTGTATTTTAGTTCATTGAAAATCCTTGCAGATGGGTCAACCAGCGTGATTGTGGGATCTAGACTCTATGCCAGTTTAGAAAAAGGGGGATCCTGTACTGGTGCACTCGGATGGAGAGAGGATCTCTGAGCGTGCGTCAGGGAGGTGGGGAGAAGGACAGGGCTTGTGGTAGTGGAATAGGAAATATACCATTCATCAACACCGTAATGCAGAATACTTGTTTTGGGGGTATTTAGAATTACTATAGTTTTCTGTAAACATTTTGTTCTCGTAACTCTCTGGACAAAACTGCTGGATTCCAGCAAGCCATGGCTCTCCCCTCAGAGCTTACACACACTAGCTAACCTGGGCAAATTTGACTGACATGTCTTGTCTCCCTGCTCCCATGGCTAAGAAAATGAATCTCTGAGAGTCCTCTTTCTGGCAGTTCCAGTTATAGCTGCTGGTGTTTGTTGAAGCAAAGGCCTGAACTGTTGCATGGTGTGAAATGTCCCATCTGCTTCGATCCCTGGGAAAACAACACTTAGTCCTGTTTGTTTCATATTTAGGATCAAGCGAAGACAGCATGCGAACTCTCCAAATCCATGGAAGCTGTGAGGGGTCATTTACAGGCTCAGCTGCGAAATAAAGAAGCTGAAAATAACCGTCTGGCTATTCAGATCCGGGTATGTTTTTGGTATTCACCAGACCATTCAAACTGATCAGCTGAATGCACTGAAGAAGAGAGTGGCAGTCAGTGACTGTTCCATGCCATGCCCATCCAATAATGAAATGCATAAGCTGGCTATTGCTGTACAGCTTATGCCATTGCTGTACATTTTCTTCTGTAATTTTGATTGAGAACGAAAACTCTTTTCACTTGTATGAAGTGAAATCATAAACTTTAAGGGTTAATTGTGTCAAGTAAATTACTTATTACTTTAGATTTCCTCTCAAATTAGTTATGTTAAAGAGATGGTTTCTGCTGAACCACATATCAGGAGGGCTGGGAAACTATTTAACTTATCTGGGAAAAGGAAACTCCTGCCATGGATCTCTTTATCTGATTGCAAAGAAGTGTGTTTGTTTCACTGGTGATGCCTATGATCACGGGTTTGGAACGACTTCCATATGAAGAGAGACTACAAAAATTAGGGCTGGTCAGCTTAGAAAAGAGACAATGAAGGGGGAATATGACAGAGACACATAAAATCATGAGTAGTGTGGAAAAAGTTAATAGAGAAGTGTTGTTGTTATCCTTTCACACAATACAAAAATCAGGGGTCTCCCGATTTAAAGTAATAGTCAGCCATTTAATACAAACAAGAGGAAGTACTATTTTATACAAATGCACAGTTTGCCTGTGGAACTCGTTGTGATGGCCAAAACTATAATTGGATTAAAAAACAAAAAAGAATTAGATAAATTCGTAGAGGATAGGTTATTAGCCAAGATGGTCAAGGATGCAATCCCATGCTTGTAGTGACCCTAAACCTCTTGACTCCCAGAAGCTGGGAGCAGAATTGGGGTGGAGCACCTCAACCGCTCTGTCCTGTATGCTCACCCTGAAGCTCTGGTACTGCCCACTGTCAGACAAGATACTGCTCTAGATGGACCATAGTCTGAATTAGTATGGCAGTTCTTAGGTACTGAGATTAAGAACGTTGCTTTGGGTTATCCTGATGAAAGCTGTGTGTTAACCATCTCTGTAATTTTAAGAAAAAGGCTATGTACAGGTATGTTCTTCTATACAATGAATTATCAAGGCAGATGCATTTTAACTGAAAAGAGATATTCCTATGTAGAACAAAAGGTTGCTTGGTCTATATCTACCTTGGAAAGCATTCTGGAAAGATTACTTCATTGCTGAGCAGAAGTATGCCACACGTGGTGGAAAGAAAAGAATCTTTTCTTACATATAGCAATAAATATTGGGCCAAATTTGGACCTAGTGTAAGGATGTGCAGCTTTTAGGTCACTGGAATTGCACTTGCTTAAACTAGGTTTGCATTTGGCTCAGTGTATTTAAATATAATAGAGTTCAGAGCTCACCTTGTTTGGTTCTGATGTAATATTAACCTTTAAATTCTATACTAAGCAGTCATTTCCAATATTTCTAGTCTATTTGATTCATCTTGAAACACAATTCCTGAGCTGGTTCCCAAGAGGTATTACCCTTATTAACTGGTCTTAGGACAAGAGAATGAGACTGAAGGTTCCTCTCTTAGCATATGCTAACACTGAGTAAAAAGGTTAAAGGATCTATCATCGCTTATAAATTGCACTAAGAGGAACCAGTTGCTGCCTTGGGAGTGAAATGTGGCAGCTGTGTTTATCAGCACACAGGAACACTACATGCTACTTTTAAGATTGGAAGTTTGGCATCTCAGCCTGCCTTTGCCACTGCAAGAATGGTTTTCAAGATCACCTTGCATCTCCTCCCATGAATTAAGTGGACAGCGCTACAGTAGGAATGGCAGACTGAACTGACACTATAGTAACTCCAAGCTGGACCACATTGATAGATGGCTTATGTCCACCTCTCTCCTCGGCTGCTGGGAGATGAGTTGCCCCTCTTGACTGAAGATAAAGCATTTCACATAGAATGTGTTTTCATTTCTTTCCTTTTCCTTTCCAGAATCTGGAGCGCAATGGGGCTCAGCATAAGGGGGAGGTGGAACATATCATGGAACAGCTAAAAGAGCTGAGGCAGAAGGGGGAGCGTGATAAGGAGGCCCTGAAGAAAGCCATACGTGCCCAGAAAGAGCGGGCAGAGCGCAGTGAGGAATATGCAGAGCAGCTGAACGTCCAGCTAGCAGAAAAGGTAGTTGGTCCTAGGGAGGAGGGAAAGAGAATCCTTTAGAGTCTCTGTCTGTGTCTGCATATCCTTGACTTTTGATTCCAACCCTGGGGGGAGAGAGCTGCTTTATCTAATGAGGTTATTTTTTGTACTGGGGCCTCAGCCCATTTGCACTACATTTAAAACAAAGCCTTTTTTTCTCAGCTGTCACTGTTCACTGCTCCTTCCTTTGAACAAGAGCATGAGATGATTTATATCATGTGATAAACTAGCAGATTTGATCTTGTGCAGACTTCCTGGTACCGTTAGAGCCTGCCGAGGGAAGAGAGAAATGGACAAAAGGTTGCAGGGCCTTGCTTTGCTTTTGTACTTGCATGCTGTTTCAGTATTGAGCTGCTTTCAGAGTTATGCATGGAATTGGTAGTTGACAAAGAAAATTTTCATAGTGGCAAAGGGGGGAAAAAAGGTAGGCGTAAAAAATGGGAATTTATTTTGGCAAAGAGGAAATCATTGGGGAAGAGAATTAGAGCAGAGAATATAAATAAATAAGACACCTAGATTTGCCTTTGGAGAAAGGGGATTGAAGGATATAGCAAAAGCAGGAAGGTTGTGACTAGGACAAACCAGAAAAGCTTGAACATTTTAGACCACTTGTCCCCTTCCTGCTTTTGAGTAACTTTGTTCTTTTGGGGTCATCTCCTGTGTTCAAGGCCAAAGCAGATTCTTAGCTATTGCTTTGCATTCCTAACTACTGCATTTGTTGTCTTCAAAGAGGAGCCCCTCCTCTCTCTGCCAGTATGGCTGTGAGCTGACAGCATCATTGGAAAATGTTATTTGGCAAGGATGTGGAGTGGTAAAAGGAATTAATGTTGTTTTTCAAACCTGACTGCTGTTGAGCAGAAGTACTATCTCCAGAGTGTTTGGTGCTACCGTGGTGTTTCACTTTGCACATCACTGTCGTTCTGTGATTTTTATTTTTTTTTGTCAGTCTCGCCTCTCTCATTCCCCATCTTTCTCTTGTTTGACAGGACAATTACGTTACTGAGGCACTGTCCACTCTGGAGTCCTGGAGGAGCCGCTACAACAAAGTAGTGAAGGACAAGACTGACCTGGAGCTTGAGATTGTTATGCTGAACAGGTAAGAGCTCTGGCATGGGGAGCCAGCATGAATGGAGCTCGGATACTTGTTCAAGAAGGGACTCCTCGAATCTCCAGGTTGGACCATAAGTATTCAATGGAAAGCTAGAGTCAGCGTGGCCTAGTGGTGAGAGGGTCTGAGAGCCAGGAGGTTTGGCTTCTACTCCTGACTCCCACAATGATTTGTTGATCAAGTCACTTATCCCTGTGCCTGCTGCCCATTCTGTAAAATACATATACTTACTTTTCTTTGAAGGATCTCAAAATGGCTCACAATATGCATAGTAGTTTCATTAAGGCTGATCTGTTTTTGTGGGGCTTGGGGCAAAAATTGTCTGTATCAACACAGTGCAGTCACCACAGAGAAAACTGAACATAGGAGCAAGAGGGGGAAGTACCATATTAGCCAGAGTACCAAACCTATGGCCCATGGGCTGTGCGTGGCCCACCAGAGCATTTCATAAGGCCTGCAGCCTGCTTCAAAACAATATACTAATGGCCGATTCATTCACATTTTGTTGTTTACATCATTTTAATTTATACAAGTCTGTAAATAGACAATACTGTACATAGGTTGTTTCTATCTAAATGCATATGAGGCAAGCTGAACTTAAAATTATAAATCAATACAGGTGACTTTAAATCTGATTAAAATATGTAGAATCTGTTTGGCGCACACAAGGCTTGAGGTGCTTAGGTTTATGTGGCCCTCCTGTGTTCTAAGGATGGGCACCACTGCATTAGCCTATACAACTCCGATATGATATATATCAAGGCCACTGCAATGAAATGCCAGCAGCCCAGTAACATCTGGTTGCCTGTTTTCCCAAAGGGAATGGAGCAGCAGAGGAAACCAGAGTGAAGTTTGTAGTGTGTGCATGCATGAGCTATGGAGGGAAAAGGGGGAATAAAGAAAGGATGTCTTGTTCCTGAAGCTGAATTTCAAAGACCAAGAGACTTTTTTCTCTTTATCATTTAATGGTTAATTTCACCTCCTGCATGGCAGCCGTATTACAGACTTGTTGGAGCAACAGACCTCCATGGAGGACAAAATGCGGGAAGACAGAGATGCTCTGGTGGATAAACTGCACCGGCAGGCCACAGAGAGCACATCTTTCAAAATGGAGAATGAAAGGCTGAAGGTCAGTCGAATATCCAGGCGTTTGGTAGTTGAAATGTTAGCATAAGGGAAAAATAGTAGTGAGCAGCTGCTACCCCTGTAAGTCCAGAGACACATTATCTCCTTTAAGCCCATTTGATGTCAAATCAAGTTGCATTGATAACCTTAGTGTAGTTGGATTGACTGTATTTTCAGTCCTGTGTTCCATTGTTTGACTTGGATGAGAGAGGCTGAAATTTGTGAAGAAAGGAACATATAAGGTTTGTTACGGGAGGGGAAGAATAGGCTTTTTCTACCCTCTGATTCAGTATGTGGGATTGGAGACATGCTTACCAGCCTGGTCTCCTGGATTATATATTGTGTCATCCAATTATACATCTGGACAGGGAATAAAAAACATATCTATAGGGAGAACCACAGCCTCCAAAACAGAACGATGCCTGACATCCTCTCCAGACACCTACAAAACCATCTGGACCCTGATCCAGTGGACACAGCTCATTTAAAAGTGTTTGGAACATGATGGAAAAACTCTCATGCAGATGTAAGGCCATGTTCTATGCTGGCATGCATTGGTGAAGCTCCATTTAGCCTTCCAAGGGGAGTAGTGGGGGCAAAAGACATATCTGGCTTTAAGATTAAGCTTGATAAATTTATGGAGGGGATGGTATGATGGGATAGCCTAATTTTGGCAATTAATTTAGCAATTGATCTTTGATTATCAGCAGGTAAGTATGCCCAGTGGTCTGTGATGGGATGTTAGATGGGTTGGGATCTGAGTTACTATAGAGAATTCTTTCCTGGGTGCTGGCTGGTGAGTCTTGCCCACATGCTCAGGGTTTAACAGATTGCCATATTTGGGGTCGGGAAGGAATTTTCCTCCAGGGCAGATTGGCAGAGGCCCTGGAGGTTTTTCGCCTTCCTCTGCAGCATGGGGCATGGGTCACTTGCTGGAGGATTCTCTGCAGCTTGAGGTCTTCAAACCACAATTTGAGGACTTCAATAACTCAGACATAGGTTAGGGGTTTGTTATAGAAGTGGATGGGTGAGATTCTGTGGCCTGCATTGTGCAGGAGGTCAGACTAGATGATCATAATGGTCCCTTCTGACCTTAAAGTCTATGAGTCCATTGAAGTCAATAGGACTCTGCCAGTTACACGAGCAGAGAACTTGACCCTTAGTTGGCACAGCCACTGCTTTAACTTAGTTTAATGTACATGGGGACAATTTAGCCTGTTCCAAGCACTGCCTCTTGAATAGAAGATGTCTTCTCCATTCAGGCTACCATGGTGCCAGTGGAGGAGAAGCTGAACCAAGCTCAGATGGAGGTGCAGCAGCTCAAGGCATCTCTCAGGAACTATGAAGGGCTGATTGAAACCTACAAGTCTCAGGTATTTTATTCAACCCTCCTTTTTCCTTCCCTCCTCACACAAATTTGTTTTCTTCCTTTGCTGTTGTGGTTTATTCTCTCATGCCTTAATTCTGTTTGCCAGCTATCAGATGTTGCCCTGTTCCATCTGTCGTCTTGCTTTTCTGGTTTTCATGGCTCTAATAAACCAAATCTATTTATGCAAAAGCTTTTATAGGTTATTCTGTTCAAATGGCAGCCTGTAGGCTGCCATCTGCTATATTCTGGACTGTGGAAAACTTGCTTCACTCTGCACACCCTGATAACCCATTCTGTTAGCAGAAGCTGAGTCCATGTGTAAAGATCTTGCTAAAAGACCTGGGTTTAGGGGGAGTGGTAGGGAGGAAAGGCACAAAGAAGCAAAGGGGGAAATCTTCGGAGGACAGCATAAAGAAGGGTGAGAAGGCTATAAAAAGTACAAAGGTGGAAAAGCTCCAGAACTTGGGATGGGGGTGTCCAGAGGTTCACAAGAATCCTGCTACTGGATCTCAACAATTGTAATTGTGCCAGTGTGTAGCAATCTGTGGTTGAAAACCCTAACATAAGTCGTGTGCCAATTCTTTCTGTGCCCAGGTGTTGAGAACCCGAATGGAAGCTGATGAGGTGACTGTGAAACTGGAGCTTTGTGACAAAGAGAATAAGACGCTAAAAGATGAAATGAACAAGGAGATTGAGTTGGTAATTATTCCTCTAAGAAAACCCTCGACCATTAAATTGGTACATGGCAGCCACTCAGGGCTGCCCTCCTCTCATGGCGTAGTGGAAAACAAATGTGCTTGGACTCTGAGGGAAATAAAAGATGTCCTCCAGACAGCTTTGTCTTTTCCCCCAGCTCAGCTCAAGGGAGAATGGAAGTGAAAACTAGTATTTATTTTGCCAAGTGCACTGAATTTTCAGAATGTATTTGACAAGGACCCTTGTGGGACATAGTGTCCATTTGAGGCAATGCCCTTCACTGGGGAGAGGGTTGCTCAGTGTCATTGATTCTGAATTGTGCATCCTGTCTTTCAGTGGTTGTCATGGAACAGTTGTTCTCAAGAATACTATATACATTAATAAAACTCAAGCCAGAATTTGTAGCCATTCACACCCTGTGGGAACCCCAGAATCTACATGAATGTGTCTTGGAATAGAGGAAGGAATCTGCATTACAATGAGCAGTTCCATTGCTGGCCAGGCATCTGACATGCCCTTTGTGACAGGCTGGATCACAGAAACCCTCTTGGGAATTGCCAACTGATGTGCCAAGACTACTTCTGCCCCTGCTTTCCCTGCCAGCCTGGGACTCCAGCACCCTGTCTTGTTGAGCCAGACGCCAGTCCGCTCCAACACAGACCCAGGGTCTGAACCACGTGCCCCAAAGCTGCAGACTTAACTGAGAGCAACTTACAGAAGTGTTCCTGTCTTTAACACTCAAATGTCCAACTCCCAATGGGGTCCAAACCCCAAATAAACTCGTTTTACCCTGTAAAAAGCGTATACAGGGTAAACTCATAAATTGTTTGCGCTCTGTAACACTGATAGAGAGAGATGCACAGTGATTTTATTAAGTACAGAAAGTAGGATTTAAGTGGTTCCAAGTAGTAACAGACAGAACAAAGTGAATTACCAAGTAAAATAAAATAGAATATGCAAATCTAAGCCTAATACAGTAATTCAACTGAGTACAGATAAAACCTCACCCTGAGAGATGTTTCAATAAGTCTGTTTCACAGACTGGAGGCCTTCCTAGTCTGGGGACAGTCCTTTCCCCTGGTACAGGCCTTGTTCCAGCTCAGGTGGTAGCTAGGGGATGCCTCATGATGGCTCTCTCTTTGTTCTGTTCCACTCATTTATATATCTTTCGCATAAGGCGGGAATCCTTTGGCTCTCTCTGGGTTCCCACCCTCTCCTTCTCAATGGAAAAGCACCAGGGGTTAAAGATGGATTCCAGTTCAGGTGACATGATCACATGTCACTGTAAGACTTCATTACCCACTTGCCAGCACACACGTATACAGGAAGACTTACAAGTAAAACAGAGCCATCTGCAGACAATTGTCCTGGTTAATGGGAGTCATCAAGATTCCAAACCACCATTAATGGCCCACACTTTGCATAATTACAATAGGCCCTCAGAGTTATATTTCATATTTCTAGTTTCAGATACAAGAGTGACACATTTATACAAATAGGATGACCACACTCAGGAGATTATAAGCTTTGTAATGATACCTTGCAAGAGACCTTTTGCATGAAGCATATTCCAGTTACATTATATTTAAACTCATTAGCATATTTTCATAAAATCATATAGAATGCAACGTCACACCCTTATTGCTGGGAAACAGATGCTCTGGTGGACAGATAGCACCAACCGACTCAAAAATTTATTAGCCCAGACTCTTCAGAAATGTCTGAAATAAGGTCACATGTTTAATTGTTTTTAACAGACCACTCTGTCCATTCCTCTCACCCCCATAGGCTCGGAAGCAGTTCCAGAGACAGCTTGCTGAACTCGAAAAGCTGCCTGAGATCCTGAAGATCACGGAAACAAAGCTGGCAGAATGTCAGGATCAGCTGCAGAGTTATGAAAAGAAGAACATGGACCTTTCTGCTATGATTACAGATCTTCGTCAGCGGGTAAGGGACTGGCAGAAAGGACCCACAGCTGCACTGTCTGCAAGCCGGGGACCAAGATGAGTTTCTAGTCGCAGGAAGTTCAGTCTTTGCCTCTGTACTTGTCTCTTTTTGAAATGATTAAAACATCTGCACTGCAAAATAAAGATGTGTGGCATGTCTTTGTTTAGGAAGAATAGTAACTTAGCTGGTGGCTTTCCTTGCTATTTCAAGGCTTTCTTTCGAACTGCTTAGTTGCAGAATCTTACTGGGTCTTGAAGAGAAGCAGAACCCAGAATTCATTCACTTCTGTCACCCAGGTCAGCTTATTGGCTGCCACACTGTCATGATCATCCGCTCACAAATGTAGCTCTGCTTTTACTTTCTCCCCCTGCCTTCCTGATGCCATGCCAACAGGGGCCTTGAATGATTCTGCGGCCTATGTGCTTTGCTTTGATAATCCCATGCAAGTCATTAGCTTTCTCAGTATTTCAGGCTCTGAATTCTTGCCGACCTTATTACCACACACAAGCTTCTTCTAATCTGTATGCTTCACTATGCTTGCAGGTGGCTGCTCTACTATCAAGCTCTTATGGCATCTGACCGCTCATATATGGTGTGGAAAAATTCTATTTCATGATGGGTCTAAACATTACCTGGAGGAACTACACAAATTTGACATGTAGCTTTTTGCTCTTTCACATACTGTTGCCTCCATTTCCCTCTCCAGGACTTTCCAGAATTGTGAATTGAAGGTGTTATAGCTGTGGGTTTCCTCCTCCCCCAAGAACAGCACCCATTTTAGTTGGCTGGTCTTGGGTTTGTATTGACCTCCTACGTAAGGTCTATTTTCTGTCATTTTAGATTGAGCTCCAGGGAGACAAAATGGAAATGACAAGAGAGAAGTATCAATCTGCCCAGGAGGAGAACAAGCAGCTGATCTTGAAGCTAGAGGAACTGGAGAGGTTAGAATATATAACTGGCCTGCTCTCCTTGCCTGACTTTTTTTTTTTTTTCCCTCCTCCTCTCCTCACCTTCCTTAGTCCCTTTTTCAAGGCACTAAGGCAGCTGCTGGCTTGCTTGTGTGTACCTTACCATCTCCTCAAGCCTTTATGCATTTAAGAGCCTTTGTAGAGTTAAATCAGAAAGTTAGGTGGTCTTGCCTGCATAAGTTTGGAATGCTTCTGTAGAGAAGATGTAACTTCTTTAGTCAGGAAAACACCTCAGAAGGACTACTCCTTCCCCCATCCCTTTTTTTTTTTTTTTTCCTCCTCGTGAGCTTTCAAGTACTTCTTGTTCTGGCCAGGTTGGAAATACTCTGAGACTGTCCTTTTCTATGTTATTCCTGATCCCTGCTGAAATTTGGAATTGCCAGAGATGTGAGCATAGGAAAAATGAGATTTACTTGTATGTCATCAAAGAAGGTTCAGGTTGGCTCTTATTCAGCGTCTATGCCCATCCTGAGTCTTCAGTCTGGTAGTTTGTGCTAAGTAACCTTAAGAAGAAAAATGTTCATGAAATTTTCTTCTGTGTGGGCCACTCTGAAGCCCTCTGCAGGCACACTAGAAAAATCAACAGGAACAAAGGGCCTGGTCCCACACCATTGGCTCTTGGAGGAGCTCCACTGAAGTCAATGAGAAAGGGCAATCCATAACTGTCCACTGTGGAGTTTCTTACATCTTCCTCTGAAGTATCTGGTACTGACCACCGTCAGAGACAGGATATTGCATTAGATAGGCCACTGGTCTGATCAGGCATGGCAGTTCTTAACTTCCTGTATCTCTCAGTGCTTCTACTCGCCTTCATTGGTGATGCTATGGTGAGGACAGGTCAGTGAGTATGTGCAGTATGTTCAGGCATGCCCCCCATCTTGAAATTCTTTGGTGTTAGAAGTGGAGTGTGAAACTCTGCTTGGCTCAGAGGTCCTGATCTTTGGAGGGGAAGTTGAAGATTGATATGTCCCCTGACCAACCAGTGACCTAAGGGAGAGGCATATTGAACCAAATTGTATTTAATGATTGATTAAAATTCTTTGTCTTGCTGTCTCAACCCAGGAAACTAGAGACAACGGGTGCACAGAACATAGAGTTCCTTCAGGTCATAGCTAAAAGGGAAGAGTCTATCCATCAATCCCAGCTGCGATTGGAGGAGAAAACCCGTGAGTGTAGCTCTTTGGCTCGGCAGCTGGAGATGGCCATTGAAGATGCCAAAAGGCAGGTTAGTAACTCCTTGTCAGAGTAAGAAACTGATCAAATTCAGTGGAACTCCCAAACTGCAGGAGAGCAGGTTACCAGCTGATGGAAGGGGATTCCTCTACATTCCATCACCAGCCTTCTAATTTTGCTTCCTCTTGCTGCATTATCTGTAGGAAGCAGAAGCAAAAAATGAAGTTGGTACTTTGTCTCCAGTAGGCACAAAAAATGGAAGGAAAAATGCTAGACTCAAATGCTTCTTGTCTTTGCCAGAATCAAACAAAAATATGTCCAGCCCTCCGCTAGTGCGAAGGGTGAGGAAGTTATTACCATAGCAGAAGCAAAGCATTTTGTATGGACAACACTCTTGCCAAAGCAAAAGCGTTATTGCCTTGTTCCTACTTGTAGGTGGAACAAACGAGGGACCGAGCAGCATCCAGAGAGAGGGCAGCCCAGTCCAAGATGCTGGAGTTGGAGACCCAGCTGAGCCGGACGAAAACAGAACTAAACCAGCTGCGTCGGAGCAAAGAAGACGTGAGTGTTTTGGAGGGGATGTTTGTTGATAAACTAGTAGCTTTGAAGCAGCAGTAAGAGTCTGTAATCCCATGTCCCGTCAGTGTGCTGAAGAAATTGTACAGTAACTTTGTTGCGGTGTATCTGTGTCTGCTGTGATGGTGAAACACACTAGTGTGCTTAGTGAAGTATAAAGTGTGGCGGACGATGTAGTTTTTGCCCCCAAGAGGCTTACAATCTAATTCAAATACACAGGGCCTAATTCTCGCCACTTATACTAACAGTTTGAATGGAGATACTCCTAATTTACACTGGTGAGAGGAGAATCAGACCCACCATACTGTTCAGACAAACACTACATCAAAAACCAGGAGAACGGAAGGGGTCCAGACAGTGCAGGTGTTGCTACGTCTAGGGGGGAGTTATTCTCCTCCCTTTCATCACCTTTGGATGTATGAGAGAGGGGCTGAGGAGTGTTTCCCTGCTAGGAGAGAGATTTTGTTCTCTTTTGAAGGGGATCTTTACATTTGGTCTCCCATTTTCTTTCCCTGTTTACTTTAGCCTTGGGATTGGAAGAGGGCTGACCTACAGCAGGTGATAACTTCCGGAGTTCTTCCTAGAGAGTGGTTCCATTTTGTTTTGTTTTTTTCAAACCATTAGTTAATCAGAATGTTAAGTTCCTGTTCTGATTGGCTGTGTTATCTTGTGTGTTTATATACAAGTTGATGTGTGGGGTTGGGACTGAGTGAAATGAGTGATAGACTTTGTGTTATGTGGTGTTTGTTGCAGTGACTCATTGTTCCTAAAAATCCCAGAGAATGACAAGAGTTAAGGCTAGCGTGACTAGAATGAAAACTCGCTAGCCTTCAGTCCTGTGTTTTGTGTCTTCTTCATGCAGTCAGAGCGCCGATACCAAAGCCGTCTACAGGACTTAAAGGATCGCCTGGAGCAGTCTGAAAGCACCAACCGAAGCATGCAAAACTATGTCCAGTTCCTCAAGTCCTCTTACGCCAATGTCTTTGGAGAAAGTGCCTTAATGAGCTCACCTATCCATTCCCGATCTCCTCCATGATAATAGTTCCTTCCCTGTCCCTCTGCTATTGAGAGGTACAAAAGGGGGGCCCGATTTCAAAGCCATATCTTGTCCAGAAAACTGTTTGTTTGGGATTTCAGAGTCCGTGTAAAGAGAAGTCTTCCTCTCATTCTCATTGTCTGGGTGAGATGGAGCTGCAGCGATGTACAACAGGAAAGTGGAATTGTTTTCTATTTGGAGATTGGCACTGCATCATCAGCCATGCCCAAAAACATCTGGGTTGAAGTATGTGGGGAATGCTTTCCCTTTCATCTCCTAATCCCCCAGTGGTTACTTCTCTTGTAACTAACCTGGTGGGCTTTTTAATTAATCATATTCACTATTTTTTATTTTTGTAAGTGTTCCGTCTCTTCCTTTTCGCTCTTCCTACCTTATGTTCTTTTCTCACACGGCAGAGATCATGTTTGTTTTTAACTCTCACATACTGTGTTGATACAGCTGACCAATGGGGATATTAGGAGATAGTGCCACCAGTACAAGTGTGAACCCAATAGTGATAACTAAGTGACTGGAATCCACGCTGAGAATAGGTTACCTCCTGATCAGCCACCCTTTTTATAAACAATTTTGTACTGGGGAACAATGAAATTGTATCTTCTGAAGGTTTCTCACCTGATTCATGAATACTGTCTAATCCTTTATTATTTCTTGAGTGTGTGGTTGGTGTGTGTTAATGCTTCTAATCTGCATATTTTCTGGATGCCCTTTTCCTCCCAACAGCTGATCCTGCATTCCTTGCACATCCCAGGATCTGAGTCAAAGCCACTTGAAGTCAATGGAAAGATTCCCATTAATTTCAAAAGCAGCAAAGAATCCTGTGGCACCTTATAGACTAACAGACGTTTTGCAGCATGAGCTTTCGTGGGTGAATACCCACTTCGTCGGATGCAAGTCTGCAAAATGTCTGTTAGTCTATAAGGTGCCACAGGATTCTTCGCTGCTTTTACAGATCCAGACTAACACGGCTACCCCTCTATACTTGACACCATTAATTTCAGTAGGTCTGGAATCAGGACCCCAGTCCGAATACAGTGGGAGCTTTGAGTCAGCTGTAGGAAAAAATAAAATAAAAAGACAGACTTGATGCTTGGCTTTGCCCTCAGAGCCAGCCTGCACATACTCCTGTGACGTGAGGTCATCTCTGGGATGTGAAGGAATGTCAAGGCCCTGTGGGCTCTACTGTGCCCTCCAGTAAGCAGCTGTTCTGAAATATAGTGAACATTCATTGCATTTCAACCCCAGCTGTTTGGCTGGGGGGCTTTTTGGTGGTGTGTGTTTTTGTTTTTTTTCAATTCTGTTTATATGAGATGCAGTCATCGGTGGAATGTTTTTGATAAGGGATTTCTAAGTTTCTTTTAATCAGTATTTGAGAGTTCCATTTTAATGTGTAACTTAAAAAAATCCAAAAGGTGCTATGATAAAATTATTAAATTTCAGAAGTTTAAAATGTGTGTTATTTCTGGGGTTGACACTTCATCTTGTAAATTGCCTCATTGTCTTTCCACTGTCATTCTCCTCCATCATGCTTCTGGTGTTTTGTAGGAGCTAATGTCTCAAAGGAAATTCATGGATTTTTTAAATTTAATCTTATTTTAAAGATGATCAAAACTAATATACCTTTCAACCATCAGCACTGGTGCTCAAAATACATAAATTTGTTCATGAGATGAGGGATAATGCTGCAGTTGTTTGAGGGGAAATGAATCCTTACAATAAGGGGAGGAGAAAGCAGTCTTCGCTGATAGTCAAATGTATGATAAAATCAAGAAAATCAGTTCATTTAATCTTCCAGTTTTTTAGCCTCCAGCTCCAGCACAAATTACCATAGTCCTGTCATTCTGAATCAAGAAGTGTCAAGGACTCAATTGACCATGTATCCTAGTCTTTGAATTTTACATTTGCCAAAGGAAGCAAGGGAAAAGGCCCTCTGTGTCTTGTGATTTTAATAGGGTCCAGTACTTTTTTTCTGCTCTTGTGTTGTGGAAAATGAAAATGTTGGCTCCTTCATACGTTCCATGTGTTGTAGCTTCCTTGATGTTTGTATCATTGTCTCTGAAGAGACATACAGAGGCAGCCCTTTTGGCTGAGATGGCTCACTTCCATAAGCATACAGAACTCTTGTTCTGTTACAGCTGAGGTCTTTGATGACTGGCCACCTCCCAACATTATTTTTGAGTGAATCGCAAGTCTATCAGTGTTCTCTCCCACAGGAACACCCAGCTCCACCTTTTATGCAGTTGGGGTGGGATTTCTAAGGGTATGTCTACACTATGAAATTAGGTCAATTTTACAGAAGTCGATTGTTTAGAAATAGATTTTATACAGTCTATTGTGTGCATCCCCACTAAGCGCATTAAGTTGGCGGAGTGTGTCCACAGTACCGAGGCTAGCATCGACTTTTGGAGCATTGCACTGTGGGTAGCTATCCCACATTACCGGTTGGGGGCGCCTAGACAAAAATGGGAATGACTCCAGGTCATTCTCTTCTTTAAGTTTCGTCTAATGGAGATTCAGTCCTGGCTGGAATATCATGCCAGTTGGAGGCTTCTGCCTCAGGCTGCTCTCCCAGCCGCCCCACCTACCCCAGCCTACCCCTTGCTCCCATGGCTCATAAAGCCTGGACAGTAGTAAGGAGCAGTTCAACTATAGGCTGAACAAGTGCAGAATGGTGGTAGAATGTGCCTTTGGATGTTTAAAAGCTCGCTGGTGCTGTTCGCTGACTAGGCTGTTTGCGATTAGATTAGAAGAGCACAGCAAGGCGTGCTGCACATCACAGAGGCTTTGAAAACCAGTTTCATGATGGGCCAGGCTTCGGTGTGACAGTTGTATGTGTTTCTCCTTGATGCAAACCCGCCCCCTTTGTTGATTTTAATTCCCTGTAAGCCAACCCTGTAAGCCATGTTGTGAGTTGCCCCTACCTCCGTGAGAGCAACGGCAGACTATCGTTTCGCGCCTTTTTTTTCCACAGACGACATACCATGGCAAGCAAGGAGCCTGCTTAGATCACTGTGGCAGTTATGAGCACTGTAAACACCACGCACATTATCCTGCAGTATATGCAGCACCAGAAACTTCAAAAGCAGGCGAGGAGGCAACAGCAGTGCAGTGACGAGAGTGATTAGGACATGGACACAGAGTTCTCTCAAAGCACAGGTTCCTGGCAATTTGGACATCATGGTGCTAATGCGGCAGGTTCATGCCGTGGAACGCCAATTCTGGGCCCGGGAAACAAGCACAGACTGGTGGGACCCGCATAGTGTTGCAGGTCTGGGATGATTCCCAGTGGTTGCGAAACTTTCATATGCGTAAGGACACTTTAATGGAATTTTGTGACTTGCTTTCCCCCGACCTGAAGTGCAACAATACCAAGGTGAGAGCAGCCCTCATAGTTCCCAAGCGAGTGGCAATAGCCCTCTGGAAGCTTGCAAGGCCAGACAGCTACCGGTCAGTCAGGAATCAATTTGGAGTGGGCAGATCTATGTTGCTGTGATCCAGGTAGTCAATGCGATCACTAAGCTGTTGCTATCAAGCGTAGTGACTCTGGGAAATGTGTAGATCATAGGGAATCCCACTGCAGCAAAGCCATCCACTAACTGTGGTGGGGCGATAGACGGACCGCATATACCTGTCTTGGGACCGGACCACCAAGGTAGCCAGTACATAAACTGCAAGGAGTACTTTTCAATGGTGCTGCAAGCACTTGTGGATCACAAGGAATGTTTCACCAACATTAACGTGGGATGGCTGGGAAAGGTACATGACGCTCGCATCTTCAGGAACTCTGGTCTGTTTCAAAAGCTGCAGGAAGGGGCTTTTGTCCCAGACCAGAAAATAACCATTGCGGATGTTCAAATGCCTATAGTTATCCTTGGGGACCCAGCCTACCCCTTAATGCCATGGCTCATGAAGCCATACACGGGCATCCTGGACAGTAGTCAGGAGCTGTTCAACTATAGGCTGAGCAAGTGCAGAATGGTGGTAGAATGTGCATTTGGATGTTTAAAAGCGTGCTGGCGCAGTTTACTGACTCGGATAGACCTCAGTGAAACCAATATTCCCATTGTTATTACTGCTTGCTGTGTGCTCCACAATATCTGTGAGAGTAAGGGGGAGACCTTTATGGTGGGGTGGGAGGTTGAGGCAAATCGCTTGGCCACTGATTACGCGCAGCCAGACACCAGCGTGGTTAGAAGAGCACAGCAGGGTGTGCTGTGCATCAGAGAAGCTTTGAAAACCAATTTCATCACTGGCCAGGCTATAGTGTGAAAGTTCTGTTTTTCTCCTTGATGAAAACCCGCCCCTGTGGTTCACTCTACTTCCCTGTAGGCCAACTGCCCTCCCCTCCCCCCCTTTGATCTCCATTTGCAGAAGCAATAAAGTCATTGTTGTTTCAAATTCATGGATTCTTTATTAATTCGTCACACAAATGGGGAATAACTGCCAAGGTAGCCTGGGAGGAGGGAAGAACAAGGCCACATTGCACTTCAAAACTTATTGAATGCCAGCCTTTTGTTTCTTGGGCAGTCTTCTGGGGTGGAGTGGTTGGGTGGCTGGAGGCCCCCTCACCACATTCTTGGGCATCTGGGTGAGGAGGCTATGGAACTTGGGGAAGAGGTCAGTTGGTTACCCAGGGGCGGCGGTCTGTGTTCCTGCTGCCTTTTCTGCACCTCAGCAATACGCCAGAGAAGATCAGTTTGATCCTCCAGTAGCCTAGGCATTGCTTTCTGCTTTCTCTCATCACGCTGACACCACCGATCATCTTGATCCTGCCATCTCTCCCCTTGCTTCCGCCACCTGTCCTCACGTTCATTTTGTGCTTTCCTGCACTCTGACAGTGTCTGTCTCCAGGCATTCTGCTGGGCTCTTTCAGTGCAGAAGGACTGCATGAGCTCAGAGAACATTTCGTCGCGAGTGCATTTTTTTTCGCCTTCTAATCTTCGCTAGCCTCTGGGACGGAGATGATACGGGGAGCGTTGAAACATTTGCAGCTGTGGGGGAGAAAAAGGGATAGTAGTATTTAAAGAGACACATTTTAGAGAACAAGGGGTAGACTCTTTCATGGTGAACCAAGCTGTTAACATTACCTAGTACGTGTGCTTTCTTTACAAGGTCGCATTTTGCCTCTTATATTGAGGGCCTGCCGGTTTGGTGTGAGATCACACATGAAGGGCCGTCGGGCAACAGAATTTGGCTTGCAGGCAGACATGGTAAGCCACAGTCTTTTGGCTTCTTTAACCTTCATAACTTGGGGATGATTTCAAACAGCAGTGCCCTCATTTCCCATACCAAGCACCTGTTCGGTTGGCCATTTAAAAGGAAGGGCTGCAGTTTTCAGGTTAATGTGCAGCACAAACCCAACTAAAACCCCTGACCCACACCCAATTATCTGGGATGATTGCTTCACCCCTCCCCGCTACCGCGTGGCTAACAGTGGGATGATTTCTGTTCAGCCACAGGCAAACAGAACAGCCACCTCTGAATGTCCCCTTAATAAAATTCCCTTATTTCAACTAGGTGACCCTGGGAGTACATCCAGGAGAGCTTCACTGAGATGTCCTTGGAGGATTTCCTCTACCCCAAATTCGACCCAGCAGGATCAATTTCAGCGCTAATCCCCTAATCGGGGAGGAGAACAGAAATTGAATTTGAGCTCTTGAAGTCGACAAAAATGGCTTTGTTGCGTGGACGGGTGCAGGGTTAAATTGATCTAACGCTGCTAAATTTGACGTAAACTTGTAGTGTAGACCAGGGCTAAGTACTGCATCTGCCTCTGCTGTATCACATCATCATTCAGCAGTTAAGCTGAGATCCTGTTTGTTCTCTAGTTGGAATTTGTTTTACTTTTCATACACTGCTGTCACAGTTACACCTCTACCCTGATATAACACTGTCCTCGGGAACCAAACAATCTACTGTGTTATAGGTGAAACTGTGTTATATCGAACTTGCTTTGATCCACTGGAGCACGCAGCGCGCCCCTCCCCCCCCCGAGCACTGCTTTACCATGTTATATTGGGTCGTGTTGTACAGGGGTAGAGGTGTAGTTCAGTTTTCTATTCCAAGTTCATTAGGTCTAGGCTGTCTCTTTAGATTTCAGCGGATAGGCATCCCTTTCTTTTTTGCTTCTCTGTGTACTCCTTGGTAAGGAGCCTAATGCTCCATCCATTTTATGCATGGAACTCCCATGGTCTCAGTGCAGTTCAAAGCACAAAGCTGCCGCAGGAATGGGACAAGGGATAATACAGTAACATGAAACATGACAATTCCTCTGCTCTACCTGTCTTAATATCTTGATAGAAGTATACCAGATGCTCCAGAGAAAAGTAAACTTGGTCATTATGCAACACAGGAGAGAGGAAGGTACTTTAAAAATGCGCAGCAGAGTTTTGAAGCAATGTAAACATTCAGCATGGTATTAACCTTCTTCCTCCAGTTGGTATTATCTCCATTTTACAGATAATTTAATTGCCCAGTGCCTCAGTTTCTTTATTAGTCCAAAGTCACTTGTGACAGTTGTGCCAGAACCAAAGCTAGAACTCAGAAGTCCTCACTCCTAATGTACATCTTTCACCATACTCTGAATGATTCCTTTAGTGTCTTTTGATCTGAGTGTGTGGTTTTATAGGCTAGTTGTTGCTACATACTCATCACTTTTTTATTTTTTATTTTTTGAATGCTAGTGGAGAGATCTGTGTTCTCAAGGCCACAATGCCTGGGACCATGGCAAACTTTGAGTCAACCTGCCACAGAAGGACCTTTATTCCTAATTTACCAAAATTGAAACTATACAGTGCAATCCCAGGAGGTGGAGGCTAAATACTAGATACCAAATGGGTCATCTGCCTCAGGGATCTTTTTTCCAGGAGCCACAGTGGCATCACTCCCTGAGGGAGTTCTCCCTTACGCAGAGAGACTTTTCTCTTGATGAGTAAGGTAAGAGAGAGGTGATGCAGATTCTAACCTGTCATAAAACTAACAGAACACACCTCAGGCGCTGTGGGGACAAGTCTGCTCTGTGTCATGTCCCAGCTCTTCAGAGTCAGACCAAGGGCTGGTTTCTGCAGCTGGATCCCCACAAGCAGAGCTCTGTGCGGGGAGGGGAGGGGAGCAGCTGGTGTCCGGAAGCGGAAGGAGCGGGAGGGGTCAAAGGTCATTGTGTCCCCGTCACGCGCGGCGGCGGGGGCTGGGGCTGGGCGGCGCTGAGCCCTAGGCGGGGTCGCGATGCCGTCGGAGCGGTATCGCTGGGAGACCCTGGAGGCGCTGAAGGGCTCCAGCAAGGGGCAGCTGAGCTACTCGCGGGACTGGCTGCTGCGGGGTGAGGTGAGTGCGGAGCGGGGGAGCGCTGCGGGGACCCCCCCTCACTCACCCACCCACCGGGGGGGGGGCTGCACCCGCTCCCGGCCAGCCCTGCTCGGGGACCCCCCCCACACACACGGGGGGGGGCTGCACCCGCTCCCGGCCAGCCCTGCTCGGGGACCCCCACACACACACACACCGGGGGGGGGCTGCACCCGCTCCCGGCCAGCCCTGCTCGGGACCCCCCCCCCACACACACACCGGGGGGGGGCTGCACCCGCTCCCGGCCAGCCCTGCTCGGGGACCCCCCCCCACACACATGGGGGGGGGCTGCACCCGCTCCCGGCCAGCCCTGCTCGGGGACCCCCCCCACATGGGGGGGGGCTGCACCCGCTCCCGGCCAGCCCTGCTCGGGGACCCCCCCCACACACGGGGGGGGGCTGCACCCGCTCCCGGCCAGCCCTGCTCGGGGACCCCCCACACACACGGGGGGGGGCTGCACCCGCTCCCGGGCAGCCCTGCTCGGGGACCCCACACACACACGGGGGGGGAGCTGCACCCGCTCCTGGCCAGCCCTGCTCGGGGACCCCCCCCCCCACATACACGGCGGGGCTGCACCCGCTCCTGGACAGCTCTGTTCGGAGACCCCCACACACACACGGGGGGGCTGCACCCGCTCCCGGTCAGCCCTGCTTGGGGGGACCCCCTCACACACCCGACCTAGCTACTGCCTTTCAGAGTGGTGTATTAACTACAGTAACAGGATAATGTCTTCTGTCACTGTAGTCTCTCTACACTATAGTGGTGCAGCTGCAGCATTTCTAGTGTAGACATACACTTAGTTGGCTTCTTGTAGGCATAATATCGAAGAAGTGGATCTTATGGAGCGATTTAAGTGAGGAGAGGGTAAGTGGCTGTGTGGGTCAGCTCAAGAAGGGCATTCCATGCATAGGGGGCAGCAAGGAAATAAGCATGGAGAAGTTTGTAGGAGAAGAGGACAAATGGGGTATTGAGGCTGGCACAATAATATGACGTAACATTGGTATCTGCACAATGAAGCCTTGTGACTGAGACCTGCTCAGAGCTTTTTCAAGATCTGCTTTTTTTCCTTAAAGTTAAACTGTTGTGTTTTGTGGATTACTTTGATATTTTACATGCTCATAGAAGAAAATCTTTCTCTCTCCAGGATATTTTGGAAGGATGCAGGTCTCCTCCCAAGTTGTCGTCCTACTCTGGCTGGGTGCTGGATCGAGTGATCTCCCAGTCTCTACAGGAAACACCTCTCTCCCGAAGTTCAACACCCAATGAATCCATTCCCCCTACAGATGACCAGCCGCCCTCCCTTGCAAAGACCGCTTCTCCTGCCAGCCAGCTGGGCTCCTCACCACTTTCATCTGCAGCACCCAGTGAAACAAAGGTAGCTAGTTAACTAATAACCCATATATAAGCAGCTAGGGGAAGAGCATCGTGGTCTGTAGCCTTAATCTGCCTGCTCAAGGATGATCCAATAGTCTACTAGTGCTAATGTGTTAATTTGTTCTGGCAGTGAATGTATTCAGCTTCTTGGATAGGTTGACTGGGAAATAGTGAGTTGGAATGGTGGGTGACATCTTTCTTCAATAACGTCTCCTACTGGGTCAGATGCAAACTCCATTTGGCAGTGTAAAAACGTTAGCTAGACTATAAGAGCTCTCCAGGCTGTCACTGTGAGACGTAGTAATATGGAGGAAGGGTGACTATGGGGTAAATCTAGGCTTTTCATGAAAATTAATTGGTACTTCTTGTGCTTTCTCCTGCTTGCTCTCCAAAGTCCTTCCAAGTTGCTTACAGCTGTTAGGTCCCTGTTACAAGGTAGAGTGGAGAGGAAATAGGACAATTCACAGCTAAGTTTTGAAGATAGTATGTAGAATGGGGTGGCAAAAAGAGACCGTGCATATTGACTTTTCTTATAGAACAAAATTCTTAATTTCTTAACAGTTAAATTGAGTTAGGAGATTTTTGCAGCTGCTTGTAGAATTATGAAAGAACTTGCTAAGAAAGCCATCTTGAGCAATGCCACGTGGATCTGAGCACCTGGTGAAGCTCTACTATGATTTAAAAACTGCTTAGTGTTAGAAAGCAACGTGAGTGTAAGTGATGATTTCTCTAGGTACAGGAAGGCTATAAGTGGGGTTTCCCAGGGCCTGTGTAATAGCTAAATATTTATAACTCAAGAAAAGGTGATAGATTTGCAAACCTTTAACCAACATAGCAACATGATCTACATCTTTTTAGAGCATTTCAGACTTGATATTCAGGCATCTAAAATATCAGCTGCCACTTAAAACAGATATCTGCAAAGTAATTCACATCCGGGGAATGAAGTTGAGTTTGGCATGCATTTTGCGAGATGCTAGCTAATTTAGAGACTTAGGGGTTGGGGGGAAGACATAGGGAAGATGGACAGTTCACTGTTGTTTTGTACTTAATGGATAGCAGCCATTGATTGCTAAAAGCGTGATAGTTGGCATTTTAATACCAATATGTCTTTGTATAAGTCACTAACATGCTTTTGCCTTGAATATTGCATTCAGTTTTGGTCTCCTTGCCTCAAAAATAATGCCGAATTTCTCAAGTTCTGCAGTGAAGAGGGCAAGAGGTTTTGGAGAGATTGTGTAAGGCAAGATTACATTTGTGCTATTTAGTTTCCTTGATGAAAGTTATAGAATAATGAATAGTTTGAAGATCCATCAGTCACTTTCCTTTATCTAAAGCTAAAATACAAGAGACCCAGGAAACTTAATGACCTGGATACAATTCCCTGTTCCACCACAGACTTCCTATGTAACCTTGAGCAAGTCACTTAGTCTCTGTGCCTCAGTTCCCCATCTGCAAAATGGAGATATTTCCCTACCTCACAGGGTGTTGTGAGAATAAATACATTAAAGGTAGTCAGGCACTCAAATACTGTGGAGATGGGAGCTGTATAAGAACCGTAGATGGATAGGCACTAGTCTGATTTGACTCCTTTATCTCTTCTGGTGCGTGCTATTTTCTAAAGAAAGATTGTCAGTTTACCTAGTTTCCTGCATAACTTACTGATCTAATCTATCACTGACTTGGGTTGTTCTGCTGTCCATACAGGGCAATGAAGATCTTAGTTTGCTGGAGACAGACCATGATGTCCACCTTATGGTTCTACCATCTAAAGTTACAGAAGTGGAAGGCTGCATATGGATGTACGAGGAGGTCCATAGGTTGAAAGGAAAGGTAACAAGGCATGTTGAATCAATGGGGTACTATGTAGTCAAATGTGACAATGTTCCACCAAAACTAGTGGGACAAGCAGATAACCATAAACGTATTCTAATTTACGGGTTATCTTGGCCTAGTTTGTGCTGCTTCACTTGTATTATCTTGTATGCAGATCCCAGTGATTACTGTAGCGCAGTTCCTATCTCTGTCAAAGTCTCTGGTGGGGCTGTTTATGTGAAATCTGGCCCTCCAGAGCCTACTCCCTTCATTAGAAGTCAGCAGGGCTGTGTTCAAAATGCATAGTGTATGTGAATGGCTCTTCCTCTCTCCTTGCAATCTGCAGGAGGGGCTCAGGCAGCGGCAGGAGCAGCAAGAGCAGGTAGTGAGAGCGGTTTCTGATATGGCGAGTGAGCAGCTGAAACGCTTTGATGAGCTGAAGGAATTAAAACAGCACCAGGAATACCAGGACCTGCAGGAAGTGATGGAGAAGAGGTAAGGGTAGTTCTATCATGTGACCTCTTAGAAATGCAACAACTAACTTGTGTTGTTGGAGACTGATTAAATTGAGAGTTTTGATTCTTGAATCTGTAACCCTATTAAAATAGTGCTACTTTCTGTTGAGGTTTATGAATGAATTGGTACCCAATAGATGTTTTTGTATGTCTTGTTGAATATCATACATCAAGAGGCTATCCTTTGTGATCGTACGCTCAAACAAATGTGCACATGGCTTTTACAAGTAAAGAAAACTTGATGTAACATTATGGTTTACAATTTAAGTGCATGGAAGTCACTTGCTGCCTTTACATATGGGTATTAAAGTATAAAGTTGACTCACTGTCTATTGATACAAGTATTCTCTACTGGAGGCTGAGCTGGTAGCACTAACTATTATTAAGGCTGCCCAACACTTACCATTCTAAGATGCTATTTTCAATTGCTTTAACTTTGCAAAGCTTTAGCTGTTCAGCATGAAGTTTTCCATACCAGGCGTCTGCCTTGTGCTTAAGATTTCAATCCACCCTGAACGGAACCCAAGATTCCTGAATCTCACTGTTTCTCTGCCATCAGCAAATATCTGTGAAATGTGCTGGCAAAATGTCTCATCCCCCTCCAGTTCAATTTGTTTTTTCAGTTTGCTGTTTTTTAAAACCTAGGAAATCTCTCTCACTCACACACATGATTAAGGTTGCAATGTAAAGCACTCAAAAGTTAGAAAATGCCTTAATTTGGACCCCTTGTGGATATGCATTATGATAATCTTTAATTTCAGTTTCACATACTATTTTTTTCCATTGGACACTAAGCAAAGTAAATATGAACTTTGAGGTGTTAAGAGACATCTGTGTAACAGTACACAGTAGTTCAGGACAGAAAGTGAAGATGATTGTATCTAATTGATACTTCAAGAATGGAGAGTGTAATTCACCTTTTGGAATGTTGTCAGGACTCTGGGGTTGACACTTCTGTGACTTATGCTTGGAAAATCTCATATGCAGCATCTTTGCATTTATTGTCCTACTGATATTAATCTTTCAAGGTGGTTTTCAGGTGGTTCCAGCTTTCAGTAAGTGGATGAAGAGAGACTGCATCTGATGGAGTTCTCCTTTAAACCAATTTTAAAATAGCTTCTCTGGTGTCTCCATAGACTGTACTTCATCTGGAGCATGTCTTGGGGAAGAAGGTGGGGAATCCTTCAAAGTCCTTTGAAGAACAGAACGGTCCTTCATTTTCTTCTGCTTGTATTTCAGCTCCAGGGAGGCCCAGGGTCAGCAGGAGAAGTTGAAAGAGGAACATCGACACAGAGCAAAGGTCTGAGCTTAGGAAGGGTAGTGCTATTACAAGGAAGGGTGGTTGGCCTGTGTTTGGAAGCTAGGACTTGCACAGATTTAACTGGTTCTCAGAACTGGACACAGCACTCCAGCTGACGCCTCACCAGTGCAGAGTACAGCAGGACAATTACCTCTTGTGTCTTACATATGAGGCTTCTGTTAATACACCCCAGAACTATATTAGCCTTTTTCACAAGTGCATCACATTGTTAACTCATATTCAATTTGTGATCCACTGTAACTTCCAGATCCTTTTCTGCAGTACCACTGCCTAGCTAATTATTACCCATTTTGTAGTTGTGCATTTGATTTTTTCCTTCCTAAGTGAAATACTATGCACTTGTCCTTACTCAGTTTCATATTCTTGATTTCAGACCAGTGCTCCAAAACAGCCTCAGAGCTGGTGGGGAATTTTTCAATAAAACATTTTTTGTTGGAAATGCTGATTTGTCAGAACTGAAACTTTTTTCAGGAAAGTTCAGTGAAACTTTCATTGGGAAGACTTCTGAGGTGCAGATAGGAGAGAGGCATAGGGAAAGTCTGTCTGACTGATTTGTTAGCCCAGTGGTTAGGGATTCACAGATTCCAGTCCCTGTCTCCCCCACATTGCAGATGAGTGGTCTAACCACTAGGTTACTGAATCAGTTTCAGTCTCTCTTTCTGACCAATGACTATTTTATACAAAGTGGAACAGCTCCAACAGGAGAGGTTGAGAGAGACCCACTCCACAATAGCAAAGAGCCTGGTGGTTAGGGAACTCACCTGGGATGAGGGAGACCTAACCACTGAGCTATTGGCTATTCTGCGGTGGGACGCTCCAATTTTCTACAAAAAAAATCTGAAAGGTCTGTTTCATCCTGACATGCAAGGGAAAAACTTTTTAAATCTTTTTTTTCCCCCGCCCTTCAGGACAGGAAAACTATTTCCTACCCAGCTGCAGTACTGATAACTTTACCTGCAGTTTGATTTGTGAAATTCAAGGCTGATGATCAGGAACTTCTAGGCTTTTGCTTTTTGTACGTGCCTCTGGTCCCTTTGTTGCCAAACAGTCTGAGATACCAGCTGGAACTGTCGTGTCCCAACCTGTATTGCTCGGCAGCAGTCAATGTATATTATGGGCGGGCAGGATTTGTCCTTCCTTTGGATGTTGCTAAAACCTTTCTTTCTAGATAGGGAGTATATATGGACTGAATTATTCAAACTCTCCCTGAGACTGTTGCTGCCTCCAGAAACGTTGAGTCCTATGGTAACAGCACCAGTATGCTGTAATTTGGCTCATGCCGTTAAAGGTTCTGTAGAATTTTTGCAGTGGGGATTGAAACCAGAGCCAGCAAGAGGAGTGGGGTGACTGAAATGTAGTTTTTAACCAGATTTTCCTGAGCATCTTTGCTTGTGGGTAGCATGCAGGAACTGTGCATGTAGTGTTGTGAGAAAAGCTTTATCTATGTAGCTTAGCTTTACACTGTCACTCCTTCCTCTCTCCAGATTTTAAACCTGAAACTTCGTGAAGCAGAACAGCAGCGGCAGCGGCAGGAGGAGTTGGAGCGTCTGCGCAAGGAAGAAGGCCAGGAAAGGTTGCGGCGCCTCTATTCCATCCAGGAAGAGGTGCTGCAGCTTAACCAACAGATTGACCCCAACTACAGACATAAAGACTTGCCAAGGATAGATCTCTCAGGGTTCAGTAACCGTGGCAACCAGATCTGCGGGCTCGTGTCAGGGCTCATTCGCACCACTAGTGAGGTAATGAGGTTCTAGGTTTCCTTTTAAGTTAGTCTCCTTTCATGGTATGAGAAGCTAAGTCAGCTAGTCGAGAGGCGCTTTGAGATGTTATGTTGCCAAAGAAGAGCTTGTAGATGCAGTTCTTGAAAGAAAGAATCTTTTTTTCAATTCACTTTAGATGCTCCCTTGAAAAAGGCTTATTTAAATTTATGGGGATTTTTACTGGAGAAGTGATACTTGATGTTAAATATACTGTAAAATGTTAACGTTAGATATCTCTCTTTTCTGAGACCATGCTAGAACCGGAATGGGTGGTCAAACAATTGTTTGAGATTAAATGATGCACAGTGTTTAGTATGTTCCAGCATTCACAAGCTTTCCTATAGCATCTAGGTTTTCTCATAAAACTACTCTTCTCTATATGAAAGGTGGGAGACAGAGTAAACCGATGACACACTTCTAAAATTTGGCATGGGCTGGGCTAGTTCTCAATTCCAGTCTATCATAAATGTCTTGTAACTTAAGCTTTAGCTGGCATTTGAAATAGCCCTCTTCCCAGTGGGGTTAAAGGGAAATGGATATTCAGGCTATATGGACTTGCTTCTCTAGCATGATCCCTTTTTGTTGTGTTACCCAACCCTGTTAATAGAACTAATGTATTGAGAGTCTTGTCTGGTCCCGTCACTAGATTCTGTGTCTGTGTTGGGTTTGCAAAGGTGGTTATTTTTCCTTCGTTATAATAAGTAAGATGGTGTTAAACTAATGCCACTTATTTTGCTGCTTTGCAGTGGATCCCTTTCTGTTTCTAGAGCTTGACTGTAGAAGTGTAAGTAGAAGTCTTCAGTAATTGGTGTACACAGTATAGGAGGCAGAAATTCTGCCTTGTCTGTTGTGTACCAGGAAGTGACTAAAGGCCACGAACTTGCTTCTCTTGACTGGTGTTGTGAATTAATCACTGGTTCTGGAGGAGGCAGTCTGGGCTTTCCAGTAGAACGGTGCTGCCATTGCCCATTGGGGATAGTAGACAGCATATGTGTTAGGTTCACAGTTTCTACACAAAGTATCTAGGTGCTATTCTGGGAGCAGCCTGCCCTCAGTTGGTCTTTTGGTAGGGGGAACTTTAATTTGCCTTTTCCTTGTTTCCTGGTAGAGAGGTTTCCCTACTCAGGTAGATGTAGCCAGCACTGAGCGAGCACTGCAGGAAATGCGAGGGTTAATATCTAGCATGCAACAAGAAATTGCCACAGCTTTGGAAGAGAAAAGGAAGCGGGATGAAGAAGAGGAGAGAGAGAGGCAGAAGGAGTTACAGAAACAAGAGCAGCTGAAGGCCCAGACTCCAGTCCCTGCACAACATCCGCGTGGAAAAGAGCAGAAGGAAGGTAGGTCCAGCACCAGTCAGACCTACCTTACTTTACTGAACTCCACTGGGCTGCCAGGCTAAACACTGGTTCAGAAACGCACAGGCTGGGGGAGCATCACCATGGATAGGCTTCAGCTCAAGTAGAGCTGTTGTGGGTACAGGATTGCTGGCAGAAAGCTTCATTGACACTGAAATTGATGTTTCATAAACTGGTTATGTTAACTGAAGCAAAAACAGTCATTTTTGGACAATACACATCATGCTGGGACAGGAGGGACACAGACTGTTGATAGAGTAGGGGAGAACCTTGTGGGACAATGTGTGCTGGGTTACATGCATGGATTATTACAGGGAGCCATTTCTAATGCCTCACTCCTGCTACCACATGCATCCAGAAGGGCCTCGAGAATTGCTTACTGTTTGGCTGTAATTGAAGTTCAAAAAATCCAGGCACAGGAGCTATCAGTCTTCAAAGGGTGGACTTTTGTACAATTTGCAAAGCCTTAGTCAGGTATAATTGATTTTCTAAATTTGTTGTGAAGAACAATAGCTGCTCAGAACTTCTGAGTCTTGACAATTTTTGTAGGGCATTAGAATTTCTGATGTCTTCGTTGTGGTAATAAGTTTATTTTCATGTGACTGCTTTTCTTGTCTAGTATTAGGACTTCAGGTTAAGGCAGAGGAGAGCACAATGCAGTGGTACCAGCAATTGCAGGATGCCTCTGACCAGTGTGTTGCTTCCTTTAGTGGATTGACTGACTGCAAAGACAATCAGGTATGGCTACTTTACGAATCCAAATGATCAATATTGTTAGGAAAACCCTCTCTCTCCCTCCCTCCGCTGTCTTTCTACTGTCTAATACTTATCTTGAGTGGGATGTAAAACAGCCTTCAGAATGGTCCTGAAAACTTACCAGTCCACATGCAAAACCTACTCATCCACCTTTTAACAAGATTATGATGAAAGAATAAATGCTTTATTCACCTGTCAAAAATAATCCCTTTCTTTAAGAGAGCAAGTAAAAAATTTTGAAAGTCCACCATAAAGCAGATTTTTGGTCTGTGTATATTGTGATCTGGCTTAAACCCAAAAAAGTAAATAACTTGGTGTTGGGGCTGCCAGGAAGTCCTTAAACAGTAAGTAGCTAATGCCACAAAAGACTTTGAAAAACATTTCTGTAAACAACCCTGTTCCTGCATCTCTTCTCTCATTCCTGGTGAGAAAATGGTTGGTCTTTTTTAAACTTGTACCTCTCACATCACATATGTAAGTTGTAAATTTCCACAGCAAGCAATATTCCCTAATGGATTATAATAACTTCAAGTGTGGGAGGAGTACTGACAAATTACATTGATTCAATGAAGCTTTTAGGTTTCAATGAAGCTGAAACCTTGAGACAGTAAAATGTTAAGCAGCAGCTACTGTGCTTTCACAGGAATTTATTTTTATTAACACTTCTCAGTTACAGTACTTTTTTTAAATACTGCAGGAAAAGTTCTGGCTGCCTTAAGGCCTGAGCAGCTATCCAATTTCCAATTAAAAAATGCTGTAACAGAGCAAAACCTAGACACTGTAGACTTGATCCAGTCCTCCCAATGCATCACATACACTTGTTTTCTATCTTGGAAAATCAGATTTTTCATGCTCAGGCTTTTCAAGATGCACAGCAATGACTGTGGCAGACTGATACGTGATCAAGTCCTAGTTACATATCTTCCTTTCGTCTTCAAGGAGGCTCCATAAGGCATTAAAACTTTTTTGTGTAGGAGACTGGCATGTTGCTGTCTCAAAAGGAGTTCTTCGTTTATTAATCTGAAGCTGTTCAATGTACAGTTCATCCTCTGTTGTATGTTCCTGGGGTGGAGCTTGATCAGCATTTTGGGCCCAATCCTGCAAGGACCTGAATGCCTCCTTTGTGTGTGAGGGCTCTTAACTCCTATTAAAATCAGTGGGAGTTAGTGCTGAATGCATTCTTGTAGTATTGGGCCACTCATGAGAAGCGTCTTCCCTGTGATGATCTGCCTCTTTGGGCTTGATCAGGTTTCTTGTCTGAAGTGATTTTTACAGATTTTTACAATTTTCTACAGGTGAAGCATATCAGAATGGATCTCCAGAAAGCAGCCAGCATCCCTGTGAGCCAGATTTCTTCCATAGCAGGTCAGGAAAATGCTGAGAACAATCCCAGCTGAGATGCTGTTAACCTCTAAATATCTGAGGGGAACTCTGAGCTTGCCCTGTATCTCTGCGTTGCTATTACATTGGAGAGCTAATGTGCATGGAGTCCCGATCTTTGCTATCTGAACTTTACCTTGCAGTTGGGAGGGTATTTTCCGCAGTTGGGAGGGATCTTATTGATTTTTATCACAATTCAGTTCTAGTGCCCAGATTTAGAAATATTAACAGTGAAGGGGGGCCTGAGAACTTACCTGCTCCCTTCAGAATCTGGTGCTAGCTTTACTGAGGCTGATGTGGTTTGGTTGAGACTTGCTTGTTGGCAACTTCCTAATATTCTGTCTCTCCATGCACTATTGATGATATATTCACAGGCTCTCAGCTAAGAGAGATATTTGACAAAATCAATAACCTTCTCTCTGGAAAATCTGTTCAGTCTGGAGGGCGAACTGTGTCGGTGACTCAACATCCACAGGGTCTGGATTTTGTTTATTACAAACTGGCGGAGAAATTTGTGGTGAGGACACCTTGTCTTACTGGGGTGGTGAGGGTAGCCAAAGCTTCTGGACCTTCTCTGGGATGCTGACCTGTCTCTTTAACTATAGAAAACAAAACTCTTAGGAACTTATCACCTGCCAGGCTATGCTCACACTGATTAGAAAAAAGGGGGTTATATTTTTTGGCCCAGGGAAAAGAGGAGCCTTGCTTTCTTCTTTATGCACTTGCTCATATCTTATGGAAGGAGGCAAGGCCCCTTTGGCTCCTCAACTTACTCCCTACACACCCTTTCTTTTTAACAGAGGTGTGTGCAGTACGAATGGAATGCAAGGTGATATTTAGCATATCATATAGCACAAACCTATGCACGTGCTCAAAATACACTATTGAAAACCTTTTCACTTGGCAAAATTTGAAACAATTCACTGGGGCACTGAAACACACATCCGCAATCTAGGGACTATGCCCTTGCCAAGTTTCCAACACTTCCTATTGAGGAGCTATAGCTGGTTTTAAAAAAAAGGGCAGCTTAATTTGTAGGGTGTGTTTTTTCTACTCTATTCTCAAATGGGTTTAACTGCATTTGCTGAAGATTTAAATAAATCAATAACCTTTGCTTTTGTGCTGATCACAGATGTGCAGAATTCTAGCTCAAAGGGTGAAACTTGGTTAAATTATAAGCATCTGAAAATGGTTCTTTAGAATGAAAATACTTGTGTAACCTTAACTACAGGCTTTTGTAAATACTGCCTCTAATCACTTACTCATTTTCTTTATCCTGAGAAGAAGGGTTTATGGGCCTCTGTCTCTCTCTGGCAAGGACATGTAGATTGTATTGTCCTCCCATATTGGGTAGCTGCATGTCCATGGAACATATAGAAGCATTAGGAGCCTTCAGTAAAGGATATATGTAAACTTAAAAAAATAAATGAAAATGTTGTCTTTGTTGAGCATTAACTTGAAATGTTTTCAGAAACAAGGAGAGGAGGAAGTGGCTTCTCACCACGAGGCAGCTTTCCCAATTGCTGTGGTGGCTTCAGGAATCTGGGAATTACACCCCAGGGTTGGAGACCTCATTTTAGCTCACCTGCACAAAAAGTGCCCCTACTCTGTACCCTTTTATCCTGCGTTCAAGGAGGGGACTCCCATAGAAGAGTATCAGAGGTAACTTCTCCATATAAACGGGCTGCTTTGGAGCTCTGTAAGGACTGAGATTAGTGGCTGGTGGAAAAATTGAAGAAATACATGTTTTCTTACTTTAACCCTCATTTGCCCCCACCCCCTTCCTCAAAGAATAATTTACTGATCTAGTTTTGAGGTGTCCAGTACAGAATCCAAAGATAGATGAATAGAACCTTATTGCTTTATACTGATGTTTGCCATTGCTTGGAAATCTGAGATCAGGTGTGTCTAGAAGCAGTGTCACTGGTTTGTCTGCTGTTTAAGTGGATGTTATGGCCAATAAAATACCTCCACTCCCCCAAAATAGTGTTTCAACCAGGGCTGTCAAACAATTAAAAAAAAAAAAAAAAAAGAATCATGATTAATCATGAGATAAAAAAAAAAATCATGATTAATCACAGTCTTAATAGCACTGTTAATAGAATCCCATTTATTTAAATATTTTTGGATGTTTTCTACATTTTTAAACATTGATTTAAATTTCAACACAGAATACAAAGCATATAGTGATCACTTTATATTTTTTATTACAAATATTTGCACTGTAAATTAGAAACAAAAGAAATAGTATTTTTTAGGGTTGTCAATTGCAGTTAACTCACGTGATTAACTCAAAAAATTAATCACGATTAATCAATTTTAATCGTACTGTTAATAGAATACCAATTGAAATTTATTAAATATTGTGGATAGTTTTTCTACATTTTCATATCTATTGTATTCTGTGTTGTAATTGAAATCAAAGGGTATATTATTTTTTATTATAAATATTTGCACAAACATAAACAAAAGAAATAGTATTTTTCAGTTCACCTCATACAAGTACTGTAGTGCAATTTCTTTGTTGTGAAAGTGAAATTTATAAATGCAGATTTTTTTTTTGTTACATAACTGCACTCAAAACCAAAACAATGTATAACTTCAGAGCCTACAAGTCCACTGAGTCCTATTTCTTGTTCAGTCAATCGCTAAGACAAACAAATTTGTTTACATTTATGGGAGATAATGCTGCCTGCTTCTGACTTACAATGTCTCTGAAAGTGATAAGCATTCACATGGTACTGTTGTAACCAGCCTTCAAGGTATTTATGTGCCAGATATGCTAAACATTTGTATGCCCCTTCATGGTGTTCAAACTTTCAGTTGTCACTGCTGTATCTTATAGCACCTTACTGATGAGCGGACCTAAGGCCAGACTTTTAGCATAGTTGCTTATCCAACTTTTTATTTATTTTTGCTGGTGAAGGAATATATGTTTTTCAATTAATCTGGTTTGATGTATTAATATTAGAATATCTTTCTTCTAATACACAGGATACTTGGTTATCAAGTTAAGGATTCCAAGGTAGAGCAGCAGGATAATTTCCTTAAACGGATGTCTGGAATGATCCGTCTTTATGCTGCTATCATTCAACTACGGTGGCCTTATGGAAACAAACAAGTGGTATGTAAATAGCGCTTTAAAAATGTTATATTACAACCCTAGCTCTTGGGATAGGAACAACGTTGACTAAACTGATTTAAAATGTGGTTTAAAACTGATCCAGACAGAGTTTAAACCAGTCGTGAATAGAGATAAACTAAGTTTAAAGGGACGGTCGACCTGATTTTTTTTTAAAATTGGCTAATTTAAAACAGTTCCAGCTTTTGATGAATTATCTTTTAAATAGTATGTCTTGAAATTGTTCTTAAAAATTCCTTTAAAAGTACAAAGTAATGGTTTGTCTGCATGTTTATAATGGTCTCTTGATCAGAAAATTATTCTGAAAATGCACAAAGTACTGTCACAAAATGACTGTCCCTTGGAGAGCAAGTGGAACTGGAGAAAAATCTGGTAATGTTTTTGGTGGCAATATTTTGCAAGATTATCAATCATGCAGTGAGTAGCTTTCTTGTTCCTTTAGAGTCACCCTCATGGGCTGGGCCATGGATGGCGCTGGCTGGCTCAAATGTTGAACATGGAGCCTCTCTCTGATGTGACAGCTACACTTCTCTTTGATTTCTTAGAGGTAAGTGATGTGACCTGGCATGAGCCTCACTAGCTAAATAAATAAGTTGGATGAGCAACTAGGCTAAAAGTCTGGCCCTAGGTCATCTCATCGATAATGTGCTATAAGGCACAGTGGTGACATTACTATATAAGATTAGCATGTTCAGATGCTGCTGTCTGAAACCATGACTGTTTTTTATAAATGGCCCAAGTGTCACCCCTCCTCTACCCTTCCCCATGCTCTTGAAAGGAGGCTTATGTGTATTGTCAGAGACCCTTGCTAGATGCAGTCCTTAATTCCCTCAGTGATATGATTTCAGTTTTATCTGTTTAAAAAGCTGGACTCCCACAGTGTAGTGTTTGGCTTTGTATTACACTTGGTCCCTCAGCAGCTGAGGCAGTTCACATTAAGCTTATCAATATTTTTAATTCCTTATTTTTATTCTTCATATACGTGGCAAGCCCAAACTAATTAGTCCTGGCACTGGCTGGTACAATACAATGCAGAACGTTTTATGCCATATGGCCATCCTAACTAAATTGCTTCACAGAACAGGTGGGCTTTTACAGCAAAAAAGGGAGAGAGCTTGGTGTGCATTAATTGGGACACTGATCCTAGGATATGAAGCTACGTAAATAAGGCACCAAACTGGTAATGGGTGAAGACCAGGTTGAGGCCAGTAAAGAAGCATGGCTGGAGCATAGACAGCAAGAGAAGGAGTTCTGTAGATAAGGGCAGAAGTCTGTAGAGCCTTGAAAGCGGCGCAGAGAACTTCATGCAGAAGAAGGTGGAAGCTACCATAGAGATACAAGACAGTGACAGCAGGCAAAAAACGGTGGTCTTGATAGTTCCATTTTGAATGGGCTCCATGGGGAGAGCTGAAAAGCTGTTATAATAGTCAAAGTGGGACATGACCAGTGAATGGACTGGCAAAATGGGTAAGGAAGAGAATTATTTTGGGGAGATATTGTTGAACAGGAAGAAGATCTCAAAGGTGACACCATGGACTGTGCATGGGTGAATGATGAGGAAACAAGGTGGTGTTGATAATGATGATGGGGTGGGAAAGAGAATGTGCTGAGCTTCGTTAACTTGAAATATATGGCATTAAAATACAGGAATATGAACAAATATAATAGAGAACAAAATTCTGCAAATTGGGGTAAATGCTTGCAGAAATTGTGTCACTGGTGGCACTTCATTCCCTGATACTGTAGAAATTGAGATGTTTCTTTTTGGGTTCTAATGGATTTGGAGACTTCTCTTGTTCTGTGGCAATCCAGATGAATTTCTGGAGTGTGATTCAAGATGCAGATGGCCAGCATTGTTCACAGTATACTGCCTAAGTTCTTGAGGAGTTTGTATCATACAAATTTGTAAAGAGTCTTCTCTCAATTACAAGGCCCAGTTCTGAAATCTGATCTCTGTTACCCTTATGGTTTTGTGTACCAGGTGTGTGGCAATGCGCTCATGAAACACTACCAGGTCCAGTTCTGGAAGATGCTGCTACTTATCAGAGAAGACTATTTTCACAGGTATGACACACACACACATATATATAAACCTTATACAAAGAAACGTCTGTTGTTTTTTTTCAGAATTAGGAGCATTTCCTCTTAGATCTATGTTCATTAGTGTTCCTGACAGTTCTTCCATCCTCCACCACTCCAGATTTGTCATGAGCTCTCCCTCATGTAAATAACATAAGGCTGTGTTTCTGTTTGTGTTTTGGAGCTCACTCTTGTTGATCTCTCTGCAGGATTGAAGCAATCACCATCTCTGGACAGATGGGCTCTTTAATGCGGCTTAAGCAGTTCTTGGAGGTAAAGCATTTTCTTTTAAATTCTTTGAAAGTCTTTATTTTTTCCCCTTTTCTTAAAGAGATATTGTTCAGTCAGCAAATCCCTTGCTGCCTTCTGATTCCCAAAAGGTCCATGATTATGACTTTTTGATGCATTCTGTGTTCTTATATGGCTTCTTCGTTACTGAGTCTGTTCAGTCTTCTTGATGGTTATGACTCCAAAACATCTCCCTTCTCAGCTGCCCGTCTGTCCCCCCAAAAAAGTTGTAATGGATGTGATTCTCAGTGGAAATTCTTTCAGTTATAAATGGATTTCTGATACTGCAGTGAGAGGAGACCTCTAGGTTCAAGATCTATGGTTCCACTAATTCATTGTATTTCATAGCAACTATCTTTCTTCAGACACGTGCATGTTCACATAGTGTCTTCTGTACAGACTAGATACCATATGAGCAAATAAGTTTAATAACTGGTAATCTCCTTCAGAGTAGACTTTTGAACTACTGTTCACACAATGGCATTTAGACATCCTTTTGAAGAAATATTTTGCAAAGATGTGAAATATACTTTATTTTGGAAGTGTCTTGAAAATATGTATTAGTTTTAATAAATATGAAACTAGGAGACACAGGAGTTTGTGCTTTTCTTACTTAAAAACAAAGAAGCACTGAAGGACGAAAAGGCCATTGCAGAGAAACTAAATGAATTCTTTTCATCGGTCTTCACAGCTGAGGATGTGAGGGAGATTCCCAAACCGAGCCATTCTTTTTAGGTGACAGATCTGAGGAACTGTCTCAGATTGAGGTGTCATTAGAGGAGGTTTTGGAACAAATTGATAAACTAAACAGTAGTAAGTCACCAGGACCAGATGGTATTCACCCAAGAGTTCTGAAGAAACTCAAATGTGAAATTGCAGAACTACTAACGGTAGTCTGTAACCTATCATTTAAATCAGCTTCTGTACCAGATGACTGGAGGATAGCCAAAGTGATGCCAATTTTAAAAAGGGCTCCAGAGGTGATCTTGTCAATTACAGGCTTGTAAGCCTGACTTCAGTACCAGGCAAACTATAATAAAGAACAATATTGTCAGACACATAGATGAACATAATTTGTTGAGGAAGAGTCAACATGGTTTTAGTAAAGGGAAATCATGCCTCACCAATCTACTAGAATTCTTTGAGGAGGTCATGTGGACAAGGGGGATCCAGTGGATATAGTGTACTTAGATTTTCAGAAAGCCTTTGACAAGGTCCCTCACCAAAGGCTCTTAAGCAAAGTAAGCTGTCGTGGGATAAGAGGAAAGGTCCTCTCATGGATTGGTAACTGGTTAAAAGATAGGAAACAAGTGTAGGAATAAATGGTCAGTTTTCAGAATGGAGAGAGGTAAATAGTGGTATCTCCTAAGGGTCTGTACTGGGACCAGTCCTATTCAACATATTCATAAATGATCTGGAAAAAGGGGTAAACAGTGAGGTGGCAAAATTTGCAGATGATACAAAACTACTCAAGATAGTTAAGTCCCAGGCAGACTGAGAAGAGCTACAAAAGGATCTCTCAAAACTGGGTGACTGGACAACAAAATGGCAGATGAAATTCAGTGTTGAGAAATGCAAAGTAATACACATTGGAAAACTATCCCAACTATACATATAAAATAATGGGGTCTAAATTAGCTGTTACAAGATCTTGGAGTCATTGTGGATAGTTCTCTGAAAACATCCACTCAATTTGCAGCGGCAGTCAAAAAAGCAAGCAGAATGTTGGGTATCATTAAGAAAGGGATAGATAATAAGGCAGAAAATATCATATTGCCTGTATATAAATCCATGGTATGCCCATATCTTGAATACTGCGTGCAGATGTGGTCGTCCCATCTCAAAAAAGATATATTGGAATTGGAAAAGCTTCAGAAAAGGGCAACAAAAATTATTAGGGGTATTGAATGGCTTCTGTATGAGGAGAGATTAATAAGACTGGGACTTTTCATTTTGGAAAAGAGACGGCTAAGGAGGGATATGATTGAGGTCTATAAAATCATGACTGCTATGGAGAAAGTAAATAGGGGAATGTTATTTATTCCTCAGAACAAAAGAACTAGGGGTCATCAAATGAAATTAATAGGCAGCAGGTTTAAAACAAACAAAAGGAAGTATTTCTTCACACAACACACAGTCAACCTGTGGAACTCTTTTTGCCAGAGGATGTTGTGAAGGCCAAGACACTAACAGGGATCAAAAAAGAACTAGATAAGTTCATGGAGGATAGATCCATCAGTGGCTATTAGCCAGGATGGGTGGGGTGGTGTCCCTAGCCTCTGTTTGCCAGAAGCTGGGAATGGGCGACATGGGATGGATCACTTGGTGATTTTCTGTTCTGTTCATTCCCTCTGGGGCACTTGGAATTGGCCACTGTCTGAAGATAGGATACTAGGCTAGATGGACCTTTGGTTTGACCCAGTATGGCCATTTTATGTTGCTATCAGCTCTAAAAGTTAATGTTTAGGAACGGATACAGCAAGAGTTTCTCAGACAAAAATGTTGTGAAAATAAATATTTCTTAAATTAGAGATGGATTCCTTGCTAGATTCTTGGGCGCTTCTATGTCTGTGGGTTCATTCAAAGATATTTTTCTTTTTTTTCCTCTAACTTTAAATGTCATTTATTTAATTTAAATTAATATATAAACCAAGTAAATGAAATACTTTCAATAAGAAAAAACAGGAAATGTGAAATATGTTGAAGGCTTGTTACAGGTTGTTCAAAATGAGTCTGAGGTCATTAAAATGATTGGGTTATTTAGAGGTCTTGTGCATTCAGTATTCCTGATTTTTTTTTGTTTGTTTTTCTTTAAATCGTTAATTTTCACTGTTTAATGAGTGGAACATGGATTGATTGTTTTCATTCAGTGGTCAATTTGAGGCAGCCAAATTTGGTCAAAGACTTGTATCTGTTTTCTTGCTTTTATACCAGGCTTTTTCAGTGGGAGAGTTTCCTGTATGATTTGAGTCCTGTTGGGTGCAGATATTTCCATAATGTAGCCAATCTCTTTTGATTGTTTGGAATTGCTTGCATTGGTTCTAAAATGACTGGGATTTTTTGTTTTGTTTTTCCTAGAAATGTTTGCAGCGGAAGGAAATTCCTTTACCAAAGGGTTATCTGTCTTCTTCCTTCTGGAGGTCATAAGTCAGTTCCTTCCCATTTTCATCTTCACAGGAGTTCAAAGAATTTCCTGACCTGGCTTCTTATTACATTCAGGAACAAGAATACGTAGAAATGTAAATCTTACATTTGTATTTACATGGATGCTGTGGATATTTTCAACTAAAACATTTTTACCCATCTTTGATCCTATTTTATGTTGAACAGAATTTGGAGCTTCAGTAACTTTTCTCATGTAACTTATTTTGCAAATTATTTTAAGCCATCTGTTTGCATTTGATTAGCTTTACAGACTCTATTGTGCAGTGCATTATGGAATATGAGAGGCTCCTTCACATCTTGAACAAGTACAGTGAATAAGTGTCAAGTGCATAAACTTGTCTAAATGCTCCATTAGACTTCAGGGTTTACTTACAGTAAGCAATGGCTTTCAGGTGGGAATTTTGCTCTGAATTGATCAATCTGTCACAGTTTTACATGAAATTGCAAATAGAAATACCTCAGTACTTTAGTCATATTAAGATCTAAATGTAAGAAATCCTTCTGTAAAACTTTATTTTTGCATTTTATGTGATTAGGTATTTTAAAGTTATTGTTTCATTGTTAACAGCATTGGAGCCCATAGGAAAATTCATTTTGTATCTGGCTGCCTAAAAATCCAAAGCAGCAAAAGAGGTGGTTATGTTAACAAGGCTGATTTGATGTCAGTCAAATGTCACTTTGTTCTTAAAGACAGCATTGATCTCTTCATCTTTTCCCAGGGAAGGCCTTAAAATCACCAGCTCTTTTGTTTTAACTTAGAAATTCTGATTTTTTCCTAATGATGCAGCATTCCTTACTTACCTGGGTTAGACTTGATTTTACAGCTACATAGGCAATATGATGGCTGCTGAAGAACATCTCACTGCTTTTTGGTTTTTGGATTTTTTTTAAAGGCTTTGCATGTGTGTAATATCTTTACTGTGAGGTTCATGAAACTAGAAGGAACTGTGCATCCATGATCCACCATATGAAATCTAGCTTAGAATCAGTCTGACCAAAAACAAAAAAAAGGTGTGTGTGTGTGTCTTCTTCAGTACTGATATTGTGCTATCACATGAAGAAATTAGAAGGTACAGTCCCCTTGGGTTGTCTAAAGATGAACTGAACTGTGGTATTGACCTATGTAGAAAAAAGCCTTTGACTTGGGCAGATGTGGTTTGTATTAGTTTTACTGCAGTTTGTGTATAAAGTACTGTAATAGTTTTGTACTAAGATATTGTAATGGTGAATTATTCTAAGAATGGTTCATTCTAGAATCTTATTTTAAAAAAATGTTACATTTAAGACTCTTTTTAACCTAAAGCTGATGCAGTTTACTTCTCTCTGTGTGTGCCTGTGATGGTGCCAAGTAAGTTTCTGGGAATCCCTAATGGGTGTCTGTACCAATATGTTCTGGGAGGTCAGATTGGGAGTTGATTTTTGACAGTTAGTGGAGTGCACTCTGCCCAAGAGGCCAAGTAGCAGTTACGTGCTATCTGTTAATATTTCTCCCATTTCTAGTGGACAAGTGCCCATATTGCAACTGGATAGCTAATTGACAGTCTTGGCAGAAAGAGATTTAATATGAAAATTTAAAATTACATTTCTAACCCAGAGGGTGGCTGATTCACAAATGAGGGGGAGGAGGCATTGTGGAGATGCTTCACCTATCATTGCACATAGTATAGAATTTGTGTTTAATCCAGAATCTTCCTCCACCTTCCCTCACTGCCCTGCTCATTGGCTTCAACTTCAGCCTGGAGGGACCACATCTAGTATTGAGCGGGTAATTCAGTTTGCATACTTATTCAATCTTTGACCTCTTTGCTGAGGTTTGACAGCCTTGTAGTGAGAGCTGACAGCTAAAGTGAGTTGGATACCTAATCACTGGGAACTGGGCTGTACACTCATTTTTTGTAGCCCACTTACCAGCCATCAGATGGTAGCCACTTGCTTGCTGTTGACCTGGCCTCTGTTCGAAGTAGTATCCTAGAATCAACTAGACCTCTCCTCTTCTTCTCCCTCTCCCTTTGTATATTTGATGAAGACCCTTTAATTCAGAAATAGTTCCGGTAAAGGTTGTTCTAGCAAAATTAATAGCATTTTACACTGTCATGTTTTATTGGCATTTTTTTTGTCACTGAGACCTCCAAAAATGTTTATAGTCTTTAGTGAAGAGCAAGTTTTGAGAGAGAGGAAATTAAATGAAAATAAGTAAAAACTCAGACAAGAACATGATTGTATGTATTTGAGAAATGACCACTGAGGCAAAGTGTTTCACAAAACACTGCTGCAAACACTATTTAAGCAATATTATAACAAGATTTTGAGTATCTATGATGAAGTCATCTACTGATAAAGCTTATGCTACAGTGTTTAATAATATGTATTTGTATAGCTTAAATTTTGTATCTTGAACTTTCCCAGGAAGTACATTTTAAAAACACTGTCCTTGATACAAGTAGACATTTTTTTTAAAAGTCTGATTGCCTGGAGTTGGTAATACTGATAGCTGTTCTAGAATGCTATTAAAAGGATACAGGGGGAGATTGTCAAAAGCACAAAGGACAGTTAGGTACTCAAGTCATATTAGTGCCTTGTAAAGTTTATCTCACTGTGCCTATGTTTAGCGCAGCAACCATTCCTATAATGAACAAACCAAAATGTATTCAATTACATCGTGAATATCTAATGCTTACAGTTGTGGCCATCTTGGATAATGTTTGTTTGATAATGCAAATATTGAATATTTTGGTTAAATATTACAGATTTTGTGTAAGTTCTAGTGTGGATCATGTTTTATGACAATATGCAAGGCAGGAAGCTTTGTATATTTTAGGGATATTGATGAAGGTGCATGTTTTTATAAATACTATAAGGATGTTGAGCTTTTCTGCCTTACTTATGAAATGGATTGACATGATGTTTTGAAACTATATTTAAATGTAGCAATAAATTTATTTTTAAAAATGCTTCCACTTAATGTATTTGCATAACCAAAATGTAATACATACCACCTTTCCAAGGGTAGTTCATAATTGTATCCAGTAGTGTCTAATGTTGTAAGTGAAGTCTCATTTTTTGTTGCAACTGTTTTTTTCCATTTCTGTCAATTTGAGTGTTGGCCATCTTGCCTTACCAGGGTATTTAAAGATCTTCTCAATGCAAAATGTAATCAAATGTATTTACATAATCCCAAATGCATTTAAAGGATTTATGTTTCAAGTATGTATGCATCACATTCATTTCAAATACAGTGTAAATGGGAACATCTCAGACATGAAATATAGGACCTGATCCAATTTAAATTGCTGACTCATGCACTTCCTTAGAGATAATGGTTCCCTTGCAGTCCTATAGGTTCTGATGCAATATCTGTGGAAGATGATTTTTTCTAATTAATTGCTTTAACAACTTGCACAGGAGCTGAAAGAGAATGTATGTTTGTGTTTTTTAATAAAGAATTTATATATTAGCTGTTTCACTGGGGCGCATATATATAATATATAAAATACACACTCAATGCAACATACTTTAGTGTTCCTCTTAAAGAAAGACTTCTTTTGTAGGTGTTAGTCTATGCACCATCTTTGTTATCTAAAAGCAAAAACCTTAACTGTGCAAGCACTCAAATCTTTTGAAACTGTGATCCTTTGCCATTTTTTACCTTGCATAACGATTTGAGAAAAGAACCATCTACGTTATCTTTAATATTAAATGCAAACTTAAGATGCCTGCTTTTAGTAGTATTACAAAAATCTAAACCTTCTTAAATGTTTTTATGTAAACATTGTGCTCGTTTTTGCACCTGTATCAGGGAATGCTCCATGGGCAGCAACCTGCAAGTGACGAGTACAAAACCAGTGAACATAAACCGCTGCCGGGACGGAAAAGTGAATGCACTTTTTACAATTATTTTCAGTTTTTAATCTTTCCTCCTCCTCCTACCACCCCCTAATCGTCATGTTCAGGTATTCACGTCACGCAGACTAAAGGGCCTAAACTCATCTCGGGTGGCTGAGAGCAAACCCGGGCCCTGCTTCAGCGAAAACGGAGCTTGCGGGAAACCGCGGCGCTACTGCAGCCTCCACCCTGTTCCCAGCGGACCAGCCTCCGCTGGCCTCTCCCACCCTTTCGACTCTTTCCGGAACCGTTCGGATATCTCCGTACTGCGGCAGGCGCCTTCGGCTTCACTCGGCTGTTTCCGTGCACAGGCTCTGAAGGCCGCCTCCTCAGCGGGGTGGGGCCCTCTCCCTTCGGTTCCGGCCGGAGCCATTCGCCTCGTTCCGTGGCTAGCGATCGCTCTGCAGTGATCACGTCATATCCGGGCCAGCCTCTATAAAGGCTGGAACGGCGGGTGGCGCGCGGGGAGTCTGTCTGACGGGCGGAGACCTCGGGGCTGGGCTCGTCTCGGCGGACCCTTCACACGGACTTGGTGAGGAGGGAGCAGGGGGCTGGGTGGGCCAGTTGAAGGCGAGCTCAGCTGGGCTCTCGCAGGGGCCCTTAGCCTGCGGGTGTAGAGCGCCCCTCCCAGTCCCGGTTGGCCATAGAGGCGTTGCAGGGACAGGTGTAAAGCCCTGAGGTATCCCAGTCTTCCCCGAGGCTCGCCTCATGGCGACCGGAGGATGGGTGGGGTAGCGGTGGGTGTCCCTTCTGTGCCTGCAGAAGCTCAGCAGGGAAAGCTCTCCTGCTTAGCGACAGCGCCCCGCTTACGTCCTCATTTCCCTGGGGCTCGCCTAAGCTCGCTCGCGGCAGCCGAGGGATCCTTGCTAATGTTCGGTTTCCCAAAGATGGGTTTAGAGCTTTGACATTCTCTTCCCAGGCTCGCTTCTTGTCATCGCTATTAACATAGTCTCTGCAAAGAGACGCTGTCCCTCCCTCCCTCCCTCCCGTCTCGCTTGAGTACAGGCGAGCTCAGGGCGGATACGACAGTAGTGCAATGAGTGGCTGTATTTCTGTTACTCTTTCCTGATGGGGTCGGGACGGGAAGGAGGTTGTGGGGATGGAGAAACAGACGATTTGTGTGTGTGTGTGTGTGTGTGTGAAAGAGAGCGACGCGGATCCGCCCTGTGTAGCTCCCAGCAGCAGTAGCAGGAATTTCATTCACTGCCCTGAGGAGCGAATAAACACCCTGATAGATAACCGTGCCAGCAAATCTCCCTCCCTACAGAAAGAGCAGGGGAGATTTGCATCCCCCCCCGAAGCAAGCTTTGCAGCCTAATTACTTCTGCCAGCTTTGGGGGAAAATCTCGAGAGGTAAAAAGAAATTGATCACAGAGAGGCTGACTGTCGGTAGTAACCCAGTCAGTGGATTCATTTCACAGCAATGGCTTCCCTCCCTGAGCCTTCACAAGCCCATCCCCTGTCCAAGGTCAGGAGATGCAGAAAAGTGAGGGAGATATTCTGGATTTCTAGATGGTGGCTGGAGAACTTCTTCCCCAATATATTTTTTTAATAGTCCTGGACTTTAACTGTTACACGAAGGAATTTTTTCTTTTATTTAAATGCTTGATTGAAACACACAGCAAAATCCTTCATCCTAACTGGAAGAGGCTTGTAAATAGCTTTAAATTAATCTCCTAAAATGAATGATTGAGTCTCTTTCCAAATGTGTGACTTTGCAAGACTACAGATGCTTGACATAAGGGCGGAAAGGGGAGAATCATGGCTCATTTTACAAGATAAATCAGGATTTTGGCCTGGTTTTCTCACCTTGTTCATGCAATTACAGAGCACATCATATTCCTGATAAATCAAGGGAATGTCAGCTGTGTTTGTTCTGTTTGAATGGTTATCCATGTATTGTAAAATAAATATGGGTTGGCAGTTTACAAATACTTCTGTAGTGTAATCATTTATGTTAATATTTAAAACACTTATTTTTGTTTGGTATTCCAAGTGTCCATGTGTATGCAGCAGTAATATTAGAATAGCTTTTTCTCGAGTCAGGATTCTTTAATATCATTTTTCAGTGAATGATTGTACTTTCCAATCCTTTAATCTTAAAATATACATGGCTACTGAGCAATTTGCCACTCAGATTTAAATAGGCTCAGGAAGACAGTTGTGTTAATGTGAAGAATAGGATGCAGAAAAAAGGCTCCTGGGAATGGTTCTGTATCTCTGATAAAAATGTGTCCTGATCCAAGAATGCTCCTTAAGGTTTTCTGTCCACACCAAAGTGGTAGAAGATTCTATAGATTGTTTTTTGTGAGAGGCCTTGATCAGAATTTCATACTGGTTCAGAATAAAATGTTCTTTAAAACAAAAAAAAATCACTGGATAGCCTTGTGAGTTTTAATGCGATTAACAAATCAGCCTTGCTGTGAAATTTGCATTGAGCTAGCAGTGTGTTTATAAAATGTGTTCCAAAAAGAATGAACAAAAGGATTGAAAACTAGGAGGACTTCTGCAGCATTGTGAAGGGTTCATAAGTGTAGTAATGGAACCACTGGACTGTGTCAAATCATTGAATTAAGAGGTTATAGAGCTCACATGGGGTAATTTATTTCCATTTCTGTTGCAACTGAAATCTTGTATTTGGAAAGGTCAAACCAAGGTTCAACAATAAAAAAAAAAATAGATGGTGTGCTTCTGTGAGCTCCATAGTTGGTGAGATTAATAAACACATTTTATTTTAGTTTTAAGTGTGGTATTAACCCCATCCCAGAATAAGCCTTGTTTATCATCTTTCCCTATGCACAAGCAAAGTAAGAGCAGTCTCAGTCTTTTCAGACAGGGTGGCACCTCTGATTGCGAGTTGTCAATTTTAAAACTATCCTTCTCATCACTTCATGAAAATAATTTTTAAAGTCTGCATTGCCCTAATTTTATCTGTGTAATAACTTTGTATGCTATTCATCTATTATATATTTTTGGATAAAATCAGACTCATTCTTGGGGTGTGAATTGCTTGCTTGCCCACCAGTCTGGGACAAGTAATTTTAAACTGAGACTTTTCTTACCCTGATGTAATAGTATTCCTTCTCCTCCCCCGCCCCACAATTTGTCTCTGGAGCAGACACCAGAATAATGGGGTGGAGCAGATTGCAGATGTTGTTGAAGTAGACTGCCAAGTGCAGTCCAGCACCATGTGCCCGTTGCTGGCCATGGATCAAATAAAGTGGCAATCTGCCTTCTTACTGCTGTAATTGTTTTACCCTAAGCTGTGATAATGCCATGCTAGATATGCACTTGCTTCAGAAAGCCCAAAGGCACGTAACTGCAATTGTCCCTGTACAGGAACATGGATTGCAGTATACTCATGGAAAATGCAGACTAGGGGATGCAGGGAACTGAAGAGTTAAAATTCAGTGTATCAGTCATACTTAGTAATCCACCTGCTCCTTGAGCAGCAGTCCCCCCAAAATACTTTCAATCACAGATTTTATTTACTGCACATATTTCACATGGGAAGTGAATTTAAGTATTTTGGAGGAGATTTATATTTAAAGTTTGCTTGTTAAGCATGTTTGTTTCTGAGGCTGTATTTTAAGTCATCTTGTCTGATGAATTTGTATATGGAAGTGTAGTTTACCAAGTGAAATCACTTTCTTTACCTGTAATTTTTTTCCTTTCATTTAATTTTTTGAAATGGAAAATGATATGCATCTTAAGTCAATTCTCCATCATTTTAATTACATTTGTTTATTTATATTCTTAACATTGTTGCATGCAGCAGCTTACATAACAATCATTCCAAATTACATGTGATGAGGAGAGGAAATAGAAAGGTGCATTTGTTTGACCTATGTTACTACATTTGTAGATAGTGGTATATTATCTTGATTTCCGCCTCCCTTTTAGACTCTACATTCCTCCATCATGTTATCGTTTCGTAAACTCAAAGTCCAGGTATTTTACAAAATGCATGCAGTGGAGTCACTGTTTCTTCATTTGCCTGCCTTTGTTGCAGTGATGACCTTTTTGTACCAAAACCCAACCTGTTTTGAGAGCTGTGTATGTGTATAGACTCTAGAGCATAAAATACAGCATGACAAATATAGTAGTTGCTTTTTTGCACTCTGTGGAGTGGAGATTGAAACAGAAAAAATTCACTGACTTCTCATTTTCTTTTCCTTGCTGTGATGCATGGTGTGTGATCATAGTTTTGTCTGATCTACTGTTGTTGTGGATTAACTTTTATTAAGTTTTATTTTGCTTTAAAGGGCTTTGGCCAAGAAAATATTTTTAATTACCGCATCCCGCATCTGAAAATCTACCGTGATGTACTGTTTAATGTAAATTACTATAAACTGAAAAATTGGCCTTCTTTCCTATTCTGTCAATATATACAGACTGCGCAATCATTGTATAATTGCAGGGTAGCCACTGATGTGCGGATTTTTGTAAAATGGTGGTCAAATAAATAAGATTAATGAACAGAACTTGAGCTGGGTAATAAGAACAATATAAAGTCTCTTATTATGGGGTAAAATAAGGTGTGTTTATATATAATATATAGCTTAGTTACAGTAAAAGGTGATGATTGCAAGATAATATTATTAAGAGATAAGTTGTAAGTTAAAAGGTTATTTACGCTGGGCTCACACTGTTTCTCAACTCTGCATTTCCAGATTTTGATGCAATGCAGTCAGGGTAATTTACCTTCTCTTGAGCTTCAGTGCGGAGTGCAATCCCTGCTGACCTCTGGATAGTTATGTTAAAGGTCTGCGGTCATAGTTAAAGAGTTGTACCTAATGAACTATAATCAATGGTGAAATTCAGCTATTTTATATAACATCTTCAAATTAGAGTGGCAAAATTTAAAAAGAAAACCTTTAAGACTATCTTGCATTCTTAAAAATGTACAGTTGTCAGTGCGCAAACAATGAGATCATACTAAAGAAGACTGCTGTGTCCAATGTTTTACTCCTATATAAAAGTTTCATTTTCACTATTCAGTTCCTTTGTACTTTCATTTCTTGTGTCCACGTAATGCACTATTAGATTCTTCTGTTTGAATTTTGCCTATTCTGCTGTTAGTCCATACTAATATGCAGCAGCTTTAAATGATCTGACTTTAAACAGACAGAAACCAAGACATTTGAATTTATTATTGCAACACTTTCCTTCACGTACCCATTTTTGCTTGTGTATTGCAGGGGTTTCTAAGCATTTGAGTGGTCTTTCTTACTAGTGTCCTAAAGTATTGACACACAGTATGGTTTTAAAGCTGAAATTGCACCCTCAATTTGAGTTTTGATATTTTGTGAACTTAAATAGATCCTTTCCAACAACAATAAACTAAATGAGTGGGTATTAATTTCCCTTCTTATAGTACAGTAAATTAAAAAAAAACCATAAAGGATTTTAATATGATATACTGCAATGTCTTCTTCACTTCCTTCCCAGCATTGTATCAGCACATGGAATTTTCTTCAAAAACCTAAAGAGCCCCACCATACTTCCTTTCCAGAAATTCTTCTCCCTTTTTCACCCTGGATAATTTATATTAACTAAGTTAAAACCAAAATTGGCATTATAAATTGTATTTAACTGTTAAACTTTATGAATGTTTCAGATACGGCTTACTAGCTCCTTAAAAACTTCAGGAAAGCCCTGAATGGAACAAGTGAAAATAAGATGTCTACTTATTACAATTCTTTTCCCAGACCTGAAGAAGAGCTTTTTGTGGCTCGAAAGCATCTCTCTCTCTCACCCACCAACAGAATTTGGTCCAATAAATGATATTACCTCACCCACCTTGCCTTTCTCCATATTAAAATTGACATTGGGGGTGGATAAAATACTTACTACTTATATATATTATTTGATTTTGTTTAATAAGAATCTCCCCTTCTCTTCCCTCCCAAAGGAAAGAAAATGAAAAGCATGTAATGTAATAGCTATGAAAAATCATTAAAATACTTTAAAATTCATATGAATACAAAAAAAGCATCTGGAACTGCTAAGGTTTTTTTTTGTCAGAATAGGAGGGCAGTATATGTAAAAGCATATGGCTTGCTGCAAGCATGCTCACTATATGCATACTAAACAATAAGTGCTTATTTTAAGAGATGGTTACTATTTTATTACATTCTGCAAGTACTGATCACCATAATACTGGGGTGCTTTTTTGAAAAATTAGTTTCGGTAGCTTTGCGTAATTATAAAAATGGTCTTGTGCTAAAATCTTGTATACAGAATTTGAACACTTTATAAATTGTACAGCCAAGTTTTAAGCCCTGAAAACATGATTTAGAAATGAAAATGCTGACAGCCATTATATTGTCCAACTATAATTCCTGCTAACCCATCTAGATACAACTGCTTTCCATGGTTGAATGATGTTGCTGACATTACTGTTGCATTGTTGTATCTATAAATATACACAGTTGAACATAACCATTCAAATGCTTAGCATACCTCTTTTTAAAAAAAATTGTTGTAGAAGACTAATCCTTGGCATATACAGTGCATTTGAAGAAGTCTGAGAGTAATAGACATTTTTGTTTCAAAATTCATTCCACTCACTGGCCATTGCAGTCTTTTTAAAAACACAAACTATGATTATAAATTGAAAATTTAAGAGTAAATGTGAGACAAAGTAGTGGTAGTTTTAAAACCATTAACTTGCAAGCTTTTCATAGAGACGATTGATTGATGGGTGTTTTTTTTTTTTAAATAGTTTCACAGTATTTAAGAATAATGGTAAATGTAGAAATATCATAAAGCATTTTTTAAGGAAGATATGTGTGACTTTGGAGCTATTTTTCTGATGGTTTTAGCTATCTAGAAGACAGGTTTTCAAAAGAAAATAACCTATTTAATTCAGACAGCCTTCCTGAACAGTCTGGAACTTTCTGTCTGTCTGACCTTATCAGCCCAGTGCAGATTGCAATGGGAGGGGCTGGTCTTGCACTATACCAGTCTCAGTCATCTAGCACAGTAATGTGTGGAATGTGATGTCTGTAAGTACAGAGACCAAGAATGAAGTGAGTTATCTGGTGTCAAGCTAGTCATTTGATGTCATGTATCAGAGGGATAGCCGTATTAGTCTGTGTCCACAAAAATGAGGAGTCCGATGGCACCTTTAAAGACTAAACAGATTTATTTGGGCATAAAATTTCGTGGGTAAAAAACCCAGACGCATCTGTAGAAGTGGGTTTTTTACCCACGAAAGCTTATGCCTAAATAAATCTGTTTAGTCTTTAAAGGTGCCATCGGACTCCTCGTTGTTTTTCTAGTCATTTGAATAAATCTGAATTACAACAATGTTTATGTGGAATTTTTTTAAGCAACCTCAAGCTGCTTTTATAGCTTTCCTTGTTTATACTGTTGGAGCCCTTTATAGGGAAAGGGAGAAACATTTTAGTTATACAATTAAACCGCAGAAGATTTAGAAACAGGTCAATGAATTGCTCTTTGGCTCCACACAGAGTTGCTTTAATTTTGAGATGAAAATATTGAATGCAGACTGCATCATTCTGCAGCATCGGTGACTTTTATGCTCAGAGCTCCCCAGTGACTGCTGATAACATTTTGGCAGAACAGAAGCATGCTTACGTCAGCTGATTTGCTGCAGGAAAGAACAGTCCATTATTGCTAGACCAAAGCACTTCTTTTACAATTGACTTGGTCTACTTACTGTAGTTACAAAGAGTCTTTTATTTTGCAAATTCCAGCAAAAAGATAACCCAGTTAACTAGTTGAATTACGAAATATATTTCCTATTTTAAATAAGATATATATATATATATATAAAAATAAACTATTGAAGGCATTTTTAGTAGCTAAATGTAGGGTTATAACAAAAGAGTATAACACTAGAGTCTAACGAAAAAACAGGATTTTAATTTTTGCTAGTAGTACAAATAATCAGAATAGGCAGCAATGAGATAAGATGTAGTTGAGCAGGTGCAGATCAGGATTAAAACACTCTCCAACCCCACCCCTCTTGAGCAGTTTTTTAAAAGTTGGTTTAATCATAGCTAGAAAACAGGACACGAGAAGTGCATTTTTAGTAATGAATAGCTTATGTTCTCAACGTCATCCCTGCTTGAAGGCTAAGCTTAAACACGGTAGAAAGAGCAACTATTTTGTCAGAAAAATTAACGTGTAGATGAGCTGAGATTACATTTGGGGTTTATGGTTATGTGAGATTAAAATTTTGCTAATCTGATTGAGGCGTTGCCATTTTTATCAGATTGAAGTTTGAGTATATTTGTACAATATAGGGCATGCAGACTTTTTCATGTGCTAGCTTTCTTGGAAAGTAATGGGTGAAACACGCATTTTTATTACTTAAAAAATTAAAGCATAGCAGAATTTCCGTCCCCTCACTTTAACTGCCGCAATGCAGCGGGGCCTCAGAGTTCACAAGTGTAACAACTGCTGCTGAAATGGCTGTTTTACAGCAGGGTGTGACTGTGCTGGAAGAGAGCTTTGGAATGTGTGAATTCGCCCCCATGTGTTCCTTTCTATCTGATGGTCCCTTTCCAAGTGCCTGTAATCTGAAGAGGAAATATGTCTGTAACATATATTTTTCCCACCTGTGGAATTTTGCATGAAATCATACCCAGATGCATTTCTGATTTAGACATACAGCTGGGTAGAGACTAAATAACAATTCCTCATTCAACAGCATCTCCTAGAGATCGCCTGCCTTTCCCTGTATGTGATTTGTTTTCATTACTTTTCTCATAAGAGTGATGCATTCTCTGGACTGTGTTTCCATCTTGATATGCGTAGGATTTACATGATTAGCAATACAGGGAGATGTACATGTAAATAACTGCACATTAAGGTAAGAATTTGCCTGTAAACTGTGAAACCTGAAAAATTATTTTATTTTATAAGCAGAAAATGTTCATTGCAAAAATCTCGGGGATGGTCACTGATTGGTTAAATGTTTACGTGTATTAGCTCTTAATGACACTGACTGTAATGAACAGAATTTTATTTTAGGTCCCATTTGTCCTTAATACTTCTGTGCCACCAGAACTTTTGGTATTGGAGGATCAAGCTCCCTCTTTACAGTTAAATTTTGATGAAGCTACAAAGAAACCAGAAGGGGGTGAAACCTTTAATGGAAAGTGGCTGCAGGAGTGCAATATTTATTCTTTTCAAAATACTTCAAGTATTTCAAAATACTTTTTTTGCAAACGGACTGCAATCAAGATATACAGCAGAGAAGGATAATTAATGATTAAATCCTACTATTTCTCTTCCTTCCCCAAATGTTGACTTCTGTGAAATACAGTGTGAACTTGCTGTGTACTGGGTTTTAAAGTTTTATGTAAAATAGAAAGTTTTGTTTTGTTTTACAAGTTTCTTTGTGTAAGAGAATGAGGAGAACATATATAGGGCCTTTTAGCCATTCTATAAAAAACAGTAATATTGTTTGTCTTTCTGTTGTTATAAGCATTTTTTTTAAATAAACAACCCTAAGATTTTAAACATTTTTTCAGTAGCAATAGTGGGGCAGTTTTTCTTCTTTTTTTCCATGTACTTAACTCCGTCATTTATATTGCTGGGTTTTCTTTGATCTCCAGTCCAGACTTTTAAGAAACAAGTGGTTGTTCAGTCTTTTCATGGGCATTTCCTTTCTAATGCTTTCTTGCTAGAAGGGTTTCTTTATACAGGAAACACTAGATCTGTAAATAAACCATGTGTGAGACTAAAAACAAACTTTCCTTACTCAGATCTTTACATATTTGCCTTTGTTTCATGTCAGAAGCAAAGTTATTAATTGAAGTTTTTTGACTTTCAGAAAATGGATCCAAGTGGTGTAAAAGTGCTGGAAACAGCAGAGGATATCCAAGAGAGGCGCCAGCAAGTTTTGGATCGATACCACAGGTTCAAGGAACTGTCTACTCTGAGACGCCAAAAGCTTGAAGATTCCTATCGATTCCAGTTTTTCCAGCGTGATGCAGATGAGCTGGAAAAATGGATCCAGGAGAAACTCCAGATTGCATCTGATGAGAATTACAAAGACCCAACCAATTTACAGGTAAGTCCTATTTCTGTGTCTCCCACCTTTCCACCCCAGCACTATTAGCCTCCAAGCATACCAGGTTCACTCTGTGGAATAAATACAACAAACGTAAAAGTGTAGCTGAAATAATATAGTGTGATAAAAGGAGCTGGATACAAACATCTACAAAGCTTTCTTCAGTAAACTGGTTTCTAAGTTGATCCACTGTTAATGAAGTGTTGTAATAATGGATTAGTCACTTAAACCTTATTGGCCCTTAAAAGAATGGAATGTCAGTACAGCCTTTTTATTTCCAGAATCCATTGGACACTTAAGTTATGTGAGTAGATTTGGGTAAATTCTTATTATTCCCATAGAATTTACATTTGCAGAAAATTATGCTGTGTGGGAGGGATTACCTCCGAAGTGTTTGAACACTTTGCAGCACATAAGCAAACAAAAATAAAATAACTAAAATTGAGATGTTTGAATCCACCCATGAAACTTATGGTACAGCTATTATTTCAAATGTGCTGTTTGACTGTGTGTGAATGCTACTACAAGTGCAAAAAGTGTAATAAATGTACTGGTGTTTGGGGGGCGTTGTGGAAGAAGGCAGCTGCTCAGATTGTAGTCATCATCTTTAACATTTTACTTACAGGGGAAACTGCAGAAACACCAAGCCTTTGAAGCTGAGGTGCAGGCCAATTCAGGGGCTATCATTAAACTGGATGAGACTGGAAACCAGATGGTTAACGAAGGGCATTTTGCATCTGAAACTATAAGAGTGAGTGTTAGAAATCTTTGTTTTCTACAAGTTTTTTTCTTCAGTGTAAATAGACATGTTTATCTCCTTTTTCTAAAAACTTGTCTTCATTCCAAATCTCCCAAACTGTGTATCGCAGCACCAAGTCTATTTTTAAAATACTTGTTGATATGCTATATTATCTACAAGTTTTGACAAATTCTGGATTATTAAAAAAACTGCTTTCTTTGAACCCTCTATCAGTGCTTTTACTTTACTCATTCTCCTATATATTCTCATTCCACTGGCTATGTTTCTTATTCTAGCTTACTCCTGATTATACTTTACCGGTTTTTACTAAGCTACTGCTCTTACTTTACACTCATCCGGTTTTTTTAAGGCTTATTTGGTGGAGAGGGCGGGGGTGTAAATTCACCCTTTCCAGGTCTTGATTCAATTTACATATCAATTAGGCAAATTGATAAGTAGTTTGCAGACATCAATGATGCACAACTCTTTAACAGAACAAATACGTTTTCCAAATATTTTAAAGCTCTTCTTTTGTCACTTCTTAAAAAGGCTCTAAAAGGTAAAGCTCTTCAAAAAGAAGAGAAATCGGTGACGGGACCTTTTCACAATTATCAAATTTACTGATAAATTTTATTACATTTCTAATATACAGCTGAGTTAAGGGTGGAGTCTTACAGAGGCGGAATGACCACTTTGTGTCATTATTTTAGAACACTTTATAAATTATGCATATTAGCCATAGCCATCTCATTGTATAAGGGTATTTTGGTCTTGTAATTTATCCTTAACAAAAGTAAGAAATTACTTTTCAAGTAAGTGGTCGAATTCCTTTAAAAATATTGAAAATCCTGGGACATATGGTGATCAATGTAAACTTTAATTTGTATTCTGTTTTGGAATGGTAACCTGTCAATGGTTTAGTCTTTCACGCCATACAGGACTGCACAGCGCCCAATAGTAACTGCTACTCAAGTTGGGCTCCATATACGAGTAGGTGAATCTTTGACTGTGCAATGCTGCTGTCACTTTCTCTTTGAATGCCTTTCTTCCTCTTTGATTGATGGTTTGCAGCATGCTGTTGGACAGTGTTAGAGATTCACGTAGTGTGAGCTCCTTCTCTCCTGTAAACTTCCATAACTGAGCCTATTAAATACCTTCAATAAGTATGTATCCATGTTAGAGGATCTTTCAGAGATCTAACTTGCCTTTCATGTTACAAATCTCAATGCGCACAGCATTATAAATGATGGGTGAAACAGCTGTTTTCCTGTTTTGCAATTTGTGTGTGCGTGTGTGTGTGTGTGTCTTTTAATTTCCATTAAAGTTTATATAGAGAGAAGTTGGGTGAGATAATGTCTTTTATTGGACCATTGTCTGCTGGTGAAAGAGACAAGCTTTCGAGCTACACAGAGCTCTTCTTCAGATCCTGTGACCCTGACTACACATAAATGTCTAATGGTGGTCTTGTTAGTTGACAGAAGTTCATCCATGCTTTACCTAGTGTAACCTTTATGAAAATAGGAGTTTATGAAAATCTATCATTTTAGGAGTTGAGAAAATAATTGCATTTTAAAGTTTCATCTTTTATGAAATAGAATTATGATGTCTACATCTTATTTATGTCTTTCAGACTCGACTGCAGGAGCTTCATCGACTCTGGGAGCTGTTGCTAGAGAAGATGCGTGAAAAGGGAATCAAGCTGCTGCAAGCCCAGAAGCTGGTGCAGTACTTGCGAGAATGTGAAGATGTCTTGGACTGGATCAATGACAAGGTATATTATGGTTAAAAGAATATCCACTTGTATCATATAGCTTTTACAGCATCCCAATTCTATGAAGGGATTTATATGGATCTGTTTTATCAAAACATTCACTGTCTTATTGTGTTAAGGCACCATATGGGATTTAAATACGGTTTTATGAATTGCTGTAGTTATTTGTGTGCTATAAACAGTAGGTATACAGAGAAATTCTCGGTATATTGAGGATACCATAAATATGATACTCTTTTCTTTGCTTAAGACAACCTTAGGTTGTCTCATAGTGGTTGACTGTACCTTCCCTTCATTGTGAAAACTGCAGCACATAAAAGTAAGGTTTTGTGACATGTATGCTAAAATGAACCAGTATGGAAAGGGAGTGCCTACCCATTGAAAAGTTTATATGTACTTAGCTGTGACTGGAATATCTTTAGAGAACCATTGCAAGAGAGCAATTTGCTTTTGACCTCTCTGAACATTGAAGAAGCGGAACCACAAACCACAATACTAAAGTTTAAAAGCCACAAAATGATCAGCTAGGTTTTCTTAATGATGACTCACTGTTTTGTGGCACTAGGAGTTTAGGCTTGTAAATCCTCCGTAACTGCCATTAAGTATTACAAAATATTTTTCATAAACCTGTCCCTCATTAAAATCAGCAAAGCTGACATGTCAACTTGATATCTAGTCCATGTCAAATAAAGGAGTTACAAGTAGCTTCAATTACTGTACTTGCCCCTAAGTATGCCTGACAATTTTTGAGTTTTTACAGCCACAGCTTCCTGATTAAAAACCAAACCAAAAAAAACAATAGTTGCAGTGGAAAGACCCATGCAAACTAGACAAATGACTGTAGAGCAGAGGTTCTCAAACTGTGGTCCTCAAGCTCCATTCAGGTGGTGCGTGTATAGTTCCCTCTAAGGTGCGCACCTGGGCGGCCGCACACAAGAGAATGAAGGGCCACCCACCTAATTAGTGGAGCTGCACAGGCATGGCTCCATTAATTAGGTGCCTGGACCCTGGAAAAGACACACCTGCATGGTGAGATGGTGGCCTTGGGGGGAATAGGGGTAAGTGGGAGGGGGGCAGTGGGATAAGAAGAAGGGGTGGGGGAATTTCGGATGTGCAGGACTGCGACGGCCAGAGAAAGATGCAACTTTCCTCAGCTCCAGGGCTGTGGCTGCCTGGGAGAGACCCTCCCCCCTCCTTCCCAGAAGACTACTGCTATTAAAATGAGTTATGTGCTTTTTATTTATAGAACAAAAACACGTTAATTATTAAGGTTTTTTTAATATATATCGCTTTTATCCAAAGCGCTTTACAATAGTTAGCTAACGGTACAAACAACATTTGGAAAAATCATTATGTGGTCTGCCGAGAGACTAAGCAAATTTCAAGTGGTCTGCAAAAAAAAAAAAGTTTGAGAACCACTGCTGTAGAGAAACTGATAGCAAAGTAACCAAACTGGAAAAAGTAGAGAAATATTTTTCTCTAATCTCTTTATTATAGCAATCTTAGGTGTTGCTTGTAACAATAGTAAGTGGAAAATTTTTCAGATGAAGTGGATTTTAAGTTGACACAGTGTTCCTTTAAGTCTGCATTTTAAAACTGACTTTAAAGCATAATGAACTTTGTTTTCCCGTACCCACTGTAACTGTCTTTGAAGTGGCAACATTTTGCAGCTTGAACAGCTGGTTTCCCAGTTTCTAATAGGTTTTCTGTGTGTTGGCTTGTGATAGAGAAGATTTTCTTGTTTCCTAATATGCTAGGAAGCGATAGTGACCTCAGAAGAACTTGGCCAGGATCTGGAGCATGTTGAGGTTTTACAAAAGAAGTTTGAAGAGTTTCAGACAGACCTGGCAGCCCATGAAGAAAGAGTAAATGAAGTAAACCAGTTTGCTGGCAAACTTATCCAGGTAAAAATTGGTATTGTGAAAAGGCCTCCTCAGTGATGCTGTTTAGATTCTTCAAGAAGTGTTGGGTAGTAAATTGAAATAATAGTTGTTTTCCAAAAATGTACAGAAGTTGATAGCATACAAGTATAGGTAAGTACCTGAAAGCTATTGTGATAGTTGTAGAAACAGTTGTAACTCAGTGAGCAAAAATTTGCTGTGCTGTGCCAGCTGTCACCTTGGAAAGAAACAGAGGCAACTGTACTTGCATATGGGATAGATCTATAGATGCTGACTATTCTCAACAGGGATTCTTCTGCTGGGTAGATTGAGTAAAGCTCTGTTAGAGAAGAACATTCCTCAAAGGAAAACCCTGTGAGGAGTGGTTTTATAGGAGAAACTGACAAACTCTCATGAAGACCCGAAGTTAAAACTGTTTCTCCACTGCCATCCAAGACTGTGTCATTTTTTACACCTGCAACAAAGAGTCCTGTGGCACCTTATAGACTAACCCTCTTGAAAGCTCATGCTCCAATACGTCTGTTAGTCTATAAGGTGCTACGGACTCTTTGTCGCTTTTTACAGATCCAGACTAACATGGCTACCCCTCTGATACTTTTTACACCAGGTTATCAGCTGGGGGTGAGAAGGCATGGGATTCCAGGACAAATGTGGGGACTGCTTTTCCAAATGCCTACAGTGTACAAAAAGAAGTATAGGTTTTTATGCAAATGTCTTATGAAAGTATTAGATGCTCAGCTGCTGCAGTAAAACTATAAAGTTGAAAGATTGGAAGGAAAGGGAAGGTGTTTATAAACTGATCTTGTAGAAACATGGGAACTGTCTTGGTGTCTGTGGAAATAAATCCATAGACTATAAGCCATCTTTCTTTTGCTCATCAGGAGCAGCACCCTGAGGAGGAACTGATCAAGTCTAAGCAGGATGAAGTAAATGCAGGCTGGCAGCGTCTGAAGGGGCTGGCCCTTCAGAGGCAGGGAAAACTCTTTGGGGCAGCTGAAGTTCAGCGCTTTAACAGGTATGGGCTTGACCGGATTTGTTTGGTGCCTATGACTCTGACTAGACATAAATGTCTAATGGTGCATTCTACTACATTTAAGGTTGTGTGAACACTTGACATCCTCTGTCATGTTTTTGTTTTGCAGTTTATTCATTGTTCCTTCCTGAAGGACCTACAACATCTAGAATGATATCCAGAATAATAATCTGATTTTTCTCCTTACCATTAGACCCCTCCTCTCTCTCCTTTTCCTTGCCAGATGGCAGTTCTGTCTCTCTCTCTGTCTGAAAGCCCCTCCTCTAAATCCAGCCTAAGTAAACTCCAGAAGAGGTGTCCCTCTCTCATGCTGTTGGTTAACTAGTCAGCATGGAGCCACTCTGGCCTCTGATAGATTTTCCTTTCCTCATCACCCTTGTCCATGCTGTCTGATTGCTCTTGGTGATTTCTTGGGATGAGGGAGGAGATCGGTTTTAGTAATCATGGGAGATGAGCCCTGTAGAATCAGTGAGGCTTAGAGAGTGACTGTTTCTGGGAGGAACAGAAGCCACAAATCCTGATCTGCCCCTACATCAGCTGGCCATTTGTGCTCCCAAACCTTAAAAAACACTTGTAAAACTTTCTAGGGTTGTCTAGTTTCCTAAAGATTGATTAACAAGTTTCCGTGTAATGGCAGTTGGATGATATCACCAGGGCTTTATTGTCATTGTTATGTTTGTGACAGGTAGAAGCTTTTTACCTCCTTCCTTTCCTTGTAAGAGAGATGAATGCATATTAATTTGTGTTACTTTTTGAAGGGATGTGGATGAGACTATAAGCTGGATTAAAGAGAAAGAGCAGTTGATGGCCTCAGATGATTTTGGCAGAGACTTAGCCAGTGTGCAGGCTCTGCTGCGCAAGCACGAGGGCCTAGAGAGAGATCTTGCAGCTCTGGAGGATAAGGTACGTAAAGTAGGCATTTTGTCTGTAATTTAAATAATATAATTGTCTTAGAATAAGCTTATGGCAATTTGTTTGTGTGTGTGTCTAGGTAAAGGCTTTGTGTGCAGAAGCTGATCGTCTGCAGCAGTCCCACCCACACAATGCCTCTCAGATCCAAGTGAAACGGGAGGAGCTGATTGCAAACTGGGAGCAGATCCGCACTCTGGCAGCAGAGAGGCATGCTCGCCTGAATGACTCCTATAGGTAGGAATGCTGTATCACTGGAAGGACCTTTTGCATCTCCACCTAAATTAAATACAGGGTTGCAGGGAGGAGAAAGGGAGGCCATTTCCGAGATTTTGAATGAGTTAGTGTTTCAAGACACAACTATTGTACAGAAAATACATGATCTTGCTTCTAAAGTGAATGTGTTCAGGGATTTCTAATGGAAAAAAAAGGATTTACATTTCCAAGATAATATATAGCAATAGCTTTCAAACCTTTTTCTATTGTGGATCTCTGGTATTGGCCACTGTCTGGGAAAAGATATCAAACTAGATGGAACATTGATCTGATCTACCATGACAGTTCCTGTATCCCATGGGATCCTCTTGTTCTCTTTTGCCTCTAATCTCCTAATTACTTGGCTTCTCTGTAGCCATAAATATGCTTGGTTACCTAAAACAATATTGGAGCATTTTTAAGGAAACAAAAGGAAAATAAACTCAGTTGAATGTGGCTGTTTGTTTATATTTATATTGTGTTTTGCTATTTGTCCTCTCCCAGGGTGCAGGATTTTATGTTTATTAATAATGATTCTCCCTTTGATTCCTGTAGCCCACACTGCTCTGATCTCTCCAAGTCACTTTTGTGGTTTGTTTCTGTTCCCCTGTGTATCTGCTTCCCTTTAAAACTTGGTATTGCCAGCAAATTTGGTGGGTGTTAAAGCATATATCAAAGAGATACCTGACAGGGATTCATTAAGACTTCATTTCCTTTTCAAGGAACCCTAAAGGCAGGGGAATATGAAGAAAAGCTGATAGGAAAACAAGGGAATTCTTATTGAAGACCTAGGCATGTGCAGTTGAAGCTTTCTAAAATGGCTGAACTGTCTCTTTTTTTTTTTTCTTTTTCTCTTCTCCCAGTTGTGCATACTTCACTGTTATAACAAAAGCAGGTCTGTGGGTCACATAGATGTCTTCTTTAGATCATTTTGAGAATCGCCACATTAATACTGCCCTTGTTTCCTCTTGGCTCCTAGCATGCAAGCTTGCAGTTAGAAGTATTCCTTTTCCTTTCAACTCAGGTGATATACCACGTTTCCCTGAGGAAAATTGGGTGAAAACTTAAAAATATCAGAAAATATCTCCCTTGACCTTTAATCCTTTAAGGTATAGAAATAGGTCGGGTTTATCTCAGGAGTCGAGATTGTAATTTGGCTGATTACTATAATCATTACGTTATTAGTTATTTTTATGAATTTTTCTCAGAATCTTAACGTGAACGTTCTGTGTTGCAAAAAAAAAAGGGTAAGGATGGAGACCCTGTGCACATAAATGACTTCTGCCATTTGTTTTCCAAAGATTGCAGCGCTTCCTTGCAGACTTTCGTGACCTTACCAGCTGGGTGACTGAAATGAAGGCTCTAATTAATGCTGATGAACTTGCCAATGACGTAGCTGGAGCTGAAGCTCTGCTTGATAGGCATCAGGAGCATAAGGTAATCACAGCCATATAGTGTAATCTGCTTGGCCTCACTTGGAGACTGGTTTATATGTACAGGTTTAGTGCAGTCTTCTGAATCACACTATGTTGTAGCATTAGCATGCTTTGAATTTATATAATTTCAGTTGCATGTACTACATAGCGGCCTATTCTGATTTAAGAGTTCGGATTTTTGCTTCTTGTTTAATAGGTCGATACACAAATGAGCAAATACTGAACTATGTTTCAGATAATTTCTTATTAAAGAAAAATTGGAAACAATAAAGGCTTGTTTTAAAAAAAGTTGAGTTGAACTGAAACCTACACAAACAAGGAGATTAATTCTAGGAATCTAGATTAGCATCTTAACTCCAATCGTGCTTTCCTTTCCTCTCTTCTCGTCCACTCCTAAAATAAATGAATTAAGATAGCGTCCTATCTAATATGATCACTCTAGACTTGAATTTCTTAGCTTCTGTGTATGTATCACACCCTCTATATTATCACACGTGTATACACTGCAGAATTATAGTGGAGCAGGCTCATGTTTTATATCCTAGAGTCCCATTATGTGGTTTCCACATGACATTCTAAAGATAATTTCAGGTAGAACATTACTATCACTCATGCATCTTTCCTTTCTGTATATTCAAGTCATGTTTACTTAGTTGCTCTTTCCACATGAGCTTCACTAAAGCTATGACTAAATTTCTTTGATGGCTGTTTAAATTCTCCAGCCTTATAGGGTTTCCATGAATACGTAAGGTAGCTTGAAATCTGACTTGTAGCTTCTATTTACTAGTCACATTTGAATTATATCTGCATTACTAATACAAGACATCGGACTCTGTTTTCATATATAGATAACTGAATGTCAGTTAATACTCTGGATATCTGAATGCTGTCTTTGGCTTATTTTTCAGTATCTGGCCTGATTTTCAAGTTCATATTTTAATAATAGCTTAAAATAATTGGGTTCGTTTTCCTTTAGAATTTTAGAAACCGTGTGTGTATTTGTTGTTTTCCATAGGGAGAAATTGATGCCCATGAAGATAGCTTTAAATCTGCTGATGAATCTGGTCAGGCCTTGCTGGCTGCTGGGCACTATGCCTCTGATGAAGTTGGAGAAAAGGTAAGTTGGACAGCTCTAAAAAGAGGAGTTGGAAAAGTTCTAATATGTTTCCATTCCTCTCTTAGTTTTTAGTGAGGGATGCAGTTTTTGTTTGAGTCTGGATGCAAAAGTATTTGAGTAGATTATGCTCCCTTTTCTCCTTAATTTAAGCAACATGCTCTTCTCATCCTTCAATTTGGCATAACCTCCATTTGAAGCTAGTGACACTTCTTTATTTTCCCACTGGAAAAATGAATTCTCTAATAGAACAAGTATGTCTCTTTTATCCATGCTTTCAAGTTTGCTGTAATGGAACATACTGTGTATTTCATAGCTTTGGCTCTTAAACTAACAAAGGATTCTCTTATTGTGTGCTGGCTGAAAAAGCACTTTAGATGCCCTGGTTGTGGGGGGGGAAGTGAGGAATTTCAGAAGTCGAGTGAGGTGTTTGAACTCTCTTGTGAAGTGTTCTGGAGACTGAAAAGGTGACACAGACACAATCACTGCTTTATAGAGCCCATGGTTGATTTTGCTGCTGTTGAGATGGAAAAGAACCACACTCCCTGTATTGAGCATGTGTTTCTTCTCCACCCCTCAGCTGACCATCCTTTCAAATGAAAGAACTGCCCTTCTAGAGCTGTGGGAACTTCGCAGACAGCAGTATGAACAGTGTATGGACCTGCAGCTTTTCTACAGAGATACTGAACAAGTTGACAACTGGATGAGCAAACAAGAGGTGAGTGTTTCAATTGCACAGTAGGCAGCACTTGGTTAGATAGCATACAGTAACTCCTCACTTTCCTTGTTACCTTGCTGATCAATTAGGGAACATGCTTGTTTAAAGTTGTGTAATGCTCCCTTCTAATGTCATTTGGCAGCCGCGTGCTTTGTCTACTGCTTGCAGGAAATGCAGCCCATTGCAGCTAGGTGGTGGGAGCTTGGAACCAGGGTGGACCGGCAGCCCCCCTATCAGCTCCCCTGCTCCTACACCCCGCTTACCCCAAAGGGGGGAGGGATAGCTCAGTGGTTTGAGCATTGGCCTGCTAAACCTAGGGTTGTGAGTTCTGTCCTTTAGGGGGCTGCTTAGGGATCTGGGGCAAAATCAGTACTTGGTCCTGCTAGTGAAGGCAGAGGACTGGACTTGATGACCTTTCAGGGTCCCTTCCAGTTCTATGAGATAGGTATAGCTCCATATATTATATCATCTTCCATAGAGCAGGGGGGGACACACCAGGGCTCAGGAGGGAGAGAGCTTGTAGCAGCTGCGCTGATCTAATTAACAAGGCAGTGTACTTAAAGGGGAAATGAGCATATTTCGCTCCATTCCTGCTGCCTTGTATAGTGAGAGAGTTAACCCTTGAGGGCTCAGCCAATTGCTAGTTCATCATTTAGCAGTAAGGGAAATATCCCACCCTCTGACTCCTCCACCTCAGCCAAGCTTCACAATCATCATCACTGTGTACCAGTATTAAATTGTTTGTTTAAAAGTTATTTTCAGTCAAGCTGAATTGGTGTAATGTTTCTTTTATGTGAGTTAATGCCCACAAGGGATTATTCCTTTTCATTTCTGAGACAAATTAGATATGTACTCCTCAGTTGTCATAAGCAGAAGAAGATACATCAACTCCATACCACATATTTTCCCAATAAAATCCTACAGTGATCAGCCCAATGTTGCATGCCTGAGTTGGCTTTCGGATAATTGGGAGTGGTGATAGTGTAAGGCTCACTAAAGTTTTTTTTCTTTTCTGCAGGCATTCCTGCTAAATGAAGACCTAGGTGACTCGCTGGATAGTGTTGAGGCGCTGCTAAAGAAGCATGAAGACTTTGAGAAATCCCTCAGTGCCCAGGAGGAGAAAATCACAGTAAGATGCTTATATTATTTGTATTCATTAAGTCTTTGTATTAATGAGCAAGGAATAAAACAGAAGGGTTGAACCCAGATCATTGTCCAGGAACTTCAGAAAGAGGTGGTTTCTGGGTTTTAAACATAATCCCAAATTGTATGTGAAATGGAATTTCACTCACCAAATAAAACCTACATTTAGGATCAAAGCAGAGAATAGGGTTTAACCTCTGGATCAGGGCATCAGAGTAATCCAGTACACTCTCGCACATCATGGCAGCACTTTTTCGGATGATGCTTGAATTGTTTAAACATATACAGTAATCATTTCTCACAGGAGCCATAAATCTACCATCATCTAGATTTAGGATCATGTTTTTAAGAAAATGTGGAGAATGGTGCAGATAGGGGATGGGTTTAAAAATAGCTGTTTTGACTTTTGATTAGTTCAACTGTGATACATCTCTTCTAAAACCTAATTTGCTAAATCAGCTTGCATAAATATTCTTATCGGGGGTAGCCGTGTTAGTCTGTATCCACAAAAACAACAAGGAGTCTGGTGGCATCTTAAAGACTAAAAGATTTATTTGGGCATAAGCTTCCATGGGTAAAAAAAACCTCACTTCTTAGGATTTGAAATGAATGAAGACTACTTTCTTTTTAGGCCCTGGACGAGTTTGCTACTAAACTGATTCAGAATAACCACTATGCCAAGGAGGATGTTGCTACACGAAGAGATGCTGTAAGTTTTTTAAGTAACCCATGCTGCTGCTTGGTTTGTATGTTATATGAATGAAAAGAATAAGTGATGGCACAGATGCAGGATAAATAAGTAGAGTTGCAGCAAGCTCAACTGTAATTAAAGAAAACATGATGGGGGTTTCTCATTTGTCTGAGAATTCACTACTGATATTTGCTTATTTCAGCTGCTGAGCCGACGTAATGCTCTGCACGAAAGGGCTATGTATCGGCGTGCTCAACTGGCAGATTCATTCCACCTGCAGCAGTTTTTCCGAGACTCTGATGAACTAAAGAGTTGGGTCAACGAAAAGATGAAAACTGCAACAGATGAGGCCTACAAGGTAAAAACAAGAATAAATATCCTGATAACGTTAAGGTAGTATTGGTTTCCAGGTACTATTGGTGTATAGGAACCTTATGAATAGTTCCTCCTCTTGTCATCTGCATGATCCCAAGGAGAATATTCCAGCACTAGGCAAACAAACGCTTACGCTGTAGATAAAATGGTTTACTATCTAACTTGGTACTTATGGCTGCAATTCCTTTGACGTTATTTCAGCATTTGTGACAGTACTCAACCTTACATGATCCACAATTAGCTAGTGTGTTCTTTGTGATATGTACTACAGTTATGGAGGATAGGCCATCTAATGTGTAGAAGTGTTCATAGTCACATAGGAAATGTAAATATGAAGAACTGATATAAGTTCTCCACTTTTGCTCTTACTTATTAGCATGAGATTGGTGAAATGAGGTTTTTTTAATATATGCCGATTTCAGACTGAAATGTTTTCTCCCTTTCCTACCTGTAGGACCCATCAAACCTGCAGGGTAAAGTTCAAAAACATCAGGCTTTTGAGGCAGAGCTCTCTGCAAATCAAAGTCGCATTGATGCCCTGGAGAAAGCTGGCCAGAAGCTGATTGATGTCAATCACTATGCATCTGATGAAGTAGCAGCTCGCATGAATGAGGTCATCAGCTTGTGGAAAAAACTGCTGGAGGCCACTGAGCTCAAAGGTAAGATATCGTCTTTGCTCTAACTGATCATAAGAGAGCTATAGAATGACATTTCCAGCTATGGAGAAGTTCTCAGCACTGACTTCTCCAGAAAACAAGTGAGTAGTGAGTTAAATGAAATAGAAATTTAAACACCCTTCCTCCTCTCTCTCCTTTACATACATGCAGGAATAAAGCTGCGTGAAGCCAACCAACAGCAGCAATTTAACCGCAATGTGGAAGACATTGAGCTATGGTTGTATGAGGTGGAGGGACACTTAGCTTCTGATGATTATGGAAAAGATCTTACTAATGTTCAGAATCTTCAGAAGAAACATGCTCTGTTGGAAGCAGATGTTGCTGCTCACCAGGTAGCACAATTTCCTTTCCTCCCTCTCTTACGGGCATATTAACATGATTATTAAGCTAGACAGCACTAACTGCTAGTGTCTTTGAAGTAAAGGATTTGTTAGTGTTTCCACGATAAAGGTGTACTTTCAGGAGTTTACAATTTTGTTCTCGGAATTTGCTCTGAACACAGGTTGGTAGAAAGACTTGTCTGGGAACAATGTTTCTTTGAGTGACTTTTTGTGTATTCCTACTTATGGGTACTGCGCGGCCTTGTGGTACCGCACAGTAAAAACCTCTTCTAGCAGTGTCAGTTAGAGCACATCTCTGTGCCCCCTCCCTTGCTCCCTCCCTTCCCCTCAGCTTCAGGACGCACCAAGGGTGAAGCTATACAGGGGGCAGACTGCTCTCACCACCTCAGTTCCTTCCAGCAGTGTGCCTGGATGAATGTTAACTGCGCTGGTCTCTTTGGAGTCGGCATCTCTTTCTGCTTAGAAATAGTGTTAGCTCATTACAGAATAGTTAATTAGGATTTCTCCTGGTTCAGGGTTATGGATGAACTGAAGAAACAGAAGAAGCTGGAGTTCAGGAAGTGTGCTTCCTGCTTGGCAGTCTTTCTGGCACCCACGGCCATGTGTGGTGCCCCGGAGAAGGGCACTCACTCTCTGGGTGTTTGATTTGCCAAACCTTTACTCCCAGAGCCCACAAGGATAGGGAGACTTGCTTGCAACTCCTCCTCCTAAAGGAAGCCCTCAAGACTAGACCCTATGGACCTGATCACCATCCTAAGTCTAAGAGGCCAGTCTCTGTCCCCGTGGCTACTTAGTGGCTCCAAGGAACTGAAGCGTCTAAGAAGCCACTTCTCCTGCCAATTTCAGTTGCTTTGTCTGTTCTTAGTGGGAATCACAGGTGTTCCAAAAGAAGAATTATTTTTCCCAGTGCTTGACGTAGTCTTCCTTGTTCCCTGCTAAGAAGAGGTTAGAAGATGCTGTGGGTCTGTTCCTAGATCACTCTATACTTCCTCTGCCGAGGAAGGCTCTCCACAAAGAGCTGGATCTCCATTCTTCTCTTTGGATCTGCTTTTATTATCATTACATTCTATATTGGATCCAGACTTGGAACCAAGAGGAAGATAGAGGATGAATAGAGAGATCTGTGTCTTGCTTTTTACCACCCTATGGTCTGTCTCCCACAGGCATATTCCTGATCCCTAGTTGCTGGGGAGACTGGCAATCCAGGGCCACCTCAGGAGTTTTGTAATTACCCTCCAAGTGGATAGAGAGATAATGTTTCCTCTGTTGAGGATCTCTGGACTGCCAAATCCTTCATATCTGTTGACATTACTGACAGTGATGCCTGAAATGTTGTCAGAGGAAGAAGACAAGGAGGTAGCACCTTTCTGATCAGAAGCATTTGGAAATGGACTATGAACCTGATTTATCGCTTGAAGAACATGTGGGGTAGCTTCAGCCTCTGCTCCTTCAGGAGACACTAAGCAGTTCCACAACTTGGTATATCATATGGTGTCTGCTTTAATTCTTTCCTGCTGTGTCTGTGGAACAGACTTCTCTGCTGGTGTTTGATATACTTACTACTTAGAGGAGTAGAATATGCCTGCCCATTTGAATGGTTTGCTACAGCCAGCTAAATCGGTGTGAACCACACCTGTTTCTAAGAAAGCAGACAAGTTGTATCACATGCCGGCTGAAGGGTTTTCCTACTTCCACACTCACCCTGTCCCTAACTCACTCATGATGGCTGTTGCCAGTAACAGGGCTAGCTCTAGATTAGCGCATTCCACCTTAGCTGATGAAGAGGGCAAAAGGATTGACTCATTGAGGAGTAAGGTGTTCTCATTGTCCCTGTCAAAGTTAGACTCAGGACTCACAGTTTGTCAGACCACTCTGTTTTATTAGCACAGCGCTCTGCTAATAACACCCAGATAATGTGAGCACCATGCAAGACACAAACTATCTTATTTATACAGATAAAAGGGTGAGAACTTAACAAGATAACAAAGGAAGCAGAATCAGATAAGTTTACCTGGGCTAGGCATGCATATCTTATTTCCTTACTAACTATTACCCATCTTCTGTTAATGTTTCGCCATTAGCACCATTGTTTATGCCTAATGTTTCTTTTCCTGGCACCTGTATTTCAACATTTCTTATTTCTGCTTAAAGGTGCATACAACATTTCTTTAATCCATTCTTATTTTTACAATATAATTCATTCTACTTTCACATCCCTCAGTATTAGGACAGGGAATTACCAAGTGGTTATTGCCCCTTTACCAATGCCATGGATGGGAAAAGATGACATTATTTTTCCAAGACTTCCCAAATGACAAAAATAGATTGGCGAATGCCGTCTTAATGGAAGACCAGAATGTAGTCAAAGGTGCTCAGGGCCTCTTTTGGCACTTTGGACTCTGCTGCCAGAATATTGGCATCTGCTGCGATGATCAGGAGAGACGCTTGGTTGCATTGCTCCTCCCCAGCTATGGATGCTAGAACTAAGCTGGGGGACCTTGCTTTTGAAGGGGAGGGTCCATCCTGGACAGTGACTTCAAACGCATCTCCCATGGGTTGGGGAGCCCATCTGAATCATTTGAGAGTTCATGGGAACTGGCCCTCTTCAGGAGAGATTCTTGCATATCAATATTAAGAGCGCTCAGGTCATTTCGCCCTCTCTTGCAATGGAGGTTTGTGCAAGTGGAAACTGACATTACATCAGTAACATAATACGTCAAAAAGTGGGAATGGGGGCCCACTTTGCTCCCTTGTGTGCAGAGGCTATAAGACTATGGTATTGGAGTATTTGTCACAACATTCATCCTGTAACTCAGCATCTAGCAAGGGAAAACAATGTAGTCATAGACCATCTCAGCATGACCCAGCTCTCAGATACACAAATGGTCCCTAAAGGATCAGTTGGTTCACACTGTATTTTCCAGCTGGGGTCAACTATATGTGGGCTGTTCACGAGGGTCAACAGAAAGTGTCGTCTCTGCGGTTCCAAAGTGGGTAGGGACTGTCAGTCCCTGTCAGATGCCTTCCTTCTGCACTGTGGGAAGGACTTGTTGTATGCTTTTCCTCCATTTCTGTTGATTCAGAAGATAGTAAGGAAGATGCATCAGGATAGGGCAAGGATGAAACTCATTGCCCCATTTTGGTCATGCCAGTGGTGGTTTACTGATCTCCTTCAACTGTCTGATGGTGTCTTTGTGTCTTCCTCTGTCCCAGAAGGAGAGAAGGATTTTTCGTCCAAACCAATAGTTTCTTCAACTGATGGCATGGGCAATCAGACTCTGACTGTGTCTGCTCTTGAGCAGTCATGTTCTTCCCCAGTGCATGACATACTAATCAACTCTCAAAAACAATTTACTAGAAACTGTTACCTTCTAAAATGGGCTAGATTTCAGACTTGGATGAAGGGACGATCTGATTCTCCTGCCTCTGCTTCCATCCCTTGTGATATGGAATATTTAGCCCCTGATTCTTTAAGTACATAGTTAAGTTTGTCAGCCATTTCCACATATCGTATTCTAGTTGATGGTAGATCTTTATTTGTTCATAGTTCAGTTAAAAGGTTTGAGAGGGTTATCTACTGTGTATCCTTCTGTTAGAGATCCTGTCCCTTCTTGAGACCTCAACTTGGTGTTAGCCACCAAGGGATCAAAGGTTGATTTTAGCAGCATGGCCGAGTGTTCCTTCTACCATTTATCTATTGAAACAGCTTTCCTTATTGCCATTACATCAGCCAGGAGAGTGAGTGAATTGAATGCACTTATGGCTGACCCCACCTTTCACTTCTTGGCATAAGGACAAGCTAGTTCTCAAATTCCAAATCCAAAAGACTTTCAGAGCTGAAGACAATCCTAACCTCTACACATCACCTTTAAAAGTTCAAAACACACAGCAAGGGAACTCAGTAACATGCAGATTCCAGTAGCTTCATTAAAACTTGCTTAATTTTAAACTTTTATTTAAATTTGCTGAATACCCCTGTTGATCTGACTTTTGGGAACAGTCAATACATTTGTATGTTTGTTGGAATTTGGTGTTTTTCTTTTGTGTAGTATATTGTGCGTCTGAAAATCATACACCTCTATATTAAAACTGAAACTTGTCACTCAACTGTTTACTTTTTGTATTTTTTTCTGCTTTTAGGCAGTAAAAATAACTAGTTGATTTCTAGTCCAATTTCACTTTCTCATCCATTATTGCAGTACAAGGGATAAGCTAAAGACCTAGAAATGTTACATAACAGTCTGGCCCTGCAACTAACAAGAATAATCAAAGCCTAAACCATCCTGGAGAATACTGATCTAATACCCATTGCTGAATTAAATTTTAGGATCGCATTGATGGCATCACCATCCAGGCTCGCCAGTTCCAGGATGCTGGACACTTTGATGCTGATAATATCAAGAAGAAACAAGAAGCTTTGGTGGCTCGCTATGAAGCTCTGAAGGATCCTATGGTAGCTCGCAAGCAGAAACTTGCTGACTCTCTTCGCCTGCAGCAACTGTTCCGTGACATCGAGGATGAAGAGACCTGGATTAGAGAGAAGGAACCTATTGCAGCTTCAACAAACAGAGGTTGGTACATCCTCATCTTTGTGCTTCCAGTTATTTTAACTGGATAATTCTGTTGTTCAATGCCTTTGTATCTTTACAGAATATAATTTGGGAATTTCTAAAATGTTTATGGCAGGGTTATCCATGGCATTGGTTTGAATTACAAATCTATTGTTACAGTAGTTGCTGTCCACGATTCCTTTATTATCGATTACTTTGTGAAGTTTCTAACTTTTTATAGGGCAATTAATTTTACACAGTAGTAGATCTAGACTGTAATCAGACCTACTTCTTGACTAAACTTGCAGGATTCAGTCAATGTGTTTCATGCTAGAATCTTTTATTTAACCTATTGACTTCAATGACTTTGAATGATCTCATAGATTAAGATATATCGTATGATCTCTTTCAGGCAAGGATTTGATTGGGGTCCAGAACCTGCTAAAGAAGCACCAAGCCTTGCAGGCAGAAATTGCAGGCCATGAACCGCGCATTAAAGCAGTCACCCAGAAAGGAAATGCCATGGTGGAAGAGGGTGCGTCTAAATATTTTAATCCTTCCTAGTTCAGAAATTCAGTGTTCTTTTTTCACTTTACATCCTCTGGCCTATACAATTGCCTCTTTTATGATAGTTTGCATGTGCGTAATAGTTTCTGCCAGTGGGATTAAATAGCCGATTTTGATTTATCGCTGTCCTTCACATGGAAATACATGTGTGTTCCTGGGGAAATCTATATCTTCTATTTAACAGATTTCCATCCAGTGCTGCTAGTCACCTACATATTGGTACAAAGTAATTGTCACATTAAACCAATGAACTGTAATTTTATCCTAATACATGGCTCCTAGTGTTGTCTGATCTTTGCACTTTTTCCTTAGTCTCATTTTAAGATACTACCTTTAAATATTCTGAGAAATAATAATCAATGGTGATGGGAGCTCTGTAGCTCGTGTTATTAGTGATATTACATTTACATTAGTATTTTTTATTCAGCAATCTTACTAATGTTACCCCCTCTTTCCAAAATTCTAAATGCTTTTTCAAATCAGAATCTTTTTCTGAGTAGAAACTCGAGCCTTGAAAGAACTGGCCTTTTCCTGCATCACTGTAAACAAATAGAAAGGAAATGATGAGGGCAGGGTGTGCTTTGTCTTCAATGACTCAAATGTTCCTGGCCCAATCTGACAAGAAAAAACAGTAACTTTCATTTAGTGTCAAAAGGACACTGCATGCCGAAAGCCAAACTTGGACTAAGCTTTGTGTGCTAATGAGAACCATTCAAAGAAAGGTGGATAGCTTTACATAAACCAGACTGGTGTGATTAAAAAAAACGCAAGTCATCTTTCAGTCCCTTCTGTCGTTTGTATGTCTATAAATAATGTCTTCAAACCCACTTTTCCTGCTCTTTCATTATTTAGGACACTTTGCTGCTGAGGACGTGAAAGCCAAATTGAATGAGCTAAATCAGAAGTGGGAATCACTGAAAGCCAAGGCCTCTCAGCGTCGACAAGATCTAGAGGACTCCCTGCAAGCCCAGCAATACTTTGCTGATGCTAATGAGGCTGAATCCTGGATGAGGGAAAAGGAGCCCATTGTGGGCAGTACAGACTATGGAAAAGATGAAGACTCTGCTGAGGTGTGGTATTGGTGGTGGTTTTGTTGCATGTGCAAAAAGTAGCAGTGGAAATCTGATGTAGGATTGATAAAGATAATGAGTTGTTCTGCAGGATTAGTGTTTATATGAAAGTGAAAAGGACAGTATATACAGTAAGCTGCTCGTCTAGCAAATTGTAGTTGAGTTTAGAAACAAGAGTATGTATTCTTGTTCTCCACCTCCATTAATAAAGTTCCCTGGCAAGATGTTAGACAAGCTACAAAGAAAGTTGGCATTGTTATTCACTCTTATAGGATTTTCATATTGTGTGGAGGAGACAGGGCATAATATCTCAGTGGATTGGTAATGGGATACAGTCTTTCACACCTGTGTCTTTAGTATGAATCTGCACTTCAGTAGTTCATTAATGATATATAGCTGTGAGATGGTTTTCAAACTGCTATTTTAGTGGGGTATTGAACCAATTCCCAGTGGATAGTAGCTATATCACAGATTATACAAACTGACACCCTTGGTGGTAATTCCAAAGCAGTAGAAGCTAGCAACTTCAAGAACATAAAGTCTGAACTGCTCTCACTTCCAGAGGATGGTATCCCCTAATCCCCTAGTCAGGGTTGAAGCACATTAGTGGAGCAGTGTCAAAAACTTTCCCTGCTGCTACCTGTGCCATATCTGTTTTGTGGCTAAATAGAGGATTTCACTCTCCAGAGCTGCTAGTCCTGCAGTTCTCATGAGAACTGCATTCAATGTATACACATTAAAATTAACATATGTATAAATAGAGTGTAGAATCTGTGAAGTGGTTTTCTGATGTGCATGTTGCAATGTTTATTTGGTTTCAGGCTCTTCTGAAGAAACATGAAGCTTTGATGTCAGATCTTACAGCTTACGGCAGTAGCATGCAGGCATTAAGGGAGCAGGCCCAGTCATGCAGGGTAAGGAAAGATGGCTAATCATGTTTCTAAAACTCCTGTTTTGTCAATAGAAACAAAGCTTATTATTATCAAGCATTATTGCTGAGTGCTTACAGCAGAACATGTTTTGTTCTCAGATTTAAGTTAGTGGTCTTCATCTTTTTGCTCTACTGCTGCCTGTTGTAATCGATAACAGACATGTATGTAGCACAGATCGAAAACAGTTGTTGGTGATTGGGTTTTTTTATGAAACTGATATAGCCTGTGGCCTTGTTTGTGGGTTTGAATGTAGAAACGGCACCCAAATCTACTTCAGCACTCTTTCATCAGTTGTTAAACAGGAATCCTTTAATACACCGTGGCATTGTAGTAGGTATAATTAAGGCTGCAATACTTTGTAGAACAACTTTATTAGTTACATTTCAACATTCAGCAGTTTCTGTTGTGTAATGCATTTTTCTTTTTCCTCCTCTTCATGGTAGCAACAAGTTGCTCCCACAGATGATGAAACTGGGAAAGAGCTGGTCCTTGCTCTCTATGATTATCAAGAGAAGAGTCCCCGGGAGGTGACAATGAAAAAGGGAGACATCCTCACACTGCTCAACAGCACCAACAAGGTAAACTCTCACCTGCCAGGATTCTGAACTGCCTGGTACATTTGGTCTTGTATGCACTAGTGAGCTTTTTTGTTGTTAAACAGCACTGTCATAGCATAGTTAAATCATTTACATAGTCATTCTGTGCTTCCATTCCTCCCTCAGTTCTTTGGCATCCCTCTTCAACCTCCCAGAGGCTCCACCCCTCTTCCTCTGTTTTACAACCCTCGTCACTGTTGTATCCACCACCTTTCTAGATGAGAGACTTCATTCTCTTTATATCCCATCACCATTCAGCATTCACTGACCGTAAGGGCTCATGATTGAGAGATGAGGCTATTCTTTTCCTGCCCTACTGCACTCCTAGTCCCTTCTGGCCAGGGGGGCAGAGAGCATGGAAATCAAATTGGAGATTCACCAAGGTACTGCAGAGGATTATTACCGAGAGCAGGTTCAGTTTAGTATCTGAGGGGGCCTCTTGCAGAGGGGTGGAATTTATGGTAGGCCTCTTCCTACCTTGATGGTATTTTTGTTCATTTGTTTTGTTTTTTGTTTTTTTTTATTGAAAGAAAAACAAAACATTTGTGTTTAAAGTCTAATGGTGTTAATGCACGAATCCAGGTCCCAAAAATCCTGTGGGCAGAAACACTCACAGGACTGTCCTGGTGCTGATGAGGTACACTGAAAACATGTGGGGAGTGGTAGTTCTCTTGTGCTGTTCAGGTGCTAGCAGTAGCCTCCAAGCAGTTACAGAAGTTGCTTGTTTTCAGTTTGTGGTTGTGTATCCATGATACCTAATCAAGATGAACATATAATCAAGGTTGTATTTTCCTTTCTTTCAGGACTGGTGGAAGGTAGAAGTGAATGACCGTCAGGGTTTTGTACCAGCTGCCTATGTGAAAAAACTAGACCCTGCTCAGTCTGCATCCCGAGAGAACCTACTCGAGGAGCAGGGCAGCATAGCCTTGCGGCAGGAGCAAATTGACAACCAGTAAGACTTAACTAACAGGACCTAAAATCAGTCGCAGCACTTGTTGGGTTGGCCAGTGCCTCACTTTTACAAGTTTAGGTAGACATCCCTTTAACATCAGTGGATAGTTGCATTAGAACTCAGTGTTGCACTTTTACAGCAGTAAAATGCTTTTTTTTTATTGATCCATTTCATTCTTAATTCTAGATTCTTCTGCTGTTTTTCCAGTTTAACTGTACAAATCATGAAAATTGAGCTAAACTTACTGTCTAACTTTATTTTCCATGTTTGTTGTTGTTGTACCTAACAACTTGAACTTGTTTGTGAATTATTTCTGTCCTAAGCAGCATTCATATTTGTAATTATAACATCTTAACACGCAATTATGTTTGAGACGCCTTCTTAAATCTGATTATCTGAAGTACAGTACCCTCCATATACAGGACTGGCCTTGGGCAATTAATTGTTTAGGAGTCATGGCTGTTTGGCTCTGGCTTGTTGCAGTTTTTCAGAGACAAAGTGCTGCCTCTCTGCACTATGTGAGCTAAAATCTACCTGCATAAAATTTTAATTTGCTATGCAGATGAAGAAAGCTGCCTGAATGCTTGGTAAATGCTTCTCCTACAGCACATGGTAGCTGTAGATTAGCTTGAGGCAGAGCAGTAGAGGATAGGTGTGGGCTACAGGCTCATCTTATCAGACTACTTGGAAAGGAAAATCTATAAGTTGTATGCTCCCTCCCAGCTGTTCTCACAGTTATACTGTCACTTTTACAAGAATTCCCACCCACTCAGTTGTTTTGAGACACCAACTATTAAATGTGTTCGTAAATTATTGGCTTTGTAAACTGAGAATGAAAACCTGTGTTTTTTTTAAAGATTATATTATACTGTAATACATAGTACAGACTAGAGGGAGGAAAGAATGCAAGGTTCTTAAATAGTAATAAATTCCTGAACAGTTTGTTATGTAACTCTAATATACGCTTGCACACTGCTTCTGAGAGCTAGAAACTAGGTTGCATTATTTTGGAATGGTGGGAGTGCCTTTCAGTTCTGAACTGAATGGCATGATTGAGAAGTGAGATGGCCCTGTAGTGAGTTCAACTGTGCTGCTGATGATTTCTTTATGTGATTTGCACTGACTGATTTGCTTCAAATTTTGCTTTTGAATGGCACCTAACTTTCTCCATTTAAATGTGAATTCTTAACCTTCATCTCCCACCACAAATGACCCCTGGATGGAGCTGCTGCTTTCATTATTTTTGTTAATCTAACTAATTTTTGCATGCTTTTGCTGTGCTCCCTCTGTCTGTGCAGGACTCTCATAACTAAGGAAGTCGGCAGTGTATCTCTACGTATGAAACAGGTCGAAGAACTGTGAGTAGGATCCACCCCTTTCTAAACCATGCTGTCTCCATACTAGTTACCTGTTCATTCTCCCTTTTTTCTTTCCTCCTTTGGGAGTGCTGCTCCAGAGGGATACATGGAAGCAATTTGTACAATGTAGAATTGTCTTAATTTAGAACAGTAGTAGATATTTGGCACATGATCTCTTACAGCTAGACAGCAGCTTATCTTCTTGGCCACTTCTCTCTTTGCTAAACTGGAGGCGCTGTTATTTTCTACCATACTGATCTTGCTTATGAAACAGGACATCTGCTTGTCTCCATTGACTGAGTTAAAAAGAATCCTGCAGTTTCTTAGGTGTATGTAAAAATGTGATCTATTATATACATACATGAACGTGTGTGTGTATTGGAATACAACATATTACATATGAATGGCTTAGAATTATTTACAGACACAATTAAAATAATCATACCATTCACAAAGGATGATCAAACCCTGTTATTTTGCTCCATAAAAGTTATATTACAGGCATACAGGAAGGTTCCTCACTGTCATAAGATGAAGTTAAAATAGTCTATTAAAACCTGCTGGAACAAATGTACTTTGCCTTGAGCTCTGACAAACTGCCAGAGGAAGCAAGTTCCATGGGTGATTGCTCTTGCTTGAGAATGCTCTACCACCTTTCCTACAGAGTTTGTCTCAGGCACCCACAACAGAAACATCCTAATCACTCTTAATTGTCACAAAGTAGTTGAAGGAAAATCAGATTCGAAGGGAATTGGAATTGGTCATTTATGGGCTATATAATTATGCTTCCGAGTTCATGAAATTGCACCCTGAAGCAAACTTTTATGGTCAGTGCAGAATATGACACTCAAGTGCTATGTGCTTATGTCAGCCTATCCCATTCAGAAGATGAGCAGCAGCATTCTGCATGAGTCTCAGGTGGACTCAGTCTCAGCCAGTTCGCTTCCTTCTGACTTCCAGTCTTAATCCGATACCAAGATGACAATGGTTTCACTGAATTTAAGTTTCATGAAAAGGACACACAAGTAAGTATGGACATCCAGTATTGACACTGGAGCCCAAAGTGTCTAGCTTTTCTCCAACTGTGCTCTTGGTCTTAGGAATGAAATCATTGCAAAGGTGTCCTGTTCACCTTTGTATGGTGCTGCAGGTGACCCAACGATATCTCATAGTATTAATGGCTGTTAATTTAATCAGATCAGAATGGACACTTTCCCTCTATCTGTAGCTTGAAGATGGAAATCAGTCATGGATATTAATAGTCTTTCTACTATACTCAAGCTTGAAATTTGATTGAAGAAATTTGAGGAATCCAGAGGCTGCTGGAACTGCCCCATCACCAGAAGATTTGAAACAGGATGGCAATTAGAGAAATTTTTAGAGGTGGTTTTTCCTGTAAGGATCTAACCACAGATTCCTTAAAATGGTCATCAAGTTTGACCTCCCAAAAAGAAGCATTCACAGTCCCCCAAGACTTCTCTGCTGTCTTTCACCAGCCATAGCTTGTAAAAGGGCTCCAAAGGCCATCTGTATCCATTGCTTCCTCTTTGTTGTATGTTGGAAATATTTAGACTTTATTGCGAGAAATAAGCAGAAGACATTTACCCACCCACCTACCTGTGCTTTTCAAGTAATTACACAGCATTTCTGTATATAATACTTGTTCTGAGAGAGCCTAACTCCGTAGGCAAAAATATTAATTTGCTTTGGTCTTCTAAGGCATAGGAAAACTATATGTATCTTTTTTTTTTTTTTAAGCTGTCAGTATGTCTTTAGGACCTAATTCTTGTCACAGTTATCCTAATGTAAATCAGGAGTAATTCCATTGAAATCAGTAGGAATCACACAGATGTAAAAATGGTGCAAGTGAAATCAGAATTAGGCACATTTCTATTGCACAATTGAAAACCTTTGCTTTGCGAAAGGAGAGGAGAAAAAGACAAAATCACCAAGGATTCATCAGATACTGCATTGAATAACAGGCAGGCAAGAATCTTGTGTCAGACAGCTGTGAGCTGTCAAATTTAAATGAGCTGTGGGAAATTGATATACTAGAAGAAAACCCTTTAATGTGGTGTTTAGCATATTTTATGCATATGTTTGATATAGTTGCATGAACAAAATATAAGGTAGGATAAATAAGTAAAAGAGCCTATGTTTTATGCAGCTATCCCTGCGTTGCTGACCTGCATTCCTTATCCTAAGCTGCAATTTGCTTTGCTTCTGCCCATCAAAAAAGCCTTGTATGTGGGAGGTCATGGTTCAGTGTTGTGATCTGTGTAGTATAGAAACTTACAGGTTTTACATCTTCATGATCATTGTCTGTTATTGTGCAGAATGATTTATTTGGCATCTCCTTGTAGGGATTTCCTTCATCGCTGGTGCTACTAGTCCATTTTTATCACCTTCATGTGCTATAACTCTGTTCAGGTGAGATCTGACAGTCCCCCACCTTCCCTCTCTGTATGTTCCAGATATCACTCTCTTCTTGAGCTGGGCGAGAAGCGCAAGGATATGCTGGAAAAAAGTTGCAAAAAGTTCATGCTTTTCCGTGAGGCTAATGAGCTGCAGCAGTGGATCAATGAGAAAGAGTCTGCGCTCACCAATGAAGAGGTGGGGGCTGATTTGGAGCAGGTTGAGGTACTGCAGAAGAAATTTGATGACTTTCAGAAGGTAGGTTATTATGTAACCTTTTATGTAGCACAATAATTCTGAGTCTTCTTGTCATCCTTCAGCTCAGATTCCTGATGAGGTTTCCATGACAATCCCTTCATAGTTTGGTATAGTTCTACTAATCCACAACTCTGAAGCAAGCAAAGCATTCAGTTTATTTCTACTGGTTCTGCTGCTGGTATTCTGCTATGTTATCTCCACTTATGTAGCACCAGAGGAAACGCTCTTTTTATTTAGCATTTCTGAACATGGAGCTTCCTGCACTGACTGTAGGTGCCACTTTTACTACTTCCACTATGCTGAGTATGCCATCCAGACAAGGAAGCTTCCCCCTCCCTTTGTTTAAAGGCAGAGTGATCAGGCTCTCTGAACTGCACAGTATTCTACAAGACATAATAATGGCCTCTGCTTTGAAGAGGAGGTGATTGGTTTTATTTTTTTTCCTCCACCCACCATTAGCGAGTGTATGATATTGGCTGAATTTTGCCTTGCATGAGATGTAAATGAGCTTTAAAATGTTTTCCCTCTTGCTCTGTGAGCCATTGTGCATAGAAGTGCCAGGGGCTCTGGACTAATGATTTTGAATAACTGGTGATTCAATGTGGGCTGTATTGCATTTACGGCTTGAATGTTAAGTAACAAGCAGTCTGAGCTGGCCTAACGTTACAGGTGAGAGATGGGTGCCAAACTCCTTGATGTCTCTGTAATAAACTGACTGCTGAACTTAAAATATATCACCTTCAAGACTTCAGTGCCAGCTCTCTAGTATAAGGAAGTACACCTCTACTCCGATATAACACGAATTCAGATATAACGTGGTAAAGCAGCGCTTGGGGCGGGCTGCGCACTCTGGTGGATCAAAGCAAGTTCGATATAACACAGTTTTACCTATAACGCAGTATGATATTTTAGCTCCCGAGGACAGCGTTATGTCAGGGTAGAGGTGCATGTTTATTCTGAAATACATAATTTCTCTTTTTCTACTTTTAGTAATGTATTTAATGAGTTGTTATGGAGCAGAAATAGTGGCCTGTATCATAAAATCACATCTTGAGTCATCTCTTCTAGTGTATTTATTCAGCACAATAGCTGATAATTTTTTAATCTTCTCGGTAATGCAGTTTAAATTTAACATAGTTAATGGTTTTAAAGGATATATCATCGCTGTCTAGAAATTAACTTTAACTTTATTTTAGTGTGGGAAAACTCCAGTAGTCCAGTTCTTTAATCCATTGACACTGGCAGTTGGGATTTCTTGTCAAAAGACTCTCTGCATTGTAGATCCACTGATAACAGGAAAGGTCAAAAGGGCTAAATCCATGCTGTTCATAAATTGGATACCTTTTGATGCCTCTGATGGACATCCTTACCGCCTTGTGTTTTGCTTATATAAATGTTCATGCTGTGATATTTACTGTTCTGTGCAGGATTTGAAAGCCAATGAATCTCGTCTAAAGGACATAAACAAGGTTGCGAATGACCTGGAATCTGAAGGGCTGATGGCAGAGGAAGTACAGGCAGTACAGCAACAGGTCTGTGTGTGTTTGTGACTTGGTCCGCTGCCATTTTATAATAAGAGACAGATGGAATTGGTTTTGTCCTTTCTTCTCCTGTTTTTCCATCTGTCCTCCACTTTTGCACCTAAGATTTTTATTGCTTCTATTTCACTACTTATTCTTTTTTCTAGATTGCTGGTTGTCTAAAAGTGGCATCCTAAAGTGGCTTTGGTCAGCAGGGTAGCCTTTAGATCATTTCATTGTAAATAGTGCTATAACATACATCTAGATAATGTTTAATTTTTTTAATACTTGTAAGTTCTAAATTAATAGTATGTGGATTTTCTATGACTAGTAGTGATGCTTTGGGAAAGTCATTTAATCTCTCTGTCCTTGTTTCTACATTTTGGATAATACTGTTAGACCTTACGGAGGTGAAGATTAGTTGGTTAATGGGATAAATTCACTCCACTGTTTATGCAGTTCTTTGAAAATTTAAAACGCAATATAAATGCCCAAGTATTATTATAATTTTCCATGACTGCTTTTGCTTGTGTAAATAATTCTACACAATATCGACAATTATAGCAAGAGCACCGAAAACACTTCTTCCTTTATAAATCCTGAGATAATGTATACCATAATTCACTGTGAGTATCAAAACTCTGCCACTTGTGCTGCATGTATTTTTTTGATTTGATCATGTTCTTCAGCTGGTAGTACACAGAAGGTCGACATAGCAGAATACTTTTGCTTCCTCTTTGTAGATTACATTGTTCATCCCATTTCCTCCCCTTTCCTCAAAAAGAATCAAATCTTTCTAGATTTTCTCTTACAAAATAACATATCCATTTCCTTTTCCCTTACAGGAAGTCTATGGCATGCCCAGGGTAAGCATTGTTATGATATTTGCATGCTGTTTTGCAGAAGCTTTAACAGAAAGAGGGCTTGGACATATAGAAGAGAAGATTTTGTGACTCAGATCCCTTTTGGGTCAGAGTTCATCTCTCTCAGAACTCTCTCTTTCGTGATAATGGCTTTGAAGGGAAACACAAAAATTCTCTTACCTTCTTAAGCCAAGTTCAGGGAGATTATCTTTTTGATGCATTCACCCTGTGTTACTTATATCTCAAGCCAGTAGCCAACTCAGTGTAGGGTAGCTCATGTGGCCCTGATATATATATATATATTTACCAACATGCATTTTTTAATTTTTTTAAATAATTCTGAAAGGATTGTGTGCACATAAATAACTTAATCGGGAGTCTTGATCCTTGAAAATTTAACAGGGTGTTGGTTAATTTCCATTTTCAGTGTGTTTTCTTGATGTGTCTAAAGTTTTCCCTTAATCCTTTAAACAGGATGAAACTGATTCCAAAACCGCGTCTCCTTGGAAGGTAGGTCTGACTATTTGGTGGCCCATCTAACAGATAGGAAAAGTAATAACATTCTTGCACATTACATCATCTCTTAGGGCCTTGCATCCTTCTAACACACACATTCCTTTCCTTATGAGTAGTAGTAGAGTGCTGTCCTGGTCCCTTCTTCCAATAGTCAGGTCAATTCATAGTAGATAGATTTTTTTTTTAAATGCACGTTATGAAAAATCTGTGGAATAATCAGTAGAAATTAACTGATGTCATCATCTCGCACACTGTATTAAAATATAAAGCTACTATGCAGGTGCTGCTGTCTCAGAGGTAATATTAACAAAAAACAAACACCCTCAACTTGCCTCATGTCTAGTCTTCATTACAAGTATGCACACAATGATGAACAATAGCATGTCCTCAGCAAGATAACACTCACTGTAGAAATCTCAAACTGCACTTTATATATAAAACCACAGTAATCCGTTTCCTTTCTGTATAGCAAAATGACATTTTTCATTTGAAAGTCTTTAACAGAGGACTGATTTCCACTTCTATACAAAGATGATTTGTAGTTCAGATCTTTTAACTAGCAATATGGCTCTTAATGGGAAGATGACAGTCTCACTATGAATGATTTAAGCTCCCCTTCCGCTGTACAGTGTGCACGAAAGAATGAATTCCATGAGCAATCCATCAGTGGTAGAAGAAAGGAGATTTTTACATTCCGAAGGAGAGGAGAGGCTTCAGTCAATTATTTTTCCAGTTTGTTTCCACTAGTCTCAAATGTTTTCTTAGCCTTTTCAGGAATATTTTAATTACTTGCTGGGGTGATTTTTGTCAAAAATTCAGTTAAACTTAAATCTGTTGAATACTTGTCATTCTCAGTGCATATTTTATTTTGAAAAAGTTTCCATTTGTCAGAGTTGCCTTTTCAGGTTCTTTGTCTTTTCAACCCTCATTAAGGCTGTGGTTCTCTTTTAAAGGAATACTATCAAGATAATATTTATACACATTTTTAAATTACTGTGGTCTGTAAAACCTTAAGCTGTTACAACTAATTAAATTTAAAAAATCTGTCTTTCACCACTTATATGCTGATTGAAATACAAAAACCAATCTAAAAATACAAAATCTAATACAGTAGAACCTCAGAGTTACAAACTGACCAGTCAACCACACACCTCATTTGGAACCGGAAGTACACAAGCAGGCAGCAGCATAGATACCAAAAAAAAGCAAATACAGTCCAGTAGTGCGTTAAACGTAAACTACTAAAAAAGGGGAAAGCCGCATTTTTCTTCTGCATAGTAAAGTTTCAAAGGTTTATTAAGTCATTGTTCAATTGTAAACTTTTGAAAGAACCACCGTGATCGTACTGTTCAGAGTTATGAACATTTCAGAGTTACGAACAACCTCTATTCCCAGGGTGTTCATAACTCTGAGGTGCTACTGTAAAAAAAAATTAGACATTGGTACAATAAAAGATATTACCTCACTCACCTTGTCCCTCTAATATCTTGGTACCAACAAAATTACTGCAACACTACATGCAAAAAGCAATCATTCGTCTGACACAACGATGGGTTCACAATGCTGTAGAAGAAAATAGACACGAAAAATTTGTAATTGAAACTTATAAAATCATGAACATTTCTATTCATTCTACTTGTTGTAAAATCTATCTTACAAAACCTGTTTTTGGCCAAAACTAAGTTGTGTTGGGGTGTCTGAGTTTTTGTTCGTATGGTATGACACTTGATTGTTAAGATAGAAATTTAACTGCTTGATTTTGATTTTTTTTTTTTTTTTTACTATTTTTGCTTTTTCCTTATATAGTCTGCACGTATGATGGTTCATACAGTGGCCACCTTTAATTCCATCAAGGTAAGAATCCAGTTGTGGTGCTTCTACTCACTGAGAAGTAACAGCTTTCTCTCATCACCTTCTTTGTGTTCACTATTCTGCCTCCATGTTCTATTGCCCTCCATACCCTTTTGACTAAACATGTTAAAATAAATGCTAATTTACAGCGTCTGCTTCTCAGAATACAACAGGTGCTTTATGCACATACATAGCATAAAGTTACCTGCTTCCACATCACAGGAGAAACACTTATAACTTGCTGTATAGTTCCTTGAACCAGTGCATTGTTCTGTGATCAAAGCAGCAAATAGAAATCCAATGACGTGTGTGTGTGTGTGTGTGTGTGTGTGTGTGTGGACAACCTGCAGTTAGAAACCTTCAGTTATGCTCAAAGATAACTTTGGCCTTCCTCCTAGCTCAATTCCCACCACCCACTGTTCTCTAAGGGCAGGTCTACACTAAGGGCGGGGGTCGAACTAGGGTACGCAAGTTCAGCTACGTGAATAGCGTAGCTGAATTCGAAGTACCCTAGTTCGAACTACTCACCCGTCCAGACGCCGCGGAATCGAAGTCCGCGGCTCCAAGGTCGACTCCGCCACCGCTGTTTGCAGTGGTGGAGTACCGGAGTCGACCGCGGCGCTTCCGGAGTTCGAACTATCGCGTCCAGATTAGACGCGATAGTTCGAACTCCGAGAAGTCAAACTCACCGTGTTGACCCGGCTGGTAAGTGTAGACTAGCCCTAAGTAGTTTGCTTATGTGCTCTAAAGCACTAAGAGTAACATTTTTAGGAAGACTACCATTTCTGCCATAATCTTTTTAAAGTGGCAGTAATCTGACTGTTGTCCATGGACTGCCAGTGTTCCAAGGGGCCTTTTGAGCAGATCTGTGGAATGAAACCTTTAGGGAGCCAAAATGGAGAGGCAGCAGTGTTGGGAATCACAAGAGGATTTTGCTTCTACAGAGAAATCTGTGGATTGAAAAAGCTGGGGAACCATGCTTTAAATGTGATCCTCACCTGAAAATAAGTCTTCATAGGGCCTTTTTCCTTTCCTTTTCTTTAAAGAGAATTTGAAGCACCTTTATACCTTAAGAAATGTAACTATACAAGCACAGTGAGCAAAATATTTGAAAATAAATCTTTATTGGATTTACATTTCAGGTCATGGAGGTCTTCAAGTGCTTGCTCATGTCCATTCCATATTAGGTGTGTGCTCTCCACATGCACAGGTGCCGGAAGTTTTTCCCCCAGCAGTATCCATAGGGGACCGTCTCTGGCACCCCCTGGAGTGGTGCCCATATGGCATGGTCTAAGGGGTGCCACTGGCTCCCCCCACCCTGAGTTACTTCTTGCTGCCAGTGACGGTGCTGGAACATCTGCTGCTTTGACTACCGTTGTTTCGTTTTCTGTTCTTCTGAACTTTGAAAACATGTAATATAGTTGTATATAGTTAGTAGTTCTCAACTTTTCGTTAGTCCCAAACAGAACTCAGCCAGGGGACAGGGCATGCCCTGGTCCCCAGGCTTTAAGACCTGCGATAGCTGCTAACGGCCTATGCCCGTCAGTGATCCACATACCAGCTGCCTAAGGTGCTTAGGTGAAGGGCACATAAATGACACATGCTGTATCTGCAAGTCTTTTAAACCTAGGATGAAGAAGGAACACAATATCCATCTGATAGTGCTCCTAATGGTGTCAGCACTTGCTACGGCACCAGAGCGTTCTGACTCCGCACTGAGCACCACGGCCTCCGTGTGCAGTGCTCTTCTGGCGCCATCCACAAGCTGGCACTGGTCCCCCATGGTAGTTCAACACCCCCTTCAGGAAGTCAGGCCCCAGCTCAAGTTGAGCAGTGCAGCCCATCACATGCTTTGCCTGCGACCCCCAGATAGCAGTGCAGGCCCTAGCCAGCTTCAGGTGCAATCGACTCCCAGAGCTCTTTGAGCAGCTCAGGAGATCCATATGCTCCCAGTGCTGCCCACACCGGTGCCCCGGTCTCAGGGAAGACTTGTGATGAGACCTATGCAAGTGTCCCCACTTCAGTAGTACCAATCCCCATCAAGAGGGACTTCCTTGCCCCCTGGAAAAGATCGTTATCATTCCCCAGATGATACCTCACTGAGATGGTGGACCGACCGCCGGACGGTCCTGGAAGGGGTTCCATTCAACAACGCTCCTCACTCCATTGAATTGGTGTTGGGCATTTCGGATCTCGGCTGGGGGGCACATCTCGGCAACCTCCAGACTCAGAGGATGTGGTCCATGGAGGATGCGCAGTTACACATAAACATCAAAGAGCTCTGAGCAGTCCAGCTGGTGTGCGGAGTCGTCTTGCCCCACCTGTCGGGCAATGTGGTACAAGTCCTGATGGACAGTAGAGCCTCCATGTTCTACGTCAACAGGCAAGGGGGAGAGCACTTGTCAGCTCTCTGTCAGGAGGTACTCCATCTGTGGGAATTCTGCATCAGCCACGAAATCCACATGGAAGCTTGTCACCTTCCCGGTGTCAGGAATATGCTGCCAGACCAGCTCAGCAGGGACTTCTCCTCTCACCACGAGTAGTCACTCCATCCAGAGGTACCCTGCATGATCTTCCAAAGCTGGGGAACTCCCCAAGTGGACGTGTTCACTACCAGACAGAACAGGAAATGCCACCGGTTTTGTTTTCAACAGGGTCTGAGCAAGGACTCCCTCTCTGATGCCTTCCTCCTGTCGTGGTCAGGGAGCCTGATGTACGAGTTCCCTCTGATTCCACTCATCAGCAGGGCCCTGGCAAAGATCGAGAGAGACCAGGCGCAGGTTATCATGATAGCCCCGGCGTGGCCTTGCCAACATTGGTTTGGCACACTCTTGAGCCTGTCAGCAGCTACTCCCTGGATGTCCAGAGGGCCGTAGCTTTTTATTTAGAACGTACCAAGCCTTTCCGTAAATCTATGCAACTCTTCATTGCTACAGCTGATCGGATGAAGGGTCATCCGGTGTCCTCACAGAAGATTTCCAATTGGATCACCTCGTGCATAAGGACCCATTATGACCTGGCGGGGGTTCCACCAATTGTCAAAGCCCACTGGATGAGAGCGCAGGTGTCTTTGGCATCCTTCCTGGCACACACATCCCTATCCAGGACATCTGTAGAGCCGCAACTTGGTCCTCTGTCCACACGTTTACCGCTCATTATGCCGTCACTCAGCAGGCCAGGGACAACGCTGGGTTCGGCAGAGCTGTGTTGCAATCTACATGTCCATGAACTCCTACCCACCTCCAGGGGTACTGCTTTGAAGTCACCTAATATGGAATGGACATGAGCAAGAACTCGAAGAAGAAAAGACAGTTACTTTTTCTGTAACTGGTGTTCTTTGAGATTCCATGGCCTGCCCTCCTTCCCCACTGTTGAAGTTTCTGGCAAGAAGGAACTGAGGGTGAGGGGAGCTGGGGGTGCCCCTTATACCATGCCATGCAGGCGCCACTCCAGGGGGTGCCAGAGCCAGTCCCATACGGATACTGCTGAGGGAAAAAATTCCGGCACCGGTGCATGTGGTGAGCGCACACACCTAATATGGAATGGACATGAGCAACACATCTTGAAGAACACCAGTTACGGAAAAGGTAACTCTTTTTTGTCATTTAGTATGACCTGGAGTAACGAAGCTTTCTCTTTTAAACAAGAAATAAATACATAACATTTTTAACCTGTCAACATCAGGTGCAGTGCTGAGGCTTCATTTCCATTTTTCCCTTTCAGGAACTAAATGAGCGCTGGAGATCTCTGCAGCAGATGGCAGAGGAGCGAAGCCAGCTGCTGGGCAGTGCCCATGAAGTCCAGAGATTTCACAGGTAAGGAGCGCACTGCCTCAGGTACATCACATAATGTTGTAGTGGTAGTTTTTACGTGCAATTTTTATTCTCGGTTTAATGTAAAAACATTTAATTTTAAGAGAACAAACACCAGCTCATACAGGGCCTTGTCAAATACCCATTGATGTTTTCCATTTGCTTCAGTGGAAGTTGGACTGGGTCTATGGTGAGGAGCAGTTCTCTAGTCTGTATTTGCATTAAAATTTTTAATTAAAAAATTGGCCGCCTTAGTTTTATTGCTGACAGAGGCATCTTGTGATACTAGCGTGTCACTATCAGTATGGAAGCCAAATGTAGGATTCTGCCTTAAACCTTTATCTTCAGATCAGTGATATTCTTTAAAGGGGTTGCCGTGCTCCCACCATGCTGTGCCCTTTCTCTCTCTAGAACTGCTATCATGAGCTTTCTCTTCTCTCTTCTCCATCCCTTTGCCAGCTGGCTACCACACACAGGTGCAGCTTCTCCCTTCAGTTATTTGTCACAGCTGATAGGCTTCTAAACATTTGTGTATCACTGCTTCTGCTTTGTCTGCATTTACCGCCACCAGCACCATTCTTACTTCTGCGGCTAAGATGCTGTCAGCCCAACAGATGCCAACGTTTTGCCCCAACCTCTTCCACAATTGTCATTAATTTCTCCTGCTACATTCATTCCTGAAAAGGAATGAATATCTTAATCCAGGTCCAACAAGAACTCTTTGTATTCTTTGTCTGCATTCGCTAGAGAGAGGAAAGTTTCTCTGATGGTTACAGCACAGGAGTGTGAGAATTAGGAGATCCTAGATTTGTTTCCTAGCTCTGCCAGAGATTGCCTTCATGATCTTGAGAATTCACACTGTCTCACAGGTGTAATCTGAAGCTTGATTTATTAAGTCTTGAGATTGTCAGAGGAAAGCTTATTATTGAAGGGCACCAAAAATTCTGATTTTTTTTTTTAATGATACGAATATTCTTTCTTACCTCTGAGAGTTTAACTTCCACTTTAAAACAGACAATTAAAAAAATTGGAAGTATTAGATACTTAAGACCTTATGGAAACAGGCTGCCTGGAGTTTGATGAAACTCTAGTATGTCCTTCATTTGTGTTTTTCCTTTTTCCCCAACCAGAGATGCTGATGAAACAAAGGAATGGATTGAAGAAAAGAATCAGGCATTAAATACAGACAACTATGGACATGACCTGGCCAGTGTGCAGGCCCTGCAGCGAAAGCATGAAGGCTTTGAGAGAGATTTGGCAGCTCTTGGAGACAAGGTCAGACCAAGAGACCAGAACACATGGGTTACTTGCTTTCTGTAGCAGTAATGATGGTACTGCAAAAGAGGTTCCTGCCTTTCTTCTTACTCCTCCTCCTTTATTGCCAGGTGAACTCTTTAGGTGAGACTGCCGAGCGCCTGATTCAGTCACACCCAGAATCTGCTGAAGACCTCCAAGAAAAATGTACTGAACTGAACCAGGCCTGGAATAGCCTGGGGAAACGTGCCGACCAGCGTAAAGAGAAGCTTGGGGATTCTCATGACCTGCAGCGTTTCCTCAGTGACTTCAGGTAAAAACTAAACTGATCAAATTCCTGGGCCCCACTGTTAGTTTAGTTGTTAATTTAAGTACATGTAGTATATGACTTAGACTGAATATTTGTTGGAGTGGTGAAAGATAACTCATGTCCCTAATCAGACTTGCTGCAAACAAACAAAAAAACACAACCCCATTTTTTGGTTGCTTTTATGGTTACAGGGACCTCATGTCTTGGATCAATGGAATCCGGGGACTGGTGTCCTCAGATGAACTGGCAAAGGATGTGACTGGAGCTGAGGCTTTATTGGAGAGACACCAGGTATGTGGAAGAGCCCTCTGCATTTTTCTGTAGGTATGAACATTCGCTGTTAAAATCAGTTTTATGTACTCTGTTGGTAAACCAGTTCAACAGTGTTTTTTTGAGACTCCCCATGTATGTTTCCAAGATGAGACTGAGAACGTCTTTCCCTGCAGTTTAGCATTCTGCTTCTAGTTATTAAACCTCTTTTCTCCCCCTTCTCCCCCCTCCTTCCTTACAGGAACATCGCACTGAAATAGATGCCAGGGCTGGCACTTTCCAGGCATTTGAGCAGTTTGGGCAACAACTTTTGGCTCGTGGACACTATGCCAGCCCAGAGATCAAGGAGAAACTGGATATTCTAGATCAAGAACGGGCAGACTTGGAGAAAGCCTGGGTCCAGCGTAGAATGATGCTGGACCAGTGTCTAGAACTACAGGTACTTTGCTGTCTTTTGTTTTTTTTAATAGTATGCTTTCTTAAGGAAACTTTTTTTCTTTCACTGCCACCAGTGGGCAGTACTCACTGGTTAGTCTTCTCCTACCTGTGTTCCTTCTCCTTAGCTGTTTCATCGGGACTGTGAACAAGCAGAAAACTGGATGGCTGCCCGGGAGGCTTTCCTGAACACAGAAGATAAAGGAGACTCCTTAGACAGTGTGGAGGCTCTCATCAAGAAACATGAAGACTTTGATAAAGCAATCAATGTCCAGGTGAGGGATGTATCCAAAGTGGGTGACAGCTGTTGTATTTTATTTTACATTCAGCTCCTGAAAACTTCTTTTAAGGTCAGCAGGATATGATAGATCTGATGTTGGTGATGTGACTCTAAAGTTTAGAACCCTATAAAGATTTGTTCTAAAGATTTAGCAGGTTAGAAACTGGTTACAAAGCTGAGAAATAGCTACTATCACTGCAGATAATAAGGGGTTTGTTATTGATTGGTTACGAACATGATGCAATAAAATAATAGGTATTTACCTAACTAGGGCAGCATGAATCACAGTACAGCATATTTCTTGTGAAAAGAGTAAGTGATTTAATGGTTTGTATTGGAAAGCCTTACACTGGAAAAAAAAATCAGTGTTTCTCCACATACTCTAAATCCTGGAAGAGCCCTTTCTGATCCTGAGAGAAATTCCTCTGTCATTCTGACAGAGGCCAAAAGAATTTTCTTTTCAATGTCTGATCTGCAGGATCTCCCACTTGCTCTTAAGTGGAGTTCTGCTCATCTTGACATAGGTCTGATTTCCTTAGACTCATTAACAAGATACCAGCCTTCTTTCAAAGGGATGCCCTACTCTAGTTCTGACACAACTCTTAACAGTGGCTTTTTGTTTTTTTGCAGTATCTGAATACACCCAACTTGTGTCCTTTTGTTTTGAACAGGAAGAAAAGATTGCTGCCCTGCAATCGTTTGCTGACCAACTGATTTCTGCTGACCACTATGCTAAAGGGGTCATTTCTAACAGACGCAATGAAGTTCTGGACAGGTTGGTGTGCTAATTTCATTGTTAGATCAGCTGTGGATACCTTCTGAAAAGAAGGAAATTGTTTAGAGCCAATATATAGCTTTTATGATGGTACATAGTCTTCTACTTCATGCCTGTTCTTATAGGTACTGGTGAGTATGAACCATATCTCTGATTATGTACAGGTGGCGTCGTTTGAAAGCTCAGATGATTGAGAAGAGGTCTAAACTGGGAGAATCTCAGACCCTCCAGCAATTCAGCCGTGATGTTGATGAAATAGAGGCTTGGATCAGTGAAAAACTCCAAACTGCAAGTGATGAATCCTATAAGGATCCCACAAACATCCAGGTGAATAATTATTTGACCAAGAAAGTCAAATGGAGTGAAAGTTTAATTCCATGTGGCTATCCTGTTGCTGATAACAGGATGTGCACAGGAAAAATTCCAATTCTGTGTTAAAGGGATAACAAATTGTTTGGAATTAACCTTCTAAAGGGGAGAAAATGTAAATAAAGCAATCCTTTCATTATGGAGACATGCAATATGCATAGAGAAAGGACCGAAATAGAAGGCAGTAATTATTTTTTAATAAAATATGTAATATCCTCATAAATATGCTGCCAGAATTCACATAAATCCCTAGGCAGTTATGCTCCAGTGTAAATTTGATAAGACATCCTATCCCCTCCTCTCCCCAACAACTAGATGATAAAATAAGAATTTATCTTTTATAAATGTCTCTTGTGTCCCACTCCCACTTACTGTCCTAAGTTGCAGATCTTCATCTATTTTTCATTATTAAAGAACAACTCTTTAAGTGATTTCCTGTGTTTTTAATACTGATATGTGGATCAGTATGACTGCACTGAACTCTTCTCTTCTTGATCTGTTTTGTAGCTTTCCAAACTGCTGGTAAGTTTTGTAGTTTGGTTGGACTGGCCATGGTAGGTGTTTGTTCCTCTGTATAGATTATATGTGAGCACAAAGTCTGGTTGTGTTCAGTCTGTTGCTCCATCCATTAATTCATCCAGTTTCTTTTCCATTTTCTAATATTCATTGACCTCGAAACAGATGTTACCATAGGCCTCAGTGTTTTTGGATGTTGCTTTTTTGTTTAGTTAATGCCTCTTAAACACCATCTACTTACGTATTTGTTTTGCAGATGTGTTCTGCATGATCTGTTTAATTTGTGGTGCGGTATTAATTGTTTAAGGGGTGGTTCATAAGGAATCAAAAATATGGGTTGTCATCCTCCTTTTTTAAATATGTGGCTACTGGACATGTCTTGTCCTCATTCCTGCTGGACCTAGAGCTGTGGTGATTAACCCATGGCCATGTGATGTCAGTTCCACTCACTTGTGTCTGGAGTCAAAATTTCTGAAGGATGGGTATCAGTGAAAGTGGGAGATCCACATTGCCCACAGTTTGCAGGGATAGAAGTTTGTGGAAGAAGTAGAGGGAAGACTGCAGAACTGAGAGTATCTGTGGAAGGCTGATAGGAGTGGTAAGAATCCAAGGAGGAGAAGAATTAGAAAGAGGACAGAAGTGACTAGGGTAAGGAGGGAGGGGCACAAGTGAAGGAAGCAGTGTTTGTCTTTCTGGCCCTGGAGGTTGCACTGTCTATATATTGGCTACTCAAACAAAAATGTCATCTGTCATTGCCCTAGAGTGTGAATTTGTTTGGTGGTAATAGATTGACATTTTGTACTATGAGAAGCTTTTTTCATTCTCCAGCATAATTAATTTATATGCCAAGAAATGGGTGGAGTTTAGCTGGTATACAGTATAATCACAACCTTCAGCAATAGCAGTTTTCAGAATAAGCAGGCCATGCAGAATTTTTCATAACAGTACTGTAGCATTTTTCTTGTTTTATTTTTTACTCTAACCATCACCTTCCTTTCCATCCTCCCTCAGGACAATGTATTTGTCCAGTGTTACTAGCATGTGGAGTTGATACTTGCAAATACTGTTTTGTCGTTATTGTTCCATTGTTTATGCTTATGGTGGGTGTATGCGTGTATATGAAAGAAAACTGCTTATTCACTCCCTTCCTGTGGCTCCTGTTGTTCTCATGGTGCCAGACAAATTTCAACAAACAGCTAAGCGTTGTTTCTTAAATAGTTTTGAGTTGCTAACTATGTTTAACTCATTGTTTTACCACATAATTGAGTCATATGGTGACTCAATATCTTCTCATATGAAAACTGCATAAAAGGTGCAGGTTGGGGTGAGGACTTTTCCCTCCTGACCCATGTATTTGGATGGGAAAAGTCATAAACCTCTAGAACTGATCAGTGTGGAGCAGCCACCATGTTCAGGGTACATACAAACAGTCAGTGTATTTTAGCGGTGGTGTCATGTAAACCAGAAATCCATATTTGGAGAATAGCAAGACTTAACGTTAGAAATGTGTTTCAGCCCCCTTTAAAATGCAGGAGAGAGATGCTGATATAGGAACATTAGTGTAAATGTCCAATCACAGGTAGACATGCTGGTTCAAAAACAGCCTAATGCTCACTTAGTAAGACTGAGAGAGCAAGTGGTGAATGTGATGTAAATGCCTACAGAGAGATTTGGATTTTCATGATTTTACATAAGGCATTAAGTATTTCCCCAGATTAGACTACACACAAACTCGCTTCCTTCTAACCCTGTCTATGCAGACCATGCTTGCATTCTCTTCTCAATCCATGAGAATAATTTGGGAGCCCCATGTCCAGTCCTTAACAGCTTTGTTTTTGCTGCATTCAGAGCAAACACCAGAAACACCAGGCCTTTGAAGCTGAACTTCATGCCAATGCAGACCGGATCCGTGGAGTCATTGACATGGGGAATTCTCTCATTGATCGGGGAGCATGTGCCGGCAGTGAGGATGCAGTGAAGGTAGGTGCAGCACATATAGGATAGTTAATGACCATGTAGCCTTCAACTGATTCTATAGTTATATTTTGTTAGAATGAGGAAAACCACTTTCTTTTGTAGAAGCATTTTTTTTAAAGTCCTTGTTTAACTATGCAGTATGTTTTGTCCCATTTTTGCTTTGAAATTAGTAATGTTTTCTGATTCTTCTGTCAGAATGTAAAAGTGAAATGGAGAGGCAGACAATGGAGAATTTTCCTAGATCGCATGAATAACTGCATAATCTATAGTTGTAGAAGCAGCAACCAAATGTGTACAGTGTGTTCCTTTGCTACATTTATTAGGGATTTTGTTTTGCTTCTGAGCGTTTATTTTCTCCTTTTTGTAACAGGCACGTTTAGCTGCTCTGGATGACCAGTGGCAGTTCCTGGTGCAGAAATCAGCAGAGAAGAGTCAGAAGCTGAAGGAAGCCAACAAACAGCAGAATTTCAATACTGGAATCAAGGATTTTGACTTTTGGCTGTCAGAGGTACCTGACTACCCTGGATTGGGGATTATGCACTCTGAAGGGACTGCAGTTTCTGTGATACTAGTTCCCTTTGCTGATATGTGATGTGCTCCAAAAAATTCTTAAGAGAATAAAAAACAAGTGTTTGGGAAGTTTCTATGCTTGTCATTGCCTACACTGATGTTGGCAGGAAACGTGCTTGCATAAAATCTTCCATGTCTGAGACAAGCAGGGAGACAAAGTTCACAAACTTAACTTGCATTGGGGACAATTGGAGGAGACAACCAGTCACCTGCACAAGTAAGAGCATTACACTTGCAGTTCTTAGTTAAACTTCAATATGTAATTGTATTCTTCCTTTTCCAGGTGGAGGCTCTGCTTGCATCTGAAGACTATGGAAAAGACCTGGCATCTGTAAATAACCTGCTGAAGAAACACCAACTCCTGGAAGCCGACATATCTGCCCATGAGGTAAGCACCTCTGCTAACAGGAAGAGAAATTATAGTAATCAGAGAATTCCATAGCAACATGCCATAAAGTTTAAACCTGTAGAAATACATTTCTCTGTGTGTACATCATGAATATGAAGAGAAGATCTTGTGCTGAGACTACATGCTCAAAAATCGAGATTTTTGTTCTTCACACACTTCTTGCTTATGATTCCAGGATCGCCTGAAGGACCTGAATGGCCAGGCTGACAGCTTGATGACCAGCAGCGCTTTTGACACCTCCCAGGTAAAGGACAAGCGAGACACTATTAATGGGCGCTTCCAGCGGATCAAGAGCATGGCAGCTGCCCGCCGTGCAAATCTGAATGAGTCCCACCGCTTGCATCAGTTCTTCCGGGATATGGACGATGAGGAGTCCTGGATCAAGTATGTACTTCAGAAGTTCTAGATGTAGCATTGTCTGAGGCCATGTCCATATTATAGCCATGCTATCAACAACCGTATTTCAATGCAGCTGTTGAATAGTGTTCATAGCACAATTTACCATGTCATTGAGGAAAAAGATGATTTCCCCAAGAACCATGTTAATCTAACTATGTCATAGACTACCTACCCACTCGTCAGGTGTATGCCATCTTGTCCAGATAATCTATAGTATAGTTTTATAACACAGTTACAAAGACACACACATCCTTGCCCATGGTGCTTGGGGAAGCATGCAGAAGTGGCTTCAACTCTAGCGTGGGCTTGGTCTTAATCTCTACAGATATCAATGGGCAGGCTTCAGAAAGCATGTTCAGTGCTAGGAAAAACTTGAGGTTTGACTATAATCTTGTGGTAAAAATCCTATGAATCGTGTATCTTTTAAACTCTGCCTCTGTCAATTTGAAATTTCTTTCAAAAAGGCATTTATGAGACTGCTGAAAGCAGTTTTTAGTTTTACTATTTTGGCCTGTGATAGCAGTTAAGGAAAAATGCTTTCCAGAGATGTCCGTATGAATCCTGGTATTATTGGTATGACTAGTTTATAATCAAGGAAATAAGAACTGTGCTAGTTTCCACTCCATCAATATGTAGAGGTTAGCCAAATAGAAATGATCAAAACTGGAGAATTAAAGTTACTTTCAAGCTTTGAAAGGAGGGAAGGAGTGGATATTTCTGTAGTATACATATATAGAGGGAGCCCCCTGTCCCCTCTTTGAAACTGTGCTAGTCAAACTGCTGGGAGCTGAATCCTTTTGACTAACATTTATAAGTCAGGTGCATGGCTTACTGCTTCAAAGGCGCTCGTAGTGCTGGGTTGTCGGGAACGTCCCCGTTATTTATATTGATTTTTCTGCCTTGGATTCTCTGTATTATTACAAAGTAGCTGAAAGGCCATCAAATGCTAAAAACAGAGGACCCCATTAAAATCTTTGTATTTACCTCTTTAAATATATGTAATAATTTGCCATAAGCTCCAGTCCTGGAATGCGAAACATACAAAAGGAGCTAATGTTCATTCCTGTTAGCGCTGTTAAGAGTCAAGTTTGCAATGACTGCTGTTATATCTGTCTAGTTTGACCTTTAAAGGTATAAACTTTACTCATCCCCCTCTTCCCCCTTTTCTTCTCTGGGACTCAGGGAGAAGAAGCTGCTGGTTAGCTCAGAGGACTATGGCAGAGACCTAACTGGAGTGCAGAACCTAAGAAAGAAACACAAACGTCTGGAAGCAGAATTGGCTGCTCACGAACCTGCCATCCAGGTTAAAAAAAAAACAAAACCCTGTCAGATAAAGAGTTGTTCCGTGACAGGTACTGCTGTGTTGTTTCCAACGCAAACTGTGTGGGTTACAGGCAAACATTTGGATGAGGAAAATAACCAGTCATGATAGAAAGTGTAGTACTCTGTATAGTCAAGTTACAGATTTTTAACATTTATATGATCTGGATCACAAATCAATTATAAGCATCACTGGTTTAGATCTGTGCAGCCTGAGATGTTTCTGCAGATCACAAAGGAAATCAGACTTCCCTCATGCTCCTAAAGAAGGGCATGACTAACCAAAGATATGGAGTATTTTAAATTAAAGTGACAGGAAGTTCCTTCCTCTTCAGACAGTAGCACTTCTCACCTTGATTCTAAATCCACAAAAAACACGTGAACTGGAGGAAAGAAGAAAAAAGGGTACGTTTATGAAAGAAAATGACCCAAAACTGGGGAGTTTTAAGGAGTGCAGATAAATGGTGAGGAGAAAGCAGCACTGCTGTTGAAAATTGAAAACACTGAGAATACTGATGTGCGCTTTGTCTGCTTCACAGGGTGTGTTAGACACTGGTAAAAAACTGTCAGATGATAACACGATTGGAAAGGAGGAGATACAGCAGAGGCTAGCTCAGTTTGTAGACCACTGGAAGGAGTTAAAGCAGTTGGCAGCAGCTCGGTGAGTGAGAATCATTTTTCTACACCAGGAAGTATGAATGAAACATATAGGGACGAGTAGCAGCCAAATCTTGCAATCTTTTGATTCAGGTCATCAGCAATATCCGTGCAAAAAAAAAAATAAATAAATGCTAATAGTGCATTCTACTGAGGCCATGCCTGAGGGGAGAGGTGAAAAGGGGGTCATTCGTAAATGCTCCTCAGTACTAACTTCAGTTTTGTGTTTTCCTTTAGTCGAACACAATCTAAACTTTTGGGGGCATTTATTCCTTCTTCATTTGGAGGCTAGACGCTTGACATTGTTATTCCCACCATGCTGTGCTCTCCTGAATAGAGACTGTGGTGGCGAGCGGGGGGAGTACATAATTTCCAGATATGCAAGGACTGTGAAATGGCCTGGTGAATTACATAGTAGATTTAGGGTAGATCTAGAGCTGGCAGTGTCACAGTGGGGTCATTTTCAGCTTCTGAAGGAAAGAGGTTAGTGTAAAATTATCACATTTTAGGGTTGGTGGTAGTGAGCAGGCCATCCTTTCACCTGTCTTGACCTCTACTACACCTACATTTAGTAGTAGTTCTGCTTCCACGTCCTAGTTCAATGTACAGAATGTAACCAGTGATTTCCCTCCCCCACTTCCTCTCATTCCTCTTACAGTGGCCAACGTCTAGAGGAGTCTCTGGAGTATCAGCAGTTTGTAGCAAATGTGGAAGAGGAGGAAGCCTGGATCAATGAGAAAATGACCCTGGTAGCCAGTGAGGACTATGGAGACACACTTGCTGCTATCCAAGTAAGCAAAAGCTGTACTGTTCTGGTTCTCTCCTTTACAAGCTATTTATAATATGTATGGTTAGAATTTAAAATATCCTTTTTGTTATTTTTTAAGTCAGACATTTTGTTCATTTTAAAGAAGTATATTATAAAATATTGATGATCCTTATAAAAACGATTCAAAAGATTTTTCTCCGGTATTTAGAAGGGTCTTGTGGATATGGGCCTTTGGCATAGGCAGCGCTAATTAAAGCAGACTGCTTTTATTTGTGCTGGAGGACTAGACTGATGCAAAGCAACCCCAGAATTGTGTAAAAATGGCTTAAAGGTTTCCCCCCCCCCTTCTGAGTTGCAGTGAGAAACTGCAATGAAGAAGAGTCTCAACAGCAGCACGAAGCAACAGAATCTCTTTCTAATCCATCTTTTTTTTTTTTAATTACCCCCTTCCCATCCCTCCATCAGTGTGTTAAGACTCTGGTCCTGCAAACACTTACATGCACATATACTGACTATATGCTTACTATTAAGCATGCGTGTTTTTGCAGGATCAGGATCTAAATGCTTTCCAGGTAAATTATATTTGCATAGTGAAGTCTCTAGTGGACTTCATAGAGAAGACCTTCTCTCTCCTTGGATAAAGGTGAAAGAAAACTGACGTAACATTATATTTAAGGACTATATCCAGGACTATACCCAACCATTCTTCCTCTCTCTCCTCCCTTGCACACCCCAACAAATAGCCAGAATGTGCATTAGCTAAAACTAACTAATAATTGTAATGGTGAGTATTGCACTGATTGATGTGTTGCAGGCATATTATAATAATGTTGTTTTGCTTTTATTTTCATCCTTGTTTTATAAGCAGTCATCTTGAGAAGTTAAATGATGTAGGAAAGTGACTTGTGAACATGCTTTCCCTGCAGGGCTTGCTGAAAAAGCATGAAGCATTTGAAACTGACTTCACTGTCCACAAGGACAGAGTGAATGATGTTTGTGCTAATGGAGAGGACCTCATTAAGAAGGTGAGTGTAACCTGGTAAGAAAAATGCCTTGAACGTTCTTTAAAGTGTCAGCATGTCAACATGGATTCACTGTTCTCTTAAACTGAGCTGCAAGTATGTTTAAAAAATGAAAACTAAACACCGTCTACATGTCAATGTTCTGTATAGCCACAATAACAGGACATTTGGCATATAATTGATTTTAAATACTACAGAGAGAGCAGCATGGTGGACTGATAACAGAAGCTCCTTAGTTTTAATTCTGGCTCTGTTGCTGACTTGTTGGAAGTCTTGGACAAGTCACTTAACTTCTCTTTCCCAGAGACAGCCATCCCAATCGATTCCTTATGCATGGGTCTGTGCTAGACCAGACCAAGAATTCCTGTCTTTTATGCTTAGAGCCTCTGATGCACCCATTTGTGTACCATGATACCTTTTCCCATTATTTTGAATACTTCTCATCTAGTCAGTAAGATCTTTGTGAAACATAAATTGAATTGGAATTTTCTCCGAAAGACCTAAAATGGCTGTTATCCATCCCATGCTTTTGTTTTCTATCTGTATATTCACTTCCCAGAAAGCCTTAATAGTCTAGCAATACAGAAAAAAACAGGAGTAAATTGTTGTTTGCATTCCTGATTTCTCTCACATTTGGGACACACATTTAAGGTAGAATGAGGCCATCTTCTTCACCAAATGAAGAACCCCTAAATAAATAGTGAATCAAGGTGGTCTGTTCCCATGTTGTTAGAGCTAGCGGGCTGCCTTGTGAGTTAATGTGCAGGATTTATTTTATTAGTCATGTGCTAGTGTTTCTTGTTTGAGATTGTCAAAGCAATCTAAGGGGAGCTAGGCACCAAACTCAGAATGGGATTTGAGCGGCTAACTCCCTTCAGTTCCTTTGAGGACACTAGTCTTAATTGCTTCTGTTGTCCTCAGCCTTGGTATCCATTTTAGGAATTTTCATAAGTATCCCAAGGAGTCCTTCAGATGCCTATATGTTTTAAGTGTATTTCTTCCTAATTTGGTGAACAGGACTAGATTTCCTCCAGTGGTGTGTAGAAGATAATTAAGTCACATAGGAACTAAACTGTTTTCTCCTATTCCACAGAACAATCATCATGAGGAGAACATAACTGCAAAGATAAAAGGCCTGAGGGGCAAGGTGTCAGATCTGGAGAAGGCGGCAGCTCAAAGGAAGGCCAAACTAGATGAGAATTCTGCCTTCCTCCAGTTCAACTGGAAAGCCGACGTCGTGGAGTCTTGGATAGGTATGTGCTGCATTGAAATATGGGTGCATTGACAAAGCAGGTGACTGAAAACGGCAGCCCTTCTTGAACGGAAAATGGTTTCTGACTAACTTTGTTTTACTAAGCGGATGTGGGTGGTAGTCTGAGCCATTGATTTGCTGAGCAGTGATATCCCTTCCCCAAATTTAGGAAGAAGGAATGTGGGTGTTTATATTTAGTCTCTGCTTCATTATCCAGGTGAGAAGGAAAACAGTCTGAAGACTGATGACTATGGACGGGATCTCTCCTCTGTGCAAACACTCCTCACCAAACAGGTCAGTGCAAGGTGCTTTGAGCCAGAGAAGCAACGGAGCTTAATGCTCATCAGACCGATGAATATTGGAAGTCCTGGCATTTATTTTTGCATTTTCCTAAAATAATGTCTACATCATCCATAATGATAGTTAATCTACATTAGTCTCTTCCTTTTTAATGCTGCAGGAAACTTTTGATGCTGGTCTCCAGGCTTTCCAGCAGGAAGGAATCGCAAACATTACTGCACTGAAAGATCAGTTGCTGGCAGCCAAACACATCCAGTCAAAGGCCATCGAGGTCCGGCATGCTTCTTTGATGAAACGCTGGAACCAGCTGCTGGCTAATTCTGCTGCTAGGAAGAAGAAACTGCTGGAGGCTCAGGAGCACTTCAGAAAGGTGAGAGCACAGACCTGGGAACCATCTCTTCTCTTTAATAGTCTGGAACACTATAAAGCTTGACAGTTGTGCACAGCATTGATTTAAAATCTCGATATACAAGCTGTGTAAAAACACAATTAGTTGTCATACACCAAATGCTTTCTTGTGAGAAGCCTTCATGGAAAACTTATTGACAGTGGAGTTGTTTTAAAGGACCAGCCTTCTACACTGTGTGCAACTTGTATATCTTAATTGTAGTTATTTAACTAAAATACAATTTGTTGAGGACACATTTTCTGCTATGTTGTATTTTTGAGAAAACGCTTAGCTAGGGATGCAGTATTGTTAAGTGGTCACTGCAAGGGGACTGGGAGTCTAGAGTTCTGGGTTCCAGTTCAAACTCTGCTACTGGCTATGTGTTCTTGAACAAATTACTTCCTCCTTTATGCCTCTATTTCCCGTTTGTTTTTGTTAATAATTTACTTTACAGTAGCACCTAGAGGCTCGGATCAGGATCAGGGCCTAGTATTCGGTACTGTACAAATGACAGCCCCTGTCCTGAAGAGTTTACAGTCCAAATATACAAGAAAGACCCCACACCCACCAAGTGCAAAACTTGAATAAAATTTTGTTTCCTGGTTCCCCTGACCTCTCCCAACTGTCCCTTTACAGCTTGTCTAGCCAACCTGCTCTACTGTTGCTGTCCCCAAAGTGCCCCTCCCTTCAACATGTCCACCACTGAAAAATACCCACTTTCCCTAGACAGAAGTGAGCAGGGAGCTGATTTGCAATTGTTTGGGTTTTTTAAAAAGAAGTTCTCTAAGATGGCTCCCAAGTCTCGAAATGTATTGCTGTCTCCCCAGCTGCCACTACAGCTGCCTCGTTGGAGGCCAGAGACAGCTTTTGCTTCCTGGAAAGGTCTGGCCTTGCCCCTAAGAGCTGTGGGTGAGATGGGCCTCTTGGGCTGTCTTAGGGGAGATGTCATGGGGAGGAATAGCACTATCCCCATTTTACAGATAGTGCTTATGGTTAGTTCTCTGCCTTGCAAGAAAGGAGTGACAGGTGCAAATTATGTGTTGTTTATTACATGTTCTTAATACCAGGTCCTCCTGCTTGAATATATTCTATCTGGGTTATTGCCTAAGTGAATACCTAGATTGTCTTCTCTCTCTGAGGTTGAGGATCTGTTCCTGACTTTTGCAAAGAAGGCATCTGCCTTTAACAGTTGGTTTGAGAATGCAGAGGAGGACTTGACTGACCCTGTGCGGTGTAACTCACTGGAGGAGATCAAGGCACTGCGAGAGGCTCATGATGCTTTCCGCTCCTCACTAAGTTCCGCCCAGGCTGACTTCAACCAGCTAGCTGAGCTCGATCGCCAGATCAAGAGCTTCCGTGTAGCCTCCAACCCATACACTTGGTTCACTATGGAGGCTCTTGAAGAGACCTGGAGGAACCTGCAGAAGATCATCAAGGTAAATCGGAACAAGGTTCTTCCCATTGCCACTCTGCTTCTGAATTCTTCCTTGGACACTGTCCCTCCAGATAATCAGTGCTCTTATTCATCAATAGAACATTACAAATGGAAACATCTTCATCTGGTAGCACAAAAATTTTTCTGAAAGGAATTCTGTGGGCTAGTGCCTCCCAAAATCCTCCATTATCCATATATTTGGGTTGCTACTTCATGACCCCTACCCCTCCTCCCATTCCATTCTTCCTGAAAGACACCAAAACAAGTAATGATCCCCCACTTGTAGCTATGAGATACTGTGTTCCTTATGACCTGTCATGTTTTAGTATTATGATTGCAAGGCTCACTTCAATGCTGATTCAAGATTTCTGTAGGAATATTGGCTATCATAGTTAGACTAGTGGAGCAGTCAGGCAAGAGACCTACAGGCCCTCAGTCTTGGGCTGAGCTGGCTCGGTTTCTGTATTTCAGTGGCTGATAAGATGCCATGTTCTTTCTCGGTGTAAAGTGACTTCCCTTCTTTCTCAGGAACGTGAGTTAGAGCTGCAGAAGGAGCAGCGAAGACAGGAGGAAAATGACAAATTGCGCCAGGAGTTTGCTCAGCATGCTAATGCTTTCCACCAATGGATTCAGGAGACCAGGTACAGTCTGTCTTAACTGGGAAATTCCTTAGGGACAGCTCCTCTAAGAGAATCATTTGTGTCCCATTGAGAAGAGATTGTTAATTATTCTTCACATTGTGCATCTTATCCATGCTTCCTTTTTTGATCAATTGGGTTTTAGGTGTCTGCTGCTGAGGCACAGATTTGCTGAGTGCAAGATCACCTTCTGAGTTTGGGAGTTGGGGCTGGAGCTGGCAGCTAATGGTGTCTCTGATTCAAGACTATTTTAAAAAATGTGTCTGCTCCTGAATTCACTTTCCCAGGGTAATTGTATATACATACAAGCCCTAATGGTTATCTGGTAGCTCCAAAGCTGGACTCTATAGTTCAAGGAGAATACTAAATACTGAGAACAGAACTGAAGAAAAAGCCAATACTGTCTTATTACCTACTCTGTATTATGATAGAAATTAGAAAGGGGAAAATTCTGTTATCCTGTGTCAAACCATAAGATTATTCCCTAAGGTATATTTTCTAGTGTTTTGTACAGTCCAGGTTTAAATGTTCCAGAGAGGGGGTTTCCCCTACTTCTCTAAAGAGTTTCCACAGTCTTTAAGATCACTTTGCAAGCTCCTATCCAATGTACTAGTAATACCCATGATTAGGGAGCGGCAGCAAGGGTCAGCAGCCTCTCTAGAAATGAAAAATAATTTCAGTGTTTCAGAATTGCAAGGAGATCAATATATTTGTACAGCACAACTGTGTCTGACTTGAGCATACTCAAATACACCGCCATCAAATACTGTCAATTCTAGTAAGTGCGCGCTCTGGTTCAGAAGAGGCGAGTTAAGCTGAGGGTGTTTTTCATGTAATCCTTTGATAGTAAATCTTTCTGCATTTATAGAAAATCATCACCTAGATGGTTTTGCAAAAAGTGTGAAGTATAAATATGGTTTTAATTTGTTAACGTGTTCCCCCCCCACCTCTCTCTCTGTCCTGCTGCCTGATACTTGGACCCTCCTGTGCTACAGGACGTATCTGCTAGATGGGTTAGTATTGAATTTTATTTCCCAAAAGCTTGATGTGGGATCCTCTCCTGTCTTGTGTGTGCTTTCTCCTGTCATTGCTTTGCTTGTGAAAGTTGTATTAAAAGTCATTCTATTTGGGCAATGCAAGCCGTGCCTGGGATGTGCATGAGATACTTACCCATTCTCTTCCCCCCTCCCTCTCCCCCCCTCCCCCCCAAGCAAGAATGCCTCACAAAGAGAGTCACGGGTAACAGGACATTGATATGGATAACTATAAACACATAGGAAGGAATACCATTTTTCCTGGTTCAGAATAGAAAAGAGAGAATTAATGGACACTCTGTGTGACCAGTTATATTAAGAAAGTTATCACTAGTCAGCTTACAAGGATGTGCAAGATGTGATGCTCTTTATTGGGTGTGCTTCCACATCTCATCAGATAATCTGTAGCCTTTTGTCCTCACTAGCCAGCCTCTCAATTTCCCAACAGTCAGAATCACACTTGGTAAAATAAGAACATATTCTGAGAGTGCTCTCAGAACATTTAAAACTGAAGGGCTTTGACTGGGTATTGCTATATACATATATGTAATCTTGTAAAAAGAGTAAAATAAAGGAATGGAATAGCCCAGATTTGCATTTTATGGGTATTCAGTAGAAGGTCCTGTTTGTAGACTCCTATTAAAGATGGTCAGTAATTAGCATCACTACAGTTTTTTTTAAAAATCATATACCTTAATCACATTTCCATGTGTAATTCAGTTATGTGGCTACCTACTTGTCCTTTTTTATTCTGTTGCATAACTGTGCTCCAGAAGTTGAGCTTTAACTTTAAAAAAAAAAAAAAGTCTGTAAGCTTTAGGATTGCAAAGAAAACCTAAACCAATGCACTGACCTCTGCTTGAATCTGCTGAAAACCTGAAGTGTAAAATACGCATTCATCTCAATGGCATTTTAACTGAAGCTTAATGTCAATATAACTATTTCACTGCTTATGCCTTTTCTACTAAAATGAGGTTGACACATCTCTCGTTGGGCACAGTGGCAGTTAGTGGGATAGCTAGTTGCTGAGATACGAAATAGGGAATTCAACTCCATATTTAGTTAGTTTTGCATTTACCCAAAAGAGGAGGGAAGAAGAGAGATCCCTTCCCACCATCAAGAATCTTAACTGTTTTCTGGTTGCAAACCCCCAGTGACTTCCTGGATGCCAAAACAGCTTCTTGTCCCCAACTCAGCTATCAAAACCTCCAGCTTTTCCCCCGGACAGCTTCTGTATGCAGTTACACGCTTTTTCAGTATTAAAAAAAGAAATCTGCAGCACAATGAACACTTTAAAATTTGGGTGCAGTGTCAAATGTATTTAATATTAAAATAATTAAGGAATCCTATACAAAGGAGAGGGGGTCACAGCTTGGGAGGTTGCCCCTGCATATATATATATTGTCTAGTGTGCTACAGAATAGAGGGACCTTGTTCATGTTTTGTGGGTTTATCTCTGGTAACTTTTTACTTGCTCTGTAGTGATAAGAATCTCTGGTCTCACAGTATCTCCCCTCAGATAAGAGAGAGAACACCCTAGCTTTTGAAGTTGTACCTTGGTGGAACCCAATAGATTTTGCTGGTATGGGTGCTGGATCTTTGCTGTTTTTAAAAAGTAGTGTTGTGGCTGAGTTCTGGTGTCTCAGAAAATACTAATAGAGAGGTGAGACATTTACTAAATAAAGTGGGTTCATGCTCACAATTGCCATGCTCCTACTCTATTGTCTAACTGATTATTAGAAGTGCAGAGGAACATTAATCTTTAGCAAAACTCTGAGAGGATTAAAACTGCAGTTAATTAAAATGGGCATTGTGTATGTTCATTCATTCTCCACTAGAGGGCATATAACCATGTATAGTAGATTCCGCTTATTAGCAAACTTTCAGTTGCCAGCAAAAATTTGCCATTATCCAGGAGTTGCTAATAAGCAGAGGCATGTTTGCGAGGCTGCAGCCAAGGAAAGAAGTGCTGGGACAGGGTGAGTAGGGACTGTAGCCTAAATGCCAGGGCTTTCAGATTCTGCAGGGATGCTTGGGGGCCACAACGCTGCACTGTATCTCTCCCTGCACTCTGGGAGTTGGGGCTCAGTCCCCAGTGCTTCCTTTCCTGAGTGTAGCCCCCTTGCACGGCACAGCTTGAGAAGCACAGGGAGAAAGTACCATGCAGTTCCAGCATGCAGGCTGCAGCTTTCTTTCCTGTTACTGCGCTGCCCACAGCCTCCTCTCCCAGCCTGCAACCACTTACCTCCTGAGCGGTCCCTGTGCACAAGCAGATTGTGGGGCCACAGCCCCTGAAGGAAGCACTGGGATGTGCTGAGAAACAGCTCTAGGCAGGTTTGTGGGGATGCAGTCAAAGAAGAAATGACCTAGCACTTCCTTCCTAGGCTGCAAACCTGCCCAGAGCTAGTGCTCAGCATGTCCCACTACTCCCTTCTCTGGCTGCAGCCTCACCATCCTGTCTGTAGGTGGGGCTGTTTTTCCAAAAAATGTTGTTAATAAGCAGCATGCCAGTGGCAAAATCTGAATCCCATTAACATTAAACTCAATGGGATGGGATTGGTTCCCAAAAAAAGGTTGCTGTTAATATTGGGGTTGCTATTAAGCAGAATGTACTGTATGTAGAACTTTCAAGGTCAACATTGTTGTCCTACTCTCTTATCAGCATACAGCAGCCATATTTGCACAGGTTGATACTGTTTTTAAATGAAGTTTGTAGCTCAAATTAACTCTGAGATTCTGTTCACCTCAGCAACTCTTTGGTAGATATTAAAAGAATTAGATTTTTTTTGGTACGCAACCAGCACCTGCCATTGAGTCTGGTACTTCTTGAAGTAATTTGCTTGTTTGATATTCTCTGTGAGGTGGTGCTGGCTTGGAGTTTTGTTCCGTTGCTGTGGTCTTGTGGTCTGTTCTTTCCTGTCTTGCCTGTTTTCTTTTTGGAATTCATTTGGTTTCTTTTCTTTGAATAGCATAGCATATCGTCGTGTCATTCGTGTCTATCAGTATGAAGTTGGGGATGATCTGTCTGGAAGGTTTTTCCTCTTATTTTCTTACCTCACTGTGATTTTAAAATGCACTCTTAATTCCAAAGGCTTGTGTTCTTTCCAACTAACTAACTTTCACTGCTGTGAGATGCTTGGGGGTTTGTTTCCCTGTTGATTTTTTGCCTTTCCACTGTTGGTTCACAGCTTCCTGCCCAAGGTTCTGGGCCTGTGCTTCATTCTCTTTGATTTTGAGCTTTAACCCTCTGTGGTGAGAGACCCCCAGATGTTTGGCATATTTTCATTGCTACAGAGTGATTCAGCACTTGAAAACCCTTCCCAAGAAGTATTAAGAGACCTTTGGGAGGAAAGGGTCTGGTGGGGGGAGGGAAGACAATCATAGCACCAGGAATTTAAATTCTACCAGGGGCACAAACACATTACAGCACATCTGCACAATATCCAACTTGCTGTTTGTACACAGGTCATCTGTTGTAAACTTTCACTGTAAATGTTACAGGACAGAGGCTCTAAAAACTGCTGCCTTAACATTGCTTAGAATTGAAGAAACAAAAACAACTTAAGGGACTTTATGCAGCTAGTACCTGTGAACAAAATCATGGAGACCATAACTGCAAAAGGGTGCCTTTATAAACCAGTGTTTGGGGGCCCCTTGTTGGCATGCCAAGAATACATCTCTGTGAACATTTTAAAAATTGACTTACAATCGTGACTACTATCAATTTCAAAATTCAAATGACTTAATGGCTGTGTCAGAGTGGCTCTGAACTATTAGCATCATAGAAGTGCTCATCTGTGAGAGGTCACAGTCTGAGAATACGGAAAGCAACATTCACCCAGCTGTAATAAAGTAGTGGAGGTTTTCTGTCTTGCAAGGGTGATTGTCTTACATCAAGGTTGGCTTTAAATTAAGCCAGTAGTTCTCGAAAGGTTTTTCACACTTGCTTTCTGTGTAAAGCCTCTCTAGTGCTCCTGTCTCATTGGCAAACAAAGCTTGTCTCTAGTGAATCACTTGTAGTTTGTGTGTGTGTTGGGCACAGTTTGGGATGGAAAGGGCATTTGCACTGGGTTTCTAATTTCACTAGGTCCAGTAAGAAGGTGAGTGCTTTGGGGATTTGGCATGAAGTGTTTCCAATGGCTACTTTTATCACAGCCTGTGAAATTTGGGCTTGAAATTAACTATATAAAGAAATTACATGCAGCAGGTTCTAAAAGCCTCTGCTTTATATAGGGTCAGTCTGAATTTAAAAGCTTATGGCCAGAAGAAGCTTGACAGAAAAAGTTTTGTTATAAAGTTTATGGAAAAATTATTTTACCCTAAAAGGATGGTATTAATTTCAAGCCCCTCCCCCCTGGCCTTTGTTGTATGTGAAGAGTGCCTCTCCCTCACTGGGATTCTATGTTTAGGTCCTGTATGGTGGAGGAATCAGGAACCCTAGAATCACAGCTGGAAGCTACTAAAGTAAGCATACCTCACCTGTTGTTAAAACTTCTGTTTCCTATTGATGCTCAGGAATGAGGGGGGAGAGAGGGAGGGAGAATGCCTTTAATGACTGATATGTAGGTCTTTAATTAATTCATACATTTTGAGGCCAGACAGACACCATTCTGATTATCTAATCTAACCTGCATTGCACAAACTAAAAGAAAATCCTGAATTAGTTCCCCCTTGATTAGTATCTCTAAGTCCTTCTGTCTGGGCAGAGGAGCCAGTATCTGAAACCTTTCCTTGCAATGTTCTACGGTCTGTTTTGAGAATTAGGCTGTAGCTGCTGTGAAAGGTTTACAGGCAAAAACACCTTTCTTGGAACATTAGCCCATCTTACAAATCCATCTGAGTCATATGTGATGAATCTCCCTTATCTAGTGTTACAAAATATATCACTATCCAACAGCTGCACCATAGCTTCCTCCTACCTCTTTGGTGTTGAGAGCCTGTGTTCTAGCTCAGTCAGTAAAATGTTGGTACGCTGGTATGTTTGCTCCATTCTGTTTTCTTTCCAAATAGCATAAGCACCAGGAGATTCGGGCAATGAGGAGTCAACTAAAGAAGATTGAGGACCTTGGAGCAGCTATGGAAGAAGCACTTATTTTGGACAACAAATATACAGAGCACAGCACTGTAGGCCTGGCACAGCAGTGGGACCAGCTTGACCAACTAGGGATGAGGATGCAACACAACCTGGAACAGCAAATTCAAGCTAGGTACAGTGTTCGTTCATTTGGGAAGATATTCCCTGAAATGATTAATGTGGTTTAAGTGAGTTAGGGAGAGACTGACAGTACAAATCAAGCAGGATAAACCTCTTCCACTTACTGTTTTGTGTAGTATATATCAGTATGTTCATTTTTTTTAGGTAGACTGCAATTTGAGAAATAGTTCTGGTTACAGCTAGCCCTGGTGATTTCTCAGTGAAATGGGTGGCAATTGAATCAGGTGCATGCTGTGTCTCCATTCAAGGGGGTGGCAGACAGAAAACCAAACAGCCTGAGATTAGCCTGTGACCTACCACTGCAATTTCATGATCAGTTCACTAGTGTTGCTTCTTCCTTTTTAGAAATACAACTGGAGTAACTGAGGAGGCTCTGAAGGAGTTCAGCATGATGTTCAAGTAAGTATGCATGTTCTCAGCAACCTGGAAAAGTGGTCATAAAGGAATTCTTCAGATCCTTGACATGTAGATGATTGCTACACAAAAATTGATGGTCTAGATTCTCAGCTGCACCTAGTTTCCACTGTTTGCAGCTCCCTGATTCTTGGGCCAGTTCTGAGCCAGGCTGCTGTACCTCTGCCAGCTGGCAATAACTGGAATAATTCCTCACTAAGGGATGTGGCCAGTTTATGATCTTTCTGAAGGACTCCAGAGAATCTGTGTGCTGTCTGTATTAAATATGAAGGTACTTACTCACTCCAAATAGCATCTTCAAAACATCAGGCTAAAGTGTCACTCCAGTTTTCAGTTCACTGTATAGTTTAACCAGTTATCTTAATGAAGTTTCAAGATTCATATTTTTCTATTCTAGACACTTCGACAAAGATAAATCTGGTCGTCTGAATCACCAGGAGTTTAAGTCCTGCTTACGTTCTCTAGGCTATGACCTGCCTATGGTTGAGGAAGGAGAACCAGATCCAGAGTTTGAAGCAATTCTTGACACCGTAGATCCCAACAGGTACAGACAGAAGAAAACTTATATCAATTGTTCTGTTTTCACTTTCAAAATCTGTCACAGGCTGCTTTTGCCCATTATTGCAGCCTCTCCATATTCTTCAAATTATTATTCCTTTACAATGGTCACTGTTACTTTATAGTTTGAGCAGAAAGAACCATTGAATCAGACTTCCTGTATATCACAAGCCATTAAATTACACCCAGTAACTGGTGTCTGATTAAAGCATATCTGCATGTGACAAAATTCTCACAATCTAGACCCCATGCCCAGGGCTTTTCATGAGACATTTACAATATTCCTTACCATCTTAGTAAACGCAAGTCTTGGAAGTAGGAAGGATAACCCTGCTGCTAGACCTGCCTGCTTTGATGGGCTGAGAGCTCAATAGCATCAAGTAGTAGTGTTCTGAAGCAGGTCTGTTTACATGCTGTGTGTGTTTTATTGGCAGGGATGGACATGTCTCACTGCAGGAATACATGGCATTTATGATCAGCAGGGAAACTGAAAATGTGAAATCCAGTGAGGAAATAGAAAGTGCTTTCCGTGCTCTTAGTTCAGAGGGCAAGCCTTATGTGACCAAGGAGGAGCTCTACCAAGTAAGTGTCAGTTGTGCAAATCCCATCTCAGGAAAGACAGCAGCAACTAGCACCATGGAAATTAACTCTAGCTGTTCTGAGCCCCATTGCAAAGCTGATTGACAGGGATGACCTACACCTGTTAACTTCCCATGCCACTGAAAGATTTTATTGATGCAGCTAAAGCTATTTGCAAGTTTGTTTGATCCCTTACTGAGAGGGTGGAGTGTAAAGCACTGGTGTACTAAGCCAGATTAGTACTTTCCCAGTTGCACTGAAACTCTCGATTAAATTTAACCTCAATACAGTTGAATAGGGCATTACTGTTAAAGCTCCCCAAAGCTGGAGGAGAGAACAGGTCCAGAAAGAAAAGTCACCAGCTAACAAGTTTTCTATTCTGGATCCTGACAGTGGGAGGGAGATAAGGACAGAAATCAACTGACTGATCTGAGAAGTGGAAGTTACCTATTTTTGTTTGAGTGGGGGATCTTAAAAATACTGCATAACTGAGCAGGAGCCACACACTCTTGAATTCCAGTCCTAGCTCTGACGCTGTGGCCTTAGTGTAACTTACTTATCTGTAAACCTCTTTCTCAAGGTAATGGATTGTAAATACTTTACCAATGAAAACAGTTTAGTCTTCACCACTGAGAGGCTACTAACCACCCTATCTTCAATTTTGTCTTTCAGAACCTGACCAGGGAACAGGCCGATTACTGCATCTCTCACATGAAGCCCTACATGGATAGCAAGGGCAGAGAACTTCCTTCTGCTTATGATTACATAGAATTTACACGTTCACTGTTTGTGAATTGATATAAAAGCACTAACCTTTAAAAAATACAAACATACTCGTGTTTGCCAACTGTAGCCCTGCATGCATCTCCATCTGTGTGTTGTACAATAATCAATGCTACTTTCTGATGTAACCTTAAACTGCTTAGCTTAAAACTCTTAGAAAAACAACAAATATTGCAGTGTGCTTCAATAAAAGTTACTGGTCCAAACTGCAGCAAAAATTTCAACTTGTGTTTAATCATCTTGATGCTTGAGTACCACTTTCAAGTGTGACTCAAACAAAGTCCAGTAGAATCTCTCTCCTGCTCATTACATAGCTTCAGGTAATGAGGGTAAGAGTGACTAAGACTGACCTTGCTGTCCATTACATTGTAATGGAGAGCATGTTTTACAGACCAGTTTTGGGTAGAAACAGTAACAACCCTAGACTGTAGCAAGATTCAAATGATAACACTGGCCTGTTAGTGTCTCAATCAGTGACTTCATTTGCCAGCTGCTCAAGGTGATTCATTTCTCTTGGTCCCTGTTGAATAAAGTCTGAACTCAGCTGCCATATTTTCAGCATGCCACTGGCATCCCCTGCTGCCAGAAGCTGAGGTTGCTTGAAGTTAAACTCTATGCAGTACACAGGAGTCTGAGCTGAAGCTTGCTTTATAGAAACTGCAGGTTTCTGGGAGCTCTTTCCAAAATCAAACAGCTGCACTTCTCCTTTAAAATAAATAATCCACATCAATCTTTACTGTAAACAAATGTAATAAAAACAACAGTGTTAGTTCAAGCTTTCCATACAGTCTGGCAGCACTAGAGCAATGTGGATTAAAGTCCTCCTGCTGGCAGTATTGAGATGAAGCAGTGCTACGATAAAGTGTAGATCTACTCACTAGAGTCAGGGCAGGTTGAAACCAGCTGCTGGCATGTCGCAACCCTGTAGACATCTTTAAATGCCAGTTTCTAAAGTCAGTCATAGTGCTTTAAACACCTGAAAGCTGGAAACAGTTTTAGCCAGGGCATGGTATAGCAAAGTTCCCATATCCACACAAGTCTGGGGCCAGACAGACTTTAGCAATGGCAAAGCTATGACAACTGTAGTTGCTACTCCAGACCTGATAATCTAAATACCACTGCATTCTACCAACTGCCAGCTTAGAAAGCCGAGCTGTCAAATTACGTTAAGTGCCAAGCAGTAAGCTTACATAGCACTAGTGTTAGAAGGCGAAACCAGGTTTTCTGCTGGGTTCTAAGAATAAGCAGCTGGAGGGTACCTACCTTCTCCAGTGGCAGCTGCAAAGACCAAGGGTCGTACTGGAGACCAGCGCACACTAAACAGATACTTCTTTGATAACTGGAGAGAAATAAGGGGCTGTGCCTGCAGCATGGAGTGCAAGTGAATATGTCCATCAGTGCCACCACTCAGAAAGAGATTCCTGGAGAAAATAAGAAACACTTCTTAGGGGAATCAGTATTAAGAACACAGAGCAGAGTTCACTTAAGCAGCCTGAGAGTTGATGTACGTTAGGTATGTGGCTTCTTTATGTATGGCCCTTTTGACTGAATGGTATCAAGATTCTTCAAATTATTTGTCTTTACTCAGTGACTAACAAAAGGAAAAAAAAACCACTATCAACTGCAGTCACATGAATCACTGCATCTTTGGCCCTGTAGTCTCTAGAGACCTTGTATTTAAGGATCAGGATCTAAGGGGCTAGCATAATCTGGTCACTCCCATGCAAATTATATGCAGTACCAGGACTCCCTGCATGTTTCAAGAAAACAGATTTATGGACATTTTAAATGGTCTGTTATTAAATGGTGCACCTACAGACTGAGTGTACACTTCCATATTTAAACTCAGATGGCTACTAATGAAAGTAACAAGTAGCGTGATGGGCAGTTGACTTTGTGGAAACAGGCTGTCCCCTAAAGTTGTTAATGGAACTATGGGAAGAGTTGTCTTAAATAAACAAGAGCCCAGTGGAAATAAGTTCAGCTGTGGTGTAAATAGGGACAATGCTATGGGCTTCAATGAAGTTGCACCTATACAAGAGGCATATTCAGCGTAAGTTTGTGCAACTCCCTTGAAGGTAACAGCATTCCCACTAAAACAGCTTTCCAGTGTGATAAATACAGTAGGGCTTCTGGCATGTAGCCCTTGATCAGTTCTTTCCCACCCCCTAGGTCACTCAGGAAAACCACAATTAGAACAGGATGGTAGTGCAACAAACTAACATTTGGTGCCAATACAGTCTGCCCATTACTTGCCTGTGGAAAGGTGAGCAGCTTACACAGTACACAGGTCCACCATGAGGAGAAAAGGCAAACTGTGCAGGTGCCTTGAGGGTAACAGAGCTACCTGTCCTAGGGACAGCAGCAGTCTCTACCGCAGTGGAGCACTTGAGAGAATATCCACCTTCCACACCAATGATAAACACACTGGGATCAAAGCAGGAGAAAGAGAGCGAGGTCACACCCACAGCTGTCTCCCCACGTGTGCGCTGGGGAAAGGGGACAAACCATGAGACACAAGGACTCAGAAATTTAACATACATGTACATGAAACCTATACTAATCATAGCCTGCATGACCTGCACCAACCATTTAACATTAGAGGATCAGTTCTGTAAAAATAAAATAAGGATTAAAGTTCAGGATGGAGAACTGAGCTGCTTACAGCTCTGGTCATTTAGCTTTAGTTCAGGGCAAGACTGCGGCATCCAAGTTTCTAAGTGGCCAGTTTCCACACTATCCTGTGGGTTGGTAATGGGAAAGCCAAAGTTTACTGTGCTTGTTGATAAATGGGCTTTATTCTCTCTCTGCTTCCCTATCGCATGGAAGGGACAGCCACCTACCTGTGCTCTCTCATAACCCAAGCTATTCTAACTCACACTAAGCCCATTAAAAGGTTGCAAGGAATCCTGTGGCACCTTATAGACTAACAGACATTTTGCAGCATGAGCTTTTGTGGGTGAATACCCACTTCTTCGGATGCAAGCTCATGCTGCAAAACGTCTGTTAGTCTATAAGGTGCCACAGGATTCTTTGCTGCTTCTACAGAACCAGACTAACACGGCTACCCCTCTGATACATTAAAAGGTTGTTTCAAGTCAATGTTCTCTGGAATTACTGAACTAACCTTCTTAAGTTTCATACTCCGAGGGATCTGCTGAGCAACTAAGGCGAATCCTTCAACTAACGTCAGCTGACCATCTCTCTGTGTCTGCCACACAAGGATCTTTCCGTCTGTGGATACACTCAGAATCTGGAAGTGGTGACTGTGCTTTGAGTCCTGTAACCAGTCAACCTGTTCCCAACATGAGAAAACTCTGAAAAGGGGCCTCACTAAACCCACCAAGCCCACATTCAAGAACACTACTAAGTCTCAGGACAAATGACATTAGGTAACACTACCAGCAAACCAGTCTCATGAGGATTTGCCCTATTCAACTGTGTTGAGGTTAAGTTAATCTAGCAATGAGAATTTAAAGATTTCAATGCAACTGTGCAAGTACTAAACTGGTTTGAATATCCCCAGGAAATAAAGGGATGAAATGTCAGGAATGTCTTTCCTCCCCTGCCCTCCAACCCAATGAACGTCCCACTAAAGTGTGGACTGACCCCTATTACCTGATAAACTGGATCTGTATGAGTGTCATCTGTCATCCCTGTCCTCCAGATCAAGGGATCTTCTATCCTGCTCGTGTCCCATATCAAGACCTCCCCACTGTAAAGGCCACCTGTAGATGACAAAGGATCAATGGAACATAAGCAGTGGCTACTAATGAAAGTCACACATAGCATGATAGGCTCGGTTTACTTTGTTACTGACTGCAAATAGGTTGGCCCCTAGAAAGAGTTGTCCTGAACAAAAAGGGCCAAGGGAAAATAAATTAATCTCTGGTGTAAGCAAGAACAATGCTATAGGCTTCACTGATTTGCATCCACACAGGGGACATATTCAGCTCTGATGTAAGTGGATGCAATGCTATGTAAAAGAGTTTCCAGGATGGTTATGCCTATTCCTACTCATGGGTATTGCACCACCTAGTGGTGCCTAATGGTAGAACCTAGCAGTGTCCATTAGTGTTCTTGTGCCCTCTCCTACCTTTCGCCTCAGTGTCTCCAAACGTTCTGAAGGCAAGGCCACAGCGCCTTCTACCTCCTCAGTTTCTTCCATTGCAAACCAGACATGCAGAATAAACCAGGACTCTGAGAAAGAGGGGAAGACGGGTAGGAAGTGTGAATATGCAGAGACATCTTGAAGAACCCCGTTTACACATAAGTAATCTTCATTTTTTCAAGTGGCTCTGTATATTGCAATTTATGGGACAGATTGATAAGCAGTGCTGAAAATAACTGGGAGGCAGGAACAGAGTCCTAATGAAATAGAGACTGAAGCACTGCTCTACCAAATCTACCATCAGCCCCGGAGGCCAAATTAAGGGAATACTACTTAGTAAATGTGTGTACAAAATTCCAGGTCACAGCCCTGCAGATTTCAGCAGCAGGGACTTGTTTAAGGCAAGCAAAAGAAGCTGCCACAGCTCTGGTGGAATGTGATTGTACCGTCATGTACAATATTCAACAATGTGTGTTGTTTAATCCATCTACAAATAGTCTAGGAAGATGACATAACCCATATAATTCTTAGCATAAAACAAATCTGGATGATTTTCAAAAACTTTAAAATTATGTTTGTTTAATATGCAAGAGCTCTTCTTGCATCCGAAGTATATATAACAGATCCTCCCTTATTCATAAGAGGCTTTGGAAAAAATGCCCGCAAAGTAATTGATTGATTTAAAAGTCAGATGCCACTTTTGGCAAAAATTTGGGATCAGGACTAAGAATTACCTTATCTTTATGAAAAGTAGTAAACAATGGATCAGCCATCAAGCATTCAATTCACTCACCCTTCTAGCTGACATTATGCCAATGATGAATGATGTCTTAACAGATAAAAACAGGTTTAAATTTTTTATTAAAGCTAATGTTAAAATATTATATAATACATAAGTTAAGAAAAGAGTATCTGTACATCTGGGTATAGTGCTTAAATTATCTACAGATACAAAGTTTGTTTTAAAAGTCATAAGATACATATAGTGCATAATGAGCAATAACCCAAATTTAGGTGAGTAAATTTAACAATACAGTTTAGATATTAGCATCCGAATTTCCAGATACATCACTCATGAAAAGTTATACAGAGAATTGGTTGTGGAAAGCAAACATATCAATGAGTGAAGATTTTCCCTCAGTAATTGAGAATTTAGGGTAGGTTGTCCATTAGAAAATGCAATCCATCAGGAAAGTATTTGAATTACTTTCCCGACTGCGCTTCTCATCGGCACTCCAGCTCATCCCTCCTGGTAGTGGCAACGTTCGGTGATGTGTTTTAGGTAGACATCCCTTGACCACTTACTTGATGGCTTCTGACACCATGAGTTGCCACATCAGCCAAGAGTAGCATTGACCGATTCCACATTCTCTCAACACTCACTCGTTACTGAGGACCCATACGCCCAGGGCTCCGACAATCGGTGCGCGAGTTTGGACCTCATAGCCCCTTGCTCTCAATGTGTCGGCCAGATGGTCGTATTTCTCCAGCTTTTGAGATCGGGCATTGCGGAAAGCCGGGGTCCTGTTTTCAAAGGGAATTGTGACATCCATCATAATGATCTTCTTCCAGTCTTCGTTGGTGATGATGATGTCCAGTCGCAGTTGTCTGTCCATTCCCGGGTTGGCGGAGTTCACAGCAACCTTCCCCACAGGTGATGGGAATGCTCTAACCAGGCGATCTTGGATGGCAATGTGGCACAGCTGCCAGGCTCTGGAATGGGGCTTGCAGCTACACAAGAAAAATATCCTATCTTGTTTTTAAAATGTTCAGTAATGGAGAATCCACAACGAGCCTTGGTAAATTGTTCCAATGGTTAATTACTCTCACTGTTCAAAAGATACTCCTTATTTCCAATCTGAATTGGTCTAGCTTCAACTTCCAGACATTTGATCATGTTATACCTTTCTCTGCTAAGATGGAAGAGCCCATTATTAAATGTTTGTCCCCATATAGATACTTATAGATTGTAATCAAGTCACCCCACCTTTTCTTTGTTAAACTAAATAGATGGAGCTCCTTGCATCTATCACTATAAGGCAAGTTTTCTAATCCTTTAATCATCCTCATGGCTCTTCTCTGACCCTCTCCAATTTATCAACATTTTCTTGAATTGTGGGTACCAGAAGAGACAGTATTCCTGCAGTGGTTGCACCAATGCCAAATAGAGAGGTGAAATAATCTTTCTACTGCTACTCAAAATTTCCCAGTTTGTGCATCCCAAGATTGCATTAGCTCTTTTGGCCACAGTGTCACACTGGGAGCTCATATTCAGCTGATTATCCACCACAGAGTCACTGCTTCCCAGGATAAAGTTCCCATCCTGTATGTATTGCCTACATTCTTTGTTCCTAGCTGTACACATTTACATTTAACTGTATTCAAATGCATATTGTTTTGCTTCGCACAGTTTACTAAGCAATCCAGATTGTTCTGAATCAGTCACCTGTCTCTTCCTTATTTACCGCTTCCCCAATTCTCATGTCTCCTGTGAATTTTATCAGTGATGATTTTATATTTTCTTCCAGGTCATCAATAAAAATGTTAAATAGTGTATGGCTAAGAACCCATCCCTGCAGGACTCAACTGAAAACATTACCCATTCAATAACGATTCCCCATTTACAATTACATTTTGAGACCTATCAATTAGCCAATTTTTAATCAATGTAATGTGTGGCATGTTAATGTTCAGGTTCACTGACAAAGGAAGGGTATGGGGAATTGGAAGGGGTAGTCTTTCAAACTGTACGGCATAGCTCTTTTCTTTAACTTCTAGAACCTATTTGTCTGAAATTATAAGCCTCCATGCACTAATAAAAAGGGCTAGCCTCTCTTCAAACAAAGGAAGGGAAGGATCCTAGATGGTTGGTTCTTGACTCTTGATCTTCCCATCACATCTGAGGTCTGGCATGAGACAAAATAGTCATGGAAATAGAAGACTGCTTAGATTTAGGTCTTGATTTAAATGACCTCTTCTTATGCTGCTCTGAAAGGATGTAGCCTGCTGGTACTGTTGCTGACATCTCTGATTTGTTGGGTAATAAGTTGAAGATGACTGTGGATAGTACTGCCTCTGACAACGCAAAGAAGCAATCTCCTTCTAATAGAAGCAATTAAGACCAAAGAACAAATTTGTCAATCTTGTCTCCTTCAATTTTTTCAGCAACTCATCTGTATTTTCACTGAAAAGACCATCCCCTTCAACGTTATGTCTGTATCCGTCTCCAGAAAAAAGGAACGAAGCCAAGCACGTCTCCTTAGCATCACTACAAAAGCCAATATGCTAGCAGAAGAGTCCAAGGCATCAAACAAAACCCTAAAGGAGTGGTTTCAGAGTAGCAGCCGTGTTAGTCTGTATCCGCAGAAAGAACAGGAGTACTTGTGCCACCTGAGAGACTAACAAATTTGGTGCCACAAGTACTCCTGTTCCTAAAGGAGTGTTTCACCATATTTTGACCTTCCGTTGAAATTGTGTTACTCAATCTCCTTTTGTCATCTGGCAACTCCTGCACAAACAGCAGTATCTTCTCCCACAAGTGAAACTGATAGCAGGACACAACAGCTTGGTAACTTGCTACCCTAACACCAAAGGATAAAGAAGAGAACACCTTTCTCACTAAGGAAGAATCTTCTTTCCCTCTCTGTCAATAAGGATAGGGTGAGCTTGTCCAGATCTTGCTCTGCTACTGGCAGCAGCCACCACCAGTGACTTAGGTACAGGGTCCATATGAAAATCCTTCTGAAGGTAAATGATACAGTTTGCCAGCTTTCTTGGAGACAGGTTGACAAGAAGCAGGAATAGACCACACGGATTCAGCTGGCTAAAGTAACATCCAAAATAGGTAGGGATAGCCTATTCCTGGAAGTAGCACCAAGAATGTCAAACATTGGATGAGAAGTCTCTTCCACAGGCACTGAAGGCAGATTCAAAGTGGACATCACATGATCCACTAATTCATGAAATAATGTAGTATCCTTAAAAGGGAAGGAGACTGAAGCAACTTCCACATGCTCATCTGGTGACAAATCAGGATCACGGTGTGTGTCCACATGCTCCTGTTCAAAAAGAGAGGCTATCAATTATCAGGCACCACTGCCTGAGATGTAGACAGATCTGGAGGAACTGGATCTGGGATTTCCACACCACTGGATCCTTAGCAGATGAAAGCTCACCTCTCCATCCATGTGGAGGATAACTGAAAAATTCCTGCAGCGGCTCCCAATAAGGCCATGACACCAAGGACTGTCAGTCTTCCCAACAACTGAGATTCAGGAGCACTCCCACAGGAGGACCACCAAAGGGAGGGGCAAACCAGGAAGAAACAGGCCTCTTAATTCTTCCTCTAGCCTCCTTCAGATATGGATCTGGCACTGAATCTGTGACAGAGTGCACTGGAGATACCAAAAGACCTTGAGGGAGGAAACCTTTGCGAGGATCCTGTAGGAGTCCTAGGAGGAGGAAGTGCAGACAGTTCTACTTTCCTTACAGATGAGGAGGCCAGCGAAGCCTGCCTCTTTCTCAAGGTCCTCTGCTTTTTGCTCAGATCTGAGGATTGATCAGAAGCCTCACAGCTAACCTCAGATACCATGTAACAGTATTCTTCAGAACTGAAAACGTAAGTGGAACCAAAGAAGCAGCCAAGGTCAGAGACAAAGAAGCAGACAGCAGCGGATCCAATACCAGACTCATGCTCCTGGCTCCCAAGTCTGACCCCAGAACCAACCTTGACTTTTGGAGCCATAGAGGCTCTGTAAGAATAGAATGGATCCAATAAGACAGCCGGAGCTGACCACGTGGCCCTTGGTTCTGACATAGCAAAGACCTAATTGCAGGAACAGTGAGAATTGGAGCCAAAACTGATGGGGGTTCCAACTTCCTGGAATCCTCCAACTGCTTCAATTTTCTTGAAGTCACAGGAATCAATAGTGCCTCTCATATCTTGGTTCCGATGACTATCTGGATTCCAAGGGTTTAGCTTCAAGAGCCTCCTTCAGGAGAAACCCTGGCAATGTGTTCTGCCTCTGCTTGTGAGCTCTGGGGTATCAAAGTTCAGCAGATAGAATACTCAGACGGAGAGTGACCTCTCTCAAACACTTGAGGCATCTGACGTGGTCATCCACTGCTGAGAAGGCAGTAGGGCATGAAGCACACCTCTTGAATCTTGGTTTCTTCTTCCTCTTCAGTTCCACCATCACCCAGAAATGAAACACTAACAATTAAGTAACTATTTCTATACTTATACTAACTATTATTAACAACAGTAAAACACCAATGAATACTTAAGGAGAAAGAACTCTAGACCCAAACAGTTCAGAGCGGTTCACTTCCATGCAAGCTCATGGTTGAAAAAAACTGAGGTGGTAGATGATGCTGCGTCCAGATATAGCCTCGCTCTCAGACAGCTGAGGGGAGGGGTAGAAGAGGATGCAAGAGCACTCTAAGAGATAATGCTAACGGAAGGTTCTGCCATTAGGCATCACTAGGCAGCGCAATACCATAAGTGGGAATATGCAGCCATCTTGAAAAAGAACCAATACTTACGCAAGGACTGATTTTGCCCTCCCTCCCCCATCTCCCAGGTTCCCCACTTTCTTAGCAGGATTTTCTCGGTGCTCCAAGAGGTAGTATAAAACAGGCAAAGCCTACTAAGAGAAGGGAATGTTGCATTAAGACAAGGGAAGGTCCTGATTCCTAGTGCCACAGATGAAACAGCAGTTACACATTTGGCAGCAACACTTCCCGTGCCTTGGGGACTAACTGAGGAAGTGCACTGCCATTCCTCTTGGGAGGAGTCCCAGGTATAGGGTGACCAGATGTCCCGATTTTATAAGGACAGTCCTGATTTTTGGGTCTTTTTCTTATATAGGCTCCTATTACCCCCCACCCCCATCCCAATTTTTCACATTTGCTATCTGGTCACCCTACCCAGGTAGCCCTGAAGAGAAAATCAGCAGCACTAGTTGAAGGCGATAAGGAAACAATTAAAAATAAAATCTAAGGCAAGAGCAGTCTACCAACGATCAACGATGGCTGTGATGGATGGAAAGCCAGGCACATGACAGAACTGGGAACATCCACCACTAGATCAGGACGCTTTGGATTTAACCCCCTTCTGTCCAGATTCCAGGTACAAACATAGGATTTTTCTGTGCTCCAGTCCCCATCGTCCAGTCTGGAAAAGAAAAGAAGTCAAGATGGAAGCTACACCTCATCCAGTCATTGTGAATCTGCTTAGCTGAGTCTCTCTGTAACATTTCCATTGACACGTGCTCTCTGGGGCTACAAAAGGCTTTGTTTAGAGAAGGCCAGGGTTACAATGCATCTCTGTGGACTGCTACATTTATGAGTAAGTGTTGGTGCACCTCAGTATGATGGGGGTGTTTGACAGCAGTTCCTTGATATAAATCATTATTACAGGACAGGACCTATTAACTATACTAATAAGGGAACAGCCTGGAATCCACATTGGGGAAAGTTACTTCACAGACACCATTCAAAGAAAGCACACAACATTTCCTCCTTTTTAAGTCACCAAAAGCAACTGTTCTGCAGAGAGGATGAAAAGTCAACAACATTTCATTCCAACAAGGAGTTCCGGGTTTGAACGTGCTCTAGAGAGGAAAAGTGTTGTGCTGCTGAGCAGTGACCACTGCAGCTAAATAAGGAGAACTGATGGGGGCTGAAGTGCTACTCAGTCCTGCTTGGCCAGGAGAGAATAGCCTTAAGTGGACCTTTGATGTTGGCGTGGAGGGCTCTGATAGTGATGTACAACAATCTCCTCAACCCATCTCAAAGACAAAATGAGGCATTTGTTTAATTAGCCATGTACATAATGACATTTTTGCTGAGGTCATACAAACATGAAGTCTCATTCACACCCATTTGCACCTCCAAATGGTGCAGATAACATTACACAAGTCATGCCACTGACATCTCTCAAGCCCTAAATCCAATTTCATTTCCATGTTTACTTGCCCCAATTAAGTTGCCCTCATGATTTGTTTAATTTTGTAGCTCTGAAAGGACAAAGGAAATAAATCTCTCAAAAGACAAAGTTCTGCTTTCCTTCTGCTTTGTAGCTATTTCATTTACTTTGTGTTTATCAGCGTGCAACCCTTGTTTGTTAGGGACAGTGCAAATCCATAGCAATTACTGCCATGTGAAAAGTCCCCAGAGCTGGAAATACCATGAGAAACAAATATTTGCTATATTGCATTTGCTAATCCCAATCAACTCGACAATGATGTCAACCACTTTCTGAAATAATGGGTTTCCCAGAGTAAGGTACCAGGAACTGTGTGTGTGGGAAAGTAAATCAGACAACCAACTTCAACAATGACTAATTTGCTATGTGCCGGCAGTGAGAGGACTACTCGCAGTATTGGTGCTATTATACCAGCAATCTCTGTCCACACAGGCAATAACAGAGCAGACTAAAATGGTGGTTAGCCTTGCTGGAAGAAAATCTAATCCAAATAGTATCTGCCATGCAAGTACATTGCTGAGAGCATTTCTGTGTATGGGCACCAGGTGCATTCCACATGGGCTTGAAGACCACGTGATGGCTAACAAGGCATTTTATAACGAAGGCAAGTATGCACACCCAACCATTCCATACATACACACACACTGCACACACATACAAACAAACAGCTCCTCTTTACATTTTTCTACAGAATCTGCCTAAGAACAAAACACTGAGAAAATATAGATTAGTTTTGGGGATTGGAGCTAATGGACAGAGAGGAAAGGGAAAGGATATCTGACCTAAATTAGAACTGCCCTTGGGTTCTGATTTTTCTGAATATCAATTAAATATATTTTTCAACATAAATAAGTTGCTTATACACATGGTTAGTTATTACAAAGGAAGTGAACATCCTCCAATGCTTCTGAATACAGGCCAGTCTGAAATATCTCACAGACCACTCTCAGTTGTGCTCTGGATCAACTCAGGTGCTCACCTGCCATAAGAACATGCAACAACTGATCCAGTGACATTCCAGGAGATGCTGGTCACCTGCAATTTCTGATCCTGAGCCTCTGGGTACGATAAGCTATGCAAACAGGACACCTGGAAAAGATGAAATCCAAATACTAAGCCAACAACCTATGGAGATACAGAGAAATAGGATCTATATTCAGAGACTGAAGAAAGAATCACGTTATCTCCACAGACCAATATCCTGGTCAGGATCCACACTCCCACCCTCTTTATAGCAGAAGAGTCTGGGGAGACAAACTGTGGTTTGTAAATACAGGTAAGACAGAAGTTTGCCTCCTGCTGAGAGCATCACATGCAAAACTCTGCATGCTCCCACCAAACCAAATGTCTCTCCATAATGTCATCTCACAGTGGGTCCACTCTACCATCTTCAGAGCAATTACGGAAAATACTAAGGAGCCCATGCCCCGAAGGCTTGGGGCAGTCCCGCTCCACAATTCTGGGGATTTAAGATCTACACTGTGCTTTCAAACCATAATCTGATAAGAGGTAGCAATAAACATACCCAGCATGCACCAATAGCTACCAGCTGCCCACATTCCTGGACACGGCACACTGGATAACCATCAGCTCCCCAGGTAGAGCTGCCAAACCACAGGCACTGCAATGAATTCCAGATGCTGCCAGATAATTATTAATACACTATTGCCTGAAGAACATGGCAGGAAGATCTAAATGAGCAGAGATTTTAAACTGCACTGGTTGCAAAGAGGAGGAAACTAACCTACTCCAGTTGTAAGCTTCCTTTTGATGAAGCCAGTATTACACACTGTTGCTACTCACAAGGACAGGTTACCTATCTACACTGATGTGAAGGCAAAAGGAGAAAGAATACTTATTTTCTTATGAACAGAGTCAAGCAATGATAGTCTCAGCACCAGGTACTAGAGCCAACTGTTGCTATGGGCACTGTCTAGTATGGTCATATTGCTCTGAATTCTATCAACCTACCGTTTCATTCTGATCTACCCAGTTCACCTCAAAGCCATCAAAGGCATGACTTCTCCAGTTTTTATTCAGCTCTTTGATAACAACATCCTCCACTCCCTGAAGGAATGAGAGCAGGCCAGCATAATCCACAGGAACTTCCTTCTGGAGATCCAAGTTTTGGATAGTCTCCTCACTTTGATCGGTCTGCATGCCAGCATCCCGGCTGGAATGGGATTGTACTGCAGCCTCCACGGTTGAGATCTCCCCAGTCTGGCAGCTTTTCTGTTGGAAGAAGAATAATGTTCTACAAATGAAACATAACAAAAGATGGGTGCACAGAGATCCATTTAGGTCACTTCCCTTTTGTCATTTCATATACTGAATATATACTCCAAAGGGACCCTGCATATTGGGTTCCTGGCTAATTGGTGGCTTGTATGCACTGTGGAGTCCTGCATGCAAGAACAGTTCTCAGGCCAGAGGAGATCATGTTTCACAAAGAGAAGAAACATTATCAAATCTAAGTACATCTCTAGCAGGTCACTTTATGGAGCAACCCTGGTTTTAGTCTCAGAGGAACAGAGGTCACTTGCTCCTTGACTTCCCCCAAATCAACAGGGTGATGATCCTATTACAGTGAATAGGTACTCAGGAGAATAAGTAGGAAAGGACAGTCCCAGAGTTATGGGAGTGGAAACACGGGACCCAAATTTTAACTGATGTATAAGGCACTGGGGTTCACACTATCTATGTACTGTACTACTAGGGTAAGAAAATTCAGTTACTTTTAGCATATTATCAACATGAATGGATAAAGCTTCCCCTCATTCTTGCTCCTCCAGTGCAGCATACCTACATAAAAATATAAAAATGGCCACACTGGGTCAGACAAATGGGCCATCTAGCCCAGTATCCTGTCTTCCAACAGTGATGACTGCCAGATGCTTCAGAGCCAATGAACAGAACAGGGCAATTACGGTGTGATCCATCCCCTGTTGTCCAGTCCCAGCTTCTGGAAGCCAGAGGTTTAGGGACACCCAGAGCATGGGTTGTGTCCCTGACTATCTTGGCTAATAGCCATTGATGGACCTATCCTCCATGAAATTATCAAATTCTTTTTTGAACCCAGTTATACTTTTTGCCTTCACAACATCCCCAGCAATGAGTTCCACAAGTTGACTGTGCACTGTGTGAAGGAGTACTTCCTTACGTTTGTTTTAAACCTGCTGCCTAGTAATTTCATTGGGTGACCCCTGATTCTTGTGTTATGCAAAGTAGTAAATAATGTTCCCTATATCTAGCTGGGCCTTGAACATAAACACCTCTTCTCCTGCAAGGGCCAGAGAGGAGGATTCCCCCCAGATCTTTGCTTGCAGGCAGCAGCAAGCTGGGGGGGGGGGCACTTCCTCCCTGCACCACACTCACCTCGCACCACTGTCACTGCACATGGTCCTAGGGCCCCTCTCAGGTACAGGAAACCCTCTCGCCTCTCCTGTGTTGGGTGCCAGGGAAGAGGGGGCTCTGAGATCACATGTGCGCCTCCTCGCCTGCTGCTACCCCTCACTGTAGCCTCACTGGGGGTGGGGCTGCCCCTTGTCCAGCGTGGGGCAGGAGCGGTGAGGGGGGACTCTGCTGGTGGAGGGTCCCACCAGAAAATGAAAGGGTCTGAGGGGGAAGTGGGGGGGCACTGGCAGTAGTGTGTGTGGGGGGGCACTAGGACCCTGCGGCAGCAGTTCATGCAGGGAGGCAGCATGGAGCTGCAGGGGACCCGGGAAGGCAAGCGGACGCCGGGTGCAGGAGAAAGGGCCGAGGTACCCACCAACCCACCGCCACGGCGAATGGCTCCTGCCCTGCCCCCACAACCAGCCCGGCCGCTCACCGCCTCGCAGCGGGTCCCCTGGTCTCTTCGCCACAGCGACTCCACATCGGCACCGCGTGCCGCGCTGTCCCCGAACATCCCGGCGGCGGGGGAAAGGCAGGCGGTAGCGGGGCGACTCTCTAGAAGCACGGAAGCCTGGAGTCCCGGTCCCGGGCGGCCCCCGTCGGCCTCTCTAGAGCCGCCATCTTCCCAAGCCAGCCGCGTAGGTTCCCATGGAGACCAGAACGGCGCTGCGGAATGACATCAGTTAACAGCGACAATTCCACCGTACTACTGTGACTGGCGTGAGCGCCATCTTGGTTACGGGCACAGGGTCTCTTTAGGGCGTGTTGCGTGAGCCTCCCGTTGTTCCCTCGCCCTATCCGTTTAGGGGGCATTTACCTCGGCTTAGACCCCGGGACCAAATGTGCGGAGGGAGCGTTCCGACTGGTCACAGGAAGCGAACAGGCCGAGGGGGGTCGGTGCCAGGAATAAAGATGGCCGCGGTGAGAGGCGAGGACGCTGAAAAGAGGCCAAAACAAAAAAAAAAGCAGCAGCTCAGCAGCCTGCCTCTGACAAAGCCATCCTGTGCCTCCTCAAATCCTGTAGGGCAGTGGGTCTCAGACTTTTTCACTTCCAACCCCTTTCACATCGCAAGCCTCTGAATGCGATCCCTTATAAATTAAAAACACTTTTTTATATATTTAACACCATTATAAATGCTGGAGGCAAGCAGAGTATGGGGTAGAGGTTGACAGCTCACGACCCCCCATGTAATAACCTTGCGACCCACTGAGGGGTCCCACCCCCAGTTTGAGAACCCCTGCTGTAGGGGAAGGGGTGCCCTCCAGCCCCAGAATGGAGGCGGCCCCAAATCCAACCGAAGAAAGGAGGGGGCTGCAAGGGGAAGATCCAGAATCTGTCCTATGAGGCCCCCGCCCTTCTCTTCAGGAGCAAGACTGAAGACATGCTAGGGCAAGGGTTCTCAAACTGGGGGTTGGGACCCCTCAGGGGGTCACAAGGTTATTACATGGGGGGGGGTCGCAAGCTGTCAGCCTCCACCTCAAACCCTACTTTGCCTCCAGCATTTATAATGGTGTTAAATATATAAAAATGTGGTTTTAATTGATAAGGGGGGGAGTGTCGCACTCAAAGGCTTGCTATGTGAAAGGGGTCACCAGTACAAAAGTTTGAGAACCACTGTGGTAGGGGTCTGTAACTCTGCATTGTGAGAAGGAAGCCTTCTCCCCTGCCCCCAGCCTCTTGCTGGGGGTCGGGGGCTGCATTGTGAAGGATGTTTGTGGAGAAACCTGATATTCAGCAAATAAGGCACATAATCCTTTGACTTCTATACTCTCTAATATCCATCCCTTAGGGTTCCTCCACAGCCACAAGCAATAACAGTATTTCATCAAATTCAGCAGAACAGGATACCTTAATGGAATTTGGAGATAGGCCCACAATGCCAGTTTGGATTCCCCCATTCCCCTCCCCTTCTTTAGAATGAATTATTAATACTCATTAGAAACATTTCTAACTACACTGCTTTGATTAATGTAGACTTAAGCAAAGAAGTAGGCGGCGGAATAAAATCTGTATGTGGCAAAGGCACACACCCAATTTTGGCTTAATTTTAATCTTTTTTTAATTAATCTTATTCTGATGATGAAGTATTTATACTGTGTTTAAAGTGCTATTTAAATTCCACTCTGAATTGCCAGAGTTGGGCAGTCCATGTCCTATGGAGAGGTCTATACCAGAAATTTGTACCATTAACTATACCAGTAGAGTTAAAGCCTTAGGGGATGTCTACACTGCCCATGTTACAGCACTGCTGCGGCCACACTGCGACATGGGCAGTGTAGACACTTTATCACCAGTGATAAAAAAAAAAACACCACGAATGAGGGGCAGTGGCTTTATCGCCAGGAGCTGTCTATAATGGTGCTTTTCAGCGCTAAAACTTTTGTCACTCAGGGGTGTGCTTTTTCACACCTCTGAACAACTAAAGTTTTAGCATTGAAAGTGGCAGTGTAGACACAACCTTACAAGTTGTACAACACCCTAGTGTAGATGCAGTTTCATCAGTATACAGGTTACACTACTTAGCCCTGGTCTACACTACAGGGTTAGGTCGATTTTATAATGCATGCGTCTACACAAGCAACCCTGTTCTGTCGACCTAAAGGGCTCTTAAAATCAACCCAGGACCAGTCTAGACTAGTAACCCAGGAAAAAGGCGCAAAACTATTGTCTGCCATTGCTTTCATGGAGGGAGGGGCAACTGACGACATGTACCCAAAACCACCCGCGACAATGTTTTTGCCCAATCAGGCATTGGGAGCTTAACCCAGAATTCCAATGGATGGCAGAGACTGTGGGATAGCTACCCACAGTGCACCGCTCAGTAAGTCGATGCTAGCCACAGTAGTGAGGACACACTCCGCCGACTTAATGCACTTAGTGTGGACATATGCAATTGACTGTATAAAATCAATTTCTAAAAATCGACTTCTATAAAATCGACCAAATTTCGTACCCTCAGTTTCCTTATTAGCAGCTACTTAGCTTGTTTACCTTTCCTTTTCTCCTTGGTTAAAAAAACAAATCAAACAAAAAAAACCCACACACCTCACAGCCAGGAACTTCTGTTTTGAGGGTGAAAGCCCTACCCCGCCCCACCCCACCCCACCAGGAATGCCCGGTTTCCCAGACTCTCAGCGCCTTGCCTCCAGGCTCGGAGTGCCTGTCCCTGACAGCCAAGCTCAGTGTGTTTGCTGCCTGTGTGTTAGTGCCTCCAACCAGGGGCGGCTCTACAAATTCGGCCGCCCCAAGCAGTCATGCGCGGGAGGCGCCCCGGAGCCGCGGGAGCAGCGGACCTCCCGCGGGCATGACTGCGGAGGGTCCGCTGGTCGCGCGGCTCGGCTGGACCTCCCGCAGCTGCGGGCGGTTCACTGGTCCGGCGGCTCCAGTTGAGCTGCCGCAGGCATGCCTGCGGGAGGTCCAGCCGAGCCGCGGGACCAGCGTCCCCTCCGCAGTCATGCCTGCGGCAGGTCCGCTGCTCCCGGGGCTCCGGTGGACCTCCCGCAGGCATGACTGCGGCAGGTCCGCCGGCCCAGCCTGCCGCCCCCCCGGGAAAGGGCCACCCCAGGCGGGTGCTTGCCCCGCTGGGCTCTGGAGCCGGCCCTGCCTCCAACGCAGGCACTAACAAAAAGTGTTGCATTGCCTCAGGCTTCTTACATAGACAGGACCAAACCATCCTATAAATCACCCAGATTGTTTCTATCCATCACTGAATGCTCCAAAAGGAGCACCAACTCTAAACAAAGACTTTCCACGTAGATTCATAATCGCACAAAACTCTATCAGTGACTGCCAATCCCTCATGGGGATTCGCTCACATCCCACTAGAGCCTTATCAGCTTCCACGGCTTCCCTGCACAATGTACCTATTTGTAGATTTGCTGCCTGGGCCTCAGCCCATACCTTTAGACAGCACTATGCCTTAGAGCAACAGGCAACATCTGATACCTCCTTCAAATGCTCTCTACTATCAGAGGTCAGGACTTCAACTCCAAAGCCCCTCCTTCCATCGGAAGGCACTGCTCTGAAGTCACCTAATGTGGAGCACCCACAGGGACTGCACTCGAAGAAGAGGTTACTCACCTTGTGCAGTAACTGAGGTTCTTCGAGATGTGTGTCCCTGTGGGCGCTCCACTACCCTCCCTCCCTTCTCCCCTCTACTTCGGAGTTTCCTTATTAGTCTTTGCAGTAGAGAAGGAACTGAGTGGGGGCTGGTCGCACAGCGTTGGTTAACTGCCTGCAGCAGCGCAAGGCAGGGACCACGCATGTGTGACCCAACCGGCACTGCTACTAAAAGTCTCCAACTATGAGCGCAGGGGAGCACGAACACCTAAAGTGGAGCACCCACAGGGACAGCACTTGAAGAAGAATTATTTCCATATGCAAAGGGAAATATACTGGTATAACTGTCCATGCTAGGGCTTGTACAAGTATAACTATATCAATACAACTTTCAAGTGTAGACCAGTTCTTTTTAACGTGGTGAACACACGGGATAAATTCAGTCCTGCAATAAATAGATCTAAATCAATCCATGTACTTTTCAATTGAGTTGTTGCCACTTATTCCAGGGATGAATATCCCCCATACATAAAAATCAAGATATATGGGAACAAATTCAGCCGGGTCTATACTATAGATTTCTGTTAATATAGCTATGTCAGTCAATGGTGTGAAGAAGTGTGATCCCAACTCTGACTGACATACCTTTGCTGGTTGTAGCCCCTAGTGTTGACACAAACTGGCAAAACTGCGCTTTTACTGTTATAGCTTGATTCACTTGGTTTTACTATACCAATATAGCTGCACCCACACTAGGAATGCTTTGCCAGTATAGTATACTGGTATTCCTCCTATTCCAGTAAAACAGCAGTACAGCTGCACCTCTGCAGCACTGTACGTATAGACATGCCCCAATGCAGACATAGCTTCTGAATGGACATAACTCCACTAAAGTCAAGAGATTTGCACCCAGTTATACCATAGCTCAATTTGTTCCACTCTGGCAATTTAACAAGGAATGATCATCAGATAATAATGATACTTTATAGTAATATTTCACCCTTCTCTAGCATCTTTCACTTGAGAAATATTAGCGAAGTAAGCCTTCCAACACGGATATGAGGTAGAAATAAATATTATTATACTCATTTTACAGATACAGGGAATGAGGTAGAGAAAGATTAAGTAACTCACCCAAAATCAAAAGAAATCAGGGGCAGAACTGAACAGAAGTCTCTCAATTCCCAGCTCTGTGCCTTCAACCATCCATCTCCTCTGCTCTTCCTGGTTTATTTAGGCCTTCATGAAACTCTAATTTGTATATCTTTACAAAACAACAACATCTAACTCTTACCTAGTGCTTTTCCTCAATAGATCTTTACAAAAGATGTAAATGCTACACACATAGAATCAGTGTAACCCAAACCCCATTTGAGCATGACACCTCACCACCTAATACAGTATTGGGAACAAAAGGACCACTCCTAGTTCACTAAGCCATTAATGAGGTCTACAGACATTTGTTTAAACCTTGTATTTGCTAATGATGTAAATCGAATATGCTGTATAAACTCAGATAAAGTTATTGTATTATGTTTTATATCTGCATGGATACTATGGTGATGAGTGCAATACAAGAACCTATAGAGAAAAGAATATCTGCAATAATTGTATAATTATCTTGACAGAGAGAAAGTAACAGGTATTAAGTGGCTCTTTAATCTAGTTGAGAAAGGCATAACAGGAATCAATGGCCAAGAAGCTGAAGCCAGACAAACACAAATTAGGTGCATTTTTTTTTTTTTTAAACAGTGAGGATGATTAACCTTTGGAGCAAACTACCAAGGAAAGTGGTGGATACTTCATCTCTTGGAGTCTTCAAATCAAGATGTCTTTCTGGCAAACTCTATGAACCTATGAACTCACATGTGTACGTTTACTTACTCTGTGCCCCAGATGCTACACCTCAGGAGGCTACAATAATACTTTGCGCTTAAAATGATACTTTTGCATTTGCAGATCTTCTCTAGCTTTATTAGAGAAGTGAATATGATTCCCATTTTACAAATAAGGAAACAGAGGCACAGAGAGGTTAACTGACTTGCCCAAGATCACAAAGCAAGTCCCATTATTCTGTGGTAACATATATTGTTTTACCAGTGCAAGGGTCTGTACATGGATTGTAATGGGCTGATATTATGAAAGTATCCTTCACCCTCATCTTCTCCTGAGTTTAATACTTCTAAAACCTGACAAAATCCAGACTGCAGAACTTCTCTTTAGATTTTCAGCAGGCCAGTTTTAAGTATGATCGTAGCAATACTTTACTCCCCTTGTTCCCTTTTCTGCTCTTTCTGTTGGCATTTGATGTTTTAAACATTCATTTGTGAAGCAATTATAAAAGACTTGCAGCACAAGAGGAATAATGGGAGCAATGCACTGTTTTTCTCACAGCAGGACTCCGGTCCCTTGTCTGGAGAAAATACTTAGTGTTCCGCCTCATAGTGAATTCATTCAGGACCCAGACTGCTGTCTCATAAAACAGCGCTCTGCTCCTATTATTGCTGAAATCCTGGCATAGCACTTGCTGGGAAATGCTTATTCCTCGGGACATCAGCAGACTCTACTGCTTGAAGATGTTTAAGGGCATTGAGAATCTTTGTCTCGCAATGATTGAGATAAAAATAAATTTCCCTATTCAAACTCAGCCACTCCACTAAAATATGCAAAGTGGGGGTTCTTTGACCAAAATGCAGTAAATATTAAGTACAGAAAGTGGAGTGCTTCTGAATCTCAGAGTTTACTGTATGCTAGACAACTTTACTGAACATTTGAACTTGACTGGAAACAAGTATTTCAGAAAAGTTCTCAGCAGTATGTAAGCCAAACATTTATAATTTAAAACAGAGAGCCTGCTGCAGTCATCGCTAAATTAGCGTTAATCAGCATGATTTCCACATATAAAATCTTAGTTTATTAATAATTATAGAGTATCAAATATATGCAATGCTTTACAACCATAGATTAAGACAGTGGTTTTCAAACTTTTTTCCTAGCAACCCAGTTGAAGAAATTGTTGATGCCCACAATCCAACAAAGCTGGGGATGAGGGGTTTAGAGTGTGGGAGGGGGCTCTGGGTTTGGAGGGGTTCAGGGCTGGAGCAGGGGGTCGGGATGTGGGGGGGTCAGGGCTCTGGGCTGGGGGTGCAGGCTCTGGGGTGTAGTCGGGGATGAGGGGCTTGGGGTGCAGAAAGGGGCTCCGGGTGTGGGAGGGCTCAGGGCTGGGGCAGGGGATTGGGACGCAGGATTGGGGCACGGGCTTACCTCAGGTGGCTCCCAGTCTGCCAAAATAATAATTACTAGCATTTACTGCACTTCACGTGTTCAAAGTACTTTAAAAACATTAATTAATTGACAGAAGACAATTTGAAATAAAATATCTGTCTCCTAGATTAGCAAGTGAGATGATAAAGTTGGGACTTAAAATATGTGAAACAAAATGAAAATTCTCAAACCGGCAATATTTTCAGCAAGTACTGTGCAAAGTTAGCGTAACAGTTATATACATTCCCTGGTCATATGCTGCACATGTCTGAACTTCTTCCATAAGTATGAGATGTGACCAAACAGCAAAAGGAGAGGACAAGTGTCCTTTTAGAGAGTGATGTTTTTGTTCTTGGGTCATTGGAAATCCAGGATCTCTGATCTGCTTGAGAGTTTCAACGTATCAACTGTGTTTGAACAGCGTAATCAGCATTTCTTCTCTCTCTTGTGTGTGAGAACACAAATGGCAACATCACAAACATACAGAATTTTCTGTTTTGAGATGTTAATACTGAACTGAAAATGGTGTAGAATTATGGGTATTTTAAAAAGAGGGATTTTCATCTGGCCTCATATTAACTTATTGCTAATAGGTGACAACAAAAGTGGCTCTTTTTACAACGTGACCTATGTTTTTTCTGCTTTGTGCTTCACAAGACAGGACACTAGAAAGTTCAATTTTATATATATAATGGAGCAGATCAGCAACAGGAAACAGACAAGAGCAGGAAAAGACTGAGGAGGGAAACAAAGCATGGAATGAAGGGGCATTGGGAGACATAACAGAAAGAGGAAGGGAACATAAGGGAGCTGAGGTGGGGGATACAGCATATTTCTGCTCTTTAGGTCGGGGACCATTTCTTTGCACAGTGCTTCTCTAGGCACTATTGCAATTCAATTAACAATTTTGGATAGGAGGGGAAAGTATGAAAGAGACACCATAGATATCAATGGGGAAAGAGCAAAAACAGGGCTCTTTTTTTGTTGCTAATCTTTGAGGTTTTATTACATGATTTTCCATACTATGTATTATAAATGTAACAGAATGCTAAATGTATTATATAGTTCAGCCAGTAGGTGGCGCTGTGCATAAAATACCCTATTTAAGCAAACCTCAGCCATACAGCCAGCAGAGCACTTAAAGGATCTTACAGGTCTGTCTCATCTTACGCAGGGATTCCGTTCCGCGGTTAGCGCGTAAAGCGAAAACCGCGTATAGTCAAAATTACCTTGAGTTGAATGGCGGGCAGAATCGCCTGCACTACAGAAACAATATTTAAATTATTTTTATCTTTTTTTTTTTTTTGCCAACCGCGTAAAGCTGAAATCGTACATGTTAAATGCGCGTAAGATGCGACAGACCTGTATAATGAACACATCTGGTCTCGTGTACATAAGCAAGCTCTGTGGCCAGTCCATATCTGGTACAGAAGAAATAAGATGGTTTCAGGAATAAATTAAGACCAGAAACAGAAGAAAAACCAACAGCAACAGTTGCAAACAGAAGGAACAACAGCAAAGGTTGCAGGATCTCATCAACATGCACTCTTCAGTGCCCAAGAGAACTTCAGCTTTGACAATCCTTCAGAATATATGGCGTGGAAACAATTTTTTGCAAGATTTAGTATTGCTACCAAGTTCTACAAGAAAACTGATGATATACAGGTATCTTCTTTAGCTTATGATCTGGGGAAGCAATCAGATAATATGTTTAAATCATTTGACTTTACTGAAGAGTCACAAAGATGACTATGAAAGAGTTCAGGCTATGTTTGATGCATACTTTATACTCAGAGAAATGTGGTTTATGGAAGAGCATGTTTTAACCAGAGAATTCAAGAACAAGGAGAAAATGTTGGAAATTTTATAAGAGTGTGGCACACGTTGGCTGACAACTGTGATTTTGGGCAAGCAAAACATGAAAATATCAGAGACAAGCTAGTTATTGGCTTAAGAGATAAAAACCTTTCATGCTGTGTACGCACAACTCTACCAAACACACCCTGGAAGAGACTAGCTGCAAATTTATGCAAATTCAGCAGAAATCATACCTGGTTGTCGTGGATTATTTGTCAAGTATATAGAAATAATGTATTTGAAAGACATAACATGTTGCAGTGTTATTGAAAAACTGAAATGCACTTTTGCTCACTTTGGTATTCCAGAACAACCAGTGACAGACAACAGGCCACAATTCACTGCAGCAGAATTTAAGTCATTCCAAATTAAATATGATTTGTTCAGATTACTAGCAGCCTACATTATCCACAAACAAATGGAGAGGCTGAGAGAGTTGTGCCGACAGCCAAGAAAATCCTACAGCAGGAAGATTCATTCCCTGCTCTTCCGTGTTTACAGATAAACATTAATAGCTGCTACTGGATATACTCCAGCACAACTCCTAATGGAAAGACAACTCAAAACTGTTTTTCCAACTTTGGATAATAACATATCTCCAAAGTGGCCAGACATGAAGGGAGTAGCCAAATTGATAAGGATTCTGGGAAAGCTAGAACTAGAATTCTAGAAAAGTGTGACGGTACACTTTTACAACACATGTCACTCAGCTAGAAAACTGCCAGATCTAGAATCTGGTTACCACGTTCATGTCAAAGTGATGGAGAAAAAGGATGGACTACTACAAATGTCGTAAAGAAAGAGAATTCAGCATCCAGAGCATATGTGATTGAGACCAACAGCCACAGTGGAGAGTTCAACAGAAACCATCAACATCTACAGTTTGTTCCTCAGAAAGAACAATCAAGAGAGCAAATATAACCCACAAATGTAACCCACACACTTCCTGGGTGTGGTACTCTGTCTCATCTAGTGGCGAGACCACTTAAAGATTAATGAATCTGATTCAGCCTTAACTAACAGCCATGTGGCTTTTAGCCCACACTCCAGATCAAAATAGCTACCTTAGGAAAAGCCCTAGTGTAGATGCAGTGTTACTGGCAAAAAATTCATTTTGCAAATAGACCTTATTTCATTTGGGAGACTAGTATAAACTACATCAGCAAAATAACTCTTTCTAGTTTAAGCTGCATCTCCATTAGGAGGGTTTGCAGGTATAGCTTCACCAGAAAAGCCTTTCTAGCATAGACAAGGCCTCAAACTAGCTTCTGAAACTGTAAATAAGAATATCCTACCTTTATTAGCCTCTTATCATCGTTCACCTCAAAGGATCTCAGAGCGCTTTACAGACTATACACACAAGCAACTCTACACAACTACTTAGCATCTTAGAATAATAAAGGAAGAATACCACACCGAGCAAAAACTACATGGGGGATTTAGGGAGGCAGAAAATAATAAATATCCAAACTGGAATATGGCCAAGATACCAATTAAAACATTCCTACTGTTGCAAAAAATGCCAAGTGATTTCTAATGAGCAGAAATGGTTTTGTATTCCATCTGAAGAATGGGACACTGGCCCAGCATTGAAAAGAAACAGATACTGAATCACCAACACTACCACTTCATTCAAATTTCTGTAGGATTCCCATTCAAGTACTGACTCCAAGCTAACTCTGCTTAGCTTGTGACAGCTGGAGTAATCTAGGCCTACATACACACTTTTAAATAGAAGCCATATAGTTGGATGATGCATTTGGAGAGTGACCTGAATGAAGTCTGGAGGTAAAACCCAGGAAGAGGGCTACAGATTGGTCGTGCCACTCAGAATGAAAGCTTGGCTTGGACACATTTTAATCCAAAAGGATGTGACACCTCCCCTCCCTTTGTTCCTCATTTTCACTTTGATCAGATTATTCAAACTTTCCCTATCTGTGCTACCAATGATGTAAATTGTACTGTACAGGCATTTTAACCTTGCTGCAGTCTACCCTACACAAGTCCTGCTTATACCACAGCTTACACCAGTACATCTGGATTGAGGCTGAAAAACAAACTTCCTCATGTTGTCAAGACCTACAAGAACTGATTCCAGTATTGGGAAGTGGCAAGAGACAATTCATAAAGGAATAAACACAGAGCATCTCTTTATACAGCTCATTTCCAAAGATCTGGGCGCTAAACATGTGTTAATGAGGACTCTGAGACTTCATAATTAATGATATTAGCATTTCTTTGTTATTCTCTAGGACACTAGCACCCAGTTGACATTTAAATGGCAGTCTGGTAGTTTTCTTTGTTATTATTATCCAGGACTAGAATTATAACTTGATTCCCAGAAAGCAGTACTGCATGAAAATACAAGGTCCTTGAAGGAAACCATGCTGGGTGCTGAAAGCATGTCAGTGAAGTCTTCCTAGTCCAGAAAAAAAAACAGGAGTACTTGTGGCACCTTAAAGACTAACAAATTTATTTTAGCATGAGCTTTCGTGAGCTAGTCCAGAAAGTGTCTCCTCAGATACAGACCTTCCTCTCTTCCCTTCCCCCATCCACTGTGCTGATCCTTGCCACTAGAATCCTTCCCCTAGGCTCCTTAGGAATAGCAATAGCTCAGAGTTTTCAAAATGTTGAATTCCACACATACAAATGGAGGAGTATCAGGGGCGGCTCTAGGAATTTGGCCGCCCCAAGCACGGCGGCCGGGGGACCTCTTACAGACGTGCCTGCGGAGGGTGCGCTGGTCCCGCGGCTCCGGTGGAGCATCCACAGTCATGCCTGCGGGAGAGCGAACCCTCTGCAGTCATGCCTGCGGGAGGTCCAGCGGAGCCGCGGGACCAGCGAACCCTCCGCAGTCATGCCTGCGGGAGGTCCATCGGAGCCGCGGGACCAGCGAACCCTCCGCAGTCATGCCTGCGGGAGGTCCGCTGGTCCCACGGCTCCGGCGGACCTCCCACAGGCATGACTGCGGAAGGTCCGCCGGAGCCGCCTGCCGCCCTGCCGGCAAAATGCCGCCCCAAGTGCGCGCTTGGCGCGCTGGGGTCTGGAGCCGGCCCTGAGGAGTATTGACCAAAAGTAGATGCAATCTGGAAGCAGAAAATATTCTGACAAGCTTGATTTCCCAGTGCAGTTTAAAAAAAAAAAAAGGGAATGAGGAGTACTTTTGGCACATTAGAGACTAACAAATTTATTTGGGCATAAGCTTTCGTGGGCTAGAACCCACTTGGGTTTTAGCCCACAAAAGCTTATGCCCAAATTAGCCCACGAAAGCTTATGCCCAAATAAATTTGTTAGTCTCTAAGATGCTCCTCGTACTTTTTGCTGATACAGACTAACACGGCTACCACTCTGAAACCTGTTGTCAAAAAGAATCCCAGAAGTGGCAAATTTGATAATGGATGTACAATATTATTGGGGGAAAAAAAAGTCTTCACCCTCTGTTTTGCCCACTTCAATGCAGAACAAAGAAAATATTTTCCAATCATGGCAGTGCAAAACCAAGAAACACATGATATAAAGGTATTTCCCTTGTACAATCCTGTGAGGGTTTGTGATATTTTTATTTGCAAGAGCGAAAGGACGATCTTGTCATAAAGGTGAAAGTGACTATGCTAAAAATATCACTTTACATGACAGACCTGATCCCATGTATATTCTGTCAAGTCCTATCAGTTTATGTTTACTTCTGTTAGCATTGCAGAGCTGTCCCAGTTATAGGAGAGCAAACTGAAAGACAGTAAACTCTTTGGGGTAGGGACTGATTGTGTTTGTACAGCACCTAGCACAATAGGATTTAGTCCATAACTGGGGCTTTTTGACACTACCATAGTACAAATAAATTAATAAATACTATAAATAAAACTATAATAGTGTTCACACACCAGTAACAGAACTGTTAATTAAGCTCCACTTGCAGAATATTTCTTGTCATGATACGTAAGGAAACATCATATTTAGTGGTAAAACTTGAAGATTAGGAGTCAGGATTCCTGAGTTCCAATCCCAGCTCTGGTGTGGACACTTACCTGCTCTGTGACTTAGTTTACCTATCAATAAAATAGTTTAATACTTTCCTCACCAGGGTGTTTTAGAAACTCTACTTTTAAATCTTAAAGTGCTTTGACATCCTAAGATCATAAGCACAAAGTACATAATCATAAGTATAAAGTTTTATTATGGCATAACATTGTATATGTTAAATCCTTGTCTTATATATTTAATACTTTCCCTTTTTACTCCTGCTTTGTCTTTTTTCCCATTTCACCTACCAAGGCTATTGGCACACTGAAAACATTTAAAAGGTGTTAGACTGAAACTAAAGAGTTACAAATAAAGCACTCACTCCTCACTGAGTGATGTTCTGTCTGTTTATTTTAATCTGATATTTCCTGGGTAGAAACAAGAGGATACTCCTCCACAGAATTTCTCTCTCTCTCTCTTTCCATAACAAGGGAAGTCTTTCATGATTCCCAAGAAAACAGCTGCTCCTCTGTGTGTGTGTGTGTGTGTGTGTGTGTGTATGTGTGTGTTGAGGGGCGGGAGCGGGGGGGGGGAATGGAATACACATAGCATGATGTTCTTTTCTTCTTCATCGCTAGGCTCTAGGCCCAGGGGCCAAATTCTGAGATTTTACTCAATCCTTATTCAGAAATCAATGGGAGTTTTCCAAAGTAAAAGCTGAATAAGAGCTTCAGGATTTGGCCAGGACCAAAATCCTAGAAATTAAACACGTCCAATTCTTACTTGTAGAGAACTCAAGAGTTTTCTCCTAATTTTCCTGTGAGGGAGCAAGTCATTTGAAAGTCTCTGTATGGGAAAACCCACGTAAGGGCTTACTATGGTTCAATTCAGTATTTCTGTTCCCTCCCTTTCATAAGGACTAAATTAGCTAATATATTGTTAAAAAAATTATGTGAGAGCAGCAGACCAGCTGATACAAGTGTGTCTAGAGCTTTCTTTCTTTTTTTTCAGGATAATGTTTTACACATATCTAACACTAGTTTCCACCTGTTTTGATTCAACCTTCTGCTGAGTTTAGTCCTGAAATTAATCTATAAAGCACCAGATCTTCTCCCTCAGTAATGAGAGTTTATACAGTTGGATTTTAAAAGCCCTCCCTGTCAGAGAACAGAACTAGCTGTTACTCCTCCAATGAATAATCTCAAGGTCTGTCCACACATGGAAATTGTCCAACATAGGAGAGTAAGTTATTTCACTAGAGCCATTCTGGAATAACTCCCAGTGTGGACAATAACTCCATTTTGGAAGACATTTCTTACACTGGTCAGTTCCTCCAACATTTTCTCTCAAAAGTCCAGTTGTTATCAACACTTATTGTTGGAAGTAAAGCAGTTACTATAAAGCACTGAAATGAAATGCAGGAACAACAAATCACAATCTTCAGATGAATCCAGGTAAATGTCTTGTTTTCCAGCCCTTTACTAGGAGCCTGAACCATTGCCGTTATAGTTAATTAAACACTCCTAATGTTGCCTTTAATGGGAGCTGAATCAGGCCTTTAATTCTCTGCAAAACTAACAATTTTGCAACTCTGCTGAGGATGCAAGAACATCCAGCTATGTAAAGCCATCAAGTCAGTGAGGAAGTCAGAAATCTGCCCCTGCGAGTGAAATCAGTGCAGGTGCTAAAAACCAAAAGAGCCATAGTTACATTGGTCAACACATCCTGCCACATTAAAGCTCTTACATTTCACGACCTGGATAAAGCTGTAAATTACATGCACAAGAAAAAGACAAAATCCACATCTGGAAGTGGTGGAGCCACGTGTGGACTGCATGACAGTATTTAAATATTTCTGCATTAGAAAACTGCAGCTGGATGGTACTGGCTTTAACAGCAGCTTCTGTGAACATGTCTGCGTACAAGTGCGTAGCAAACAATCAATCACAAACACTGTGTAGCAGGGTACCATCTGAGACAAGAAACAGAGCAATCCAACTGCCCTAGATATAAAAAGGTGCAAGTCAGGGAGCAGGGAAGCTCCTTCAATCAAATGTCACCCATTCTCACTGTATAGGGCGGGGGGGAGGAGGGATGTCACAATTTTCATAGAATGGGCCACAAACCTAGAGAAATTTTCTCCTAGACCATCAACCCCCCATTCTCTATCACATAGACCACTTTCCCTCTTATTTGCAATCGTACATCTTTGTAGCAACACAATTGCTTACATAGTAGAGTAACATAAGAAATGCATTTAGAGTAAAAAAAATTCAAAGTACCTAAGTGACTTAGGAGCTTAAGTCTCTTGTTCAGAAGTGTCTCGGGTATGTAGAAGCAAGTCCCATTTACCTTCAGTGTCCCTTAGGTACTTTTGAAAACTATATCCTTCCTGTATTTTAGCTGCCTCTTAATGTGATTCAGCAGCTGGAAAGGAGAACCAATATCAAGAGCAGCTTTCCACAGACAACAAGCAAGTGCTCCATAGACCACTAGTGGTTCACAAACCATAGCGTTACAGCTGCTGTCTTAGGGAATATTATAGATCGGGTTTCGTTAGTTATGTTTAAAGGGGACTCTATTAAACCACCAAAAAAAGATAATTATTTAGACTGAATTATACTGCTGTATATGATGTTGACAACTCACTGTTGACAGCCGTGGCAGCGCTGTGACATGGGCAGTGCAGTCACGCTTTATCACCGGGGGAGAGCTCTCCCAGCGATAAAAACACCCACCCCAAATGAGCAGTGGTAGCTCTGTCTATACTGGCGCTTTTCAGCGCTAAAACTTTTGTCACTCAGGGGGGTGTTTTTTCACACCCATGAATGACTAACATTTTAGCTCTGAAAGTGCCAGTGTAGAAACAGTCTAAATCACTAGGCCACCATCCTGCTTCAGAGACTCTTGTCATCTCACAAGTATTTACATCCATGGGTTTGGATGCAACAACTGTGAAGACACATGCAAGATTCTTTAATCATTATCTAACCATTCAACACTAATGTGAGTGTCTGACTGGGAAGGTCTATGGCTACTGGAGATGAACAAACAGTTAGGAGAGAAGCATTTTCCTGTTTAACATATGTGCCTGCCAAGCTGTCTTTACAGGGTCATGGAGACTCCGTAGTTCCTGTGGGCTGTGAAACAGATTACATGCAGCAAAAGAGCCAGAGTATCTCTGCCTGCTACTCAGAGTATACACTGATAGTCACAGACTTCCCTCTCGCGGCAGCTTTAAGTGCACCCTTATATGCCCTTGCTAAGGTTTTGCAGCCTTCATCTCCTGGTGCACTCAACAATTCAAGAGCCTTATTATTTTGTAACAAATTTTTTCTCATGCTGCAAGTGAGCAATTTGCTCCTAATATAGAGCCTGATCCTGCAAATGCTCTGTGAAGCATGTTCCCAGCATGGATGTCCACTGTTAAAACAGTTTCCAGAGCTCACTCTAGGGTGGCTGCACTTCAGCAGGGGGTGATATGAACCTTTTGTATAGCTGTTCTATAAACTTAAAAAGCACTGTGGGATTCTTCGGGATGAAATTCGATAAAAACACGTAAAGAATTATACACCTCTACCCCCTTATAACGTCACCCGATATAACACGAATTCGGATATAATGTGGTAAAGCAGCACTCCGCGCTCCAGTGGATCAAATCAAGTTTGATATAACAGTTTCACCTATAACGCCGTAAGATTTTTTTTTGCTCCCGAGGACAGCATTATATCGAGGTAGAGGTGTATTTCCAAAAGAAAAAATCAAATGCACAAATACAAATTGTAACTGGGTAGGTGGCATTACTGCAGAAAAGCATCTGGGGGTCATACTGGATCACAAATTTAACATGAGCCAATAATGTGATACAGTTGCACAAAAAGGCTAATATTTTGGGTATTCAAAGAGAGTGTTGAATGTAAGACATGGCAGGCAATTGTTCCACTCTGCACTGATGAGGCCTCAGCTGGAGTATCATGTCCGGTTTTATGTGCCATACTTTTAGAAAGATGTGGAAAAATTGGAGAGAGTACAGAGGAGAGCAACAAATATGATAAAAGGTTTAGAAAACCTGACATGAGGAAAGGTTACAAAAACTGGGCAAGTCTAGTTTTGGGAAAAGAAGACCGAGGGGGGGACTTAATAAGTGTGCAAAGCGCAAAAGGTTAAGAGCTTTTATAAAGAGGACAGTGACCAATTTTTCTCCATGTCCACTGAAGTAGGACAAGAAGTAATGGGCTTAATCTGCAGCAAGAAAGATTTAGATAAGATAGTAGGCAAAACGTTCTAACTGTAAGGATGATTAAGTACTGGAATAAGCTACCTAGTGTAGTGGTGGAATTCCCATGGTCAGGTTTTTACGAACAGATTAGACAAACAGGTTCGGAGTGGTCTAAGTATATTTGGTCCTGCCTCCATGCAAGGGGGTAGACTAGATTACCTCTCCAGGAAGGTCCCTTCCTGCCCTACATTTCTATGTTTTATAGATGTACACTGTTATTAATTATATTAATATAATTGTAGTATATAGTAGAACCTCAGAGTTATGAACACCTCGGGAATGGAGGCTGTTCATAACTCTGAAATGCTTGTACTTCTGAACAAGATGCTGTGGTTCTTTCAAAAGTTTACAACTGAACATTGACTTAATACAGTTTTGAAATTTTACTATGCAGAAGAAAAATGCTGCCTTCCTTTTTTTCCCCTTAGTTTACATTTAACAGTACTGTACTTGCTTTTTTTTTTGTTTTTGTCTCTGCTGCTGCCTGATTGTATACTTCTGGTTCCAAATGAGGCATGCAGTTGACTGGTCGGTTCATAACTCTGAGGTTCTACTGTATACACATTTTGAGTGACCTAAATACTTCCATGAAGATGTACTGCTCTTACTTTTTCCACACACAACATTGTATTGTGTCCTATAGGTGGATTTGGCCAGCTTTATTCTTTCACTTGCCAAAACAACGCTCTAACAAAAACTGTCACCAAAACAGAGACCTAAACCCCATGGCAGTTCATGGTGGGTCATCAGACAGTGCTCAAGTAGGACTTGTGACTGTAGAACGCTGGCTCAGCATTGCAGAAACTGAATATGGTAGACAGTTACAATTCTCTGTTAATCTTATAGCAACATAGCCAGCTATTGAAAGAAATACTGTACAATCAGAAGGATTTCTTCGTTGAAGAGTAGATGAGGTTGGGTGTCCGTCTGAAAAGTTTTTTTTTTCTTTTCTTGAAAGCACAAATGGTTTGGCTTGTAGTGAGTCAGATCCAGATTGGAATGACAGTCCCATTGGCCTGGCTAAATTTCAATTTGAGTAATTTCAGTCTGATTATATTTGTCCCCCTGAAGTTTTAATTGGATACCATATTCTTTACTTCCTGTCCTAAATTAAAGAATAATATTTCTATTAAACAGCTGTCATGACTCATGTTTCAGTGGTGAGCAAACTGATTCCAGTGTATATGCCTGTAATGCCCTTTGGGATCCTTTAGAATGAAGATCATTATATACCAGGGTTCTCAAACTTCATTGCACTGTGACCCCCTTCTGACAACAAAAATTACTACACAGCCCGAGAAGGGGGGGACCAAAGCCTGAGCTCACTGAAGCCCCACTACCTCGGGTGACTTGGGGGGGAGGGGGAGAGAGGCCAAAGCAGCCTGTAACCTGAGCAGTGGGGCTCAGGCTTCGGACCCGGACCCCAGCACCCAGCAAGCCTAACGCCAGTCCTTGCAACCCCACTAAAATGGGGTCCCGACCCACTTTGGGGTCCCAATCCACAGTTTGAGAACTGCTGTTATATATCATTATCGCATACCATTAAGATATTATTGTTACAGGTCTGCACAAATTCTGCATCCACCAATAGCCAGCAGCAACCTCCAAAGAGGCCAATACCATACAGAAAGGCAGATGGGAATAAACTCTCCTAACCCCTCTGATAAAGTCTAGCCCTCTGCCATCCTGAAGGCTGCTCTGGAACCTAGCTCCCCTGATGACAACACTAGAGTAAATGTATTGTGTTTGATGGATATGATGCACAGTAAGAATTTCTTCATGGTCCAATTTGAAGTTCAGACAAGAGCAGGAATATTGACTCTGCCCATCTGCCATAGCCCCCATTCACCTCTCTTAGGGAAGATACTTATTTGGGAAGCATGATTTAGTAAAGTTACATTATGTTATGTATCATATTCAAGCCTTACATAATCAAAAGAGAAAAGTGAAAAATGAGGCCATGTAATATTCAATGTGATCTTGATGCAATCAGAGCTCAGAAAAGCATGGTCTGGTCACTGTCACAAAATGAGAACTTTATCTTCTCCAATAATATCAACAGACAAGAGATGTGTGTCATAGAAGTACTATGCACCTTTTAATACTTCCATTGTTATTCAAGCACTGAAACTGCTTTAGATGACAGTTTTGAATAATGCTGGAAATCTGTGGAAGGAGAAAACTCTGAATATTTAATTTTTAAACTCTTAAGAACTTGCGTTGTTATGGCACCAGTGACTCTAGAATGTGCTTGATATGAAAAAACAGACATAAATGTTAGGTGCAACCTCTGAAGAATCTCACAAAACAGCAGATATGTGACATCAAGTGTTCAAACCAATCAGATGGGGGAAAAAGCCAATTAACTGTTGGGATCCTTACACAGAGGAACAACATCATCAGATTAGAGAGAGGCTATGTTGCTACTAGCTCTCCCACACTTACACCTGAACTCTACTATCTAGCGTGTGTGGGGGCGCACATGCATGAAGCAAGGACAGAAGGTGAACCAGTGCTGCCTGAAATGGGGAGTATGCTCTGCTCTCATCCTTCCATGGACTTAGGAGCTACTCTATCACTTTTGCTTAATTTTACACCCTGTCACGTCTCACAGTGAAGAGGAGCAAAAAGTCCCTGACTTGTAATGGGTGGAAAGGTACACAGGAGTGATATACTATTAATCACTGGTGCGGTTTACAGAGGACCAAATCCTGGTCCCTTGTAAAGCAATGGGAGTTTTGTAAACACAGTGATTGGAATGGTTAGGTGATTGGAAGGAGGCGAGAGGACTGTTGGAAGCAAGCAGTTCCACGGCACTTGAAAGCAACAGTTGGAACTGGTCTGCTGACATGAGACGGGAAGAGAGAGGACAACAGCAATCAGGGAGGAAGCACTACTAGGAAGCTTGGAAGAGTGCATCAGAAGAGCTGAATGAAAGGAAGGGAGTAAGAGGGGAAACCAACAGAATCAAAGAAAAAGCAAGAAGTAGCAGTGGAAGAACAACAGACTGGGCCATCCCTCCAAAAAGATAAGCGAGTTCCTAGCTCTCTCTTACTGCATGGAACATATACAGATCTGAATTTGCTTCCTGACTTTTTTTGGGGAAAAAAAAAAATTTCAACTATTTCTCTCTCTCTAATGAACATATTGTGGTCCCATATGCTAATTAGCTACTTCTGGTAAAAGATAAACAGTTTCATAGGATGTTCTTATCAATACCCAGGAACTACAATGTATTGTTGGGATTCAAGACTGTACATCCCAGCTTACTAGACCCTAGATGTATCAATGGGCCATACTAATCATGTGACTCAGGGATACTGAATGATCAGGCTTGACAGAACTCAATTTTTTTAATATTATTTCAATGGATATTAATGTTTATGTTAAAGCTTTTTTTATTTTAAACTATTTAAATTTTCACAGTTATGGGAAAGTATGGGAGGTTCAGGCAACGGGGTGGTCAGACAAAAATGATTTAGTGACAGAAGACACTGAAATTCAAAAAGTTAAAACTTTATAACCATTAAAATACAAATTATCAATGTCACATGTCAAAATATACAAAGTATGTATCCTTAAATCAAACTCTAATATGTTCTCAAGTAGCATTTTTCTAACTTTGTCTGTCTGTATATTTCAGTTATTATGGATGGAAATACTTTTTGTCAGTTTGTGTGTGTGTACGGTGAAATAGATGTTTACTGATATCTATCAAAAATCTAATCCTTTCAAGCCCATAAATAATTCATAGACTCAAATGAAGGGTGAGGAGTAGACAAAGCCTTCTCCCACTATGATGTTCCCATTTGGAAGTAGCTTTCCTACAGATGTCCACGTTTTTAGGTACTTGCAGCCCTTCATATGCAAATCTGAAGAATTGCAGTGAACGGTAAATATATGGTTTATGCCAGAGACAATCCAAGCAGATATAAGTGTTTGCAGTATAGAGTGGCTCCAGTGATTAAACTTGAAGCCAGTTATTAAAGGAGGAAAAAAACAAGCCACACTTACCCTCTCTGAAGATGAAGAGAGCAACAATAATGGATCTTAGGAGATTCACATAGGGAATGAGGCAGTTTCTCCTCAATAATATGCTTCAGCATGCCCTGGAGAGAGATCCCTAGGAAGGAGAAAATAATTTAGTCTCCATGACTCTTTCAGTCCCTTGCTTCTCATTTCTGACTGCCAATAAGCGTGCTCACCCATGGTACTAACAATTGCTATGGTACAGAGGTAAGGAGACCAAATACAGTGATGTTCCTTTCCTCCTGGAGGCTAATCATACAGCAAACAGGGCTGGAACATTAGAAACAGAAAAGTTCCAGAACACTCCGGGACAGTTGGGAATGGTGACAGTTAGAGCTGGGATTTGGACTTGAAAGACAGCAGCTGGGGAGTGACACTGGGGATTTGGCTGTTGGAATTTGAGAGGTGAGAATGGCAGTTGTTAGTAGGAATCATATAGAGAGAAGAAAGCTGAAGAAAGTGCAGTGACAACAGTAGGAACGATCTGAGGGAGAGAGGGGGATCAGGCAGGGAGGTGTTACTGAGATGTTGGGTAAAATGTGTGAGAAGAGCCTTATGAAAAGGAGGTGAAGAAAGAAAAGGAAGAGAGCAAGAAAACCAAGAGAACCAGGGACAATGCAAGAAGCCAAAGGGTGACAGAGAAACAGCAGACTGAAAAATGCAGTGGAAAAGATGAACTTCTGGTTCGCTCACTCTGCGCTGAGCGTATAAGGGTACTGAATCGCCTTCTGACCTGATCTATGTTTAAATTACTCAAAGAATAAGCGCTGTACATTTGGGGATGAAACACAACAAAGTGATTGAATCCATGTTTTAAGTGCAAAATGGAATTCAATAGTAACTAGAGAGCCATGACCGGCAACTCCAGAACATAACAAAATATTTGTTTACAATCAATATCTAGTCTCCTAGGCCCTGTGCTATCTCAATCAAGTTAGCTGAACACAATTGAAAAGCTCTCTAAATGCTTGTTGAGACACAGGCTAACGGAAGCATTTGAAGCTGTGGCCTAGGCCTTTTCAAATAGCAACAAGATGGCAGTAACCTGTGCTCGCTATTCACCTGCAACTGGAGTGGATAGGAATTGCTAATCAAGATATCAAAGACCAATTATTGATTCTATGAGCCAACCAGTGCCTCTCAATTTAACCTTTCAGAAAATGTTACATGTTGGGTTTAGGGTTTAGAAGTACAAAGAACATGAAGCAGTACAATTATTATGAGTGATTGGCAGTCAGCCGAACCCTGAACCCCATTTCTGAGTGACATTGCTGCATAGCTACCGGTAGCTCCCTCAGGAGTACATCATTTTTCTGTTGTAACAGATTGCACAGGGCAGAGTTCAGCCAGCCCCTGATACACTATCCCCTTGGGGCACTGGGCCAGAGGAGGAGGTGGTGGGTGTATATTGCACACAGATGATGATGTGACTAAAATGGCTGCATGGCTAGGACAGTGGGCATGCACAGGCCACCACGTCAGCCCGTTCCTGGGCAGGATACCAGCGGGGCCATCACTCAGGCACTTATGGAGCTGCAAGGCCACTGGCTGGAGCCTGTTTTGGGGCAGGAGAGCTGCAAGGTCATCACCGGGGGGGGGGGCGGCAGCCCATCCGTGTGCCCAACCGTCGAAGGCCGGACCAAACCAGCCACGTGTGTGAGCGAGCGCGACCTCTGCAGCGCGCGCCGCCGTCCTACTTTCCCTCTCCCGCGCCCGCCTCTCGCGCCGTCCTCTGTGCCTCAGCACTGGGCTCCGTCCCCTCTCTCCCTGTGCGCGAGCCGCGGCCAATGGGGGCATAGCGTGGGGAGGCGGCGGAGGCGGGGCCCGCATGGAGTCTTGGGCGGCTGCGCACAGAGTTGCCCGCCCCTGTATGTTCAGGATGGGAGGGGGTGTCTACGCCTGCGCATAACAGCGCTTGTCTCCCATGCCCAAGAGTGGTGTTTTCTGCGCCTGCGCCCTGCGCCTCCCGCTCCCCAGTGGCCGGGAGGGGGGATTGCTGCGCGTGCGTAGTGTGGCCTTCGCACCCCTGTGCCCCGGAGGGGGGGGGGTTGCTGCGCCTGCGCACAACGCTGCCCGCCCCTCGCCAGCAGTAGCAGCAGTAGGAGGAGGCGGTGTTGGTCCCGGCTGGGGCGATAGCGTGAGGGTGCCCGAGCGCCGCTGTTGCCCCCTTTTATCCGGGAGCCCCAGGTCCGGGCCGAGGAGGAGGAGGCGTCCCGGCCGCGGAGGGAGTCCGAGCGGCGGCGGCGGCAGCAGCAGGAGTCTGTGCCCGGCCCCCCCTGCGCTCAGTCCCGTTACAACCCCCTTCCTCCGCGCTCCGCAGCCACCAACATGTCGGCGCCGGCGGCCAAAGTCAGTAAGAAGGAGCTGAACTCCAACCACGATGGGGCCGACGAGACCTCAGGTGAGGCCGGGACGGGGGAGGGAGGGGAATGGCGGCGGCGGCCGCCGCGGCCTCCTCCCCGCACGGCGCTGCACCGACCGCCATTTTCCCCAGCCACACGGGCCGCGGCCGGGCCGGAGGCGGGAAGAGCGCGGGGTCGGCCGGGCGGATGTGCAGGCCTCAGCCGCGGCAAGAGGAGGCCATGTTAGCGCCCTTTTGTCTGTACTGTCCGGCCTCCTTCTCCACGGGCGCGGGCGGGGGGCGCTGCGGCCTGCGCGGAGCAGCGGGACCCCCCCCTCCTGGAGCAGCATCCGCGGAGCCTCATTGTGCTCCGCCGCCGCCATGATGCTTCGCCGCCTTCTGGTCTCGGAGCCGCTACTGCTGCATGGTGCTGCCCGGCCGCGCAACGCGGGGATGGAGCGGCGCTTCCTCCGTGGCTGGTGGGGCCCGCCCGGCTGGGGAGCCACGCGCTACTCGTGCAGCCGCGGGATGCGGCTGCCCGCCCGTCCCCACGTGCGATCCTAGCGGCCCGTGTGTATTGAGAGGTCGGTACTCGGTTCCCCGCACCGTGGGGTTTGCATCCGTCGCCGCCGTAGGGGGGACTTGCCCCCCGGTAAAGCCTGTCGGTTTCCGTCACCCATGGATCTTAGCCTGTTTGGCTGGGGGTGTGGAGGTGCTCATGGCAACGAGCCTCCAGGCCAGCAGCTCTTCGCTGTGCCCGGTTCCTTTCACACACGTGCTTCCCGCACCTGAGTTTTCATATGTAATGGGGGCGGGGGAGAGAAGACAACACCAATCTACCCATCTCCGGCCGCACGGTGGGGGTAGGGCTTGGCTCTGAGACCCCCCACAGGAAACAGCTACCCCATAACACGAAATCCTGTGTGTTCGCAAACTAATCGGGGGAGGGGTGCCTGTTCCGCACTTTTATAGCTGCTTCCCGCTACCTTTCGTTAATTTAAAAACACTTTAGGCAAACAGACATTCCTCAATCACGAGCTCCAGCAGCCTCTGCCGAGTTAAAGTTCTGATCAGAAAATATCCACTTCACAGTGGTTTTGAAATATTTACCCAAATCTCTTCTGAAACATGCCTTTTAATTGTGGAAAACAGCATTCCCAATTGTACTGTTTTAATTAGCATTTTGTATCTTATTTTTTTCTTTAGTATAAACTTCACTTAACTGATTCTTTCTAAACTGAACACATTTACAGAAATTGAATGATTTGGTGTATAATTTTATTAAACTATTATAATAAAATTACCAAGTGTTGTATATGACTATATAGAGTGAATTAGCATGGTACCTGGTTTGAGCCCTTTAAAAAATAAAAAAGGCAAAGCTTTACACCAGTCTTCAGAGACTTCACTTTGCAAGTTCAGTTAGTAAAAAAACGGTAGTTTTACAAGGTCTGATGAACCTTGTCATCAAGTAGAAATAATCATTTAAATGCCATCCAGAATAGTGGTAAAGGTTGTAAAAGTACACTTTCCTGATTGTTTCTCAACTGGTGTCATATATTATTGAGATCTCTTTTAAAAAACGTATGGAGTTTGATGGATTTATTTTTCTTTCAGAAAAAGAGCAACAGGAAGCAATTGAACATATTGATGAAGTACAGAATGAAATAGACAGGTAAATTATTAAAAGAAGCTTTTCAATAATTTAAATTGTTTTAGCAGAACTGGAAAAAAATAACTCGTAATAAAAATGCTATAGTAACTGAAGTAGTGTATGTAGCTGTTCTCACACTTTCCAAAATCTCAAAATCATATTAGTGGTTTGACGTGATTAGAAATAAAGGGCATTTGGTCTATATATGATCAAAAATTTGAAGGCGTAATCTTGTGTCCTGTTTAGCTGTGTACAACTAAACTAGCTGGGCCTTAAGATATAACTTGACTTTTAATACTTGAAATAGATTGTGATGACTTTAAAATGGCTTTGACAGTATAGGTCTGGCCCTCATTGCGTCTGGCCCTCATTGCATCTATCAAAATTTACACTGTAGTGATAAGCTATATATTGTCTCAGGTCACTGCCGGCTTAGGCCCTGATGCTTGCAACCTATTCCAGGCAAACAGACACCCTTCCCACTACCCTCCTAAACTTACTAATGAACCTCCAAGTGGACACAGGAGCCTGCCTGGGAGGAGCATTTGCAAGATTAGGACCTTGCTGTGTAACAAACTTTTTTTTTTTTTAAACGAGTTCTGTCATCTTAAAAGGTTCTTTGTGGTGCACAAACTTATTTTGTTTTTATCTTTTCTCTGGCAAATAATAGGAGGAGGGGCAATGAGCTTGAATCTGATCCAGTATCATGTATCAAAGTTCACCAGTCTTTCTAAACTAGATATTTAGAAAATTTAATAGTGTTCTGCTTTCTATTTAGAGCCCGACCCTGAAAATGCCACTGAGCATAGTGTTTGCTAGTGGTGTAGTTTCAGTCGAGTCAGTGGGATTACTCCTGATAGTACACACTAAATAGTGTTTGCATGATTGGACCCCTTGTTTTTGTTTGACATATTTCAGGCAGGGTTGATTAGTTTAATTAAATAATCCATTCTAGTTTTGGACTATCTACTGATTTTGCACCTTGTTTAAACTTCAGATCTCCATGCTTAACAGTTATTAATGTGACTCTTTCCTTTCTTTTAGACTGAATGAACAAGCGAGTGAGGAAATTTTGAAAGTAGAACAGAAATACAACAAACTCCGCCAACCATTCTTCCAGAAGAGGTCAGAACTGATCGCCAAAATCCCAAATTTCTGGGTAACAACATTTGTCAACCACCCACAAGGTATGTTCCTGGTGCCTTTTTTTTTTTTTGGGGGGGGGGGGCATCATGGAAGTTTGTTACATTATGTATGCCTTGTAATCCTTTGGTTCAGAAAATTGCTCTTAGATTTTTGTTTCCCCCAATTAACAACACTAACTTCTGTTTGACTATATGCCTAGAGCTTCATTTTGAGGCGATAATGCTATCAATGGAAACAGTTTATCCATTTCTACTTCTGTTGTCCCAAAGATTTTCTTCCCCTTATGTTTTGAATCCAAGAACAAGCTTGATCACCATTATTAGGACTCCACGTTTATACTTTTTATCATCCTCTTAAGTGAAAGAGAATACACCTTCAACAACCTTTTCAGTACTCTTTTATGGACTGTATTGCAGAGGGTACTTGATAGTGACCTCTGGGGGCCAGTGGCTCTTTTGAGCTTCCTCTAAAGATGGTCTGGGACAATATACCAGATGTCCTAATAAATCAACTTTCCGTGACAATGTCTTTTATAATGTTTGCTGCAAAATAACCTATATAAATAGCTTTTGTAATGCAAGATTCCTAATTCTACCATAGTATCTGCACTGTTGGGGGAAGAAGATGAGGAGGCACTGCATTATTTGACCAGAGTTGAGGTGACAGAGTTTGAAGACATCAAATCAGGTTACAGAATAGATTTTGTAAGTATCATGGACAGTCTTCATTTAATGTTGTGCCATTTTTATTTGCATGTAACCTACCTACATCAGAGAACAGTAGCATAAGTTAGTATTTCAAAACTTGTAGTACTTAACATTTTTTAGTTAACATATCTGGTATGCTATAGACAAGTATGCAATCCTAACTTTATTCTTTCCGCTCTACAGTATTTTGATGAGAATCCATACTTTGAAAATAAAGTTCTCTCCAAAGAGTTTCATCTGAATGAGAGTGGAGATCCATCTTCAAAATCAACTGAGATCAAATGGAAATCTGGGAAGGCATGTATCTTTACTGGGGCAGGGAGGAATTAAATAATTGCTCCACTTCAAACAGTGGCAATGAGTGCTAGGTGTTTCTGTGCTTTGATGCGCGCGCGCGCGCACACACACACACACACACCCCATTCCTGCTGGATGAAGCCCAAGGATATGGTGAGGCTGCTTCTAAGATGAGGCTTGTAGCTAATTCTCTCACTTTGTTGCACGCCAGTGCTAGTGAAAACCAGTTGTCAGTATTTCTACAAGCATTTCCGTTCAACTTTCTCAGAGTAGGCCTAAAAAGCACCCAACCTTTTTAGGGAATTCTCCCACAGTTGATCTAATATCAGTGCTACGGTTCTCGTTGTAAACAAGACCTAATTTAAACTTCAGATTACAACTACCTTTCCAGTTTCAATATTATGGTAAAAGTTTGGGTGGCCACTTGGTCTTTGTAAAGAAACTAGCAAATCTTTTTATCTGAGTTGTTTTTCTACCATTTGCCAGTTACCATTTATATAGTTAATGCTTTCTTTGTAGTTCATAAGTTACATGTACATCTTGTGGAACTCCTGAATTAGGAGCTCATTTCCTGCACCTCACAAAAGTAAACTATAGTTCTGCACATGAGTCAGTTTGAATGTCATAGTTGGATCTGTTGGAAAACTGCATCACATGTCAGTCAAAATTTTAGTATTTTCCTCTGGTGTTCTGGGGTCTTCCAGCAATAACTTGCATCTTGCAGTACCTTATGGTCATTCAGCTAATTATTAAAACAAGCTGAGTTATTGCTATCCATAAAATTGCATAAGCAAGTATATCCTGGGTGCAAAGTGCCTCAACAAAGCAGCAGCTAGAAGTCTGTACACATTAAGCGGTGAAGTAAAAGGTCCAGAATTACCTCTGGATAGTAGTATGTTGCTAGTGAATATGTTGTTGTAGCTTAAAAAGTGAGTTGTGGTCTCCCCCCCCCCCCCCTTTGCGATTGCTACAAAGGAGAAACAGGAAATTTAAAAGGGGAAAACTCCAAGGATAAAAGACTTAAATCCTGAATCTATTGTATGAAGAAAACAAGATGAGTCCATCCTAGGGGGAGAGAAAAGGAAGAGGGGAGTGTTAAGACAATGTCTTTTAAAAAGGCCTACAGCAGTGATGCAACCCGTCAGGGTAATCCGCTGGCAGGCTGCAAGACAGTTTGTTTACATTAACCATCCACAGGCACAGCCGCCTGCATCTCCCAGTGGCTGCAGTTCGCCGTTCCCGGTCAATAGGAGCTGCGGAAAGCGGCGTGGGCTATTTGAGAGCTTCTTAAATTGCTTGTGCTTAATGTTAGCATTTAAATAGTTCTAACAAGTCTTGAAATTAGCACTTCAGTAAATGGTTTGAGTCATACCTTTGCCACTGTGTGGCTGGGAACATTAACAAAGGTCAACAGGTAGTCTTTCTGAATTGTCAATATTTCAGTGGAGAAAGCTAGAAACAAAGAGTGAAAACTTACATTCTGAGTAGCAAAAACACTTAAAGTGAGGGCTTTTTTACTACCACTGGCACTATTAATGAGAAATGGTAGCTGAAACTCCTAGCTATGTGGTGTCAACTGGTACATGCCCTTGGGGCTCTGTATAATTTGTCTCTTACACACCTCTCCTTGAAAAAGAACAAGTAGTATGTGGTTGCATAGATAAGCAGGTCTCCAAATGCATCTTGTGAAACATGGTTAGGAAATTCTTTCAGGAAAATTCTTAACTTTCTCTTCTTTTTCAGGACCTGACAAAGCGCTCAAGCCAGACACAGAACAAGGCCAGTAGGAAGAGGCAGCATGAAGAACCAGAAAGTTTCTTTACCTGGTTCACTGACCACTCTGATGCAGGTGCTGATGAACTAGGAGAAGTCATCAAAGATGACATCTGGCCAAATCCATTACAATACTACTTGGTATGTGTAGAGTTGAGCAGTTTGTAACAGTATTCTTGTGACTATGGCCAGGTCTACACTACGGGCGGGGGTCGAATTAGGGTACGCAAATTCAGCTACGTGAATAGCGTAGCTGAATTCGAACTACCCTAATTCGAAAAACTCACCCGTCCAGACGCGGCGGAACCGAACTCCGCGGCTCCAAGGTCGACTCCGCCAACTCCTTCTGCCGAGGTGGAGTACCAGAGTCGACCGCGGCGCTACCGGAGTTCGAACTATCGCGTCTAGATCAGACGCGATAGTTCGAACTCCGAAAAGTCGAACTCACCGTGTCGACCCGCGCGGTAAGTGTAAACGTAGGCTATGTCAGAATTAATTTTATCAATGCAGTAACATTGTATATGTGTTTCTAATTAAGGTTCCTGATATGGATGATGAAGAAGGTGAAGGAGAGGAAGATGATGATGATGATGAAGAGGAAGAAGGGTTGGAGGATATTGATGAAGAAGGAGATGAAGATGAGGGGGAAGAAGATGAAGATGATGATGAGGGAGAAGAAGGAGAGGTGAGAACACATTTTTTCCAGATCAAGGAGTTGAATAGATCCAATTAGGAAATCCTGTTTTAGGAACAGCATTGAATTTATCTTATTGATAAATGTTAAGGAGTTATTGACACTCTGTACAGTCTGCTGTTATGTTTTTCAGAGGGGAGTTTGTGTAGGTGGTAACAGTTCTTGTAGCTTGAGCAATGATTTTAGTGTTCTTAGGTGGTGTGTGGGGGACAAGTATTGCCTTTAAGTTGGAGATGGATATCTTTAGGGAACTCATTGGCAAAAATGAGGAAAATTGATCTGTTTGTGTTATATGCCCGTTCCTCCAAAACCCTGTTTTTCTTTCAGCAAACTGATTTTTATTAGTGAGTTACTGGGTATTTCAGTGCCGGTTTTAACCTTATTCCATAAATAGCTTTTTTTTGTTTTTTTAATGCATCCAGTTTTACTGGGTTTCACCTATTATATATACTTTACTCTGGACTATTGCCCATTTTTCTGTGAATGTGTCCTCATTTTGGGGAGGTGCTAGGGATGACCTCCTCACCTCTGCTACTCTCACAATCTCCAGTGATTTAAAGTTTGGAATTAATTCTCACTCATTAACTGGGGATGTTGCACTATTTCATTTGTTATAATTAATTAACCACATTTTGCTTTTGTTATTGAGTTACATGAAACTGCCTTTTAGACAAACAATGGGGAAGGCTTTGGACGTTATGCATGTAGACACATTTTAGATGTGATAACTAAGATCTGCTGAGCAATATTCTTGTTAGTATCTAAATAGTATTTTATTTAATCTGTTCATTGAACTTTTGAATCTTGTAAATTATTTACTTAGACTTTTACTACTCTTTAAGACTGCCTATTCAAAGCTCTGAGCACCATTAGCATTCTCTTCAGTATTCACTAACAAATAGTTTTTGTCAATTTTCATCCAAATCGTATGTCCCAGCAATAACATGGAGATCAAACTTTATCCAGCCGTACCTATTTCCATATGGAGGAGGGAGAAAACATGAGCTTTTCAAGCCATCCTGCAAGAATAACTGCACAGGACTTTTTAAAGTGGTCAAAAATTCTGGTTAATTGCTGTTTGAAAGTCAAGGCTGTCTGGAGTTTGAATGTACTGACTCCTGCTCCTTCCCTCCTCCCACCCTCCAAAAAAGTGACTAGATTTTAACTGTTTCTTTTCTTTCAACAGGAAGATGAAGGAGAAGATGACTAATTAAACACTGATGGATTCCAACACCCACCCCTTCTTTTCTTACCTTTTTAATTTTTCTCCAGTCCCTGGGAGCAAGTTGCTGTCTTTTTTTTTTTTTCCCTCCCCCCCTTGTGCTCAGTCGCCTTGTTCTCTTGAGGTCTCTTTTTCTCTCCTCTACACCATGGTTCACCATTTATTTTGGGGGAAATACCCTGAGCAGAATACAGTGGAAAATAAAATCTCTACCAGTTTCTGTTCCAAGTTCATTTTTATCCCTTTCTATCTAAAAACAAAAACTGTTTATGAAATCAACACACCATGTTCTGTGGGAAAAAAGAAAACCTTCTGCTCCCTTCACTCTGCTGGAAGCTGAAGAGTGCTAGGCCCCTGTGTAGTAGTGCATAGATTCTAGCTTTTTTCCTTCTTTCTCTGTATATTGGGCTCAGAGATTACAGTGTCTCTATGTGAATATGGACAGTTAGCATTTACCAACATGTCTGTCTACTTTCTCTTGTTTAAAAAAAATTAAAAAACTAAAAAAAATGGGGTATAGAAGGTCAGCAAGGGTGGGTTTCAGATGTTTGGGTGGGTTAAGTGGGCATTTTGACAACATGGCTTCTTCTCCTTTGGCATGTTTATTGTGATGTTTAACAAACATCCTTGCAGTTTAAGATGACACTTTTAAAATAAAATCTTCTCCTAATGATGACTTTGAGCCCTGCCACTTGATGGAGAATCAGCAGAACCTGTAGGATCTTATTTGGAATTGACATTCTCTATTGTAATTTTGTTCTTGTTTATTTTTAAATTCTTTTTTTTTTTTTTTTTGGTTCACTGGAAAGGAAAGATGCTCAGTTTTAAACGTTAAAGTGTACAAGTTGCTTTGTTACAATAAAACTAAATGTGTACACAAAGGGACTAATGGTCTTCACTGAACAGAACATGTTTCTGATTTTTCTTGCTCATTTTCCCATATATTATCAATGGGTTTTTTTGTCTGTAGTTTCTAATTTAACACCTGTTGGTATGTGGTCAGAATATCTGTTTTGCAAGATAACCTCATGGCTGTATGGATTTAACCTGAATTTAAATTTATAGATAGTTTTCATATCTGGAAAAAGTGTTTAATTTAGGTGTAATTTACCATAAATTATCTGATACTATCAATAAGTTGCTGTCAGACTGCCTATCAATCATCACTATAAATTGGCAGTCATTACTGTAATCTGCACATTGTTTCTCTTTACTTAGTTTGATATCTCCATAGGAATGGGTTGTGGTTACATTCCTTGTACATTAAATTAATGGTGTCTTTAAATGTTCTCTCTTGCACCAAAAAAAACACCTGATGCTCTAATAATAAAGAAATGTGCAGATTTAAACACTCTCATTAGTGATGTAAATGAGATACCACATATCTCTGATCTCTTATAAATCAGATCATTGAAAAGACCATACAAACTCAAATTAAATGATCAAAGGTTAATGTATATAATCCATTTGGTAAACAGCTTTCTCAATTGAGATGTTAAATTGGTTTCAATTACACATTCAGGCTGATTGTACTCTTCAAACACAGAAGAATCTTACTCTGCTAAATTACATCTCACAAGAAAGTGGTTACTTTATGTGTGGAATTTCAGTGCCATACAACCTCCAATCTATGCTGTTTATATTTTCAAATATGTGAGCTAACAAAATGCAACCTGTTTTGATTTAAAAGTATCGACTGCCTAAAATCTACATTTAGAACTAACCAGAATAGCAAGTGGCAAAGTGTGATGAAACCTCTTCTAGCAATAATTAGCATTTATACCATTACTTTAAAAAGTAGAATGCCATATAAACTAACCTAATTTAAATGGATATTTTAAAACCTGTATAGAACAATTTTAGTACTAAATCATTGTATAACTGTTTTCTCCTAATAATGGGTTCTCGTGATGGGGTTCTTCACTCTTACAGGAAAAAGATTGTTTTAGCCTGTCATAACAGTACGTATCTATTTTGTGATGCTAGACACTTGGTGCTAGAGTAAGGTTATTCTCTAGAGTGGTATTCCACAGTGGGGAGAGGCACTCCTTAAAAGACTGAACCAACTCATTTTGTTCAATAAAGGTTGGGTTGGACCTACTGCCCTAGTCCATGTCATTTTTTGGCATCAATTTTAAATAACTCGCATCTTTTAACCAATTTAGTTACATTAGTGCTAAAACTGTAGACAAACTGTTGCCCTGCATCTTGTGTAGCCATTTATGTAGTGCAAAGTAAAATGCTACTAGACCAAACTAAATTGTGCTTATGTAGGGAAAAATCTTTATGCTGTCAGAAAGAGAGTGCATAAACTATCTCCCCCTATATTGCAAGACCTATAAAGTTCCATAATCTGCTTTTCCCCAGGACACACTAAGGTGGTACAGCTGAATACCAAGGACAAAAAGTGAGAGGTGGGGGGGGCGGGGATCAAATGCTCCTCCAAGTTTGAAAACAAAAACTGATTAGTACTATACAGGTGGCAAAACAATCCCACTATTGTGTAGACAGAATATTGGTTTAACTTCCTGGTGAAACTACTCTACATTTCAGTTTTCTTCATTGTAAGAGTAAACAACCTTTGAATTGCTAGTAATATTACTTTCATTCTAGTAAACTTCTATCAGCTAGTAGTGGAAAAATGTAATTTTGAATAGGGATTAAAACACTTTCCAGATTTAAAAATACAGCCCTAGGTGCCCATCCAGTTAAGCACCTACTCGGAAAAACTCAGTTACCTATTTAGAAGTGCCCCAATAGAAATGTCCTTGTAACAATGAGGGTCAAATACAAATTCTTCAATTCTCATTAAGTCAGGAAGAGGGATCTCTAGTACATTCCTTAAAACCTTTAATCATTTTCTGAGGTGAACTATCTTGGCAGAACATGTATCATGAGCTTCTCAATAGAGGTCGGAATTCTCCCATTTAAACTAATGGACACTGGCTTTAACCTCCAGTATGACAGCTGTCTGAGTTAATGGTTTACAATTTAGAAATTGAAGCATTTAATAAAGTTTTTGCACATGTATTTAACCAGTATGTTATGAAGAAAACTTATGGAAGAACTTCCATATTCTTATGTTTGAAGTTTAATAGATAGAAGAAGCAGAAGTGTCTGCCACTCCAGTAAATTCTAATGCCAATCATAAATATATGCACATAGGAAATAAATATAGATTGTAGAATTAGTAAATTTAGCACAATTTTTTAATTCCAAATTTATAGCATCTCACTTACTATTTCCTTATTAGTCTGTGTGTGAAAATGTGAATGCCATACTTCGTCCATCAGCAGGCAGAATGGTGTGCATGTGCATGAGTGATTAGAAATTGAGGCCTATATTTATTCACTTACTGCTTTGAATTTGCAAATACTTTCCAGTTCTGTTTGAAGAGAAAGTGGACCAGGTTAGTACATTTTTACTGATGCAACACCCAAATTACACCAAACACCTTAGCCACTGCCTATGAATTTTAAAACCATAATGCTGATCTTCGTTGGCTTGCAAGAAGATATTTTATGCCTTTATTTCTGCTGTAACAATACAGTTAGAGCTTTCAGGTAAGCATTTGCCATGACTGGTAAACAGATTAAAGCACACTCAATGTCATTTTTTTGGTATATACCCTCAATTATAGTGATTTTGAAAAAATCCTTTTAAATATTAGTTGAGGGTATTTTTCTATACTTAATATTTATAGAGGCTAGTAAGGACCAAATAATTAAGGCCCATATCCTGTATCAGGCTGTGTTATTGGGTAGATCTTCCAATTATAAAGTTCAGTTTTCTTTAATGGGACAGTGTGGCCTCAGGGAGGGTGTAATTAAAGGATTATGCACCAAGAGTTGTCATTGCAAAAAGTAAACCCAATTTTCTAAGCTTATAGTATTTTAGGAGATACTGGTCAGGTACCAAATGTTTAGAAACATATTTCTGAGGTTAAGTGTTCTCCCTTTAATTTGTCCCAGACCAGGGAGAGAAAGTTACCAAAAGTTTGTTACACTTCTTGCTCTCCTTTCCTTTATTAGACAAGGCCTGGAAATCCTGGTTTCACTTTAATCACATTTATCTTAAGAGTGCTATCCGGTAGACAGCATCTAATACCTATTTTCTCCTTGTTTGAGAGTAATTGTCATGCTTTTTGTCTAGTGAAACATACAGGCTTCTTTACTGCCTCTTCAGAACCTCTGGAAACTTCAGCTGTGCTAATTCAGTGGTAGTACTTGCTAGTCAGTGATAGAGTTTAGGGTCCTGGTCCTACACCTGCTGAAGTCAATAATAAAGCTTTTGAGTTCTATGGGAACAGGATTAGGCCATAAATCTGTAAGGAAGAGACATTCAAACTCACAGGGTAGTTTTCTGAACCAGAACTGCCAGAAGGTGAGAGTGCTCATTTGGGAAGGGAAGGGTATAATATTTTAATGTAACAGATGTGGACAGAAATGGCTAAGGGAATTTGAAGCAACAATTGCAATTGTGGTTCAAGCTGGTCGCTCAATGAGTGCTGACCTATGGGGTTAGCAGATTCTATTCTACAATTTGAGCTGAAGATCACCTGCTAGATCTAGAACAAAGTATATTTTATCTTCCACCCCTTATTTTACTTCGCCCAGACAACACCCCAGTAAAGCCGGATTATGTATAACACAGGGATAGGACAGATCTATGAAGTACAGGATCATTGCCTATGGTTCCTGGAGTGCTTAAAGGAGGGGAGTGTGGATGGAAGCAAGATGTGCAGCGTACAAGAAAAATTGCAGATAAGGGTGGCAAATACACAGGGGCTCGGACCTGTATTATACTCACTCATGCAAACAACCCTCCACACCACACACACGTTTAAAAAAAAATACATCTGAAATTTTATGCTTCATATAATCAGTCAGTTATATGTGTCTAGCTAACAACTCACCCTTGGAGGGAGAAACACACACACACCAGAATTAAAAATGTTACAATTTACAATTATTTATTTCCCATCTAGACCTTTCAACCTTAACTGCGAAAGGATCATGATAGAATCACCACAGAAGGTGATAAACTTTCCTGAGGCAGCAATCTGTCCGTGATCAGACACAAAAGTACCATCAGAGTCTTTGAACTCCACATCAGTGATGTGAAGTATCAGAGGGGTAGCCGTGTTAGTCTGGATCTGTAAAAAGTGACAGAGTCCTATAGCACCTTATAGACTAACAGACGTATTGGAGCATAAGCTTTCATGGGTGAATACCCACGCGTCTGACAAAGTGGGTATTCACCCACAAAAGCTTATGCTCCAATACATCTGTTAGTCTATAAGGTGCCATCGGTGATGTGGAGTCTCCAAGTCGTAGGCTGATATGCCCAACCTATTGGGGTGGAGAAAATCAAGCGAAGGGGAATGTGGTTAGGAACCCAAACAATAAAAAAAAAAAAAACCTCACAGTAGAACAATTCCCCTCCCTTCAGTGAGATAAAGTAATGTGCTCCCAGTCAAGCCACCAATAGTTTTGCTTCTGCTACTGGTGTACCATCCTGCCTCGACCCATCCGCCCCTCTTCATTTCCTTCATTAAATACCCTTCACTGACTCCAAATGATCCTCCTCCATGTTTCAAAACATCCTTGGAAGGAGTGAAATGGTGATTAGAAGAATCTGTGGTTCTCCCCAACCCAGAGCACAAGTGAAAGGAGTTGCAGGGCCTGAGCAACCGACATGACCATCCTTTCACCCTCCTCCCTAAACACAATCACGAGGGACAAACTAGGGACCCAGTTCCAAGACAGGATGTTAATCCCTGCCCTTTCTCCAGGAAAGTCCCCTGAAGGGGAGTAGGCAACTTCATCTGGAGACCATATTTGCACAGATCTCAGGGACCCCAGCTCCCCTGTGCTCCATTACCAACAGCAGCTCAGCCATTCCGAGGAGGCGTTTACCTAGGCGGCACCTGGGGCAGCTGGCCAGCATCCAGGAGTATCCTGGGAACCAGAAGTCATTCTCTGCTGGACAATGCTTGTGCACTGCAGCCCCGACGAGAGTGATCACCAAGTACCTCTCCCCAGTGGGATCCTGGAAGAATAGCACGGGGACTTTGCATTTCCCAGCAGTGACCATCATGTTCCTGACAGGGAGTGCTGTCTGGGGAGAAACTTCAGGTCCCAAACTCCAGCAGCCTTGAATCTGCAGGACTCGCAGAGAAATAATTCCTCTTTCTCCTCCTCCTCCTTCTTCTCAGGATCATGCTGGTGGGTTGCGCTTTGATGCTCATCCTGGGGCACTTGGTGGCTGCAAACCTCCCTGAAGCAACCAAGGGAGAGGCAAAGAGGCAGAGGGCTGATAGCAAAGCCAATGCATGCATCCTCCTCCTCCAAGCTCATACATGCACAAACCCTGAAAGTGAATAGTTAACAAGCCACCCTTCCTTAGGACTGATAGGCTATTCAGCTGATTGGTCCTTATTCAGTGGTCCAGTTCTCCAACATTATTAAACCTGCTTCTTGATTATTATTATTATAATTAAACACTGGCTGTTCCACCTGGGGAGAATCCAAGACCTGGAAGGAGAGAAGGGAAAGATCCTATAAAGACAGAGGCATTGAGCACAGTGCTTTCCGCAAGCTGGAGGACCAGGAAAACAAATCTTATCCTCTCCCCAGACTGAGGCTGAATCTAAAAATTAAATTACTTTACTTTTTAACTTTTCAATAATAGTTCCTTTAAATAGACACAGTTTAGTGTAGAATCTTATAGTACAAAACAAACAAAAATACTGTACCTCTGTTACTAATAAATCAGCAGATTAATAAGGGTTAGCACAAATCTATAATTATTTGCTTTTGTAATTTAATTCAGTTTGGAACAAAAACTAGACTTCATTTATACTTCTTGTTCTGGTCAGTTTAATTTGCTAGTTCTCGTACTGTAATATTCAGGCTGCAAATCCTGCAGGGGAATGCTTAAATAAAAAAATAAATGTAATTTAATAAAAAAATAACGGAAAAATATATTTATATCAGGTTTTGTACATGCTTTAAAAATATGTAAAAGTGGGACTATTATTAACTGAAAATATCCTCTAATTGTGTTGCCCATATTCCAGCTGTTAAGTTGTGGAAAGTTGTGTATCACTTAAAACAGAAATAACCTGTTGAATGGAATAACAAACAGCATTACATGTGGCTGGCAGCAGGAAGAGATCTTTAAGCGCAAGGCTCTACCACTTGAACTGAAGGAGAATCTCCTTTAAATGTTTGTAATGTAGGGTCTAGGACTGCAGTAAATCAACTCTGTTTCTATCCATAAGAGCATTGTGACAAACACACATTGTCTAGTTTATTATGCTATTAGCAACAACAGTCAATGTAACGTGTTAATATTTAGGAGGTACTTTAGAGCCTCTTCCCTATGTACCGGTAATTATTGACTTCTTCCCTCTTGGATCTCTGAACCCTTAGCAGACAGCGCTGGATTTACACATCCTGTCAGGTGTTGTTTGGATTCCTGGATCAAGAGAAAGTGGCACAGGGTTGCTGGATTCCCCAGAAAGTAGCATTAGATCTCTGGATCAGTGTCAGGTGAGGTACATTGGCTCCAGCAGGTGGGACCAGATCTCTGAATCCCTGGCGGCGGGGACCCAATTGTTGGGTCCAGAGATCCCGGCGTCCTAGCAAACGGTGCTGGTCCCCTTCTGGCGGGCAGGGGAAACCAGATCTCACCGGCCGGGGGCGCAGGATCCCTCAGTCTCGGGGGGCCGCCCTGCATTCCGGCAGGTGGCGCTGCAGGCCTCAGTGCCGCCAGGGGGCGCTGGCTCCAGGCTCCCGAACGGCGCTTCCCTGCCGAGGTTAAGGTCGAAGTTTGAAAAGTGCCGGTTGCGAGTGGCTGCGCGGGGGTAGGAAGATCGGGGCCCGCGTCTGGAGCGGGCCGCGGGAGAAGAGGAGCCATGGCGGCTGGGGAGCCGCGGCAGGTGAGCGGGAGAGACTTGTCTGAGCGGAGATCCGCAGGGGCTCCAGGAGACGAGGCTGTTCCGGAGCCGGGAGTCCCCGCGCTGGGGATCGGGATGAGTCCTGGGACTGGTTCGGGGGAGAGCCCGAGGCGGGGAGGAGAGCCCGGCGGGCAGGGGGAGAACCTGAGGGGATTGGGGGAGGAGGAGAGTCTGAGGGGATTTGGGGGGCGGGGGAGGAGAGCCCGGCGGGCGGGGGGAGAGCGGGAGGGGATTGAGGGGCGGGGGAGGAGAGCCCGGCGGGCGGGGGGAGAGCCTGAGGGGATTGAGGGGCGGGGAGGAGGAGACTCCCGCGGGCACGGGGGAGAGCCTGAGGGGATTTGGGGGGCGGGGAGGAGAGCCCGGCGGGCAGGGGGAGAGTCTGAGGGGATTTGGGGGGCGGGGGGAGAGCCTGAGGGGATTTGGGGGGCGGGGTAGGAGGAGAGTCTGAGGGGATTTGGGGGGCGGGGGAGGAGGAGAGTCCCGCGGGCGGGGGGAGAGCCTGAGGGGATTGGGGGAGGCATGGGGGGACGACAGGGAGACTTCACATTAGGAGAGGGACAGTAGTTTGGAAGGGAGAGAAAAATTGGCCTCTGGAAAAATCAGCTAGTGTCTCCCCCATCTCTTTCCCATTGTCACCTCCAAATTGTCCCTTCCTGGGGGGCTTTTCTCTGGTCCCCACTCCCCAGGATGGCCTCCTCCCCCCCAGGAACTCACCTTGCCTTCCACCCCTACATCCACTCAGGGGCTAGAGTGTTCTCCTGGCTTGCTTGAGAAACTGGACTCCTTAGGAGTCCCCAGTTCCCTTACCCTGAGGCCCTTTTTTCCTTCCATGAGGCTCCAGTTTCTCCACCCAATATGAAGTAGTCAGTCCCACTGTCCCTCATCCTGATCTATTGCGTACAGCCCTCTTTCTGCTCATCCCAGTATATGTGGGGGCACATTCCTCTCATCAAAGTAGACCCTGTGATTCTCAGAACAGATAAGGTTGGCTCTGAATAATGGAGTTATCCTGCACTGATGATGGTTACTGGGGTAGTGTCTAAAAGCCCAGTTGGAGATCAGGGTTTCTTTGTGCTAGACACCATGCATGTACACAATGAAAAAATGTTCTCTGCCCCCAAAAGAACCTCACAAATATGGTCTAAGTTTGCTAGAAGGTGACTAAGGGAGGAATGCAAGTTTGTGAATTTTAAGGATATGGTTTAGTTATTTAGGATGGCAAAAGGGTTTATTATAACCAGGAGAAATGGGCTGAGATGGAGAAAGGGAAAATGTAAGGTGAACAACAGGAAACATTTTCTGGCAGTGGAATGCATTAGTTTGTGGAATACTCTCCTATGGGAAGTGGTGTGTATGCCCCATAACTTCGGACATTTAAAAAACGAATCTGGAAAAATCAAATCTTGGAGCATAATATATTACAATCTCATTCTGTGGGCAAGTTAGTGACAGAAAGGTCAGAGAGATTTAATTTGATTTTTAAAAATCAACAGAATCATAATGTCACCCATTCACTGTCCCCCATGGCTCCAGGTCCTCAGGTTGGTGGAAATGTTTATATGTTGTTGGAAATGGGTTGAATTAAGTATCATTCAAATGCCCTTTCTTCCACAAACACAATGGTGTCAAATATGACAAACCTAGAACAATTTATGTTGATATGTATTTTAGAAAATGTTTAAAATTTTAATTTTTAAACTATACTTTAGCACAGGGGTGCTTTGCTTACATAAAAAATCCCTGGAGACTCCACTACAGGGAACATTTCTGAAACAGTCCCTGGGGCAAGGGAGTACCTGATGTAATAAATAGGTCTTTCCTTCTCTCTGATTTTGTTATTTTTGTGAGGGGAGGGATAATGTCTGCATAATTCAGAGTAGCAAAGGGGACCAGATCCAAAAGTGCTAGAAGTTGATTTATCCCAAACTGGGTGCTGTACTTTTCACTTTTTAAAATAAAGTTAGTGTAGGTGAAAGCTGCCAGACTCAGGCTTGGTCTAAACACAGAGTTGCAGCAGTTTAACTAAAGGCATGGTTTAAAATTCCTTTAGTTAAAAAGGTGCATCTTTGTGTGAAGACTTTCTATATCAGTTTAAACCTTCCGTTGGTTTAGCTTGCATCTAGTGAATGCTGAATTGATATGAGTGTCTATGCAGAGGTTTGCACTGATGTAGCTGAATTGATGTTTAAAGTGATTTCAGTTAAACCTGTGCAATGTCTCTGTGTAGACAAACCCTCTGGCCCTAGCTCTGCGGTGAGTCCTGTGCTGTTGGACCTCATTGCAGGTTCAGGGTTTAACAGCCTAGGAGACTAACCTTCGCTAGGGATCCACAGAACACCTGCAGCATGGGCAGTGTCAGCTTCTTGACACCCCACCCAGCAGTCCTAAACCAGCTTTGCAAAATGATCATAAAAATGTATCAGCCCAAATGCAAATTCTGCTGTCCTACCCTTTTCTGTGTTGACTGAATAGTATTTTATGTCCCCTAGTGCAGTGGTTCTTAACCTTTTTCTTCCTGAGGCCCCCAACATGCTATAAAAATTCCTCCCCCCCCCCCACCGTCCTGTGCCACAACTGTTTTTCTGCATATCCAGTAGCTTAAAAGCCAGGATTGGCATTAGGGGATAGCAAGCAGGGCAACGGCCTGTTGCTCAGGCTGTGGCTTCAGCCCCACATGGCGGGGCTTGGGCTTTGGCTTTCTTCCCTTGTTTATTTTGGCAGACTCCCTGAAACTTGCTCATTGCCCCACAGGGGGCCCCGTACCCCTGGTTGAGAACCACTGCCCTAGAGCAATCAGAGTTAACAGGGAGATCTTCTGGCCCACAGGGGGTAGAAAGAGCCTGTCAATCACAATGCCCTAGGGTATATGTGAACTAAATATATTTAGAAAATGGACAAGGCAGATGGTTGACTTTCAGCTATGTGTTTGGCAGGGTGTAGAGTGGAGGAAACTTGCCCTGACACTGCCCACATTGTATCCATTCTGTGGATAAATGAAAGATGTCAGTTTCCAGCGCACTCAGTCCAGTATCTTTTGCCAGCACTAAGCTCACATTAAGCAGCTATCCTATAAGTTTGTCAGTACAAATGTGCGGGTAGGTCCAGATAGGTGTGTTGCATATACCTGTCCATATGATTTGAGAAATAGGCACACTTTTTCCTAATATTTGTTTAAAATGTAATTTAAAAAAATCAAACTCCTTTTAGTAACTTACTGCACACCAGACAAAAGACTTTCTGATTTCCTGACCTAGAATTGGAACAGTTTGGCTGAGTGACTCAAGGGCTCCATGATTCAAGTTCCTTTTGATGAAACCTTTTATTTATTTTTTTCAGGAATTTGGCTACATTCCTGGCCTTACTAATTGGGCGAGAACTTCCTGGAGTCAGGATGTTAAACCTGAGCCACTTTGTTTCATTACCAGTCCTAAAGTCTCCTTTTTTGGTTGTCGAGTCTGTAGTGGACTTGACATTGGCTTAAGACACTAGTAAAAATAGAATTTGTTCTCTCTCTCTTTCTCTCGTTTTGCTATTAAACTGAAATGTAAGCAACACCTGATTAGTGAAGAAATATGGAGAGCCTGCTTATAAGACAAGCTGTGTGATGTGCAACACAATAACAGCATTACAGTGACTCAAGAATTATTTTTTTTCTGAGCTGTTGGCACGTACTTTGGGTGCTTTGTAAAGTCTTAATCACCTGTGATGTGCACCAGTGACCTGATAATGCAAATCCTGATATAGTTTGTTACTACAGTATATGTATGGTCTAATATTAAAGAATATGACAGGGAGACAGAACTCCTAGGTTCTGTTCCTGCTCTGACAGCAACTCTGTGAGACTGGGGAATTTACTGAGTGTGGCAGGAACTTTATTTTGCTGTTCTTCATTTTGTATATTTTGTATATATAAAGTGAGGATCATGGTAAGTAATTAATCAGTCTTGGGCTACATGCATGTATATACATACACATATATATGTATATACACATATACACGTGTGTGTATATGTATATATATATGTATGTATGTATGTATGTATGTTTTTCTTTAATTGCTATGGAGCCCTTTAAAAACCCTCCTTTTCTAGAGCCTCCTGTGTGGATCTGGTTACTATGTCATCAGCAGTGGGTGAAGCCAGGAGCAGGTCTCTGGATAAAGTTCTGGCTGCCTCTGCCTGGGTGGAAAGCCTATTCATGGGGGAACATGAGGAAAGTCTGTGCTATCTAAGCTGTATCTGTCCTGGGGCTGTAAACAGAGTCTGTCAGTCCAGAGCTATCACCAGTACACCTTTCACCAAAACAAAGCTGTTTAAAATTGACTTAAAAAGCAAAGCTAAGAACAGACTTTAATGTTCCCAGATCAATTTAAATGTGAGCAAAATTTTAAAGAAGCCATACTGCTTGCAAATCCCAGCTAGGATGGGGGTTGGGACTACAGACTGTCTGCCTTTTCTGGTATAGCTTGTATAGCTGACTTTTTTATTAATTAATTTACAAACAGATGTATGGATTAATTTATTTGTCTTCCTCAGTGATGAAGACTTGGTCATGCATTCACTGAAAGTTAGCGTTTGGCTGTTACACCTCTAAAAAGTTCCAGTTGGCATGTAGCTTTGGACAACTGGCAGCTCAAGCCATATTAAAATAAAGATCTGCACGTGTTATATAATGCCAGTGTAACTTAGCATCATGATCACGATGAGGACAAATTACAGCTTCCCTTTGGTACTTATTCAAGACACATAAATATAAATAGACATTAAATAAGAAGAAGGCAACCTTTGTGAGGACTCATCTCATTTGTGCATTAATGCGAAGTTGGGGTAAAGATGGGTAAAGTTGGGGCAAAGATGGGCCCCAAATTGCAAAGTTAAAATTTAGATCTGATCTTCCTCAAAATTTGTTGGTGATTGGAATCAAGGTTTTGTTCTGAGACCATCTGTAGTTGAGATGAAGTGGTAGAACGCTATTGATGTGTTGCACACCCACCGTTTTGCTATCACATAATATGTCCAACTCTCTCCCCTTTGGTACTGGTTTTAGGGCATCTACCTCCTGCAAATGAACAATGGGGTGAACCTTATGGATCCAGGGTTCCAGCAGAAACTGGAGGATGAGAAGGAAGTAATTCGTCGAGCTATCCAGAAGGAACTGAAGATCAAAGAGGGGGCAGAAAATCTGCGCAAGGTGACAACAGACAAAAAGAATCTGGTGCATGTAGAGCATGTGCTGAAATCTTCCAATCGGAAACTGGAGCAGCTGCACTGGGATCTCCAGGAGCTTAATGCCCGGATTGTAGTAACCGAGAAAGGGGAGAGCAAAACAGGTAGGTCTTGGGACATAATTGTTGGGCATGATAGCTCCAGTAGGAAGCCTCATTATAGCCAATGTTTTAATTTATTTTATTTTTTTTCTATTGGGGGCTAGTATGATGGGAAGGAAAAATCTCATCTATCTAGGAGAGGAATCTCAACTGGTTCCTGCTTATGTCCAGGTGAGATGAACAGTGTAGAGGTATTGAAGTTTGAAAAGTTGTGATTGACACTAATTGAGATGGAAGGAGGTGATAACATAAATCAGAATAGGCAAAAGACTGATTGCATATGTTGGACATAGGATCGCCTCCTGAACTTCATCTAGGCAGATTTACAGAGCTTGGGAGAGAAAATAGGGGCTTTGGGGTAGAATCCAACATGCAAGTTCCTGACAGAGGGATGAATGTGAGATTTGGAGGTTGTTGGTATTCTCAGGGCCTGATCCTAAGAAGCCAGCAGTTCTCATATTGGGTCAGTAGTAGGCTAGGGTACGCAACAGCTAGGAGAATTTGTCCTTCAGTTGAGGCCATATATTGTACGTGTCTTTGAAAATGAAAACCTCATTAATACTCTCCTCCTCATCCCATCTATTACCCTATGAGGGAACCATGAGAAGGAGGGTAATGGAATTCACTATGTTGTTGCACAGATGGTTCCATGTCCCCGGACCCTTGTCTCTGGGAAAGGAACCCAAACCCAGTGGCAAGGAGGATAGAGGCTCTGAAAAAGCAGCTGCACATTGAGATGAAAGTGAAACAGGGAGCGGAGAACATGATCCAGATGTATTCAAATGCAACATCAAAGGTAAGCATTGCTGAGTAGAAATAAGCAGGGAGCATGCCACCTTGGAACAAGATTTCTGTTAAAAGTGCAAACACGCACAAATCTTTATTCCAGATCTGGGTGTGACAGGAAGACACTTTAAGTCAGAGTTGTTTTAGGTTGCATGGCTGAGCCCATCTGTGTGTTCATGAGCTGATGAACGAACAGCCCTGTGACAGCATGGTGTACTATCCCATGGGGGAACAGTGTTTTGAATGCTGGTTGTGTTGGTCTCATTGTCACGGGATGTCATTGAGGCAATAATTTAGTACAATTCAAATCAGTCTGCCTACTGTGGGGTCTCTTGTACCTTCTACTGAAGCATCTGGTGCTGATCATTGTTACAGACAGGACTCTGGACTAGATAGACCAGGGGTCTGATCCAGTATGGTAACTTATGTTCCTAAACTTCAGATACTGATTATGCTTCTGTTCTCTGATATTAGTTACTAATATTAAACATTAGAATGGCTACCAGCATCTAACACTGGTGGTAGTGCCACTAGATTAGAAACAGATTAAAAAAAAAATCTCAGAAGTGGTAAATCTTGTCAGTCACAGACATGGAGTGCTGCCTCCAGAAAAGTCAATCCAGGCTTTGGGAGGTGCAGTACAGGGAGAGGAGCCAAAATACCTGACCAAAGGTAAGAAAATAAAATGCTTTGGAATATGACCCTTAATGTGTGACACTATCCCACATCATCAAGTTTCTGATATGATGTACCAAGTTTGTGCAATACTGTTTATTTCAAAAGAGACCTTAAGATGGAGCGAAGTAAATGGTATCTTTGTGTATGAGTTATTTAAGAGAGCTTTTTGGGAATTTACTGCTTTCTTATTCATCATGCTTGTTGTGTTTGGCATAATCATATTTAATATTCTGGAGGAGAATAAAAAATAAAGTTTAATTAAGAAGCTTAATTTAACTATATGAGCATGATAAATAACTTAGACATTTTTGTTTATTCCACACCTCCACCCATACAACTCTGCCAGCACAATTGACAAGTGAAGTACAATATTGAATCACTGCAACATCAGAATAAACTCTTAGTTGACTGTACCCACAGGGCAGGACACTGTTACCTAGCAAACTGGTCACATCTTTCATAGGTGTCACAGCATATCACAGCTCCCTCATCTGTATCTACCGTGGTTGGAAATCATCATTCCTGTTGCTCATGCATCTTTTTGCACAACTGGGCATTGTGTGAAATTTTATGACTTTCTGGGACACCTTTTAAGGCCTTGTATGTTGTGGTGCCCCATCTTTGTCCTAGTCTAACACATCATTAAAATCCAGTTCTCTCCAGTATGGACGTCCCTAGCCATCTGTAATCTGTCTTGCCAGGACCGGAAGCTGCTGGCAGCAGCTCAGCAAATGCTCCAGGACAGCAAGACGAAGATTGAACTGATTCGGATGCAGATTGTGAAAGTATCTCAGTCGGCAGGTGGAATAGAGGATGCAATGGATCCAGCAGGTAAGATGCTTTGGATATCTGACATCGCTTGTAGAAGATGTTGCTGAATTATGAAGCTCCAATGCCTGAGATGCTAGGCCACTTGCTTGTCTGATTGTTATATTTATCTCCAACCTTACCAGTGAAGGTGGGGGCCACCATCAGTCTCCTGGAGCTACGCATCGAGGAACTGCGACATCACCTATGCATTGAAGCTGCCGTGGCTGAGGGGGCAAAAAATGTGGTGAAGATCCTGGGAGGCAGGCGGGTGCAGGATCGCAAAGTGTTGGCTGAAGTAAGTACCATTGCAGTATTGCTACTAGAAGCATTGTGGTGACTTTCTGTATGCTGGATAGTAACCTTTTTGTCAGAGGAAAAACAGTATTACAGCTGTTGCCCATTAGTGCCCTAGCCTTGTTCTCAGCAATGACATGGTGGCTCCCTACTGCCAAGTCCCTTGACACTGGTCTAAGTCCCCCAGCACTGCCATAATACTGCAGTCCCTGCTCATAGTGATGTTGCGGCAGCTGCTACTCCTAGCAACTGTAATGGTAGAAGGCGATAATTCCCTTGTATAACTGCTGTTACTGGCTGTTTGAGAGATCGTGTGGTTGTCATTGCCATCTGATTCATTGCCTGTAATATGCAATGACTGTTTTTTAAAAAGCCACATATAAATCTCTCCCATCATATGCTGTTCTTGTGAGAGACGTTACATTTCCAGAACTTGCCAACTGACTTACATCATAAAGCTAGGACAGAAAAAAATGAATTTATAGTAAACTAAACAACAATCTTTCATTTTTCTAATGGTCAGAACAGGAAAATATGAATAAAAATTTCACTCATTTGCTATGTAACTTTGGGCAAGTCACTTATCCTTTTTGTGCCTCCGTTTACTCATCTGTACAGTGAGGATAATACTTGTCCCACAGGGCTTTTGTGAGCCATAGTTCATGTTTGTAAAGAGCTTTGAAGGCCTCAGATGAAAGGCTCTATATAAGTGTGAAGTGTTAGTTATAGTAATTATCCAACTTGGGCATTCATTATACCAGCCATTTTTAATTGGAAATCTCTTGGAGTCCAAATTGGTGGCTGCTTGTAGTGCACTGGCATGTAAGAAACCAGTTTTGGATTTTTGATCCTAGTCTGTTCTTCAAGTTGGAAATACTGTGGAGAGTGCTTATTCAGGGCAGAATCCTCCTGACACTGAGCAGCAGTGACTTGAGATGAATGAGTGGTGCTAATAGTCCCTTCTTGTCCTTCATGAGCAGGATGGTGCCTGACCTTTGAGGATGGGAAGTTGGGTCGCTTGTGAAGTGTTAGTAGTACCAAGATCATGGCAGTGGCTATTCATTCAAAGCCTGTACTAGCTTTTTCTCTGTTCCTTGTTACCAGGCTCAGGGTCGTTTGCAAGAATCATCTCAGAAGATTGATTTGCTGCGCTTGTCCCTGGAGCAGCAGCTTAACGAGCTTTCTTCTGATCACCCAAAGCGGGCACTCATCAAGCAGGAGCTAGTGAATGCTTCCTCTCTGGGAGCTCAGCATGTCAGCATCCAGCCCTTCACTTCACTGATCAAACCCACAGCTCTTACAGGTACCTGAGGCTGCGGGGCGTGGGGAATATTTCTTCCCTATATACCCATGTCATGACTGGTGGTTTTTGTGAGGTGGACATTTGTTCCATTAGGAACTGTATCAAGTCCTCAATTTGTTTCATGTAGGCCACCAAAAAGCTGTCAGGTTGTAATGACTTTAATAGCTACTGAAGGCTGGTTTAAAAGTGTAAGATACCTAGACAGCATAAATCTAAAGTTTCTGACTTCCTATGTGGACTGACTAGAATAATTTCACTTTTCTTGAGAATAACACTCTTTGGTGAAATTCCTCAGGTTCATTAGAAGTGAGACTGATGGGGTGTCAAGATCTGTTGGAAAAAGTTCCAGGACGTTCCCGAGTGTTTGGTTCATCTCCCAATCATGGGAGCCCAAGTGACATGAAATCCCTGACCCGAGCACGAGCTGGGATGAGTATTCATGGCCGCAGTATTGCAGCAAAGCACTTGCGGAATGAGGAGCTATGTAGTGAGTATGATATTCCCTGTTGCATCAGTGATGGTGTCTTCTAATGTGCTTGCCACCTTTCAGTCTGGTGTGAGTGCAGTGAGAGGAAACCTGGAAACTTGGCTCCTGAAACATGGGAAGAGGCTGAATCATTTGATCTCCTGTCCCCCTTAGTGATCTCCTGTGCTGGAAATCTCATTAGATTGTGTGGCTAGCTCCAGCAAGAAGTATATTCCAATGTATGACCATATAAAAGATTGTAATCTACACTTTCTCCCTTGTCCAGATGAGGTGCTTGCTGTGCTCAAAGTGGACAATAAAGTGGTTGGTCAGACAAACTGGGGCCCAGTTAATAACCAGGCTTGGGACCAAAGCTTTGTCATTGAGCTGGATCGGGTAAGACTTTATTTCTGTAGGATGATAGGAATTCCAGGATCTCTTCAGTCTTGTCCTCATAACCCCTGTGTTATGTCCCTTTTTTGATCTTTAACTTTATTTGAATTATTTCTGTGGATTTGGTGATATACTTGTCATTCCATTTTTGATCCATCTCTTTACTGGAACTGATAATGTAGCCTTCTCCCCATTCCTAAATCTACTGTAAGTACAGGTTACCTCTGGTATAGCTTCAATCTGAGCATTTGATGCCCCTCTTCTGTCTCCATTTGAGCGGCCCTACTCCATCTTTTACCTGCAATACAGCTCACTTCGGGATATTTGGGATGAGGTTCAGTCTTATGTAGGAGCAAAGTCAAGAAAGTACATGAAAATGAGCAATCTTTAAAGAAAGTTGTAGCTGCTGAATGTCTGAAAAGACCAAAGAGGTGGGAAGCAATAGGAATGAGGAACTATCACCTCTTCCTTGGAGCAGGTCTCTTATACACTGCATTGTTTAGCTGCATGGAATTTCTACAGGGCAGGAAAAGATGGAGTTCAGAGTGTGTAGGTTACGGGAATGTGTGTGTGCCAGGTCGTTGGCCTTGTCCATTACCAAGCTCTCTGCTTCTCTTCTTTCAGTCCCGGGAGCTGGAGATTGCAGTTTATTGGCGTGACTGGAGAGAGCTGTGTGCAGTGAAGTTCTTGCGCTTGGATGACTTTCTCGATAATGAACGCCATGGGATGTGCCTCTCTCTTGAACCCCAAGGGATGCTTTTTGCAGAGGTAAAGGCTCTAAATTTTACCTTTTTCATCCAGAAGAGTCACTGCTCCAGAGGTTTTCACTGAAGTGATAGGCAATTCTGTTGGGTTTGACTCTCCTTGCGTTGAGAAGGTTGCAGACAAATGGGTAAACTGAGACATGGATAGGTGAAGTAACTTACCCAAGGTCACACAGGAGTCAGTGGGGGAGCTGGGACTAGAACCCAGGAGTCTTGACTCTCATTTCTCTATTCTAAGCGCTGGATACACTCCCACCCTCACTCAATACTCTTTATACCTCAAAAGTAATCTGCTTGTCCTCTAGTGGGGAGAGGAGGAGGGATGGTTAGCACTTGTAATTCAAATAGTTTCCATTCCCCTGTTTAGAGTGTGGTGTCTACCCTGGAAATAGGTGCTTGTCTGAGAATGAAAGGAGTGAACAGGGAGGATATGTTATACACACATTTATTTAAGCAATTATATAGCTTAACTTTCATTTATTCAGATTCTTAATTTTTATTTTTTGTATTGTTTTAGGGAATGGTGAATGATGCATTTGTTATTTACTAAATGATCAATTTTTTTTTACCTGTGTTTGTGTCAAGGTCTATGTAGATGGAAATTCAAATTAAATAAAAAATGCACAATACAGCATTTAAAAATTATTAAATAAAACTACCTTAAATATGCTGGATACATTTAAACAAAGTTAATGAAAAAGTTAATCAATAAATGTTTTGCATTTAAAACTAACTGATTTATTAAACAAATAAAGTATTATCTGTAATTAATAAATTGAACTAATTGTTTCTTGTCACCATGTCCTTCAGGATTTCAGAAGGAATAGATTTCATCCTCCTCAACCTAATTTTGATTCATAGATTGAAAGAGGAAAACAAGTTTTCCTGCGCTTTCAATGCCCATTGATCTCTTAACTTAGAATGAACTAGTCCATTAAACTGAACTAGTTGAGTAAACTGAAATAAAATATATTCTTTCTGCATCTGCTGAAAAAGCTGGTTTAGCACATCAACAAACACTGGTGAGAGGAACTTAGCCAGTGACTTTCACCAGTTCAGTGATATTACTTTAAAACTTGGCAGCAAACATTTACTTCATAAAATTATGTTTTTATTTAATTTAAATTAATTTAATAAATTATAGTAAACTTAAGACTTAACGTAGATTACCGTAATTTAAAATGTCATTCTAAATAGGTTTATTTAAAAAAAAAAAAGCTTATTTAATTTAAATTTTAAAAATTGATTTAAAATAAAAATCTGATTAAAAAACAACAACAATCATTGATTATTACCCACCGTAAGAAGTGTTCTTTGTCACTGATACAGTCTACACTCAGATGGTTGAGGACTAAAGCACCAACTGAAAACAAGGAAAGAAATACTTTAAAAAGATGAGTTTGTTTATAGCCAGGAGTGACCCTTAAAGGGCCCCACTGTAATTACCTGGGCACTACATAAAAAACAGTCTTTGACTTGCTTTTGTTAGGAGTCATCAGCAACACTTTACATTAAAGAGGGTGGCTTAATGGTTAGGTTTGAATTACCCAGACTGTCTGGAACCATGGGATCAAATCCTATCAGGTTGGGCTTACCCCTTCATCTTTTGAGATAATAAAGGGGTAGTCTACACTGGCAATGCTAAAGTGCTGCCGTGGCAGCGCTTTGCTGGGAGAGAACTCTCCCAGTGCCAGGGGCGGCTCCAGACCCCAGCACGCCAAGTGCGTGCTTGGGGCGGCATGCCGCGGGGGGCACTCTGCCGGTCGCCAGGAGGGCGGCAGGCGGCTCTGGTGGACCTCCCACAGGCGTGCCTGCGGAGGGTCCGCTGGTCCTGCGGGTTCAGTGGAGCATCCGCAGGCGTCCCTGAGGGAGGTCCACCAGAGCTGCGGGACCGGCGACCGGCAGAGCGCTCCCCGCAGCGTGCCGCCGTGTTTGGGGCGGCGAAACGGCTAGAGCCGCCCCTGCCCAGTGCTCTAAAAAACTCACCTCCACAAGGGGTGTAACTACCAGCACTGGGAGTGTGGCTCCCAGTGCTGGTGCCCTGTCTACACTGGCACTTTACAGCACTGAAACTTGCTGCACTTAGGGGGGGGTGTTTTTTCACACCCCTGAGTCAGAAAGTTGCAGCTCTGTAAATTGCAAATGTAGACAAGCCCAAAGTGCATGGAACTCAATTTGTTACGAGATCTTCCAGGTAATCCTTAAACACAGTCATGTCTCCTTTGCAGGAGACAAAAGATCCCAGGGCATATTTCCTAAATTAGGGTCTGATCCAGTCTCCTTAGCCAAAATTTCCCCTCTTGTCACTCTTGTGTTGTGGAGTGACTGGCTGCTGCTTCTCACTTTGGAGGTAGCTGCATTTCAGCAGTGCTTTATGTATATAATTTGAAAAGTACACTGGCCTCAATTGGGATGGAAGACACCTTAGAAATGTTATAAGTAGGGTCCCACCAAATTCACGGTCCATTTTGCTCAATTTTATAGTCATAGGATTTTAAAAATAGTAAATTTAATGATTTCAGCTATTTAAATTTCAAATTTCACAGTGTTGTAACTGTAGTGGTCTTGACCCAAAAATGAGTTGTGTGTGTGTGTGGGGGGGGTCTGCTACCCTTACTTCTACCCTACCCTACCAGTACTGCTCCCCTTACTTCTGCGTGGCTGCTGGCAGTGGCATTGCCTTCAGAGTTGGGCAGCTGGAGAGCGGCGGCTGCTGGCCAGGAGGCAGAGCTGCCACCAGCAGCTACACAGAAGTAAGGATGGCATGGTATGGTATTGCCACCTTTACTTTTGCGCTGCTGCCTGCAGAGCTGGGCCCTCAGTCAGCAGCCACCAGTCTCCGGCCGCCCAGCTCTGAAAGCAGCGCAGAAGTAAGGGTGGCAATACCGCAAGCCCCCTAAAATAACCTTGTGACACCCACCCCACCCCCCGCAACTCCCTTTTGAGTCAGGACCCCCAATTTGAGAAACGCTGGTCTCCCCCATGAAATCTGTATAGTGTAGGGTAAAAGCACACAGAAGACCAGATGTCATGGTCTGTGACATGTTTTTCATGGCTGTGAATTTGGTAGGGCCCTAGTTATGAGCCAATCATTCTTCCTTTGTCAGATTCTCTGTACTTCATGTTAATGGATACTTCTCACTTTATTTTTTTTCTTTATTTTTTAACATAGCACCTGAGGGGAGGAGATAGTATAACTCAGTCTGGAGTCTGCCTGCATATGTGACTCCTAGTTTGCTGAATGGGTGTGAATGGTCTATTTGAGCAGAAGGCTAAGCATGTGTCCAGGAGGGAAGTGAACTGCCCTGTAGAGTCTCCTCTGCTTCCCTGGCAGGTGACCTTCTGTAACCCTGTGATTGAGAGACGGTCCAATCTGCAGCGCCAGAAATGTATTTTCCCCAAACAGAAAGGTAACCAGCCTGTGAACTGACAGCCACTACAATTAGGGGCATGTATGGTTATGTGGTTGTCGATGCGGGGGATGCTGCAGCCACCCCATGGCTTGAAGTGGTTTCCATTATATATGTGGTTTACAGTTTGGTTCAATGGCTCTCAGCACCCTCACCATAAAAATTGTTCCAGCATCCCTGGTTTATGGTACACCTCTACCTCGATTATAAGGCTGTCCTTGAGAGCCAAAAAATCTTACCATGTTATAGGTGAAACCGTGTTATATTGAACTTGCTTTAATCCACCGGAGTGTGCAGCCCTGCCCTCCACCCCGGAGTACTGCTTTACCGCATTATATCCAAATTCATGTTATATCGGGTGGCATTATATCAAGAGAGCGGTGTACTTTTTGGAATGCTTCTGGGTTAATGTATGTGCGTAGGTGAGATCTATTAGAGTGTGGCAATATCTCCACTCACTAGGGAAGTGATGGAAGCATGGCTGTAACATGGAATATGCATGGCTGTAACACTGTTTACATCCATGCCTAACATGATTACAGTGTCAGGGGCTATGATTAGTAGTTTTTGAACAGGACTGTTGCTAGTAGGCTCCAAGCCTCAATCTATGTGTGTTCCTACCACCTGTAGGATGACCAGATAGCAAGTGGGAAAAATTGGGACGGGGTGTGGAGGGTAATAGGTGCCTATGTAAGAAAAAGCCCCAAATATTAGGACTGTCCCTATAAAATCGGGACATCTAGTCATTCTAACCACCTGTGCTGCCACTTATCAGTGGTAGCACAGGTGGTTAGAATTTCCTAGAAAATTTAGACAAAGCCATGTTGTCCTCCAAGGCTTTAAAGCTGACACTTCAGCAAGGTGAATAGGTTGGTGGGTGGCACAGCTCATGTGCTCTTTTTCTCCTTTTGCTGGAGAGAGAGAGTGAGAATTTATATTCTGAAGGCTCTTTGCAATTGGAAAAGCTCAATTTTTTTTTTTCAAACAAAAACTTTGATTCTGCGGGAAACAGCAAAAATCATGGAAAGACCTTAAAAACTCATCCATAATTTATTTTCACAATTTTTCTGTTCTCAGGCTGAGAGACTTAAATTCAGCATGGAAGTGGGGGTGGAAAATGAGACTATAGTACCTTCACATTATCTTTTGGCCAAGATCTAGTAGAGTATCAGTTTAATATCTGGTACATCCTCTGTGTGAGGATTATACCTCACCATTCCAGGGGTCTGGACATGATGAAGTGGGAGGTCTTTTTCAGCTCCAACTACTAGGACCTTATGAATACTTTAATCGTTACTTACCTGTGAGTCTGTCAGCTGTTCTGATTGTCTAGGAAATATAGTTATGGTGCCTTTTGGCCCTCCATCCCCAAACTGGGCCTCTTTTTGGGGTGAGCAAATGGCTGCCTCAATGAACTAGGTAGGGCAGTGGTTCATGTAGTGCTTGGCACGGTAATCTCAGTAACATTTGGGTTTCTCCTTCTCCAGGAAAGGAGTTTCTCCGAGCTTCTCAGATGAACATAAATATTGCTACCTGGGGTCGTCTAATGATGAGCATCCTCCCTCCATGTAGTTCCATGAGCACGCTAAGCCCCCCATTTCGTTCTCCCATTCGTACAGACTTTACCTCTCCAGCACGGCTGCAAACTCAAACTGATTCAATGTCCATGTTGGGCAGGTAAGTCTTGTTCTAGTTAATGTTATTCGACAAACTGGAATGGGCACAAAATTAAAACTTGGTGAAACTCCACAGGGTGGTGAAAGACCTTTGTGTGAAAAATCTATGTAGGAAATTCAGCTTGGGCTATTAAGAAAAGCTAATACTGGCTGAGATGGTGTGAACTTTTATGGAGCATTCAGTATTGTAGGGCCACCTCTGATTTATTGTTGACCATTGGATAGATTTCCAGAATCATGGTGGTTCTTTGAGTATATGTCCCTATGGGTGCGCCACCATAGGATGTGCATGTGCCTGGGCACTCTCAATTGGAGATTTTAGCTAGCAGTGTCCAAAGGTCTGCATCTGCGCACTATGCCTCTGCATGTTCCTGTGCAGGGACATATAGGCAGGTGCAAATCTGTTGCCACTGCAGTTCCTTTTCAACTGCCTTCAGCTCAAGATGGTTCAGAATGGTGTCCGCTGTGTTCTCAGACCCAGGGGGTCAGGTGGGCTTGCACTTGGGTGGCTAGCCTGAGCTGCCACCAGGGTCACAATGTCCACACTGCTATTTTTAGGTGCTAGCTCACACCTCCCAGTTGCAGTGCTGACATGCTGTTAAGATTCTATCATGCTGGCCATTGTTCAGTGTGGACCAGGCCCGCCGACAGCAGTTCCAGGCCCCAGGGCAGAACAGTCCATGGGCCCGAGCTGCTGCCGGCTGCGCTGCTGGTGCCCAGTGAGCTGCCAGCACAGCCAGGGCTTCCACATGCCCGCCTGGTTGCCTTCACTACTGCCGGTACCACCCCATGTGCACGTAGGAGCCCTGTGGCCCACCTGGGCTATTTAAAAGGGCCTGGGACTCCCGGCCACTACCGCAGCAGTGGCAATGTCCCGGGGCCCCCAAACCATTTAAAACCACCCAGGCGTCTGGGCAATTGCCCCCTTGTGCTCCCCACCCTCCCCCCCGATCAGTGGGCCTGGTGTGGACCAATAATTTGGTGTCTCAATCTGGGGTCATAGTAGAAGGATCCAGTCTGAAGTGGTTGTTTTCCTGCAAAATCTGTGAGTGACCACAAACAGATAACTCTTTGTAAACAGGAATTGTGAGAGGCTCATGTGAGAAGGAGTAGGTAACAGATCTCCATCTAATGGTCTAAGGCCCATTCTCACTTTGCTAAATAAAATAACGGTTCATCAGCAATTACTCTCATATGTTTCCACTTATTTCTTATGATATTAGGCATGACATTGGGAAAGTGCATTTGGGAGTATGATGGTGGGGGGAAAATAGGCAAGTGCACGGCCTGCTTCAGTGCCTTTTCACCTAAAGTCAAAAGCTGCTTTAACTTTTATCAGTACTAAACTTAACTTTATTTGGTCAAATGCTAAATTATCCAGGCCCAAACTCAAATGTGGCACATGTTTTTTTTCATTATATACTATCTGAGTACTATACAGGGCCACAATTTAACTGGTGCTGGTATAGATCATAACCTTCTTTCCTGTGGTTGCAAGTAACCTAACCACCAACTTGAATGTGTTCCAAAGCTTTTGTATTCTAGCTTTTAGATTTGCTCCTCTAGAAGAGGATATTTTTCACTGGTCCACTAGCCCTTGTAAGAAGGAAGATCAAGTTGGTTATTAAGCTAAACTACATTGCTGTGACATAGTCAAAAAATAGATGTTTACTTTAAATTCTTCATCAGATGGCCGTTTTATTTATAGGCATTTCTATAGCTTTCGTCACTCATAATGTCAGAGTGCTAGGTGTCCTGAAAATAAGTATAAACACCAGCACCATAATAAAGGCTTATTTCCTTACCATTCATTTTAAAGACGCATGCTACCTGTTGATTTCTCACAGGCTTGAATCCCAGGTATGAATCAGGGAGTCTTACTGTCCAGTGCATTTAGGATTAATTTAAACATTGCTTGTGTAATTCTGGCACTGCACTAGTGTCCCCTGTACCGTATTCTATTCCACAGTGACCTCTTTAAAAATTTCTTCAAATGCAGTGACTATCCAGTGGTTAAACTGCCATTTGGCGAGGAACCTCCCCCTAAGCCTCCACGCCTTTTTTTGACAGCAGATTCCAAAGAGGTTGCTCCATCTCCTGCAGACTCTCCGGTAAGAATCTGGGTTGACAGAGAGATTTTTGTGTGTTGGTCAAGTTTCTTTAGTGGGTTGGGCCCTGCCCTTTCCTCTCAAATCCAAGTTCTTTTTGACTTTTTATAACCCTCAGGAAATTAGTGACTCCTCAGGCAGATGCTGATTTAAGACTGGCTAATATCCAGGGATTTGGGGTCCAGTTGGGTGACTGGGCCTTGGACTTTTGGTCACTCAGAAGTGGGACAGATGTGGACTCTAAGGGGAGGTGCTCCATCTCCCCAATCCTATAAATTGCTTCCCCTTGCAGAAACAAAGTGGCAGGCAGGTCACCTTGGGATTTCAGGCCAGAAGTGGGGAAGAAGTATCTGCATGGGGAAAGCAGGGACGCAGAGCTTGCAGGTGCTGTAAAACAGGAGGGCATATAAAGCTCTTCTCCTGGGTAAGCTGGATGGGAAGGAAGAGGGGATCTCATTCACTGAGGGGAAGGAGCAGTTGCTGGAGGGAGAAGTAGAGGTGCAGGTTTTCAGTGCTGAAATAGTTAAATACCTGTGCCCTGACATATACCTTACTCTTCTACTTAGTGTGCACCCATAGATGAGAGTGCATTCTCTCTGGTCACCAGAGTTTTCTAGAATTGCACTGAGACATGTGAAGTGACTTTCTGGAAAAGTCATGGTTCATCCTAGACTTTTTCAAATGGATACCCACGCTGGGGGCTGACTCCAACAGGGAGATAGAATCTTATTATTGCATTGCTCAATACATAGAAATGGTCTAAGTAGCCATAGACAGTCTGTGTTTGTGTGCTCTGTGGGCCATATTCCACTCACAACAGAGACAATCCCTGTTTATATCACAAGAAGAACATTCTCTCTGGTCACTGCTGGGTGACACAGATGGAGGCTTGGGTATGGGTTTTCCAGTCTGTTCTGATCTGATCCAGTGGGACTTTGCAAACACCATTCTACAGAATTGGATGTGGTGACTTTCTCTCCATTCAGTGTCTGAAGAGGCTACATGTGGAAGAGAGGACTCGCAGCTCTGCTGTAACAGAAACACCAGACTCAGCTTCTCAGAGGTAATTGTGGAAAGCATGGGGCTCTTCTGGACGCAAGGAAAAGGGGATATTGAGCTGAAATTTTTGACCATCAGTCTTAAGTTCTGTTAAATAGGTATTATGATATCTTATTAGGAAATTAATTTCTCAGTAACAGACTTTTCATACTGTATTTATGTAGTACAAGGAAAACTCTGCATTTTACCTTTTTTATACAGATGCCTGCATGGCATTATCTGTGTAATGACCCTTGATCATTACCCTATTCACAGGCTGTACAATACAATTGAGTGAATCTTTCTAGTAGAAGGTAAAATAATTTAACTGCCCTCAAATGGCTCATTTTTAAGCATTTTAAATTATCTAGGGCTTAAACATGTGAACTATTTAGATATACCTCTCTGAATACTAAGTAACATACTTCAGAAGCACTCCCAGTAGACCACACCTCTTGTTTATTATATTAATGTAGTTATTTGAGATAAATTAGTCTCCATTGCACGGGGGGCATACATAAAACAATAAAGTTGTTTGTAGAGTCTAATGCTGCTACTAGGCTGTATATAACAAGGATACAGACTAGAAAAATGCAACAAGAAAATGCTAGGTAAAAAACACAACAACAACAATATTGAACCATCAGTTACACAAAAATGCATGAATAACAAAATAAACATTAACTGATCAACAACTTCAACTATTTCCTTATGTAGGAGCATTAACATATCAATCCTTTCACCCTCACTTTGGAGGTTTGTAGTTGGTAGCAAGGACACAGTCAGACACATACATTGACTTACCTACCGTCTCTCTGGGAGGGACGTTTGTGTCTTTCTAGGCTAGATTCTTAGCCCTTCAGTTCACTCACCAGAGGAGAGGGAAACCTCTGTTCCCACAAATGATGTTCCTAGACTAAGCCTTTTAATTGCCTTTTTATTTTTTCCAAGAGATTCCAGAATCTACAGTTCTGGTTTCCTTGGTAACAGCATGTGGCTAGCATAATGTTTCATGGCATCTGTCCACTCAGCTACACATTTTGTTTTCCCCTTTTTGCTCTCCAACACCCACACTCTCCCCTCATCACTACCTATTCCTATCTAAGAACTAGAATCCTTCTCATCCTACCAGTACCCCAGACTTGGTCTCCTCCCATATCACACCACCAAACTTTTGTTGTTCTATTGTTGTCCTGATAGCACCTTCATATTTACATGGTCTTGTCCCACCAGCTACCCTCTAGCTTCCTTAGGCTTGGCTTCTTGCTGTGTAAACCTCCTTCCCTTTGGTATCCATTTCTGACCTTTGAGTTTACTATGTCTTGTCCTAGTAGTGCTTTCTGTGTTTGTCTGCAGGAAGAGGGCTGTTCAGCTTCAGGATTTTCACTGCATCGCCATGCTGGGACGAGGGCACTTTGGGAAGGTAGAGTGGGAATAAGGGGCTTCCTTGGAGGGGGTGGGTGCAAAGCTGGCCCCCTCTCATTTTCCACCTCTGCGTCTCATAGTTTGAGAGTGAAAATGTTCCAAAAGGGGAAGAGGCTCATTCAACTGTAAATGGAAAAATCAGCTCCTGCCCCACAAGGAAACAGCTGATATTCCTGTTAATAAGAGGGTCTTTTGGGTGTTTAGGGATTCCAAGGCTGGAGACAACCTTTAAGGGCTCAGGTTCCTCCACCTATCCTCTTTTCACGTGCCCCATGTAGTTCATATGCCTCTAGCTCCAGAGCCCATCAAGGTCACTCCTTGCATCATCCATAGGGTCACTAGAGAACAGCATTAGGTGATCTTCCTCCCCAAAGATTGAGCTCACAACTTCTGGGTAGTTGGAGCACTGAGTGGCTACAAAATCATAGGACCAGCTTTGACACTCCAGATTTTAAAAATAGCATAATTTAAAATGAGTTCCATCTGGAGCTTTCACTGCAGAGCATTCAGGAAAATAAAAAACCCTCCTTGGAGTTGCTTGGCCTTGGCTTTGACAATGACTCTCTGGAATGGACGGGAGCAATTTGTGTGCCGTGCCTGCTCACTGTGTGGGTGGGCATCCAAATAGCCAGATGAAAGAATCTCAGAATGACTGGGGGTGCTGGATTATTGTCTTTCAGGTGCTGCTAGGTCAATACAAGGCAACAGGGAAGTTGTATGCTATCAAAGCCCTAAAGAAACAAGACATCATTAGCCGAGATGAGATTGATAGGTGAGTCTCTGACCAGAGGGAGCACTTCCACCAGAGACTGTGAGATCACCTCTCTAATCATGTCAGTCTCAGCACTAACGTGATAGTGGATCCCTCTTTGGGGGTTGGACTAGATGACCTCCTGAGGTCCCTTCCAACCCTGAGATTCTATGATTCTCTTAAGCATCAGAGGGCTAGAATCATGACTTGCTCCTGGCATCTAGAAAAATAACACTTACCTGGGGGGAAGAGAATAAAACTGGGGTTTGGGAACTACACAAGATAAATGTCATCTCCCTTTTTTGTTTCTATAACTCTGTGTAAAAATATCCCCCTCTGTACTTCCATCTCCAAACATAGGCTTCTCTGCAGAGCTTTGGCCCTGACATTTTCTTTCTTTGAACCCTGACAGCTTGAACTGTGAAAAGCGAATCTTTGAAGTGATCAACTCCTTCAGCCACCCATTCCTGGTAAACATGTTTGCATGTTTCCAGACGCCAGATCATGCATGTTTTGTGATGGAATACACCCCTGGTGGTGATCTCATGATGCGCATTCACTCTGATGTCTTTCCAGAACATGTGACACAGTGAGTTAGCTTGTTTCAGGTTTCAAAGTACCATAGATGTTTGACTTGGTTCTCAAGTCTCTGTAGTGAAAACGCTTCCTCTTTCTCAGGTTTTACACAGCCTGCGTAGTGCTTGGACTCCAGTTCTTACACGAGAAGAAAATTATTTACAGGTAACATAACAGTAAAGTGTAAGAAGCCCAGCAACCCAAATATTAAATTGCTCATTTAGCCACATGTGCAGTTTGCAGCTCACTGCCATGCTGGGGTTTCTTTAGCACTCTGTCCAGCTAGCCAGCTCAGTGACATTTCACATTTCCCTCCCACCGCTCCTGCCATCACATTCAAGAGTTTAACTGGATCCTTTCCACGGTTGACTGGAATGAGTTGGCAGAAATACAACATATCCAAACCTGTGTCTGTATTGACCATACCAACTTACTGTTAACCATGCCCGGGAATGTTAAGAAACTGTCTGTCAGACATATTGCCAGTGAGCCATCCACCCTGAAGCAGCGATGAACTGGGGGGAGGTAACGTGTGTCCTCTTGCCAGGGGTATCCTGGCAATGGGGCCTGCTATTAGCAGGACACATCCTTTGATAGTACAAGCCCCTCCTTGCACAGAGCCATTTCCAGATGCAATTAGGAAAATAAATTAATAAATATAAAAGTCTGTGAAGAGCATCCTCTAAGGTAATATAGTATTTGAGAAAATGCAATCTCTATTCATTGTTCATTCTACTTCCCTCTTCCTAACAGCTGGTGTTATGCCATAGGCACCAACTCAGGGGGTGTTCCAGGGCTGGAGCACCCACAGGGGAAAAATGGTTGGTGTTGAGAACCCGCTGGCAGCCCCCCTATCAGCTCCCCCACATCCCTCCTAGTGCCTCCTGCGTGCCAGTGGGCCCTGCAGATCAACGCCCTCCCTTGCCTCTTATGAACAGCTGTTTCGCAGGAGGCTGGGAGGGATGGGGGAGGAGTGAGGATGTGGAGTGTTTGGGGAAGGGGGCGGAACTGGGTGAGAAGAGGTGTGGTGGGGCCTTGGGGGAAGGGGTGGAGTGGGGGCAGGGCCTGGAACAAAGCTAGGGGTTGAGCATCCCCTGGCACTTTGGAAAGTTGGTGCCTGTGGGTTATGCCAACTCCCAAACTTCACCCCCCCATTCTCTTCCTTCTGTGTTTGCAGGGACCTGAAGTTGGATAACTTGCTCTTAGATGCTGAGGGCTTTGTGAAGATTGCAGATTTTGGGCTGTGTAAGGAAGGTGAGCAACTTTGATGGTACCAAGATTGAGCCATCACCCTTGCTGGAGAAACTGAGCATCTAGGGTTTGGTAACATGTTCACAAGCGCAACTAGTGGAATTGCTGTGCTAACACAATTGTGTTCATCACACTTAAAAAAATCCTTCCTATCTGACCACTATGAAGTTGGGAGCAGTTCCTGTTCCTTCTCTCTAGGGTAATTTATAAAGGGGTTTATAATGCACTTGACTATTCAGAGGAGCCAGGATGCAGCATCATAAAGGCTTGTTTTCCTTGTCCTTGCTTTGTCATTATATGATAATTGTGGCTGCAGGAAGTTTCTTTGCGTTGCTGTTTAAATAAACAGTGTCTTTATATTCCTTCTTTGCACCTCAGCTTAGAAACACTAAAAAGACAAGCTACTAGAGTCCTTAGTGAAGATTCCATGCTTCCTCAAGGGTTCATGGACATGGGTGGGCAAGTGTCCTGCAAGATCAGAGGCAGATCCCCCTTGGAGTAATGTTATTAATGCCAGTTCTCCTCTCTTTGCCCATCTGTCTCTATTCTCAGCCATGTTGTCCATCATCCAGTATCACCGTCCCTGCTGTCATCGCCTACATTGCCTGTTATGCTTCCAGAAAATGTGATGATGCATAACCAATTGGGAATGTGTATGGTGTGTTCATAAAGGCATTTTCTCCACAGGGATGGGTTTTGGGGACCGCACTAACACTTTTTGTGGCACCCCTGAATTTCTGGCTCCAGAAGTCCTGACAGACACCTCATACACGCGGGTAGTGGACTGGTGGGGGCTTGGTGTGCTCATTTTCGAGATGCTTGTTGGTGAGGTGAGACCATTTTCCTCTGGGGAAAGGGAGAGGTGGGCCTCACCACATGACATGAGTGGTCACGGGATGGGTGCACCTAACTGCTCTTCATTTATGTCTTTAAAATAATTTAAGTGAATAAAAGTACATCTTTGGGTTCCCCTGGCATTAAAAGTGTGATTCCTATCATTGCTTTTGTGGTGATTTAAAACCAGCTATAGCAGCCTAACATTCCTAATTCTGTTCTCTCCAATAAGGATTCTTAATATTTATATCACGTTTTCCTCATTCATAGCACTTGCCAAACCCTACCTAATCCTTCCAAAACTCTGAAGTATTTTCATCCCATCTTACAGTGCGATAAATGAACAGTAGGATACAGATACTATGTATGTCAAATAATATGTCTCCACTGCAGTCTCCCTTCCCTGGAGATAATGAAGAGGAGGTCTTTGACAGCATTGTCAATGAAGAGGTCCGCTATCCGCGATTCCTTTCTTCTGAGGCACTTCCCATGCTCCGCAAGGTACTGCAATGGGATCTCCTTGGTTTTACTCAGGCCTCAGCACAAGTAGAGCCAGAGAGACATTCTTCTAACTAGATGGCATTTCCTCTGTGTGTGTGAGTGCGCGCGCACCTCCAGAGGTCCCCACATATTCTACGGGGAACCCTTAAAATCTACACACACACACTTGCACTCTTATCTCTTAATTTCTCATCCTTGACACCTCCATACACATATGCCATCCGTATAGCCATTGAGGATTAAGCAGGGTTCCTATTGGAGTCTATCCTGCCAATTCTCAAATGGACAGATGTTAAATAACTCTAGGGTAGGGATGTCAGATTTATTCTGTGGATAGGGCTGAATTCCATTTTTAATTATCAGTGGATCAGCGTATATAGTTAAGGCTGTATGCTACCTAGAGTCCACAGTGGATCACCCACTGATATAAATGGATGGTTTACAATGGACTAAACTTTATGGCCCTACAATGAAGGGAGCAAGTGGAAGGGACTGGATGGTTGCTGCTCTGTTTTCTCTCTAGAATATTATTCATGTCCCTCCTTGTTCCATGTGTTGAATTTGTCTATTGGTCTTTCCTGCAGCTTCTCCAGAAATGTCCAGAACGTCGCCTTGGGGCAGGAGAGAGAGACGCAGAGGAGATTAAAACCCAGCCCTTTTTCAAGGTAAGAACTCAGACCCCTGTGCACCTCTGTGCTCATATGTCTGAGCTGCAGAAGAGCTATTTACTTTCTGTTGCTATAGAGGCAAACTTGCCTGTTTCTTTTGGTCAAAAATGAGACTCTCAACTGCAGCTTCTCTGACATGTGGTCCCTAAAGCCAAACGTTTATCTCTATAACAAGTCACTTTCAGAACCTCCTGATCAAAGACTGTTTTCTGGTACTATTAGGCTTCCAAGCACAGGATCTTTATTTCAATATGTGCAGCTCCAAACTGAGTCTTACATGTCCCTCACCTCTTAATTTCAGGCATCCAATCAAACATCTCCCCTATAGCATGGGAATTCTCTTGCTGTGGTATACAGATGCAGGTGCTATCATACAGATTATCTGGCAATCACCATCTCTGAATTCAGGAGGAAGGGTTGAGTAGTTAAAATATAAAACTTGAACTGTCAGTGTGTTCACAGAGGAATATGAACGCTGAATAGCTTAGGGTGGAGAGGATGCTATAATCTATATATAGTGAAGGAAGGCCACTGAGGCACTAACACTTTGAATACTGAAACCAATTGTATAAAACAGTTGAGCTTTATCAATGTCCAGGATTATCCTGCCATAAATGCTAATATTTGTAAAGAGCTACGCCAGGCCCTATAGCAATGAAAACACTCCTTTGGGTAGCCCCTACACCGAGAACTGCTTAATGGTCTCCTGACAAGAGCTTATGGTTCTAGTTTAGTTTTGTCTCTGCTGAATAACAGTCTGAGCTGTAGCTTTGTTTCTTGGCTGGCATTCTGAAGAGCAGTATTGGGTTTCATGAAAGACTCTGGTTTAGGAGTGATCTCTCTTCTGTGGTACTCCTCATTTTGGTTATCTTGGCACTTCTGTTTTCTAGCCTTGTAGAAATCAGGCATGCTGCAGCTGATCTGGAAGGAAGGATACATAACTACTATTTCACAATTAGTTGGTCTGTTCTTAGTGCCAATCTGGTTTTGTAATTTCCTCTATTTACAGGAGATTGACTGGGATGCCTTGTTTGCCAGAGCACTGAAGCCCCCTTTTGTGCCTTTCTTAAGAGCTCCCACTGACATTAGCAACTTTGACGAAGAGTTTACCTCCCAGAAGCCAATCCTGACTCCTCCAGATGAGCTCCCTGTCCTGACCCCTGAGGAACAGGCTGCCTTTAAGGACTTCGACTTTGTCTCCAGACACCTTCTGGAAGTCTGATTGCTGTAGTGTAATGAGCCCATGCAGACCACTACTACCCTGAGAAATCCTAGAGAGGAACTTGCCACTGACTACTGGAAGGTCGAATTAATAACAGGCAAAGATTATTCATAGGTCTGGTTGTATTAAGGATTGTAGAAAGCAGACTGTTCTGCAAGCTGGTTGCTCTACTGCATTGTTCAGTGTGTGCATATGCTAGTAGGGAGAGTACTGGATGTGACCTTTAAGAAGGTTTATGCTTGCTGGCTGTGTTTGAAACAGTACCAGGCTATACTCTGATGCCACCATTGGATAGTTGTGGGCACTCACAATTTAAACTGGATTTCATTTAACAATGTATCTAAATGAAATAGAGCCCTCCCCTTTCCCAAACAAACTCTACCTCTGCAGCAGGGCCTTGCAAGCTGCCTAGCTTTCTCAGCACTGGATGATCAGTGGCAGAAGAACTGGCACTTTCCACCTTTTTTCTAAGATAAGAAATGTGGCACTATTTCTCCTTTGCAAAGGATTTAGGCCCAGTTGTGTTCATAGTTGGGAGTGGGGTGTAGTTTAATACAACCAGAATGATGAAGGTTGAGTTTGGAAACTGCCCCGATGTTACAAGCTGAGATCTGAGCCTTGCTTTGTAAAAGAAATGAGATTTCTACTCTCCTGCTAAATCTTAATTCCTGTCTTTAATAAGAACTGATTTAAAACCCTACAAACCTTGCACATATTGTTTATTGTAAATAAGAAACTCTCCCTTCTGATTAAACTTTGCCTTTCATCCCCCTGGCTTGTTAGAACATATCAGGAGCTGGGAGAACACAGATCTTCTGCTTAACAGAGTTCTTTATCTCTGTAAATGTAATGTTAATACTATTTCCCTTTCCTTCTTCCTTTCATAAGAGTCTCTTGTCACTCCAACTGCTTGGATCTGTCCCCTCTGTATGTGTTATCTTTATTGGGGCCAGGTATGTCACTTTAATGAGTGCACTGATGCTATTTGTCCAGTTTTTTTTAACCTTACTATGTATATGCTGTATTTTTCTCAGATAATATAAAATATTGTGAATGTTTATATTGGAAAAATCAATAAATATTGTGAAACAACTTGGGCTAGAAAACAGCCTAAATATAGAATAATTTGTATCAAGACCAACTTCATTTGGTGCTCAAAATCCAGAAGTGTGAGTATGTTCTTGTAGTAGCAGTGCTGTAATTAGCACTTATAATTACTATTTAAACATTACGTTCTGACTGTGAAACTGTTTTGCAGAGTGCTGTTGCCTCTTCCTGACTAGGAAGTAAAAAATAGCAACTGTTCTTTAAACAATTTCCAAGTGAGAAGTATGGGGAATGAGTCATTCATAAACTACTGGGGCAATTATAACATAGTTGCACTTTACAGTGCAGACTGGACTACTACACATTTATGGTTGTTACTATGTGTAGGGAACAGTACTTTGGTTAGTAGGCTAGAGAAGAAATATCCCTGCTGAAGGCTAATGGGAACATGTAGATGTTGGTTTTTCAACTCTTCATCTACAGGGATAGACTTTACCCATAAAGGATTGTGCTCATTCTAAAGACGGTATCTGACCATAACCAGAGAGGAGTCCCAATTAAATCAAGACTGGCTGCAGTGCTCAAAGAGTTACTTAGGTAAGAGCTTTAGTATATGTACTTGTGTGGAAGAAAAACAGCCCACCCTGATCTTAGCTCACCCATTCCCACAGTCAAGTAGAACTACTGCTGAATGTCTTGCAAAGGGAAATTGACCCACACTACCAATTATCGCCTCCTAACCTTAAAGCCAGTTTAAGGCAAGGTATATGGCTGTACTGAGCCTTCTTTAAACAGCCATTATCTGCTCACATTTGGCCCCAAATGTGTTTGTAAAACCTTTTACAAAATGTCAAGACTAGCACGTTTCTATGTTTTTTTTACATTCTAACAGATTAAAAGGTGCAGCATAGTGCTACTGCAGGAGAACCAGATGACTCTAGTGAGTGTTAGACCAGAAAAGTGTACAGAGAACAGCAAAGCTATTTTTAATCTTTTAATAATTTACAATTATTTGACACAGTTCAGAGCATTAAAAAATATAAAGTACAAATATCTTTCAATGGCAGCCTAGACATTTTTTTTAAATTCACCATCCCATCAAACATAATATCTAACTTGTGTGTATTCAGTTATACTGACTGACAGTTATTTTTTCATGTGATAGAGCCAACACAGCTAAGTGTGAAGTGAACTCTAGTCTGGCAGATACTTCAACCAAACTAAATTCTAATGGCAGAATCCTTTCTTAATGGTGACATACAATCCAGGAAGACCCCATCTTGACATTCACGTACCACCATGTGATAGCATGTTCTGCCCTGTACAAGACACACCCATAGCCCCAAGGAACCTGCAATCTTTTTCTGGTGTCAGACAGAGACCCTCCTGCTGTTTTTGAGTTGCTTTTTCAGAGTATAACAATATTCTAAGAGTACTTACCTACCTTGGAACCTGTGTGCAATCTGCCAACGTGCTAGCCATCCATTTTGCTCGTGTCAAGTGCTAACCCCTGAGTCATGAAAGATACTAAGGCACCAAATAAGCATACCAGAGTTTTTATAAAACCTGATTAGAAATATTTTCAGAACTAAGATTCAGTGCAGAGGGCACTCCTTTTTTGAGGGGACTACTGACACAATCTTTACCATGCCATATAAGAACTTGTAACTAAACAGGTTCATTTTACTGTCCATGCTGCTTAAACTGAAGAAATTAAGTTTACTTGTTAGTGTCATCTTAATTAAAATGGAAATCTTCCTAGTAACTTTAATACAGTACCTCCACCTGCTTTAACGCTTTAAAAATAAAAAAAAAGACTAGTCTTTTTTTCTCCTTTTGAGTTAAAGTAAAATAAGTTGAAAACCTAACAGTATTAAATATGGTAGTGGGGAAATCATCATTAAGACATGGAATTAGCAGTACTATTATCAGTGTTGCTCCAGCTGTGCAAGGAAATAAGGATTCTGGCTCCAGCCCACTGTTACTTGTTAAAAACCATCTCAGAGCATTCAGAAACATCTCCTTCACTGCCACTCACCCATTTACTATTTTAATTTAAGAATATGTAACTGGAACAATATTTTGAGGGAGGCTTTTCCCAAACAAGCTATAGGTGAGAGTTAGAGCTGAATAAGTGATGTGCAAAAATAATGCAGTTGACAAATGTTTTTCTGTCCAAGAACGGTTTAAATCTGAGAAGTCCTATATTCACTGAAAACTCATTAATTTCTATATCGAATAGCTGAGTCTATGGTCTGTTTAAATGTGCATTTCATTATGTTTAAGTCAATGGTATTGTTTTGTTGACTTGTATCTAAGTAGCCACTGCATCACAAAGCATAGGTTAACAGTTCAAAACTTGAATTTGGTGCATAACAGCTGTTTCTCAGGCATATTAGCAGTAGTAAAGCTCAAATCTTTGTGGAACGCATGAATCTCCTGCATGCAGTCAAACTGAGGTTTCCTTTTCATTGTCCAAATATTCATTCAAAGCTTTCCATTATTTGCCAACTCTACCACTAAGGCACATCAGTCCTGACGGTAAGAATGATCATGAAGAAAGGCCACATTGCCTAAACTGATTTTGGTATGACTTATCAATAATTAACTTTTTCTTTCTGCTGCTATTCCCTAGAGTGGATATGGCACCAGCTGAGATGGGGAGACTGAGGAAATAAGTGAAAGCTGCTATTCAGGAAGTCCTTGCATTTGCCTCAAGAGGTTTGATGAATATGATTAGCAAAAAGATGTAAAGGACTAGCATACACATTCACTCAGACCAGAAATCACCCCTTCAGTGCTGCCCAGAACCAAGAAGTCATTTTACCTGGATACGAAGACCAACCATAAAGCCACGCTGCCACTTAATCTTCTTGTAAGCAGACTTGCTCCTGCGAATGGGATAGTTGTACAACAAGTTGCTGGTTCATTATGGACTAAATTCCCCCTCCACTGAAGCAGTAGGAAATTGGTTACAACACATGTGCTTTCTCTAAAGAATCACAGAGGTTGTTCCTGAGAGTCCTACGCTAAATTCCTTTCTTAAAGCCCTTAGCACAGATGCACCGTGACAAGCAGCCTCTATTAGTTAAAACCTGAATGACTAATTCAGCAAGAGGACCTGCATTTCAGTTCACCCTGTAGATGTACTTTTCCCTCTTGTAATCAAACTTGGATTACACCATTAAATCCTGGCTGAATTTACATTTTATAATTAAACAGGGTCACTATCCTCCTGAAAGTATATTTTCTCCCATGTAACGAGACGGCAGGCACAGAAGAATCTCCAGAGGTTAAGAATGACACCTTGGTCAAAGGGGTTCTCTGACTCACAGTGTCGGAGGTAGGAGATGCGATGGTGTGACATGAACTCCCAGGTGGTTGTGTTACATGAGACCAGGTACAAGTGTGAAACCAGCAGCAGCAGCACTACAATGGTGAATATGGCTATCACGAGGAAGGACAGGAGAAGGAAGATGTTGTGCTGCAGCCACTCCCAAGACTGTTGGAAGTAAAGGCCTGACCTTTCAATTAAAAGAGAAACATGGCTAAGTCAAACTGGGTTAGATACAGAACTGAAGTTACATTAATCAAATCATCAGCTTGACTTACAAAGACATTACCAGCCTGACTCGCATGGTAATATTTCTGCAGTGTTTTGCAGCTGCAGTACCAAGACTCAAAACAAAGCTAAGCTCTAAATACACTGGAACTGAGATCAGAAAAAGATCTTGGACATCTATACCTGTGTAAAAAATGTTCTCCTGACAATTAGAGAGAGTCAGGTGGCACTGCAGGAGAAGAGCTGCATGAGTACAATGCCAGGAGCCACTAACAGAATATGGTTTATGGGGACTTTCTCTTGCCTGCCATTTATAAATATAGGTTGCACAATAATTAATGAGGGGAAGTTAAACAGTAACCAACAATGCAAAATTACTTTATATTCATTTAGTTTAAGCTTACAGCTAAGCCTGTTACAATCCCAAATATCAAACTGCATAACTAATCACCTCAGTTCTGTCAACTGAATCAACAGTACATCACAGCTGAAAGTTCCCTACTGCTCGTACAAAGGGGAAAGAATGGCAGCTGACTATAAATGCAATATACCTACTGCCAGATGCCAAAGCCTGCTCCCCTGTTTTTCCAGAAGTTTTGATGTTGCTGTCACCTCTGGAAAAGTCAAGGTTAGTCTTACTTGCAATACATCTGCCCCTCATTTATCAGGGAGTGTCTATCCTATATATCTGGTTTTAAGTGCTGTAGCTCAGGTAACTGTTTGTGACAATTTAATTAAGTCAAATGAAATTTCCAGCTCTTCAAATGATCCCCCATTCTATAATTGCCTTGTCTGCTCCCACTGCCAGAATGGACTCAGGCTTTTTAAGTGTTTTAAGGCAGTTGTTCTCAACCAGGGGTATGTGTATTCCTGGGGGTATACAGAGGTCTTCCAGGGGTACATCAACTCATCTATAGATATTTACCTAGTTTTACAATAGGCTACATAAAAAGCACTAGCAAAGTCAGTACAGCTGCTCCCCCAACTTGCATAAGTTGAATTTTGCGCAAAAAAAAATAAATTATGGAACTTACACAACTTTTTCCATAAGTGTGGGTTTGCATAAGTCAGGGTTGTGTAACCCAGGGAGCATCTGTACAAACTAAAATTTCATACAAGCACTTGTTTATACTGCTTTATATGTATGCTATACACTGATGTGTAAGTACAATATTTATATTTCAGTTGATTTATTTTATAAGTGTATAGCAGGGGTGGCCAGCCTGAGAGAGAGCCAGAATTTACCAATGTACATTGCCAAAGAGCCACAGTAATAAGTCAGCAGCCTCCTGCCCATTGGCAGCCCCACTCATCAGTGCCTCCCTGCACCTCCCAATCAGCTGTTCTGTGGCATGCTGGAGGGGAGGAGCAAGGGCATGGCAGGCTATGGGGAGGGGGCAGGGCCTGTGGCAGAGCCAGGGGATTGAACAGTGAGCACCCACTGGCACATTGGAAAGTTGGTGCCTGTAGTTCCAGCCTTAGAGTTGGTGTCTATACAAGGAGCCGCATATTAACTTCCGAAGAGCCACGTATTGGCCTCCCCTGGTGTATAGTAAAAGTTACAAAGTAAGCAATTTTTCAGTAATAGCGTGCTGTGATACTTGTATTTTTATGTCTGACTTTGTAAGCAAGTAGTTTTTAAGTGAGGTGAAACTTGGGGGTATGCAAGGCAAATCAGACTCCTGAAAGGGGTACAGTAGTCTGGAAAGGTTGAGAGCCACTGTTTTAAGGAACACCACACCCTATTCCTTAAGTAGCTATGTTACTCCTCAGTGGCAATAATCAGAGTGGTGCTGTGAGGAAAGCTGGTTACAGTGTGCAGGCAAAGAGAGAACATATCATGTTAACTCCAGCCATTGCCATCTTGCTCTACCCAAACCATTCAGTAGGATTTTGGAATGTCCAGCTCTCATCAAAACTCTAAGACCTCAAATACAAACTCCCTGCCAGAGGCTGCTACTTAAAGTACTTACCATGCAACATGAAAGGACCACAAGAGAACCACAAGCTGCACAGCCAGGTAGACTATAAAGAGTGGATGATTCCTCTCTCCTACGCAGTTCTCAATCCAGGGACAGTGATGGTCATAACGACGTACACAGTGCCGACACAGCTGGCAGTGCTTGGCTCGCATTGGTTGCTGTGGAATAAGCAGATACTAAGACTAGTCTACCCAGATCCAATGCCCTATTTCATAGAAAATAGCTGGGAAGTCATCCAGGTCAATCCTGCAAAGTGAGACAGTTCCCCCTACTCTCCCTTCAAAAGCAGTTATTTTAATAATAATTGTATAATGTCTTACAAAGTAGATTATCATCCCCCTTTTACAGATAGGAAAACTGAGGTTAAATTACTTGCCCATGGCTGGTACTTTGCTATAAAACTTCCCTTAACTAGCTACATAATAAAGCTGCAAACACCTAAGGGAAGGTATTATCTGAATCAAGAGCTCAATATAGTTAGCTGTGGATATTTAAGAAAAAGGTGACCAAAGTCTGACAGTGAAAAACTAGGGCACCTGCCATTCACGGGAATGTTTTGAGTATATACAAGGAAAGGTTGTGGGCTTTGTTTTGGTTTTTTTGTTTGTTTGTTTGTTGTGTGTGTCTCTTGTCTCCAGGGGCATGTGGATGAGAGGGTAGACGAGAAATAGCCACTCTTCCCCTGATATGGGGAGGAGGGCTGATTTTTTAAGATTAATGGGGAGGTATGGCTGGGGAAGGGACCATGGCAACAGGTGACATGCCCCCTTATTGTGGTACACATATGCTCTGCCAGTCTCTTATCTATGTCAGCAACAAGCTGGCTGTTAGCTCCTTCTGCTGGTTAGTGGTCAGATATTTACTTAAGCTAGAACAACCCTGGATTGTATAAAACTGACAGACTGCGACTGAAAACAGGCATTTCTGGGCTTCAGGGATACATATTCAAGAACTAATCTAATTGGAGGATCAGAGGGGTAGGATGATTGCTCTTTTTTTCTCCTTCATCCTCCAAACTATGTTTTCTACAGTTAAAACTAGCTTTTCTTCTTCGAGTGATTGCTCATGTGTATTCCACAGTAGGTGTGCATGCTTGCCCCATGCACCAGTGCCGGAAGTTTTTCCCTTAGCAGTACCCGTAGTGGGGGAGCACTGCTGTGACCCCTAGAGTGGCGCCTCTATATCACGCTATAAGGGGAGCTGCGCACTCCCCCCACCCTCAGTTCCTTCTTGCTAGACAACTCTCGAAGCTCGAAGAACACCAGTTATGGAATAGGTAACTGTCCTTTCTTTGTTCCTAAGCATCTAAACAAGCTCATACCTGACAGCAATCTGCTCATGCTACACCTTCCACCCAGATGACCTCTACATTTTGACTTTACTAAGGGTACGTCTACACTACAAGACTATTTCGAATCTACTTAATTCGAATTTGTGGAATCGACCTTATGAAGTCGAATTTGTGTATCCACGCTAAATACACTAATTCGACTGTCTGAGTCCACAGTAACGGGGCCAGCGTTGACTTTGGAAGCGGTGCACTGTGGGAAGCTATCCCACAGTTCCCGCAGTCCCCGCTGCCCATTGGAATGCTGGGTAGAGCCCCCAATGCCTGCTGGGGGAAAAAATGTGTCGAGGGTGGTTTTGGGTAACTGTCATCATTCAACCGTCACTCCCGCCCTCTCTCCTTGAAAGCGCCGGCGGGAAATCTGTTCGCGCCCTTCTCTGGTCAGTTACAGCTCGGACGCCACAGCACTGCGAGCATGGAGCCCGCTGCGATCATCGCTGCACTTATGGCTGTTGTCAACTCCTCGCACCTTATCGTCCACCTCTTCCACAGTCAGCTGCTGAGAAATCGGGCGAGGAGGCTCCGGCAGCGCGGTGAGGACAGGAAGTCACAGAGTGGCGCAGACCTCTCACAAAGCAGGGTACGCCGCGCAGTGGAGATCATGGTGGCAATGGGTCAAGTTCATGGTGTGGAACGGCGATTCTGGGCCCGGGAAACAAGCACGGACTGGTGGGACCGCATAGTGCTGCAGGTCTGGGATGAATCACAGTGGCTGCGAAACTTCAGAATGCGTAAGGGCACTTTCCTTGAACTCTGTGACTTGCTGTCCCCTGCCCTGAAGCGCCAGGACACCCGGATGCGAGCAGCCCTGAGTGTGCAGAAGCGAGTGGCCATAGCCCTCTGGAAACTTGCAACGCCAGACAGCTACCGGTCAGTAGCGAACCACTTTGGTGTGGGCAAATCTACCGTAGGGCTTGCTGTGATTCAAGTAGCCCACGCAATCGTTGAGCAACTGCTCTCAAAGGTAGTGACTCTAGGAAACGTCCAGGTCGGCAGAGATGGCTTCGCCACGATGGGATTCCCAAACTGCGGTGGGGCTATAGATGGGACTCACATCCCTATCCTGGGACCAGCCCACCAGGCCAGCCATTACATTAACCGAAAGGGCTACTTTTCTATGGTGCTGCAAGCACTGGTGGACCATAGGGGACGTTTTACCAACATCTACGTCGGGTGGCCGGGCAAGGTTCATGACGCGCGTGTGTTCAGGAACTCTGGTCTGTTTAGACGCCTCCAGGCAGGTATTTTCTTCCCGGACCACAAAATAACGGTTGGGGATGTGCAGATGCCTACAGTGATCCTCGGGGACCCAGCCTACCCGCTAATGCCCTGGCTCATGAAGCCCTATACAGGCGCCTTGGACAGTGAGAAGGAACTCTTCAACTACCGGCTGAGCAAGTGCAGAATGGTGGTGGAGTGTGCTTTCGGACATCTCAAGGGGAGATGGCGGAGCTTACTGACTCGCTCGGACCTCAGCGAAAAAAATATCCCCGTTGTTATTGCTGCTTGCTGTGTGCTCCACAATCTCTGTGAGAGCAAGGGGGAGACCTTTATGGCGGGATGGGAGGTTGAGGCAAATCGCCTGGCTGCTGATTATGCTCAGCCAGACAGCCGTGCCGATAGAAGATCCCAGCGAGAAGCGCTGTGCATCCGGGAGGCTTTGAAAGCTAGGTTCCTCGGAGAGCAGGGTAACCTATGACTCTCCAGTTGATTTACAGAGAAGCTGAACCTGAGCCTGTTTCAGTGACTGTTGACTTCGATCTGCGGTTACATACCCCGTTCTCCAGGTTTCCCCCCTTCCAACACACGTTTTAAAATAAATTTAATGGAACACTGATTATTAACAAAGTTTTCTTTAATTATGAATTCCTGTTCAAGGGTTGAAACATGGACGCAGACTGTGGTGGGTACGGTGTGCACTGATGTACAGACCGCTTCTACACTAGAGGAATGACAGGCTCCTGCTCCTACAGCGGTCTCTGGGGGGAGGACTGTTGCGGGTGGGTGTGCAGGAAGGGGTGGGTTTGCAGGAAGGGGTGAGGGGTGCCGTCTTTGGGACGGAGTTTGGATGCAGGCTCTGGGCTGGGGGTTGGGGCGTAGGAAGGGGTGAGGGGTGTGTGGGAAGGGTGAGTATGTGTCCGTGGATGAGGGCTCTTGCTGGGGCTCAGGGCATCGGAGAGGCTCGTGGCTAGGGTGGAAGGGCATGGTAAGGGCAGCCTGCCTTGCCATTTGTGGATGGCAGGCGCTAGGACCCCGGGGCAGCATACACCTCACAGACTGACCCGGGGCAGCATACACCTCACAGACTGACCCTGGTGCCTAGTGACTGCAGTCTGTGTGTGTCCTGCTGTTGATCCTGCCCCCAAGTCTGTACCCTGGTAATGGAGGCTGTCCTATGCAATTAAACCCCCCCCCCTTCACACAAAGTCTTCTGACAAGGAAAACGTGACGGAAACAGTGAATAACAACAAACTACTCTTAATACTCAACTACACAGTGGGGGGATGAAACTTGGATTTGGGACTGGGTGATCCAGGAAGGGAAGCACTTCTCAAAATTTATGGCATGAGAGCTGTTTGGTACATGAGCGCTCTGCTGGGGTGGAGTGACAGTTTTCACGGCCCCTAGCGCCCCTCCTTCTTGTGATTTTGGGTGAGGGGGGGACAGGACTTTGTGGCGGGGGAGGACGGTTGCAGATACAGTTCAGGGGGGCTCTCTCCTCCTGCCTGCGGTCCTGCAGAACATCTACAAGGCGCCGGACCGTGTCCGTTTGCTCCCTCATTAGCCCAAGCAGCGTTTGATTCGCCTGCTGGTCTTCCTGCCGCCACCTGTCCTCCCGTTCGCTGTGTGAGTGCTGGTGCTGACATAGGGTCTCCCTCCACTCTCTGCTTGGCCGCCTCGGCTCTGGAGCAGGCCATCAGTTCCAAGAACATGTCGTCCCTAGTATTTTTCTTTCGCCGCCTAATCTGCGCCAGCCTCTGTGAGGGGGAAGCCGGGGCAGTTCGTGAAAGAGCCGCAGCTGTGTGATGGGAAAAAGGAAGTGATGTCCTTGAAAAGATACATGTTTGCGAACACTGAACACAGTCTAGTCAGTTTCTGTGAACAAGACCATACAGGGCACCTAGTCTCACGAGCTCTGAGGACAAGTTCGAGATTTCGGAATACGCTTTCATTGGCTGCGGTCGTGCACAGGAGATCGGACAAGCGGGGCGGTACAGCTGAATCCGTGTAGCAGCCAGGCCTGGTAAGCACTACACTATAGGCTGCTTAACAGTTAATGGATAGCTGTGCCCTCCCGCTGAAGGCAATCTGGAAAGCATAAAGTCTGACCCTGTTCCAGCCCCTCGCGGCTGTGCCCGGGAAAGATCACTGTATGCTTTTCCTCTGCGGCCTCCAACACGTGGCTGTTAAACGAAGGTCATTGCTATGCAAAGTAAAAGTCAAGCATTCACAATAGTAACAGTACACTAATTGCCCTAATTAGATGCAGCAGTCGCCGAACGAGATTACCCTGAGGCGGGTCACTCGGAGAGAGAGAGAGAGGATGCTGCGAGAATCCCTGCACAGACCAGGACCGTATGCTGCCATGCTGGTGGAGGCAATGATTCCGCTGTACATTAGGATGGCCTGGCGCGGAAGAGTGTGCTTCCACGGAGCACCAAATAAGGCACCTCTCCCCAGGAACCTCCTGCGGAGACTTTTCGAGCTGCTCTACGAGAGCTTCGTGGAAGTGTCCCAGGAGGATTTCTGTTCCATCCCTATATGTGTGGACCTTCTTTTTATATAGTTTTATAGGGAAAAGTTTTTATATAGTTTTTATACATTTTTTATTCCTGTTTTTTTAAAAATAAATGTTTCCATGTTTATAGCACTTACCGACTGATCCTTCCCCTGATTCTGAGTCCGGGTTAACGGCCGGGGAGGGTTGGTAGGGGATCTCTGTGAGGGTGATGAAGAGATCCTGGCTGTCGGGGAAAGCGGTATTGTAAGCGCTGTCGCCTGCGTCGTCCTCCACAAACCATTCCTCATCTTCCCCATCGGCGAACATCGCCGAGGAACTGCCCGTCGACACTATGCCATCCTCAGAGTCCACGGTCACTGGTGGGGCAGTGGTGGCAGACCCACCTAGAATGGCATGCAGTGCCTCGTAGAAGCGGCATGTCTGGGGCTGGGCTCCGGAGCGTCCATTTGCCGCTCTGACTTTTTGGTAGCCTTGTCTCAGGTCCTTGATTTTCACGCGGCACTGCGTTGTATCCCGGCTGTATCCTCTGAGTGCCATGGCTTTGGAGACCTTCTCGTAGGTCTTTGCATTCCGTTTGTTGGAGCGCAGCTCCGAAAGCACAGACTCCTCGCCCCACACAGCGATCAGATCCAGGACTTCCCGGTCTGTCCATGCTGGGGACCTCTTTCTATTCTGGGATTGCATGGACTCCTCTGCTGGAGAGCTCTGCATCGTTGCAGGTGCTGCTGAGCTCGCCCCGATGTCCAACCAGGACATCAGATTCAAAGTGCCCAGACAGGAAAAGGAATTCAAATTTTCCCGGGTCGTTTCCTGTGTGGCTGGTCAGAGAATCCAAGCTTGGACTGCTGTCCAGAGCGTCAGAGTGGTGCACTGTGGGATAGCTCCCGGAGCTACTAAGTTCGATTTGCATCCACACATAGCCTAATTCGAGATAGCCATGTCGAATTTAGCGCTACTCCCCTCGTCGGGGTGGAGTACCGAATTCGAACTAAAGAGCCCTCCAGGTCGAATTAAACGGCTTCCTGGTGTGGACGGTTGAGCGGTTAATTCGAATTAACGCTGCTAAATTCGATTTAAAGTCCTAGTGTAGACCAGGCCTAAGACACTTTCAAATGAAGTATTTGAAGATGTGGTGAGGCCTTAGTTGACATGGCAACAAGGAGGCAGGAAGCAGGTTTTTCCCCAGTGTGGAGTAAGAAGAGAACAGTACTTTGTGAACTGCCAGGGATATATGTATTAATCTTGAAAATTAACAGTTTCCCATTTAAAAATGTTTAGTTACACACTCTGCTCGAGTCACCTTTCATCTCAGGATGGTACCTGAATCAAAGTTTCTAATTCTGTCTGCTCCTGCCTTGGCTTTTTACATCAAGATAATCCTTGTTTAAAAAAAAAAAAAGTAATGATTGATGCCTCCAACCAGTCCAGCAGCTGAGTGATGGCTAAGCATAACAATGTGCTAGACAATAACTAAAGATAGGTAGCCAGATAAGCACCAGCTCACCAAGCAATCACCCTAGTCCCTTGACCAACTAGGGTGACCAGATAGAAAATGTGAAAAATCAGGATGGGGGTAGAGGGTAATAGGTGCCTATAAGAAAAGTTCCCAAATATCAGGACTGTCCCTATAAAATCAGGACATCTGGACACCCTATGACCAACTGCTGCACACACATACCTTCAGCATGCAGTATCCACAGCGCCGCAGCCAAACATTGCTTGGAAATTGAGGCATCATTACTCTTTGCTCTTCATTCATCCCTACCTACAAAAAGGTAATAAGAGAAAAGAGGGACCTAAGACTATGTTGAAATGCCAAGCTAAGGATGATTCCAGTTTGTACATACATCCACACGCTAGCGCTCATCAAGCTAGCATGAGTATAAATAGTAGCACAGCCATATAACACAAGCAGCAGCAGCAAAGGCACAGTTTAGCAGGGCAGAGTACAAACCCGCCTGAAACTGGTATTTGGCATGGCTACTATTTATACTTGTACTTTCACTAGCTCTTATTGAGTTAGTGCATGTATGTGTAATGGGAATCACACTTGTAGCTCATAGTGTAAACATAGCCTAAGGATGAGCAGTAAGGTTGATCTGTACTCCAGACTCTAGAGAGGGATGTAAAGTATCTCTTTTTTTCTACAGTATTCCAGTCACAACTCTCTCACAGTTTAGGAACATTAAACACAGAGAACAATTCCTTGAGAAGTACAGAAGCTGTTAAGAGATAAAGAACATAGACCCAACACAATGTATGATAACCTCAGCAATCCAAAGAATCCTACTGAATACAATTGGTACACACACGTAACTGTTCAGAGAGTGGGGCTATTTTAACCATTGATAACCAGACAGTGTGTGGAGACAGAATGACAGCTTTGGCATGGAGCCACATAGGATATAAGTAGTAATAAGACTGCTCTATCTGCCTCAAAATACAGGGGAAATGCATTTGCGTATAAGCAGTGCTAGTTGTTATAAACACAGACCAAAATTCACTTAAGTTTTGGAAGACTAAAGTGATATTAAATTGCTTGTATAAGGCAAGATAAGGTGTCCAAGCATGTTAAAGAAGGATAAATATAAAATACCTGGGAGATATTTCCTTCTAGTTAAAGCACTCATCTGATTTTTGTACAAATCGATCTTTCAAGAGGGATACAGTAACAGAACAATTACCTTGTTCAGTAAATACAGTTGCAAGGAGTACTTTCCTTCCAGCTTGTACCTCTGTCCTGGTTTTTATATGCACAGCAATTGGCAGTAGTGAGGGAACATAAGGCAGCTATCTGTTCTACACAGCATTGTAGCAACTAAGACAAGTGAAGGCATCCGCTCAGTAAAACAAAGTGGGAGAGCACGTGGGTGCTAGGGGAAATTCAGAAGGGGGCATGGTATGATAAATGCACCTAGCAACATTTGTGCAATTCCTGAAGCTCACTTTATAGAACCTAAACTTTGTGACAGCTTCTGCTTTTGTACACATGTTAAGAGTCCTCTATCCTAAATGTCAAAACAGTTTATATTGCATATTCTTATCTAGTATGTTGCAAAGAAAAAGAAAATCTACCGGTTTTATAACCAGGAAGGTTGGTTCCCACTTTCCTTCATTCAGTCAACTATGATTCATGCTAACAGAATTATTTACCTTCTCTTCCTCATCAGACTCAACGAAGCCTGGATCCATGAGAGACACTACAAAGTACAGCAAGACAGAGCAGAGAACCAGTAAGACAAATATCAGTGGCTGCAGCAACTCTCCTTGCTCTTCCTGCTTTCTCAGATCTGAAAGAGGCCACCATAGAAAGAGTAAGTCCATGTGAAATGTTTACGGCAACAAGTTATTCTCCTTGACCTTATTAGCTATGGAATTCAAAGTGAGGCTGAATTCCATATCAACCGTGGGAAGTATGTCTCAACTGCTCAGGAAGTTGGGACCCATCACGGCTGTCCCCTCTGTAAGGGGAACTGATTATTTACAAAGAGCCCTTACAACATACTTAAGAGATCAGCAAACAGCTTCCCCCCATTGATTTGCAAGTCCTTCCCCCAACTCTACCTGTACTTCAATCTCTCTTCACCTTCTCCTGCTGTTCTGCAGTATGCTGTATATAACTATTCTAGAATTAATATGATAGCTGCATTTCAAAAGTGCCCATCACTGCAACATCTAGGTGCCAGAGTAAGATTCAGGGTCATAAAGAATTCAATAAAAACAGTATTTATATATGAAGAGAGTAATAGTAATTATGTTAAGCATTATATTAATCAAATACCATAAAAGGTACTTTTTATTATAACTTCCCACGTTTTATAGGTTTTCCATTATGCTGTGTGACTAGATTAGATTGTAAATTCCTTGGAGTAGGCACCAGGTCTTCTCAAATGTCAAATACCAAACCGCCCTCCCCCCCAAGCAATAGCAGTGAGGTTTCCCCTCTATCCAAATAGGACAGGGATCTAGTTGCACTGGGTGGGGATATAGCAGTCTCCTCTGCTCTCACTTCCTCGGCTTGGAGGTAATTTTTTTCCTGCCAGATATGATGGTGCACTATTGCCAACTTCAAGTGTCCAAACATCACAAGTCTGGCTCCATCAAAATATTTTTTTAAATCTCTTATTTTAAGGTAATGAGCGAGGGTGGCTTTCTGGTTTTTGAGTCTTCAGAGTTCATATTTTCATGATCTTCTTCTAGCCTATGAGGGGCCAAACGCTTTTAAAAAAATTAAAGCTGCGATTCTCACAATCACAGGACTCCAGGCAATGGGGCTGTAAGAAAAGCAGCCAATAGTGTGATCTTTGCACTAATAATAATCCTGAGCTGGCTAAACTGAGTGAGTTGTGGGGAGGGCGCAAAAAAAGGCAAGTTCCTGGCAGCAGCCAGGCCCCCCGTCCGAGGTGCTGGAGACTTCAGCCTGCGGCCCCGGGGTCCGAAGCGCTCATGCCCGGTGCTTAGGGAGCGCCGCGGCTCTCCCCGGCGAGGGAAATCCCAGGGGCCCGATGGTGGCAGAGGATTCTCCGGGTCTCACCTGTGCGATGCAGGAAGAGCGCCAGAGTGACACCCCCGCTGAGCGCCGTGTACGCCGCCCTCACCAGGGAGCCGCCGCCGCCCCATGCAGCCCCCTGCCGCATCGCCCCAGCGCGGGAGCGGGGGGCCTCAGCACCCCGGCGCCGAACCCGGAAGGGCGCCCGCGGCCCCGGCCCGGCCGCGCCTGCTGGCAGGGCACGGAGCGGGGATTGGCCGGGTGGTTGTCATGGCAGAAGGGGTGGGGCTTGAGCGGGGGTAGGGGCGTGGTTATTAAACCGCATTAACAGTTGTGGGGCCGCGGGGGCAGAGAACGCCCGGGGTGCTGCGCTCCCTGGACAGGTGCTAAACTCATTGACTGCCCTGCGGTGGGGGGGCTCCTTCGTTCGCGCTGTGTAAGAAAGGGCTGAATTAACATATAAACTAGGGCGAGCAGATGTCCCGGATTTATAGGGACAGTCCTGATTTTGGGGGCTTTTCCTATATAGGCACCTGTTACCCCCCCCCCTGATTTTTTACACTTGCTGTCTGGTCACTCTACTATAAACCTGTATGAAACAGTAATGCTGCAGGGCTGGTCGCCTTCTCGCCTCACTTCTGGCAGCTCAAGACCCTTTTAGCCAGGATACCCAGTTCCGCCCTCCCCCCAGATCTTTGTTTATGATTACACTAGGAGCGGCTCCTGATGCTATGGGGATGGGCACCATAACAGCCTTGCTTAAGTGATTCTTTCTTGCTCTCAGATACCATCACCTAGCTCTTATATACTGCCTTTTCACCAGTAGTTCTCAGTGCAGTTCACAAACTTTAATATTTGTGAACCTATACCATGACTGTGGTTGTGCCTTTTGCCTATTTGTAATAAGAATAAAGCATTTGACGATGCCCATGGGCAGGTAAAAGTCCCACTGGGAATTTTGTCTATGAGCACTTGATCCCATTTGTCTGATAGGTTGAGGATGGGTAATATAAATGCATTTTTGAGGCAGATAAAGCAGCCTAGGATGGACTCCAAATTCAGGTCTCCACTTTGCCTCTCTCTGAGACCCAAAGATGCCTCCACTCTGGCTGGTGACCAGGTCTGCCCTTACAATATTTGTGGCACCCGTTAATGCAGATTCCAAGGCTCCAAGTAAACCCACTCCAATATTCTCACTCCCAATTATACACAATAAAAACAGTGTCTATCAACCACAAGTACCTTGTGTGGCAGATTCCCACACCTGTGGCTCCATCCCAATTAGCTATCAGGTTCCTCTGTCACATCCTTTGGTTCCAGGACATGCTCCTCATCCTTGGTATGTTCAGTCTCTCTGGAGGTATTGATAACCTGTACCAGCTTGCTTTCTAGCTTGTTTGCCATCCTAGAGTCCAGCTTTAGCATATCAGACCTTCTTAGTTCTATGTTCAACACCCAACTCAGTGAACCTGTGTGATCCCTTGAGGCAAACTATCTGGTTTCTGATCATAGAACTGAAATCCACCAGCATCATATCTTCCCATCACATCCCGACCCTGGACTTCAGAAAAGCAGACTTTGACTCCCTTAGGGAACTGATGGGCAGGATCCTCTGTGAGGCTAATATGAAGGGGAAAGGAGTCCAGGAAAGCTGGCTGTATTTTAAAGAAACCTAATTGAGGATGCAGGAACCAACCATCCCAATGTACAGAAAGAATAGCAAATATGGCAGGCGACCCCCTTGGCTTAACAGTGAAATCTTTGGTGAGCTTAAACACAAAAAGGAAGCTTACAAGAAGTGGAAACTTTGACAGATGACTAGGGAAGAGTATAAAAATATTGCTTGAGCATGCAGGGGTGTAATTAGGAAAGCCAAAACACAACTGGAGTTGCAGCTAGCAAGGGATGTGAAGGATAACAAGAAGGGTTTCTACAGGTATGTTAGCAACAAGAAAAAAATCAGGGAAAGTGTGGGACTCTTAACAAACAAGGGAGCCAACCTAGTGACAGATGATGTGGAAAAAGCTGAAGTACTCAGTACTTTTTTTGCCTCAGTCTTTACAGACAAGGTCAGCTCCCACACTGCTGTCCTGGGCAACACAGTATGGGGAGGAGGTGAGTAGCCCTCAGTGGTGAAAGAACAGGTTAAGGACTATTTAGAAAAGCTGGACATGCACAAGACTAGGGGCCAGATCTAATGGATCCAAGGGTGCTGAGGAAATTGGCTGATGTGATTGCAGAGCCATTGGCCATTATCTTTGAAAACTTGTGGCAATCGGGGGAGATCCCAGATGATTGGAAAAAGGCAAATATAGTGCCCATCTTTAAAAAAGAGAAGAAGGAGAACCCGGGAAACTACAGACCGTTCAGACTCACCTCAGTCCCTGGAAAAATCATGGAGCAGGTCCTCAAGGAAACCATTTTGAAGCACTTGGAGAAGAGGAAGGTGATCAGGAACAGTCAATATGGATTCACCAAGGGCAAATCATGCCTGACCAACCAGATAGCCAGTTATCTCATCCTAGAAGGTACTGTGGATATGGAAAGCAGTGGATGTGATATATCTTGACTTTAGCAAAGCTTTTGATATGGTCTCCCACAGTATTCTTGCCAGCAAGTTAAAAAAATATGTATTGGATGAATGGATTATAAGGTGAATAGAAAGCTGGCCGGATTGTTGGGCTCAACAGGTAGCGATCAATGTCTCAATGTCTAGTTGGCAGCCAGTATCAAGAGGAGTGCCCCAGGAGTCCATCCTGGGGCCAGTTTTGTTCAACATCTTTATTAATGATCTGGATGATGGGATGGATTGCACCCTCAGCAAGTTTGCAGATGACACTAAGATGGGGGGAAAGGTAGATATGCTGGAGGGTAGGGATTGGGTCCAGAGTGACCTAGACAAATTGGAGGATTGGGCCAAAAGAAATCTGATAAGGTTCAACAAGGACAAGTGCAGGGGGTTGGACTAGACGACCTCCTGAGGTCTCTTCCAATCCTAATCTTCTATGATTCTATGATCCCAACCAAGGCTCTGCAAATGGATCTCAGGCCAGATCCTAGCATAAACAATGTTTTTTTTTATTTAAGCAGGCATTATAGGAAGCAAAAAATGTAGGAAGCTATCACAAGGTCCTGCACTCTTATGGCAATGGTGCTCATGAAGGTCAAATGTGCATTATAGCTACCCGCAGCAAGGACTGGGCATCATATACCCAAAACTAGGGAGTTCCACTAAAACTACCCACAGGGATGCTTGAAGCAGGGGAAACAGGATTCTCAAGACCCTGCAACAGAGCATGTGCAGTGAAAAGCGTGGCTGTTTTGTGAGACGGTCTTAGGCAAAACCAGTTGTAATGCATGCAGCTGTTACACCTGTTGCTCTCCATTCACTCTGGTGATAAATTAAACACTGACTGCACAGGGTCAGCCAGACATGAACTAGCTCAACCCAGGCAGTCATATCAATACAAACAGAGCTTGTAAAATGCCTGCTACAGCTCATATGTGAGGACCCAAAGCACTGTATGGGTTTTACAAGCAAAGATCTGTCCCAACACCTTTTCACTTCAAGTGTAGACAGAACCTTGTTGACAACTATGATTTTACACTGTAATTTTTTCCATCCATCATAGCTAGAAAAAAACAGTAGGGTCTTGAAAGTATCATTCTTCTCCCTGCACATTGTATCCTCCTCCACATGGCAAGCAGCTGATTCCTTCCTGTTATTGTTTGAGTATAAACCAGACTGTTTATTTTCCTTCCTTGGTTGTACATCAGCATTCTGGATTATTTCAGGCCATGCGTGGGGATATAGTGAGTCAGTGCTCCCTCTGCTGGTCCCATGACAGTAAAGTGCAAACTGTTATGCATACTTCCACCTTTTCATGTTCTCTGTATGTATAAATATCTCCTGTCTCTGTGTTCCATTCTATGCATCCGAAGAAGTGAGCTGTAGCTCACGAAAGCTCATGCTAAAATAAATTTGTTAGTCTTTAAGGTGCCACATGTACTCCTGTTCTTCAAACTGTTAAAGGTGCTCAGGGTTGACTATAAATCATTTATTTGGGACAGCAAAGCTGAAATGTTGAAAATGATTTTTAGAATCTCTAGTTCATTCCTCATCATGTTTTAACAACCTTAAAGCAAATCCAGTAATCTTTTTCTATTGGAGAAAACCTTCCAGGGGTAAGATTGAGCCTATTACTAGTGCTTTGCTGAGGATATTAGTTAAAATTATGGAGGACCATCATAAAAATATGTTTCTAACTCTTTTGGTTGAGCAGCAAAGCTTCCCACAGTGACCCTGTGCAGTAGTCAGGCTGTTCCTCCAGATAGATAAGAGAGGTTGAAACTGCCTTCAGTTAATCTCAATGAGGTATTGATCTGAAGCCTCAGGATGGCAATTTTAAATAGAAAAAGCATTAACTATTTCTGCTACTAACTACTGATCCCTTTAGCAGAAACATTCATCTTCTGTGTGACTGCAGGGGGTGCCCCCTAGTCTGATGAAGGGAACTTATCTTTCACGTTTGTGACTTAAACTATATATTGTGACATGTAGTGTGCTATTTACCTTGCCCTGCAGCTTTGAAATTGGTACAGAGCTTGAGGCTTTCCTCTACCTTAAATTTCAAAACCAAAAAATCAGCAGGTGGATAAAATTTGGGCTTAATTCTAGAAACTATCCTATATTGAATTGGACATGAGTTCAGCAGGAGTCTTACAGTATAAAATCTAGATTCTGATGGCATCTACTCAACTTGGAATTTTACACAACCCACATCACAGCTGTTAGAGGGTCTCTCTCAGTTCATACTGAATCACTGCACTACTACATTTCTAGCTCCCTGGGGACAGTACAGATTCATACTATTCCCCCTTCTCACCCTGCCTATCCAGGGCCTGCTGAGAACCTAGCACTCCCACTGAACTCAATGGGAGATGAGTGTACTCAGGAGCTTGCAGAATTGGGTCCTTTAAGTAGGAAGTCACAGTGGTACTAAAGTAGTGTAAGAGAGTCCTTCCCACAGTCAGCTTCCTCACTCAGTATGGTTATGCCCATGAATACTGGGCATATCCACTGCAGATAAGCCTGGTGACACTCTGCCAAGCAACCTGTATAACTGAATATTGTCCTGATTTTCCCATCCACCTCACTTCATAACAATAGTCTTCTTTCCCTCCCACTGACAAAAAAAATCATATCCCTTTGGAGTCATGAAAGCAAAAAGTAACTGAACTGGATCAATACACAGCAGTTCCTTCCATGTTTAATTAGACACATGACAACAAATGGAACAGTAACTTATCCAGATAAACCATATTCACAGACAGAGGAGCAAGAGATTGTTAAGCACTAGGTTTAATACAGAGCAGGTATCCCTATGGAAACAACGGAAAAGTGAATTCAATCAGAATAGTAAGGAAGCAACAGATACGCATTTTAATTGAATGAATTAATTAGTTTGGTTTCACCATGTACAAGTGTTCAAACTAGACTTCTCAACATCAGGCTGATCAATGGACACAGTGAAAGCAGAAGTTGCTTAATACAACAGAAACTTTTATAAACAAGGAAATACGTATTTGGTTAATTGTTAGCCTTACTTAAAACATTTATTTTTCTTTGTTTTTACAAGGAAAAATGACAGAGTTTCTCTCAGTGACAGATATTTGGAGTCAGAATTTAATCTGTAAGAGAGGTGTTTGAGTGCAGCAGGAATTCTTCCATCTTTACTTATAAGTGCTGCCTTCCTATCCAGCCCCCAATCTCACTTTCCATCAATCACTGATAAAACCATTATTCCTCTTGTTTTATACACTCTGGTTGTCTTGGAGACAAGTGGTTCCTACTACTTTTAATTCTATCTTTTTGAGCACAAGCCATCGTTTAGCATCTGACTTTGAGCAAACCCCTTTGCATCATTCCAGAGGCCACATATTTTCTTTGAAATGGGATCTTATTCCAGTGTCCACAGCCTGGTGGCTCCTGGCTCACCCCCAAAGAAATTATCTTCCTGAAGGGAAAGTGCAGCACAACCAGCTCTGAGACTGCCTTAAGTGAGGCTCCACTAATTGGATTGGAAGGGGTTCATATAGAAAAATGTGGTCAGCAACCCTCCTTGCACTCACTTCCCTAGAAAGAGACCCAAACAAGTGACCCCACAAGATGCCTAATCCACACAACTGGAGTTAAAAAAACAACCCTCTTTTGTCTGTGTGTTCACTGCACCAACACCAAATGTTAGGATGTACATACCCTAATATTCAGGGTTGGGTGTGCTTCAGCACAGGAACCAGAGTGCTTAGTTCCCAGGATGGAAGTGGTTAGGCCAGCAGTGGGTCAGTAGTTAAGAGTTATAATGTGAATGGGGAAGATGAACTATCGATAGTGTTGTGTTCATGGTCTCAGATTATCAGTGCTGTACTGGTCTTCTTAGCCCTGTACGAATTAACTATTCTTGTGCTATTAGGTGTTGCTAGTTAAGGCTACACATCTTGATAGGCCAATACGTAGAGGCTATTGCTCCTACAAGACTTGTTAAGGGCTGAACACCCTACTGTAAAATGTCTTTCCTGTTGGCTGCACTGGGAATGGAGGGCATTCAGCACTTTGGAGGCTCAAGGCTATGCCATTGTCTCTGACAAGTGAGACCTCTAGCCAGGGTGCAGGTTACCTAAACTCCAGGTGGAGGGTCCCTTGTCAGTGCCGTCTTTGCGGAGAAGCACTGATTTAAGCACTCATGTTATGTTTGCCCTACTGTTTAACATTCAGTGAAAATTGAGGTTGTGTAGAGGAAGGGGATAAGCCTCAGTCCTGGGAGGATACTGTGAGAGGAGTCTCTCTGCCACATCATTTAGTTCTGAATGCCTCAGAAATCACTCTCCAGCCTTATTTCAATTGGCATTGACAGTCCCTGTCTTAGTTTTCTTACTTGGCTCTGCTCAGTGCCACTCTGGTTAACTGAAATTTCCAGCTAACATAGGGGTATGTATGTCCTCAGGGCTGCACTGAGGAAGCTTTACCCTGGTGGAGCAGGAAGGCCCAATAGGATTTATCCGCATAGGCTAGCCAGCACACTCAGGGCAGCCCTGAGAATTCAAACTCCCTATTTTGTGACGGGACCAGGTGTTCCCAGAAACAGTCACAAAATCAGAATTGCACCATGTTGTGTGATCTGATGGGAGATAGCTGGAGATGGCAGGTCTGTCCCAGGATGGACCCATGTATAATAATTACTTAGCACCTATTAACCTCCAGAAGTGCTTTACTGTCATGGATTAAGCCTCACTGTGTCCCTAGGGAGCAGACAAGTAAATAGTTATACCTATTGTTTTACAGATGGGGAAACTGAGGCACACAGAGCTCAATGACTAGCCTAAGGCTACAGAGCCAGTACTAGAACACAGGAGTTCCTGGATCCCAGGCCTGTGCTCAGACAAAACCCTTCTCTCTCTTGTGCAAGTACCTGTCTTGTATAGATCCTGACTAGCTTATGGATATTGCCTCCCCTACTCCTCAGGCATTTACAAACTGTATAGACCAGAACTCTCTTGTCAGATTAACCTGTGTGAACCTATCAGTCCTCACAAACACAGACTGACTTTGAAAAGATTTTGCTTACAGTTCAGTCTCAGGCCCATCTCCACACCCAAGAGGATCTTCGGAATTGTCCTAGGGTCTGTCTCTGAAGGGCTTTTGCTGAGTTAAGGCTCAGCTCTTGTTCTGGCATTTACTTCTCAAATACAGTGTGACCTCTCATCACGGTTAAATTTGTGGAGGCATCAGACACATTTAACTCATCTCCTGCCTTTCCCCACACCAGCCTCTGCCCCTGCCATCATCCTGACTTCCAATCTTCTTAAGTTATTTTAAAAGCTATCCTAGGGGCTTGTATCTAGTGACTGTGTCAGCAACACAGGCAATAGCAGCAAGGAGAAGACAATCCTAGCTATGGTATTGGGGAAAGGAGTGTGTGCAGATGGATGATCAGAGGATAAGTTTTACATTAAAGAGTGTCAGTAAGCAGATGAGACTGTTCCCTGTCCAAGCTGGGCCTGTTAACACTGTTCTCCACAAACTATGCCCCGTATCTCCTTGGGCCTGGAGGAACAAGTGCCAAGCCAATGCAGATGGCAGTACAAGATCTCAGTCACATGTGGGAAGAAAGTGGTAGATAGCAAAGCTGAAGCAAGTGTTCCATCTCTCCCTGCACTCAGAACCAGGTGGAGCAGACAAGCCGCACTGTGGGAAGCTATGAACTAGGAGCACTGTTCAGCTGGGACCTCCTTAACTTTCCCATTGAGTTACTGATCCCTCTGGAGGTCAATTACATCCGTACAGTGACTGGCTTCTCAGGAAGCATGGGACATAATCAAACTGTGCAAAAACAGCAACTTCCCGTAGATGTGTCCCGGAGCTGGTGGTCACACCTGTGTCCTCCAAGCTTCCACACCCACTTGTCACATTAAAACTCTGGTTACAACATAGAAGACCCTGACACAATTCAGTCTCGTAACAGATGGAAACAAGCCATGTTTTAACTGTGTTCCTAAAACACAGTGCTATCCTGCTAAAAGCCAAGGCTAGACTACGGTTAAAGCATCATTTGGTTCTGGCTATGCTGCAAGGCCAAATCCTGCATTAACCATGGTTGGGAACTACTGAGTGGTATCAGCTCCACCAGCATAGCAGTTGTTAGTGCACAGAGGGGACCCTATCAAGCGCCTTGTTGCTCTCACATCTGTGGTACTCCAAGAGATGGGCAGAACTGCAAGTGCTTTAGTCTATCTGCATTAGCCTCTTAGCACGGAATGGAGAGTTACATGAACAAATGCTAAGCCCAGGCTCTCCATGGGCAGGGAGATAGGTGAACAATGTTTGTAGCCCCATCTAGTTCTGCATCTAATTGAAAGAGTCACAAGCATGAGCATGTACAAACACTTTGAAATCAGCTCCCTGTTCCGAGGCTTATTCAGATGCAAGTCCTTGAGGAGGGGGGAAAAGGGAAATACATTTGAAGCAAAGAACCTCAAAAGTACAATTTGTCAAGTTTTCCAAAACATATGAAAACAATCAAAAGCGACATAAGTATATATATCTATATATAAGTTTGAAAAGTACTTAAAAGGAAGGAAACAAAACAAACAAACAAAGCCCAACATCAAAACAAATGACATAGGGTTAAAAAGGAAAAAAAAATACATTAACACCATCTGGGCAGAAAAACTAAACCTCTCCAGGGCAGTTGGGTTCTGTCACTTAAAGTGTCACTTCGTGGCTCTAAGAATTGTCCATATCATGCACAATGACCACTGCATTTACCCCGAGCATTAGAAGAACCTCAGCCATAGCAGCGAATCAAATCAGAGCGCAATAGATAGGAGGAGAGAGCGGCCTTGGGACAGTGGCATTCTCAGTGTCCTGAAATGTGCCAGCTCAAGTAGGCCAAATCTCTCCTGGTTCCTCCTGGATTCATAGCCTTTTCTAAGGGAAGAAGATTATCTTAACTGTGAAAGAACCAGGACAAGGAGAGGGTTCCTAAGTTTGCGTTCTGCAGGTTGCACAATGTGCTGCTGGGGGACCTAGATTTAAGGCAAACCTTGGCAAGTCATACAGATGAAGATCCTGAGCTGGATTTCTCTCTCACTTGCACCAGTGTAAATCAGGCATAATGCCACTGAGGCAAATACAGTTGTACTGGTTAGTACTGGCATGAATTGGAGGAAAGTGGGGCCTTTTGTCTCCCAGAAGACATGGAGAGTGTGTGTGTGAGTGGAGTGGAATTTCAGTCGGCCCTCTTGACCAAAGGGTTTGTGCTGCAATGTGTTTGACAGACAGGAAGGCTAAATCCCCATTTAACATGGCAAATGTTGGCCCAGATGTAAGAAAAGAGAGAAAACTCCCAGTCCCTCACAAGTTCCAAAGTCACCAAATCATGCTGTAATGACTGGCCTGGGTCCCAGAGAGAGCTGTCCATGGGTGAGGGGAAACCCACCCTCTGGTGTGTGCAGCCTTTACCATAAAACACAGAATACGCAATTTAAAAACAAGAGGTGGTAAAAGGACTTGCATGGAGAGCCAGAGAGATTGGACCCTTCTGTGAATGAACCTGATTCTTCACTGCACAGTATCCCTTGCAGAAAACACCCTCCATTCTCAAGGGCAGGACAGCTGGTTTCCTGGCCTTTCCTTCATCGTGTGATGCCAGGTGGTTGAAAGCTACCACTGTAGTGGTACTGGGAAAAGTCACAATTCCTGGCTTTAAAGGGTTAATGGGAATGCTTTACAGCAAGGAATTTCCAAATGCACTTGATACAATCCATCAAGCTTCCACTAGTAGCACCCCCATACAACCACCAACTGAAATGGCTTGAAGGCTCTTTCTCCCCTTTCTATTCTACTTACAAATATTAGGATCCCTTTGGTCTCAATCTCTTACCATTATTTTTCCCCTCTAGGCAAATAAATCATTGATCAGTGCCTACAATCCCACTGTAGAGATGTGGCCATGATGCTGGACTGGCTGTTCTTGTGAACATGACAGGACCTCATGCAATATAATGAAGGGGAATTGTCTAAAGGTGTGAAATAAAAAAAAAGTCACAATATCAATCACACAGCTAGATCTTCAAGCTCACATTAATTTGAGGCTTCTCATGTGGTCTAAAAAAGGTCAAAAGATACATGATTTTTTTTGTTTTTTATACAGAAATCATATACATAAAACTTCAATCCGTACTTCATAACGAAAAACCTACTAATTTAAGGAAAGCATTTGTTGTGCAAAAGGTCCCCCCCACCCCACCCCTGTGCACCTTCATCTACTGAGGGTCTCTCTCTCTCTCACACACCCCCACCCATACACACACACACACACAGGTTCCTTCCAACAGCCAAGCTGGTGAGAAAGAGACCTCTCTATATACAGTGAATTAGAGAGAAGCTGGATACAGTGCTGGCAAGAGGCGTTGTTAGATCATTGCCTCTATCTGGAAGTGTCCATGTTCTCCTCTTTAAAGTTACTGCAGTGCTCTATAACTTTCCTATGGACAAAATAAGGACAAGGAGAAAAGGTTTAGTTCAAAGACTAGGAAAATAATGAAGTGGGTCACAAGCATAAGGCACCGTCACCTACATTTAAATGTGTATGTATTAGGCAGTCTATCCTGAGACATGCATCAACCCAGTACCTGTGTGACTAGTATATCTCAACAAAACCAAATCTAATTACCCACCTACATCTAATCCCTTCCAACATTAGTATACATCCAGATCCACACCTGTCCATTTATCAACCCACCCATTATTCACTGGCCATCACACCCTCATCTCCCATCCAAATACCTTCCTGTCATCAACACATCTAATAATCTGCTCATCCAAACATCCATCATTCACCTTTTCTGTCATCTATCCTTGTACCCATATGTCTACAATTTAGCTATTCCTTGCCATCTACCATCTACTTACCATGTTATTCATATACCTTCCATTCGCCATTCTTCTACTGTCCCTGTCATTCATGCTTCTGACCCATACACAATTCATCTACCCTATTATTCAATCTCCTACTCCATAAACTTCATTAATCTCCTCCACCATTTATCATTCTTTCAGCTACTGGAAGTGTCTGTCACTTATACACAGTACACATATTCCCAGCAAATATCCACCCATCTTTTCAATTTTCCCTATATCTATCAAGTCATAGCTCTCAACTTGCCATGGATTAGATGTATACAACTGGCTTTTAAAATCTGAAAGAATGATCTAAAAGGAAGGTTCTGATACCAAACGTCAGAGGAAGAAGCTTGGGAAAATGGTAGATTCATTTTACTACGTAAGACATTCTCCATCAATTTTGTCACGTGATTCAGTTCTTCTGGTGTCAATGATGTACATGTATAAACAGTAAGATAACACCAGGTTTGAGGGATGGAAATAAACGGGAGGCTATCCTTATAATCAGATCCAGTTGAGAGGTATGGCTCTACTATTCATCTAGATACCTTCCAGCAGTCCATTGATACCTTACTGTCCTATCCACCAAACTCATCCACCCATTCTCCTTGTCTATTCCCCATCTATGAACAACTCTCAATTCACTTATATCCTTCCCATCTTTTCTATCTACTTATGCACACTACTACTGTGTTCTCTCCATCCCTAATTACATATTCATTGGCCTATATTTGATAGCTTTAATCTCATGCTTATATACTACCGGGCCATTTCCTTGGTCTCCTGGCGTGCTGAAGCCATCTTAATCACCTCCTTCAGAAGGGGCATTCCACCTTCTTTGATCAGCAGCGGGCAGTACTTGTCAGCTGTAAAGAAGGGGGAAATAGAATCCTGGGAATCTTCACTCCTACTAGGTCAAATCTCTACATTCTGCAGCCTGACTCTTCTCCCAAGGCAATGAGCTCAAATCAAGAGGAGACAGAGAAGCAGTGAGAAGGTTGCTGGCTGGTAAGCCATAGGATACAGGTTTCTCTTTCTAGTGGCTCAGCCTCTTAGGTGCATCCAATCTGCAGAAGTATCGGAAATAGAAACCAATTCAGCACTCAAGCTTGCTAGAGTGATGGAAGCTCCAGAAGGCTGTTCTCATGCACTAAGTCTATGTTGTCTTCCTAGTTCTGGCTACATCCCTTGAACATCCTTGGTAACTTCAAGGAGCTGCCTTGGAGTTAGCCACATACTCTGCATTAATCTACAGGCCTCTGAAAATAGTTTCCCTTGACCTTTCACCACCTCTGCTGTCTAACAGGCACAGTGTATGGAGATTCACAGCCCCAACCTTTGCACTGCATTTATAATGTTCTCTATGGAGGGACTTACGGTAAACAGAGACGAGGTTATAGAGAGCCCAAGTAGCCCAGTGCTGGCTGACAGGAGAGATCCCTTGCGGAAGGAGTCGAAGGATTGGTTCAAATGACCTGCAACAAATATTAAAGAAAAAAATGAGAAACCCAAAAGCTGCTGTTCCAGCATCTTTTCCTGTTTTGGTACTGGAAGCTTCACAGTCAGAGCTAATACATTACACAACAGTAAAGCTCATTGGCATATCAGCTTCCGGTATCCAAGAGTCAGTCATAGTTTGTGGTACTGACAGGCTCAATCCCTGCTGTTTAATACTACCATGTGGCACGGAGAACGAGCTCTGAAGGATTAAATGGGGAATTAATTTCTATCATGTTCCAGTCACATTTCCTTAAGAAAGCTGAAATTCAGCAGTGCTGATCACTCCATAGATGGGTTACAGTTAAAGGGCCTCTATCTACCCTAGGCCAAGGCACAACTGGGGGACACTGATCATTCATAAACAATGGTTGCGCCATTTGTTCTTACAACAGTGAAGTGCATCTACACTGCAAATCAGGTGTTGGAATCACACTTGTACTGCAACCTCACCAGCAATTCATTCCATCTGTTGTTGTACTAGTCTAGTGCATTGTGGAATTCCAGAGTTCCTGACGCAGCTCTCACAGGAGGAGCTTTAGGGTTATTCCACAAGTCACTGTAACACCAGAAGGGAATTTTGGGAGGCTTGTCTAAACATCCCCAAAGTCAGATTGAAGGCTGCAGCAATCCCTTTAGTGGAGACAGGGACATTCACCCTAGCTGTACCTTTCATTAGGAATCGGAATTTAACCAACAGCAAGAGAGGGATTCCGTAGATAAATGTTTTTAAGCAGACTAAGACGGTAAGATTCCATGTTTCCTGCATAATACGAATCCACCAGAAACATGCAGGACAAATTCTAGTCCTACTGTGTTCCCTCAAGAGATACTAGGGATACAGACTATTTTAATTTTCTCCATATTCGACTTAGAAGTGTAGCAATTGCCTGTCCAGATTAGACCAATGGTCCCTCTAATCTCCAACTGTGGCCAGTACCACATACTTCAAAGGAAGTTGAAAAAACCCAACTAAAATAGTATGTCCATGTGGGAAATTTCTTCCTCACCCCAGGGAGAAGTTCTACACTTGATTAAATCTCCACCTTTCTTGCAGACTTCAGCATGCTTGAGGTTACTTCTTGGGACAATCCCCACTCCTGGAATAAATGGGCCAAGATCCAACATCCCTCACCTGTAATTGATATTTCTTCTGGAGTTAATGTCCCAGCTCTGGATGGCTGCCCACATCCTGTCTACTACTTCCTCTCGGCGTGGCTCACAGATACCCCAAGCCTCTGGGCCATCAAACATGATGTGGGAGAGAACTCCACATGCATTGTAAGATACCTCAATCCCATCTGCTTTGCTCTCCAACAGGTTGCTGCCAAGAGAGAAGATAAGATTTCAGAGGTGCAAGGATAGCCTTATGCAGCACATCAGGGACAAAAAACTTAGTAGGCAAACAGTGCAGCCCCTGTGAACTCTAACCAGAGCTCATCAAATAAGTTATTACCTCCTAACTGGACTGGACACAGCAACCTATGCAAAACAGCTTGACAAACACCAGCTTCCCAAACTGGTTTTATTGATCATACTTTGTATTTAGATTGCAGCCATCCTCTAAAGATTCCAAAGCACTTTACAAACTGGGCGAGTTCCACTATCCTTTTTTTGTTCTTTATAACAGGGGCACGGAAACTGATGCAAAAATGTTAAATGACTGCCCTACGTCACACAATGACTCAATGGCAGTCAGGAAGAGCAGCCAGGTCTCCTGATTCACAGTCCACAGCTCTAACCATTAGACCATACTGCTTCTTGATCAGTGATGCACCAACCTGAACACACTGATGAACTGGGAGGTCATGAGCTGTGGGCGGAGCTCTTTTACCTCCGCCACATTTCCCAGAAGCCCCAACATGTTACGGTGCAGCTCCTGCTTCTCTGGGAACTCCTGAGGAATCAAGGAACATGTGTAAAACAAAAGTATGACCATTGTGATTGATGATGCAGCAAATCCAGGAAGGCAGACTATTCCCAGCAGTCAGGAATGGAGCTCTCCTCTTGGTGTGGTGAGGTTTCTAGCATTCAAAACACATGACAGGTGGGAGAGAACCAAACCACTGCAAAGCAAGGGACAGTTCTCCACTGCTTGACATGGCCACTAGAGGGACATGCATCTCCAGGCACAAGACAGGGAATGGGAGAGAGAGTAAATGAGGTAGAAGTATGCCGTTTCCTTGTGCTCATAGGATGTATGTATGTGGAGGGGGAAATGGGCAGAGTGTGTATAAGTCTTTTCCGTTTATTCAACAGATGAAGCTTTTAGCAGGGATCAGATGAGCCAGGACTCAGTCCCAAACACGACTGTGTGACAGTGGAGAGCAGGGGTTCCCAAACTGTGGTATGCGTACCATATCGCTGGGGGCTACTTGTGAGAAATTGTGTAATGGTGGATTTTATTTATTAATTATTTTATTTATTGCATTTTCATAATAGGCTACTCAGACGAAGCTTTAAAACTCTGTGGGAATTTGTTATATAAAATCTGGTAGTTAATTTACTTCAAGATGTACCAATGAGAATACAGAAACACAGAGATGCTAATTTAAAGAACCCTCAGCTCCAATCATCATACAGCGCAGGTTCAGTTGCCCAGCAACTTTCCAGTCTAACTGAGATCAGAACTTAGTCAGGTTCCTGCACACTATGACTATATCTATATGTAACAGTGAAATATGGACAGATGGCTAAAGACAGGTAGTGTTAAGAAGAGCACACAAAGTCTCAGCGATGAGAAGGGTAAGGATATGCGGGTAGCCGGTAGATCTGGAAGGGGATACGCAATAAGAAGAGTTTGGGAACCTCTGGTGTAGAGGATACTGGGCAGCACTTACTTTCAGGCACTCCAGGAAGAGCTTCATGCCACTGTAGTTGAGAAACATCTCACAGTTATCGGGGGTTTCGTCTGTGATATTCCACAGGGCGCTCCAGGAGAACTCCATCACCTGATCACACTGAGCCAGAGGGAAGGAGACGTTAAAACACAGTGGAATGAAGTATGTGACATGGGCAACTGCAGACAGAGCGCCTGTAATAAAGGAGCCCAATGCAAACTAATTGGAAGGATGGGGAACTGCTGTCACCTCGGAAGGGACCAGTTTTCAATCAGTTCAGACCCACCAACACAAACATTACCGTTATCCAGTTTACTCAGAGGATCCAAGTCCCCACAAGCCCCTGGGGACACCTGGGAGATTGCTGGTGCAATGTGACAGGATTCCTAGCACCCCTGGGCTGACCGCTCCACCTCAGGGTCAGAGTGAATATAAATGGAGTATATTTTGCTTACAGATTTTAAGAAGAAACACTTACTGTTTTATCCACCAGCTTCTTCTGAATCAGCTTTAGCATGGTCTGTGGGCAGAGAGAAGAGGGAATGAGAAGCGTAAGAGCAGGTCTGGGAACAGGCCAGGAATCACAGAGATTAAAATAAAGACTGTACATCAAACTGAACCCTGACAGAGTCTGGCACAGCTCTCACTGAAGTAACTGCAGTTATGCTTACTCATGGATTGGATTTGGCTCTATGCATATGGAATCTGATTCAAAGGTGTAAACACCCTTCCCATCTCTTTTGAGCTTAGTGTTATTTTCTCTGCTTCAGTGGCAATGTATAAACAACGATTCCACTGGTTCACACAGCACAGTACGACAGATGACCTGTACCATCCAGATAACAGGTCCCTGGTTAAAGGCACAAAAAGGCAGAGTTCAGGTCAGAACAGTCCAGTGAGAAATAAATAGTCTGGTGTGAGCTCTTTATAGCTTCATGAAAAAGTTGGGTCCTCAGAAGTTGGTGGACTTTAACTGGGAGGCTGTTGCAAACTCAAGGGGGAGCATGGAAGGAGCCATGAAGTCAAGAGTGGGTGAAGGAGACCAAAGAAAAGACAGGGAAGAGCTTGGGGCATAGGAAATTTTGTTGGCGGAAATGAGGGCAGAGGTATGGGAGAGGATTCAAGCAGAATCTTGAAGGGGAGAATAAGGAACTGGAATGTGAGGCAGGAGAGTTGAAGCCAGGAAGAGATTATGATTATGTAAAAAAATTAGCAGTATCTCCCTTTAGAAGGACTTGGAAACCCTCCAAAATTGTACATACACCCACATGCACAATTTCTGGTCCATTACTTGGACAGTCTTGTCTGTCAAGTGAGACAAAGAAATGTGTCCACTCAATATTACGTAACTGGAGGTGTGAAGGGAGTAACCACAATGGAAAGGTTCTGCAGACTTTATTATCTCCAAATGGGCAGCAGCTTTTCCTATCTCTGGACAGGCAGCAGAGCCTTCCTGACCTGCTGGGCCATTTTGTAGCTAGAGGGGGAGCAGGGCAGTGGCCCTCCCCCACTGAGCACAAGTGGCACCTTGTCAATTTCTTGGCGCCTTTGTACTCACCCAGGGGAAAAATCGATAAAAAAAAAAAGGCGCCACCCGCTGCAGCGCTTTTATTTTACTCACCTGGTGGCACTCCGGGTCTTCGGCGGCACTTCTGCGGTGGGACCTTCACTTGCTCTGCAGGTCTTTGGCGGCATTTTGGCAGCGGTCCTTCAGTGCCGCCGAAGACACCCGGAGCGAGTGAAGGACCCACCGCCGAAGACCTGGAGCGCTTCCGGGTGAGTAAAAGCGCCGCAGTGGGTGGTGCCTTTTTTTTTTTTAATTGCTCCCCCTGTTCCCTTCACCTGGCTACGCCACTGCCTCTAATAGCACATCAAGGAAGTAATGACTTCCCCTGCTGGCATGTTTTCAAGGGGCTCAGCTTGAGGATGGTGGATTCCATGATAGGACAACACTGCTAAGACTCTAGCTTTCCCTGACTGCAATACTTTTCTGTGACACTCTGGGGCTGGATTATTTACTGGCCCTACTCCACGGACACTTCCAATGGAAGTCATAGAAAGTACTTTCCCATGGGACTCAAGTCCAGTCTGGGGTAGGGATTAGCAGCCATCCTGGGACCATACCAACCATGACAAACCCCATCTTGCCCACAGCCTCCTTATGGTCGTTGTCCACTTGGCAGACCAAGGCATTGCAGAGGTGTACAGCGATGCGCTGGATGGACTCATCCTGCCGAGTAGGGTTAAGGATGTTCAGCAGCAGCTCGTTGACACGACGGTACTGGAATTCCAGTTCTTCTGGGATGCTGAAGTTACACAGTGTCAGGCAGCAGTTCCGCTGCACCTACCAGGGGGAAGAAGAACAAGGTGAAGGTAGGCTGACATGATGGACCATCCTACAAGTATGTGCAAAACCCCATAGTCACATGTACAGTTGCCACACAGCATTGTCACTATCTTCCATCTCAACACAAACACAACATACACATGCATCACCCTCCAACCCAACACCATGCTGCATATGCACTCCCCACACAATAGCTTCACCAGCCTACAGCTCAACCCTCTCACCGCATGCACACTCTCCATCTGCTACCCAATCCCACCAGCACCTGCACGCTCCACATGCAATCCAAAGCCAGTCACCTTTGCCACAAATACACATGCACCATTATCGCCTCTTTCTTCCCCCATATTACTACTGAACTATGTCACCATCACATGTACAATGTCGATCCCACATAAAATTGCACCCGCCCACCCATAAAGTGAATGCATGACCAGATATAGGCAACGGCTTCTCTAGGGCATGCCGTGGTACACATTCAATAGGCTCAAAGTGCCCAGAAGGTGCAAAGTACTGGAAATGGCCTTTTACTGGGAGAAAGGGAAGAGGGAGAACAGTGAGAGCATGGTGAAGTTTGACTGAGCTCTTACTGTCACTTCCTGGTAAGACTCCATCCCATTCAGCACCACCTGGATCACCTGACGCCGCAGCTTCACGCTCTGCTCCATCCGATACTCTGAATTTGTTAGGTAGAAAAGGGCTGCGCTCCCAGTCACCTGGATGTTCTTATCGTACTTGTGACACTTGAGAGCTGTGATCACCAGCTACAAAGAAACAAAGGGAGCATTTAGTCCCAGCTGGGCCCTCTGTAACCGTTACCCCTACGCAGGCAAAGACCAATACAAGCATTCCAGGGACGAAGAGCCCAGGCACAGCTAGAACAGGCTGCTCAATGAGATCATAAGACACCTCCTAAAATCAAGGACCCTATTTCCATCATGCTCCTGAAACTTCCTCTTTAGGAGCCTGATCCAAAGCCCATTGAAGCCAAAGGAAATGGGAGTCTTTCCATTGACTTTAATGGGCTTTGGATCAAGCCCTAAGTCATGGGGAAAGGTTTGATTTTTGTGCTGTAAAATTCCCCTCCCCCTAAATCTGACTGTGCTCAAGGGCGGTGAGCACTGCCTGTGGGTAAGTGCCTGTGTGCTCACCTGCAGTGCTCTCAGCAGCTGGCTGCAGCGCTCGATGCGGGCGATATCAAAAAGGAGATTGATGGCCCGGGACGTGATTTCGGGCCGGTGTTCAGTGTATGCCTCGATAGCGTTCAGCACCTGCTCTTCATTCTTGTCCCCACTCACCTGGTAGCAAGGAAAGGAAAAAAATCATGTCCAGGGAGGAAGAGACCAGCAAGAGAGGGGGTCGTTCAGGAGAGCGGCCAGCAAGAGAATGGGAGATCCGCAGGGAGAGGCGTCTGTAGGTGGCAGCTCAAATGTTGCATGCACTCTCTCAGCCCCTTTCTATACTGGAAGCAGGATTCATTCTGATGAGGCCCAAGATATCAGCACACAGGCTGAGTTACCTCTCAGCCCAGCCCTGCAGGAAGTGGTCCCTGCAGGGCAGGGTGGTATCTCTTTGCAGGGTTATGCATGGCTACTTCTTAAGCCTCAGACACCCATTGTCGAGTGCCCTTTGTGCTACAAGCAGGGTGGGGAATGGACAGGGTGCATGTGTGTCTTTACCAGGCTCCTTTCTAAACGGCTGTTTTTTCCCCTCACAAACACAGCATAGGGCAGGGACCTTGCACCACTGCAGCATTCTTCCAGCAGGGAGACCCATAGTTCAAAAGGCACATGTATCCCGTCCACAGAGCCTGAGAGCTCTGATATGCTGGCAGACTCTCTAACTTCAGACCCTTTTTGAGAATTTTCCCACTGGCCCTTTACCTTGTAGGCTGGGATATGCGTCAGACGGCAAAGAGAGGTCTCAAAGAGGCCCAGGAACTGAAGCGGTCGTTTCAGATCCCTGAAGGGGGCAATGCTGCTCTTTGATGGCTCAATGCTGGGAAAAGAAGAGATCATCCATGTCTGAGCTCTGCTTATGCAGCTCCCTGTCTGCTCTGATTACACGTCACAACAAGCCAGAGCAGCTGGGTCTAAATTCAGTCATATCCCATCAAAATCCCAGGAAGGGTTTCTTAAAGACAATCGCATCTTTAAAGACAGTCACATCATCCTCCTTGATGGGACCTTTCATCACAGATGATCCCTACTGTTCTGCACAAGAAGTGAATGTGTCCAACAGCAGTGACAACAGGAATTCAGGCAGGGAGACTATAGTTACCCAAGGTTGGTTAGGACAGCAGGGGTACAACTGATTGTTATAAAAAGGCCATGGGATTTCTAATGATCATAACTAGTCAGGAACCTGATTTTATGTCTCCTCTGAAGGACCGCCATCAGCTCAACACCCCTCTCATTCCAATGAAGCATTGGGCCGGTATTGACTTAGAACACTATCAACAGTGATTGCTGCATCACTGCAGTATTCCTTGAAGATCTACAGCCTATGTTTTCCACGAATTCTGTAAAGGAGCCAGTGCTGTAGCACAGCAGTTTTGCTTTCACACTGTAACAGCTCAGAATATGGGAGGGAAAAATTCCTGGCTGATTTGGAACGAGAGATAAGAGTGCTCCCTGTAGATGCTGGTTGGGATTTCAAAGGGGCCTAAGGAAGTTAGGCTCTCACTGGGCGTGGTATTGACAAATCTCAATATTAGCACTGTAATTCCAGCTCCCTAAAATATCTGCAGTCATAACTGCAGAAGTAATTCTTTGCTAACACTTCTAAAAACTGTTGTGTAGTGAAGCTGATGCAGGAAGGCTGCTGTGCTCCTCCCCAGAACTCACTGCATTTCAGTGGTGGACAAGAGTTCATAGAATATCAGGGTTGGAAGGGACCTCAGGAGGTCATCTAGTCCAACCCTCATCTCAAAGCAGGACCAATCCCCAGACAGATTTTTGCCCCAGATCCCTAAGTGGCCCCCTCAAGGATTGAACTCACAACCCTGGGTTTAGCAGGCCAATGCTCAAACCACTTTGAGCACAGTCTGTGGAGGGCTTTGTGGTCTTTTTGGAGGGAAGCGAATGATATATAAACTATTTTTACAGCTGTCAGTAAGTGGGTACTGTATAAGGAAAAGGACAGCTGCAAAACCTATGTGGATGTGAATGAAAGCCAGGTAGGGCTAATTAATGACTATTCTGAAGCCCTCATCCATGGTGGTCAATCCCACTTGGAGAGAGGCCAAGAGAGAGATTTGTCCTTCCTGCCGCTTTCAATGAAATCTCCCCTCCCACAGATCCACAGTGACCTCCATCCCTACCTGGCCTTCTAGCCTTACCTTGTCTGACCCACTTTCTCCTCAATGTTTGAGATGGTGCAGTTCTCCAGCATGGTGTGCCCTGAGATATCTAGTGAGGAGAGGTTTACCAGGTTATCCACAAACAGGCTCAGCACCCGCCGGGTCAGCTTGAATTTGTAATAACTGGACAGCCGGTCTCGGGAAATATCCAAGTGCCTGAAAATGAGAGCAAGCATCTCAGAGTCTGGAGAGCATCAAGTGGGGCTTCCCCCATCCCTTCAGGTCAAACCCAGCCCTGCAGAGACCGTTCACAAGCACAACTGCTGATTTTCCAAGATACAGGGATGTGACTCTGTGGAACTAGCATCAGGATGGAGTCCTGTGTATAACCTAAGTGCACGCAGTACCCTTGGATTATACACCAACAGATCCCTGGTGGGGGCCTGTCCAGAATGGAGTATGAAGAATTACTCAGCTAAATAATCAGAATGGCAACTACTGTAGGCTGAGCAACCTACCTTCCCAGTCTTCATCATAAACAGGCATCTGATCATTTCTCTAACCATGGAACTGGCTACATATCTTCTACCTGGGGATCAAATTGCACCAGAAGATCTTCTCATCCCCAGAAAGGAGTGTTACCTCATCTCCCAAAATTAATGACAGAAGCTCTCTGATTCCTCCCTTGGTCTCTTTCTTTTCCAGACTGGATATTGTTGTATCCATGACATTGTACAGAGATCTTAATAATCTCTATTACACCAGCACCATTGCCCTATAGTTTTAAATGTTTGATGTTATATGAAAAACACAACATAAAATTAAGTTAATAAACCATGTAATAATAGTAATACATTTCCTCAGTACAACAGCTACCCACAGAGGGCATGTGGTGGCTCCGGTACCCCCTACTGGACAGATGGTCAGGTATGTTCCTACCAGAATGTGAGAGAGAGAGAGGGAGGGACTGGGTGGCACATTAGTGATTAAAGACACATAGGTTGGAATTTTCTAACGGGCATATGTGACTTGGGAGCCGAAGTCCCATTTTTAAAGTGCTGTGGGAACTTAAGAGTTAAAGTCAACAAAAATCAGTGGGACTTAGGCGCTTACATCACTTTAAAAATGGGACCTAGCTCCTAAGTCACTTGGATGCTTTTGAAAATTTTACCTCTGGTGCTTTTCTGACACGTCTAACGTGTATGAACATGGAGCCCCCTAGTAACCACAGACTATAAACGATAAGACGGGTGGACAGGCTCCTTTCATTTGAATGGTAAAGCCCTGTGGTTTTGGACCAGAAAAGCCTGCATTCTATTCCTGGTACCAAATGTGCAGTTTCACTGGTGACTGTGGTGCTCGCTGTTTGCAGCTATGGAGTCATGTGACAGCACTAATTCTCACTGGTAGACCATGGGTGCCTATTTGCTTTGGATGATACTGTTTCCTGGATCATCCTCTTTCCCTAATTCTGTGCTCAGAGCAATGTCTGTTGCTTATTTCATGTTCAATGGGCTTTGGTGGAGCTCAGTGATCAGATGTTTTAAGCCAACCACTGAGTGCTAAGTTTTTCTCTTATCTATGAGCTAGGCTTCAACATTGGACTTCCTCATTAGATAAGCAACCTGTGGGAGTCAGTTCTGATTTCACACTGCAATTATTGCTGTGATACCAGCATCCAAGTGTTCCCCACAGACCAGGAGTAATTATGACTGAGGATCAGGTATAAAAATAGGGAGCCCCCTCCGAGTGCTTGATCTTGCTGTCCTTATGCAGGAAAAACCTCTATGGGCTTCAGCAAGGGCTTTGGGCTGCAAAGGGAGTGAATGATCAAGTGCTTTTGAGGGAAAGCTCTGTTCTTCCACCACCACAAACCTAAAATCTGGGATGGGAAAAATGCTCTCGGAAAATTAATCCTCAATCCTGAGCATCTCTGAGCACCTGCAACTCCCAGTGGAGAACGAACGAGTGAGGAGGGAGGCATCTGCTGACCTGAGCTTGCGGAGCTGTGAGATCACTTGGATGTGCTCCTCTGAAAGGTCCATGTTGTAAAGCACTAAGGAAACCAGACTGTCCTTCCACTGGGTCAGAAATGCCACATCATTGAGCTGGATCCCAGAGAGATCCAGGGCAGTGAGGGAGGCCAAAGGTCGAAGCAATGTCTCCACGTTCACCCCCTCAGTCATACGGCCCAGGTTCAGGAAGCGCAGGCGTCTGAACCCCTCGAAGGTAAAGTCCTTGACCAAGACCTGGCGAGTGGGGTTCACCAGGCAGTCGTCTTCACAGCCTCCTGGGTTCTCTTCCTCGTAGAAGAGATTACTGCAGCCGAAGAGGCTAAGAGAAACTAGAGTGTGGCTGAAGCTCAGCAGGGTCTGCAGGCTCTTGGCTGTCAGCTTCTCACAGTTAATCAGGGACAGCTCAACAAGGTCCTGGAAGGCAGGAAGCCAAAATATTAGAATTACTTCACTGTCAGTTTTCCTACAGCAACTCCTGCTGGGAAAGGCCAGGTCTGGAGTACTCAGCTCTCACACAGCCAGCATTTCCAGACCGTTCCCTACAGTGGCTCCTGCTGGGAGCAACTAGGACTAGAGTACTCTGAGCTCCCACACAGTCAGTGCTCCCACTCCATTCCCTACAGCGACTCCCGCTGGGAAAGGCTGGGATGGAGAAGCCTGAAGTTCCCCCACAGCTAGGATTCTGATAAAGCAGGTAAAAAGTACAAGTAATCTATGGTTCTCCCTGAGAGTTGTGAGTGGTCTCTGCTGTGGGCTGCTGCAGAGTGACAGCCAGGAAGACATAAATGCAATACCACCTGCTTTCTGATGGCTTCCAGGTCCTGGTCCTGCACTACGTCCTCCCGCAAATGGATTCGGGCTAGCCTGGTGCTCCGAGGATCTGAGAACAGGGTGAAGAAGCTCTCATGGGGTTCAAAGATGCTGTCTGCATTCACCAGCTCCACATACCTACGTGAGAGGTAACAGGGTTATAGCTCATCAGTGGAGTTGATATGGGCACACCTGGTAGGATTTTCATCACAGCTATAGCCACGTGAAAGCATGTGTGTGTGAGAGACTCTCCCTCTGATCTCTTTGGATAGCCCATGGGTGGCCAGTCCCTGGAATGCCCCCTAACACTGGGGGCATTCCCTGGACAAGGCTGGGGTGGTGGTGAAATCTGCTGACTTTAAAGGCCCTCTATACTGTAATGCAGCATAGCGGTGCCTAAAGCCAATGGAGAATCAAGCCCCACATCTAATATAACAATCACACTTGCATCTGTACATTTTCTTTCCTCCTGTTGTTACAAATAACACCCAAGATTCTTGGAACTGCAAGAGATCCAAGAAAATAAGCATTTTTCTTTATTTTCCACCCTGGGGTTTGAATTTTTCAATTTAAAAAACGTTTCCCCTCTTTTACCACCCTACTTTTTCTAAGCTATGAAATCTTTCTGATTTTGTTGGAGCTCTCCCTGGAGGACCAGAAAATGGGATAGACTAGGACTCCATTGTGATGGGTGCTGTATAAATATAGATCTCTTTCCCTCTATCAGCTTTCCCAGCCATGGTGCCTGTAAGGGCACACCCCTACTAGTTTTCCAGTCAACGACAGAGCTCTCCAGGAAAAACAAGCTAGGCAAAAGCTACATTTCTAATGTAAGACTCAAGCAGAAATGAGTATAAAGTGTATGCATCCCTCCCCTCGAGTCTTGGCTTCTTCCCCCAGCTACCATCCCTGATGGACAGCAGCCCCCACACAAGTCAATCACGTACTCATTGACGAGCTTGTCACAGATCTCACTCGGCAGGAAGACATCGGGGTGAAGCCGGAGAGTCTCGTTGTCCAGTAGGTAGCAGAGGGTCCCCTCCAGGTTGCGGAGGCAGTAGCCTGTGCATAATGTCATCAACGACTCTGGGCTGTCAGATGCCATCTTCAGGGAACAGAGGTGGAAGGCAGGGGGAGCAGGGAACTGTGGCAGAAGGAAGTTTTTCAATTCAAGGGATCCCTGCCCCCCAACCTCAGGAGATTCCCAGCTGGATTTACAGGGACATTAGGACATCTGCAGGCAGACGAAAGACAGACAATCAGATAAAAGAAAAATAAATTGGAAAGTACCCTGAAAATCTGCCAGTGCTTAGGGGGACACTGATGGCTAGGTTCATCTGTTGATAGCAAAGAGAGTTGCAGATGTTTGGCCATTAGCAAATAATGCCCTTAATCACTCTATGCCTCGGTTTCCCCACGAGTAAAATGGGAATAACACTCCCCAAGCTTCCATGATGCTATAAAGGTTAGTTAGCTAATGGGAACCATGTTCATTAATTAGGTTAAATATTAGAAAAAAGCTTCCAAGCAGTGAGCTGCATCTGTCTGAAGATGAGCCTCTTAGAGGGAAGTGGGGGGAAGCCACATTGCTTGGGTCACATAAAACTTGACTGAGCAGATCACTAAAAATATACTGTAGGGTTCAATCCAGCCCGCAGACTTGATGGGACCTAGCAGCTTGCCCCATCTCTAACATCTAGGATTCTATTTATTTTAATTTCAGTTAAACTACTTTGCTTTGTATTTAATTTGAACCTTCCCCTGCAGTGCTGAAAGCTCCAAACCCAAAGGATTATACCAGACCCCAGAAGCAGGATATGAAACTGAGTAGAGACCAAAAGGAAACTGACTGGTCTACTTTTATTTTCCAAGCTGAGTGAAATGCAAAGTGTACTTAGGAGAGAAAGATCAATCTTTATAACTTCTCTCCATTTTAATTCCCTAAGGTCTTGTCAGTAACAAAAGCCACATTCCTGCAATTCCTCCCTTAGGGGCAGACTCCTACCTCTGCATAAAGCCCTAATGAAGCCAACTGGGCTCTATGTGAATGAACCCCCACAAAGTCAATGGGGCTACATGCAGGCACAGAAATCTAGTTACAAGAACAGGGCAGTGACATTGTTTTTAATACAATTAAGGGTCTGATCCTGTAGTCACATATATGCATGAATAATACTTGTGAGTAGTCCCATGTGTAAGCGTTTGCAGGATCAGGTTCTCAGAGGAGCTGGGGCTTTAAAGCTGACCTGTAAAAAGAATTAGGCTGGGGGCTTTGTTTTACTTTACGATGGATAAAGACAGGCAGAAATGTTTGAGGATTTTTCCTATTTGTTTTTCATCTGAGAAATATCAGAAATGCAAAGTCTGGTCTTCTCTGGTGTTGCAGGAGAACTTCTGGGGAGTCTCAGAAATGTTTATCACACATTACTTGAAGGAGGCGTGTGTGAGAGAGCATGAGTGAGGGCAAATCTTTAACAGAGACATATTTTCACTGAAATGTTCATTAGCTATTGCAGTTAAGTGTTCTAAGCAGTTGTACTAAAAATTCCTTCCCTTCTCCACTGCTCAGCTTTCACTCTCTTGACTCTTGGGATGGCCATGACAGACATCTGAATTTCTAGTGTAAAATCAGAGGCACAGGCAAAACCAAAACTTTTTTTAAAGAAACACTTTGAGGCCTTCTTTATACATTATATAGACGCAAAAACAGGCACTAGAAACCTTGTGGATACTTTCAGACAGAAAGTGCATGAGATGGGTGGTTGTTAGATAAGGTTGTACCATACAGAAATTTTGTTAGCTGTTGCCATCTAAACATCAGAAAGAAGTTTCTTGACAAGTGTTGAAACTAAGAGCAACAGCTAAAAAGGCATTTGTGGCATCTTCCCCTTCAGGGGCAGACATTTCATCTGCACCCTGTCTTAACAGTTTCTGATTGCCTATGTTGGTTCGGGCCCATCTGTACACCCCTGAGGATTGTGTCCCAAGCCACCCTCTTCAGCTACCTGGCTGGTCGCTTCCTGATAAGGCACAACTCCAGACCACACTCTTGACCCACAGCAGCACCCTGCATATGGGAAGAAAGGAGAAGGCTCCTCTGTGGTACCCTGTTAATGGTGCCTCATGGACCAGCCAGCAGGGGGTCACCGAGCAGCAGTTTAAACATCTTTCTCTCCCTGCTTCTGCTTCCAGCTTGAGCCAGACCAGGATATCACCCACAAAGCGATAGAAATCTGCTCTCTTGAATCTTCTGCTATCATTCTTTTCCATACAGCACAGCATTTGCATCATGTTTAGTGTCTCACTTGGGTTTTTTATAGAGATCCTTGCACTGCTTTCTTGTGTGTGCACAGTAAACCCTGAGGTTACATGCTGCATGCCATCACCAGTGTGGGATATTGTACCCGCATCTTCCCTTAACTATAACTCACTCCCCACATGGAAATAGCAAAGCAATGAAAACCCAAGATGACCACGAGCACCAATAACTTACCTGAGTTGTAGCAGAGACAGAGTTAGGCGCCTGAGACTGCTCTTCTATAGCAGCTTTCATAAAATATTTTCAAAGCACTTTATAACCATTAATTAACCACCAGCACCCTGGGAAATAGAACTGTTCTCCTATTTCTTTAGATAGATGGGAAAACTGAGTCACAGAGAGTTGAAGCAATTTGCCAAAAGTTATGCATTGAGTCTATGGTACAGCTGGGAATAGAACCCATATCTCCTGACTTCCAGGCCTATGCTTCAAAGCCAAGGCTATCACCTAGATCCCACCAAATAATTACTGACAGCTGAGGTGCAGAGTTAGCTGATTCCACTCCAAAGGACTGTGCAAGTAGTGATCATAGCACCACTGAGGAGTTTGATGGCCATTCTCCTTCTCTCCAGTCCCACCTCTGCTGAGCAGCTGTTGCAAAATGTCTTTAACATCCAGTCTTTGCTTTTCATCATGGGATTCCATAGAGCAGCACACTCAGTGCAGAAGGACAAAACAGCAAACATATCGACTCGGTCTCTCTTCCTGTCCCTCCTCTCATGAGGATTCATTCCTTAAAGGATTCCCGGGCTATTTTCCTCACCATCACCATGTCATAACTAACCCCAATTGGAATCTCCACTATAGCCACTGCCCCACAGGAAGGTACCAGTCAGATGGATCAGACAGGTAGATCAATCAGGAACCCACCCCCCCTTCAGAAGCTCCAGTCAATTGGCGTGCTGCTTTGACCATGACTTCAGGGATGAGGTAGCCACTCAGATTCAGGCATTGAATGGTCCCCATGGGAGACAGGAGCACAGCTGTGGCTTAGCTTTCCTATCAGCCCAGGCTCCAGCCTTCTGATCCCTCCCTTTGCTTCAGGACAGATTTCTGTGCAACCTAGGGGGAAGCATGAGTTGCAAATCAAAACTCCGTTCTTCTTTCTGTGTCTCATTAATTCTCCTTTAAAGAATGCGCTTCAGTGCCAGGAACAAGAGCCAACCAAGTAATTAACCCAACACGGAAAACAACCACTCAAGGAAAAAGGCAGAGATCAGCAGAACTGCTCTTTGTTTTGGAACAGCCGTCCACTTAGTCTAGCCCTAGTTTCCACAGTAGCCTCTTTAAATCAAATCTGGGCCTGGTGTAAGTGGGTGCAACTCCACTGACTTCAGCAAGAACAGAAACTATGGCTGAATTTGGCTCCTGTATTCTGGATCTGCTTGTACCTGATCTTCAGCATCAGATGATGTGAAGTGGTTGTGTCTTCCCCTTTCCATGAACATCCCTGGAAATAAAATATCCAGGCAATGGGCAGAATCTCCTCCCCAAATTTCAGACACAAAACTCTCATCTTAACCTACTCCATTCTGACATAAAACCATTTAAATAAACTATCCAGTGGAGAAGTAGGTTGAGTTCTCTGCTACCTTGTGCCCAAGGTACAGAAAGCTTTCAGAATGAGAACAGTTACAAATAGGCTTTACAGAAAGAAAATTAAACCCAGCAATCAACAAAAATCTTATATAGGATCTGGTTAACTCAGAGGATGGTAATGGGAGATGGAGCCTTTCACTTCTAGTGATGGTCTTGCAGGTCACACAATTCTATTTCGGGCCATGTTGGTAGCAACTGAATGTCATTACCTCTCAATGGCTGCTTGATGGCTCCAATACCCTGGTGACTGGTGCAATATAAGGAGCTAAAGGGATGTAAAATGAGTTGGTGGTCTCAGTCCAGTTCACAGAGGACACAGACTGTGTCTTTCTAGATGTTTGTATATTGACTAGTGCAACAGGGTCCCAGTCCTGATTAGCACCGTTGGATGCTACTGCAATGTAATCAGATGACTGATATTTCATAGAACTGGGGCGCAGAAATTATTTGTGCTTTAATCCTTTAGCTCCCAAGAACCACCACTATTACCATATGCAAAAGGCACCCCACTATCATCTAGGGGGAAGGGATTAAACTATCACTACAGAGGAGCACTCACCATTATGTGTATTAGAGTAGTGCCCAGAAGCTTCAGCTGAGATTTGGACCCCATTGTGCTGGACACTGTATAGGCACAAAAATACAAGACCCTGCCCTGAAGTTCCTAACTAGGGGCACAAGGCAACAGGGAGGGGGAAAATAAGGGTACGTCTACACTACCCGCCGGATCCGTGTAGTGATCCATCTATCGGGGATCAATTTATCGTGTCTCATCTAGACATGATAAATCAATCCCCGCCGCGCTCCCCGTCCACTCCGGAACTCCACCAGGGTGAGAGGTGGAAGCGGAGTTGACGGGGGAGCCACAGCCGTCGATCCCGCACTGTGAGGATGGGAGGTAAGTTAAAATAAGATACGTCAACTTCAGCTACACTATTCTTGTAGCTGAAGTTGCGTATCTTACATCAATCCCCCCTAGTGTAGACCAGCCCTAAGGGGCTCTCTGATGGGAACACAATGTTGCATGCATTTAGTAGGTATAGGCACCATATTTGTAAGTGAACTAGAGATACTGGGGGAGGGATAGCTCAGTGGTTTGAGCGTTGGCCTGCCAAACCTAGGGTTGTAAACTCAATCCTGGAGGGGACCATTTAGGGAACTGGGGTAAAAATCTGTCTGGGGATTGGTCCTGCTTTGAGCAGGGGGTTGGACTAGATGAGCTCCTGAGGTCCCTTCCAACCCTGATAGTCTATGATTCTACTGCCTAGCCATTATCATAAGGTGTGGGCTCTTCTAGACCACTCGGCTGGCTGGTTGTCTACCTGGCTACCGGACTGTCACCCATGGTTTCCAAGGTGGGCAATTAACTGCCTGGGATATGTGAAGGGTCAAGGATGTGTGTGCAGGGGATCCAAACAGCGAGGCACACAGTGACCGAGACACCACTATAACCCCAGCTGCACAAGTCGAGTACTGATTTCCCACCCTGGCAGATCCCCTTCCATCTTGGAGGAGGGTTGATCTAAGGGGACAGACGTATTTGAAACAAGCTTGTTAACCAATGTGCCCCATGATGGCTAGAGCCATCAGCCCCATCCAAGGCAGCCGGGGAGTAGTACACCACCCTCAGCATTCATTAAAATGAAGGAAACTATGAGACACAGCATTCCTCCACCCCCAGCCTCCCAGATCCAAACAGACGCTTCTGTGGGTGCTGCTCCTCTATAAGATACATCTGCATTTTAAAGACATTCCCAGCTTCACCCACATGAGAGGCCTGGTGCCGCTGTTCTCACACTTAGGAATGCCTGTGTTAGACTTTGTATCTTGGACTTCAGATCAATCCCCTCTCCTATTACGTGCTCTCTTCAGCCTGGTGCTGAGACTAGGCCAGATTCATTGTGGCTCAGTGCCAAAGTGCGTAACCTTCATATTTGCTGCTGCAGAGATGATTGGCAAGGCTGACTCTTTCAGCATCATGAGTTTGCCCACACAGAGGGCATAACAAATATTAGCATGAACAGATCACAAGGGATTATTTAAAATAACAGATTAAATGTAAATCCAGAGCTCAGCATAGGTTACATTCTGAAGGAAAACTGCATTGTCAATTTATATTGCATTTACACGGCACTTCACAGTTCCAAAGCACTTAACAAATACTAACTGATCATCCCAACTGTTGCAGGAGATATCATCATCTCTATTTTACAGGTAGGGAAAATGAGGCACAGAACAGTTCAAATATTCATAGTGTCAAAGCTATGCTGAGAATTTAGGAATTCTTTGGTGCTCATCCTCTGCTCAGACCACACCAAACATCATAAACAGGGAACAGGTTGCCATTTGTATATGACTATGGCGCAGATACTCCCTTTAAAGTTAAAATACAGTACAAGATCATTGCTGCTGTTTGCAAAGGTCACCCACCCAGTAAAATGTCTCCAGAAAAGCCTGTTATGATTCACATTAACACTGTGCATCACCAGATCACAATGGCCTCCAAAGATATTTTGAGGTGTTTCACCAGCCTGCAGAATGGTCCCTGTCAAAATCAGGTCTTTCTGTCCCTTGAAGGAAGGGACAGACAGGGCGAAACTTCCTTCTGGGATACATACATCTGCCTCTCCGGAAGAGCTGCTGTGCCTGTTCCCAATCTATTTCAAAGGTCACCCCGTAAAACAGCTTCATGAGAGCTGCCACCCTTTTACAGGATCTCTCCTGCGGGACATTGTATTACAACATTGTCATTAATGAGTCATGATACAGTTCCACAAGTGCCAAAAGACATTTTGGGGCTGCTTTAATGCCCTTCAAGATGTGCAGAGGTCCCACGGAAATCGGCTCTATAGCTTAGGTGCAGATCATGGATCCTCCTCTGTCATGTGTCAATCCCGGGAAAGGAGGAGGGTCTTTGCTCACTCCTTTCCAGTGGGCAGGGGTCCGATTGGGTACCCCTGGTAATGGGGGGACGGTTACCCCTCTCTTAGGGGGTCACCCACAGTGGGGAATCATGTCTCCCGAGGGTGGATCCAGAGGATACAAGGCTCCCTCCCATGCCCCTCTGTGGGTGGATGGTCAAATATCCTCCCCGGGGCAGTGGGTGGGTGTGACAGGTCCCGTCCCTCACCCCGCGCAGTGGGTGGATCCTGGGTCCCTGACAGCCTGGGGACCGGGTCCCCGCAGTGGGCGGATCCGGGATCGGGATCGGGTCCCCCCGGGGGACCGGTACCTCTGGCTGGCCCCGCATGCTCCTATCTCCGATCTCCCCGGCACCCACCTGGCCCGAGGCCCCTGCCCGGCTCCCTGGGTAGAGGGGATCCAGGTTCGTTCCGGTTCCGGTCCCCGGGGGCGGGGGTCTGTGTGTCCTCCTGAGGGTCCGCTCCCGCCCCGCTCCCCAACAGGCTCCGCTGTCAACAAATCCACCCGTCACTTCCGCCAGCCGGAGCCCGGAGCCCGAGACTGGCTTTCCCGGGAAACAGAATCCTCACGCAGAACGTTCCGCTGCCTGGGTAGAGGCCAGAATTCCCCCACCCCGACAGCCCCTATCGCCCGAACCCCAGGGAGCTGACGGGTTCCCGACGGACCGGAAGGGCGACATGTCCCCCTGCGCCTTATCCCCTGGGAACCTGGGAAATCCCATTACACTGCAGCCTTCCCTCAATGCCACAAGATGACATCACATCATGAGAGTTTCCTTGTGGAGCATGGTGACATCATGGCACAGACTGATGGTGTCCCAACATGGTGCGATGACGTCACACTGTGAGGGTGGCCTGGTATGGAGCAATAATAATACCTAGCTCTTACCTACGTTGATTTTTTTTATCAGTAGATCACAAAATGCATTATAAAGGAGGATAATATCATTATTGCCATTTTACGGATGGGGAAACTGAGACACACGTGGGGGAGTGACTTGTCCAAGGTCACCCAGCAGGTCAGTGGCAGAGCAAGAAAATAGAACCCACATCTCCTTAAACTCAGTCCATTGCCCTGCCAACTAGGCCACATTGGATTTTGGCATGATAATATGATTGCATCCTGGACGTATGAAATTGTTTCACTGTTGTGTCAGAAATACAGGATGCTGGGATAATGTTGCATTGCATTTTTATTACATTGTATCTTACCCCAATGGTGTAGTATTGTGCCACATTGATTTTTATTGCAGTGTGATGACATTCTGTAGCATGCTAACTAGGGCTGTCAAGCGATTAAAAAAATTAATCGCAATTAATCGCACTGTTAAACAACAAGAGAATACCATTTATTTAAAATATATTTGATGTTTACTACATTTTCAAATATATTAATTTAAATTACAGCAGAGAATACAAAGTGTACAGTGCTCACTTTATATTTATTTTTATTACAAATATTTGCACTGTAAAATTTTTTTATTTTTCAATTCACCTCATACAAGTACTGTAGTGCAATCTCTTTATCATGAAAGTTGAATTTACAAATGTAGAATGATGTAAAAAAAATGCATTAAAAATAAAACAATGTACAACTTTAGAGCCTATAAGTCCACCCAGTCCTACTTCTTGGTCAGCCAGTCACTCAGAAAAACAAGGTTGGTTACAATTTGCAGGAGATAATGCTGCCTGCTTCTTATTTACAATGTCAGCTGAAAGTGAGAACTGGCATTTGCATGGCACTGTTGTAGCTGATGTTGCAAGATAGTTATGTGCCAGATGCACTAAAGATTCATATGTCCCTTCATGCTTCAATCACCATTCCAGAGGACATGCTTCCATGCTGATGGGTTCTGCTCGATAACATTCCAAAGCAGTGCGGACAAACTCATGTTAATTTTCATAATCTGAGTCAGATACCACCAACAGAAGGTTGATTTTCTTTTTTGGTGGTTTGGGTTCTGTAGTTTCCCCATTGGAATATTGCTCTTTTAAGACTTTTAAAAGCATGGTCTACACCTTGTCCCTCTCAGATTTTGGACGGCACTTCAGATTCTTAAACCTTGAGTCGAATGCTGTAGCTATTTTTAGAAATCTCACATTGTACCTTCTTTGTGTTTTGTCAAATCTGCTGTGAAAGTGTTCTTAAAATGAACATGTGCTGGGTCATCATCTGAGACTGCTATAATATTAAATATATGCAGAATGCAGGTAAAACAGAGCAGGAGACATAAAATTCTCCCCCACCAAAGGAGTACAGTTACAAATTTAATTGATGCATTCTTTTTTTAATGAGCATCATCAGCATGGAAGCATGTCCTCTGGAATGGTGGCCGAAGTATGAAGGGGCTTACAAATGTAGCTGAGGCCTGGACTGACATGAGTAATTAAAAACATGGATGTTGTGATGCAGCATAATCAACCTTAAGATACATGTTACTTCCAGCTTTGATGACACTTTGATGCACCTTGCTGCATGACACAGTTACATTTTGACATGTTTGCTTCTGAGTGAGGGATAATGTTTCTGTCAAATATGACAATATCGAGTCAAAATATCATCCTGTAGCACTGTGTCTTATAGACTGACTGTCTCAATATGCCAGATTGGTTCACCCTTAGCAGAACAGTGCAGGGGATGGAATGAGAAATATTGGTCAAGGATATAAAATCTAACACCCCGGCTTTTATGAGTAGTGCCTCAGGATCTTCAACATGCATAGCAAGCAAGACCTTAGCTTTTAAATTCATGGCCAAAAGACTTCTACAGAATAAACTGCCTAGAATGCATTTTCAGATACCTCTAGTTTAATTATATTTTGTTCACAAAGAACAGTGGATTTCTCATTATCATCTTAATTGTGTTCCTTCAGTGAATGTGAACATGAGTTCATCCTGCCAAAGCAACACTTTGCCATCAGCTTCAGCTGCTATATGGCTTGAGAGCAAAATAGGAAATGATCCTGTCCTTAGGCATCTTTCTGGATGAAAAGTGCCATGTAAATAAAGTTGTGTACTGAAGTCCTCCACTATGGGAAAATAAAAAATATATGTAAATGTTAACGTTTAGATTTACCCACAGGTGATGTCAGAGGATTCTTTGAGACAAGAAATGAGTGATTTCTGGCTGCTCAGACCAGAGATGACATCAGTTTAAGAAAGGAACCAAAAAGCTCCTGGATTATGAAAGGAGGAAAAATCTGGGCGAATACAGGGCCATTGCAGGGTCAAAGGTAGCATTGCCTAGGCCCGGCAGGTGAGGGCTCGGGAGGCGGGGCCAGGCCGGGAAGGGGCGGGGCCAGGCCGGGGCGGGGCCTCTCACCCAGGCCCGGGGCGGCTATTTCCGCAGGGCCCCGCCCCCTCCCGTCCTTCCCGCCGCCTGGGGCCGGGTTTCCAGCCGGACCGTTTATTCGGGGCGCGTCACCATGTCGAGTCTGCACAAGAGCAGGTGGGGGGCCGGGGCCCGCCTTCCCCCATCCCCGGGTCGGGCCGCTGCCCGCCGGGGCCCGAGGAACCCCCGGGGGGCGGGGTCCGGCCCTGAAAGCGGCCCCCTCCTGGAGCGAGGGGCCCTTCCGCCGCGCCCCTCCTTTCCATGGACGCTGGTGTCCCCCCCCAGCCCGCCCCCTCCCCCAGCACATCCTCCCAGTCGGGGGGGGGGGACGCCCCATAACTGAGCCCTGGGGCAGGTGTGTTCTGGGCCCTGCACCCTCCTGTGGGGGAGGGGCTGGCACAGCCAGGGGGAGGCTGCTGCGGGTAAGACCCCCCCCCAATCTCTGAGGGCGGGGGTGTCTCTGCTTGCGGTTGGCGGCTTTCAGCAGGGTGTGGGCTGAGGAGTGAGATGCTGGGGTGGCTTCTCGGGGGGGTGGGGGCACTTCAGAAAAATTGGGGTGTGTGTATGCGTCAAAGTGGTGTCAGCATATAGACCTGTTATATGTGATTCTGTTCTGTGAAGTCGGGGTGGGGGAAATGGGGCATACCGACCTATGGAAAGTTGGGGTGCCCCATAGCAAATGATGCTCCTGCATAGGGCAAAATATCTGAGCCAGAGCACAGCGTTACATCCCATTCATGATGCGTGGCTCTGCGTTTAATGGAACTACAGGCTTTCTCCCCTTTGGGTGCAGCTTCACTAATGCAGCATTGCGGAAGTGCTGGCACCAAAAGTTTTAGGGGTTTTGAGGATTGTTCAAAGGTTTCCTAAAGCTGGAGTGTCCCAGCCTTTCAGTATGGTTGTAAGATGGGAAACTTCAATACCTGGAGAGAGTCTGAGGTAGGCGCTCTTACATATGTCTGTTTGGTTTTGCAATCTGCCTCACTTATTGTACTTGCAACTGAAAAGCAGCTGTGATAAGTCTTTATCAGAATAAAAGCAAAGCATGTTTTTATAACTATTTACAATGTATGTTATGTGGTGTAAGTGCCCTTGAAATAAGTAATCTTGAGTCCAAGCCAGGGATGATGATCTCTCACTGAGAGACATCACGAGCCTAAACTCAAGAGAACTATACAGATTTTTAACAGTAACTGCCTATTCTGAGTGTCTAGGCAAGTCCTCAGTGTATATCCATTATATCTAGCTGTAACGGCCAACGGGGACAATGTGCCTGGCTGGCAGAGGTATTTGTGCTGTGATCATTGCAGGAAAGCAAGCTGCCATATAACTCTGATACCGTCACCTAATCACCTGACTCATCCTTGAGAGTGTCATCTTTATATAATTTGTGTATGTGTGGTCACACTTTTGTAGGATTGCAGAATTTCAGGATGTCCTTGGGGAACCCAAGATTGCCCTGCAGAAGCTCCGTGAACTCTGCTTTAGTGGTAAGTGATTTCTGCGAAACTATTGCATGGGTAGCCACAAAGCTTCTACAGCAGGAATGTCCAATCCAGGCCTATATTGACAGTTTGGTAACAGACTTGGGTGTTGCACCTATTTTGCTGTAATAGAATTGAGCTAGTTGCAGATACTCCGTTCAAGATGGAACACTGAGTGATGGGGTCTGTAGTCTCTAGGCCTTGCGGCTGTGCCAAGTATGAAGACAACTGAGGCATTTGTGGGTTGTATTTTAGCCACACTTGGTCTGAAGGTCTATGCCCTGAGGCACTTGATACCACAATCATGAGTGTGGTGTAATACCTAGATGGTGGTTCCTGAGATCTTTAACTTGCTTTCATCCAGAGCTGCTACTGTCTTTCCAGTGGATAAAAAGAATTTGAAATCTTAAGCATAAGATGTCAAACACCACTAGATGATTAGCTAATGTTGAGTAAGCAAACATCATCTGTGCTGCCACTAAGTTACCAGTGTCATAAATGTTTAACAAAGCGGAGCATGTCACAAACCAAAGACTAACAGATGTGATTAAAAGAGTTACCAACTGTTTGAATGGTTTAGAGGCAATTTTAGCTGTACAATATATGGTCTCTGAAACCTTCAAATGTGGACAAAAAACTTCTCTTACTTCACTCTCTATAAAATATCCACTAATTCCTTCATTCAAGACACCATCTGCATATTTCACCTGAAGCATTCCTTCCTTTGCTCCATGGACCATATCATTTTTCCCCTTATGCTTAGCCTAGTCGTCTTCCCTTGCAAGAGCCAAATATGCAAGTCACTTTTTACTTGCTGTATTAACTTTTTTTTGGTATGCCATAGAGCTTCTCGATATCTGTGTAAAACTCCTTGCCAGCTTGAAAAGTGCTGCCCTCCTGTTTGCTTGGTGGCATCGGCATAAATGCTGCATAATGCAGTGAAAGGGCTGGCACTAACTTAATTGACTCTGCCTGATGTATTTCACAGGGATTCCTTTTGATGGTGGGCTGCGCTGCCTCTGCTGGAAGGTGGGTTTTGCTTGGGGCTTTTCTTGTCTTCTGTAAGTTACTCTGGATTGTTTGATTCTGCAAAGTTTTGTGCATTTAAAAAACAAAACAGATTGGCTTATCACTACCTAAGAAGCTACTGTGAATCAACAGCTCTTGGTTGCTGAACAATCAGGGAAATTTATTCTAGCTAATCTGAAATGATAGTAACAGACATGCTTGTGTGGGGGGAGATCATTTGGACAGGTTGTCGGGTGGGTCTGTACAGCTTTGGTGCATCTACAGCCCCCGCTATTATACCCAGTGGGGTTAAGCTATTGAATTTGCCACTTAAGTGGAAGGAATTTGCTATGCCTTTTTGCAGGGTGACGTTAAAATATATCCTCCAAACACTGATGGCTATAACTTGATAAAGTACCAGTCATTCTTCAGGAAGATTCCATCTTCCTCAATGAGCCAGTTCTAATTCCAGTCATCCCCCTCATTTGTTTCACTGAACTTCTAATTGTTAATACCTTCTGCTTCAAGGAGTAATGTGTATGTTCCTTCTGTCCAGATCCTCTTGAACTACCTCCCTGTGGAGAAGGCCTTATGGAGCACCTTGCTGAAGAAGCAGAGGTGATGATCTCTGTACTCTTCAGCCCTAATACCCTTGTGGGGTAGAGGTCCACAGCTTCTTAGCTGTCATTAGCATTTGAAAAAATACTCCTATTTCTAAGGGATCCTGTAAAATTAGATGCTTTTGTGTGGAAAGAAAAATATTGTCTTCTTTCCCCCCCCCCCCCCATTAATTCTACAGACTGCCCTGGTGGTTAATGTGATAACCCTTCACAGTTGAGCTGGACAGTTCTCAGTAGAAAAGGTCAAGTGCTCCCTGTCTGAGCAGGGGGGCACAGAGGGACCTGTCTGGGTTCAGGGCGGATGTCTTTTTCGTTTCATTGTATTTTATCTTCTGGTTTCTAATGTGACTTCCTCCTCTCCTTGTTAAGGGAGCTGTATTCTCAATTCCTGAAGGAAATGATTATTCAGCCTGGGATAGCCAAAGCCAATCTTGGTGTCTCCAGGGAGGATGTGACCTTAGAGGACCATGTAAGTATAGTTTAGTCTGCATGTGGAAGGGAGTTCTTGTAAGTTTCAAACTGATCCTGGGGTGATCCTTGGTGATCCTTCCTGCTGGCTTAATAGAATAAAAATATTTTGAGAATCTAGGAATGGGGTGCTGAGCCCTTATGAGGGTGTCTGGCTCAGTGACTTCCAGACTGAAAAAAGCTGTAAAATACTGTGTTAGGGTAACTTATCCTTTCCTTTTCCCCTTTCCCACTGCCATCCTCAGTGAGCTGCTTGTCCATGCAATAGACTTAAAATGGGAGTAAAGGATCAATATGATTAAAGGCTCAATGGAGAGCGGTCACAGCATGGAGCTGCTAGCGAAATGAATCTCTCCATTTAACCTGTGAAATCCTCTCCGTGGATGGAAGGCTAAATGGGCCAGTCTGAAACCAGTGTATAAGAGAAGCAGCATTGGCATGTGGTTAGACTATGGGATTGGGAATCAGAAGACGTATTTCCAGCTCTGCCACTGATTTGCTGTGTGACTCTGGTGGTCATGTCACCTCTCTGTTCCTCAGTATCCCCTCTGTAAAATTGGGTTAACAGTAATCCCCTTGGAAAAGTGCTTTGAGAGCCACTTATGAAAAGGGTTATTGCACTGAAGGATCCATTTTTTTTTTTTTAAGTGGTCAGAAGAAAGTGCAAAGTAGGGTAACTGCTCACACACCTCTTCTCCTACCCCAGCCTCTCCTGTTAGTAGCCAGTCATCTGTGTCAGTTTGATCTTTGGAAGGGTTCATACTGTGCCTGGCATAGTGGTTCCCAAACTAGGGGTGCGGCTTGTTCAGAGTAAGCCCCTGGCGGGCTGGGTTGGTTTGTTTACCTGCTGCATCCGCATGTTCATCTGATCATAGCTCCCAGTGGCTGCGGTTTGCCGTTCTCGGCCAATGGGAGCCGCAGAAAGCGGTGCGGGCTGAGGGACGTGCTGGCTGCCGCTTCCCGCAGCCCCCATTGGCCTGGAGTGGTGAACCGCGACCACTGGGAGCTGCGATCGGACGAACCTGCAGACACTGCAGGTAAACAAACCGGCTCAGCCTGCCAGGGGCTTATCCTGAACAAGCCGTGCCCTTAGTTTGAGAACCACTGGCCTGGCATGTCTGTGACATGCTGAGCTTTAACTTACTTGTTACTGTGACCTTTGAAGTTCTTGGAATGTTTGCTTTTTTTTGTGTGGGGTATTTTTTTCCCCATCATTCAGATGCCTTTCAGATGAGTGTTACATTCCATTAGTACAGTTTTGGAAAGTCCTGTATCTGAGCTTGTCTTATATGTATGTTGTGATTTCCTATGCTTAGTTATTCCACACTTCCCTGGTCTTGGGTAAACTTGCATCAACTAAACTTTGCACTAATCCACCCAAGCTGGTAATGTTTTGTCAGGCTTCTCGGAGTTCAGATAATCATTACACTGTTATCACTGTGTTAACTATGCAATGCACATATACAGTGACAGTACCTCTTGTAGCGGTTAATATGGAAAATCTCCCTCACACTGATTGGAGCTGTAACCAGAATTCCTGTTAACACAGGTTAGTGAAGCCTGATTGCAGCAGCGAATCCACTAAGACAGGTGAGAATGGATTTGGGAGAGTCTGCTCATACTGCTCTGCACTGGTTGAAAGTAACCACATAGTCTTCACTGGCCTACCAGATGTGTGCTGACTCATTTGAGGTGGGCCAGTGCCCATAAAGTGTCAGCTGCCCAGAGAAAGCACCCCCATTTGTCTAGCAAATCACGACTTTAAACATGGCTCTTGCTAGAAAGTCAATAGCACAGTTTTCCTGATCAGTGTAGACAGAGCCAAGAGACCTTACCTCAGCTTTCAGCAGTGACACGCTCGCTTGTGAGTAAAACATGAACTTACCATGTTTTATGTGATGTCGTTTTGTGCAGCCACTCAATCCGAACCCAGACAGCCGGTGGAACACTTACTTCAAGGACAACGAAGTGCTGCTGCAGATAGACAAGGATGTCAGGTGTGTGTAGATAGCTGGGCTCGCTAGAGAGGAGGAATAACAGTGCAGTTTATGTACCCGCTGCATCAGGAATACAGAATATTTCATGATATCAGGCCCATTCTGTTTCACATGGCACCCCTCTGGTTCTAAAAACTCCTTTTAATTTGGTTTCCATCTTTTTCCACCCCAGGAGGCTGTACCCTGATATGGCATTCTTCCAGCGCCCAACTGACTACCCCTGTTTGCTAATCCTGGACCCCCAGAATGAGTTTGAGACTCTCCGCAAGCGGGTGGAACAGACGACACTCAAGTCACAGACAGTGGCACGAAACCGGAGTGGAGTCACAAATGTAAGATCTGGCAAGGAGTTTTCCCTGTGTTTCTGGGATGGGGGATGAGCATGTTGTGATGGGGGGCGTGGAGGGGGAGGAAGGGAGGTGTGTGCACTTCTGTGGCACGCTTGCTAAGATGGTTGCCAGGCTGGCTTGATACTCTGCAGTTATTCCTTACTCCACCTCCACATATGGTGTGGGTTCTTGTATTCCTGCAGGAGGTTGTCACTTCTCCCCTTTCTCCAGAGGATGGGCTTGACTGAAGAATACTTTTGATAAAGTTGTACAGCTTCAAGTCTCTCTCGCTAAAATCACCCTGGTTTGTGGACAGAGTGCTAACAGTTACAAGTCAAGTTGGTCCTGTCTGTAACTGCAACAAATGTCACAAACTCAACGGTGACCCTATATGAGTCCCCCATATCCACTCACAAGGAAGAGTACACATGTATAGCAAACAGTTCCAGGCAAGGAAGGGTGTCACTGAAACATGGAGAACTTGAACTGCTCTCTAGGTGGAAAGGAATTCTCCTTTCTCTGTGTGTTGAGCTCCTGAAACTTCCTGCTCACCCAGCAGGTTTTATTTCTCTTTTCATTGATTACATTGGTTCTTCTGTACTGTGCTGTTCGGCATGTTTGACAGCACAAAGGGAATTGAAGGTTGATGTGCTGCTTTCTCTTGAATCGTTTTTTGTTCTGGCTTCTGTTGGAACAGAATCTTTTTTGTTGAGTTCACTGAGCTCCAGGGGAAGTGTTCACAGCTCTTATTGCCCCAATTTATGTGTTCCTCTGGATGGACTCTAAGGGGCCAGAGGGTTTAATAACAGAGGACAAATTGATCTAGTCTCCCAGAGCCTGAGATGTAACAAGCTGATATGATTCATATACTTGAGACAGCATTGTAGTCAGCTGCCATTTATCTCCCTTATTCTCTTCTGAGTGCAAACATCACTCATAAGAGCTGCCAGATTGGGTCAGACCATAGTCCATCTTGCTCGATATCCTATCTCTGACTGTGGCCCATACCAGAGGTTCAGAGGGAGTGTACAGAACAGGGCAATTACAGAATGATCCACTCCTGTCTTCTACTCCCGGCTTCTAGTTGTCAGAGGTTTTGGGGTCACCCTGAGCATGAGGTTGCATCCCTGACCATCTTGGCTAACATCCACTGATGGACTTATCCTCCCTGAACTTGTCCAGTTCTTTTTTGAACCCATTTATGCTTTTGGCCAGGACAACATCCCAGGTTAGTTGTGTGGAAAAGTCTTACTACTTGTTTGTATTAAATCTACTGCCTGTTCATTTAATTTGATGACCCCTGTTTTTTGTATTGTGGGGAAGGGTAAATAACACTTCTCTATTCATTTTTTCCATACTATTTGTGATTTTTATAGCCCTCGATCATCTCCATTTATAGCTTTTTTTTTTTTTTTTTTTTAAAGCTGAACAGCTCTAATGTTTTTAGTCTGCCCTTGTATGGAACTCAATTTATACCCTTGATCATCTTTGTTGCCCTTTGTACCTTTTGCAATTCCACTATATCCTTTTTGAGATGGGGCAAACAGAACTGGAGACAGTATTCAAGGTATGGCACACAATGGATTTATAGTGTCATTATGATATTTTCTGTCTATCTTTCTATCCTTTTCCTAATAGTTCCTAAACTATTGTTAGCCTTTTTGACCACTGCAGTGTGTTGAGGGGAAGTTTTCAGAGAACTAATCGCAGTAACTCCCAAGATCTTTCTTGGATGGACACAACTAATTTAGAATCCGTGTGTGTGTTTTCCAAATATGCATTACTTTGCATTTATTAACATTGAATTTCATCTGCCATTTTGTTGCCCCATCACCCAGGCTCATACCTGCCTAGTGCTGCTTTCCCTTCATGGATGCTGCACTTCCCAGCGTCATTCTAGAACAGATACAATAGCACTAGTGACTGATGAATACCTTGCTAATGTGACAGATCACTTCTCTTCCTGCCTCTCTAATGTAGCGGGTCCTTTCTTACATGGACACTGAGCTTGTGTTTTTGATTCAAGGTAGCTGTCCACTGCTGAATTAGCTTATTTGTTCTTGGAAAAGACTTGCCAGCCTGGCTTCCTTTGTATTTTATGGCAGTAAGTCCTACAACTCACTGGGCCACCGTCTGGATTTAAGGATTAATTACTGCCTGGAAAGGGCATTTGCTGTTGGTTACTGGTTATCTGGGGCCGCTGAGTGCCTGAAGTTAAATGCCTGCTCCATGGAAAACTTATTGCCTATACAAATTGGGTGCCCAGAATAATTTTTCTTACGTGTTTCCTTTACCCTTCAGGTGAGTTCCCCGCTTAAAACATCTGCTCCGAATTCATTGAGTGAGTATGAAGTTCTGCCTAATGGCTGCGAAGCTCACTGGGAAGTGGTAGAACGAATCCTGTTCATCTACGCCAAGCTGAATCCTGGGATAGCATATGTCCAGGGGATGAATGAAATAGTGGGGCCTCTTTACTATACCTTTGCTACAGATCCCAACAGTGACTGGAAAGGTAAGTAGTTAGAGTGCTTGAGTGACTTACTCCATTCTGGCAGCAGTTGTTGCAGGGAATGGTTATCAGAGCAGCTGAGGAGGAGACTGGCAGACTCTCCCCATACCAGGTCCCTAATGAAAGGGGGTGGTTCTCAGAGAGTGCTTGGAAAGAGCCTCCTGGGAAGTATGAGAATCCTCTCTGATTCACTTCTGTGACAGCTTGGGAAATCTGGCTGTTGAAAACTTATGAATTCTGGTTTTATGAACTCTGTTGTTATGCTCCATGTACATCAGATCAGCCATTTCCTAACGGGGACTGTCAGGTGCTTCACACCCCTACCTAGAGAGCTGTTAAAGGAACATGCAGACTCATTAATGTTTACTATGGCCTTACTATGAGTTGGCTATAGGGATTGGCTGAACTGCAAGAAACCAGTTTTTCCAGTGGGTAGTAATCAAGCAACAGGTCACCTGACATGGAGGGGCTGATCAGGAAGGTCACATGACAAGGTACTGGAAGGCTTGTGGGAGCCGATGCTAGCTTTCAGGAGGTAGGCAATTGGACTGCAGGGTCCATGCTGCTAAGAAAGGCGTTAGACATGGGGTCTGTAATGGAGTGTGTGCCTGCTCAGTTCTAGCAAGCCAAGAACTCGTGGGACCCAGTACCACAGGCTGGTTAGTTAGTGTCTAGCAGGGGAAGCTTATCAAAGTTGCAACAGCTTCCTTCCACACTTCGGTTATACCACTCCTGTGTGTCTCCTTCAGAACATGCAGAAGCAGATACATTTTTCTGCTTCACCAACCTAATGGCTGAGATCCGGGATAACTTCATTAAGAGCCTGGATGATTCTCAGTGTGGCATCACCTACAAGATGGAGAAGGTTTACTCCACCCTGAAGGAGAAGGATGTGGAGCTGTACTTGAAACTGGTGAGGAGTCAGACATTCATCTTGCCCTCCCCCATTGGAACGAGGAATAAGATGGGTGGTGGATCTTTGTCCTATTTCCAGCCAGAACTCGCTCTCTGTCTTAATTTGTAACAGTGGCCAGGTAGTACAGTGATGGCTGCTTAGAAGTGGTTTGATACAACTAAAGAGCTTTTGTTCTCAGGGACAGGCTGTCTTGAGAGTGATGCAGGGTTGAGTATCTACAGGACAAATGGCTCTTGCCACATTGAGTATCTAGCCCAGGTTGTATTGATGTAGCAAATACTTTGTCCTCTTTTTAGAGGTGGAAATCTGTAACTTATTTACTCTAAAGCTAACTGTGGCAGAAAGAAGTGGTTTGCCCAGTGTCTCTGGCCACCTGGGTCAATAGCTTAGCTGGGAGTGGTGAAACTCAAGATCTCCTGAGTCTCTGAACTCTGCTTTTGTTATTAAGCCAAACACACGTGCTCTTGCAAAGTTCCTTTACAACCTGGAGTTAGTTTTTTTTTCTCAGGGGGAACAAATTCCTGTACTTTCCTTCCATTGCCATCATACGTCCCAATAGCATTCACTTTATAAATTACAGTGAAAAATTATGGCAGCTCAATGATAAATCAAAACTTGATAATAGTAATGCCATCCTGTATATGTAATAATGTTACCTTCCTGTAGCTCCCTTCCTCAGAGGATCTCAAAACACTCTGAAAACTCCCCCTAACGCTACTGTGAGGTGGATAGAGGCAGTTGCAGGTCTTATGGAATGCAGCAGTTGTCTAACAGTACAGCAGTGCAACACAAGTTTAGGATGGAAAGTGTAGAATATTGTTTCTAAATGAAACTCTAGGGAGAACTTATGGGAGGCAGAATGTAGTTACGAGAGTTGGAATCTGGTGAATATTAGGCTTCAGTGTGTGTGTGTGTGTGTGTGTGTGTGTGTGTAAAATGAGATCTTAATATGACTTCAAGTGGTCGTACTCTTGTCTTCTGTCAGCACATTGTCACTCTCCACCATGCTGGTTCAGGAGGAAGAATGTCACCTACTTAGTCACTAGCAGCACTTCCTGCAGGCCCCCAATAGATGTTCCGTAGAAGTCTCCCATCTGTAGAGCCCTGCAAATCTGCAGATATCTGCTTTATATTGGCGGACCATGTTTACAGATTGCAGATCGATGCGGATCCAAATTTTGTATCCGCGCAAGGCCCTACCTATCTGAATACTGAACTGACTTATCTTGCTTACTTTGTGAAATATGTGGACCACAGTAGAAAGTAGCTAAAAGCTTTGAGTTTCAATCTATTGGCTGCCAGTATAAACTGTGTCTGGAAAACTCTGGTCTGTGTGATTGATTTATTTATTTATTTATTTATTTAATTTATTTTATTTTCTATTTTTTTTTGTTATGCTAACTTTCCAATAACTAGGGGATTTTTAGAGTCATTGAAAGGAGAGGAAGTACTTCTGATCTAAACCCTTAGGGGAAATGAGGTGTGTGGGGCTCTTTTTTAAAGGAGAAATAAAACTGAATTAGCTTAAATGCTGGAATTGCAATTTATGAAAGTAACAGTTCCTGCGTTCCATGAACCTGGGCATGATTCCTGCTATCTGAGCCATAGACACTGAAGATAGACACGTGTATGGAGAGCTGTCCTTCAGAGCACTGTAATTTTTTTGGGGGGGTGGTTGTGGAGAGGTTTGAAAGGAGACATGGCATAGTATCTCACAGCATGAGGCTAACGAGACTTTGAAGCAGAGAGGTGTAACTGTAAAGAATAGGCAGGACACTAGCTTATAACCAGGTTACTAAGAGGACACCAAGGAGGCAGTGAACATCTGGCTTTCTTTTCCAGTTCACTACAAGCAATTAGTTACTGACTCTGTTTGTTTGTCTATCCAAAAGCAAGAGCAGAACATCAAGCCCCAGTTCTTTGCCTTCCGTTGGCTGACGCTGCTGCTGTCCCAAGAGTTCCTGTTGCCAGACGTCATCCGTATCTGGGACTCTCTCTTTGCCGATGACAACCGCTTTGATTTTCTACTGCTTGTCTGTTGCGCCATGTTGACGTGAGTGCAGTGACAGCTGACGCTGAGGATGTTGACTCTAGTGTGCTCTCCCCTGCCCCACGATTCACAGCTTGTCTCCTAAATATCAGTGTCCCCCATGCTGGGTAATGTAAATATAGGCTATGTGCTCCTCCACCCCATTCTCTGCTTGAATCCACAGATATAGGGGCCTCTCTTGCATGAAGAGACATGCGGAGGGGGCTCTGGTGAAAGGATGTAGCCGTTCTTTCCACAATGGCAAAAGAAACAGGGCCCTTAAGGAAGGGTAGGAGGCATGTGGTGAGCTGTACACACCTTAGTGGCTGACTTTTTTGGGATGTTTTTGGACAAGGTACTAAAGAGGCAAAAAATACTTGGATTAACATAATCTCTCTTTCAGACTAATCCGAGATCAATTACTGGAAGGGGACTTCACTCTGAACATGAGGCTGCTACAGGTAAGTACTAAAATACATGAGGAATGGGGAGGAGGTGGAAGAACTCTTTTTAAACAGGAGATTTTCCTCTTGTACAATACTCAGATATGATAGAGGCAGCCCTTCTGGAATATAGTTACCAACCCTCTGCCGATCATAATGAAACCATTTGTTTTGAAAAATCTAAACACTTAGCAAACTTCATGGTGTGGTATAAGATCAAGCATTAACTTCTACTGCGTGCTCCCTTTAATTGGAAAATCCAGTGAAGCTGCTCTTGGCCAATAACTCTTAATAACAATACTTCTGTTTACTGGCTGTGCCTTTTGGGGGTTTAGGCTTCTAGGGATCCATCTGATGCTGCTTCTGACTGTTTGATCCGCTAACAGCAGCCTTTGCCTCCATAGCTGATTTGCAGAAAGTGGCTGTATAGCTACCTGTTCCTGGCTGTTAATTTGCTCTTTCAACTCCAGTTATAAATGCTGGACATCTTGCCACTAGCAGTAGGCTCAGTCCCTGCCCCAGAATAGAGGATTCCTTCTCCTAACTCCTTGGTCAGTCTAGTAACATGCTGGTTCCATCAGCTGCTCAGAGAGTAGCATTACTTTTAAAATGTTGTCTCTTAATTAGGAGTCCCTCAAAAGAGGATGAAAGACCTTGTGTTGGAGGGGTCCTGATTAAGAGAATTCTAACGTATTGCATACAATAAAATATTTTGGATCCTTGCATCCTTAATACAGACTTCCATAATGGAGCTAGTCATTGCATAAAGCCAACTTAACCCCACATTCAGGACTACCAAAATAATCTAATGTCCTGTAGGTTGTACAAGACTGCTCAGTTACAAAACATAGAAGGAAATTGTTTACTCCAGGTGACTTTAACTATGAAGGTAACATCTAATTTATAAACACCGGGGCATTCATTGGGCTGGCCAATGACATTGCAGAGAGTCTCTGCCCCGTTAAAAGGGAGAATAGGTGCAATGAACATTAAGAAAATATATCAATTCTTTTTAATGCAGGATTATCCCATCTCTGATGTACACCTGATTCTGAAGAAAGCGAAGGAGCTTCAGGACTCCAAATAGTCCATAGGCCTGGCAGTGTGTGTGAGAGAAACTGTGCAGTAGTGTATCCTAGGAGACTCCTTCCTGTATGTGGTGCATCATCAGAGCTCCTACAATCTCTGCTGGACATTTGGTTTTGTGTTCCAGTAATTGGCCTTCTTGAAGACTTCCTTCTACTCTATTAGGTCAAGGACTGCCTATTTCCCCAGCTAGTCAGGTCCTGCACTCCAGGTTTTCCTAATCTCAAACAACTCCACACTGCCTGAGCAGTGCTTTGTATTTTTTTTAATGACTAAGTTTGGGAAGATGGAAATTGTTTAGCTACATATCTCTCAAAGTCTCATGAAATGAACTTTTGTGATCATAGCATTATGGAAGCATGTGCTCATGCACAGGAACTTCTGCATTTGGGGAAGGGACAGGCTGGGACCAGTGGGATTTCGGTGAGTATAGAGAAGAACGTCTCCATGAAAATACAACATGTCACTTTGACGTCATGCATCCTGCTGGTTTGAGTAGCTGCTGGTTTTTGTTCCTTTCTGTCTGCATTTTACCATCTCTTTTGAGTGCACAAAAAAAAAGTCCATTTTCCTCCTGGTGAGTGGCAGGTGAGGATTTAAAACAGCAGAGTCTCTTCCATTGGAAAGAGACTTTAAAAAGCTGGCATGGGAGCAGGGGCAGCTCTAGGAATTTGGCTGCCCCAAGCAGGGCGGCACGCCGCAGGGGGCGCGCTGCCGGTCGCCGGTCCCGCGGCTCCGGGGGACCTTTTGCAGACGTGCCTGCAGAGGGTGCGCTGGTCCCGCGGCTCTGGTGGAGCATCCGCAGGCATGGCTGCGGGAGGTCCACCCGAGCCGTGGGACCAGCGAACCCTCCGCAGTCATGCCTGCGGGAGGTCCGCTGGTCCTGCGGCTCCGGTGGACCTCCCGCAGGCATGACTGTGGAAGGTCCGCCAGAGCTGCCTGCTGCCCTGCCGGCAAAATGCCGCCCCAAGCGCGCGCTTGGCGCTGGGGTCTGGAGCCGGCCCTGCATGGGAGAATACTATTGCCATTGGCTGTTTTGTGCGGTGAAATTATTTGCTCTCCGGTAGAGTCTGCCCCAGGATTGCCTTATCAAGGAGTTGTCACCTTGGTGCTGACTTTACTTGGAAGTTGGAACTAGATATGTGGTTTTAATCAGTGTAGTTCAAATAAGTCAAACAAGCCTTATGTTACTCACAGCCTTAGAGCAGGGTCCCTGCTGCTGCTGAGACTACTCGTCTTGAGCTGTGTTCAGTGCTGCTATGGCCCATGCTTTACCCTAATTCAAAGGCAGGATATCTAACTTCAAGCAGGCTCATGAAGTACAAAGGGAAAGGCCTCCAGTCCTGTGCTGCAAACATGGGTGTCTTCAGAGGAGACTTAATAGGGATAATGATGATTTTGCTCTTACACTGAGTTTTTGCATAATATTACCCAGAACACTCCAAGCCTTCTGTCCAAACCTGGATAAGCTCTAGTCATGTAATCTTCATGTTATCCTGTGTACTCTTTGCTGGGAAGTGACTCAAACTCACAGGTCAGATTAACATCAAGCCAATCTCTGGATGTGATCTACTGGAGCAATTCAGTGAGACTACCTGGTCCCTTGCGAGAGTCCCGTTCCCTATGGGCAGTTCCTAAAGAAGGGAGAGCCATCTGCTGTGGGGATGGTAATACAGAAGGGGATATTTATTAATGTACTCCATTCAGATACAAAGGATCCGGCCAGGTCTGCATAGATTGAGATTAGTATAGGGTAACCTGTAGCCTGCAAGTGGCGCTGGAATGATTGGAACTCCTGACCCACAGTTCGAGTCAGGGTGATGGCTATGGAAGGAACTTCAGTAGCTGAATATTCCAGCTGCTGCAAGAGCTCCCAAGCACATGGTAACTTGAAGTGCTTTACTCTCCCCGTTAGTGAAGTGCTGGATCGCCTCTGCATAGCTGTCAATGTGGGGACTGTTCTGTATTTATACAATCCTAAGTGTTTTGCATTACATCTTTTATTAGAGGTCAATTTTTATGCTTTCTCAGAGGTCTGCTCACCCTGCTGATGAGATCTGGTAGCAGACTAGCCATAATTGTACCATAACTGGGGGGTTGTCAGCCTTCAGATGTCAGGTTCATGCTGCGTTCCAACTCCTAAAGACTGATCAAAGTTCTGTGTAGCTTAGTGAATTTCTAGAGGGACAGTTTATCTTTATGTTGGTGTTGGGGCTGTTAGTGGCTCTGATAGTGCCTGACGTTTTTACTCTCGTGCTCCTGTGCTGCTTCAGAGTAGCAGTTTCTGTGAACCAGAATAAATGCACCAGTAATAAGGATGCAGCAGAGTCATTCTGCTTGGAGGTGGAATTTTAAACAAAGTGGTTGATGGCCTCCCTTTTTACTGAAATCCTTCCTATGGGGTAGACTTTTTCCCTTAAGAAATGGGGCGGTTGAGAGAATACCATAGCTCTCGGTTTACAGGCAACTATGGCTGCTCCCCATGCCTTTTAATCACTCTCTCTCTCTGTTGGGCAGCAGCTGTTCCAGGAGAACATGTGATCCATCTACTGAGCTCCCCTGTGCTAGGGAGGCCAGTACTAACTACCCTTTTGTAATTGTAAAGGCTATTGCTGCACACGGGCATCAAACTGGATGATCAGGCCCTTTGGCAAAACTCCCTCTGGAATCATTGAGGCTTGCCTGAATAAGGACTGTAGGATTGAACCCTAAAAGTGGAAAACTTATCCAAAATGCTCGGCTTCAGAACTGCACAAGATGTCCTCCATGAAAAATCCGCCGCCTCTCCCCAATCATTTATTGATCTCAAGCTTACACATGGTCTTTTGAAATGTTTCATGGTACCTGGGCTGTGTGGCTCACACTTGCCTTAAAAGGAATCCACCCCATCCTACACACTCTCTCTCTCTCTCTCTCTCTCATTGGTATGTCAATATGGTGATAGTCATGAATGTAACTTGTTTCTTTTAATAGTAGATGAATAATGGTGGTAGTCAGAAGAGCAAAATCTTTAATACACTCTGAAATGCTATGCAGGTTTCTTTACAATACATTCATTTGCGATATCATAAATTAGGTCTAAAAGTTAAACTTGTGGGTGGATTGTTTTTCAGTGCAGAACTCTTGTGTTACATAGAAACCCTTTACAACTGTAGGGGAAGTGAGTTAATTTTCTTCGGAGTTAAATATTCCCCTGCTGTGTCTGCAACTCAAATGTTGCAGTACTTTGTTGGTGTAGGAGAACTTGAAAGCGACTTTGACTATCCTCTCTGCTTATTCATTCTGAAGGAAGTGAAGAAAGCAGGTGAATGGCGTGAGTGGTGAAGAGTTGGTCTGTTAAAAATTTCAGATAGTTGTCAAGGAAATGTCTTTTAAACCTGACCACGTCCTTTTTAAAGACGGGAACTAAAAAAAAATCAAATGGTAGCCTGGTTTAGGGCCAAAGTCAACTTCTGCTGAAATCAGTCGAGTCTCTGATTCTGTTGGGAGCTGGATCAGATGTTTAAGAAACAGCACCACAGACGTGAGAGAAGCAGCCTGGAACTGATTCAGTTGTGTAGCCTTCTGCATTGCTGTATGAAATACTTGATTTTGGGTCTTGCTGCTGCCTTCAATCTCCCAGCTGGCTGGGATGCACGGCTTAAGACCGTGTTTTAGAGTCACCATACAAATCCTGTCCATTCATCTTAAGGAGTGACGAGTGGTTCTAAATCGAAATCTCTGGATTGGGGGGGGGGTGTGGCTGTAATTGAGGATGAGAACGGAGAGCCTCACCTTTCAGTTACAAATGGCACCCCAGCAGAAAACAAGTGGCAGGAGATGCACCTTAGATGTCTCCCTCAGAAGAAGCTTGTGGCTGTCAGCCCAGACTCCTTAGTTTTTGCTGCTCATTTTGATTAAACTCCATTTTTTGGGGTCTCCTCCTGTTTGAACATCGTAGGGTAGGTTTTATTTATGATGGCTTAGTGAGTTGGAGCTGAACGTCTGTAAACGAAGGAGAGGTTCTCTAGTTGACAATGAAACAAAAGGTGTGATATCATAGAAGATGTGGGGAGGAGAATGAGGGGAGCTCCCACTTTAGTTCCCAAAGTCAAGACTAGAGAACTCGTAACACTCTGATACAATTTGTGAGGCTGTTTGTTTCCTACTTGAAAAAGCCTCTCTTCATTAGTAACCTAGATCCCTTATTCTTTAAAACTGTGGGCGGTGAAGGGTTTGCTGTGTTGATATTCGAAGGGAGAGAGGCTGTTGAAAGGACTTATTAATTTTTTCCATTGATACTCTGAGGTTATAAAAACAGCTGACTCATTGCAGTATGGGGCTTATTGTCTGCTTTATGGAGCAAACAAACACTATTAGTTGGGAGGAAAAAAAATTAACTGGGAACCTACTGTCAGCCCTTCTGATTAGTTACCCTAACCCTCATTCCTCAAATAATTTTTAAAGCTGGACAGTATTAACTAGCCCATTGTCTGGTATCTTTATGCATATAGTGGCTGCCACAGACCTATGGGATAGGAAAAATCTGAGGTGGGATTCATGTCTCCAGAACCTTCTCTGTGACAGGAGCAGCTGTAAGAATTTTAATGCATAGTTGCTCTTTCTTGAAGTGCTGGGGTGTGTGTGGGGGAGCCAAATACACAGGTGGAGATTTAAATACCTTAATCATTGAATTCATTAGCTGCTCACTGTATACAAATAACTCATCAAGAGCAGGATCATTACCACTTTGGTTGAAGCTTTTCTCCATCAGGAGGAAAGGCAGGAAACAGCTGGATGGTTCAAGGGATGGGGATTGGTCATAAGGGCGAAGGCCAGCACTCTGTGCCCTCACACCCTCCCCCTGGAATCTTATGGCCTTGGCAACTGGGAGGAAAAAGGAAATGGGATAGCAAAGAGTATAATCCTGAGGTTGGTGGTCATCTTTGTCAGGGAAAGGTGGAACTGTTTTTTCAAAGCAAGTGTTGGCTAGATTAACTTGTGGCTGGAGTTTTGAGGGCCAAACTTGAATTATTTACAGCTCAGCAATGGGTGGCGTGAAAGTCAGAAGTTGCTATAGGTAGCAGAGTGGTATTCAGGAGTACAAGGGCTGTTGCTCCTTTTAACTGAGCATTTGGTGACTTTTTGTATGTTTTAGCCATTTAGAACTTTTTTCTAAAATTCCCTTTTGCAAAAGGGCAAATCTGGTGATTTATACAAATTCAATTTTTTCCTTTGGCTGTTTAAAAAAAAACAACAAAACCCTCTCCAAAAAGGTATGGAGAACACATCTGTATGTCATGCTTTTTCCAGTGTTTAAAGTGCTTTTGTTAAACACTATTGATTTTGATGAAGTTCCCTTCAGCTAAACAGAGGGTTTTGTATCCATGTTATCTGCTGTCCATAACAATGAGACTCCCCCTAGCCACGGACTGTGCTCAGAGTTAAAGCTGCTACATGTGATATTACAGTATTTCTAAATGCCCTCTTCTGTAGTATCTGTGAGGGACGAAACAACATCTGCTAGTTGGATGTCAGTAGAACTAATCTCGGTCCACTGTATTCTAGGAGTCTGTCAGTAGCACAGGGTTCTGCATGTATAAGCTAAATCTACCCACCACCACTGCCTTATTCTTTTTCTTAGCAAGATTATCCTATTTCGCTTGTTACTCTGAGCCTTCCTCTATCTATTTCTGCAGTACGATGGTATCTAGTGGGATAGGGAGTGGTGGTGGTGTGTTAAAGGAGGTGGTCCAAACTTGAATTCACAAGGCCCAGAGTGTATCCTCTGATTTATCTACAGGCAACATGCTTAGCAGGGAACAAGCATTTGTAGAGAAAGCTGTTGCTTGGCAATATTTTGGAGGCTGCACAAATGTTCCTAACAGGAAGGCCTGCTTGGACCATATTAACAGCTGAGGGTCACTGACTTTGCAGTACAGATCTAAGCATCACTGTACAAGCCTGGATAGGTAGAAGCAAAAGCTGTTTTTTTCTGTTCCCCACCCCTCAAGCCAGTTGCCACAAATCCAGTTGAAGGAACATGCTGGTACCTCTAACTGAAGAAGGGAACAAAAGATCCCTGATATACAATGCCATATTGAAGGCTAGGAGGTGGATTCTTTACAACACACAACTGGTCCTGCTGTTCATTACCTTTTGCTTTTTATTTCTATAACTTCTCCCATGAACTACAATTACCCATCTGTAATGTCTGTAATTATTTTTTTCATGAATGTTCTGTCGATTTGTCATAATAAATATTTTTCTTTGCAAATACTGATTTCTTTCTCTTTCCCACAGTCTCCTTTGACAGTGTCAGTACAAAGAATTGTCTAATCTTTTGGGGGTCAGACTATTCATGGTGTGAAAGGGGGCTGAAGAAAGTGAAGTATGAAAAGAAATGGTTGTAGTGTGTTTATGCTTTAGGAGCTGAGGAGAGGAGATGGACTCTAACAGATCTCATCCAGCTCTAGCTACAGGTAATGCATCTAAGATTCCTTGTAAGAAGTGAAGTTTTCTATACTTGCAGAGAAGAATGTGAGAAACATGCCTAAGTGTATTCCGACTGGGAATAGAGGAGAAAGCTAATCTAAGGAATCCACCATTTATTTTATATCCCCATTTTAACAGGTGTGGATGTTAGGACTAGCTGTATAGCTGCCTCACCATTGCCTCTAGGTATAGACTTGGTCCTCTGACCCACTGTACTAAATACTTAATTTTTTTCCCCCAAGCCACTACACATGGGTAGGGGCACAGCTGTGAAATGACTTATACCTAAGGCTACGACTTAGTCACGGATTCTGTGACTTCACCGGGCCTAAGTGACTTCTTCAGCTGTCAGTGGCTGAAGCCAGGGCTAGAGCCTCCCCCTCCCCAGAGCTGCGTACCCCCCCCCTTCCCCCTGCAGCTGGGGCTGTGTGCTTGGTGCTGGAATTCTGTGCCCCTGCCCTGCAGCTGTGGCTAATGCTGGAGTGGGGGACATCATGCCCCCACTGTGGCTGCTGGAGCCAGGGGAGGCTCAGGGTGGGGACTGACAGGCTATTCCCCCCCCCCCGGGTATTTTTAGTGAAGTCACAGACCGTACAGGTTATAGGCTCCCCCTGAATTTTTGTTGATTGCCCATGACCTGCGCGTGACTTTTACTAGCAGTACCTGCGACACCCTCTTAGCCATGCTCATGCCTAGAACTAGGCTCCAGTGGGGCCTGCTCGGACCGAGCATCCAGCCCTGGGCGGCTTGTTCCTTATTAGCCCAGCAGGGGGCGCGGGAGCTTCCCGCCCCAGGGCTCAGCGCGTTAACTCTTAAGGGGGCGATGCTTCCGCTGGCCCCACCGGAGCCTTAGCGGGCAGGGGCCTTGCACGGGGCCGTGCCGGGTCTAGCACGGGCCTGCACCCGGCTGCGCGGGCAGCTGCCCCTTTAAGGGCGCGGTTCTCCCGCCGGGCGAGGGAAGGTCGCCGCACGGCAGCCGGCGGCGGCGGGGCCCAGCCATGCAGCGTCTCCGGGGCAGCCGGTGGCTGGCGGCCGGGGCCTCCTTGGCCGTGGGGGTGGGGCTGGGCGCGGGGCTGGGGGGCGGCAGGCGGCAGGGCGGCGGCCCGCCCGCGCCGGGTTTGCTGGCCCGGCTGCCCGTGGTGCCGGTGGTGGCGGCCGCCGACCTCTCCGCGCCGGGGCCCGGGGCCGCGGCCCGCGGCGAGCTGGCCAAGTACGGGCTGCCGGGGCTGCCGGCGCTGCGGAGCCGCGAGTCCTACGTGCTGTGCTACGACCCGCGGAGCCGCAGCGCCCTCTGGGTGCTGGAGCAGCTGCGCGGCGCGGCGCTGAGCGGCCCCTCCGACCGCGCCGCCTGCGACTTCCAGGAGGACGAGTCGGTGCACGAGTATCACCGGGCCACCAACGCCGACTACCGGGGCAGCGGCTTCGACCGGGGCCACCTGGCGGCCGCCGCCAACCACAGGTGGAGCCAGCAGGCCATGCAGGACACCTTCTACCTCAGCAACGTGGCGCCCCAGGTGAGGAGCCGCCGCCCGGCGCGCCTGGCCCTCAACCCCCGGTCCCGAGGCTCGGGAGCGGGGCTGGCACCAGCTGGGGAGCGCTCATCTCCCCTCCCCCCCAGCGTCGGGGACCCGGGTGGGGCCCTCCCCTCCCTAGTGCACATCCCCCTAAAGCCGGGAGTGGGCTAGGCAGGAATCCCGCGGTCTTCTAAAAACACTCCGCGCTGGGTTGTTTTTATTTGCCTTCATGTTTTGGGGCTCTAGGGGGTCGCTTTTCAAGCCTTTTTCTGTCACCATGATGGCTAGAAACTTTGTTTTTGAGGGAAACTGAGATTCTTGTGTACTCACCATGACTCCAAGAGCTGGGGCTTTAAGGAAAAACAGGGGAAAATGTGAGAGTTGGCAACTGTCAGGTTTCTCCCCTCAGGTGGGGGAGAGGGGCACCATCAGACTGAGTTGCCCAGCTCCTCTCCAGGGAAAGGGGGACTGCTCCCCATGCTCTAATGTGAGCAGAAATCCCTCTTCCTGAAGGGTAAAGAGGGACACCATAACTGAAGAGACTGGAATAGAACACAGGAGTCCACTTCGCTTTTAAAACTGCCCTTTCTTTTTGCCAACTTCCAAAACACGATGTGAGTCAGGGGTCCCCAACGCGGTTCCTGCTGGTGCCATGGCGCCCGCGGGGGCATCTAAATGCACCCACGTCCTGGCCGGCGGTAGAGCATCTGCCAAATTTCTGCAGCATTTCAGCGGCAGCGCCTCTCGGTGACGCCACTTGAGTGGCGTCATCAAGAGGTGTCACCGCCAAAATGCTGCAGAAATTCGGCATTTTGGCGGATGCTCTACCGCTGCCACGGTCCTTCATCTGGCGCCTGCCAGACGAAAAGTTTGGGGACCACTGATGTGAGTAAACATCCCAAATATCTGCACACAGTGCTGTATAGCACTAACCTGTAACTACTAAGGTGAACAGTGACTTAAGGGTTTGACCCCAAGCCCACTGAAGTCAATAGAAAGCAGTGTTGCCAACCTCAGAGCTCTCATTTTAGCCAGTTGTGTAAGAAAAAAGCCCCCAAATTGCCATTTCAAAAGAATGCATAAAAAGGTGAAGTTTGATACACCAATCTGTCTGGACAGGAGGCATAGAAATGTAGGGCTGGAAAGGACCTGGAGAGGTCCCTTAATCGCCCACCCCCCCAATATGATGAGGCAGGACCAAGTAAACCTAGACCATTCCTGACAGGTGTTTGTCCAACCTGTTCTTAAAAACCTTCAATGAGGGAGATTCCACAAGCACCCTTGGAAGCCTATTCCAGAGTTTAATTACCCTTAGAGTTAGAATATTTGTCCTAATATCTAATCTGAATCTACGTTGCTACAGATTAAGCCCATTGCTTCTTGTACTACCTTCCAGGAGAGAGTGTCTGCCATGTGGGAGGGAGGAAGCTACACAGGGAGAGCGGGGTTCTCTTCCTAGACAAGGGTGGGAATGGGGAAGCATAAGTCCCATCCCTCCTCCCCCCAGCAGGATGGGGTAAACTGTTGCAGGAGCAAGCGGAAACTAAGGTGCTCTAGTGGAGAAGCTGAGTGGAGTTTGGGGGAAGCCATGGTCCCTGCTGAATGGGCTTACAGGTGGTTACCCACTAACACACTCTCAATATGGGTGACACAAACTGTGTGTTACTTGCATCCGATGAAGTGGGTATTCACCCACGAAAGCTCATGCTCCAAAATGTCTGTTAGTCTATAAGGTGCCACAGGATTCTTTGCTCCCTTTGGGATAAGCTCTTCTAGATAAACTTTCCCTGAACTCCCTATTGATGGTAGAGAATCAAAATCAAAGAATTTGACTGACGCTAATGTTCCTGCCAGTAGTGAGATTTATTCTGGACTATGAGGTGTTTGTTTTCCTTAGTCAAGAATTTGATGTATGTATTATGGGGCCCTAGTCAGCTGTCTTGGGATGGTGGCCCCCATGTGGCTACCCTAAGACCCAGGATCTTCTTGTCCTTCCTGTTACAATATTTGTGGCTAGGTAAGCAAACAAGGACATAACTTGCTCCAACTTGTCATCCATTGCCTGGAACATTTGCTTACTATCAGGCCCCTCATGCATTGATGGTTTCTTCTGACTTTCCAAGTTCTACCACCTGTGTTCCTACCTTTCTTTCGCCTTACTGGCTGACCCTTTATCGTCCCCATTTTCTTGGGGAATTATTTCTTGTTGGAGGTTAACTTTCCACCTCCCAACCCTAGCTCAGCTTTTTCAGCCTCCAGGGCATAAATCCTGCCTGGCAAATCAGAGGCCTCGCTGGGCCATTCTTCTGCGCACTACTAGTGCCTTCTGGCTAGAGTGAACATTTAGCTCATGGGGGGTTTATGTGAATCCAAATCGACTTTGTTCTTTCTCTGACATAGGTTGGTATCTTTTCCAGCTACAGCTGCTTCCTATGAGGGTACTGGTCTGGATTTACAGCACCACTAGCATTTAAGCAAACCCACCTCATTTCTCCATAGAAAGACCTGGTGGGTTCATCCTTCCAAATAAAGCTTGTAAACCAAAGGGCAGGGTGTATCTATGCATAGTAGTTGAATTAGCCCAAGGCATGATTTTTCAAAGTTCTGGCTGCTGTCTGGGGATTGGGTTTGTGGCTAATGTCCTCTTTAAAAACCTAATTTTATCATTTTCTGAAACACCTTCAAAATTTGTTAGAGAAGTTTTGACCATAGTAATATGCTCATGAATTTGAGCTCCATCTGTATAGGAATCAAATGTATCAATATTTAGCTTTTTCAAACAATTATTTTCCTTCTGGGCCTTCAGGTATGGGGTGTCCTTCCCTGGGAAGGGTTCTCTCTCTCTCTCTGAGGACTCCAGAAGCTGCAGGGGTCTTTTTAACCTCCACTTAAGAGTACTCCTGTCTGACAATTCATGGTTCTTGTCCTCAACCCTTCTACATTCTGCAATTTTCCTATCCAACTCAGGGCCGCCTGGGGGGCGGCGGCAAGTGGGGCAATTTGCCCCAGGCCCTGGGCCCTGCAGGGGCCCCCACGAGAATACAGTATTCTATAGTATTGCATTTTTTTCTTATGGAAGGGGCCCCTGAAATTGCTTTGTCCCAGGCCCCCTGAATCCCTTGGGTGGCCCTGATCCGACCTATTGTTTGTCCCTCTGACGGCCTCAGCCACTTGATCTATTTCTACGCATAAACTGTCTACATCAGGGGTCGGCAATCTTTCAGCAGTGGTGTGCCGAGTCTTCATTTATTCACTCTAATTTAAGGTTTCGTGTGCCAGTCATATGGTTTCAGAAGGTCTCTTTCTTTGTCTATAATATATAATTAAACTATGGTTGTATATAAAGTAAATAAGGTTTTTAAAATGTTTAAGAAGCTTCATTTAAAGTTTTAAATTAAAATGCAGAGCCCCCCGGACCGGTGGCCAGGACCTGGGCAGTGAGTGCCACTGAAAATCAGCTTGCATGCCACCTTCAGTACATGTGCCATAGGTGCCTACCCCTGATCTACATCTTGCTCTAACCTCTGTTTTTCCTCTCATAGTTTAATCTTGTTCCTTTGACCAATTCGCTATCAATATTCTGTTGAACAGAATGGAACCACAAGCATTATAGGAGATAGGATCTTCCTGCAGCATAGTACCTGCTGCCACATCTTTAGTGATCTGGCTAAGGGTTTCTTGTAACTGATCGAAGTCTTGTCTTCCCCATTTTGACTGGTCGAACCCCTCTATCTTTCTAGTTAGTTTACAATGAAGGAAGTTACCTCAATTTCATGTTTCAGATTAATTGGCTGATACTTGTTTAGGGACTGGAATTAACTAACAATCTCACAATCCAAATTTATCTCTATGTAGGTACCTAGATGGCCACCATCAATAGTTACTAATGGTAAATTTCCCCTCCTAGACATGCCAGCATAACTACAGCAGTCATATTGCTAGTTGTACTGGTATAACCCCCCCTGTGGACACTTATTCTGGAATAGGAGTGTCCGCATGGGAAGTTGTACTGGTATAGTTCGATTGTGGAGAAGCCCTGAGTGCTTCACAATCTTTAATGTATTTGTTGTCCTAACATTCCTGAGATTGGGAATAATATGCTTCCCTTTTTACAGATAGGGAAGTGAGGCACATAGAGACTACCAACTTGCACAAAGTTACACAGGAAGCCTGTGTCAGAGTGGGGAATGGTTCTCCTGAGCCCCAGGCCAGTACGGGGACTGAGAACTGCTGGATAAACCTGCCTCTGTAAATAGAAAGGATCATCTAAATTAACTCAAGGGCCACATGTATTTCCTACCAAACTACGGCCCTGATCCTGCAAACGCTCCCATGTGCCCATAGCTTTACTCATGGGAGTAATCACATTGAAATAAATAAGATCCTTTCACATGTAAAGTTAAGCACATAAATAAGTGTTCCCAGCAGCCTGAAACTTTGTCTCTGGCCCAGGCTTAAACCAAAGTGACTTCATGTAGCAATAAATGAAGCCAAGTCCGACAGTCTGTTCCAGTGGAGCGCCCCAAGCGGGGGTTTTCCACGTCCTTTTATTATAATGGTTACATAAATCATTCTATTATGCGCATGTGCAACCCCAATCCAACTCCTCGCCCCCTCCCCTGATTAGTACTCTATGCATTCCGTGTTCCAGTGGTACACACCTGGTTGGCGCTTAATCTGTGTGTCTCCTGATAGAGTGTGGGGGGGTGGGAACCACTTCAGCCGCTCTAAATTCGGGGGCGGTTTTCCAACCCCCTTAGTGCTTGAGAAGTGTAAAGTTCCTACAACTTCAGATATACAAAGCATTTCTGTGAGATAACTCAGGTTTATGCTTCCCAAACAGTCATGCTGAAGATGATTAAAAAACATCAGATAAATAAACGACCCTATAAACAGTGTGGCTTAGCAAATAGAGCACTGGTCTGGGAAGCTACAGTCCAAGGCCAGTTGGGACCACTACGAGTGAGTCTGACCACCTCTACAGCTGCAAGCCAGTCTGACTTTTTCTATCTTCAACTTCCAGCCATTGCATCTCGTTATACCTTTTGTCTGGTAGATTGAAGAGCTCATTACCAATATTTGTTCCCCCTGTAGGTAATTATAGACTGATCAAGTCATCCCCTGCACCTTCTCTTTACGCTAAATATTCTCAGCTCCTCACCCTGCTCTCAGCACTCTGGCTCCTATTCCTGGCTCTGCTGCTGGCTGACTGGGGCAAGTTACTTCACTGATCCCTGCCTCAGTTTCCCTATCTGTAAAATGGGGGTGATGATACTGAACACCTTTATAAAATGCTGTGAGATCTACTGATAAGCACTATATGAGAGCTATTATTTTTATTATTAACTCAAGCTGGAAAGCTTAGGACATATAGGGGTGGATGGGAAGAGAGAACAGAGCTTAGACTGACTTACGTTCTTGACTTTTTCCTAGCTGTATTGTTTGTTTTTTGTTTCTAGGTTCCTCATTTGAACCAGAAAGCCTGGAATAACCTGGAGAAATACTGCAGGAGTTTAACAAAGTACAACCAGAATGTATATGTCTGCACTGGCCCACTCTTCCTACCCAGGTAAATACTAGAGCTGGATTGAAACTGATCTTAAAACGTGCATCATACAGGGAAATTAAGATGGACTAAGAATGTGACTTGTCTTGTCATGCTCTCAGGATAAAGGTCAGAAATAGCAATAGGTATTGCTTTAAAAACATCCCCCAGTTTCCATGTATGCATGTAGGGATTTGTGGGCTAGTTTGTTATGCTTGGGATTAATTTATACATCTTTCCATTGAATAAACCCCTGAAGGGACACTATTAGATTATCTGGGTAGGATTAAAAGGGAAATAATTTAACTCTGATTTATGTTCCTTCAGTGCTTTCTTTCTGCACTTAGTCTGGGAGAGTGACAGCAGCTTAGTCATCTTGTGCTGTATTTCATACACTTTTACAGTCTGGTTATCTTGTCAGATCTGGTACTAATAGTGCCACAGGTGCATTAGCCACAGGCTGCAATAAAGGGCTAATCTAGCCTATGGCATAGTCAGGTTTTCCAAATAACGGTATAATCTTTGGCTGCAATGAACTAGGTTTAGAGGCATGAAGGGCAATCACTTGAACAGACTCAGTTAAACAAGGACCAAATGAGATATGGTGAGGGGGAGTGGAATGTGTTCTGCAGCATGTTCATTCCTGTTGGACTGTGTATAGAGTCTCCCAGATTAGCTTGGGGTCTAGACCCTGCTACAGCACTTGACAACTTTAAATCAAGAACTGACGTCTTTCTAAAAGACAAGTTTTATACAGGAAACACGAGGTGAACTTCTAGCCCTGCATTATGCAAGAGGTCAGACTGGATCATAAGAGCCCCTTCTGGTCTTAGTTATGTGTATATTCATCTAAAGCAATGGAAGACACAATCTGTGCCCTGAGGGGCTTGTGCACATGAGTACTGAGTAAGAGGCAGCAGTAACAGCATCTTGTTCTTTGTGTAGGATGGAGGCAGATGGGAAGATGTACATCAAGTACCAGGTGATTGGCAAGAACAATGTAGCAGTCCCCACACACTTCTTCAAAGTGCTCATCCTAGAGAAGCTCAATGGAGAGATTGAGCTGCGCTCCTACGTGATGCCCAACAGCCCGGTGGAGGAGACAATCCCCCTTGAACGTTTCCTGGTTCCTATTGAGAGCATTGAGCGCGCATCGGGGCTACTGTTTGTTCCTAACATCTTGAAAAGAACAAATCGTTTACAAGCCATCACTGCTGGACGCAACAGCTGAACTCACCCAGGGGATTGATGACAGAACGCACTATGGGATGAAGGCATCCAGTGGAAGGGACTTAAGTTACTACAGTTATTTATCAGGGGTATGTATGGGCTCAAATTTATTCTCTCCCCCCTCCCTGGCTCTTTTCTTTTTTTTTAAATGGTCTAGGGGCTTTTCGTGGGCCTGCACTAATTAATAGGTTGTCTGTTTCCTGAGGAGGCAAATACCAAAGATGTTGTACCCTTGTATGTTTGGCCCTAAAAATGGTTCCTGGAACTTAATAAAAAGTCAGTGCAGTATTTAGAAGTGCTTCCCCACCTACTTTTATGCTTGGCTCAATGGGTGTATCTCTAGGTGCTGCCCACAAAGCAAATGCTCTTACTGAGCTATATGCTTTGAGTATGAGCCACAGGGTTCTCAGGATTAACTTATTTTTGAGGGTGACTCTTTCCTGTTATCCTTGTGGAACAATGCATTTTGTGCCAGTTTCACTAATCCATGTTTTGGATTTTCAGTGAAAATTAGTAGTTTACTAACAGCCAGTACCATGATGGTAGACTGGGCTCTTCCAACTATTTCTCTAGTCCTCCTCATTGTTTTAGCTTTCAAACTTAATGGACTCTGCCTGTCCTTTAATAGAAGTAGGTTTTAAGGTTCATGATTTCAGGTAGGGAGCCAACTGCCCTCAGGAAAGCTCAATGCTGTCTTAAGAGTGAGGTCATCAGTGAAGTCCCATCCTTGGTGGCTTATAAGGCCCATGTTGCTTACAGGAACTGTAGTGTCCTTTAGGAAGTTAACATTGTAATAGCAACAGACTCCTGCCAAAATGATTAGGCTTGACTCTAAGTGGCCATAAGGGAGCTAGACACTCCCGGTACAGAAGAGAAATGAAGGACCATTTACACTACAGTGTCTGGGTTGTATACCTACTGTAGCTGGCCTAACAGCACCATTGTTGCTTGCAAGAAAGTGTTAGTATTTCACCAGTGCTAAAATTTTACCTCAATATGAGGTTCAGATGGGGTACAAACCATAGGGTTAGTTGTGACGCTTATGTCCACTAGCCAGAGGAGCGTCCCAGGCACTCCATGCATTGGCTGGATCTCCAGAAATTTACACTCACCTCCTTTGTTATAGTGGGTACCTATTGCTGTATGTCAGTTTAAAGGACATGTTACTGTGCAGCCTTGCAGCAAAAGAGCTGCTCTTCAGACAGTGACTTGAAAAAGGGGGTCCTCCTAGCCACTGAAGTTACACAGCACCATTTTGCATCAGTTAACTTGCATATATCATCTTGAAGCTGCCCCACAGTGTCCAGAAGCCCTCAAGAGTAATGCTGAGGTAGAAAGGCCCAAAATGGCCATTAGCTACTTAGACCATGCTCTTTAGTGGTGCTTAGAAGACAGCAGGCATTCAATGCCTTGGGAGATCAGGTCCCTAATTCTTTGCCTCAACCCCCACTTTCAAAAACTCCAGTGCACTAAATATGACAGTTCAGTTTTATTTTTTCCAGCACCTCCCTTGGTGTTGCATGATCCACTGACAGGCTTCCCATGCTGATGTGAGGCAGCAGCTAGATCCATTTACCAGCACTGTTTAGTTTGGGGAGCATACTCCCCAAGTAGTCCCAACCAGTGTAGAGTCACAGTACTTAATCTCAGTCTCATGTTTGAGTCAGTTAAAAAGCTGTAGCCATTTTGGTAATGGTACTGTGCTTTTCTTGATCACTCTCAGAGGCTGGAGTGTAGCAGGCTGCCTTGGGGACTTACCCAGCAGCTCTTCCCAGGTGTAGGGTTAGCATAACTTGGAATGAGCTATCTGAGGAGAAGGACGAGTGCTGGTGCAGGTGAAAGCAAGAGAAGGTAGGCTCAGTTTTTTCCCCCCTTCAGCTACCATGGGCTTTCCTCACGGCCTCATCAATGCGGGGTCTCAGTGCAGACAGAGATATCAGTACTGCTTCCTGGAACCAACAGAAAGTAGGGTCAGATCCACTGTTCAAAGGGTGGCACTTCAGCATACATCACTTAATACAAACAAGTTTAATGACTGTTTGCAGAAGGGTAGTAGTGGGATTCATGTGCTTGTACCTATAAGCAGATATGGGTGCAGAAATACAATAGCCCAGCCAGATTCACTATTGAAACCTTTAGACTCAAACTACCCTTTAGCAATGAAGTTCATTGAAGCTCTTCAGGCTTGGAATTGTTTTTTTTGTTTGGGATTTGTACAGCACCTATCACAATGTCACACTACCACAAATAATAGATTATCTCCCAGTTCAAACACTGAACCTAAAGATCTGTTATAAAAAGACCACTTGTATAATTGGAGCTAGGAGAGCACTACCAAACTACTTAAATCACAGCTAGCTGAGATGTTTTCCTCTGAGGAAGAAAGCTACTGGGAGGGGATTGATCCTTAGGAGGAAGATGCTGCCATACATCATGCTATTATTCATGTGACATACCTCTGTCCTGATGGTGCGGCTGCCCTGGCTGGGACATGTGTTCAGGTAAAGGTCAAACAAGACACTTGGGTCAGTGCTCTCCAGGTTTGGGTCACCATCCACACCAGCCTCCAGGCCTTGGAGACCTCCAAATACTATTAGGATATGGCTGGAAGAGAGCAGACACACACAGGTTTATAGGACAGGAGAAGGCTGGATCCTACCAGCAATCTTTAACAACACTACTTAGCTCGTATAGCATTTGTCATCAGTAGATCTCAAAGCCCTTTCCAAAAAAAGGTCAGATGTTGTCATCCTCATTTTACAGATGGGGAAATAGAGGCACAGAGATGAAGTGATTTGACCAAGGTCACCCAGGGCAGGCTAGTTAATAGAGCCTTTAACAGCTGTATGCAATTTGCTGAAGCCCAGCACAAGTGATGGTTCTGGTTCTTTGTATGTGCTGTAAGTGCAGAACATAGTGTCTAGTTCTCCCAATACACTGAACAAAACACCACTCAACTATATAACCAGAGAAAAAGGGAACAGATGGCCTTGGAACTAAAGTTGCCCCTGTCCCCAACTGCCATCCAAGCAGCTGCAAAAATATCCTAACTGTACCCCACAATGACAGCATCTAGTGAGCTACATTAATGACTGGGTACTCCTGCTTTGACAAATTTGATCAGAAGATCCAACCCATGGAAATGCTCAGGGTTTAGTTTTGGCCTAGTATATGGGGAAACACTAGGAAAGAATATCATAGCAGGTAAATCAGGGCTTAGCTACACATACAGCCCTGCAGTGCCTAGCAAAGATACTACCTACCCCAATGACAGCACATCTCCTGTTGGCATAGTCAATCCACCTCCACAAGAGGCAGTAGTTATGTTGACAGGAGAAGCCCTTCCATCCACATAGTACTGTCTACACCAGGAGTTGGGTTGGTATAATTACATCACTCGGGGATGTGGAAAATCCATCCCTGAGCGATGCACTTATATAGACATAAGTCTGTTGTGTAGATCAAGCCTCAGAACAGAGCATGGTGGTGCAAATCCCACCACAGTGAATGGGAGTTGTACGCTTGCATCTGAGGATATGAACCCTACTGCTGCAGAGGAAAGCCTTCTTGCCAGGGAGAATATTCTCACAGCAGCACTGGCTACAGCAATTCTCTCAAATGCACTGATTGTTCTGCCACAGGCATCTTGCTCCTGGGGCTGGTCTGCCAGCGAAGGGATGGGATGAACAGCAAGGAACCAGTCCAGTTACCTGAAGGAGGGGAGAGTTGCTTGGTCCACACAGGTCCCTCGCTCAGAGGTCCCAATAGAGAGATCATAGCCTTCTTTAAAAGGGCATTCAGCAAAAACAGCACCTGGGAAACAAGCATAAAAGGAAAGTAGATGGTGGCATCCCCTGCTTTAGAGGGTTCTAAATACAGTAGTTTTAAACATTTCATACTTTATACACCTAAAGGTTAGTAACTAAGAATTGCTTCTGCCGCCTCCTACATTGTAGTGGTATTCAGTAGGTGTACTATTAGTGTCCAAAAATCACTCTTCTTTCTCACCAAGATGCCTCCAAAGTCCATCAGCAGAATGGCACCATAATTCCTCTTTCAATCTTAGGATCTTTCCTGAAAAATACTGGCTCTTACACCAAATGCTGACCCAGTCCCAGGCTGGCATGTCTGTCAGGAATCACTCAAGGGCTAAGGGGGTAGTGGGAGTGTTTGTATCTATCTCACACTCAGTGATTACATACAGTAGGATGGTACCTCTAGTATTCAAATCTCCTACTTCTGAAGGGGCTCTACAGGGATCTTCTACGTTTTGGAACCTGGTCTGCCGGCAAAGGTCCCGCTGATAAGCGAGGGAAAGCAGAAGAATTACTAGGGCTCTTAGGAAGCTGTGACACCTGAGCTGTTGGTGCTTAAGGGTGGGAACGTGTAGCTAGCCAGGGTAGGTGCAGAGCATTATCTCTTGCCTGCATTACTACAATCACTATTAGTTTCCCTTCCCAAATTCTATCAATGTTCAGATATTGGATCATTCCCCATCTTCTATATCAATGAGAAGTGAAGTTACTAAATCCAGGGGCCAAAGAGTAAGCAGGTGAGTACAGGCTCATTACCATACAACCTTTCCTCCACCACCAGAAGCTATATAGGGTCAAGGAAACTAGAGATGGAAAATACCTATTAAATCATCAATGGCAGCACATGGGCCCCAAGAAAAAGGAAGAGGATGTTAAAGAAACAAGCATCTGGCTTGTGCTGAAGGTTTGCAGCAAGTACAACTAGAATCTGTGTAGAAGTGAATGTAAATGTCTACAGGGAACTCAGCAAAAGTGGATCTGGCTACTGCTGCCCTGGCCCCAGCAGGTAGGTGACAGAATGCAGTGTAAACTTACTCAGGCAGGAGGCTAAGCGGACATTGTAACCCCAGTACAGGCCAGACACAGTCCGTGGATGGTTCGAGGATACTACAGTGCCTTTCTGTGTTTTACTGTCTGGAAAAAACAAACAAACAGTGGGTTAGCATAGCAAACTACAGTTCTCCAGACTCTGCTGGAAATCAACCAGCAACCCCCTGTGCCATGTTCCCAACACTCTTCCCTAGCACATAAACAAGCTCTACCCCTTAAATTTAATAAGAGCCTGTAAGAGTTTAGTCTATTCAGCACAGTCTATACATTGATGAAACTCAAAACATGGTTGAGCTCTAAACAGCGCAAACATTAAGATAGAATAAATGAGTAACTAACACTTGAACTGAGGGGCATGGGGCTAGTTATTCACTATAACTGGGTATGATGATTCCTGAACATGTTTAAAGACGCCATGTGGCAGACATGATATCGCCCGAAGGCTGAGGGTGTTCAGTGCAAAGACTAACTTCTGCAGGACTAAGCCTATACTACGGATCACATTGGTAATATTACCCGTCTCGCCTGTCCAGAGGCAGGATGGCAATGGATTACCTGGATTCTGTTGCTTGTCCAGTTGAACAGTGACTCGAAGACCAGACTCTAGCTGTTTGTCTATCTGAACCTCCTACAACAATAGACCACAAGCACAAAAGGGTTTTAGATGCAAGGACACCCACCCACAGGAAAGCTACAACTGACAAGCAAAAAATAAAGATCACTTTTGGGAACTCAGATTACACTCTCAGCCAAGACGACAAGTTCCACCACGAACTGCATAGCGGACTGTTCAGAGTCCACACTGTATAGTGGGGAATGGACTCCATAAAACCTACAGCCCTTCAAGACACTTAGTTGGCTTAGGACAGCTGCAGTGGATGATACATTTCCAGTTCAATGTGCTGGATAACAATCATTTGTTAATAAAGGCAAATGGTAATTGGAGGATTTTGCCCTACTGCAGGACACTAAGAGGCACTGACACCTCGACCAGGCCCCAGCAGAGGGTGCTATCAACATTAACACAGAAACCCAGATCAGAGAAGACTGAAATAAATAAAAATGGGGCTCAGGAAGCATGTGTTGCTAGAAACTGTGTCCCATTCCATGGTGGGACATGGCCCTTCAAGAAACTCACTGGTAGCTTATTGCCATCCTAGTCTGATTGTATTTGACCTTGAAAGGAGTGACTGATAAGTGGAAGGAGTTCACTCTGCGTATCTCAGGGGCAAACAGGACGTACCTTCCTCATACCACAGTTAACAAAGGAGCCTTTGCCTGGCTTGGTGGGCCGGGCTAACACCACTCCTTCCCGGTATTCTGATTCCTCATCTATCCGCACATGATGAGGGCTGTCCAATGGGTTCAGGAGTCCTGAAACAGTACAGAGAAAAGTGGGGGAGGGGTAAAATATATATTGAAGGACAGATTGCACCTGGAGGCAGATGATAAAGGGATTCATCCTGCTTCTCCAGTCCCTGCCCCCACCCTCATTCCCTCCCCACACTGATGAAAAACCATGAAATGGTCCACATGTGCGCACAGGCAGAGACGCATCCCAGTTATGATGAGGAACACAAGCGTACTATCTCGGACAAGGAAAAGCCTTAGCAACTGCCACTCCTTACAGACCATAAGAACACTAAGGCCAGGACCACACAAACTGGAATGGTGAGCGGGCTGCCCAAGTATGTAGAGTGGAGGGAGCCCCATGTCTATTTACTTCACTGGGGGGGATGGGGGAGAAGGGAAGGCCTATGCCTTAGGGATGGGAAGGTGGTGTCAAGGGGATATAATCACATCCTTACCTGCAAACTGCAGATCCTGGTGTTTTGGGAAAAATGATTTTCTCAGGTATCTGTTCAGAGAGATTCAAGTCTCAAAATTGTAACAAGCTTCTTTCAGGCTTCATTTTAATTTGAGATTTCCAGCTTTAATCAGGAAATGAGCCCTGTGGTACCACATACCCTAGAAGGCTAAGGCTCCTACAGAATGTAAATGGGGGATTAATACTGATCATTTGCACCCTGCAGCTCTTTCAGTTGCCAAGATCTTTTATTTCTTGGGAGTTTGGGTCTGAATTCTAAGCAGAAGTTACTGCTCCTCTGGCTCACATGAGTTCTAATGGTTGCATCCCAACACTGATAATGCACAGCAGCCCTTGTTCCGTATGCAGATCTCATACTTCAGTATGCCAATAGTGTATCTGGACTCAAGATGTGAGCATAACAAGTGAATCAGAACAGAATCTATCTCCAGATAGCACAATACAGGAGAAAAAATATATATAAATAATGTTGGCCATCCACTACCCAACACCTGCTCCTGCAATCTTTGACAGAGGTGTTACATAATTCCATGTTAATAAACTACAGTATTAAACTAAGATTGAATCTGCGTGGTGTGCAAAGCTATCACATTGGTCTTACTGAGGACACTCCAAATATTGTAGAATCCGAGCCAGCTGCACGCAGGCCTGTCCTTTCTTTCCAATCCCGTCAAACTGCCCTTCCACAGTCCTGAAAGAAAATGGATGCAGTCTGATCTTCCAAGACATTTATACTGCCCCTAGAGTGAGTAGATCTACATGAGGCCACATCCCATTCCTATTTAATTAAAACGTATACAACTAGAAACAGGACTTTAAAAAAGTGGTTCAGGATATAGAGTCCTTCACTCTTGTTGGCAATTCAAGTCTGACCCAGGTCAGAAAAGATCTTACATTATAAATCAGCCATCAGATACTAGATGGTCTGTGACCAACTTCTGCTGGTGAGAGTCAAGCTTTCAAGCTTGCAGAGCTCTTCTTTAGGTTCCTGGAAATCTAGTGTGTGTTCGTTGCATGCTGGTGAGATCCACGCACTTCAGCGTTTACATGAAACCTACTTGCTCTTATGGGACTTGAGTGTCCTATGGAACCAAGCTATTTCTTGGTTTACATATAGAGTCCAAATTTCCTCCAACGTTGTGCATTACCACCTTTATATCAGATTTGAACTATAAACTGGGCACTGAGCTACTGTATGGTCTAGTAGTCACAAATAACCTACATTTGAATGGATTTAGTGCTTCTGAAAGACAACAAGGTGTCAGGCTCCAGAGCCATCTTCCCACAGACTGGAACTGTTCATCTAGTCCTTTGGCTTTTTTGCTGACACTAAACAAAGATGCCAATTGTTTAAGCAAATGCAATCTGGACACCTGTCTGCTAGCAACCAGACACACCACCAATTCATCTCACAGGCCACCTAATAGTCACCAGGTGATGGCTTTTGGTCACTACTTCTGTGGGGTGAGCGCAAAATGGTTATTAACAACCCTCTAGAACCATCCAACCTATTATTTTATTTCAGTCATTAGTCTTCCTGTTTGGGGAATAGCCACTGCTGCCCCCCCGGTGCCACCCACACACCCACAGGAAAAAAAAAAAAAGAGTGATTAGGGAGATCTCATCAGACAAAGTATTTGACAGGGAGAAGCCGCAGCTCTGTTTCCTGCTGGCCTTCATTTGAGACAAGATACACAGAAACTGGAAACACTGAGGGACAGGTTATTCAGGGAAGACAATGCGTCACCCTTACCTTGAATCTTCTCCTTGCTCATCAAACACCACAATCTCATCCACACAGAAGATGGCACAGGCCCTGGCAATTTGCCCAGCAAGGTATGTCCGCAACTCTGGAGACTGTGCATTGTTCAAGATGGAGCCTGGCAGAGCTACACTAACTGTGTAATGACGTCCTAGAAAACAAGAGTGGGAGAAGAGCCAGAGCTTGTCAGTTCTACTCCCATTTGTGTTGCTAAAGTACAGCATTAGCTTTTAGTTCTTTCATTTTAATTGTAAGCGTTTCGGGGCAAGGAGTGTCCTGTGTTTTCACAGCACCTGGTACAAAGGGGCCCCAATTCATACCAAAACTTCCACACTACAAATGACAAGATTCCAAAGCACTCCAATATAGTGCCTTTTACAGAGTAAGGGCCCCACTCCTCTTCCCACACAAGTCAATCGGACTTTTGCCATTGGCTTTAAAGCAAGCAGGCGAGGGCACCAAAACTGAAGTATTAACTAGATTCTAGAAGACTGATCAATGGACACAGGAATTTTACAGAGGATTGTGCAGCAGGCTAGCTATTTTGAAAGGAACAGGGACTACTGCATTCTTCCTACATGAGTACTAAATGCTTCATCGTTTTGTACTGTCCAGTACACATTTGTCATCTTTTTAGCACAAGAATGGAGGGAGGCTACAATGAGGAAGAATTATGGGATACTGCAACTGAGTACAATGAAACCTATATTTAGCAACAGGACTTTTGCTGGTCTCTTTAGTGGCCACTTCTTAGAGGTGGAGCACAATTGCACTCTGTACACTTGAGGACACTTAGGAGACATCTTAAGACAGCAGGTTGTCTATTAAGTGGTCTCACATACACCACTCACTGTACTGAATTACTGCCTACCTAAGTATTTGAACTGGTATGTGATTATACCAGTTCTGTGAAAGTTAAGCGATAAGATATCCTTTTCTGCCTATACAGATGAGATGCATCTCAAGCAACTAAAATCTGCCCCTCACACACTAGATTCTCCCGGCCCTCACACACAGCCATTCCCATCAACTCAAGGCTGTTACCTTTGTCTTCCTTTGCCTTTTCTTCTTCTTCTTTTTGTTTTTCCATCACCTCCTGCATTCTTTTCTTTTCCAGTTTTCTCAATAGCTTTATCTCCTTCCATTTTTTCTTCTCTTCTTTTTCTGAAATGGAGAATAACCATCTGGTTTAAATAAGAAGAGACAATAATGTAATGGTTTATCACCAGAATTCAAGTAAATTCAAAAACCTACTATGGTTAGGGCAGCTAGAGAAGATCTAGTGATAGCATGGGGACAGAGAGACACAGGGGAGGAAAACAGGAATCTAATATGACATCCAGATTGTACACCTGAGTGCCACATTATCAATGGTAAGGCAGAAAGGACTGTTTGTCTTCTTTCTTGAGATAATCAACAAAACTGCTAATCAGGGCTAGTTTTATGTAACATGAAGACACATCCAGTAGAAATTGGGCATGCTTCTCACTTCACACATGCTACCACACCAGTCCTCGGATGGCAACTTCTTGATCATGAGTCAGACTACTTTGGCTTTGAATCAATGACCCAAAAATAAAAAGGCTCTGGATTTCATTAAGAGCCTGTCCTCCAGCTAGTCAAGCTATTTGATGGATGTTCGAAGGTTTATTTCTAAAAGCACTGGAAATTATACACACACAATATGTAGAAAAAGTGTCTCCTTACTTTCTTGTTTCCATTTACGCCAGTCAACCTTTTTTTCTTTCTCCTAAAAAATAAGCAGTAAACTATTTACATTTCATCAGCTAGCTATCAAGGCTCACAAAAGTTATCTGTACAACAAAAAAAATCATCCAGATGTAGAGCTCTCTCAACAAACAAGGCATTGGGAGAGACAGGTTAAGGAAGTGATGGTGCCTCTAGAATCAGAGAGCCCTCTCTGCCTCGTTTACAGAAGCAGGATTGTGGCCTTTACTCCAGTTAGATTGTGCACTCTAGCATTCAAGGGCTTCCCTATACTAGTGAAATTTGCACCCATTTTCATGATGTAGCTACATCAGTGTAAAACTTTTAAGGTAGGTATACTGTACTAGTGCAAAACAGGGCATGTAAACATACCCATTTTGAAATGGTGTACTGTGCAAACCCTTGGATTGGATACAGAGTAGCTACACTTACACCCCCTTCCTCCCTCCCCAACAAACAAAACACAATATAGATAGGTCAACACTTTCATTTCTGGCCTTTCCAGGGCATGTCCACATTGCACTGTAAACCCAAGCACGTGGGACCTGTGCTTCCGGTGCTTCCAAGCCCTCACTTTGAGCACCCTAACTGCATTGTAAATCTGGGTTTACAATTGCTGGACCCAGGCCTGACATCCATGCTAAGGCGTCCATACTGCACGATACAGACCTTCTGACCAGAGACCGTCACTTGAGCTGCATCCAAATGACAGGGCTTGGACCTGGGCTCAGCTCCCCAGCAGGCCTTAAGGCCTGGGAGCTTGCTGACCCGAGTCAGGCAGATCTGTGTGTGAACAGGAGCAAGGCGGGGGGTGAGAGGGTGGGCAGCGGGATTCAAAACTGAGCGGGGTTGAGCCGCTGAGCCTGAGGTTTACACTGCAGTGTAGACACACTCCCAGTTGGGCGGGTGGCTCTGACACGTGTCTGCGCCCAGAGCACAGCCCCTGACCGGCCTTCAGCGGGGAAGGCACAGCCTGGGCCCGATTCAGATCCCGCCCCGGTGTCGCTCCGGCCCACGCCTCCGGGGCTCCCTGGTGGGAGCAGGCAGGCAGCCCCCCGGGGAGAGGGGGCAGGGCTGAGGGGCCCCCGGAGAGCGGACCGCCGCTGAGGCGCCCCCCCACCGCCACAACCCACCTGCAGACCCCGTGGCCGCTTAGCGCCATCCGCCATTTTCCACCGCCACTTCCGGGCTTCGCGGATTACTATTGGACGGAGCGCCCAAGGCCCCGCCTCTCATGCCCCTTCCCAACGGCCCGCGCGGGTGAGTCACGTGACAGCGGAGGCGGGTAAAAACACCGCGGCCGGGAGGAGCGGCCACGTGCCAGCCCCGCCCCCGCTCGGTCCCCCAAGCTAAGCAGGTTCCCTTTCGCTCCACCCGTGGATGGGAGACCGCGCCTGGCCATGCGCTGCTGATTCACTGGAGCGGGAGGGGAACTCAGCCAAGTAACGTCCCGACTAACTCAACGGGCCTGCATAACACAAGGTACCAAAGTCCAGGGGCTCGTGTATGACCGTAGGGCCATGGGATCTGGGGCCAGGCTCTAGGGCACGGCCATGCGTGCACAGCAGTACAATGCAAAAACCAGCAGTAATGGCAAAAGAAAATGCAATTTTAAATCCCGTTCTTTTTTATTGTAATAATCTGACAATTCCTTTAATCCTCACACCTTTGAATCATACAGGCAAGTGATAGGTGTTTTAAGTCATCCTTCCTTGGCCTAGACAGCAAGGTGAATTCTCTTCTCAGACTTTGTCCATATTGGACTTTCATCCATAAAACTTTTGTCATTCGGGGGGGGGACCCACACATCCCACCTAACAAAAGTTTTACTGACAAAAAGTGCTGATGTGAACAGTGCTTTGTGGTGGAGGGGAGCTCTCCTGCCGACAAAGCTAACACCGCTCATCGTGGGTGGAATTTTTTGTTGGCGGGAGAGCCGACAAAGAGCAGCGACACTGTGCACCTTTTAGTGACACAGCTGTGTCGCTAAATGGTGCATAGTGTAGACATAGCCTCTGTCTCTGGTGCAATCTCCGTAGCTTCAGCAGAATTGCAATGGTGTAAGAGCAGAATTTGGTCATTGTCTGTAATTCAGCAGTGTCAATGCAGCCCTCTACAGTCAAGGTAAAATATTATTGATGGACAGAGCAGATGAAGAATGTTAAAACAGAGGTATTAAGTAGACAAATATTTATTCCTTTATGTACATTTTAGTAATTTAAACTTGTACTCTAAATCCTTATTAAAAGATCAGTTATGCTCTGCTTTGGAACGATTTAAGATGCTAGTTTATATTAATTTATATTCACATTCTTATGCGGGTTTAAATTAAGATGCCACATCAGAGTTAATTATCTAAACTTTGTCAAGAATAATCCAGATGTTCCCATACGGGAGCATCTGAAGGACACAAATACACAAAATCTCTGCTAGGTCCCCTCACTACTGAATTTCTATAAAGCACCAAAAGTATACAGGGAAAGGAGGATAGGCCCTGCAACTTTAAATTCTTCCCTTCCTAGTTGAATCTGTGCATCGTTCTTGAAGGTCTGAAGTATCTGCTTTATAATTTGGGTGATACTCTGCTAGGAGGTGACAATTAGAGCTCAGACAGGCCTGGTTCTATTAGGAGGATGGAGGGGAGAGTTTAAAAAGGTAGACTAGACTAACTACTTGGACAGTCTATTTTCTGGATGAGCTGGTAGTCCGTTCTGCAATGTGATGGAACAGAAGGAACCAATGGGAAAAGTTCTGATAAAGAAAAAGTTCATCTCTCATTGGACTCGAATGACTTAGGAACACTGGGAATACAGCCTATTTAGAATATACAGAATGTTATGGGGCAGGAGAGGGAGCCCAGCAACCATTTTTGCCTTGTGTTTTAGCTGCATGGAACCCAGTATGAATAAGTCAGTGAAGCTTTTGAAAGTATAAAAAAAAAAAAAAAAGAGGAAATAAATGTTTGCCAGTGTATATACAGGCTCATAAGTCCCAAGGAACAGTAAAACCTTTTTGCTACTGGACAGCAATGAGAAGCTTTGAACCAGATCCTAGGGCTGATAAACCTCTTGCCCATGTGCATGATAGAGAAGGTGACTGAAATCCAATGATGCAATAAAGAGTTAAAATAAAGACAGTAAGCAAAGAATCTGTAGCAATGATGGCTGCATCAAGGAGAGCAGGTCATAGCAGCAGATCAGGGCAGAGTGCAGGCGAGCCTGCCTGGTATTCTGTCCAAAGCATTCACTGGCCAGTTTTCTCCAGACTCCATTGTTGCAGTATGTCTTCTGCTGCCTTCAGCGTAGCTTCCGCCTGAGCAAACACCAGACTGTCAACCCTACCAGGCTCCATGCCCACACCCGCCCTCTCCACACTGAATAATAAAATACTTATGTAAGATTTATATCCCCCGTTTCATCCTGAAGGATCACAAATGCTGTATATACAGCACCATTGAAATGCAGCCACTGCTGGGACAGAGGGCAGCAGGCAACTAGTGCACATCAATCTCTAAACAGTAATAGAAGATGAGAGAAAATTTTGGCCAGATGCACTGGGGTGAAGCTCTACTCTTATTGAAAGTGCATTGGGATCTTTAGTGGCCATGAATGAACAGAACCTGGATTAGGATTTCATGTGAAAGTCACTTACAGTGACTTCATTTTATCTACCTCTGAGGGCTGAAAAATTGAGTCAGTCCTGCCAGACTTTGAACCTGTGGTTCCAGGTTATTGTTTGGTGTTTTAAGCCCCAAGTCTTAGCCACTTATCCCTTCTGGCATATGCCTCATTTACAGCAGTAGCCCTTATCACTGCCTGAACTCACTCCCCTTCTTTCATGTTGCCCCAGAGGCCTCACCTTCGCAAAGCAGAAGCGGATGAGATGGTCAAAATTCCTCTTGTGTGGACTGCTGTAGAAAGCAGAGACTGGAATGGCAACTAAACCCTGTGAAGGGGATGGGGGGGGGGAAAAAGAGGGTGCACCCAAGGTTACTTTTTTCTTAGCTTCTGCACATTGCCATGTGCCACTCTCTGATCAGAAAAAGACCCATACCTGCAGTAAGTTCATTGCTCCTGGAAACCCCAGGTTACTGAGCAGCCATAAGCCACACTTCCAGCTGCTTGCTTTTCAAGATCAGAGTCAAACATCTCAACAGATCTTGCTGCCCAGCAAACCAAGCATTATTCCCACACCCCCTCCCCGTGTCCTTGGCGGATACATTGGTGGCTCAGCCTCTAGTGTCAGGATGCTCACAGAGACAATTGGCAAGATGAGCATCAGGGTGTAACAAGATGATCATCTGGTTCAGAAGGACATCGCAGAGGGGGCATCATACCCTGACTTCTGAAGGAACATGATGGAGGGTGGGCATATAACCAGATGGCTAATCTAGGGGAAGCCATTAATGCACTCCTTTGGTAGACAGGACACTAGAAGGAAGAGGATTTGAATTACAAGGCTGTGTACTCGACTGGGTGGGGCAATGTAGCAAGCCTCAAGTAACAGGTCCAATGTTTTCAAGTCAATGCTCCACCATCACAAAATCCAGCTTCCTCAAATCGAACTGGAGCAAAGAGAATGGGGAAACCTTCCCAGAAAACAAGCACCCAACAGAGGCATTTACCTTGTTTATAATCATCCACTTTATAAACCGAGAGTCATAGGGTTCATCAGAGTCCGGGACGTCAGGTACTTCACTTTCTGCAAGACACACACAGCAGAATGGGCAAGGGGAATGATGGAACAAATGGGACACAGATGGATTTCCCAGTTGAGCCAGGTACCCACATGGCACCAGATGCCATTGTGGGCAAGCACAGTAGTGTGTCCCCTCTAGGGACTTGGGTTCGAACTCTGGCTCAGGTCACAGGTGAAAACACATATGGCTATTTCATCCTTTTCAGTTTAACAGAGTCGTCAGTCTCTGCTCAAGAGAATCCCAAGGCCAGGAAAGATCCTTGCACAGAGGTGGTCACAGGCTACACACAGGTGAGTTTGTAGATGTGTGGGAGACATGGCATACCACATGCTCACGCTGTGCCCAATGTAAGTCAGTGCTACTAGATCATCACTTCATTAAGCAACAAATTCCCCTCCACTACCTGCCATTGTCTTTTCTTTCCCTTCCATACTCAATGTGAAGAAAATGGACCAGGCTTTATCTTATTCTAGACTCCGCAACACCCGCTTCCAAGCTGTGAGCTCCATCCCTTTAATGTGCAGGTCAGAAGCAGATAAAACAGTCACATGAACTTACTGAACTCTGAGAAGTCTGCCATCAGGAAGTAGGTGCCCTCAGGGACAATGGGCTTCATACCCCCGGCAACTAGGCTCCGAACTAGCCAGTCTCGCTTCTGCTGCAGCTCCTGAGCCAGCTGGACAAAATAACTGTCTGGCTTCCCATAGCTGTCAAACTCTCTTTGGAATGCCTGAGCCAGTGCTTCCTAGAGAGAGAGAGGGGGATGATGGACAGAGGAACTCAGACCCAGGCAGAAAGCATCCCCTGTGCGTGCTCAGAGCATCAGAGGGACCTCTCTCCCCAGACAAAAGCAGCAAAATGCTCAGAGTTTGCGGTAGGCTTACTTGCAAATTCTAGAGGCAGCCCATGAAGTGGGGTTTTCGCTTCTGTTCAGATGCATAGGAGATAACAGGTGGGTTAAAACAACACCAGGCCTAGATCAATAAAATCTTTGCTTCCCACCCCTCAACAGAAAACCCCCTCCCCCAACTCCGGAGACAGCCAATACTGTGCAGAGAGCATACTTGACAATCTTGAGTCACTTGACTCTGTCCCCTGCCCTCTAGGCATGTTGTGAAGTGATTTGAGAGGAAGACACCATGGGTCACAATGCATCATCTTCTGTCTGTTACCTGGGCTGACAATGCCTCTCTGGCTGTTCATTTGTCACTTCCGAACTATAGACAGGAGGCTTGAGAAAGGTGTTCCTCCGATGTCCTAACCTGGCTATTATACCACCCAAGGAACTGAGCAAGCTTGCCGGTTCTGCACCTGCTTGGGGAAGTAGCATCTTACTTGGATGGTGTGTACGAGTGGGCTCTTACCTCTAGGCTCTGCACAGTTGTGGTCTGGGGGAGACAATTACCAGATCTCTCCCCGGAGGGGCTTTGGGGCTTGCATCAGACATCTGATTTGAGACAATGCCTCTCAGGTGCATGGCCCCTTACCTGAACCGCTGTCGGACAGTGATACACGGAGTTCTGGTGGACAGTTCTGAGGTGTTTCAGAAGGCGATCAGGCCCCAAAGTCCAACCAACCTGTTACAACACAGAGAAGGGGAGTATGTTTCAGATTCTCAGGTATCTTACACCTGCTCCACTTTATTTACATACTGCCTCTTCACACTATGTTCTGCATAAGACTAGGTCCATTTGTAAAACATCCTGTTACTTCCGATCCCTCCAATTTAAACACAAACAGATTCCCCAACAATCAGAGAAATGTTAAGGAATAGAAAAAATGGGTTTGATTTCAGGGAGACTGGCCCTCAGAAAAAGAGTCCTATACTGGAACAACGAATCAGGGGGCAGAAAGGTTTTATGTGGGGGAAATTCCCCTGCCACTCCAGAATCCATCACCTTCCATCCTGTGGCGCTGAAGGTTTTGCCAGCGCTCCCAATGGTTATCGTGCGATCCCACATGCCCGGCAAGCTGGCTGCCAATGAAACAAGAGAGAAAAAACAGCTGGAAGATCTCACAACAAACAATATAAATTGTCCTCATATTGTATTTATGACACTAGGGCAGGGGTTGGCAATCTTTCAGAAGTGGTGTGCCGAGTCTTAATTTATTCACTCTAATTTAAGGTTTCGCGTGCCAGTCATACATTTTAAAGTTTTTAAAGGTCTCTTTCTATAAATTTATAATATATAACTAAACTATTGTTGTATGTAAAGTAAATAAGGTTTTTAAAATATTTAAGAAGCTTCATTTAAAAAATAAATTAAAATGCAGAGCCCCTCGGACCCGTGGCCAGGACCTGGTCAGCATGAGTGCCACTGAAAAACAGCTCATGTGCCGCCTTTGGCACATGTGCCATAGGTTGCCTACCTCTGCACTAGGGTATCTTCATGCCCATTCCAATCCACACAGCCATCTTGCATTTATACAGTGCCTTTAATTCAAATGGACCCCAAAGCACTTTACAGCAGATAATTAAAGAAACACCTTCTGAAAACATGGCTAACTATAGGTGCTTCAGTTTTGAAGTACCCAGCTCAGGACATCCTAGTCCTGGTTTTCAGTGGCGCTGAGTATACAGAGCTTCTAATGACTTCACCCTACTGCAGCACTTCAAAAATCAGGCCTGGCCCAGAATCTCAAGTTGGCCACCCAAAAACAGAGGCACCCAAAATCAATAGCCACTTTTGAAAATGTTCAATTTTACAAACTAGAAGTGAAATCCTGGCCCCCACTGGAGTCAATGGGAGTTTTGCTATTGACTTCAATAGGGCCAGGATTTCACCCTCTGAGGCCATTTCTCCACTCACTCCTGATTGACTCCAGGATAAGAAACTCCACTGGAGTCAAACAGCTGAGATAACAGTTGGTTAACCGTGGAAGTCAACACTGTGATGCACTGGAAGATCTCTGAGTGGGGACCCAGGCATGGCATAGCAGGGAGTGCTGCAGGCCAGGAGACAGGTATAGTGGCAGGGCTGTATGAACCTCACTTAAATACTCAATTCACCCTCATACAGCGTGGGACAAAGCAAGTGAAATAAATGTGACTGGTCACTGTCTCCCCTCCAAATACAGCAGCTCTGATAAATTCTTCTCTATTTTCCCAAGGGAAAGAGCTGCAGACTGAGAGGATGCACAGGCCCAGACACAGACAAGCTATGCTCCTTACCAATCCGGATGTGCTCCTTCCCATCATAGACTATCCATTCGTACACTTCATCACTGAAGCACAGGACATCGTGTTTCACACACAGGTCTGCGATGAGCTCCATCTCCTCCCTGGTGAACACCTATGCCAGGCAGACAGAGGAGAAGGGGCAATCAGACACAGCATTTCTGAGTTCCACAACCCCACAGGGGGTTCTCAGGCTCAGCCCTCCCGGCACCAGCATCTCAGCCAGATGTTCTCTCCCTGGAGCAGGCAGACAATTGGCAGGAATGGGGGGGACCTCTGCCAACAGGAATGCCACTCTCCCCATCCTTGTTATAGCAGCAACCTCCACCCAGACTCAGGGACCAGGCTCTTCTCAGGGCACTTCCCTCCTCAAATTACCCAAGTAGGGCTACTCATGCTTGCTACAGGCTGAGGTGCTCCCTCCTACCCCCAGACAGCTGCGTGTCACCTCTGGAGATGCTCCCCATCAGCCAGGAAGTGAAAGACCAGGCTGCTGCAGACCCATCTCTCCTGGTAGAGAGTCCCTGGATCACCTGACCGAGGGGGGCTACAGGCTATCCCTTCCTCCCTCCCTACTGTTCCTACATTCAAAGGCTGGTGATACGAGTGCTGCAAAGTGGAATCATCAGTGGATCATCTCACAAACACCCCCCAGCTTCTGGAGCTGCCAGATTTTCTGAGAACCTTGTTCAGAACGAAGGAGCTGACTGTGGGACCCCACCCAAGCACTGACTCTAAGGAGACACCCAGCACAGGCTCTCTCATTTAACTGTTTTCAGGGTCCCTGCAGAGGGAAGGGGGAGCTCTCCCAGCTGCTAGAGACACTACCTTCCCCAGGGGGTTGTTGGGTGAGTTCAAAACGATGGCTTTGGTTCGTTTGGTAAATCTGGAAGCCAGCTCTGCTGGATCCAGCTGCCAGTCTCCGCTGGACATCAGCTTTCCGGCTTCTGCAGCTTTCTGGAGAGGACAGTGAAGGAATCATGATTAAAAGCAACAAATGGCTGGGGACATGGGGGCAGCCTTGCCCCCTGCTCTGACTAGGAATCTCTCGGAGTTCTTCCCAATAATACATTGCCCATCTCCAGCCCCCTCCTGCTGAGCATCTCAAAGCACTCCGTGAACATTAATGGATTAAGCCACCTCACAAAACCCCTGGTGAGGTAGATTGGTGTCATTACCCTGATTTTACAGATGGGGAAACCGAGGCACAAAGAGATGCATGGCTTCCCCAAAGTAACACAGCAAGTCAGTGTAACAGACAAGAATAGAACCCAGGAGTCCTGCCTGACTTCTAGTCCTGTGCCTTAACCTTCAGTTCATCCTCTCTCCCTCTCTGTTTTAGAATTATGGAGGTTGGGTAGTCATTTGGAAACAAATCCACCATCCCCTCTCCAGCCAGGTCAGCATGCACATACTGTTCCCAATGCTCAGGGCTTTCTGTCAGGGAATTGCTGAAGTCTCGAGTTCCAGGTAACGTTCAAGATCAACCTTATGTACAAAGCAAGAGGCTTCTTGGGACCTGTTATTTTAGGGACACTTCTCAACTTACTGCAAGGTCTTCAACCTACAGGCTGACGTATCTGCATCTGCATCGGCAGCAGGACCAGAGAGAAAGGAAAGCCCCTGTGTCAGGACCCCTCACCCCTGGCAATGGGATCATTGTGGTGAGGAACAAATGATCTGGTTCCCTATTTCCAGCAACTTGGGGCACCACAAATCGTGAGGCTGGTCCTGATGAAACTGCAGACCTTGTTGAACCTGACCTGGGTTCTTATCACGCAGAAGCCAGTTCAGAGCCAAACTTACCACTCCTACCATTAAGTTTCATCCAGGACACACTGTAAAGCTGCCTCTCGCCCTCACATGCCATTTCCATTCAGAAGGGTTGGAGAGAAAGAGAGCAGCAGACTTCTTAAAGTTTGCAGACCTCACAGCGGCTTTGCTTTGATGCCCACTTACTGGTCGCAGTTGTATAAACACAGAAGTGCCCCCAGCCATCTTCACCATGGGCTCATAGCAGTCAAAGAACGGCTCAATGATAATCACCTGGAAAGTCACCAGAGGGTGTGTCAGAGAACTCACAGTCCTTCTTTCATCAGTGCTGATGGAGGCAGGGGGAGGTTGGAGGGTGTTACCTATCAGGTCTGTGTTCTTGGGGAACCAGGGCGCAGTACCCAGCCTTTCTAACTCATGAAAGACCTTTTCCCCCCCCACACACACACCTCTGCTTGAATCAAAACTGATCAGAAGAAAGATTTACAAAAAGAAATGAAAAGGCAGTGGGAGATGCACCTTAAACCCCTGGAATAAAGGTGACAGGATTAAGGAAACTCCCCTAGCCTCATTTGCATCGAAGATGGGGCAAGGAGACATCTCCATTAGCATACAGAATGGAGAACAGAGATTCCAAGGCAAGAACCGCAGGGAACTCTGGGACCAGAGAAGCAGGGAAGCATTGCATGATGGGGGATCTCTGCTCCAGGTGTTAATGAACCCATGCCTGCACACCCCCAGCTCAGTAGTTATCAGACCAATTCTTGTCATAAATCCTGTATCGGTATCCAAAATAGTGAAGTTCCCTAATTGCATTGTGAGCTCCCTCAAAGGAACATTGCCCATAGCCAGGAATGATCAGTTCCTATTGTCTGGCCTGAACAAAACAACTTTGGTATTCTCCCTTGAGCCATCAGTTTACCCACAAACAAATCTAGTGTTCTCCCTTGAACCACTGCTGTTTCTCTACAAACTCCCCTACCCATGCTCAAGTAAGTGTTCTGATGCCTGGATCCAAAATCTGCATCGGTTCCACTGGGACTTCATCTTCTCCTGACTGATTGTGCTGGGAGCTCTGCCTGTCTCCACCACTCCGACCCTCAGCTACCACCACTGCCTGGAAACCCCAATCAATTCAAGCTTCACGGAGTGGTGAGAACCCAGCTCTCTCTTTCTAGGTGTAGCCTTCTGACCCTGATTTATGTGATCAGTTATCGTTTTCTAAACCTGACTTTTATAATCAAATTTAAGTTAGATTTAATATTATCACTGTTTTGTTTGTTTGGCTCCCCTATGGTTATTACTTGGCAATAAATACGTTTCATGGTAAGCTGGTTGCTTCTCTCTCTCCCCTCATGGGTGTTTTTTGGCTTCCTCATTCGCTCTGCAGCAACGCTCCTTGTACCTAAGCTAAAAGATCCCTGAAGCGCCCCAAAATCCTGTGGGGTTTGCTCATCAAGGGGGGTACTATCAGAACAACTGTAACATGAAAGTGGGGATAGGGACATGCTGAACCTGGGACATATGAAGGTGGCAGCTTGAAAGTGCTGCTCAACCCAGCCTGCTCAGGCGTACTCTATTCTGGTGCGGTGCCCATGGCATATTGAGGGTGACAGTTTAGAAGTGCTGTTCGATCCAGCCTGCTGAATCCAGGGACATATAAGGGATCAGCTTGGGAGTGCTGATTAATCCGGTCCTCTCAGACGTGCTCTGTTAATGTGTGTGTTCGTCTGATTCTGGGGCTGGAAGAACCCAGCCTTGGGGAACCTAGGTCATGCAGGATAGCTCCATTGGGAGGGAACTTGCAGCAGGGAGAAGTAGAGCTCCATATGAGAACAGTGACACAAGCAGTACATTGATAGAATTACAGAACATGCCCCACCCCCCCCATGAAGAGAAACCCTAATAAATGAGCATACCCCAAAGTAACAGCAAATCTGGTAACAAGGGGGCAGGAGACTTCACTCCCAGCTGTAAGGTCATTACTTTATGCTCCGGATCTCAGACCCCAGAATGGCTGGGTACCAGAAAGAAGAACTAACTGAGTAGGGGCAGACTTGCCACTCATGGAAATGAGAGTTGGTGAGTGCCCATTGGGAGGGCTGAAGAGGACAAGGATCCGCAGAAACCCGGGTTTGGGTGTCCTGCTCCAGAGGCAAGGTTTGGCCTAGAATTCCAGGCTGCCCCATACAAACAGAGGCAGGTGAGCCACCATAAACAAGCAAGATACCGCAGCTTAATTCAGGTTCCACAATATGGTGAGGTCAGAACAAGTGCATCTGTTGGGATTGAGCTGTGCGACAGATGGAGAGTCCTTGATTACCTCATCGCCTTCATCAACCAGAGCCTGGAAACAGCAGAAAAGGGCTTCGTATGCCCCGACCGTCACCAGCACATTGGTCAGAGGGTCCAGTTCTTGCCCTAGCAGCTTCCCAAAAAAGCGGGCCAGGATCGTCACCAGCGCCGGGTGTCCCTGTAGCAAGGAGTCAGGGAAGAGAGTCACACAGCTCCGCCTGGATCATTAAGACTTAGCTACAAATAGGAGCAGGACATTGTTAGCAGGATAGCTGACACAACCCCTCCATCCTGCAAGTGTGAGCTAGCCCAAGGACAAAAATGTAACGCTCACTGGAGTTTGTAGCCCGGTCAGTACAAAGAACATTTAGAGGAAACATTGGTTGAGCTCCCTCCCTTCCAAGTGGTTGAGGGCCCTTGTAGGCCAGGTAATTAAGAATAAGCCAGTTCAGCTACCTTGGACTCACTGCGCTAACCTCTCAAGAGGGTGCAGATATTAACGTTGCCAATTATCCCTTTTGCTGCTGACTTCCACCACAGCCTCTGTGCAGCAGTGGAATGCAGAGGTCTTTTTGGAGATGCTGAGGTTCCATTGGGCTATTGGCATTTCCTAGAGGATGGGCAGACACCAGGTCAGGGTTGGAGGCATTTTTTGCCCCACGTGATTTTCATGGTAACAGCGTCACTGCTGCCAAATGAAACTTGAGGTTGCTGTCTGTCTGTCTTAAGTAGTTGTATGGACCCATCATGTACTATCTGAGCACTTCAGAACACCTCTGTCAGGCAGGGCTATGCTATTATCCCCATGTTACAGAAGGGAAACTGAGGCCCAGAGAGACTACATGATTTGCCCAAGGTCACACAGGGAGTCTGTGATGGAGTAAGGAATTGAAACCATGTCTCCCAAGTCCCAGACCAGTGCCTTAACCATTGGACCATCCTTCCCCTCAACAATAACCCCAGTAAGTTCTGTTATTGTACCGGTGGAAGGCAATGCTCTTGTTTAAACAAGGTGGAAATGGACTGTTCAGTCAATGGAGCGATACAGTTGATGACTGATGCCAGGGCAGTTTAGAGTGCTGCTAATCTCCCGTCCCGTCCCATCTGCAAAGTCCTTGCACAACCCCCAGACAGCATGAAACTCCTTGGGTGGCGAGTAGAGGAGGATGTGGGGGTTGAGGTGACTGCTTCCCTACTGTCCCCACCCCTCTTCAAAACGAACTTTCAGCTTCTGCACCACTCTGCTCCCCTCCCCTCCTGAGAAGAAGCCAGTGACCCTCCCAGCTCCACTCGGCCCAGCCAAAATGTCTATTTGCTCTGCACAAGGGAGTTTTTCAAGCCTGGGCCTATTTAACTCCATGGTGAGCTGTAAGGGGCAAAGGCAATCAGGCAGCAACATCTGCTCTAAAAGAAGGAGGTGGATCTCTCACGCACAAAGGCCCGGGTGTACTGGTGCAGCATGATGTCCCCCCCACCGACGGCCTTCATAAACGCCTCCTTCACAAAGTCTGGTGGGGGAAAGTCAGGAAAGCCCTGGCCAAGGTTCACGGATGGGTAAGTGGCAGCCAGTTTCACAAATTCCACCCTACAGAGAGAATACCAGGGTTAGAGAGGGTCCCAGCCCGTCCACCCTGGCACACCACTCTTCTTGCCAGGAGCCCTTTGTCTGATAAATTAAGAGAATAGCTCTTCCAGGCAAAGAATCTTTATAGGGCAGCAATTCCAGTGCCCATCTTAGAAGGAGACTCCAAAGCAGCAGCAGCTCCCCTACTGCCACAACAGCCCAGCAGCTGTAACAGAAAACTTAGGGGCCTCCTTAATGATCACACTGCAGCTAAGGAGAGTTACAGACCACCCAAAACTATTCCTTAGATTCACCACTGTGTCTAAGGCTGCATTAGTTTCTTCCGCTCTTAAGCTAGTCTTCTATCTAGCCCCTTATTTTGTCTCCTCTTCCAGGATACTTACCCGTAGCCATTTAGATCTCTGCTATGCAACCTTGTCTAAAAGCTTCTTGAATATTGAAATATACTTTAGCCACTGAGTCTCCATTACCAAAGCACTTAATCTCTGCCAGATACTCCAAGGGGTTAGCATTACCTCCTTTGCCTGAGTCTATGCTGGTTATATTTTATATCAGACTTTCAGGGTCTGCTCCATTCAGAGTTGCCCAGCCTCAAGTCATGCAGACTTACCAGACATTCTTGTCTATTCCTTCCAGTCTTCGCGCTTGAACCAGCCTTGACATTTTTGTCTGCAGAGGGGAGAAGAAAAAGTGTTAAAAGCTTTCACTAATTCCAAGATGGAATCCATATCCAAAGAAGCCAGTACCTCCCTCAGAGCAGCCGGTACCTTAAGAGTTTTGCCCAGTTAATCACAAATTGTGCGTTCCTGTCCAGGTTTTCTTAATAATTGACTAGGCAACTGAGAAGAAAACTGTAACAATTACAGTTTGCCCTAGTGGAGTGCCTCCCATCTGAGGTAAAGGCACTTTATAAGGAAGCAAGATCAGAGAGATTGAAATTGGCAGAGAATTAACTTTTATTTTCAAGTTTCAGAAGAGTTTAGAAAACAATGAAAGTACAAAAAAGGGTGTAAATTCTGACCAGGCAGCTGGCAGTGGCCTTTTAAACCTAACGGCACAAGGAATCTGAGCCCAGATATACTGGGCCAGATCCTCAGATGGTGTAAATCAGCAGGTGAAGTGAAAGGATCTATGCCAAAATACACTAGCTACAAATCTGGCCTATCATTTACAGGCTGCAGTTTCTTACCTTCAACTGACCTCCCTTCAGAATGTAGGGAAGATCCTTTAGAAGGAACCTCCAGTTCCCTACGGAACACTACACTCCCACTTTCTGCATGACCAACTTCTGTTTTTATTCCTCGTTATCCCTGGACCAGCACCCCAATTGTACTAGGCACAGTACAAACACAGAACAAAAAGATGGTCCTTGCCTCAAAGAGCTTCCAGTCTAAGACAAGAGACAACAGTTGGACAGATGGGGGAGCACAAAGAAACAACGAGATGACACTGGTCAGCACGATGGGCAGTGGTCCCAGAAAACCATCTGCCTAACTAGTGTCAATTTTTTTGTAGGCCATGGCAAAGGAGAGTTGTAAGGGTGGTTCTGAAGGAGGATGAGGTGGCTTTGTAGATGTTTATGGGGAGCTCTTCCCACACATGAGGAGCAGCACAGAGGTGCTTCTTGAGAATTTAACAAGTGGGCGATGGTAGCTGGGATAATTGGCTGATTGAAGGGGGGAACTGACTTTTCAATAGCATATGAGAGATGAAAGGTAGCATGGGGGTAGTCCATGAAGGGTATTGAAAGTAAAGACAAGTACCTTAAGTTTGATGCAATGGAGAAAGGGGAACCAGTGAAGGGGTGCAAAGAGAGGGGTGACATGGTCAAAGCAAAGAGCTAAGAAAATTATATTTGTAGCAGCATTTTGAATGGATATGAGCAATGCAAGAGAATCATAGAAACATAAGGCTGGAAAGAACTCCGAGAGGTCAGCAAGTCCAGTCCCAGAGGGTGTTGCAGTAACTGAGACGCAAAAGGAAGAGAACTTGGACAAGAGGTTTAGCTGCCTGCATATCTTAGAGATGTTAAGTGATTCATTTGTGGCTGGGAAGCCAGGGAAATGTTGTGCCCCCACCCTATTCCCCCAGGCTCTCTGCCTCTGAATGTTTGATAGCTTCCCAGCCAGAGAATAAATTTCCCCTCACCACCTTCTCTCTGTAATTTCCCAGGGGCTGCATTATTATTTGATAAGTGTCACAATGCACTATTACCTCACTCCAGGGTCTCAAGACCTTTATGCAGCTTCAGCCCTCATGAGGAATTTTACAAGTAAATCATTGGACAGCATGGTTGTCATAATGACTCTGCCTCTGGCGGGAGCGCTGGGCTCAGCATGTATCGTGCATAATGCATTATGATGAACTCTGAGGTCTTCTATAGCTGCTAATGCACAGTGCCCTGGGTACTACAGACTCACCAGCTGCCTGCATCCCTTTGAGAGATTAAATGACCTAGGACGGGGTTGGGCAAACTTTTTGGCGAGGGCCATATCTGGGTATGGAAAATGTATGGCACAAATGCTTACAAAATTGGGGGCTGGGATGTGGGAGGGGGTGAGGGGTCCAGCTGGGGTGCGGGCTCTGGGGTGGGGCCAGAAATGAGGAGTTCAGGGTGCAGGAGGGGATAGGGGGTTGGGTTGAGGGGTGGGCAGTGAGGGCTCTGGCTGGGGGTACAGACTCTGGGGTGGGGTTGGGGATAAGGGGTTAGGGGTGCAGGAGGGTGCTCCGGGCTGGGACTGAGGGGTTTGGAGGGCCTGGGACAGGGGGTTGAGGCGCGGGAGGGGGGGTCAGGGGTGCAGGCTCTGGGTGGCGCTTACCTCAAGCAGCTCTTGGAAGCAGCAGCATGTCCACCATTCAGCTCCTACACGGAGGCATGGCCAGGTGGCTCTGCACACTGCCCCGTCTGCAGGCATTGCCCCCGCAGCTCCCATTGGTCGCAGTTCCCAGCCAATGGGAGCTGCGGGGGCAGTGCTTGAAGTAGGGGCAGCATGCTGAGCCCCCTGGCTGCCCCTACACGTAGGAGCCGGAGGAGGGACATGCCGCTGCTTCTGGGAGCCGCGTGGAGTGGGGCAAGCCCCTGACTCTGTTCCCATGCAGGAGTTCGAGGGCTGGATTAAAACGTCTGGCGGGCCAGATGCAGCCCCCGGGCTGTAATTTGCCCACCCCTGGCCTAGAAGAAAACCAATTAAAGCCTTAGAACCTCTCCTGTACACTGGTTTTTAGCTCTTTCTGGACCAGCTCATGAACGTGAGAGTTGGTGAGATATGAAGCCTGTTGCTGTTTCTAGTGGGAATAAAGAGAGCAGGGCCCAATAGAGGATACTGATAAACTTACTCTTACTTACCGGGTTAAGATTAAACATTAACAGCGCTAGCGTTCTGTCCTGTTTCACTCATTTGCAAGACAAAGTTCTTGGTGGAACTGCAGGCACTTGGCCAAGATTCAGAACATACTGCTTCATCAGCGAGGAAAAGTGATCAGTGATCAGCAATACATTACCTTGAAGTAAGAAACTCCAAGTCTCAGAAATCCCCTCCAAGCCCCCTAAGCTTTTGAAGGAAGATAAGAAGCCCTCCCCACAACTGTTCACTATACTGACTTCCTCTTTTCCCAGCCCCAGTTTAGACCAGCCATTCCCCCAAAACTGCAGAACAGAGACCTCTTCACTTCAGCACAGCCCCCACTAGGCTGAAGGGCTTGTCTGGAACTTCACTATGACTGGCCCCCACTTTTGGAGGCAGCATGGAGAGAGAATTGCTCAACTCATCTGTTAGCCTCTGAAGTTAAGCATTTGGAGGGAGGGGTGGATATCACTTTTCAACAGCACTCAGAACTCCCTCAATTCCCAAATGAAATAACCTATTTCCTTAGCTGCAGTTGAGGTGAACTGGAGGGAAAGATGTTTTTATGATTAATGCACAGGAATGGGAGTCAGGAGATCTGGATTCTATTCCCAACTCTGCCACAGATCACAGTGAGATCTTGAGCATGTGACTTCACTGCTCTGTGCCTCAGTATTCCTGCATAACAACATTTCCCTACCACAGGGGTGTTGATATTTGTAAAGAGCTTGGAGATCCTTTAATGGTGCAAAGAAGTGCTAAGTATTATCATCTCTGTGAGAAGAGGATAACCTTCTTGTTAGATGCACAGAGACATCAAGGATTCATTCCAAATTAGAAGTACTGACCTTGTGCTCATTAGATGAGTGATACTCAGACCTCAGTGGTTCAGGAACAAATTAGCAATCGACATTACCCAAAAGAGCCACAGTAGCATGAATTCATTGTTTAATTTATATAGCACTATATATATATATATATATATATATATATATATATATAAAATTCTCAAGGCAATAAGTTAAAAGTTATCAACTTACACTAAGTTAATAACGTGGTAAAAGCATCCTGACTGGTTAATAACTTAGGTTGGTTAATAATTAAATCACACAGTCATATCATGTGCTGCAAAGAGCCACAGGAAACACATTAAAGAGCCACTTGCAGCTTCTGAGCCTCTGTCTGAGTATCACTGCATTAGATGTTCCCTGTAAAAGGGACACACAAATCTAGCTGGGCAGAGAAGAGTTTGCATCAGTTATTTTTGTGATGCCACATCTGCCACTGCTGTTGATGCCAGTTCACCAGGAGACTGAGCTTTGTACTACAGGCTTGATGGGGCTGTAGATCTGTTGAAGGCAACAACTAGGCATTGGCCTAAAACCCAGAGAAATGCAGTGCTGAGTGTTCAATACCTTGTTGAAGTACCAGCTAAATCCAGCACAGTTCTTCCTTCTCAGAAAGTACTGACTCAGAGACAGTCCAGACCTCCTGAGCATGCCACTGCAACCACTGATTCCAGTCCTAGAGAGATAAACCTGCATTTCCCCCAAGACAGAAAACAAAGGGATGAGATCATCACTTCCATCACTGCAGATACAAAGCAAGGACTCCATCTAACTATGGAAACATGCCCAGGTCTCTCATTTAGGCCTAGAGCTTTAGTTATTCTACATTCAGATGAAGTCTCTTGTGTGCGCACCGGCTGATTCAAAGGTCCTGGGTTTGTGTGTGTTTGGAGCGCAGCGGGGGAGGGGTGTTGCGTTTGCAGGGTGGAAGGGAGCAGGCAGGAATGAGATGCTTGATGCTTCTTCACTTTACAGTTTAAAGACAAATACAAGACTGCACTCTGGTTCTATGACACATGCAAAGCCAGGATCACACAGTAAAGCTCAGACACTTCCTCCTCTCCTCTTTTTCCCACCAATCCTAGGTTCTCACCAGTTCTTGATGCTTCTTCCTCTACTTCAACCATCCTTTTCTCTTCCTTCCTACTAGTTAAGGACAAAATCATGGCTGTAGCCCTACTATTTCTGAGAAACCCCATCACCCCAGCTGCCACAGCTCTTATCTATTCAATTCCAACTTCTATCCCATTTAATAGGAAATCTGCTTCCTGCTCCAGTGGTTTCAATATTTAGATTCAACTCAAAACCTCAAACAAATTAATTTACATTTCTAATGTTCCTTTATGTCAGATCTCCTCTTCTGTTGTATAGCATTGTCCTAAGTGTATGATACTGACAGAACTAATATAACCTTGGCCGGCTCACTGTTTTGGCAAATTAATTTAAGTCCAGTCCAAATAAAATGGGTTGCTTCTGTTCAGAAAACACAAGTTCATTTATACTGATACAATGCAGGTTAATTCACACAGCTCTTAAACAATACACTAAACCGGGGATTTGAAGCTGAGGAATTAACTTGAAATTACAAATAGAATCATTTTCTGTTCTAAATGCAGGACAGGAGTCTCCATTACTTTCCCACCTTATGTTATCATTGACACAACTGCAAGGTGGGTGTAGATTGCTATCAAATAAGAACAGTAGCATTGTATACTCACTTCGCACAAGAGATTCAGGCCCACAATGTTGTATAGCATTGTTGGGGACTGTTAAATAGCTGTTTTATCCCTCTGCAGAGAATGTTTGGATTTCAGGGGTGTGTGTGTGTGAAAGAGAGAGACATTTTGGGATAAGATGAACTATATTAGACATCATTAAGGTGCTACAGCTTCAGCTGATGTAAGCTGTCTAATGTCATGGTAGTAAATGGAGCTCCGCAGTTTATGCCTTGAGGATCTGGCCCAAGATGTGTCTACAGTCTCTGCACTCTCCCTTCCTGTCACAGTTGGCATGCAAAGAGTTAAAGATATCATTGAGGATACACTTCTTTCAAGTTAGTACAGGTCTGGGTTGCTGAAATCAGGGTGGGGAAAGATTCAGAGGATTGGGCTACAATACTGCCTCCCCAATATCGTCACACAATTCTGAGGCTCTCCAGTAACTTACTCCATGCTCAGAAAGTGAAAAAGGAGGAGAGGGAAATGCTTCTTAGATGGGTAAAGACTCAGGGATTCCCCTCTAATTTAGGCATATTTTTCAACCAGAGAGTCAGCTCAGCTCCCAAAGGAGAATGAAGCAGGAAGGGGACTCCTCTATCATAGTGGGGCAGGGCAAATCTGATCTGGGGAGCTGCACACAAAGGGGTTATGTTATAGCAGCCCAGAGCCTGATAAAGTCACCCACAGAAAGAGGTCATTTCCTATTGCTCCTAGTAGTAAACATGGTCTCCTTTGTCCTTCTGTTTCTTGTGCTCCTTCTTTGCACCAGTGAATCAGCAAAAAGTAAAAAATAGCACTGGTAGTGATTCCTGCTCTAAAAATAACCCAGTGTGAGGGACTCAGTCCCCATGATCTCCTATTCCCTGAGAAGCAGCAGGGTAAACGTTTGTACTGAAGAAGGAAACATGGAGATGCAGCCAACACATACAGACTGATAGTCTGATACAAAGCAGCTCTTAGAATGGGAAAGGTAAATCCACTTACTCCAGTCTTACTCTGCACAGTTCAGCACATGAGCACAACTCCCCTAGTCTTCCTTCATTCTCATTCTACACCCTCCACCCCTCTTTCTGATTTGCTTCAGCTGCTCTTGTGACTTCCTGGGAGGAGCTGAGCTCTGGAGAGCTGTTGGGAAAGGCTGCAGAAGGGCAGAAGCAGAGGCAAGAATTAAGTGGGGGAAATCTTTCAGGGGCAAAGAGATCCGGGGGAACATTTCAAAAGTGCCAATGTGGCTTAAAAGCCAAAGTCTCATTTTCCAAAGTGATTAGGAGCCTTGGGCTGTTAAGTGCCTAAGTGCTTGTCTGTCTGCACAGCGAAAATTTCCTGGCATAGCTGTCCTGAAATAATTATTCTGTTATAGTTATACCAGTATAAGTTCCTGGGTGCACACACTCTATGCCCGAATAAAAAACATTTGACTCCAGAATACTCTGCTTTATAAGTGGGCCCTCCAAGAAGACATGCAGGAAGGAAGACAATATTTGGCATTCCAGGAGTTTGTCAGGTTACAAAAAAAATAAAATAAAAAAAAATAAGCAAAATTAGAAAAACAACAACATATTTTCAGGGCTTCATCATAAAGAAACAAAGAGGACACAAACAATTTTACCTCATAATGTCATATTTTAAGGAGATATAGATATAAATAACAATTAACTAGCTAGTGTATCTGTGCACCACTGCCTTCTACTGGATAGAATAATAACTACTCAAAGGCAAGTCCTAGCACCCATAAAGCTAACTGCTAGTGCAGCACAGTGACAAATGTAAAGCTCCTATAAAGCTACAGATTGGTTATATTTTATTATGGAAATAATAGCTGAAATAAACCAGTTAATGTCTGCTACTCTCAAACTCTTAACCACTCCAAATTGCATCTTTTGCACTAATAAGATTATAATGAATGCCTTTCACCTTTCCATTATGTTTTTTTTTTAATTACGATGCAGGTCAATATTCTAAAACGAGTCATCCTAGTTAAAATAAACCTCAGTGAATCAAGTACTGTGCCTCGAAGCCTGCTTTTACTGATGCCACAAAATTACCATGGGACATAATTGCAATTCAGCAATGATGTTACTATTCAGGGCACAGTACAACAAATGTTACATTACCAAATGACCTCACAGAGGTGAGCGATTGTAATGGAAATATAGTGGGGTTTTAGAAATGTTCCATTTTGTAAATGGATGTGGATTAGTCTTTATATGGTCCAGAGGGAAAAGCTATAGAATCTACATCTTAAATTAATTCCTCCTTATTATTGCAAACTCTCTTTAAAAACACTAATTTTACCAACTTTGAGCAGGGGGTTGGACTAGATGACCTCCTGAGGTCCCTTCCAACCCTGAGATTCTATAACTTTGTATTTTTAAACCCATTTATATGACAATACCAACTAGCGTTACTGTAGCTAACAGTAACTGACACACACATACATGGTTGTATGCAGTGTTGTTGAAGCTGTATTGTTCCCAGGATATTAGAGAGACAAGGTGGGTGAGATAATATCTTTTATTGGACCAACTTCTGTTGGTAAGAGAGACAAGCTTCTGAGATGAAGAAGAGCTCTGTGTAAGCTCGAAAGCTGGTCTCTCTCACCATTAGAAGTTGTTTCAATACAAGATATTGCCTCACGCACCTTGTGTCACATATATATACATCTATTATATTAGTGATCATGTTGCATGCAATGGTTTATCTCACTTGGGAGTCTCTGGCCCTGATTATTCACTCCCCTGCACTTTGTGCAGTTATTTGCACCAGTGCAAAGTGGGCGGGGAAAGTGGGTGTAAAATGCTACCAGGTCAGAATGGTAGTGAATTGTTATTCACCTTGTGCTGGTGCAAATGAATGTACATGGTGCAAGTCAGCAGATAATCAGGCCCAGAGAGTGTACCATACTTTCCCAAGTTAGCCAAGCCATTGCCTAAACCATGACCACTAATAAAAGAGATGCAGTTAGTTTTAGACATCTAACAGTTTGCTAAGAAATGGGCTGATAAAGAATACAATTTTTTTTTGTGCTATAAGAAATATTACCCTATGAGAATTCAAAATAAATAAATGTTTGCCTCCACCGATGATCTATCTGCACTTCGGATTTTGTCTGGAGCTCATGAAGGAACCAAGGCTGCTTCCACTGATGTAAATTGCAAAACTTCCATTGACTTCAAAGGAGCACAACCTAGCCCTAAATCAAAACCAATGAAGAACAGATTTACCAAGAAGCTGTTAGATCTCATAATAGGAATTATGCAGCATCCTCGCATCTACCAGTTTGAAGAGGACGCAAGACAAAATCAGCCAGGTAAACAGGTTACTCTTCAGGGTAGGGTCCATTTCCTTGTGTCTTACACAGCACTGAGCATGCTGTGAGCATTTAACAAACAAACAAACAAAATAAATAAATCATAATAATACAACTACATCTGTGTTTTGTATGGTATTTGCACTCTGTAAGAGCCTCCTTAATGTCACATAAATCACAGAAGTCTGAACAAAACTCTGAGGTTGTCCTTGGGTCCTCCTGTCTTTGCTTCCTACTCTTCCTCTTTGAAAGATGACGAGTTAAACTGGCATATACTATCAGTCACTGGGCACCATCCCCACTTATCAGACATACATGCTTTAACCTGATTTGCTTATACTTAGAATTAAATTAAATCATTGTAACAAACCAGATTATGACTAGATAGTAACATTTAATATTGATATAGTGCTTGTTAATCATAAAATACTTTACAATTATAGGGCTACAATCATCCTTGGTGTGACATTGCAGAAGTCAGTGTCATCCCTGGCATCACTGCTCTGAAGTCAAGAGGGTAACACCAAGAATCAATTTGTTCCTACCTGTGTACAGCACCAGTGAAAGGCAGCCACTTCTGGGAAGAAGGGCAGCAGCTGGCATACAGAAGAGGAAATATTTCAGCCAAGGGTGTTTCTGCAAACCCTGGTTCTTCTGAAAGCTGCCCTGGGATCCATTTAGATCATAACCTTGATTCTCTCAACTTTATCTCAAATACTTGCACAGGGTGAGCCATAGGATACCTGGTTCATCCACCTTGGAAGGGCTGAGTTGGCCCTGGCAGGATTTGAACCCATGACATTTGAACCCTGAGCCCCCTCCCTTATAGGCCTCCACTGACCCACACAACCCAGTCCTTTTGTCCCTACAAATATTTCCTGTTGTACTTACTAAGAGTGCAGCCCAAGGACACTCAGACCCTTTGGCTAACCCCTGGGGAAAGTGGAGGCACCCCTGGGACTACCTGGATATGTTCAATTCACTGGCGTGATTTCGAAAAATGGAGTTACTGTCCCTTTAAGCCTCTGAGACATACGCAAACATGGCGCTGCCCCTCACAAAAATGGCTACACCCAAGCCCCTCCGCCGCCAGCAATAGACGCGCCCTCTACAAACATAGCGCCCCTTGCTTAACCAACGCGCCCTGCACAAAGATGGCTGAATAACCCGACCGCGGCAAGTGCCCCGCACAAAGATGGCGCCGCCCCCGTTTATCCCTCCTCCCCCGCCCATACCTCGTTGAGGGAGCGCTGGAGGCGGCTATGCCGGCTGGGTGAGGTCAGTTCCGGGGCGGAGCAGCCCGAGTGGTGCAGTCAGGGCCAAACAAAAGGAGCCCGAGCAAAGGGGACGAAGCCGGTCAGGCGCTGCCAGGTGGGTGCGGACGGAGGACGAGGGCTCCTCGGGGCTCCCCCGCTCGACAGCGGCTGGGGACTGCGGCACGCCCCGGGGCTGGGCTCCTCCTTCCCTCCCTCCAGAGCATCCCGGTGGGGAGACAAGCTCCTGGGGAGAGGGGTAAGGGCTGGGGGGCTGGCAGGGAGCAGGTTTAAGGGCGGGGGAGAGGAATGGAGGTGAGAAAATGGAGGAGGTGGAGGGGACAGTCAGGGAGGAAGGGAAACTGAGGCAAGGGAAAGGGGTGACCTGAAGGTGGGGTCGGGACTCCGGGGGCAGGGGAAGAAGGGGATCTGGGTGGGTGTGTGTGATTTGAGGGGCTACAGTTTACAGAGTCCCCCTCACCTCTGGGTTTGACTTCAGGCTGGTCTTTAGGACCCGGTGGCTGTGCAAATGTTCTCCAGCTTACTGGGCACTCCTGGGAAATCTCACCCCGAAGCTGTCCCTACCTGGAAACCGGTGCTGCTAGCTGTTGAAGATCTTGTGGTGGTTGTAGTTGTCACTGATGACACGCCCTCCCGCTATATGCTGTAGGGTTGTGGGTGGGACAGTGGACACCAGTACAGTCAGGGAGCACCTAGGGCCATGTGCGGATCTGAGTGAGTAGGTGAAATGATCGCTGATCTGTTTAGGGGTGGAGGAGAGACGGGAGGGAGCAGGAACCTGTCTGAAAAATGTTAAAATACATGGATGGGTCCTTGAACTAGAAAAGGTGGTGAAATGTGTGGTGTGGCTAAATTCCATAAAATTATAGCTGAGGTCATGCCTTGGGGTTAGATAGAAAATTGCTGACTAATCAGATAATTAACTTTTGTTTCCCCCTTGTTTATATGGTTTCTATGTCAGGCTCTTGTGAAATCTACAGTTTATTAGGTATTGTTAAATTGGAAAAGGGAAGTGAAATAACTGGGAAAATCTGTTTGTATTTATAGAATTAAAATACACTTAAAATACATTTATAGACTTCAAATACCTATAGGTGGCTATTAGTCTTAATGTTTAGCTTGGGCTTTGAAAGATCTCTTGGTGAGGGAAAGAAGTCTGTTCTCCACATCTTTCTTGGCAATATTGGCATCAAGAGGTTGACTGTGTTGCTTTTCCAACCTGCTTTGTAGAGAACAGCCCTCAGAATTGGAGGGTGGGAAGGGGGTGTTGCTATAGTAGCTTATAATAAGCAGAGTAGGATGAACTGTGTGAACTGTGCATCATGTGTACTCAAATCAGAGAGCTCAATGACAATAACAAGGTGCCCTGTTGCTGCATCTGCCAACTATGCTGGGGTCATGCTAGTCTTTTGTGGGAGGAGGTGATCTAAATGAAGGTCAGTAAAACACTAAAAATATTTGAGGTAGCCAGTCACAGTGGAAATTGGGAAGCTTAAGAAATGCAAGAAACTATGGGGTGAAGACTTTGGAGAGGTCCTTCTAATTATTTTGTAGGAGCAACCACATTCATGGTCTACACCAGCATTAAAATAACATATTATAGATACAAGATTTTACTTTATGTGAATTGGGATCAGGGAATGCATTGTTGGATTATCTTTTAAATAACATATGTATTTTTCCAAATATGACAAAATACCAGATTCATCATAATGCACAGAATAAAGAAAAATTATTAGGCTTAAGGAAGGAAGGGAGGGGAAGCAACATAGCTAATGCAGACCCTGAAGATAATCCTAGACCTCTGAAAAGGGACCGCCATATCACCAAGTCAGGCATCCAATGTTAGGTGGGGATCAACTTTTCCATTTTTTTGCAGGATTAATTTTTTAGCAACCAAAGCTGCACGTTGGAACCATGCTGCCTTGTTACCAAATAAACACCAGGTATCAGGAATATATCGAAGAATGAAACTTAATGGGGAGGGCTCCAATTTAGTGTCCAATATCAAATTGATCCTTTGACCTACCTCATATCAAGAATTTCTAATATGGGGCATTCCCAAAACACACAAACTAAAGTAGCACCAAGGGAATTACATTTCCAACAGCAGTCAGCATTTGAGGCCCATTACTATTAACCTATGGGGGGACCAGCATATTTGAAAAAGTGTCTTTTTGTGAATAAGATGTAGTCTCAGGTGTATAGTTGCTTTTTTAACATTAGATACGATTGTATTCCATTGGGTCAGAGAGTTGTGTATCAAAAATCTCTGTTCTAAGCAACTCTGAAATTATCAATCTTTGGCTGAGCTTTTGGGGCTAGACAGTTGTAAAAGGATACCGCTGGCCAAATAAATCCAGGAAGTTTCCTCCACGTAATAAAAGTTCTGGAGCTCCCAATGCATCCAGCCCAAATACATTTGTAAATCGATCCAATTAAATTGTTTCTAGCTCTGAAGCAGGGCAAGCAAAATTGTTGCTGAAGACCTACAAATGGTTTAAATTTATTGCTGTCAATTAGCTGCATCTCCGTTATCATTCCTCACTCTATCCAGTGCCTCCACATCAAGGTTTTGCCATCAATTAAGGATGGCACTGCTCTGTAGGACCATTTTACCATGAATGGAAGCAGAACTTTCTAGCCAGGTTTGACCAAGCTTGCTTCACACCCATTCTTGTGGGAACTCTGGAGCCATCACATTTATACTAATTCAATCATACAGTGCCTGAAAAAGAGAGAGGATATACTAATTCTCATTTAGTTTGAATCCAAGTTGGGGTCTGTGCAATCATATCTAAACAGCCACAAAGATGCCTGGTGGAAAAATTAAATAATTCCAGAGATAGGTGGAGCTCTGATCTGTTTTGAACCAGTCTAGGTTTTCTTAACTGCACCCCAAAGAAATGTTCTGAAAATATTATTGAATTTCTTAAAATAAATTTGAGGAACAGAAATAGGGAGACCCTTCAGGACATAATCCTTGGATTCTTGAGTATCTTCCCCATTTCCTCCTTCAATCTGATTCCTCACCAAGCCACCTCTTCCAGCCCTGGATTGTTTGCCCTCTCTTCTTGAGCTGGACATGTTCTGAAATCCTCAATTCCTTTCTGCTTTGTCACTGCAGTGATGTGTTGGAGATCAGCTCCTGAAAGCTAAGTCCACCTCCTTGCCTATGGTTCCAACCCCTGCTGCCCACAAGCAAAAAGAGCTAAAAATCTCACACTGATTTTTTGCAAGTGGTGGCAAGTTGCAATCACTGATCCAACCCCCATTTTGGTTGGAGTAATACACGTATAACCCTCTTTCTAGCTACTCAACTGAAGCAAGTGGATTAGTTACTGAACACTTGTACCTTGAAACCAGGACAGTAAAAAAGTGTGTGAACTCTTCCAAAGATTTGTCCAATAGTGATGTTCAGAGTGGTTTCAAAGTTGGCTGCCTGAAAAGAACTTTAGCAGGCAGAGGGGTTGATAACAGTGAGACAGTCCTGTTAAATAAATAAATAATTGGAGATATACTAATCTCCTAGAACTGGAAGGAACCTTGAAGGGTTATTGAGTCCAGCCCCCTGCCTTCACTAGCAGGACCAAGTACTGATATTTGCCCCAGATCCCTATGTGGCCCCCTCAAGGACTGAACTCACAACCCTGGGTTTAGCAGGCCAATGCTCAAACCACTGACTATCCCTACCCCCCCATATGAGGCCTTAACGCTTGTAGCTCAGAAATAACGACACTAGTTTCATGGTAAAGAGACCTAGAATATTTATAATGAAGAGAACAAAGTCCATGCTGCTGCTAACAGGTTCACCTCTTTCCATCAACTAGACTCAATTAGGTTATGGGATGTTAGTAAACATCCCAGATTTTCTTAAACATGTTTGTAATATCTGCTTTTGCTGTTTATTATATTCTAATAGAGCTTGGAGAGAATCCTTCCTGATAGCTAGCCAAGTTGCCACCTCCTAAATTTCTACTTGACACTGATCTTCCCAGCTTTCTTAGAGGGTCTCTTCCTGGATCCCTGTGACCACTTAAAGCACTTAAATACTGACATACCAGATACCTTTTCTCAAGGTCTTGTCAGAGTTAACCTGGGACCTCTTAGACACTGTTACTTTCTCTGCTGATAAGACTTTGTTTAATTTCAGGGAAGCTGCTCCCATGGCGCTTGGGGAATGCAGTGTTTCTGTGCTCTGTCAGGATCCAGCACATACGGACATCATCCTCTTCCAGCACAGAGAATTGAAGTGCAGATAGCAGAATCCAGCCACAGGGTAAGGCTACAGTCCAATTCCTAAGTGGGGAGTTATAGTTATGTGAAATTCCCGGTGGCACCAGTTGTATTTTGAAATTGCACTTGGACAGTCAACATTCAAGTGTAGAGATGGGTCATAGCTGGCATGAAACCAAATGAAAATGATGTGCGGGCCAGATGGTGATGGAGAGAGTAGTAGTGGGTTGATTACAGGCTTGTTACCCATTAGGCACTGCTTGAAGATGGAAGGAGTTAGCTGAACGTAGCAATCAAGTTGTAACTTGAATGGTGCTCCATTCCATAAGTGTCCACCGCCCAGTTATAGGAACCTGAACCTATCCTCCGACTAATGGAGTGGATGTCTGTAAGCAGAAGGGTGTTGAACCACTGCATTACCATACAGGCATCTCTTGGTCCGTTCCTGGTAATGCACTCCATGTGGAAGCATGAATTGAGACTTTTATGGTAATGGAATGCTTTCCACTCTGGTGTGAATAGTTCCATGTGGCTTAGCAAGGAAACTTTGTGGCCAGTCAAGGAATGTCAGCTATTAGCTCTGAGAGTCCTTGCCTGTCTAGTTCTCTTCACCCACAATAGCATGAGAGAGAATGCAAAATCCTCTGCATATGTTGATCATGTTCTGAGCTGTTAGAGATACTGTGCATCTCCTACAAAATTGCATAGTACCTAAGTATCTTTTGTTCCACTGACCCTAGTTATCAAAATGCATGTAGCTTCTTTCTGAATAGACCATAAATACCATCCTGGCACTCAAAGTCCTTGGCCCTTATCTTGAACTGTTACCAATAATCTGCATTAAACAGTTTCTTAATTAATCCTGCTAAAGGCTGAGGTTGTGATAACCATATTCTGGATTATGGGCTGTCTAAACCCTTCTAACATTATATTGAGTACTCAGTGTGCTTGATGGACTAAAAATCTGTGAGAGATGATCCCTTGCCCAGTAAATTACAGTATCGTTCAGATGAACAAATTACTGGGTGGCCAGCATGTCATCCAACCTCAGAGCACTGTACTGCAGAGCTTGCTTTCTTTTCCTACTTCAGTGGCTTGTTGGGCTTTGTGGATGGATTTTGTTAAAAGGGGCACTGAATGGAGAGAATTGGTTTGGCACTTGAGGAAGGTGTTCCAAGCATAAATGGTGGACTTGGAAAAGGATACAAAGGGACACTGGGAAGGGAGCACTGCAGTATATGTAATAAAGTTTATAGAACTTGTATACAAGTAGGATTTTTTATTTTTTTTTTTACCATGGGGCAGATACAGACCACCAGCTCAGCTAGTACCTTAAAGAAGGGGTACCTAGAGGCAGTGTAGTGAGCCTCTTGACTGCATAACATCTCCAAATGAGTCAGTTGAGGTGTAGCACAGGCTTAATAGGTACAAACTGTTATCAAGTCAGAGTTATGACAGCCTATGTTTATAGGAAGGAGGCAGAGCCTATCAAAAGCTTTTGGGACACTTTTTTTTAAACTATTTGTGTATAGTTTGTATTGTGACTTGGAATCCAATTGAGTTAGTGAGGCTGTGCAACCCTTTTTAGTTCTTGTTGTTGCTATCAAATTGTTAGAGACTAAAAGCTACTCTACCATGCCCACCCTGTTGTAAAAATAGCACCTATTCCTTACATACTGAGCATCAATGTTCACTGCAAAATTAACTTTACACATTGCAGGTAGTGCTAGCTGCTTTTCCTCAAGACCCAGGCTCTGTGCACAGCAAGGCATTGATACTGTCCTTGGTTAGGGTGACCAGACAGTAAGTGTGGAAAAACTGGGATGGGACTAGGGGGTGGTAATAGGAGCCTATATAAGAAAAAGACTCAAAAATCAGGACTGTCCCTATAAAATTGGGACATCTGGTCACCCTAGCCTTGGTAAGATGTTCTCTTTTACAGTTTTGGCCTCATTGGCTTCTGGTATCAGAGGGGTAGCCATGTTAGTCTGGATCTGTAAAAAGCACAAAGAGTCCTGTGGCACCTTATAGACTAATAGAAGTATAGGAGCATAAGCTTTCATGGGTGAATACCCACTTCATCAGACACATGGTTTCTGGGTGATCCATGTGGGGCAGCTCAGAACTCTGATAGCTTCTTACTAATGAGAACAGATTGGTGGTGATCTGAACGTGATGTGTCAATTGCTGGATTTAGAATACTTGAGGAGTCTGTTTTCTGGAATCCCATATCCTGAATGCAAGACTTGCAGGACAAATAGGTGATCATATGATTATCCTCCCTTTTTTTTTTTTTTAAAGACTGAGGTTACATATCACAGGATAACTGGTGTCTTATTTATCTTCCTCCTGCTGCTGTTTGTCCAAGCCTCCCTTGGGTTTACCACTGGTTATCCATCCTGAGTGGATCTCTGGTCATGTTATCTATCAACCAAGAGAGGTTTTTTTGGCTTGTTTCCTGTGCTTATAGTTTTAAAAAAGCTGTTGTACTCTTGGTTTCCATCTGATTGCATTCATCTCTTCCACAGTTGAACTATGAGATCTGAATAGTCTAATTCAATGACTGCTTGGGGAGAGGCCATCTCAAAGTTTGATACTCGAGGCTTAGTGATCCTGTCCTTTACCTAGAAGCTAGTCACAAAGTGCCAGTAAGTCCTCTTCATTCAGTTATTCCTAGTGGTCAGGAAAAGGAGATGTAAGGGCTGTCTAGGTATCTGAACAGCACAAATCACGATTTTGCTTGGTGCATTTGAGCCTGGGTTGACACTACACCAGTCCACGGTTCCCCTGCCTGCTTCTTGGGTGTATGATTTATATGGAAGATGGAGATAAAAACCTTGTGAATCTTACTCTGAATTTGTTACATCATGGGGTTTAAATGGAGAGGTTTATATTTAAACTTCTATGTGGTGCTTGAAAGCCTCAAAGTAATGCAGAGATCACATCTCTGCATAAACACCCATAGTATCCTGATGGAATAAGATGGTTGAAAAATTCCACTGCCCTTTAAGCACTTGTACTCCCCATAGCTAAAAGAAGAAAAGACTAGCTGTGGATAGCCTGCTTCAGTCACTGATTTGTACATTTATAATTCATAAGCTCACAGTCTAATGCTTGTCTCTTTGGCTTGCATCATTCTAGTAAGTCGTCAGAAGTCACCCTTGTTTGTGCAGCTCTGTGTCATGCTGATGTTAGGATTGTTGCTCCAGTGTGGACTGCACTGATAACACCAAATTCCCTGGCTCACTTCCTTCCAGGATGGGGTGGAATGCCACCATAAATCAGGTCATGTGATCAAAGCTCCAATCTGGATTTTCTCTGTTCTGCTGCAGATGTTCTTCCCTGTACTTGTCAGGGCAGGCTTGCTCGTGTGCTGAGTCAACCATGAGTCACATGTTGCTGGAGCAAGAACTTGCTGCCAGTGGCGTGTACTGCTGAAACACTTAGGCAAATGCTATTTGTAGCCCTGCTCTCTGGGGCTGGATTGGGACTATGCCTCTCCTCCCCAGGAGTCCTACAGGGAAATTAATATGGAGATATACCTGTCTCATAGAGCTGGAAGGGACCATGAAGGGTCATTGAGTCCAGCCCCTTGCCTTCACTACTAGGACCAAGTACTGATTTTGCCCCAGATCCCTAAGTGGCCCCCAAGGATTGAACGCACAACCCTGGGTTTAGCACACCAGTACTCAAACCACTGAGCTATCCCTCCCGTTTCTTACCCACCATACCAGCAACTCAGGAATTGCTGAATGTTCCATGCCATCAGTGACTGGCTGCATGAGAATCTACCCATCTGGCTATCAGCAGCTGGACTTCACTTGGCAGTGGGACTCCTGCGAAAAATGCAAACAGTGTGTCAGCAGCCACTGCTTAGTAAGGGCAGTTTATCTCAGTGATTCAGAAATGGTGATTACGTGGCTGGGAAGATGAATGCTGCATTGTAACCTGGCTGGCTTGTGTTGCTGTAGCTTAAGGGTGTGTCAATCCCACAGTGTAAAACACAAGTAAGAGGGATTAATTTAATACAATTCTGGGCTCAAATTTTGCACCTGGTGTCCTCCACAAAGGGAAAACCCAGGACCTGAAAGCAGAAGGCTGACTTGCTGCCTTCGATCTGCACCCTTGAGTTTGAAAATGGAATATCTGTGTTAATGCTTTACACCAGGGGTTCTCAGACTTTTGTACTGGTGACCCCTTTCACATAGCAAGTCTGAGTTTGACCCCCCCCCCCCGCTTATAAATTTAAGTTGACTTATATATAAAACACCATTATAAATGCTGGAAGCAAAGCAGGGTTTGGGGTGGAGGCTGACAGCTCACGACCCCCCCATGTAATAACCTCGTGGCCACCTGAAGGGGTCCCGACGCCCAGTTTGAGAACCCCTGCTTTACACTTCCTGGTTGTTGGTGTAACACTAACTCTTTGGAATGGAGTTGCTCTAATTCTAAATGCCCCATTTTAAACCTCTCATTTTAGCTGGAATGAAGGGTGATAAGGAGCCTCCAGAAGAACTTGTGGTGTTGAGGGAATTGTCTTATTTTGCCTCAATTGGAAGGTGTGTGTGTGTGGGGGGGAAGGTGGGTTATTTCTCTCCTGCTGCTTTAAACGTGCTTCACTTTTTAAAGTGCTCTGAGACAGGATGCATTAAGTTACTTAGTTGGTTTCCTCTGCTGACAGTTTTCAGGCTTCTCCAGCTGAGCTCGCTGCTATCCTTCTGCTAGGAAAGCTTTTCTGAAAGATGGCTGGAAACTTGGAGCTGCTTCCAGCTCCTTTTTTCCTTTAACTCTGGGGCAACTAAACATGTGGTGGTGGGAAAACTCCAATCCTGCTTCTGGCCTGAGGAGTTGTTTTTTTTTAAATTGGACTCTGGTGTCTGAACAAAAGGGGCTTTGTGCTGCTGTCCTCAAGATTTCGGGGAGG